>NC_138909.1:8375940-9678417 GCF_965231255.1 Vanellus vanellus | reverse complement strand
GGTACGTATGTTTTCATTAATTTCTGTCTTTGCTTCTTAGCAACCTAATTTTCCTCATAGGCTTCATGTGTTTGGATATCTTTAAGAAGACTTTGGATCTGTTCTGAACCTTAAAATATTTAGTCTTTTTTGATTTGATGTAATCACTTTTGGTGGGTTCTTTTGATGTCTCCGTTGTATTTTACTGCTTTGCTATATCTCTTTTATTTTTTCTTTCAAAGAGCCCTCTTTGTTCAGAGACAGACATTGCTTTCCTGATGTTATTTTCCTGGTATGTTCATCTATAAGAAGTTTGCATTCTTTCTTTTTAATTTGAGGGGCTTTTAGGCCTATTCTTAATACTTACCTTCATTCTATGACATCCTTGACTGCTAAACACAATGAAAACGTGTCCTCTTGTATTTGGTGGCTGCACTACTGCTGCTTCTCAAGATCACTCCTACCTTAATAAAGGTTAAATAAAGGATAGCCTCTTCTTAGAGTAGTGGAACAAGAACTACTTGAAATGTTAATAAAATGTCTCTCTGCTTTTTTGTATTGTGCTATTGACTGGTTGATATATAGCTAGCTGAAGTCTTTTATGTTTTGCCAATTTTTTCTGCCTCTTAAATTCTAACTTGGAACTATGCAGTGTACTTCAGCTTTAAGAATCTGAGGGAAAATACCATGCAGAGTACTGATGGCAGCAAGTTGGCCATCCAATTTGTTTGCATGCTGCAAACTGCATACTCAGACCAAAAATTCAATGGTATGCTACTCTTCTATCAGAATTTTAGTTATAGATAGTGGTATGTAACCTTTGCGGAACAGTATGATTCCCTGATTCACTTCGTCTTTCTCCTGTAGCTTATAACATTTTTATAGTTACCAGAGACTGTGTCTAGGAGCTGAAAGAAAGGATGGATTTTTTGGGTTGTTTTTTTTTGTTTGGGTTTTTTGTTTGGTTTGGTTTGGGGTTGTTTTTTTTTTTTTTGCAATGCTCATAGTACCTCAAAAGTGTCACCCAGTCTAAAACCAGGTAACAGATATAGTTCAAACAGAGAGTCCAGAAGCTGTCTATGCCTTCATTGCAGAGCAGACTGTGGTCATTTAAATGCAGGCCTTGCCCTAACGTACTGATATATAGCATCATTACTCTTATTAGATACATAGATGACATTCTTCTATGACCCTAGGAATTATATAAAGGAAAGAAATCCCAAGCTGATTTATTCATATAGCATTAAGGTTGGTTCTTATGAGCAGCTCAGAAGGGATTTAGGACAACACAGGATCTATAATCATTCACAGTTCATAATACACTGGAACTATTTTCATTCTCACCGAAAGTCCTGTAACAGAGGCAACCATATCAATCCTTGGGACTCAATTATTAAGCGTCTCCCTATAGTTGGTCTGAGCTCCTGGAATCAAGTGACTGGACGAGAATTTCAGCTTTTTCTTTAAGGAAACTGTAAGGTTTTATCCCTTATGATTGTCAACAACAGCTAGAAATTAAGACACCCTGATCTCATAAATGGAAATTAAAATAAGACCTAGCAAGAATTAAAAATTTTAAATGTGTGCATTTCCAAGTCAACTGCACTTTTAGGAGACATTGAAGAAATCTATGGCAATAAAATCTTCCAGGACACACAAAAAAAATAATGCACTTTTGCCTCACCTTTTACTGCAAGTCAAGGTCAATGCATATTCCCTGTGTTTTACACTGTAGAAGTTCACCTTCTAGCACTTGTCATCCGTGATTCTCCAATAGTCCACGGCACAACACAGACACCTTCCTTTCCCCAAGCAAAGCCAGAATTTGCAGAAGGGTTGTCACACTCCAATTTTATCCCTAAGAAAGAGAAAAGACATTTCTTTTGTGGCATTTTTTTGAAGAGCAAATAAATTAAAAATAAATAAATAAAAACTGAGTGCTATTTTAAGTAAACTATTTGTGCCCTTTTCAGGACTGCAGATTCACATAACCACTCCCCCCTATCTTGTTGAATATTAGTTTTACCAGGAAACAAATAATAAAAGTGACATTAGAACTCCGTGCCTTGCTGAAAGTAAGTGAAGTTGGTACAAATGCTTTGACAATATCTGTATGTGCCTTCTTTCCATATAAAAAGAATTTTCATATTATATACATCAGCCAGCCAACCCTCACTTATAATTTCAAGGTCTTTATTGCCATTTTAAAGGCAAGATCTGTGAAATAAAGAATACGGTCGAAGTTGGGCTGAACTTTCCCAACAGTGGCTAAAATAGAAGGTTTCAAGGTTTAATTCTTTGTGTGACTGTATCTCAGTATTATCTTCTTAAGTAATATTGAGAAAGGTTAACTACCGTATTAGTGCTGATTTTTAGAAAAACGTCATTTGGGGGAAGCTGAATAGAGGGGAGTAACATCAAGATGAAATTACCAACAAAGAAATCGTTCTTTCAGTGAAGTAAGCCCCACAGACATCGTAATGTAATTTCTCGCTAATGAATGCATTAATAGAACTTTGCCACAGAAGAACCCTCTGAATTTTAAACTATCATAGATCTTTGTTCAAACTGTGTATGACAAAAACATTTTGTATCAATTATATATTTCATTTGCACAGTTGGATGAAATAATGATAGATTCCAAGTTTATTTCCCTGTAACTCAGAAACAGTGATTAAAATAATTAAAACTCTTTCCACAGCATAAAAATTCGCCAGTGCAATGTCATTTGCAGATCCAGCAGGAGACTCTCAGTGATGTGGTGGGGGTTTTACACGTACGTGGCTGCTAAGATCCAAGGTTTGAGGGGGAGAGAAATTACGCAGCGAGCGTCTGAACCACAGAATATTCTTTCCCTCCCTTCTTGCTCACGTGCCCAGGAGTTTAGTGTGGAAGATGAACTAAAGAGGTTTCTGTTAGTCCTCCTGCATTGCTATTAAGCAAAGAGCAACCCAGGCTCACACTGAAAGGAAGCCCCCAGCCCCACGCACTAATTTCTGCATTAGCAAGAGGCTTACCTTCTACAGACCCGAAGGTTACACAGGTTACTTGCCAAGAGCCCAAGGGCCGCATCCAATTTGCATATAAACTATAGGCATTTATTATAAGCGCATAGAACCATATTTGGTATGCAGATGGAAAATAATTTATAGTGGTTCAAGTTCATTAGCAACACCAGCCAGCAGTTCTGCTGTGTTGTCCCCATCCTTCAGTTGCAGGAAGAGGGCAGCTGGAGCCCACATTATATGACTCAGCAGGTCTCATCTGGCCCTTGGGCTGCACATTACATGCCCCTGCTCTACTGTTTGATGTGCCGAACAATCTCCGATTTCCAACTGGGGATGTAAACTGATAATGAGATTGCTTTAATGCTCTAAGTCTCAGTGGCATTATCACAAAGGCCATTTTCTGGCTTTTGCAGTTGCCTGAAAGGGAAAGGGAAATTAACGGTAGAGGTGAAAACAGAATTGTTGTATAAGTTACAAGACAAACACGAGCTGCTGATTCAGGAGAAGGCGTAAACTGGTTAGAGTCAAGTAGCAATTTGGTTTTCTTCTGATACATGCCACATTGAGTATTTGTTTAAAATGCTGTTCAGGTGGACAGGCTCAAAGGAAGTTGCATCATATTTCCACCAGAGTCTTGGGAACAGCAGATAAACACTGCAAAGACCTTACAAACACTAAAATAGCATAGTAGGACACGCGACCATTTTGTGTACAATCACAGTATGCCAAGAGATCCGCCTTACATCAGCAACCAAACCAATGATCTGTTAAATGCAACATTAAACAATCTACTAGCACTCCCGTTTCCAGGTGTTATGACAGTCCATAATTACTTCTCTAATTCTGACTTAACATTTGGGCTACAGCAGAGTTTCTAGTTGTCAGACATCATGTAATTGTAATTTAAAATTTGCTAAAGAAGTATAGTCTTGAGAAACCACAAACAGCAGGGGCCAAATTTTAATAAGTAGCTCTGTTAATGTCACTTCAGCAACATGGTTCCCACTATTTTAATCACAGGGGGTCTTTAACATGCCTTCAGGGACACACAGTTAAAGCCAAGAAAAATGTCACAGTTATTAACTGACTACAAAGAAAGAAAAGTAAGGAAGTTGTTTAAGCATTGGTAGAAAATTACTCTCTTAATTAGAGCATTAGAAGATTGTTATGCTTCTCTCTTCAGTAGCGAGTGGTAATGACGTATATATTTATACCAGGGTAAACATAAAAGACACCGACCTTTAATAAAATTAGCTGGTAATGATTCTCTTGCAACATCCCTGGACTCCTGAGACTCGCCTGTGCTGTCCTGTGAGGCTGGTCCCACCACGTGTGCCCTCTGTGCATTCGCCCTGCCCCACATCACACCTATGACATGTGGGGGGCACGTCACAGACCCCTTCCTTAAGCTACATGCGCCCCTATACAGTGATATCCAGCAAAGGACTGGCAGAGGGCTGAGCTTCCCTGCACGCAGAGGTATGTCGGATGCACGCAGGCAGCACGATGCACAGCTGTGCTAAATGGACGTGCTGGGAGGTCTCCAGGTGGGTTCAACGGGAGAGTTAAAAGGTATGTTCCGCAAACCCCAGTGTCTTCCGTGTGTTTTCAGCTCAGTTAGGGCCTTATGCAACGACGGAGAAAAAAAATTAAGAAAAGGAAACTCAAGTCTTAAATCTCTCCTGTCCCAACAGCCAAGATGTCCAGTTGTGCAACCCTCAAATTCTTTTACTGCCAGAATGGCTCTTTGGCCTTTCACCTGCTGGGACACTGCACAGCTGCAGTAACAGGGCACACATTGCAGAGAATTACACGTTGCTCGACACCACCATTAGATCCTTATGTTCTACATTTATTTCAACAGTCCTTGAACAATAGTGTGAGGAGGAAGACAAAAACCCCAATAGTACCATACTGAGAAAATGCCTCTCAAATGCTTCCAAAATACAGTGTCAGAACCCCAGCATGGTGAAGGTGTATGGTATTATACTAACTACTGCACACTGAGACTGAAGTCTGCTATGTCAAGTATTAGAGAACAAAAAAAAGTGTGCACAGCTGAAAAAAAATACAGATTGGTCAGCAATAACCACTTACTTCCATGCTTCATCCGTATCTAACCTTGTGCCAGACCGTAACTGCTGTTAACCTCAAGACATCCTTCTGGCCTCTGACGAAGCCTCTGTCTTCTCTTTTGCTTTGGTACTCATATGATTTCTACAGATACCTCCGTGCTTGCCCTTATCCTTTCCACGTATTCTGTCCTGACCTGGTTACCATCTTTGGTTTTATTAGCGGCAGATATATCCAGCTGAGCTCGACCACCTAATTACAAACGTGTAACTCTTTCATCAGGCTTTGACTGGCAGTAACAAGGGTGATCTTCAGTTTCCAGAAGCCACTAATAAACACTGGAATGAGCCACCAACCAAAAATCCAGGAAAATGAAATTAAACTGCTTGTGAGCTCAGTAGGTGCAGCTACATCATGAATTTAGTTTGATGAAGGGGTTCTTTCAAAAGTGAGATTGTCTTGTGTCTGTACTCGGTGTCCTGTGGCACTCTCTCAAGCACAACACTGCCACCCCAAGCCCCTTCCCTCCTGATGGAAACAAGAAATGTGGAGCAGCCAGCTCTCTACGCCTGTCCAGTGCATCTCAGAATGGACACTAGTGGGAAATTCATGCTGATAAAACACAGTGTGGGACATGACAGATGAAATCAAATCGAACCTCGCGCCAGTTAGTAAAGCAGATGCACTGAGTGAGCTTCACTTCTCCCAACTCACAAAGGATGAATGAAATGACTTGACAAAACTGTACTGAAGGGGAGGACAAAGTAGAAATAGGGAGATAAACAAAGCAATAGATTCTCTCTCGTTTTTTTAATAGTTCTATAAAGAACAAACCTAGTAGTCATGTCACAAAATGAGGACCATCATGTAGCTCAATACGGAGAAATACAGTCACCTGTGCAAACCAACTAAACGTGCCTCAGATTGAGTGGCTGCCCTAATCCAATGCAAAAGCTTGCAGCCCTTTGGGGAGGAAATGCTGAAAAATGGAGCTCATTGTACCCATACAATTTAATTTTCACTGATCTCTGAGTAATGTCTAAACCTAATACTTATTACTTTACTCTAGGAATTGAATTTGGTCTCTGTTACTAGCAATCAAATCAATCCAATCCATTATTCTCCACACAAAGTATAATAATATTTTAAAGTCTTTCGGCTGTTTTCTTGGTGAAGCAGCTGTTAAGAGCACTTGCTGCCTTCCAACCTCCTCTTGCAATATCAACTTGCAAATTGTGGTTACCAAACCACAGGGCTCTATTGCCTATCCAGCTAGGTAGCAAGGCTATCCAGTGTTATGTCCATCATCTGCTTCAGGGAGCCACTTCTTGCTTCACTAGCTACTCCATTAGCCATTCCAGTCTTTCCCATCTGTACTGGGGCTAAAGACAGAGTCCATATTGCCTAAACACGTTTTCCTGTACTTTTCAAATCCAGTATTTTGATGCCCACAGGTTGCAAAATCTTCCACTGGAGGAGAGAGGGGCCGTGGCTTAGCCCCAGGCACATTTGTTTTGCCTAAGCTTCATACCTTATTAATAATATGACACCCTCTGGTTTATAATACCCTTGTTGTTTCGTTTGTTACAGAAATGCCCCAAATATGATCAAACTTAAAATGAGAACTGAACACATTTTGGGCATGCCCATTTGCCGTCCATATTTATTTCCCCTTCTCTGCATGTGCACTGACAGTATACTCCTCCCCTCTGAGCTGCTGTCAGCCTAGGGCGCTCCAGGAGGAGCCACTCTTTTAAGCTTCCGATTGCACCTCGGAATGCCACCGTCTGCAGAATGGCATTTACACGGAAGGGAATGCAAGGCTCAGAAAGCTAAAGAGACCTCAAGGGGGAACTCCCTGTGTAAACCTGCAGTGAGGAAAATTTCCTGGGAGACATGATCTGCGGATTACAGCCTTCAAACATAAGCCTGTGGATTCCCAAGAGTATTTGCTAATCTCTGGGCACATTATCAAAACTAATCCTTCTTTTTGTCTCTGCGGAAATTAAAAGTGAACACACGTTAAATTCTTTCAATAAATGGATGAGGGTTTCTGGCTTTATGAGATGTTGGCTTTGGATCCCAGCTGGATGGAGTCACCTTCCAGCGGTCCAAAGGGTAGACTAAAAGGATGGGGTTTGAGCTATATCAGAGTGCTTACTGCTGCTATCGGCTGGGCGTAGGTGTGTCTCTGCTCAGCTTATTCTGAACTGATATTCTGAGCTCTCTTTCTTACGTGTCGCGGTACAATATTAAAGGAAGAGGATCCCACAGCAGGATCTGTAAGACGCTGCAGTGCTTATCTGCGAGTAACCTAGAGCTTTCTTCAGCCTGGCTCTTTGCTTATTACAAGCAGGTGCTATCTTGTTTGTTGCTTGTCTTTGGACCAAATTCTTCCAAATCTTAAGACTTAGTAATCTGGGCTTTGTTTTCAATGTGCAAATAAAGGCTTCTATGAAATTTTATGTGATTATACCAATCATGATTTTCAAAGCCTCTCAAAAATTAAAATAATGGTAGAAAATTACAGGAAAATGAAATTTACAACTGCTATCTATGTAAAAACATATGGGATGTTATAGAAACACAATCGTTTTTTATATCTCAGCCTCCTTTTGTGTCAGAAAGTGGAAAAATTTTAACTATCTAGGATGTCTCTTTTAGTAACAAAAGCAACAGGTGTTAAATTTTCTAAATTTTATAAATCTGAAAACAGTTGGACTACCTCTAAATTTCAGTAAAAGTATAGGCAAGTTTTGACTTAACATTATAATAAAATATCACCATAATGAGAAAACATAATAAACAATTACTTATTTCTACTTCAGTACAGAAATTTCTTACCTACAGGAATTTAGAAAAACATATACCGTGTGAATAGAATTATCTCTTAAATATTTTCCACTACTTTTGGTCAACTATGCTTTGAAACTTTCAGGCAATAAAGTCTATCCTTTACAAGACTGTCCTAGACTAAATAGATCTTGCAAAGCAAGGATTCAGAAGAAAGAAAGGTATAGATCTGAACACACTAATCAGTGAAATTAAATAAAGTTAACAAGGAATATTACCTTAGGAGCATGTAGAGAGGAAATGGAGTCCATGTGAACCTCCCTGCAAGGAAGGGCTCAGACAATTATACTGATTTAGGAGTTACAATAATGTACTGTAAAATCATACAAGAGAATGAACTTTATGCAGCTCCTGAAGGAGAGTAACTATTGTTAAATAAAGTACAAGAGAAGAATTTCTGAACAATCTATTTCCTTTCCTGAGTCCTTAGGGACAAGTTTTGCTCCTGACCTCTGTGAGCACTGGTTACCTGAATGATGTGGATCCATGCTGCTTTGTTGCCTAAATAGGTATGATGTACTGGGCAACATGCTTCCAATAGTCACTTAGGCTTACTTTAGCAGAATCCTTTTGTGCACTCCAATTTTGGATGGACTGTTGGCCAGATTCAGTAATGCTAATCTGCTTATTCCTCATGAACTGTATACAATATTTGCACTGTTTGTGATTGAAAATACAGGCATGCCGTTTTTCTACTCTTGACAGTCAGTATGATCTCAGGTAAGTAAATCAAATGCTCTCAGAAAAGATTTTATTAGGAATTTATTCCCATTTTAGTTAGTTGCCTTCTTCTGAGACGGGTGTTAATGGCCAGAACAGTAAAGCAAGTGAACTGAATAAGAGTTTTAGACCACTAGGGTTATACATGATTTGAGTATGTACTGGTCAACTCCTTGGCCCGCCTAAGCAAATCCTCTAATTTACTTGTGGTTTCTGGTTGTTTTTTTTTTTTTAGTGGTGTGTTCTGGTTTTTTTTTGTTTTTTTTTTTTAATCTCACAGCTCATGAGTTAGCTGTGGGCCAGGAGGTTTGGGAGAGGGGGAGGACTTTTTATCCATTTTGCACTGATTGAGAAAGAGAAGGACAATGAGCCAGCATTTATTTGAATTCCTTATATCACGGACCATATACACAAACATAATTCATAACTGTCATTCTACCAAAGGCAAGAAATCTGATTATTAGTTGTTTAATTAATGTAATGGGTAGACAGGACAGTATCAGGCTAAGTAAACAAGCTGCTAATATTAATGGGACTGTGTTTTGAAAGTGAAATGTACTTCTGATCTACTGGTGACTTTTGTTATTGTAAGAATCATGATGGCATATTTAAAAATATTCTTCTGTGTGCGATTTTGCTTTGCTTTCTTTATATAATTTTCCTTACAAGTTCATCTAAATTATTATTTAAGTATTTATATGATGCTCACCTTTGTGGAAGAGAGTATCTTACAATCTAAGGCTGCATACTATCGAATTAGATCTTAACTGCATACATCATCCAGGAAATTTCAGCATCTCCTTCAGCTTTCTGCAACACATATTTATTCAGGTGGAATTTAATTAAACTGAACAAATTAAAGCTGACTACTGACTCATTTCAAAGCATTGGAGCAGAGAAGTAGACAGTGACACTGGAACAATTTGTAACCATCTAGGACATTGTCATCTCTCAGTAGCCCTCTATTAGCCATTAATAATTTTGTGAATTTTAAATTTGATTTGCACTGTGTAACAACTAATTTGAAAGAAGAGAGACCTGTTAAGCTATGCATTTCAACAAGTCTCTCAAAATGTGAAAACACCAAAGTATATACTTTTTGACCACTACAAGCAACTGTTGTATTGTCTTATATACCTATATCTTTGCTCTGTTAGCTCTTCCTTCATCTGCTTAGATCACGACTGAACATAAACTGTGCTGACCTGCTGTCTATACCCAGATTATACAAACTGATGCTACAGCTAAATGAGCACTTTGTACACACATTTGTGTACCTATCAAATTGTTATTACAGGAATTGCAGAGACAAAACAGGTATTCAAAAAGTCCTTGCCTCTCGGTTTTGTTTTTAATGTATATGTTGACTGTCTTTACCAGTCTGACGTAACTCAAATGGAAATCTGCAGCACGCGGTTGTAAAAGCCCAGTACAAAGGCCATAGACTCACTCACTCCATGGGCTCAGACTGGCACACGTGCTGCTGGCTTCAATATCTGAGCAGTATTTGCCCCTCAACAAGCACCTCCCAACCCTGTGGCATTAACAGCTATATGAAAAACACATCTGACAATGTTTAACAAAACCTGTGCTAGAAAGCCTCCAGTGAGGAAAGTCCCACAACCTCCACAAGTAACCCATTCCAGTGCTTAACTCTCCTCGCGCTCGAAAGGTTTTCTGACTATCTAAACTGATCTCTTTTGGTGCAATTTCAGGTCATTTCTTCTTCATATGCCAGTGGACGTGAAAAATAACTCGTTACTCTAGATCTTCAAACAACCTTCTACAAATTTGAAAACTGTTACTGTGTCTCTCTTTTACCCTCCTTTTAGAAAAACCAACCCTAGCTCTGGAAGTCTTTTCTCCTAGATGGTGCTCTCCAGCCCTCTGAGCATCCCTGCAGTGCTCTCTTACAGAATAACCCCTCCTTGTGTTCCCTCTGGAACTGCTCAGCTCTGCACTGGACCTGATTTTTAGAAGCCGTGCAATTTCCAAGGTAGCCCACAGAAGGTAAAATAACTGACTTACAAGATTGGATGCCCAGAAACCTTGCTTCATAAAAATTAAAGTTAAAGCAGCTTGGGCTCTGACGCATGGTAGGGTCTCTAGATACCACCAAAATGCAGGAACTGCATTAACTCTGTAGTAACTGAAGCCTAGTGCGGTAAACATGCTGCATTTTCCCAGAAAAATGGATTGTAAAAAATAGCCCTGATATTATACGTTCCCATAAGTTTAAGCATTTAACCATATTCAAAATAAAATCTGTCTCTAAAATAAGCATTTGGAAAGCAGAAGGAAAACATAAATTACTGTGATTGCTAAAACAAGTGAAAAATAATGGATGAAACTAAAAATGAGCATCAAATAGCACAGAACATTTCAACAGAGTAAAATGGTGCTCAGTAAATGTTCACAAGATTTGAATAGCTGAGGATGATTTTCCCTTTACTGAAAAGAGCCGTGTATGGAAACGACTGCAGGAAGAAAAACTGGTAAGCAAATTTACAATCAAAATCCCAGAGGAAGAAAAGAATGAGAGTTGGCAGTATCAAAAAATATAGGAAGAAGGAAATGTTCTGATCTACTTTTAAAGATCAGAAGCACTTAACTGACAAGGCAGATAATGCACACATGATTCCCAACATGAAGTTTTTCCTAAGTACTAACAGAGCCACCTTCAGTGTGGTTTTATAATCTCACACGCAGAACCACAGAAGCTGTCCATACAAATACACAAGAGAAGCACAGACCTCAGTGTTTTACATAATGGAGATCCATGGAACTGCTGTACGTGCTGAGAGATGGGGTTATTCAGACTGGAGAAGAGAAGGCTCCGGGGAGACCTTATAGTGGCTTTTCAGTACTTAAAAGGGTGCTTATAAGAAAGATGGGGACAAACTTTTTAGTAGGGCATGTTGCGATAGGAGAAGAGGCAACGCTTTTAAACTAAAAGAGGGTAGGTTTAGACTAGATATAAGGAAGAAATATTTTACACTGAGGGTGGAGAAACGCTGCCCCAGGTTGCCCAGAGAGGCGGTAGATTCCCCATCCCAGGAAACATTCAAGGCCAGGTTGGATGGGACTCTGAGCAACCTGACCCTAGTGGAAGACGTCCCTGCTCATTGCAGGGGGGTTGGACTAGATGGCCTTTAAAGGTCATTCCAACACAAACTATTCTATGATTCTATGTGTAGTTCTATACTTCACAAAGCCAAGAGATACTTATTAAATGAAGAAAAGCCTAAGGTTGCCCAGATAGGCTGTAAACCAGGTTATTTCATTTCAGTTGCAATTTAACTATGCAGAAGAAGCCAAATGAGGACAGACTTGAAGAGCAGGGCTGTATGCAGAACTTTCCCTGTATTTTGATGACTGGAAGTTAATAGAGCTATCGCTCTCTTTTGCATGAATAATATTTGTTACCAACTTAGTTCTATTAGATTTATGAATTGTTCATGAGCAAAGTCTCATTGTCTTTAATACATTTGCTACATGTAAGCTCCCCTGGAACAGTTTAGAAAACTAATTTTCAGGCTATTTTTGGTGAAATGTTTAGTTTATGTGTTCTCAGGTTTGGATAGTGGGTCATTGCTACACTGTTTCAATTTTCACATTAGCTGACAACCTTCTTGCAAATAAAACCAAATCCTCCTCCCCATGTTCCACCCCCCCACCCCCCCCCCCCAGCATGTGCAGGAGGAATTCTTAGATGCATAATTGATCCATCTCAAATAATTAAAACATCTGAGACTTGTGAACATATGTACAATTAACCAGAAGACACTATAAGGCTCATGGCTGATGATTAGTAGCCCACCGCGGAGCATAACTATTCAAAATTTGTCACCTGTCCTCAGAAACATACTTGTATTTATGAACCTGATTTACAACCTTTATTTATTTTTGAACCAGCTGTGGACACTAGCTTGGAAACTATTTTTACTACTACATTGAAGCACAAAAAGTACACAGTGCAGATGCTATGGGCTTGATGTTTGGCTAGGATAAATCAACAGATTTTATACAAAGCTGTACTCCCTTTGACAACTGCAGAGTTTTGGCCAAAGATACTGAACAGACAGTTAATAGATCTTTTTGAAGCCATTAAGAAGTTAATTAGGCAGGGTCTCCACCTCTTTGCTTTTGATACTAATTACGTAAAGGCATAGAAAAGTGATATTCCAACTTTTTCGAATTATCACTAAGGAAGAAAAGGGCAGACCGATCACTGAACAGACATAGAAAGTGTTAATACACCAGATCGCTTGATTTGATGACTGGGTCAGAGTGCAGTACACACGAATACTTTGTGAATGAAGCATACAAATGGAATTATTTACTAATAGAAGATTGGATTAATGCAATCAATAAGCATAGAAGAGATTTAAGAGTTAAAATATTGGCAAATGTTCATCCCTAGAGACTGCAGAGATTATGAAAATAGAAGCTGTGCAAAAACTATGAAGCTAAACGGTTGAGCCCCTTCCTAGATTCTACAAATGTCAGTTTTCAACTGTGCATTCTCTGTCAGAAATCTATAATGTATTACATAGTGGAATGCATACTTACATAAAGTTAAATAATGTGCAAATAGTAGAATTCTGCATTTACATGGCACTATGAAACTCTCTTGTTCTGAAATGCTTAAAATTTAAAGTCCTAGTCTGACAAACATCTCACAGAGCTTGTTACCAGGTATCTTCCCAGCACAGTTAATTGGGCTACATGGAATAAATGATGCCTGGTTGTAGGTATTTGCAGGATCATCCTTAAAAGAGACAATACGACAGGTTTGGAATTCAATGTTAAATGTTACCTAACCAAATACTGAAAAAAATTATCGTAATAAATCATTCAAAGTAAAGGGGGACTAGCTGATATTATTCTAGATAAATTATATTTGACATACAAAAATAAAATATTAACTTGAGCTATTCAGCATTGTAAAAGTGACTAAGTATAAAAATAACAATCAAGGCAGTCATTCAGGATTCAAACCCAAAAGAATTTAAATTTAAGGCAATGGACATTATTCTGGTAAAGGCTGTATTGTTATTTGGACTGTTCAAGGTGTCTAGCATTTTCCCCGCTAAATGCTGTGTCTACTGTTCAGTTAATGTGGGTTTTTTTCTTTCCAATAATGTCTCCAGTCATAATTTTTAAGGAAAGAGTGAAGACACGGATGTCTGCCTGCCTGCACTTTCCACACTTCAAATTAGGAATTCTTTCCTGGCATTATACACATTAACATCCTTGAAAGATAAATAGATATGTTAAAGTGTCCTTACAAGGTGATACAGTTTCATATTTAATCAGTTATTCCCCAAAGGTTAAACATTAGAAAAGACATCACAAAAGCAGTGACAGGTAATACTTTCACTTCTATGGCCATTGACAAATTCGTATTTATCTACATATTTTCAAAATCTACTATCATCTACATAGGTTTTTTCGGAAGACAAATACTTTTTTCAGTAGACTATCCTAGAAAAATTCAAAGTGATACAGCCAAGCTGTTGTTTTCCCCATGTTATTAGATGCAACATTTAACATTGTTATAGCCTTTGGAGATTAGCAAGAAAATAATGTCTCCGTTTTTTCTTTGTTAAAAAGGCTATTTATCTTTTCCTGTTGAAGACTATGTGCTGTTATTTTCCTTGCTCTCCCCACAAGCGACAGGTTAGTTTTGTAGTTTGTGTGTTTTTCCCTACAATGGTAGAAAGAAAAAAAAAAAGGAAAGTGTAAGTGCAATCACACAAAAATTGGCTGACAAGATCCTCCAGTAGGTAAGAGATGATTCTAACATTTCTAAGAATGGCTACATTTGAAGTTCATGGTGTTCTCTTAATGCTTGTGAAAGCTGTAACTCTGACAACCTGGAAAACTGAAATCTTTTTTCATTACTTCTGTAGAACAAGTGTGACTGTAGTACAAGATTTCCCAACTTCACATCCAAACAGCTTCCCCTTTTTCAAAGGATCACTTCTACAGGAGTGAAACAGTTGTAAATTCTTGTGGCGTAATTTCCTAGGATGCCACTGCCAGCTGCAGTGCTAAGCGGCATACTCGGCTAGCTGGAGAGTCATCACATTGGTTTTGAGAGACAGAGTGTATGTCTCAAGATCTTCAGGAGCTGGAAAAATGGTTAAGGACACTGTAGAGATTATTTCAGCTTGAAATATATCTACTTTAGATCTTATTTCTCCAACTCTTTTGAAGGCTTAATGGAAAAAAACCCCACCTGCTGAAGAGGAAAATTGATTATTTTGAATTTCCAACAGTGAGCAGCTATTCCCAGCTGCTGAGCACTCCAGAAGTTGACAACGCTCACACGCTAGAGGGAGGAATACATTGGCAGCTCCTCATCAGTTGGCGGCAAAACTTCCACCCTTCCACATCTATATCTTGGAGGTGAAAGAGTGACTGACACAGCCCACTGAAAGATATTAGCTTATAAATGATCAATAAGTCTCTGTTTTGGCGATGCTTTCTTGCTGCTGCTGTCAACAGCTACGAGGATTGCAAGCTGCTTCTGTCTATATATTTTATTGATGGATAAGATAACCCAAACATATACACTTTCATTGTTCAATAGGATCAATATCACTTTAATGTTGCCTTAGCACTGATTTAAAGTTGTTTTATTTTTAGAGTTTCTAGTGAGGAGAAAAATCTCTAACTAGCTACAGATTCTGGGCCCTTAACAAAACATGGCTACCATTTTCATAACAGCAAATCCAGAGCAGGAAATTTGGCTGATTTTTTTTTTATCAAATATTGCATGATCTCAGGAGAGTATCAGGTTAGGCCTATAAAAGAGAAAATAAAATGTATATTAAAAAGAAGCTACTACGCACTGATTTCATTGACTTCTCTGTCACTGATTCTTTTTGTGACCTTAGACAATTTACTCTCTGTTTTACTTTGGGTCTCTATTGTGAAATGAGTTCTTAACAACATTCAGTTATTGGTTATTGTAGGACTTTGGGAAAAGGGGGATGGAACATGGTTTGTGTTTATCAAATAAACAAGATAGGCTTGCATTTTTATACATTTAAATGCCTAACAATTCCCTGTGCTCTTTACAAAGAACCAAGGGAAAAAAGGTCTTCTGATGTTCAGTCCTTTCAAAAGTATATTCAACAGTGTCCATAATATATTTAATTGAATAAATCACTAATCGGGAATATTTACACACATAATTGCAGTAGAAACCTTTCACTGGGTGTTTTGCCATTTTTTCAGGTAAATCTCTGAATTTATTCACTCCTCTGTAATTAAAACACTTCAGTTTATCTGGTCCTTTATATCTTCAGCCTCAATAGCTTTTCAGTTGACCATACAAGGTGTGATGAGGTACCAGGTTTGTTTGTTTCAATTTTATGGCCTACAAAGCAAAATTTCACAGGCCCTGCTAACTAACGTTTTGAAAAAAAAGGAAGAGAAGGAAATGAAAGAGCATTTCTTTTCTGAAAACTTGTAATCTGCTAACTTTGGTTATACTGACCTGAGCCTACTTCTAGATTGTGGGGCACACCTGCAGTCCTGCTCCATAATCATCCAAACACAACACAGCTCTGTTCCAGGTTTGTACTCCTGGTTTTCTTCTAAAAGAATATACTGTATAAAACAGGAAAAGGAGTCTAAAACTTGCTTTGTGTAGACATGGATACAGACTGGGCACGCATTTATTGCTTGGAGTTAGGTAGCCTTCAAAGCTCACAGACAGGAATGTGTAATGGTAAATAGAACTATTGCATTTTACATTTTATCATTTTCCTGCTCTCTGATCCAACAGCATTCGAAAACGTACTAATATAATAAATGTGATTTAATTAAATGTTCACAAGAGCTTGTCCTATTGTCCCCCCAAAGGTTTACTAGCAGTGTGAGTTAGACCCTTGGAAGTCACGAGCAATCCGTTCGTTTTCAGGGGGTAGATAACCTAGTTGGTACCACCGAGGCAGAATATTCTAACGAGGGAAAAGTGCACAATCTAAAGAGGAAAAGGTCTGTTAAGATTGGTTTATGCTTCCTCTGCCTAGTGTACCTACAAAAGAAAGCACTATTAAGTGCAGGGAGAAGAGTCATTGCAAAAGCAAGTTCTTTCTCCGATATTCACATTTTTTCAGATATGCCATTGCAAACGCTTCAAGGGATACAACTAAGCAAGAGCAAGCTACGGTAAAGACACAAGGCAGGCCCCAACCTGTGATCACAAACACCGTTTTACAAGCAGGCAGAAACATCACCACTTTCTTTCCTGCAGCAGACAGCATCTGTGTCCATATAGATGTAACTGAAACAGGACTGTACAATTCTATATCTCATTGACTGCAAACAGACTAACACTGATGCTGTCATACACTATGGTGTCCAGAAAGTACATCATAAAGCACAAGTTTCAGAAAGTACACCTGCAGCAAGTTCAAAGTGGTGTAAAAGGTAATGGTGACTCAGCTACACATAAGCAATATTAAAATCAACAGGAGTTTCAACACCATTTGGGATTACAGCCTTAAGTCAAACAGCTGAGGTCCCTAATATTGTCACAAACCTGCGGCTAAATTATACTACCAATTTATCTACAATAATTTGTGTTCATTATACCACGGTGTCTTTTGCTTTTTCCTAATGGCAATATTCATGTTGGTATCCAATACTTTATATACAATCAGAACAAAGTGACTACTTTCTTTTTATGCAAGATGTACCCTTTCGACTTCATTTGTCAAAAAGAGAGAGTAACATTAGATATCTACAACAAATGCTAAATTTACCTTGCATTCCCTGTATCTCCGCTGCCAGATTCTCCATCTTCTATACTTCCAAGTTCTTTAGAGTAAATGCATAGCAAGCTTAATTCTGCAATTTCTTGAGAAATATATTAGTTCGGATCTCTTCCTTCTCTGGCATTCTGTCAGCGAGGCATGGCAACATAAAGAAAAAAATATAATGCAATTAATACAGAACTTTGATGACTATGACCTCAGAATTTTAAAAAGCAGTGGCTTGATTGCCAAGCAATAGCAGTTAAGATTTTTACGAGGAAAAAGTTCCAGTTCATTAACAAGTAATATAAAGAAGTAACCAGCATCTTTTACTGAATGGAAAGCAGTGAGTTTCAAATATCTGTATTTATGCATTTAACTGGATTTTCATATTATTATATATCATGCAAACATAACCTAACAACCTAGAACCCACATACTTAAGCTCTACACAGACCGAATGTGGAGGATGCAGGAAAGACAAATGAACCTTTCCTTTTCCGTGCTGCTCCTGCCAGTCCGGAGCCACAGGCGGGATCTAATGCCCAGCATCTCCCAGGCTGCTGCTCAAGCACAGAATGTGGACTGATGGATCCAAATTTTCCTGTGATAAACCCGCATCCCCTGTATATCACTGGCCTGCTGTCAAAATTACCTTTCCTACTGGTCTGCAGAGGTGCAGATATTATTGCTGTAGCTCTCGGCAATTGTGCAGACAATCCTTTACTTTGCATCCCACAGTTCTGAGAGGAGCTCAACCTTGTCTGTGTTTGTATTTTTGAATGACATTTTCTAAATGCCGGAAATACAAATACACAGCACAGCAAGGTTTGCATTCGCACTGGCTCCAGCATCCCTACTCAACAGCAGGTTCAAATAGCAAAGTAAGAAGTTTCTCTGAGCAAATTCAGTCCGTGCTGAATTCTCCTTTTTCTTCCTTCCAGAAGCTCATAAAATAAATATAATAATGAATGGTGAGGACTAAACTAAAGAAAAAAAAATATTTCAGAATTATTAGAGGACAGGAAAGATAGCATGTTGTTTTTTGGACTAAAGTAGACAAAAACTCCTTGTGCTGTGACGTAAAAGCCTGTAAATGCTTGCTTCACAAATACATCTGATCATGGGGACAGACACATCCACCATAGACACGTAGATTTTGGAGCTGGTTGCTGCATCTCTTGTCTCTTAAGCCTGTCCAATACAGGTCATGCAGGGGAAGAAGTGGATGTCAGGGATGAGTTTTGTTTTCATCTGCTCTTGCCCGGCATAGAGTCCAACAGAGACAATACGTCACCAGCTTAGGTTGGAGGAGCTATTTGGCTATACCATTTCTGCCTGTGAGTGATTTGGACCATTATACAGGGTTAGGAAGCTGTAACTCACTTTCCTCCAGCCGTAGGATGAAATATTACTTTGGGATGGTGATTTACGTTGAGATTAATCACAATCATGGCCACGGCAAACTGTTACCCTGTTTTGTTCTAGTGGTTTCATTGTACTGCACATATTAAGTCAAAGACGATTGAGTTTGTATTCTTGGTATTGCTTGAAAATAACCATACTGCTGCTATTACACGTTGGCTGCCCGAGTTAACTGATTATATGGTTATTTAATGTAGCTAGGTGGTAAGCCTTATGTCATTCTAATGATTCGATTGTTACAGTCCCTAAATAAAAGTGGACAATTTGGATCAGGAGCCTGAACATCTGACAGGCTGTGTGCCGTCTAGATCCAAAGTTGTGGTTTAGCACGCTCTACATACGTGGGCAGCTGCACCATTTAGCTGTGGATCCAGGCTTGGGCTGGAACACCCCAGGCTGGTTTGAACACTTCTTTCCAAAGTCTGGCGGGTTTCAGCGTGATGGTTTTCAGTTAGGCCCATTTTTAACAAAAGCAAATGCAAATGAGAAGCTACCCAGAAATAGCACTGCATATCAATTTTCTACATCAATTTATAATGCAATGGAAACAGATGGTACATTCAGGCACTGTCAGAGAAAGCCATTTGGGTTTTGGTGACTATTCCTTTTTTATTTTTGATGGTATATTTATTCTGCCTATTTCCATTGCTGAGTTGTTTCAACACCTGTATAAAATAGGATACCACTCTAAGTGAGAGCTATGTAAACTAATCTTGGTAACGTATGCAGCTTTCTCAGTCCTGAAGCGATTTTTCTGACCAATGGTGTAAGTTGTAAAGAATACCACTTTTTGATGGCAATCAACACCATTCACTCGGTTTCTACTTGCAGAAAGAGGGAATAATTTATCAGGGATACTGAGAAGGCATTTCCAAAACCATGAAAGGTTTCTTCTATTTTTAGGAGGCATGTTTTGTGTTAAAGATGAGTCAACAGATCATTTATTTTGACATCGTATTCCACACGGTATTTGTATACTACATTTTCTACAGTATTTACAAAAAAAGGCCAGTATGGTGATGTAAATTCAGGACACATAGCTCAGAAAAAAAGATTAATTCAGATAAGGCCTGGGGCAACACACAGCTTATACAATTTACTGCCACCATTTTCACTGAATCTTCGCTGATTAATTCAGCTGCATCAAAACAGTGACCATTGTGTTTTTAACGGAGGAGCATGGTCAAGGTTGCTGGGTTGTACACTGATGATGTATAGTTCTGAAGTAACCCCTTCGAGTGTCTACAGCCAGTCAGAAATTCTCCAGTTAAATGTTTGCATCAGAAATTGTTCATTCATTAAGAGATTCGATCACTAAATTCCACCAAATATCTCATGCCCAGAATAGAATTTATGGTCACGCTGAACAAAAGCAATGCAGAAGGCCCAGCTGTCTATTGTTAGCGCACAAAGAAGCCGATTTAATTTTGAGGACTGAACCTCATTTTTTCATTTTCCAGTGTCTCCCACTCACGGTTCTCTCTCACACTCTTCAAGTCTTATTCTACCTTGCATTCAGTAATTTTTCCTGGAGCAAATACTTGAATCCCAATCTCAGTAAAATAACATCATTGCCAAGCTAGAAAGTATTTCATCTGCTTGGTCGTCTTTTTTCTAACCAAAGCCCACGTTATTGAATCCTTAAGTTCAGCAAATTCTCTCAGAACAATAAAACAATTTTCCTTCAAGTAAAGTTTCTCTTTGGGCAATACAGGCAAATAAATATGCATCTTCTTGAGCCGTTGAGTGAGCACCTAACACCAACACTAACAGTGCAAGATTCTGAGTATCCTCTCCTCTGTATAGCAAACATCCACACTGGATAAATGGATACAAGCCATTTATCATAAACCAGTTTCCCTGTATCCATCAAAGGCAAATTAAGACTAATGTGAAGTATTGCAACAATTCTCACACCAGCTCAGACATATAATAGCTTTGGTAACTCAGAGAAGGGGTCATTGGGTTGTGAATGACATCCTGAAAGGTAAATCCTGACAACTCGAGGTGGGGCAAAAGAAAAAAAGGGAAAGAAAAAGAGAAGAAAAGGAAGAGCTCATGTTCGGTGCTCTATAAAGAAGGGAAGGAAAATGACTGTCGGTTCAATTTAGCCTATGAAAGGGGGAAAAGATCTAAATTAACTGAAACAGTGTAGATGAAAAAAGGATCAAGAAATGTTCTTCTGTGGGATGATTATTTAAATTTTATATGACTCGGTTTTCCTGTTTTGTAAAACGGGAACTATACGTTCTTGTTTTGGTTTTCCTGTGTGAAGTCTTCACAGCAGTGTCTGTGGAACCTGGCACAGTCGGACCAGATCACAGCTGCAGTCCTTAAATTCTACAGTATTAATCAATGAACCTTATTTGGTTTGCATTTATGATGGCATGGTCTTCCGGATTAGTGCTGTTGGTAATACCACTGAATTTACTAGCAAACCACTTCAGTCGGGTTACTGTTGAGAGTCAGTATAGACAGCTCCTTAGCAGCAGTGTGAGGACATGACATCTCACTGGATGCACTAGCCACAGAACCAGCGTGGGACCTTTCACTGCACAACCACTGTTTGAGACAAAAAGAGACAACTACGCAGTATTTACTTCCCAGTGAAGGACATGATTAAAATTAGATTTACATTGAGAAGCAAATTAGCACATTATGTTAATTCCATATATCAGAAAATGGATGCCTGTAAAAAAAAAAACAACTTTGTTTACATACTGTAATCTATTTACTTGATATTTACAGATAAATAAAATAGACACAGATCAGGCATAAATCGATGCAAATCATATGTTTATGTTCATCAATTGAACCTTATTTTTCATGAATTTGTTGATACCCTATTATTTCAATAATGAAAAACAAGTAAAAACTTCCCTCAAAAGAGCAAATTCTTTTTCTATTTACTATGCAAATAGAAGCAAACTGCATTTTCCATTTCTAATTAAATCTCTACCTGTTCCTCAATCAGGTAAATTGCTATTAGATTCTTGCTAAGTTATTTTGGGGACTATTTTGAACAGAACTATTTTGGTTGCTATAATTAAGACTTCTAAAATTAATATTTAAATTTTATAATTACTGGACTATGGCATCCTGAGGAATAATAATTACCTGTCTGATTGCAGAGTTGAAGTGAGCTGTTATGTGCATTTGACTCTCTTTAATCTTGCAGCCTGTATCCCTGTTCACTTGAACAATGTTATTAAGTTCTGAAGCTGATTACATGGGTTGGTTCGTGAGTCTGACAGCCAGCCCTTCAGGCATCTAAAAATAATGTTCTGTTTCTTTTGTTAAGGGGAAAAAAAAGCCTGCCTGTACCACTTTAAGCAACCGGAGCTAGACCTTAGAGTGAAAGCCCAGCCTGGTCCAACCAATTCAAAAACCTCACATCAAACCTAAAGTTCTTCTTTGGTGCTAAAGGCAAGGAACAGAAAATTCTTGATCTCACCAGCTGAACGTTGAGCTGAGATGGATGTCAGTATCTCATCGAGTCTGTCTGCAGTTCCTGTCCTGAGGTCTGAGACTCTCTAGGCTTTGATAACAGCAGGATATCTGAAGCAGGGAACACAAGAAATCATTAAAGTAATTGCTCAAAAATAGCAAATAACTCCATCACAGGTTATTATCTGCAGTGAGGTTATGTTTGTGAATGGGAGAGTTCAGTGTGCATATATAACCCAGAATGACGACACTCCTAGAAAACAAGGTGAACTACAAATTACTTAAAGGATGAAATACCCTGAGAGAGCTCAGTTCAAGACAGAGAGTAGGTGTCCATTACCTTTCATGCCTCTGTTTAAAGGTCTTCAAGAAAACACTGGACTTCTTTGGATGCATTAAGGGACTGATGTTGCAATTTTGCTTCCTTTTTTATTTTTCTCCCCATCCTTGGAAATCATGTTCTGAGTCAAATGTTTTGATTTCTTTATGTTCACCCAAACAAGAAGAGCAGCTCAATTTAAAGAATAGTAGAAAAGGCAGACAGAGGAAAGAACAAACTCCAGTATGGCATGAAAAGAAAAAATGAACCACTTCAAGAGTCTGGTTTTCAAAAATAAAAGTCTGCCCTCACCCTCTCTAATGCGAAGCAACCTAAATAACTTTTGTTAGTAAAAAGCTGATTAAGACTCAGTGGAGAAAGACTGCTGCTCCTGCAGTGATTGAGTTAATGCAAGACTTGAATTGCCCTCTAGAATCTTCTCTCTATTGATTAGACAAGAACCTAGGACAACTACACTCTTAATTAGGGTCCTCAATTAAGTACTTAAAATTTGGTGGGATCAATGCCAACCAATGCAATTACCCTCACTTTTTTTTTTGTACAAATAGAGTGCTACATCACGTCTTTTATTTCCTGGGAGACTCATCACCGAAGGTACAGTTCTTGAACTGAAAACAAATGTTTTCTTTGCCACTTTATGTGTTGTCCTGATTCAGGGACCTTTTGGGGAGCTAAAATGGTCACTGCAATACTATTCTTCTTTCCCTCCCCTTCCGCTGAAGGATTTACCCCTGTACCTCCTGTATAAAACCACAGTGATACAGAATGCAAGGAGACAGACTCACCTTCAATACCAAAATTAATACAACTAGGCAAGCACATTTCCAAAAAGCCCCCAGTGCATCTGCTCATGTCCTCCCCTCACCTTCAGTAAAAGAACTATAGTCTCCTCCTACATTAGTCTTTTTGCTGCCCTATAATTTCAATTGCTTAATAGTATTTTTACCATCACTTTCATAGAAGATGGGGATAGGAACTGAACAGTCATTAGGTTCCCTACCATGTATCTGTAGAACTTCACAAATTTTCGTTTCATTTTGCTTCTGATTGCCCTTATTTCCTATAGTTACATTGTAATCTTAAGAATATACCACATACTAGCTATTACTTTACATGTTGCTGCAATCATTGCATAGTAATTCCATACATGACTAATTAAGCATCAAGCATCAATTTGAACTATAGCTCATCAATTTTTAGAGAACATTTAAAAAGCAAAGAGACTTCAGCCAACTATTCCTTGGTTTATGTGATTTAACTTGTCATTAAGAGAGGTTATGATATTTTCATCTTAATTATCATAATTTGAAAATTCACTTTTCAAATCAGAATAGTATTGCAGAATGGATTTCATGGATTTATTATTCCAAAATCATGCACTACTTACAATAATTAACAACTGTGTGTAATTATGGGTGCATAGGGGTTTCTCTGCTTAATGCAAAGTGCCCAGTTTAAAGTCAAGGTACTTCAGTGGGGGAAGGACATAAAATGTCACAGGATATGCTGAACAGAAAGCTTTACTCTTCTCATAGAGAGTAATATAATTTTCAAATAAAAATGTAATTTCTTTTTACTGTCTTTAAAAAACACTGATCTATTTTGGGAACCATAAAGAAACATATATAGATATAAATATATAGCTGTATTTATTTGAAGTGTAATAATTATACTCGGTAGAATGGATGCGGCGGGATTATTCTACTGACAGTCTGTGTTATATAGTCTGGTTATTACTGAGAAAATAATAACACTCTGGTCTGTGTGTGTGGTGGGGTGGTTCTGGTAATCACAATCTGTTATTTTCTGAATCAGAAATTAGAAGCATCCATAATATTTACATAAGATAAGACAAAGCACCTCGTGAACTAATGACTTTTTCCATCTGAGAAAAAGGAGACTATTATGAAACTGATCACAAAATTGCCTTTTGTTTTATTCCCAAGTAGGATATCTTTCTTGCTCTAAATGTACCAGTAGTGGCAATCAGAATGGACAATGAGTTTGAAGTAAAGTATTTCCTTCAAATAAAATTTGAAAATCAGTCAACTAACATTCAATTTTTCTCTGAATTAGGAAATTATTGTTGTCAAAGTTATAAATTATTCATAAATGGAGTTATCTCTGATCTTGAAGTGTTCATGTTTTTTAGTGTTCATCTTTGCCTAATGTCAAGAATTCAGACCTATATAGATTCATCTTTCCTAGCATGAGAACATCTATTCATATGCAGATCTGCTAATCTTTCTTTCCAAAATAGTAGCTATGCAACAACAGCATATTTAGAAACATTTTTTCCTATAGAAAAGGATGGCTTTTCTCAATCGACAGCTCGAAGACTGCACACCTGTGTGTGTGCAGGCTCATCTGTGTTCACACGCATGTACATTACCTGCATGCATATTTCTAACTCTAAAAACGGAGCTGAGATTTCGTCTTTCTAAGTTTGTGTTCAATAAACAGAAACAAAGTCTTTTATAGTCAGGGAATCAATGATCATTTGGAACCATTCAAGCCGTACTTTTTAATCCTGATTAGTGAGAATAGCTACACTCCCAATGAACAAAGCTGTGATTGTATTAAGCAGAACTGACAAAAGTCCCATTAGAAAATGATGCACTCTGTTATGTTTTCCTATAATGCCACTTTTTAAAACAAAAAGTCCCATATTTCTTTTGTGACTTGGCAGCCAGAAGCTGAAATTCATCCCAAATGTCTGCACTGGCTAAAAAAGTATTTTATTATAAAGATGATAGTGCCATCTATTGGATGGCATTACTATACAAAAGAATTATGTCCTTTCTGGATTCAGCAAGGACAAATAAATTGTGTGATTCACCTGATTTCCTGTGGAGTTTTATTAGCAACTAGATTATAACAACCTTTATTTAGTGTATTACGTATGTTTTCTACAAAGTACTTGGTCCTCTCTTTGCTACCATTACCAATTACATGGAGTGAGACATTTTAGCGTAGTGATAAACTTAAATTTAATGATGTGTCACTGGAACAACAGCAAAATAAAACACCAACAAAAATCCCACCAAAACCACTCCTTAATACTGCCTCACATCTCAGAAAGATCTTATAGAGATGTTTTCAGGCACAGTGTCAGTGAGTGGAACTGCATCACTTGCCGTGTTGGAATAAAAGATCTCATTTCCATGTAAGTGGCAATCTTTTGCAATACAAAGAGATTCCTGTGATATACAGAGACTTCACAGATTGTTTTTTTTAAGTAACCTAGTGAAGCTTCAAAGAAATATTTTGCCCATCTAAGATTGATTTTATTTTCTTATAAAATTTTAATTGAGGTTCTGATTTCTTTTGCGACATCCCTGCAGCAGCTATCTATATCTTAGGCAGATGAAATGTGCAGTTTTATGAAGAGTACAGGTGTCAAAAGCATAAGCACCGAAAACTTATATATGAGCTTTAATAGTGGTAGTTCAGTCATTTACTTCGTGGGACCTCACGGAAGTAACCGCTACTGTAAAATAAATGAAGTAAGTTGGAGAAGTGTCGCCCTGTGTTCTGTCAGTTCTGGCAGTGCAGAGGCCTTGAAAGCATTGCTCCGCTACAGAAAACAGGCAAACAAATAATAATGGCAAAAGAAAACAATGACAAAAGAATGACAAATCTCCTTCTTCGACTTCATCTATTGCCATAACTTTATGACATTCTGACTAATCAGGGCTTTCTTGTTTCTCTTCCTTCTTAGCTTTCACAAGAGCAAGAAGTCACTTGACCTCTCCTGGCCCGGGAGGTTAGCTGACTACAGCAAGTATCACGTACATAACCTCTGCTATTGTTGATGCACAGACCACCGGTAACTGGCTTGACTGTTTATTTCTAAAATGGACTTGGAAGGCCAGCAGTTGAAACCAGTAGGAAGAAAATTCCTCTCTACTTTTAAACAGAACACATGTGACCCAGAACACTGAAGCCACAGCAAGCTGGAACCTCACAATGCTAATTGTGCCGGCACCGCGGAGAGCAGAATCTCACTTTGCGACCTCTTTGATTTTTTTATTACTGAGGTTAAACCCAGACAACTTTAGCTAACTGTGTGCTAAGGCCAAGAGGAGCCATCACAGAGAATACAAGATTCTATTCTGCCATGCTTGGAAAAAACCCATTTCTTCAGGCTAGTGTTCTCCTAGGTAAGTATAAATGCCTCCCATTACCATTAATGGCATAGAAAGGATAGCTAATAAGCATTAGACTAGAACTCAGAAGATCTTGCATCTAATTATACCTCTGCTACAGCATTTCTACATGACCTTGGGCCAGATGCAAAAAGATCTATCTACGCTTCAGGCTACCACTGGTAAATGGAGATAATGATATATTTGCCCCTTACAGCAGTGTTGTGAGGTTAAACTCAGGTTACTCTAATATTAACATTTGTTTTCCAGTATTGAAATGATAAAAGCCATTAAAGGTCTATTGCATTAAGATTAGAAAGGAATTTGACTTTCTTTTTTGTACGCTTACCTTTCTCCTAACACATCATTTAAAGAAAAAAGGGGATTCTTTTCAAAACATTCTCTGCTAAACAGCAGCAGGGAGACGTGTGTGGCAAATCCCCTGCAGAAAAAGAGCATGCAGTGAAAGGAGAAGAAAGCTACACTCCTGTTCTGTGGAAGATTGCAGAACCTACCTACACAAGGGCTGACAATGTGAACTCAGTGTGTTGTAATAACCAGAATTTGGCCACTATTAAAGGGGAAAAGTCTGTTGATGGCAGTAGCGTGAAATTACAATCTCTACCAGCTCCAATGGCAAAGGGGATATGGAAAAGTGGCACTAGTGTATTATCAAAGCTGTGTTGTGGGTTTTTTTTGGACAGACAGCAGGTGAATTTACAGAAAATGCAATTTAGATTTGCATTGATACTAATTTAAAGCCACAGTACACTTTGAGCTATACTGTACCATGCTTCCAATGTTTCTACTGTCCCAACCAACTGTCCTTTTTATTTAAGTAGGCAGATGTTTTCCGTAAGGATTCTTGTCCCTTTCTCCAGTATCTATGGATTAATAATACGGGAACCAACCGAGTTCTTGCTTTAATAAGCTCTTGGTCTTTGGTCTCACAGGATCCTATTTTCTCCATTCTAATCCCAACTTGACCAAGTATCTACTGGTTATAAAGTAAATATGCCAGCAGGATATGTTAAAAAGAAAGGAAAACCGAGCATTTTACTTTCTCCAGTCTGGTTTTCTTCTAAACCAGTACCAATTGTCTAACAGAAATGGGGTATTCCTCTATAACAAAGAAGAGGTCTAACATTTTCTTCTCTTTAAACTCAAGGGCTGCAAACACAAGGACCAATGCATGCTGAGGTTACCATTTAGCTGCTCTAGAACATGCTGCTTGCAACCTAATGTTGTCTAGTAAAGCAAATTCTAGCTTTAAAACTGATATGTTGAATGCTTGGTTTAGGGCTGTAGCGGTTATACAGATGCAGGGTTGAAGATAAGGTTGCAGTTATCTGTTCAATCTAACTTCTGCAACAATTCAATCTGGGGACGAGTAGCAAGTAATTTCGAAATACATTTTATACTAAGTCTCCTGCACTGGAATCCTGTTTTTATTTGTGCTGGAATGTGTCCATTTATATAACACATTCAATTAACCATACCAGAAAGGTAAACAATTCCTTACCCATTAAACTGGCATCACACTTCCACTCTCCCTAGGAACTGAATGACAACTTGTAAATGTAATGAAAAACAGTTCTTTGTACTCTGTTTCTGACCCGAGCGGAACACACAAAGTAGTAGCACGCGTGAGTGTGATAAGCTAGAGAGTTCAGTATTGGACTAGTACATTGTGCTTAGTTATCAAGAAAAGTAAAGGATTAACTTCTGGTTGAATATGGAAAAATTTCAGAGTGTGTGTGTGTGTGTCTATAAATGCCTTCTCTGTGTCATACAGTTATTCTGTGGTTCTGGGAATTAATTTAAATCACACTTTTCCCCTAATAGTTACTCCTTTTATGGTACTTCACTTTAGAGGTTTGAGGTCCGAGGTCTGGTTTTCTAAAGGTCTGAAGACCAACAGCTAGAACTAAGTCAAAAGCATTTGTATCCTGAATACATGAAAGACAACTTAAAATACTGACTTTGGTAAAACGGCACGAGCCAAGCTCAGCAGCCAGTTATTTCACATCTGAGGACCTAACATCAGCCACTTCCCCTCTTGGAGAAGCAGGGAACTTCTCAGCAAAAGTGCGTAAAAAGAGAGAAGACTCCTGCACAGCAAAAGGCTTACTTACAGTACCTTGTATCTGACTGCCTGGACAAGCGACAAACCCAGCCACTGAGGTGATATGGAGCCAGGGTCATCCTTGTGCATGTACCGCAGGGCGAAGCGGAGGGCAGCATTTATAAATGGGAAAGGTTTATGTGCTCAGCAGCTGGACGATGACCAGGAGTAGACGAAGGATATATTGGCTGTTTATAATGCATTATATACTCAAACAACTGTTGTCTGTCTCTCCAACAGAAAAGATGAGACCTAACTGTCTAACTGCAAAAGCAGATGTTGCTGAAAGGTCATTAGCAGGATCTGGCATGTCTGAAAATTCAGGTCCTGTGCGTCTCAGGTCAGATATTTAAAATTAGCGTAAACCTCATAGTTCAAGCCCCAATCACTCTGAAGCTCAGACCCCTTTAAGAATCGGAATAGCAATGTAATAATGAATAGATATGGACTGCGTATAGTAATGGAAGTCATGAAAACGCACAGACGAGTATAATTTAGTATCTTCATCGTTCGGGATAATGAACAGCAACCATCCTGTGATCTTGATCCCATTCAATGCATTAGACAACATCACAAACTTGCAGAAAAAATTACCAAGATACAGTGTAATTAAAGAGCATACCATACAGCTCATACACCAGGGATGGTACAGCTGGAGATCAACCTTAACTCTTCATTATGACAACTCCTAAATTTAAGTGGTTGAGTGTATTCATTTAACAGAAAGTTTAGGGATATTTTTGAGAAGAGAGGGAAGGGAAGTCTTTTAATAATTCACACCCACATAGATGCATTCATGACACTTTTGGTTTACCTCGGCTTGTTAGTGTATTCTGCTCCATTTTCCCTCTTTTCTTCTGTCTCTTTCTTGCCTGTATTTTTACAGGCTCCTCCTTTTCTTTCCATGCTTCCTCACTTTTCAGTCTCAGCAATCTGTATTGAACACAAGTAAAACAAAACCTGAGTAACTTTTAAAGTAAACAATAATGACCCTTTTCTCCCCCTGCCCCCCCAGGAAAACACAAGTAAAACAGAGATTGAGAGAGTTCATCTAATGGTACCAGCTCTTTTTATCTACTTTTTATTTCAGTCTGTAAAATAGTACTATGGATGGAAGGAGATAACTTAAATGACAGAGAGCTCCTGGTATAAAGGTTTTTTCTTCCTTTTGTAGCAACCCCTCAGAGAAACAATAAGTGAACCAAAAAGATAGAGATTCTGTTCTATAAAGTCTCTAAAGTTCAACTTACAAAAATACTTGTTCGGTTATGTAGTACAGCCTCCTCCAGAGAAAGCAGAAACAAGACAAGAGACAGATCCCAGTTTACAATGTCACTGAAAATAGAAATCATTTTGTAACTTTTATGTTTTGTGGGTCTAATCCAAATGTCTCTGACTCCCATTCTCATTTGAAATGTGCTCTGGATTAGTCCCCTTTCTCCTTTTCCCTCCCTTGACAAGCATTAATTATTTGCATGCCACACATTCCTGAAGGACACACATTCAGATGAAGGGAGACAAACATTTCAAGCTCGGGTGAAAAGAGGAAAACATTTGTTATTAGCCCCAAAAGTCAATGCTTTGCAGGCCAGAGTTAGTAACATAATCATGCCGATAATAAGCAGAGATCATGGCAAGAGGGAAGAGAGGACAGCAATCTTCCAACATCCCCAACTCCACCCACCCAGCAGCTGTTCTGGAAACCCATTATAAGAATTTTAGAGCCATTCCTGTAGGTGCCAAATGCTACTTAATAAACATAAATCGATTTGTTAATGGAAAAGCTTATCCATAAACTTTGAAAGATTTTCAGCCATATTTTCTGTCAGCTTGGTTTGATGTCACTTCAGAAAATTCACTAACTCCACTGCATACTGTAATGTCTCCATACCTTAAGATATAGTTATCCTTTACAGAGCCAGCTTGAGACAGCAGAATCAACTAATATACAGCAAGAATGAAACCCTGAGAAAGAGAAAATAATATTAGAATCATATCCTTGAAATATAGATAACAATCGAAATAATTAATTTCACTTCAGTTTAAAATGAAACAGGATTTTTCCTGTGTGGTTATGGTGTTGCCACCAAAGTGGCTTTAACAACAAAGAAGAGGTAGGTGGTAAATTGTAACAGAATCGCAAGGGACTGAGAACTTGTTTTATAATGGAGTCATCGTGGTTTAGTGAATTCAAGCGAACGACTAACCCTTCACATTAAACAGCCAAATCCTGAAAGCGTTGAGGACCCATAACTTTTTGGAACTGCAGATGCTCAAAATGCTCCTGATTTGGCTTGCTGTCCTCCTTTGGGTCCCATACGGTTTCGTGCTGGGTGTCCCTAATTCCATGTGAGGCCATCAGCTGAGGATGCTCAGAAGCAGTGCTGAGGTTCCCGATAGCTGATCTTATATTAAAGGCACCATTTACACAGAACATATGCCTGACTACATAGCATTTAAAAAATTCCATGCAGTTTTATACTCAGCAATTTAGGTGTTACTGCAAAAGCCACATTCACTGAATGAGCAGAACCTGCACCGTAATGATAACGAAGTATTTGCTATTTAGCTTACAACTAGGTTCAATCAATTTTTCAACATCAACTCTCTAGAATAATACTGTGGGCCCTACAATAAATAAGGCATTAGATAGGTAGGCCGTTATAAGAATGTATAGATTTGTATGTTGTTTGAACCACAGCAACAACTCTTCACGTTCACTCCAATAACATTCAATTAGCTCTAATGAGTGTAAGTTTTAATGCTTAACCCAATGCCTCTCTAAGGATATGCTTGCAAGGAGGTGTAGCTACTAGCTGGTAAAATATAACACCATCTGATTAGGACAAATTATTTTCAAAACATAACTGCCATAAAAAGCTAAAATGAAAGGTAAAGTGACAGAACAACTGCTGCTAAATTCTATTTTCAGCATTGTAATTGGGATAATATACCATAATTTATTTTAATGAGCAACAATTAAGAAATGGTTTCTAGAGTTGGCTGTAATTTCTTTCAATTATTAGTTATTAGTTGTTCATGCATAAATGTGTTTTAATATTGGCTTGTCTGAGCTCTAGTAGGTGATTAAAGCCTTTCGGTATATTAATTTTTCGTTTGCAGAGTTGTACATTGCAGGGACAATTCTAGCACAAGTCATTTATAAGAAAGAGATCAGTGACACTTGAGAGGCGTATTTCTTAAGTATTATGAAAAAATATGTAAAGCAATATGAGAAAGGTGTCAGAGAAAATCCTGATAGTGTTAACACTGAATTTTGTTTTATCTAACTGCAGCTACGGTTTAATGGCCCCTGTCTTAATAAAATATTTAAGTTAACCTGGTTGCAGAGTGACTTATTATACTACATATTCTTTCACTTTATTAGGATAAAGAAATATTATCATGGGAGGCTACGCTAACAAGCCTAGACATTGCTTGTATTGTTAAAGAATAGGTTCACATCTCAGAGGAGTGTAAAGACCTAGAGAAACTGGCACCTCTTTAACTGAAAAGGCATTCTACTTATCTTATAGAAAGCAGTCTATTCTGTGCTAAGAAGAATGGCGTATAACAACAAACCCCCTCTCTACCATCAGTCATTCTCATAGAACACAATATTTATTGTGCTTGCTCTTATCCAAGGGAGGGGGTGGGGGGGGAAAGAAATGCTGAACAGTTCTCTTCAGAAGGCAAACATTAACCTGACCTGAGCATAGCGCGTCTTAACCTCATCAGGATGAATCTCATGGGAACCAACGCCTGTTCTTAAATATTCATCCATCCATGCAAATGTTCATATCCAGGATATAACAAGAGATTTTGATATGGAGAAATTTCAATTTTAATTTTTTTTTTTACTTATGTTATTCAGTCAGGTTATATTTCTGTTCTTTAGATCTCCATGCATCCAGAAACTTAAGAATCACGAATAAACCTTTGAAAGTTTTTTTTTGTAGTTCCACTGTAGGTCATTAAAATTAGATTAAACTCTTTCAAGAAATGTGGATATTTCTAACCACTACGCATATGTGGCTTTTGCTATATTTTAAAACATATTTCTTATTCCAGTTACATTTAGCTTTCAAAACAATAACATCTCACTATAATTAATAATGATCTACTACAGCCACTGTTCAGGACATTAAGTAATGCAGCATGATTTACAAACCCCTCTTAAGTACAAACAGTCTTCGTGGTGGATAATAAATAAATGTCAAATAAATTTCAGTTTCTCATTGCCCAGTAGAAACTGACAACATTGCTCCTTTAAGCTCCACAGAAAGGCTTGGTACTCGGATCATTTTTAACTATCAGATGAACTGAACAAAAAAATAAGAAGCTATTTCATTTTACTGCTTCTAAACAAATTTAGTTCTGTCTGGAAAAGACTGCTGTGATCAGCACGAAGTTTTCATGCGTGCTATTTCTCAGGATGTCGAGGACGAGTTTCCGTGAGGATTCCTCACTTGTTTTTCCCTTGCAATCAAGCAAAGCCTATTTTGTACAGATACAAGGTTGACTAAATCCTTCTTAGACAGCAACACAGAGTACATGAGCAACGCAGCACAAGGAGTATTACAGCCTGCATAATAAATTTATCGAGGCCTTTCTTTTCCTGTACGTTTGAAATCTTTTCTTTTCCTGCTGAAGATTATATTCATCCTGAAACATTACCCTTCAAGTGTTAAAATGACAAGTGCTGATGAAGGTAAAGCTGATCAGCTGCAAGACTCCCACTGCTGAACATTATACAGTTTCTGTTGTTCAAACAGCTCAGTTAATTATCCAAATGTGAAGGATATCAGGAGGGGACCTGCTGAGCTTTACAGCTGACTTCCAGGGAATTATCCATAATAGAGCCGTTCTAAGAAAATTATGACAGACCCAGCGTACAGGCACCTCTGCTTACCTCTCTTGAGGATTTGTGCAGCACCTTATAATCAAACAGAGTTCGGACTTTCCTCAGAATCAAAGGGAAGCTACGTTTTGCAGGGGAAAAGCAGTCCAATCAACCTCATGGTGTTTTATCACATAAACCCAGAGAGGATTCCAGAGTCAGGCATGTTAATTGCCTGCTGTAAAGATGACTGGCATTCCTCTGGTGCCAGGGAGTACTTTCTCAAATTTAGGTTCTTAAAACGACTATCATGCCTTGTCCACGGTTAAAAATGTGGTCCTTCCTGCCTCTGTGCATGTTTTTGAGAAGCCGTATGATCTCTTTACAATAAGCACTCATAACGGGTGTTTGTGCGACTGTACTTTTTGGTTTTTTAAGCTGTTAGTCAACATTTTGTGAACCTGGGACATAAAATTCCACAGCCAAAAAAAGTTAGGGCGAGGCAGCCGCAGTGACTACTAAAGAGCGTGAAAGAATGAGCAGCATTGAGGTGAACTGGATAAAACAGAATCTGCTAGAATCGGCTGCTACAAAACCCAGACCTTAGATAAATCTGCACAACGCTGGCTGATACTGCAACAGCTGAAGCTCTACGACTCTGTATTTCATGATCACAGCCACTTGGTCTAAACCAAAAGATATTAACTCCAATTCTTTCTTGCCCTCGCAGAAACCATAATTGGGGTACACAGCACAATGCTGTACTAGCACAATGCTAGCTAGCTCGCGGACTGCAAGCACAATCGTTGCCTCATCCCATCTGGTTTAGCAAGGCTAATGTGCCTTGTTATTTTTTACTCTTTCCAATAATCGCTCTCCAGTATAGCTGCATAGTATTGCATTTACCTGCGAGGGCATGCCCTGGCTGAAGAAAACAGCGTAGACTTGTGATTAAGCTAGGAAAAAAAAAAAAACAACACCCTGAAGGCATTAAGGAAGGTCCTACTGAGGAGTTAAGACCTGAAAACGAACGGAGTCAGTTTATCCAAAGTAAATAGTTAATTTTCCATGACATGCAGCGCGAAATAATAGTACTATCGTATCTTACACCAAACCTCACCATTATAATTATATAAGCCTTTTTGAGAGGCCTATCACCATAGCGTCTGGACACCATCAATGAATCATTTCGAGACATTCATATTTTTTCCAGACATTAAGTATCTCTCTCTTTGAAATATTATTTAACTTTGCAGTATAAGTTCGAAGCAGGTGCACCTAACAGCTTCTATAAAATAATGTGCAGCCGAATGAGCAATTTTGGGTGTGATAATATCAGTGAAAGTTATGCCCTGCACTTATTACCATAAAGTCGTAAGTGGGATGGTATAATAATGGAATAGTAATGGAAACCACATTTCCATAATTGAGATAATCCATATTCTGTAGTACCACAGGTTAATTTGCAAAATTAATTTGATGTGATAAATGGTTATAAAGTTGTCATGCGACTAACCAAAGCCAAAATCACTGAAAAGTTTCCCTGATTTAACCATTCAATTTATTATTTTTCTTCCTTCTTTCTATCCATACTTTTTTGCAGCCTTGGAGACTGAAAACTGTATCAATTTTTCTACCAAATTCTTCAGCAGTGAGATCGGAAAAAGAGACTTCACTATCCTGGCTACAAAGCTGATGTGGCTATACTATTTCCACCACAGCTGCTTGTATTATGTTGGGCACACCATCCCTCACGAGGACCTTAGCTCATGAACCCTCACTCCAGAAGCAGTTCAAGGTTCAGTAGCCTAAGCACTGAAGGTATTGCCTGTGAAACTCTTATGCCAAATCTAAGATTAATTTGAGTTAGTTTTTCCCTCTTCCAGTTGTATTTCCAGTGTACTTCTGCTTGTCCTGGCAGAAGGTTTAAGCCTGGGAATGACCATTTCCCACCCAAAACAGAGTCACCTTTAGACCACCTCTAGAAAAAGAGTCTCAGAATCAAGCCAATCCCAAGCAGCCGCAGCAGCAGCGGTGAAATGCATCAGAAAATTGCAGTATTCAGCAAAACCTGCAAACCTTAGTAGAAACAGTATCACATTTCCCCAACAGTATTATATAAACATAGGCTCACATCTATTTTTGAACTTAATTTAGTAAAACAGTAAAACATGAATATGATAGTGACACATCAAAGCACATACACTGGAGTTTTACTCGACTCTTTCTGTTTCTGAGACAGTTTAATCTGACTCAAAACTATGCCTCCAACTCTGAGCAACAGATTCACTAACCTAATGCCATGGCTGCTCCTCCCATATCTGCAGTCTCCCCACAGATCAAGAAGAGAAAGGCTGGAGGTGTATGTCTCCAGCCAAGACATCACTAATTACGTATACCTTTAGCTATTACCATGCATCTGGTCCCCCCCCAAACGACAGGCCCAATGTTTTTATCTTATTTTCATAAATTAATTTATAGAGAGCAAGTCTAGCTCCTTCAACCCAGAGGAGTAACGTCAGCTTGAACAGCCGCAAATTCTTTCTTATGGAAAGCTGCTCAAGTGTAATTGCAACAGCATGGCAAATGGTTTCAAAGTTTTTTTCCTGGGAATAACTCCCCTCATGCTCGCGTTTGTAGGAATCCTTTCCCTACTTTGCTTACAGCAGTCTCTTCAAAGCTTCAGTCTGTGGTCCTACTTATACTTGAATACGTTCCAGCTGCTTGTCTTTTCTTACCGTAATAATTCCACTCACTCCTTTACTCATCTTTTTGTTATTACGCAGTATTTCCTATACTGTATTTGCATATAACACCACTGAGGTATTATATACAGTACTGTTATAATAGCTGTTGATAAAAGTCAATTTTTGCTGGGTGGTACTGCCTACTTCAGGGATCATGCTGTATTTTGCAATTCAATTGAAACGGTAGAATCACATTTTAAGAAAAAAGAAAGTCATCTTTGTGGAGGCAAAAACTCCACTGAGTTTTATAAAAACTAATCCTGGGCGATTCCCTACCCAAACTACTCAAAAAACGCAAGACGCTTTTTAGATTTTATGTTACAAGCCCCAGCCAAAGTTTTTAAGGGTTTTGTTCACTAGACATGAAACCTAAAATGTTCCTAATGCCATAAGAATATCCTGGCTGTTGTGACAGTGTCTAATTGTAATTGGTATCTTCTTGAACTTCAGTCTACCATAAAGAAGTATGATTAGCTCTTTGTTCCCTGAGCCCTACGCCTGAACTGCTCCTCCTCAATAATTTTTTACTTAGAATTGCCTTGTCAAATTTCTGTAAACTACGTTGCAAAAGCAAACTTCTTGAGATATGTGTACATTAATGCCCTGTCAAAAACAGGATCTGAAGTTGATATAATTTTCAAAGAAACACCTCAGCTATCACTGTAGGTTAAGAGGCCAAAGTTCCAGGTTCAGCCATTATGAAATAAGAACAGGGCTCACAGCAGGAAGCTTTTGGTCTATGAAAAAAACAGTCCCACTCTACTGTTACCATCTTGAGCCCGGGAAACCATCTAGCTAACTGAAACTTACAGTTGTCTTAAATGTAAAGAACATGCTTTATATATGTAGAATATAAAGCCACAGCTAAAAACAGTAGTATACTCTCACTCTGTTGTTCCAAGTTCTCCAGAGCAGTGGCTTGGCATCTCACTTTTTATCATTACATTTAGAGGATGAATTGATACTTTCCTTCAACTGTTGGGTCAAAAACCAAAACCAGACTACCCCCCTGCTCCCCAAAAAAGGGGAAAGGGACAGGGAAGGCAGGACAGCTGATTTTAATAAGAGGCAATGTATTCATTGTTTCCTAAACATAAGCCATAAACAGGAAAACTGCATGTTACATAAAATACTCATGTTGCTTTAAAGTTAGTTTTCATTTCAAACACTTCATCAGAAGGAAAAGCTGCATTCATAGAATTTATTGGATCTCTGAAAATGAATCCTTAGTATTTCTATTCAACAGCCCAGTGATCCAAGTATTCATTGACTCGGAACATGAGGCCTTAGAGTCCAATTCCTTCATCCACATTAGGAAACAGAGCCCAGTTTTCCAGTGGTTCATGAAAGTACTTTAACCACTGAGCTATTGGTTATATACAGACCATAACAATGGGAAGTATTGTCTTAAAAGCTGGGCAGACAAATACCTTTGTATATTACAGTTGTTTTGTACTTCTGAAAGAAAAAAAAGAAAATTTTGACTCCGCTACCAGCAGTCCGGCAGATCGCACATTCCTGAGCAGTAGCTACTACTAAGACCAGTGAAGATCAAAGCCACTAAGGTAAAGAAAAAAAATGCAGCAAACACTGTTTTTAATTTAGCCAAGCCCTGACAAACATCAGCCTTCCCTGTCCTACGAAATCATGAGATGGTACCTCTTTTAAGAGAGCCCCCTCTGACTTCAGTATTATGCTCAGCTTATTACTTTACTCTTCTCAACCTGTTCATTTCACGTAACTCCAGATGCTTGCAGTGTTGTATGTGACCACAAAATTCATCCTATTCTAACAGGAATCTCTGCAAAGTAGTCAGTGTTTTCAGTGAATGCACCTTTTTCCTCCTGTTTTTCTAGAAGTATAATTCTTTATTGTAATCTGTCCCCTTCGAACTGAAACATCTCATTTTCAAGCATCAATGTAAGTAAACAGGGTCTTCTGAAGCAACAGACAAGGTTTTCATGAGAAAGAATTGTATGGCTGGTATATTTCCCAAGAGACCACACAAATTATTTTTAAAATACACCCAATATCCACCATCTAGGAGAATAAAAATCCAGCAGTTTCTCATGAAACAAGGTCTCTTGAGAGCCAGCTCTCAGGGCTGCTTCTGTGCTATCTAACTAGTTTTTCATACTAAATTCCCAAAACTGAAATTGATTTTAATCAACTTTTTTTTCCAACTCATTCCACATTCACTCACTCTCTATTTTTATTTATTTATATTTTAAAGTCCAGTGATTTTGAGATATTGCCTTTCACATTTATAACCTCAAGGGCGTTTGAAGTTCTGATGACATTGTGATCACTAGACTTTAGATGACTCTCAACTTTCATCTTATTTATCATCCTTGTCTTATTTCCTAGCGATATTAGGAGTAAGTACAAAATAGCCTGTACTTTTACCGGATAGTAAAAACGTATCAGAAGAGAGTCCTGTATTACCTCCAGGAAGAGGTACCCTTTCTTATCAATTCCATAATTGCCTGCCCAGTCAATATTAACTAATTGAATTTCCAATGATTAATGATCTATCCTTTTTATAGGCTTTCCTTATCTTCCTTTTCTTTCTAAATTTTGCCTAGGAGGTCTATACCAATTTTCAGTGATTTTTAGGTTTTAATTTGCCTATCTTTCATCTTCACCTAAACTGTCCCTACTCAGGTGTCTAAACTACATATGCTATTTATTTCTTTTGTCAAGTAAGGTTCTTCATACATATTGCCATATGTCTTTCTGTCCTGCTGTGTCTATGCCTTTTACAATATATATTTATCAAGGTGCCTCAACCTTTATTCTGTTTCTTGGGACATATTTACAAAACGGATATTAGGAACGGGATATATCTGTGTACTTAACATCATACTTATAGAGATCTGCTTTTATAAGAAAGCTGGCAGCTCTGCCTACAAAATATACGTATTCCTGAAGAAATGAGGTATTTTAATAAGTGTGGGTTTGCTGGATAGTCTCAGTCAAATAGAGGCATTTTGTTATTCAGTAAAACCTGTAGATACTCACCTCATCTGAAAAATCTGACCCTAAATTGCTTAATATTAGGCTGTCATATCTGGAAAACTGTCATTTCAACAAGTCTGTACTGCAGTTTCTTTGTGTGCATGATGGAATTAAGAATGTTTTTCTACATCACCTGTAAAGTTACATTTATAATTGTTACAGAACACTGAAGATATTTTCTACACGATAGACGTACTGTGTATTGAGCCAATGACTGATGCAAATAAAGAAGTAGCTATTGTAACTGAGAACAATTACACTATAATCAGACACAGTCACAGCTGGAAAGATCTGACCCCTCTATGTGTTTCTACTATTTGGTGCTAATTTTACCCTAATGGCACGAAGGAGGATTAAGTCAAAGATAAAGATTTTTCACTACAAAAATTCCATTTCATTCAGCAGGCCAAAAGATAATGGAACACAGAATTAAGTCTGTGCTGCTGCACACGCTGCAAGCACCCAGGGCCGTCGGCATTGTAAAGCACTGTACCTTCTGCCTCAGTGCAGCATTTAGGCTACTTTCAGCAATGCATTGAAACATTCTAACCTGTAGAGCTCAAGCAAAGCAGAAACCTGAACTCTTGAGACTATGGGCTTGCCTCTTATTGAAATCTTTTGAATGTCACTAAAAGATTTAGCGTTACTTACCTGAGGCACTTACGTAGCACTGCACAACAATACCTTGATTTGTTTAGTTGGAAGCTTTGATACTTTTGATATCTATCACCTTGGAAACAAAATGTGAATAGGTGGTTGTTCCCTTTAAAACATGAGAAGTGCTGCATTTACAGGCTTGATGGCTGACACAGTGTTCATAGTCATTGAGGTGTACAGTTCAGCAGTAAAACCTTGGCGCTTTCTTCTACTGGCCTACCAAGATGCCTCAGTCCTGATCTGGAAAGAAATTGCAGATGAGAGTACACACTTTCCACCACCCCTGCAATTTCTTCCTAAGTAGAGTAGTATTATCTGAGATGATCTCATAGATTTTGTGACGTTGGGGTAAGGCCCCTAGTTCATACTTATGAAAGTAAGTGGTCGAAATGCAAGTTCAAGAGTTTCAGTATAAAGATTCTCTTTTTTGTTTGCTATATATTAAATGAGCCAAAACAAACCTTCTAATGGTGGCATATGATAATGCCATACACGGCTCTGCTTTCACCGCCAAATATGATGCTAATGGAAAAAACACCTGGTAATTTTTCACATCATGGAATTGTATTATATTCAAACTGACAACTATAATTTAAGAAATACTTGGCCTATATGCAGTGCCCAAAATGGAAACTTATTTTGCTTTGAAATCACTTTAATCACAAATAATATTCAACAGGGAGATGTCTGCAAGGTTTGCTGTTTTATATCCTGTACAACAGACAGCTGGAGAGACAAATACATGCAAGGAGAAAGGGAAGGAGTCATCCCACATGATTATTTTGTGCTGTGTGATCTGGACAGTCTGAACCAAAGGCCTGTTAAGTCGCCTCAGAAGCCTCACCTCAGAGCTTTTACTGGAGATTTTTCACTTCTTCCTTCTGTTGCTGTAGCAAGGAAAACAAGGCACAGCCAGATTCCTCCTTTGCTAGCCATGGAGACATTTTCAGTCACTTACAGCAAACAGTGAAACTTAAAACAGCCTTAAGGTCTCGAATGGAGTGCTAGGTCAGCCTTCATAGAAATAGCAAGAGGACAAAAGAAGCACAAAGATCAATCTTTTGCATATAGATCACAGAGTTCTCATTTAAGTAAGCAATCACGCAAGTGTATATCCCCATTATAAATATTTAAGCCAGCAGAAGGACATATGAAGTATTCAGTGTTTAAATAGTGCCAGCAGTAGCATTTCTAGTTGTAAAATAACCCCAGGAATGTATATTGAACATCCTGGGAATTGCAAGTAGCCTTTGCGTACACACCTAATCTCTTCCTTACCTGAAATTAGTGTGTAATAATTAGCAAGCTCCTTTTTGGCTGAAGTTTTTTGATTGCTATACAAAATCTTAACTCTCAGTTGACTTTTAGGAGCAATTGTAAAACAGCATAGAATAGTAATCAGGATCCCCTTGAGCATAAACACAGACCAATCTGGGCACATGGCGCGCTCAGGAACAAGGCGTACTCCAATGCAGAACACTTGTCGCTAGGTTAGATCATTTTTACTGATAGATATATGAGGTGCTCTTTAGCAACAGAAAAGGTGATTAGTGCTCTAATAATCCAGCTGCCTTAAAGTAAGACAACAAAGAAATGGAGTAGACTAGATGCAGGTCAAAATTTTGGAGACGACTTGAAAATGTATTCAGTTCCTTTAGCGGAACAAAAATCTGTGTTATAAGTGAAAAATCACTCAGAAGTATTACACATATATTAAGTATGCACTCGAGTACGCAGACTAAGAGCTCCCTTTTCCCATGCCCAACCACTTCCCCCCCCCCAAAATCCATCAGAACAATAAAATTAATGCAAACTACTTGTTACTAAATGCTTATATTTGCAGACAGCAATCCATGCAGTTCTGGAGGCCTGGCAGCAAGTTAATGAGGTTTGAGTATTCAATAACTGAGATAAAACTGACCCAGAGAAACAACAGAGCTGTCAGGCTGTCATTTCTAACAGGCAGCATAATGAAACCTATAACAGAGGGCAGTTAAGAATAAATGCACAATAATAATCTGGTTGGAAATTACAATCTAACAACCATTTTCCTTATTTAAGGATAACCCTTCTTAACTCAGTGAATTGTTTATGTTTTTATTTATTCGACAGATATGCAGCAAAGGCAGTAACCACATGCAATAAATGTACATGTATTTAGGTTGGGGTTTTTCTGGTTTTTTTTTTTTTTTTCCTCAGGGTGCAGCAATACTTAATTTTAAAGAAAATTTATCCAGGAGAAGAATGAAATCCATGTAACTCAAGTATTATAGCAACAGTAGCTCTTACAGAGTTGAACAATATTTAAATATATACTGTTTGAATTCTGACCTCAGTGCTCCCAACAGGAAGATGACAAAAAATAAAAGCACATAGTTGCTGAAAATTAAATCTATTGTTTGGATATACTCTGGACACAAAAAAATATAGATGTTCATTATAGAGAGATGTGGAAATTGCTGTCCATCAGAAATTAATTTCTCTTCCAAAATCTGAGTCAAGGGGAGGAAATGACCCTAAATTCCCCCTCTCCCCAAAAGGAAAATTTCCATATATTTCCTCAGGTGTGCTTAGCGTTCAGTAAACCTGCCAGTGGGTCCTGAGGCACCAGCTCCCCTAATATGTCTCTACATGCTCTAGGGTTTCCAATGCACCCAGCATCCAGTCTGCAGCAGACCGTGTGAAAGCCTGGATGGGCGTTTCCGAGGACCGGTGTGGTCTGGAGGGAAGGCACCGGGGCGGCCCCTGCCCAAAGAGAATTTGGGAGTGGTGGCAGCAGATCTAATTGATTGCTTCAGTGCAGCGGCAGTTGTTTTAAACATCTAGCATTTAACATTCAACGGGCTTTTATGCTCTCTTATTCAGCATACATTTGAAAAAGAAAAACAAATAGAAGCTGTTACAGCGCTAATCTAATCGTTTCTTGCTGTAAACAGATATTACTGATTCTGTTTTTTCACCACAGACCGTGAGTAACTCACATCACTGACAATGGATAATAATGCCCTTCGTCTCTGCTACAAACTAAGAAACCATCTTTGCACAGCCTAATTCCTACAACACAATTAAACCATGGGAACACAATGTTTAATGTAGCGGAGCTATGCATTTAGTTGAAAACGAATTCTGCTAGTGCATAACATGGGAAATGCATGCAGACGTTTTCAAAGGAAGAGGCAGTCTTCCAGTCCCGCAGCTTTTCCTGGAGTGAATGAAAGACACGCGGATTATCACTGACCACCAGAACTGTGCGACTGTATCACCACTCACAGGGCCTAACATCATTCCAGTTCTGTCAACAGAAAGACCCTTGCTAACTACCCTGCTACTCAGGGCCCCCATCATGTACAGCAACATTGAAAATAAGGGATGAAAAACATTATCACTTACTAATATAATAAGTAGGGATTCCTGTAAGACTCTGCTTTTAACAGATACGTACAGTAAGAAATCGTTTTCATTTAAATAAAATTTCTGAAAATTAGTGGAGAAATATAGTAAGCCTGGTCAAGATTTGTTGGGTTTTTTTATTTTTTGTACATATTATGGTGCTTTCTTCCCAGATACTATAAGAATATCAGGTTTTTGTAAGCAGTTCCTTATGCCTGTAAATATCAGGGCTTAGAAAACAGATGTGTGCTATCTTTTCAAATCTAAGAAGGATGTTCTTGCAGTTCATACTTGGCTTAACGTCAAATACCATAAGCCAGTATGATCTTTATTTGTGCACAAAAGTACTCTTGAAATATGTGGCCTGCTTGGTTTCCATTGTTATCTCCATTATTGTTATGAGACACATCTGTTATGCGTAATGCTATGTTAAGTAAAAAAAAAAAAAACAAAGTGCAAGATATTTTCAAAATTGTTGTTTCTGTTGGTTTGGGGGGTTTATTTGGATTATTGCTTCAGACACTGCATAGAAAAAAATTTACAGCCTGGTAAACAGGGACCAGTGTCAGAAAACTGTTCACACATCCCTGGAGTTGGAGAAGTCACAAAACAGAGTTTGACGTTGTTGCCAACACTAGTCATTTGTTTTAGTTTAGCTGAATTTATTTTCCCCTTGAACAAAGTAACAGCTGTGACGGCACAGAGGTTTCTTTTCACTTCTAGAACTTAAACAAGTTGAGTTTTGAACTGCAATATGCACTGAATAAGGGGCAGTAACATCTTCTTTAGCCACTGCTGATTGGAATCAATACCTTCCTTCACCATGTAAAGGAAAACCTTAGCTGGTTATTTCCCTTTAAATGATATGGGAACATTTTCAGCGTTCATTTGCTCATCACACTTTTACATGTGGTGACACCTTTATGTGCTTTAAAAAGCACTAAGCTTGGGTTTCAGGACATTGTGAAACGCCAAAATAGCTAGTGAGAGTACTGAAAGTCCTTTCCTGTAGCAGTAGCTTATGTAATTTTTTTAATTACAGCTAGTATGAATATTTGTGGGTCTAATTTCACGTCTCTGGAAATGAAATATTTAATCTTTGAGCATGTTAAAAATGAAGAAGCACAGAAAAATAAGAAAAAAAAATCTCAAAAATGGAGCTTCTAGAAGGGAGAGAAATAAGGACCTTTGTTTTCTCTCTCTCTCTTTCAACGGCGGCTTTAAAAATACAAAACAGATTCATATCCTTCCTCTGTGTGAGATGACTCACCATAGTGCGCTACGCTAGACAGAATCATTCACAAATACACTGATAGATGGAACTTGGTATGAACTACTTAAATAGTAATTGTATCAGATACCAAAAATAAAAATAACTATAATCTGGAGCCTAGGACATTTGCCTGGTAGGTGGAATATGATGGGTAAAAGCTGCTGAAAAGAGATCTGAAACCCAGTCCTCTATTTCATAGGAGAATACCCTAACCTATGAGATATTGAGGGAAATGAGGATAAATTACTATTTTCATTCTATGGCAGTTTTGTGAACGTAGTCCTTCATTTCCTTGCCTTTTATTGCAACTGCTAAAACATTTCTCAGTATTTCAAAATACTGTTTCAGCATTGCGTTCTCATTTCAGCTATTCTGAAAGTGCGTTTTTGAGGAACAAATAATGTAAAAGAAAAGCATCATTCAGCTAACTTCTAAGTGATCTGATTGCCTTGTAGCATCCCATCGTCTAGTCAGCATCTAAAATAAGTTTCCAAAGTTATATGGCACATACCGTTTGGGTATAAGTGTATTCCTTACAGTTAACTTCAGAGCTGATGAGTTTTCGACATTTTTGGAAGGCAGTATAATATGATTTCAGTGAAACATTGCAACTTGCCATGCTGATCAAAGCACTCCATTTCCAAAATAATCGCAAAATAAACGATGTGGAGACTTCCTAATTCATTTTAGTATTTAAAACAAACCTGAAATTGAAAAAATATCCTGAAGTATTGTGAAAATGGCCTCCTGCTCCGAAGATTAATAAAACCAACCAACCCCCCCACTTTTTTCCAACTTGAAAAGTGTTTACATAGTAAGACTGCATAAAAAGAATATATGATCACTTTTCTGTCACTCTCATGAGCCAATTGTTTATCATGGAAATTTATTTTAATTTTAACCTAACTGAAGCTAAATCTACACTATCAATATTAAGAAAGATAGGGAAGTCCTTAATTCTAAGCCAGACCATGTGGATGATGTTCTTCCGCAAATGTTAGGAACATCAGAATTTTCATTAGCATTTCCTTCTTATTTACACCCACATCTCATTTTTCACCTGTGGCCATGATCATTTTCTTCTGTCCTTTATTAACTTAATTTTTTCAGGTATTCTTCCATCTAGTCTCTGCTATATTTTGTGTTAAATTCTCCCTTGAATAACATCGGAATTAAGTTATAGCTCCAGCTCAGGGAATCTTAAATTTTCACATCTGGAACTAGACAATACAAATGTGTCTGTCTCTCTCATAAATATGGCATGTTTAAGAGAACAGAAAATGTTCTAGTATTTATTTTTTTTTTCTTTTTGTTGAGCTATATTGGTAATCCAACATGAAAAATCATGCCATTTAAGATTTCCACAGCAACAGATGATACAATTTCAGGGAAGAATACAGATACTTTTAAGGTCTTTAGCTATCTCCTCCTTACTTATTGACCTAACTATGTTAAGTTCCACTTACCACTGCGAGTCTGTGATCTTGAAGCAGCGTCATGGAAGGAGTTAAAAATATGTTGAGACCTCTTCTTATGCTATAATCTTAATACAAAAAAGGAGCATTAATATTCCTTTAAAGGGCATCTACCCTGTTTTGACAAAATCATTCTTGAAGCACTATGGTCAATTCTATTTAAAAATATCTTATTGCTGGAAAGGTAAAGAAAAAAAGTAATTGCACTGATCTTGGTACCAGAAATATGAGTGAGTTATGAATGACAGCCTGAGAAATCCTAATCGATATAAAAAGAGAGCTTTAAAGATCGTTTAATTGAAGCAGAGTAAGTAGAATCTTACATGGTTTAAATAATGTCAACAGGAAAGTTACTGTTTTCAGCTCAGTACACATGATAAGACTTTGAGAGTCATAAGTACCTAATACCATCTCAGGAATTTAGTAGTGGGTAAAGATTAAAGCTTACTGTCTCCACAGGGTGCTGAGCTCTTGATTCATGTTTTTTATAACATCAAGTCTGGATTATTGTAATACCCTGTTTGTAGGCCTCTTTGATACAGTGGTTTGCCGTTCACAAGCTTCAACATGCACAGATTATAACAACTCGGATTGTCAGTGGAATTGAACTGTAGCAACATCCTACCAGACTTGATTGCCTTTTTGTCAGATTTAAAATGATTTTTAGAACGTGCATGTTACCTACTTTTTTTTTTTGGAGCATTCAATGATTTTTTTTCAACTTTACCTTTTTTTTTTTTTAAGACTAACTTAATGATTTCTCATTTTCTCTGCTTGCTGCGTATCATGGTGACAACTGTACTATTGGCTACAGACTCTGAAAGCAGATGTGCCCTCAACATAAGATGGAATATGGTGAGAGAAAGCACTTAGACTCGGATAAATATTATAAGCTCTACAGAACAGATTTCTTAATGCATGTTTTCTTGTTCGATGTTTCAGAGTGTCTCTGGCTGTGGTGAAGTAACACTGAAAACTTGAGGAGTATAAATAATTTAGTCTTTTTAAATATACTTTTAACATTTGAAAATTATCATTGGAGAATAGTAGATAATACCTTATGAACCTATACAAATTAGCTATCCCAGCTATCTATTCTAATGCATTAAGGCAATAAGTTAACGAGTTCATTGTACTACTCACAGTTTCTGAAAAGTCATGGAAATGGGAAGAGGTAATAAGTGATTGGAGGAAAATAACACCAGTTGGTAACAGCGATACCTTAAAGAAAAAAGAAGAGGGAAATGTTTTTAATTGTCATTCAATGTATCTATTCCTATGATGAAAAAAACATTTAAACTAGAAAAAAAAATCAAATATTTAGGTTTAATTTAAAGAGAATTCAGCACTCCAAAGATGACTGTAAATTTAATTACAAAGTCTTCTAGTTAAATAAATAAAAGTTACGTGAATATGCAGGCAATACCAAATCAACATGTACTGCAACCCCAGCTATGAAAAGAAATGTTCATAACAGGAATGTGAACAAGAACTGTGTAAAATTTAATATGAAAAATTTCACATATTAAACAACTAATTACAGTATTTCCGTGGGTTGAAAGGTTTCAAAATCCAAACCCAGGAGATTACTGTGTAAGCCATTTTGTTTCTCTACTAGGTAAGTAAAATATGTATGTAGATAGGTTAGAAAAACTGTAATGTCACAGAATGTAATGTCAATTATTTATAAGTATCTGAAGGTATAAACAACAATTATGCACATAAATTATTCAGTTTGGTCTATAGGAATGTAATTACATTGTTGCTGAAAATGGAGGGAAAGGAATTATTGTAATCATTGAAAATGTCTCACAAAATGACAGCAGCCCTGCCTACTGCAATGGGCAAAACACTAGAGGCTGCATGAAGAACAATCTTGTATTATCATAAGAACTGACTGGAAATTATTGTATAATCCCATCTCTAGCATCCAAAATTCTGTTACAGCTCTGAATTTTCCCATTCTTGGAAAAGGACTTCTCTCTCAAAAGCCATCTGAAAGAATGTTCATTCTAGTTGTATGCAGATAATATACATTATAATCTTCTTGATCAGAGATTTTTCTAATCTATATAGTAGAATTGGACAATCATATACAAATCCTTCAGAAACACAAAACTTAGAACATTTAAATACCTACAGCTAACCAACAACATCACCTGTGGAGGCCCCTTCCTTAACACAGAACTTTTTTAACTACGATGCCAAAAACTACCTTGAGGCAAAGACACCTTAGACAAAGTTTTCATCAGCCGCTCTGCTTTTTTGCTGTAAGAAATGTTTCATAATGATTCTTTATTATCTGTTTTTGGAATGTATGATAGTGGCTAAGGTGCGACTCTGCCTTTTTGGGCAAGAGAAGGCATTGCACTTCTGATTTTTCCCTGCTCTTAATTAAAATGTAGGCATATTTACATGACGGCACGTATTATGAAGACCATGAGATCTACAATAAGTAGCATGACCATTCACATTTGTGAAGCCCTAGTATAATGAATCTGTATAAACCTGGAAATTATGTAGAACTATGTGTGGAATATGAAATAATTTGTCTTTTAATTTTATTGGAAGTTTTTAAAAAAATACATAAGCAAAAAATATTGGGGGGTGTGTGTTTTTTTTTTTTTTTAATCAGAAATTCTTCCTTCTCACAGAAATCAGCACACAAAACCCCTTGAATCTTAAGCAAAGTTCTTCAAACACCTTGTGTAAGTTTCATTCTAAACCAAAACAAAACATATAAATCTGCGATTATACAATCAAGATCCCATCAGGAAAAAAAGAAAACTATTTAGTTTTGCATTGCAGTGAAAGGGTTATGGGCCAAGAGGAGTCATCACATGCAAGACAGTTGATTTAGTTCTGGATTTGTATATGGATTTACCTGATTGTCTCTCAGCTTCAGCTTTTATTGGAGAAAGTTCACAGCGCTGGTCTCCACAACAACTCCCTGACTGCAATGTATTTATAAACACACCTCCTAAGGAAAAGAAAAAAAAAAAAAAACACCAAAAAAACAACAAAACACCAAAGTATTAGATTGTAAATACTTTGTGTTGGTTACTCAGTCAGTGTTCTTAGGGAATCCAATCTGTTTTCAGAAAATTGCAGCAAATGTTAGAAAACTACTTCCAGAATCCAATCATGCTATATCTGTATAAGCAGAGAATATATACATATCTAGAAATCTTAACTCTTCCACAAACCAAAAGATAAATTATAGATAAATGTATTCCAAACCGAGATGATTTTACAGTCCTATATACGTATCTGCAAACCGATGATAGCCCAGTGACAGCACCAATGATAGCCACGAGAGCAGGAAAGTATCTACTCTACCTATCGCTGTCATGTAAGGAAATTACCCTAAATCATCTGGCATATATTGAGTAATGTACAGGCAACACGTCACGAACTTTCAATTTTCTTTAACTTTCTCCAGGTGAGAATCTGTTTATTCACATTTAGAAAGCTAAAGAGAAAAAGGAATAGGGAAAGAAACAAAAAAATTAGAAAAAAAGAAGAATAAAATAGGGGTATAAAAAAGATTGAGAAATTCTTATTGAGCAATCCTGCATTCTTCCTCGTTTAAAGCAATATTTATTATTATTATCGGCAATCACTGGAATTTAGTATTCTCTTGTTTAGCACTGAGTGCTGTCTCACTAGGCCAACAGAAATTAACGGGGTCTTCAGGCACAGTGCAGCAAGCCACTGAAATCAATGCCAGTGGCGTTTTTGGGTTTAGCTGTAAGAATTTTACCCCAATATATAAAGGAACCAAAAATTCACCGAGGCCCTGATGCCACTAGAATAGAAAGGTCTGTAAATTGGTAGGTAATACTAAACAGAAACAGTATATTAAAATGTCATTTTTTTGCTGTTACCTCACTCTCATTATCTGTTCCTCTCCTCTTGCTCTGTTCCTCCACCTACTCATGGTGCCATCATAAAGTGAGACTGCAGTCTCTGGGACAACCTCTGCTCTTTCGTTATTTACTTGTAAAAGCCTTGACAGAATAGCAACCTTTGCTTTGATTTGGGCTTATGGGAAAAATATAAATAAGAATGACAGTACGTATCAAATTACCATCAGCTTCACTACATCTCAAGCTCTAATCAATGTTCTCTTTTATAGTGCGCTTGTAAAAGCAAACCTGTTAAAGCTTTCACAAAAATAGAAATCTAGTATTTTAATTACATACAGATTGTCAAATACAGTCTTAAAATCTAATTTTCTGCTAACCAACTACATACCGTCAACAATTTAGATTTAACTCCTTTTATTTTCTTCTCTTCCTCCATTTGCAATGGTCTGAGAGGCCATTCTATCTCCTTTATGATCAGACATATTTATCTTTCCAACAATTTCCATGTAGAAATACCTTACTTCCTTATTTTTTTTAATAAGGGCTCTTATTTTTTTTGTCCAGATCTGCTCATTTGTCTTTAGCCTTTAAGTCTTTCTTTTCCCCAAACTATGATAAATATTCTCCTCATTTAAATAAGTGCTCTGGTTCAGACCTGTGTAATATTGGCTGAATATTCAGATTCCAAGGAGGCTTTGTATATGCACTGTCTTGTGTGTAAACTGTGATCTTAATACTTTTATAGACTTCTAACTCTTCCTGCTACAGAGGTAAAATGTAGATATAATACTGGAAAAGGTGTGACGATGGAAGATGTGGGAGAGCACAGAAGCATGACAAGATCAATTTTTCTTTTCCTAAATTTCAGGCACAAATACCATACATAACGGTATTTTTGTACACAATGCTATGGAAGAGATTGTATCTTGGAACAATTAGCATTTAGTGTAGCTGGGAAGGGGCTTTTCTGCCCAAGCTGCTGTGGATGGCACACCAAAATCATGGTAAACTAAACCCTCTGGTGCCATCAGCCCAAAGGCACCAAAGGAGTGGCCGAGCTTCAGCCCAGAGGTTCAGGTTGGCATGACAGCAGTTGCATGCCATACAGGGATCCCCCAGGAAGGATGTAAGCGTTGTTATCTACCTGGCCTGGCTATATAGAAATAAACAGGGGTCTTTCCTACCCCCATTCCCTACCACCATTTCAGCAGCTTCTCCACCATTGATTGTCTTGGGCAAGCCCTTTTCTCTACCTCTTTTTCCTTGTTTTTATAAAAATACAGATTTCCTCAGAAGTTTTTTCTTCTTTCTCTTTTTTTTTTTTTTTTTTTTTTGCCAGCTCAACTGTTTTTCTCTGTTATAGCACTGAATATATCTCAAAATGGTGTTCATTGATGTGTCTGCTGGATCTGCTGCTTACACAAACTCAGGTTATTTATTACCTTCCTGAACTGAACTGGACAAGCCCCTGAGTTACAATGTGCTATTAAAAATGATGCACCTGAAGTGTCTTTCAACCCAAGTTTTCAAAGATTTGTCTAAATGTTGATTGGCTGATACAAAATTTGACTTAAACAAGCAAACAAGAGTGATGAGACTCCTATTAAAGTCATTCATAAACTAGGTATATTTCACAGGATCATTCAGGATCTTTTTGTTTCACATAACATGATGTCAAAACTTTTTAAAGGGAAAAAGAAAAGTGAGAAGGATGAGAGAACCCTGTCTGCCTTCTCTTCTTGACATACTTGAAAAGGTACATGCTCACATTTTAAAGAAAACAGTAGGCTCAGTACTGAAAATCCCAATTAAAGGAAGGACTCTCCAGGAAAGCATTGTATAAGATGCCTAAATCCCAGAGAGAGGCAGACATATCCCTGTCCTCACCGTTTCCTACTAGGTGGTTACAACACTTTTCAGCTGGTTTTGCGTCTTGCGTGAATGTATTAGACACTGACCTTTCCTGCGCTGCACAAAGAGTCAGCGTGACAGTCTGCTTACAGAGCAAAGGCCTCAACAAGGGACGTGATAACACTGCTTACCCTTGCACTAAAGACCCTTTGGGGTTCTAGGTATTCAGTACTCATTCAGTATTATTCTACGCAACTAAGTTCTGGGTTTATTTTTGACAGCAAGACAACTTCCTAAGCGTCTCTCTGGCTTTGAAGTCAGTGCTCTGCTCTTGTATCATTTCAGCTGCCAGCACTTTAAGTGATGTAAATATTAACATGAACTGCTACAGTAAAGGAAAGCCAGAGAGAAAACAGATTCTGAAGGCTTCTAGTTACTTCTTTGCACTTATGAGGGAGATTGAAACATAAAGTCCCAGACAGGAGCTAAGTCTGCCACTCACAATCCATTGCTTACTGAGCCAGCAAACCCAGAGAGCTGAACAGCTAAATTACTGGGCAGCAGCAAAGCTCTCTAGCTCTTTATAGGAGACACTCCGGCATATTATTTTTTTTTTTTTTTTTACAGCATATATTTGTTTCTTTGTTCAAATAGTCACTCTTTTACATTAACAGGAGTATTCAGACTGAAAGCCTGGAAATACACAGACACTTTCTCAAAAACAAGACCCCCTGACACAGTATCTCTCCTAAAATCTCTATGTTCAGGAAATTGAGCTTTCTATTTATCCCATTTTAAGTTCCACCTGATAATTTCCCATTGCAAGCAAAAGGTAGAGATTTGTCCCTGAGCGTTTTTACTTTTGCAGAACTCAGATTCATTTTTCCTACTTAGTTCAAGAACAGAAGCAGATGGAGTCCAAGGTAATTTTCCTTTTGGACCTAGAATGCCAGATCTGTAAAACTGAACCAACAATAAATTTATTTGTACTATTATTTCATATTTTAAAGTGAAAGGGGTTATATACTACATATACATATATGATAAATAGCAATAAAACAACTAATAGTCTTGACCGCACACAAAAATAAAGAAAAAACAGAAAACAAAATTAAATAATATTAGGCTGATTTCCTTTAATTACAATATTCAACACACTTACCAGCCACTTACAGGGAAGACAAATCGAACTATAGGTGACTTACCTCTAAAGTGGGCAGCAACTTACACCCACTCAGGAATTTCTCCTTAGACACTATCATCGTCCAGTACGGTCAGGCTTAGAAATCAAACATATTGTTATATGATAAGTTAGTAAACATTTTGGTGCTAAAGAATAAATTAAAAAACTATTCTAAAGAGCATTCTGATATAGACCTTTGATTTAGTTTAGTATTTGCTCTATAAGAAACCCAAATGCTTTTGCTCTAACACACAACACTATTTACAGAGAAGGACCTCAAACTGTAATATATTAAGGACATTTTTTTCTGTTGCATTTTGTTTCCAGAAATCATACCTGAAGAACACCATCAAAATTACGCGATATTGATGTTACTCGAGGAACAGATAACAAAACACCCTAATGTCAAAAGTCATTTCATTTTTCCATCAAGAAGAATGAGGCCATCTCTAAACATATTAAAATATTATTCACTTTGACAATAAAACTAGTTCCAAGACATGAACTATTGCTATATTAGAGAAGGGAAGCAATCACTATTTTTCATCTTCTAAGAATCTCTATAATACAAAAAATCCATCATGTCTAATGGAATCGGTAAGTACCTGGAAGGCAAATGTCTTTTCTTATTTCCAGTGTGAAATCTGGTTTGAAACAAGCACTTACAGTTAACTCACTTCTCTAATATCCAGAAAAGTTTGACCAATAATGAATGAATATTATCCATATCTTTTTTTTTTTTAATGACATACATTTTTCATTACTATTCCATTGCATTGTTCTACTATTAAAGAGTTCTAAAGGGATGTATATGTAGCTGCACTTAATATTCAACAATACTGCAAATGGTAATATTTCCAAAGATTTTAACCTAAAGCAGTTAGTTATTCAAAGTTGTTAAGTGTTATTATATTGCTATTATATTTTCCTCTTCTATCAGAGTTACAACAGTCTGTTACACTAAGAGCAACATTTGTGCTACATACACTAGCTGCATCCTATGGAAGTATTTTTAAATGTCCTTCATGTCAGATATCAAATCAAGCAATATGGGTGTTAAGAATACAATTTCATGCATTGCATTATGAAAAGCTTCATTTTTGACTGATAATCATCCCTCATAGATTTAATGAAATCACTTACTACAAAAAAGAAATCCACAGGAACATTGAGTAAACTTTTAAAATTACTTTCATATGTACAAATCAAGAACTTCAGTACTTTAGCTGTGACAAGCTGACCCTTTCTCTGTCAATATTTAAGTTGCATCAGCTCTAGGAGTTCAGTGATCATCACCGAGACCATTACAGTTTCGTGATTGGTATAGTGTATTTAATCCCTCTACATTTATGCATCAAGCAGCTGGATTATTGTGATGGAATTTCTCTTTGCTTGGGAAAGACAGAATTCTCTCTGAAATAGGGACAGTTATTTACTTTTTCCTGATTTAAGACTCAGTCAGAACAGCCACTCTATATTGTTTACTTTCTTCTCCACCGAGGAGCAACCTACAGATCCTTTAAGTTCACCCTTCCTTTGTTCCGAAAAAAACCACTGCTGTGTCACGTCTAGTGGAGTCCAGTTCCGTATCTCAGGCACGAGCAAGCCTGTACACGCTTTTTGTATTATATTGTTTTCACAAGGAGTGAAATGTGACTGAAGGCCTTAGTTCTCTCACAGTGTAGTTCTCTGGACCTGCACAGGATGGGAAAAAATACTATCCTAACTGAATTTGCAGGAATCATTACCATTTAAGTTTACTGTCAGTTTTACTATCAATACTAATTACCAAAGCCAGCGTGACTGTGTGAATCATAATTGTAAGCAGGTTGTGGTTTACATGTTTAATTTGGTTTAGAATATGAAATGTATTGAGATCAGTTACCAGGAGGCTTTATTGTGATGCCAGAGCTATAACATAGAAACCATAGCATACATACATCTTCAGACTGCTCCATCAGAGACTTGGTCAAGGTTCCTTAGTTGCATATTGTATTATCTTCATGCCACGTTCCCGTCACCATCGCTATAGCAGCCAATTCACTGCCATTAGAAATAAATTTCTTACTACCTAAACACCTACAGCTTCCTGCAGATCGCAAGGGCGTTTTACTAGTGCGACCACACCATGATCTTGAAACAGCTTCCTTTTGCCACCGACCTGAGCTGTATTTGAAAGGACATGAACAGATGTGTGCTTTAACATCCCAGTCAAAGCCCCTGAGCTATCTCGCCATTTTTGAGTTAGGCTTTTAAAGGCTGTGTAATGTTGTTATTTTTGAAAACATGGATTTAAATAAACCACTTTTACGGTGCATTGAATCATAATTTTCTTTAATTTAAAATTGCTATGCTCTTTGTTTGATGCATATCATTTTGCAAATATGCTCTGGTTAATGGGACTTTACAAAGTGCAAAATTAATGATCAGTTTTCTTATTTAAAGACCAGTAGCTAATGTCTCTTTTCTGTGTGAAAATACAAGCACAAAAGCACAGCATTCAGACTGAACTCTTAGTTACTATGGTGATATCATGAAGCATGGTAGCAAATGTTATTTTAAAGCATTCTTCCATTTCCTATTCAAATGGTTAGTACAAAGTATTCTCCCGTATATTTAGTTAATAGTAGATCAATGTCTTTGTTCCTCTCCTGCCAGGCAAACTATAGACAAAGAGGAGTCATACTGCTTAACAATATTGCTATGGGAGACTGGATTGAAATAATCAATATGGCTTTTAACACATGCTTTTCATTTTAAACAAAACTCTCAAATTCCAATTCTGGGATTGTCTCCTGCCAGTAATTGTACTGGATTACATTAGAAGTATTATTTCCCATAGCAACTAACTGTAGGAACATAGGAAGTACTACACTAAATCAAATGTGCTGTCCATCTTGTTTGACATCCTGTTTTTCGGACTGCCTGATCATACACGCCCTACCAAAACGCGTAAGAAATCTCAGATATAAGGAGAAAGAGGTTGGTCAGACAGCCTCGATGCCCTTCATGCTGCACGGGGCTAGCAAAAAGCACGGTTCCAATGCCAAAACTGTGTTGGGTAACCCACCACGGGGCTGTCGGATTAGCTGTATCTCCGAGTTATATTGACTTTAGAGATTTCAATTCCCAGGTGGAATCTAGTGTTTAAATTGCATAAATTCTGCTGGAATTCTAGCTTAAACGGTAAACATTACAATGAAGGCCTTCCTTACTTCTAAGATTTAATTTCTCCGAAACAGTGCACTTCATAGGTCAGAACGGGATCAGATAGTCCCTGACCTCTCAAATTCATCAAGTAAAGTAAAATTGTTGTTATATTTGTGCGTATCATGACAAACGCGGCACTGCAGCTTTGCACTAGTTTCCATTAATGGAATGCATTGGCCACAGCCCTAGGTAGGGTAACTGAACACAGTCTCATCTGTGAAAAAAAAAAAAACCCTAGTGTACATTTTCTATAGATCTATCCCTTCTAGTTCTACCACTCTCTAGAAAGGCAGTATTTTATAGTGGTGACAGTATTGCCTAATCCTGCATTATTCGACTTCGGTGCCAGCACTGCTATACATACAGTTCAGTGTCTACGGAGGCATCTGCTGTTAACCTTTGCAAAGAAAGGGGCACTCCTTTATGAGGGCAAACTAGCCGCCCAAACTCAACAGGCACTAACTCTCTCTTTGCTAAAAACTGAGTCATACATTCAACTAATATATGTAGGTAGAAAGAGATTAAGAAAGTGGCAAAGAGCGGTACTTGAAATAATACATCATTATGTAGTATCGTTTTGATTACTAAGTAGAAAAGTAAAATTTTAAAAGCAGTTTCCATAACTCCAGTGTATGTGCAACGCCAGGAGAGTTTGCTCTTCAGAAAACTAAAATAAATTATTCTTGTCAAAATAAGACAATCGAAAATAAAAATTGCTAAAGAAGGTTAATTTTTCAATAATTTTTTTGTGCACGGTACTTCTTATATTACCAATCCACTCTTCTCCTCTCTTCTAAGTTTTGAAGTACCGCTTAAGGCCTCTGTTACAAGGAGCCTGCATAAAAAGCTTGCTGTACAAGCAGCATGCTCATTCACTTACATGCCCTCTTGCTTTCCATATATGCCGCTAAAGTTTAAATATTTCATAAGTCACTGGTGATTCTGGGGGTATCTGAATCTGCAGTTCAAAAAGCTGCCATAATTTCAAAGTATTTCACTTGTAACTGGGCACGTTTCCAGAGGAAGGAAACAGACAAGGATGATTCACTGAAATTTATTGGTTTTAGGGGCTAAAATTACTGCAAAATTACAATCACATTATTTTTGCCCAGAAAACAAAAAGGGGGGAAAAAGGAAAAATGTGTATTTTGGCATTTCTGATACACTTAATTTTACAAAGGAATTTAATATATCTAAATATATATAAACATATGTATATTGTATTTATTTACACACCCACATAGGCACAACATTAGAAGTTGGGTACAGTGACTCTTGCGAGTTGGGAGACCGAAGTTCACTTTCTAACTCCGAGCGAGGTGGGGAAGGGCCAGGACTGGTGTTGCACCCTGAGCCAGCCCCGTGCCCCTGAACAACATGAAGAGCAATAGCAGCACCTCTGCCTCAGGACCTCCTTCAGGCAAGCCCAAGATTTCCCAATTTCCTCTCCCTAGCTAAAAATGGCTGCAAGAGAAATGCAACAGATCCTTTCAGGCTCCGTAAACCTTTCTTCCCCTCCTTACTTTCTAGGGGGAAAAGTATTAAATATATTATTAAATATATTTATCATCCAAGTTCAGCCTCCTCAAGCCAAACTTGGAGCTTCCAGAACATGTGGAAGAGGGTGACAACTATTTCATAATCCTACACGGGACCCACGAATAAGGTTGGTCATTTTAACATTTCACATATTTATTAGACACAAAGGTGGGGTGTCTCTTGCTTTTAAGTTATTCCTCCGAAACCGATGTGGTCTAGAAACACTGTTCTTGGTTTCAGAGACTGGCCTTGTAACTTTCATTCATACAAAGCTTGATTTTACAAATTGCTAAGGACTCAAGGACAGGCATAAGTTACATGCTTAATTTTCAACATACAGCTCATATTAGTGATTTAAATTACATTACATTACTGACAAATTCACGTTTGTGCGCTCTTCTGTCTCAGGTCAAAGAAGATCCAGCAACCCTTAGAGCTAAAAAAACCAAGTAATCACATGGAATTAAAGCAATTGAATTGCATAATTGTTGCTAGACTGAGACCTTTAATTTGCAAAAAAAATATCAGAATTGTTCTCCCTCAAGTATTCTAGCAAATTATTTCATTCTTATTTTGTCGTAGAGATTCACCAGTAATTAATCCTGAAAGATTTCCAGAAACCCAATTAAATAAATAAAAAAAAAGATATCCAGCTGAAGCCTGCCAAATTTTCAGACTGTGAACTTGTAAGATAGATGGACAAACATACTGAAATTATGAGACAAGCTGTTATTTTCTGCAAGAATATTTGCAATGCTCTGCTGATTCACGTTAATATCTTGTGATGTCCTTAAAAACACTTGTCAGCTGTTCATCATAGCTTCATTCTCTAACTAGTCCTTCTAGGCTTCTTAGGAACGGAAGTTATTCCCAGGTTTTCTCTATAGATAAAACTAAGGATGAAATTTGCCAATGTTTAAATATCTGTTGTTTTACTCGTGAGGAACATCAGCCACAGGGAAAGACAGATAGTCTGGAACAAACCCAACGCAAGTGTTTCATTCTACAGGACTTTTTTTCTTAGACTCCTATTTATATTTCCTTAACTGTTTCTGCTTTACTTTGTAATATCTGGGGAAGCCCCGTGTCTGGTTACTAAAGTGGCTCTGAGTTAAGAAAATTTCCAAGATATTACTGGCAATGACTTCCCACTTACTTTCCAGGGTAATTCCATATCTACGATCTTAACCTATATTAACCTTATTTTAAATAATTTAAGAAATCTACACTCCATCACCTTCCTCAAATATTTCAGGATCACATCAGAGGATTCCAAATCTATATTTGAAAATATGGTGTATATATTCAAGTCACTCCAAAAGTCAAGTTTGCTGATGACTCATCTCAGTTCAAATGACCAACCTCAGACAAACAGCTAAAGCATATCTTTTTGGCAAATCATTTAACTGATTACAGGATATACCAGAGAAGAATTTTCTCACTAAGCTTTTGCCTGGAGGAGAGACATAGCAGGCTTGGTGCTGCCTAGTGAGGACAAGCTAATTTAAAATTTTCTTTTTAAATTAATATCATGGGTAGCTCTAAGTGTCATGACAGTACTCATTACAGTGATAACTTGAACAAGTTATCACTGTAAACTTTCTAAACTTTCAATTAAACTTTCACTGTAAACATTTAGATGTTTACTTTCAATTAAAAAAAAGCTTTATGATTGATAACTTTCTGTGGCTCAGAAACAAAGGGGTAATTATGCTATGGCATTTCCCACATCACTGGAGAGATCAAGAAAAAGTGTCTTCCTTTGCTTGGATTTATACGTGTATGGCCATATATTCGTATATTAGTACATGTTGCTAGGATTTTCACATCTTGTCAGTCATCAACTATTTGCTCTGTCAGAACAAGACTTGTGTCAGCCACAAGACTTTAACAGTGAATGATATGATCCAGTATAGCAAATTCCACTTTCTCATTCTCTTCAGAAAAATTATTATACACACCTTTTTGTTCAGCTACACAGTTCTTTATTTTATTGCAACCTGACACTCTACTCAAACTGATACAATCTATAAAAGCAGACATAAACCTCATCTGCAGAGATTTGCAGTGTAACAACACAGAAAGCTATTAAAACTTCAGAAAAGTTCTGGGGTTTTTTTCCATTTATATACATATATATATGCGCGCACTCACTTCATATACACACACACATAGATGGAAATAAGAATACGAAGCCTATTTTATTTAAATATTTGGTGTATACTATGCCAGGAGGCATTATGGGAGAGAAAGACATGGGGCTAAGACGAAACTGAGTGGGGTGAAGCGTCACAAATGTCAAAAATATAAGAACATTCTTTTACTAGAGATTAGGAGCACCTTGCTGTAGAGAAATTGAATTTGTGTTTTAAGCTCTACCTGATATATAATTACCTCCTGTGGTTCTCCCATAAACATAGCCATACAATTTGAATAAAGGAGGTTGATTTGCCTTTTTCTAGAAAGCACCACAGAAAAGAGTTATATTTTGTTTGGGTAGATTTATCCTATATTATATTGAGCAGGATGCTATTTATTACTGTTATGTAATGAACAGAACTTAGCAAATTAGTTGGCACTGGGCACGGTGGTTTAAGTGACGGTTCAAATAAAATAAAAAAAAGCTCTTCTGCTAGGATGGGACCATGTATTACTTTTAATAGGCCTCACAAACAGAGGAGGCCTCGCGAGGAAAGGTTGAAACATTCCACCAGCCAAGCAATTTAAATTCTAAACGTTTACCAGAAGACATAAAGGTCAGATATGTACCAGTATCTCTAGACACATAGATATGTTATCTCCTTCTCTGAAGGAAAAGAATTATTAGAGAGAGATGGTAGATGAAAATCAGAAATTAGATGCAGGCAGTTCTGCTAGAAACAGCATCAGGTGAAATCTCACCCACGGGATGATATATCCTCCCAAACTCAAGTTCTAAAAGATCTGCAGATCAAAGGAGAATACTCAGAATAAGCCCCAGAGCATGACTATTCTTGCTGAGCATCCTTTTATTCTTACAATAGCGATTATGTGAACTGTTAGGCTCACATGAATATTTTCAGATAACATAAACAATGGAAGGATGAATAATAGCAAGTCAACAGTCAGGGAGTAAAGATGCTGAAAGTTCATCAGAAAGAGTGACTCTGACTGTGGATGCTTGGATAATTTGGATTCCACTGTCTTTTGCTTTTCAAAAATATCCAGAATGCTATCTTACCTTGGAATAATGAAAACCAAATGAAAGCTACACAGTTAATTTGATTTATTTCAGCCTCCCTCCAAAGCTTTGTTTCTTCAATCTGTTCAGTTCCTGCTACTGGTTAGAGTTGATCTCCCTCCTAAATGAACCTCTTTGGAGGGATAAATCTATTTATAAATAGAAAACAAATCAAGCAGGCAGGCAGAGCAGTGTCTCTGTGATTGCTGAGCTGTGACAAAGTTTTTTATCTAGGAAAGAGAAAAGAACTCCAATAAACTCTTTTTTAAAATGCCTGGAGTTCTTAATGCAATTGCTAAATTAGGAGGTGTATGACCACTAACCCTGGCATAGATTTAGCTTGGCAATGACTGGCAAATTCACAGGGGCAGAGCACTAACTGGGGAGAATGACGTAGCACATAATAAGGTATGTTTTATAGAAAAAACATTTGCTTAAAAAAAAAAAAAAAAAAATCAGGATTCTGGTTCTCATTCAGATCCTGCTAGGTTCAACCGTAGAGTTGCAAGACAGTAACTCTAAATGTTGTCAGCAAGTCTGAAAATGTAAATGGTTTTAGGGAAGAAGGACTGGGGATATACAGAAAAGAAGAGAAGGAAATGAAACTATCACTTTCATCTATCTCATGGTTCTAGAGTTTCAGGTCTTAAAAATTATAGCTTGGTCAAACTGGAAGACACGATAAAGTTGAGACCCTCCAAATTTCAACAATTAGCACAAACAGAAGAAATGAAATTTACTCTTTTTCTTTACCAGCCACTTTATCAGGACTTCACAAGACATCTTGTTTACGGTAATTTGAGCTGACTTTGGTTTACATTTGTTCAGTTTGAAAACCCAAAAATCTAACCCTAGCATTGTGTCCGACTTTACCACAACAGCAGCAAAAAGCTCAGTAATTAGGGCACTCCTTAATATCCTTAATGAAAATGAAATCTTTGGCTATATACACAGCTCTTGTTCAGATGGGTAAAAGAAAAAGAAAAAAAATTAAGCCCCATCAATATATTATTTGTGAAAAGATGGTTGGGTTTTCTTTTTTCTCTTTATCCTCCTCTACTAGTTCCCTTCCTATAAATGCTTTAGCACCAATGGATTCATTGCCCTATTAAGTCAACTGAAGGTACATCAGAACCTCTCCATGAATATTCACAGAGCTCAATAGAAATGTTGCCCAAAAATCAAATTCGAATGAAAATCTAGGACATCTGTCACATACACAAGTAACCCTGAAGAAGTGTTTTGTTGGAAGAAATTGAAAGAGAAAAGTTAGCTATGAAAAAGAGACTTGCCTGTATTTTTACTCTAAATGGCAAGGAAAATGAGTACAAATATCTCTCAAAAGTTGACATATGTTGTTGTATTCTCTGAAGTCAATATTGTCATCCTTTCAGAAAAATACTCATGTTGCATGTTGCTTATGCAAGAAAGGATGTATTCCTTGCAAAAAATGCCAGGCTTTCGAATGGTTGTAGAAACTCTAAGGGACATTAATAAATTTTACTAAGAAATCTTACCTATTTGCAGGCAGCCTTGCTGTTGACAAGACTTCTTCCACATGAACAGGCCCTAGAACAGGATTTCCAGACAGCTAGGGCAGGCTGTGCAGCGTGCTGCTCTACTGTAACCATTGGATAACTCCAGGCAGAGCTCCTATTGCAAAGTATATTCACTAATATTAGAATACAAGGAGCTTATTCTTCACCATATAACTCGCAGGTTTCAGCCCCCATTTTTTATTCTTCTTATCGCTCTATTGCTATGCAGTAACAATTTGAAATTAAGAAATAAATTAGCCTTTAAAGCAACAGGCAAGTACAACTTTTCTGACACCCATGGAAATCTATGCAAACTCAAGCCAGCAGGACATGCACACCTTGCACGTGCTCTGCAAGACTTCATAGAATTTCAGAGATTATTTCCCACGTGGCCATCAGGGCACTACTGGACTTCTCCTGAATTGCAAATTCTACACTGAGGTCATAGCCCACCATTTTAACTTACGTGGACAGTATCAGGACTTTCCAAACAGAAAGAACGCTGTCTTTTCTTCCTGCTGATGTGTCAGTAGTACTAAGGTATCGAGCTGATCAGTTCTCTTCTTCACGCTGCACAACTCAGAGATTCTGTGAAACAGCTGCAGCGTGAGCATTCTTTGCAAAAAACGTGCATATTTCATAAGGCATATGCAAAAGGGGAGGTTGAACAGGCTACTTCAATTTTGGTTTTGCTTAATTTTAGGATACTTGTGGGCGTAATTACTAAGAACAGTAGGTATGGCATATCAAAGTCAATATCGTGATTTTTAATTTGATTAAGACCTTTTAGTATTAGAGAAACGATGCTAATTTTCAGAGAGCTAGACTTCTGAGCATTTGATCATACTTTGGACAGAAAATATTTTGTACTTTTAAATGCTCACTTCCCATTTCTCTTCTATAAAAAAAAGTTCAAAGAAAATATTTGAGCTGTTCCTTCCTAATCTCTATTAGTACATAAGTTCCTTGAACCTGAGCTATCATATCTGGGTCTTACCCAGTGGAGCTTATAACTTGTTTGATCTAGAGCTATTTGGTTTTGTGCCTCCTGGACCAAGTCCCTCTGGACCCATCTGACCTTAAAAGAATTGCTGTTGACTCAGACATCCTTAATTCAGCTGTCAACTTTAGCAGTAGTTTGATTGAAGTTAAAGTTAAATCATCCTTTACCTAAGCTAGTTTGCTGGAATCCACACAGTCTAATTGAGCCATCCTTTTAATAAAAGACCTTTCACTAAGCTATTCTTAACAAATACAAGACGAATACATCAAACACATTAAAATCCTTATGTGTTGTAAGACAAATTTATACATGCATTTTAAAAACGAGGGTTATTTTTTCATACTTGGCTTTATTGTTAAGGCTCAATACAACTCAGATTTGACATTTCCAAGTAGTTATTTCTGAGTTATTTCATGGCAAAACTCTGACCATAATGTACATGAGAAGATGTACTCTGTCATCTTCATAGAACTCACGAACAATTGCTTCACTTCCGCGTAAGCAGAAACTGGGAGTGATTTGCTACGGAATCAAGGCTCTTTGCTTCTTCCCCCTTATTAGAACTAGCTAGTGTAAAGTAAACCACCAAGTCATCTGGCGCTGCAGCAGTTTATATAGGTTGAACTTGCAACTCTCCCAAATGAGCTGGAATATGCAAAATTTGGTTTCAAAAAGAAAACTGTGCTGAAAGGCTCATTTACAAATTTTGTAAAGGGTACAGAGATGAATGAGATTTTCATTCTATCTATAAGATGTCCTGATTATGCTTGAAATAGTCTGTGAGGATTTATACAGCAGGCAATAACCAGGTACTGCATAATGGTCCCATCTAAATAGCTTGAGCAATAACCTTTCTTCTGCCAGTCATATTCAATATCTGTGCCACCCATTTTTGGAAAGCATGAATTATTGCTAAGGTTTTCCAATTAAAGGCTCTATGGTAAATATTTAAAAAAAAAAAAAAAAACAACAAAAAAACCCCAACCCAAACCACAACATGTTTTTAGAAGTTCTTTATATTATGTACTTCAGTAAGGCAGTGAACTGCCATTATACTGAAGAACTCATTAAGCACCGTACATTTAAAATTTATCTGACCTTAATGTCATACTTCTAAAACAAAGATTATAGGTCATGCTTACAGTGCTATTCTAGTAGTTTTCTTGGAAAAAAGAAGTCATTGTAAATATCCATTTCAGACTGATTTCTGAGACGATTGTCTAGCTGGAAGACTTAATATGGTCTTTAGCCATGTAAACAGGTGGATAACTGTACAGTGATGGTATTATTTAAGATGTTTACTGGAATAATATATCCAAATCTATTCACACACTTGAAATGTTGCAAAATTTGAGAGAGTAGAGGAACAAACTGCAAGAACGATTTAAAGACAGGAAAATCTGCCTTACAGAAAGAGATTTAAGAGGTTCAATCTATTTAGCTCATCAAAGTCAAGCTTAAGGGATGTCTACGTACAGACATGGAAAGAGGATATCTTATACCAGAGGGCTTTTCCACATAGCAGGCTAAGACACAACTATGTGCCTTGACTGGAAGTTAAAAGCTCAAGAAATGCAAATTAGAAATAAGCTGTTTTAAACAGTAAGGATTATTAACCAGTGAGGAAACTTAATATGGGATGTTCTGGATTTTCTCATATTTGAAATGTTTAAAGCAAACCTAGATTTCCCCTTTTGTTTCTTAAAAGACATGATACGGCATGGCTTGATGTTGAGGTAGAAGATTATGAGCCTATCCTTGTAGTGTCCTGAAGACAGCACCAAGTTTGTGCTGTTACCTCTCTGGAACAGCCAGTGACAGAGCTTGTGTCTGGTCTGTTCAGCACAGGCAGAAAAAGCTTCGGTCCATCTGCAAAATCCCACTACAGTCATATTCATTAAACGTCCCTGTGGGGTCCACCAATGAGCTGACTGATTTTATGGTCAATAACAACAATTAAAAAGGCACTTTCTTGGTGAATTTATCTGATCTACTGGATGGGATGAATCTCCAGAATAAGCCCTCAGAAAATAACTCTTTCTCACTGTCAATTATTGCTACACTCATAATCTTGTTATGAGAAAAAGGGAAAACAGTGTGCATGTGGAGTGAAGAATTGCTTTTACTGCACTACATTTGAAGAGATCAGAGAGTGAATACTTTAGCTGCAGATATCAACATTTCATCAGACTACATCACCCATTCGAATCACTTAACATCAGCAACTTTTAATAAGGCCAGGAGCAGAGGACATCAAGTACTCTACAGAAGTAACTGAGATCTTAAGGAGTTGAACCTTTAGGTGCTTTTAGGACTCATACCATTAGTTCTAGTTTTTACTTACTGAATAAAGACAGAAGAAAGTTGTTAGTTTCTCTTGTGTAACCCTCATAAAGGTCCTGGTTGTTTAGTTTAATACAGAAATATCTTCTCTGTGTGTGTGTTTTTTTAAGGCCAACATACCATCTAAGAAGCAACCACATAATCTTCCATGTAATCTCCACTAATAGCTACTTTTGGTTCCTAGAGCAAAAGGCATAAACCCCTTATCCAGCAAGTTGCTCATTTCTCAATGTTACAGCTTTTGGTGAAATTTATTCTTGATCCCAATTAGTACTCAATATGTGTCCTGAACCCCAAGGATTCATTAGCTTCATAATTTTCATCACAGTTGGTATAACTGTAAATGCCATTATTCATATAGAAAAATCAGCCTTTACAGGGTCACAGCGATATTATTACTTTTTGAAGCTTAATCAGCACTTCACCGCAAAGCTGGTATTACTGCTCCAAAGGCAGGCAACTTCCTATCTGTATGGGGAATCCGAATGGAAGGTAGCTGCATGGGACTTCCACCAAAAGCAAATGTTAATTTACATTTATGTCCAAATACTGGTTACTTCAAATATTTCCCAGAGTAATTACTCACTTCTAGTCTATTCCACGTACGAATCAAGGAACTAAGAATGTTCTCTCCACCCTTTGGTTATTTTTTTTAAGCTTTTGCTGTATGAAAAAAACTATCAGAATCCTTCAGTTGTTTCCACAGCCCCGCCTTCCTGTTCAAATGCTGCAACTTTAATTTCTCTGATCAGCTGCTTCTTATAAAGCCTGTATTTAATCATACATTTAATCTAATGTTTCTTCAAAGTACATTTACTAAAATAGCAAACTGTAGGAAAGGGTTTTCTTGACAATGCCTGTTATTATTGAAAGAAATTGTAGGCTAATTTTCAAATGCACCTTACAATCATGATGCAGTTCAGGCAAAATTTAGATACTTACTTTGACCTGATGGCAATTGAAGGACTTCAGCAGCTCTTTGAATTTCATCCTGTAAAAAAAAAAAAAATAAAAAAAATAAAAATAAGCATTGTGAAATATTAAAATGAAACATTGAAATAATTTCCAATGCTTGCATTAAAGGCTTACATAGCTCAAGGCCACCTGACACAAAAGCTGCAGTTCACATCAGTGCGTAAGATGAATACAAGGGAAAAGTTAACATAGACAGAAAATCAGGAGCACAAGGGGTAGGTAACCGCAGAGAAAAATCTTTCACCAGGACAGTGGGTGGGAAGCTACTGTGGGAGAAGGGAAGGATGGGAGGACAGTCTAGAGTAAGCAGTGACAAAAGCAGTATTTTCTAAACAAAGCAAGCACTGTCTATTGTACCTGCTCTACTACTGATGACATTTTTTGTTTGTACAAAAGCCCCTACCATTCATGAATCTGACAAGGTCAGGTTCTCCTGTTATTTTATTGGATGCTTTACAGGCAAGATGCAGCTTTACTTTCGGATAGGACATACCAGTAGTACGTTTCATATCCCTCAGCTAGCATCCCACTTGCAGTTCCAAAATGAGGTTTAGAAGGTGGTACCCTTTGAAGGTAGATTTTACTCTCAGCAAGTACAGCAAATTTATGCACAGCTTCTGCTAAAAGCAGTGATTAAGACTGGTAGCTGCTATGAAAAGGCATACTGAAGAGCATTCTAAAACCTGGATACAAACACCATAGCAGTGGACTGGATGTAGGAAAACATGAAAAAATATTTCACAGCATGGAGTGTTGACAACAAGCAGAAAGCTGCAGTTCACCAAAACATATCTTTACATGTAAAATTATCTTAAAGCTCAATTATACAATTTATGGCACAAAAATTGGACACAAACACACACACTGAGTCAGCTATTACTTTGCTTCCCTTTGAATTGTTTTCTAGTATCAGATATCAGTCCTGAACCTGCAGAGCCTGGCAGTTTAATTTTTAAAGCTTTTCTTATTTAATCCTGACATCAGTGTGTCTGTGCAATATTTAGAGCGCTCCTCAGGAAAAGCCAGTAGTCAGGCTTTTTTATGTATAGCGCAGTTCAAAGAGTGAGAGATAGATGTGTGCAGACCATTTGGCATTTCTTTATTTCTTTATATCATGTATTGATTTTTGCTCCAGAGGTGGGAATACACGCTATTGTGAAATAAACTTATTGAAAAAAAAAAAACGCAGGTAATGCTCAGGAGTTTCTCAGCCAAAATTAAAAAAAAAAAAAAAACAACCACCAAACCATAAAGACTATTTGTTACTTCAGAAGATCAAGCCTTTTCTAATTAGGTCTTGTAAATCTGAAAGTAAGACGCAGAGCCATCACCTACTTAAATTTCTGCAAAGAAATAGTAGACTTCTTCAGTTTTTCTGAGATTAATTTCCATCTGAATTGGAATAGACATAATTCTATTTGGGGTTAGCCACATAGGCCACAGTTAATAACTGGGGAGCGTAGGACTGAAGTGCCTTGGGTTTTAATCTCAAAGTACAGTTGCTTGGTAAATGCCCCGCAGTGACCATTTGCCTGCAGAGAAACAGCAGCAGCTTGAAGTACCAGTGTTGTTCTGGACCATTAAAATAGTGCAAATAGGAACAATGATGTATATAATTATATAGGAGAACACCTTACATCCAATCCTGCCTCCTTAGAACCCAGTATAGAATCCTTGTTGATTCCAGAGGATAGATACCATCTTTTTTAAAGACAATGGAATAGCAGGCACCTTGCAGAATTAAATACTCTGATATGAAATATTTAATGAGAAAAACTTCTACTCAATGATGTAAATACACAAAACAGACCATAAAGAATGAGCTTTCAAAATTTATGACTGAACAGGATTAATTTATTTCAATAGTTTTCACTGGGACTTTTTCTTCTATGTTATTGCCAGTGCCAGAACCATTATTTAAGAATTGCCACATTGAAAGTATATAATTAAAACCTCTATTATGTATCAGAAATAGTTTGTGCTTTACTTCCAAGTTATAGGATTATTGCAATTTTTTTCTCTTAATTAAGCATTATATGTTAATTCTGCTTTCTTCCCGTAGAGTCATTAGCATATAAATACAGGCACTGACTCTATCTGCAATTCTCTGTAAAAGATTAAGTTTTCAAATTGCAATGGACTAATGATTTATTAAAAAATAAATATGCTTCATGAAATTACTGTTGCCCTAACATTTCCATTAATAAATGCACATCTAGAGCAAAAGTGATTCTAAAACTAATTCGGAGAAGATGGACAAATGAAATTTTAAATAATGAAATGGGTATTTACTATTTTAAATGCTATTCTTTGTTTAAAATAAATGCCCTTGGTTTAGAGGCTATTTTATCTTCCATTTCAAATCATTCAAGAAAAATACGGTTAAGCATTTCTTGGTTGACGTTTCTTATCTTTTTTAGCAAATCAAAATATCAGATGATATAGTCTCAATATTAATTATTGAAGATTGTGGCAATATTCTGAGGAATGTTGCTGAATTGGAAGATGACTCAGAAATATGTTTTTCTACAAAACAGGAAAAATTAAATATTCAATTGCCAACAAAAGCAGGAATCTATGTTCTTCTTCACATCCTATCCATTCTTGGTACCATCATCAACTGAAATTTATATATATATATATCTCCATACCCATTTTCCTTACAAAACAGGCAAACACCATGCATTCTATCCAATGAAACAGATAACACTCACAACATCACTGGTGAAAACGAAAGGCTACTGTGTGAGAGGTGATATGTTTGTTTTCACTTTTATACCATATTTCTCTAAGAGGGGTGACAAAGTACTCCCTGGCAGAAGGGGGGGGTGGTTATTCCCACCTCCCGAGTTCTTGCCCAGCTTCCAGAATGTGGCAGAAGAAGCTGTGACAGAGTCACAGCAAAGAGCAGTATTCACGTCTCAAGCAAGGAGCTTACAAAAAGATGAAGGAGCACACGGTCATGGGGTCCATGACTTGGGCGCCTTTTGTTCCAGTCTACATTTTGAAAATATAGTACCGATTTGAAAGAGAATTCAGAATTAACTAGCATAATCTTCTTTCTATAGCTTGCCAAATGTTGGGGTCTCTTCTGTCTTATGTTGACAGCTTTTGTAAATCGGACTGTGTGATGTTTCTTAATCCATAGGGAATTCCTACGTCTTCCTTTGCTTGTGAATCAGACGATGAGCTCTTGGCAGCTGACCAGAAAGACAGTACCTTCTCTCTACTGCATTATCGATTGGAATAGTTTTTTACTGTTCTCTGCTGCAGACACATTCTTTCACACACTAAATTGTCTCAGGTGGACCTATTGTAGTGAGGATAATACACTAAACCCATTTGGCTAGACTGCATAAAACTCTTTATTACTACATAGATACAGTTGCATCAGCTATTCACATCTTTGAGGGCCCTAAAGGAGTTTTCTGTGTGGCCTTTTCACTAGTTAATATATTTCCCGCAATAGCTTCTCTGGCAAGTTTCTTATAGTAGTGCCCTATAGGATATATAGACTAAACAACTAAATATCCTGATGACATAGAAAGGGAGCTAAGATAAGACACATGGGAAACAAGGAATTCAATGTTCCACATAGCCTCAGTTCTGCTCTGCAAACTCTCCATCCAACTCAGTCAGAAAATATTGGCAAATCCCACTGAAATATCATACCAGAGCAAGAAAACACTCATTCCCTTCCTACCTCAGGCAAGACATACATAAAATGCACCTAGTTCATTCTCAGTGGCAGCGGTTTTCAAGTGATGTCTCAGCTGTCCCTGTAGCCTTCTCTATCCTCCTCCTCTTTCCGCAGCATTTTATTTTTGTTTACTTAGTTGCAGTTGGTTTTTTTCCTAATCATATTGCTTTAAAATGGTAAGTTATGTCCTCTGTACTGTGAAGGTATTCAACTTATCTTCCACAGCACTCTTATTTTGAAAGTGTGGATGTTTGGGCTGGCAAAGCAGACTGTTAGTGGAATGTGAACTGGCTGGACAACTGGATCGATGGCCCAACACGTGCTGGCAGCTGCTAATAAGCCAATGCTTGAACGGATCCTCAGCTACTTTGAAGATGACAATACACTAGGGAATTGGCTGACATGACAAGTGGCAGAGTCTTGATACAGAGACCTTGAAAAAATTGAGGGTTGGGCCAACAAAAATTTCATGAGGTTCAGTAAGCAGCAGCAAAAAGTTCTACTGTGGGGTAGAGTCACCCGACACATTGGCACAGGCTGGGCAAATGAATAGTGACTTTTCCATAAAGGACCTGGCAGTTACAGTGGAGTCAGGAATGAATATGAGCCAACTCACTGCAAGTAAGAGAGACCACAGACGTGGCTGCATTTGGAGGAGTGTGGAAAAGAGATCAAGAGAAGCTGTTACTCCCTCTATTTGGTGCTGGTGGTGACACGTCTGGAACACTGGGCTTCCCTTCGGGTATGTGGAGAAGCCTGAGAGGGTCCAGTAGATGGCTACCAAAATGATAAATGTTGAGGCAGCTGGGCTTGTTTAGTCAGGTGGAGGGGTGGCTAAGGGACAATCTAATAGCAATCTACAGTTACTGGAAGGGTAGTTACAAAGATGATGGGACTAAACTCACACTGCTGAATCTCTGTCCTTCAATGTGTTCAAGGCAGCCAAGAACCTGACTTTGGCCAAACACCGATATGTAAAGGGTACTGAAGAATGCAGAGGAGGAGATACATACAGCATATTTTTCATTCCAACTGGCAGCTCTGAACAACAGAATTTTCTCTGAAATATATAAACCAAACATTCTCTTAATAAATATCTGATGATTTTTTATATGGAAATTATTTGGTTTTCCTTTTCAAGGACAGGTCTGTGTAGAAATATCCTTCTAAAAATCCAAGGGAATCAGTGCTGAAGAACAGATTCAAACCCAAGTTCTTCTACAGCTGAGGCCTCTAAGTAAGAAGCAGGGGAAAGCCAAGTTTCAGATCTAAACTCGCTCAGATTTTACCTATGTTAGTGCTTCAGATGAGGCATTTAACTCCAGTAGAGTAGTATTGATAGTTGTAAAGAAACTGATCTAAAAGTGCTGTCTTAGCCTATTAGGTACTCTATTCTCTTCCCATACAATGTATAGGCATGTTAAAAAAAGCTTTGATTAGTTGCAATCTGAAAAGGAAATAAATCCCCCCAAACCCCCCAATATTCCATCACCCCATGAAGGGATGACCAGAAAATACTATCAGGGAGAGGAGCACTGTATAGGATATGGTATTATGAGTATATACATTTTGCAGGTCATGGATCTGTGCATATAACTCTTGCGCCAGGCAATACCTGCCGCTTAATAGCAGTGGTCTGGAGCAGAAAACATGTGGCTGTAGCTAATGAGCTGTTTTGCGGCTTCCTTCAATGTTAATGAGACTGAGCAAAGGTGATGGTGGAAGGCTATCCGATCTGCTTCATAAGGCATTACAGGGAATTCTGTTTTATAGTGCAATGCCACTGATGTTCCAGCCTACAATGTGTTTAATTATATTCTCATGTATGGTTCACTTGTGGATTATTAATGGTTTATTATTATTTTTAATTACTATTTTTAGATATACTACTGTTTTTCCAAACTTACCATTTCTCAGAAAGCACAACAAAAATGCAACAATATAAAGATCTAGGAAATTCTCAATGATCAATAAACCTGAAGAGCCACAATGGCGTTCACAAATCTGATAATTTATGTCATTATGATTTCTATCTAATATACTTATTCTAAGACTACTAGCAATGATGCAGCTGCTGGTAAAATGACAAGGAAAATAACTTTTGTCCGCTCATTTCAAATAAAATTTTACAGGACATATAAAATAGTGCAGTACTTTTTTTTTTTTTTTTTTTTTTAACCAATACATACACTAAATGCTCAAGAAGGACCACAGAAACTATTCAAATAAGGAGGCAATGAATAGTTTGGGACTTAGTGGCAAGGAATGTTGCCATCTGTGTCAAATCAGAAGGAATTTCATTTGGGGAATAATAGGAGAAGCAACAGGCTACTGGCTTTCAAAGTTAAGTCTTAAGTAAGAAAATGCAACTTTGTTTTTATGTTTTTATTTCACTCATGTCAAAATGTGAAAGATGGACTCAAAGAGATCTGATGGCAACTAGGATTGTTGTTGGCAAAAAATGTGTTCACCAAAACTCCTAAAAGCCTGTTGCTAAAAAATTTTTGTATTGGAAAAAAAAAAAAAAAGAAAACTGTACCAGAAAAAAAGTCTTTGAAAGTTCCTTTAAAAATTGAGACATTTCCTACTTATGGAAGGTACAGTATTTAGTAAAGGACAGATGGACTTCTGCCCACAAAGATACCTGGTTTTGATGAAATCAAAACTTCCCACTGTACAAGTGGGAGATAGTCGTCTCAGGGCAAATACCAGTAGCTTGGTATAAAAGACAGTTTTCAAAGATAACTGCTGAAGGTAACAAATGAACTTGGGGCATTGCCTGACAGAGGTAGATGGACACAGGGGCCTATTCTTAAAAGAAAATGTTTGTTTGGGGTTTTTTTTCCCCCTCCAGTTCAACTGAATCAGACCACTCAACTGAAATGCAGCTTCTCAAATGAGAAACCAGCTTAAAATAACTTCTGCCAACCTCACCTGACCCTAACAATTTATCTTTGTGTTTAGATGGATACTCATCACCAAAGTATGTAACTGCCTTCTCCAAGGAGTAATATAAGAAAGATATTTCTCTTCTTTTTTGCTGGCTGGGAAGAAGGTGGTGTCATAGGTAGTGTCATCTTATTTAAAAGTCCGGCGAGGTTACTGTTTAAAAGCATTTGTGGGAAAGCTTGGGCTCAAAGATGGATTTTACTTTTTCTTAGAAATGAGAAAGCAAAAGTCATCTGGTTATCTGACGTGCCTTCTTGAAAATTCTGTGGACACACTCAAGTTTCCAGCCACTGGCCCTTAATTGAATTCACAGTAGTAAATAGCTGTTGTGAAAAATTTATAGATGAAAATGGGACGCTTTTGAGGATTATTACTGTGTGATAGATTCTGCCAATTAGATCATTAAGAGAAAAAAACCCAAACACATTACCCTCCATACTGCATATACCGCCTGACCATGGCAAACTCCAGTTTGCCATGAAAATCAGCCTGATACTTTCTGTGGAAAAAAAGACGATGACAAAACAAGAAAAATGATCCCCCCCAATCCCTCCTTCCTAACCGTTAACTGTAGCTTGCCAGCAAATCAATTTTTGAGAGAACCAAATCTCCAGTTTCTCAGGCAGATTCAGAATAAAGTTATACATCACTGCTCTTGATAGCTGGATCAAGTAGTTCATACCTCTCCACTCCAGGGTCACTGAAAAACAGTAATTTGGTTTGAAATGTTCAGAAGCAAAAATTAACCTATTCTTGTTCAAGCTACCACTTATAGGTAACATTGTGATTCTGCATATACAGTTTTAAATGAATACATGAACTGAAATGGTAATTAATTTATTACAAAGGGCTATTTTTATAGGCTACCGTAATGGCTGAAAGTTTAAAGGTTTTTCTGGTTTAAAGTATAATACTAATTTTTTTTTTTGAAGATCAAAAGAAGATTGGAAAACTGATTTCTGTAAGAACCAGTAGTCTTCTGAAGCAATGTCATTTACTTTTAGCCGTGATACGATTTCCTTTGGATATAAATGTGCTGAACCTCAATCAGGATGCAGAGCAGCCAGTTAAAGGGGAACTTCAAAAAGCTCTGAAAAAGGGAAACCTGCGTAAAAGTTCACAGTAATTTCTGCATACAGTTCTGAAAAGGAAAGGGCTTTGTAACCCGAGTTCTCAATTTGCAATTTAAGGTGCGCTGTTCATCTAAGATGCTTTTCTTAAGCCTGCTTTTTGCTTTAAGATTCAGAGGGACAAAAATTAGCCTTTAGATGTTTTCTCTTTTTAAAATTCTGTTTCTTCTTACATTTCAGAAGTCTGAAAGTCTTTAAAATGGGGCCTTCTTTACATAGCTTTTTGGACAAAAAGAATAGCAGCTAACTGTATCATCTTCCACACTGTTAATATGAAATGTTAGAAAAGTAACTCACCTTAGTGGATAAGAATGACTAATCTTTCAAAAATATGGATAAAGAAAATTAAGAATAGCTAGAATGAGGCTGTAAAATAAACCATATCCTATCTTAACACAATGTTAATATTTTAATACTTTTCAAATAAGTTTCCAATTATGAAAAAATAAAGAGTATGATTTTAGTAAAGTACTGGGAAAGCCTCCAGGAGGCATAGGAAGCTTAACATAAGCCATACACAGATACAGCCCTGTGACTTTGTTGTAAGTATATGGCATATGTAAAAACCTACAAATATACTGGTTTTAAAATTCTTTTTTTTGAAAATGGCAATTTTCATCTCAGCTATATTTTGAAACAAATATAACAACTTGCCCAACAGAATAAAACATAAATAGGCAGTTCCCATAGCAATGACAGAGAAACATAGGGGAAAAAAACAGAAAAGAAAAAAATTGGGTGGGAAGAGGAAATACCTAAGAGCAAGTCCCTTTGGCAAAATATTGACAGATGTAATGAAGAAATACTGGCAGAGGATGTTAATACAGTAGCTCAGACTCTTGCTGAACACTGAAATAGTGGGTCTTATAAGATGAATTAATACAAGACAAGACAGTCACAAATTCCAGGAATGACAAGTTGTCAGAGTCTTCTCTTAGAGCCAGATCACATGCTTGTAAAAGATATAACTCAATTCAGAGTGCAAGAAACCATAAAGAATCAACAATGTAATTTATATGCTAGCAGCAAAGAAGACACCACATCAGATAACACCAATATAGAAAAGATGAGAAAGACAATGTTGATAGGAGCAGTAGCCCTGTACAGCTATAACATGGGAAACCAAACTGGCTCTGTAACAGAGGAGAACAGACTGTGGAAAATGTAGCAAGGCATCAGGCCAAAAGAGGAACTAAATTTCCAACAGGAGATGCGGATGTAGCAGGTGTTAGAAAAATAATATTTTCCAACAGCACTCAGGTCACCAAGAACAATCCATGATGGGATGCAATCATCAGATAATGATCTCCTGGGAGATAATGTCATTAGTACAGACCACAGGGATGACACTAAATAGACAAAATATTACGTATCAGGCTGCTTCAGTGCAGAAGGGGACTTCCTCTTTGGCAGTCTCTTTCTGTCCCATTTCCCATCGCTATAACCAGAATTATGATCCTGCTGTGTACTGCACACGAGGAAACAATCCCATGCAGAATTGCGGTCCCTTGCTGGGAAACCGTGGAGGTTTTAGCAGCAGCAACTGTAAATGTCTGTTTCATCATTACTACCCAAATCTCCACTCATATACATTCCCATAACCCTGACCCCAGCATTTAGAACACACCTAATAAAAACATGGATCTAATACATACATAACCAGCCTGCTAAAGACCAAATACTTGAGGAACCATTAAACAGCTGACTTAATGTTTTAAGAACAGAGATAAAGCAGGATTGCCACAATTCTGCTGTGAGGTGGCCACTATTTAGGCATTCCATGGTGATTGTTTAAGTGTGGGATTATTTTTAAGGCTTCTCACGTTTTGGTTGTATCTGTTAGACTCTGTTCCCCAAACATTTTAGTGAATGAAGGTGCTCCACAATGTTGTAAAGGGACTGACTAGCGTTTATGCAAGTCATCTAATGTCAGGGCTCTAATAGGGATAAAGGATAGAAAAAGACTCTTTCGTAACCATCTAAAATGCATATGTGCAAGCTTTTCTACTCTTCCCAGCACGACGTGCCTAAATTCCAAACAGCACATTCTGAAACAAGCCCATCTCCTCCTTGACGTTACCCACATTCTAGTTCCTGAATTTGCTTCTCTGTGTTTATACTATTTTATACTGAAAAAACACCAACAGTGAGTGAGTATCATGCACAAGTCCTTGATTAGTTAAATACATAACTTTAAGCTGTTTCTGGTTTCGAGTAAAGAGGACAGACCAAAGACAATTACGCAGTTAGGTTGTATCCCTGTTCAAAGCACACAGTACAATTCTGAAATTACTGAATAAGTACCGTTACTGAAATTCATTGCTAATGCTTTAAAAAGTCCAGAATTCCGACTGTTGCTCTCTCCTGCCACATTGTAGTATTTGATACTTTGTTTTGACATTTTGACTTACGCAAAAAAAGTTATTTTCTTAAATGCAGAGGGAAGCATAGACACAGTTGATCATTTTTCTTGACTATCGAAAAATTATTTTTAAATATATTTTTATAGAGTAATATGTAGATGACTATCTAAGAAGACTACCTTTGAAAATGAACGTGCTTATTCCACTAAAATGATAACTACCCATATTAAGAGGAAAAAAAACATGTTTAAAATAAACATAAGCCAAAACTCCACATTGCGAAGTATGTTTTCTTCAGGCTTCAACAACATACGAGAAAGGAATTATATCTAATTTTATGATTCTGCATTCTTTACATCTGAAGGAAGTAAAAAGGTAAGCTAGCACATCCATTGCAGAGCAAGACTACATTTTCCTGTCCATGTGTTAGTTTCCACTTCCAACAAGAAAATTAAATGTACTAATGAGTTTTTAATTATTAATTTGCTCTGTACTTTGGCCTCAGGAAGAGAGAAAGCTGAATAGTCCTACCACATAATGCACATAAGTTCGTGGAGGTCAACCTTGGAAGGAGATTGTGAAGTTTAATGGCATTGTTTTGCATTTTAGGAAGCACATTTATCGGAATGGAATGAATATGACTATTTTGTGTTGTCTTATTTTTAGTGGCTTTGGAAAAGAAACATAGCACTATGATGCAGAAGATGTATATTACTACTGGCTTCCTAATAGATGGCTTGCATTATAGATTTAAAACATGTACTGACATGTATCAAAGTCTACTCTGCTATAAAGCTTTCTGCCATGTAAAGTTGATAAGTAATTTTCACAAGTTCTCATGAATTTTAGAAGAGTTTGGTCAGCTGAATCTGATTATAAATGCAAATTTAGGAACAGTAACAATAAAGCTCAATGATCTAAATGCTCGAGAAATAAAAACAGAGGCATTGGTATGAACAAGGAACCAAATACAGAAAGAAAAGGAATAAATACAGGACCAGCCAGAAAATATGCTTGGGGGGGGGGGGGGGGGAGAATATTGGTAAGGATTAATTATGTGCATACATATATTTTGGGAAAGGAGGGTTTATGTCCATATCACAAGAACAAGGTCCAGCATAAACGCAGTGCTGCTGCTGATAGATTTGATGGTGGCAGTCTGAGACTCTCGTTATTGTCTGACTACTTTAATGCACTGAGGAACAATCAAACCAAGATTTAAAGTTCGAGTTCTAAATGTTGCCTGATTTTCTACCACTGGTGTTAATCCTTAAAAATCACATGTCAATACTGAATCCAGCCAGCATTCTGTATCTCAAGCCATTGAATGAACTCCCCGCTCTAACAAGAACAGCCTCCAAGGAGTAGAATTTATAGTAACTAAGGTTAATGACAACAAGAATCATATTTCTGCTACTGCCTCACCAAAATGTAAATAAAAACACAGCTTTAAAAAATCCTTCCCTCCCTCCCTCTCCCCCCCCTCCCCCATTTTCTCTTTCCTTTACATAGCAAGCCAAGACTCCTACCATTCCTTTATCTCTGACTACTATTTACCTGGTCTTTTACTTGTAGATGTCAAGCTTCTTTCCTGCATAGTTCAGACACACCATTAGTGGGTGAAAGACAAAGGGAAAACAGATGGAGAAAATTTAAATCCAAATGAAATCTTGCAGATAACCCTTGAAATATGGTACAGTGCAAAAAAAAAATAGTACATTTCTAAGCTTCCCTTCTGTGACCACCACCTGTGACCATTGGTAGGAAATAGAATAGTCTGTGCCATATTCATTTTAGTCTTAAATATAGATATTAAACAGGATCTGCTCATACAGCTTGCATATATACCTGGATAAATCTTAGTAAATGAATTGTCTATTTTCAGGCGTTATAAGCAAACATTTCTATGTGCTTTTCTTAACTGGCTTTTTGCTAATGACCTCTTTATTTTGGCTAGCAAATATCAAAGCATACCAATGTTATGATCCCTAAAAATACAGTAGTTAAACACTCTAGGGATGTCCAACAAAAACCAATCTCAGTCTTATACCAAACAAAAGCTAAAGCAAGCAAGTTGCACTGTGATTTAACATTATTTCCATGTATTTGAAATATAGCTTTTCAGCACGAAAATGCATTTCTTTCAGATTTTGCTTATAAGACTAAGAGAGGAAAGATGAAAACTTCCCAGATTTTCTCAAAGTTCTCAGCTAAATTTTTCAGAACTAGAGGTTTTAAACACGGAAAGTTTTCAAACACAGAGGTAAGCCTCAGAACATATGGGTGCCCACTGACCCAGCCAAACCTGTACCTCCAAGCCTCCAAAGAATTTCTGCTCAAGATTATTGCTTTAAAAAGGAAGCTGAAACTAAGGAACTATTTTAATGCATATTTTAATGTGTCTTTACTCTGGAAATGAAGAAAATTCACATTTATAACATCTTTTTACGTATCAACCATGATCTGTAATGATTGCAGTCCTAGAGATAACAATTGCACTGACACCTGAATAGCTTAATAAGAAAAGGCAATTTTATATCGTCATAGTACACTGCTTTTCTTTAAAAAAAAGATGAATTATAAATTTGGAATTGCTATAATTTTTTTGAAAAGTGTAGACATTTGATGGAAATGTTAATAAAGACTGTAACGTTGGGGTTTGGAGCTGTACAAAAGAGAAATGAAAATAGAGCACAAAATTGGACTAGCTCTACTGACAGAAAACAGAAGCAGCTGCAACAAATCAGTAGTATGTAATGCTGTCATCTATATACAGTTTTCTGGGACACTGAGGCAGATAAAGAGAGAAGCGCTAATTTATTCTTTTTCTTTATGTTCAACATATTCATTGCCATTTGTCAGTGTATGGCTTGCATTTTCTTCTGTTTTTTTTTCACTGTTGCTAGATACAGTATTGATTCAGGGCTGCAGTTTACAGCTATCTAGCTTGCTTTGCTATTGGGTGAAAAATACTTGGATATAAAATCCATTCCAAACGTCAAGGTAGCAATATGCATTACTGTAGTAATAACTGTGGTGGTTGGTAAGAAAACAGGTAGCAATCAGCCATTTTTGCATTGATGGAGTGTTGTAAAAGCACTGGAGATATCACTGTAATTTGGCACATGCTAGCATATTACGCAAAACTGGGGTTCTAGTGTGCATCTGCTTCCATTGAAAATAAACAAATAGAGAATGGGCACAGCAGAGGAGTGTACACTTGCCTTGCTAAAAAGTCTAAGTTAATAACCGAGCATAAAAAACTAGTGAGGCTAAAGTAAAGGACAGAAGCTGTTCCAGTTAATTGATGCATTCTTTCCTATTAGATCAAAAGCACAGCTGTTGAAAGGAATAACTCTGAAAGTAAGAATAAAATTATTACACTGGATTTGAATTTGGTTTCTGCTGGTATTAAATACGCAGAAGGCTGACAGCCTGGAATAGTGTTTATCAAAGTACAGTCGTGTTCCACACCCCGAAGGTCAAGGAATAGTGACCCTATACCTGTCCTTTAGCTTTTTCTGTTGCTTAAATTTTTTTAAAGATACCTTATAGACCTTACGTTTTTCCACATTTGTACAGATGCATATTTGTAACTCCCATCCGCCCCTCAGAAAAATACTGATTTGAAAGAAAGCTGCATTCTGTAACAATAGGAAATGTTGTCCCACCTTATTCACGCAATGGTTCATAGCTGGGCAGAAGGACTCCAAATTCACAAGGTCATGGGCTTTCATGACTAGTTCAGAAGTGTTAAGACCTTATGACTCTTAAAGTTAGTCCTGTGTCTACAAGGGTGTCCTCATCTTTATAATCTAAAGTTAGAAAGCTGCCAGGACAGGCTTAGCGAAGAATAATGAATTATATCAGAAGCATTAAAAAAAAAAAAATTAAATCATCTTTCTACTCTGGCCTTCATCAGTCATTCATAACTACTGCAGCTTCTCCCAGCTTTCTGCTTTACAGCAGCACATCCCAGAAAAGCATGTCTTGATACAACATGAGATCCTGCAGATGAAATCAAAGAACAGTGGTATAGAAAGTGCCTACTGATGTGCAATCTTCCAGCTCAGAAAAAAGATTTCTTTCTGTCCTGACAATTACATTCATTCACAATACAACAAATCATAGTCCTTTCTGAACTCCAATTTCTGCTAAATAATGTTCCTTCATAACTTAAGCCTTGGGCTCTTTGCTGCCTCAGGCAAGCTAAGAAGTGAGACTTCTTATCTCCATTTTACTAATTTGTTCCTTGTTAACATTTTAAAATAGAGAAAACATATTTGCCTCAAGCTTTCATTGAGTAACCATTTTTTCAACTCTCAGGTCTCTTTGCATGTGTTGTGGGGTTTTTTTTCCGCTCTTTTTCTTGATTTTTTGCTTTGTTACATTTTGTTGCACTCTATCTTTAAATCTTTCTGTTTCCTCTTCAAATTTATATTAGTCTGGTGATTATCGTGTCATTTTTTTCCATCTAATTCACTTCTCTCTTTTCCTGTAAAGTTTGCTTTCAGTCTCGTCTCTGCTCCTGTTAGCCTTCCACATCAATCACCTTCTCCCTTCTGTACTTCTGTCAATTCCTGTCAGGACCCTGTAGACTTAAATATACAATCTTCAACGCATCCCCCATCTAGCATTAACCTCTCAAGCTCGTGTCTCTTCCTGACACATGCACGCTCATGTGCACATCCACACACACATACAAACACAGGGATTCCTTGTAAAGTAGGTACGCAATCACCATTTATGTCTACAAAACAATTTACCTTCCCCACATAGACTCTTCATCATGTGTATCTTTTCTCCTAAAAAAAATAAAAAAGGCATGGAGAGAGGAAAATCAGAGATTCTTCATTCTTTTTCTGGAGAGGCAAAATCATTAACTCTGCTTTTCAGCTTCATTTGCTGGTCGGTGTTGGACCAGGGGCATACGCGTTAGTTACAATTAGATAATTAGGGAGAAGAGGTATATTGTCAGACTACATATAATTGCCTACTTATGGGGAATGAGTAAAGTGAAGACATTTTAGAGAACACTAGGATAACATGAAGGAAACAGAAGCAGCTGCTACTTGAGGAAAAGGTTTTATATCTTACTTCGTAAGTTCATGTATGTTTGCACTCCACTATCCTCCCACTGCATGCCCCATAGGCAATTACGTTCAGCGCTTCTGTATCCCACATAGGCAGACTGCCATCCAGTGATTTGAGACTGTTGCCTAGAAGACCAGTAATTGCAATGCTGGAGGTGACTGCCTGGTTTTGTTCTGGAATTCCCAGTGCTGCTACCATTTTAGAAAGACTTCCAAGAAAAGGCAACACTTGTTTGCCCACAAAAGCATCCACTCTTTTATTTGCATGATTAATTTGAGGTAAATGAGTTACTTGGGTATTTCTTTCTGCTCAGTTTTCTAGGCTTGCAATAAGCTGAGATACGTGCCTCCAATCACCCTAGCAGTGTCATTTGTTTTGACAAAGTGTAATAGAAGTTATTTTGATGAAAGAGAGCGAACCATATTAAAACTGGACAATCTGGTCTTAGCTGTGACAGGTTTCAGCATGCCATGCAGAATAAAAATAATTGGAAGTAGAAACAAATCTATTTTTCCCTTCCAAACTTCGGAGATGTCCGATTGATCTTCTAGCTTAAAAAAATACATAGAAGAAAAGTAAACTGTCAATTATAGTGTCATCTATCTCTGTCAATTGTAAACATACTTGCCATGCATTGCTACAAACAGCTGTGCAAGATCAATCACTTCATCCAGGACTCCCAGGCCAATTAAGGAATCTTGTGGATGGATGAAGGGTTTTGCTTTTTTTCTTACAGCAGAATGTAGTGCAATTATATCAGGTGTTCAAAAACTTGTGTCTATGTTTTAGGAGACTAAAGAGAAACAGTATATTTCTATGGCCCTTCCTCAGTACAAAATATTTGTTTCTCTGTGCCTCTTTAGCAGTAATTTAATCTGTACTTGAGAATAAATTTTCAACTAAGAGTTCCCTAACAGCAGGTCACCTATGCTACAGAAAACTTCTGCAGAATATAAGAAAAGTTTCTGATTTTATGTAAGAATAAAAGAACATGTAAATTTCTTTCTAATAAAATCATGTGCCTCCCGCTCCTGAGATACAAAATTTCAGTCTGTTTCCTAACCCACATTTGTAAAGGTGACTTGAGAATTCAGACGCCTGAATTTTAGATCTTTGAACTGAAAGTGTCTGATTTTCAGAAACTGCTCTGAATCTTTTCACTGAAAAGCAGTTTCATATCAATAGAAACAAAGAAAATTCTCAGCCTTGTATAGATCGACTGTTTGATGCAGTTGGTAGAATTTCTGAAAGAGGAGTATGTTCAGGAGATGCTTCTGTTCTACAGCTGGAATAGCAGGGAAGCAAATATCCATCATGGTGATGCTGAGGAAAAGGAAAGGAGGATCTAGTTGCTGCTAAAAGAAATTTTTCTCAAACCGAGAGCTTGAAAAACATTAGCCAAGAGCTTTAAATGAAGTAGCTTAGGAGACTGATAAACCACTAATGATACTTTTTAACAAATCCTGGAAAATTAAAAACATTCCAAAGACAGCCTTGTGCTACCAACACCATCCCAATACAATCAACTTACAAAAGAGGTCACCCTAGTGAATTCCACACAGATCAGCCTGATGACTACCCCCTATAAATTAGGGGAACTTCTAGTATATAATAAAATACTAGAAGCTAAAGCTGTTTTGAGTTAATTAACCAGATGACTGGATGGAATGTAGCTGAGGCATATAAAGCAGAGAGGAAAAGAGAAAGTGAAGAGAGATCAACTACTGACTATGCCTATCCGGTTAAGAACTAGAAGCATCAAATGGAACTAGCAAGAAGAAAACTCACCAAAAAAAAAATGAAATGGTTCTTCATAAAATTTGTAGTCAAGTAAGATAACTTCTTAACACAGGATTTTTGTGGGTGGTAAGTTTACATACATGCAAAAAAGCACCAGTCAAATTCAGGGAAGAAAAAGCCAGGAAACTCAGATATAGAAATGGTATCTTTAGCTCTTTAAGCTCCAAATTGCTGAAAATGTGCATAGTATTCCAGAAAAGTATTGCTTTTTGCCTTCTTACACTCATTCCTAAGCATAAGGTATTTGATTTTGGCCCAGACACAGGTTAATGAGCTAGAGAGCTCTTTGATATAGCCTTTCTTATCATTCTCTGGCAATCAGAATCACCTAGTGCAATGGTTGTAACCGAAGAAAAGCCAGAAAAATACAGATGATACCTAACACTTCAAAAATTACAGTGTGAACAGAAGGCAGAGTATTCAGAGGTTTTCATAAATGAGAGGTTAGCACAGGTGAAAAAAGGAAAATGTCTCTGTCCATGTGTATAAAGACAAAAAAAAAAAGAAACAGAAGAATACTACTTTAATATACAGTCTTAGAAAGACCACTATGCTAGAGTACATTTTTCTCCTGCACATTCTCATAAGGCGGCTAAAATGTTAGAAAAGGTTTGAAGGAAGATCACCTAGCTGTTCCCAGAGCTAGGAAACAGGGCTTATGATACACTGCTCTCAGAACCTCAGATTATTCCATGTACTGAAAACAAGCTAATAGATAGCAGAGGACACACACGTACAGAGATAAAGACATCTGATTATGAAGATGTTTATGAAAACAAGCATTTGAAAATTAGACAAGGAATAAGAGACAATTTCTCAGCTAAGAGGGACGGTAGTGGTCTAGGAACCCTATACTCTGATTTCCACAGAAGGAAAACATTGACATGTGAACCTGGCAGATCTCTGACAGATCCCATTACTTGGACAATCAGGGGATTTTGTTTAATCCACAATAACCACCAACTATAAGATTTGGTGTCAGGAAGAAATTTCTCTGAAAAAGTGTGTTCAGAGTGAAACATAACTTGGAGGTTTAGCATTTCCTCTGCAGGCTTTACTTCCCTGCTGAAATCATCTATGTATACCTCACTTAACCAATTTCCTGCCAAGACAGATGTCTTGATGACACCAAAATCTCTGTGGTCTCTGCTGTCTCAGCTTAGTGTCCTAAGGAACACAGTGCTCTAGTCTAATTAAGATCTCTGGGCTTCATGTAGTGCAAACCATAAAGGCCTGTGATGTAAAAGAGGTTGAATTAGATGAAATAATCCCCTCCTGACCTTAAACTCTATGAAATTATAGAAGTTTTACAAACTCCAGTTAACAGTGGTGTATATCTATAGCCTGCGCTCTGAGACATGGCTCCCTGATTCCATCTTAGTTCTGCAGTGCCAGCTTTACTGAATTTGAACTGTGGCAGCTTGCCTTTGATACTCTGGCCTTGTTTTAAATAGCTTCAGAGAAAATTTGTAAAAGACTATAGATGAAGTGACACTGAAACAGCTCAGATTCAATAAAATAATAATAAAAAAAAATTACCCAACTCTTTATTCTTTTAGAGGTTTGATCTTCGCAGAGTGTTTAGATTTGGAAGCTTTATATAATAGCTTCAGGCCATGTGGGTAGCTGGGGATTTTATATTTTTTTTAGCTTTTCTTACAGCTCCTGCTATGACAAATTGGAAAGCTGGAAGTAGGTGTTATCTGCTTAATTCAGAAACATTCACAGAAATGCAAAGTATTAGGTAGCATTTACAGAGACACATAGTGAAGCCTTTGGAGCTGAACACCTTTTAAATGCATGTCACATGAATATTCAGTCAGATATGTAAATTTAGGGTGTTACTTTTAGTAGATTGATCTATTATTTGAGATCAAGGCACAGATCACAAGAAAGGCATATCAAAATATCAGACCTTTTATATTATCCTTGTACAGAATATACTGCAGGTAGTCATGTTTGTTTTCTATTCCTCTTGGCAGTTTGCTTTCTTTCTATAGGAAAAGTAAAATTTGAATTTCTCTTAGTTTTGTCACTCGATATGCTTTGATAAAGTGCTTCATCACTGAGGCTTTACAAATAACCCTTTGCACTTCAAAAGGAGTTTTTGGTACTGTAATACCAAACCTATGCACTATCCAGAATCTAAGAATCACAGTTATATATTGAAGAGAAATGCAGCTAGAAGATTTGGAAAGTCAAACAGATTCAGCGTAACTCTACATTTCTTAAGTACCTAAGTGGCTCTGTAACATATTCAGGCCAGTGACAGAATGGGAAGGATTGCTACGCTATATCAGGTACCATTTCAAAGCAGGTGATTTAGTTGTATTTTTAGAGCAAAATTTTGAATGTAACTCCTGAAACTCTTCTGGAGAAAAAAAAAAAAAGTATTGAGGGGAGAGCTTTAAACAAAGGTCAAAGAGAAAGTAAATACTGACCACTAAAAGCATGTTTGGTTAGTTGGGAAGAGACTGATGTAAAGTTCTGCAAATCTCCTGCTATACACTTCAGAATATTGATAAATCTGACAAGTAGATTTAACTTGCCAGGTATCCTGAACTTGTGTTGAAATTTCTCCTCTTCCAAAAAGACCTAGGACTCTTTACCTCCCCTTTCTCACTCTTCTGGCCTTCTCCCCCCCAGCCCCTACTACCACCTCCAAAAGGTTATACACAACAGTCCAATGCGCTGGGGAGTTTTACCTGTCTGGGTGAGGATACACCTCTCCCCAGATTTTCAACAAAGTAGTTCTTTTCAGGTGGATTCTCTGTGAATAGCTGGCAGGCAAGTTGCTCACAATCATCCATTCAAAATTGTCAGTGGGTGGGCAGGAGACCCAACTGTTTAGCCTCTGTACAATGCCATTCCACAATAGGGAATAAAATAAAAGATATCCGTCCCCCCCCCCCCCCCCCCCCCAAAAAAAAAAAAGGAAAAGCTCAGCTCATTTTTGTCATTCTTTAGTATTCTCTGTTCTGCTGTTACTGCAAGGGATTAAAAATCCCTGTGGCACTCCTTTTTTTTCTCAGCTATATCATTTAGCACAATAAAAGACATCAGTTCTCCCTACAAGCTCTACCTTATCTATGCTTAAACAAGTACAGCTACAATGCTACTGTTAAAAGTTTAAAATGCAATACAGGACAGCCAGGTTTCTCCAAAGCACGGTCTGAATGTTGACGACAGAGCAGAGAATAGGATTGCAACAACCTGAGTTTCCCCAGCTTAAGAGAAGGGTACCTGTCTCAGCTACAGAAATGATTTGTAGGTCCCAATGGTAGTGATAAAGTTAATCTTCTGTGTCCCAAATCAGTCAAGGCCCTAAATAAGCTCAACACAAAAACACGCAATCCAAGTAAACTTTAGGTTTAGATCCAGGAAGTTCCCAAAACCCTAGCTGTGACTAAGATGAGTATTATATACGTGCCCTGTGCTTTGGAGTCTCTGGTGCTTTCTCTGCAGGATCTTGTGCAAATGAGTGGTGTTGCTGGAATGATTTGTTTCAATTAAGAAACCCTCTTTAGTTCCTTTCCATGTTAAGAGGCTAGTATTCCAAAAGAACAAACTGCAGAAGAGATGTGATTTGCAACCACACTTATCTGTTAGTCAGGCAACAAGCTCATCAATGATAATAAGCAAACAGGAACTAAAGATCAGAGCAAAAAACATGAGAAGTGAGGAGATGAGTAACTTCTTGAAGAGCAGCAGAAGAACTGCAGGGAAGGTTCTAATTAGCTAGCAGATTGCAGCGAGTCCTAAGAAAACTGAGGAATGGGAAAGATGGTTTTAAAGTATCCATATTTGCAGGGTATGGGAGCGCCCTTAAAGGATAAACCTACCACAGAGGTGTTTCTTATGAGTACTGTAGACAACTCTATTTTCTAATAAAATTATAAAATATCTTTGAAATATTAATATGCTCTACTAATTAAAATTCTTGAAGTTGACTGATATTACAACTTTAAAAATTTAATGGATAAAAACATGGAAAGCAGAAATCATTGAAATGGTATTAGTGATGTTCTGTCTTTCCTTTAGTTCCACCTTCTATATATAACCATGGCATAACTTTAATGAAAAATGCATGGTTTTATCAGACAAGCTCGTTAAATCTAATTTGAGATTATATCTAATCTACACGAAGAATATCTGTGAAAAAAAATGACAGATTTGCTTCAGTCTCTGCGTCATTTAGCAACTGCTAAGACTTCTTTTTTCTCTGGTGTGGTGAAAAAAAAGCAAAAGAAAAACTAAACCCAAAACCTCAAAGAATCTGAATGCGAGTATATTAAGCCTTCGGAAGCAATTTGAAAGCACTCTTTAGAAAATCTGTAGCAAATAACCTGAGCATCTAAGGACAGCATGTCTGTTACTTCTAAGTGACTTTAATAAAAAAGCCTCTAAAAGAAGCAGACTGGTGTTACAAAACATTCATTTGAGTTGCGATAATGAAAAACATAAACACTTAAAACTAGTGGTGACATATTGCCTCGTAACCACTCTCCAGCACTTTGCAAAGTTATAATTCTAATTTTATAAGGAAATTTCCAGTTATGGAAGAAGAAGAGAAGTAGGAACCATGTATTCTGCCAAAAGATACGCAATTTGTTCAACAGTTTTGTAATGAGAAAGAAAGCAGAAACTCCACCGAACTGAGCGTTATGCAGATTGTTGAGAATTGGTTTCAAAGTCATCTTGCTGGGCAAATTCCAGGTTCAAATTATTCAGGACAAAGACCATCCTTGAAGTCAGCAGACTGTGTAGGTAAAAGGAATTATACCCTACAGTGGGAAGGTCCTCCTTTATGAGATAGCGAATCCCAGGGAGTGTGAAATTCAATTTAAAAATAACTTTCTGAACTACCTACAATCCCTGCAGCTAAAGGCTTGAAATCTACAATGCAAAATCAACACAATGAAGATGTATTGACTTCACTTGAATTATACTGAAAAGGCAATCAAAATTACCTTTGCCAACAGCTTTATCAGCAGCTGGGTGAGATTAACATTGCTATCAAAAATACGTTTTTTTTTTCTGGTTGAGATCCTCTGAAAAGCCAGAAATCTTGAGTCTGTTGTAATTCTGGTCCCAGTTTCCCAGCTGCACTTACTATTAGAAGTTCATTGTGAATTTTCACCAATTCGAATATGGGATTGGTGTTCTTATAATCAATATACTTGCTCTAAATCAAGTGGAATTAGGTCCAGATAAAACTTGAAGAGGTCCAAGAGTATTTTTAAGGGCTATTATTGCTGTTTAACCTCCCAAGCACTCTGAGGTTCCCAGTGTACAAATAACACTGCTGATTAAAACTATTTTTGAGTCATTCAATTTTTTCCTTGTAGGAAAAATTTAAAGTCCTATCTGGAAATATAATCTGAAGTAAGCCAATTTCAGAGCACTATAAAAGCATTATCAAATTCTCAGAACACTCTTATCAGGTCATCAGCTACCCAATTTCCCTGATTTTACAGATGGAGAAATTGTGCAATTGAGGAGTTGCAGGACTTGTTTGAAATTGTGTATGAAGATTGGCAGAGACAGCACTAGAAAGCACTTCCTGCTCTCAGAGCTAAGACCAGCTCATTCTTGCACACTGGATAACGACCAGTCAATGAAGCAAAACTGCTTTGCTTTGGGTCAGAATATAGGAACTGGAGTGAGATAGCAATTAATAAGTGCACATCCAAAACTTTCGAAGGAGAATGGCCACTTTAGATCATATGAAGAAAATGCATCGTAAAGATACTTGGAAGTATGAAATTCAAAATTCATATGAATAGCAATCCTCAGCAAAAGGGAGTTACTTGTAGCAATCATCACCTGAAGAATGGTGTTTCAAAGAAAATACTCTTCTATGTACAGAGACAGATTTGAACTTGTGCACAGACCGCCGGCATTATCAACCTTCCCAGAGCCCACATATCATAAAGCCACATCTTGTCCTCCAGCTACTGCAGTTACCACTAATGTGGCATGGAGTATAGCACACGAACACAAATTATTCAATAAAAGGCAATATAGAGCTGTACGGATGTGGGGGGATTCTAGGGAGGCTAAACCTGGGGAAAGCTTCATCACTACCACTCCTTGGGCAAGAAGGGTTGTGCAATTAAAACAGCCTTTAAAGTACACTCTGTGGTACCCTAGATCTACCCAAGAGTATGGTACAGAAGTTATCATCGTCTTCCACTCCTTGTCCAGCTGAAGGGTGACGGTGTCTTAACTAAACTCTGCAGCTTTCAAATACAGCTTCACACACTGTTCTGGGCTTCCAGCACTCATATATTACTGGTTCAAAAAAAAAAAATCAGATTAATGGTATACTCCTAGAGACAAGTAGAAGCAACATTGTGACTGACATTGTGACTATAACTCCAAAAAGTCACAGAAAAGAGCTACTGGTTACCTACATAGAAACATGGGCTTCAATGCTTTATTTGGTTTTACTTTTTCCAGTGTATTGCAGCAAATGGTTGGCAGACGGGATTTCTGTGCTGCTTCTCACAGACAAGCATCCAAAACAAGCAATTTCATAGCTACAAAGAGTTTGAAGATAAATAAAAAGGAACTAGAAAAGGTCCTGTGAGTATTAAAACAGCCCTGAAACAATGAAATGCTGTAAAGTCCTTTGCACAAGTAAGAACTCAAACATAGTTAAGATTTTGAGTATGCTATGCCAACAAGGAACTGAGCGACACATTACTATCTTCATTTGTCTAAACTTGGGTTGGGGGAGGGAGGGGAAGTTTCAAGAAGAAATATATTACTATCTTCATTTGTACATAGAAGAAATTGTTGTAGTGGGGTTAAAAGGAAACGTTACGGTTGTTATTCTTTCCTGACAAATTGCATTTGGATAAGGTATAACGTGCACACCAGCATGAAAATATTGAAATTAATGTACTAAGCATTTATATAGGTGGGAAACACAGCAAAATGTATGAGGTAAAAAAAACCTGTAATGTATTAACTGAGCAGCACTTGAGCAGACATTCTCTTATCCTTTCAGGAGAGTGCTTTAACCTTTCCATATGCAGATAAAGCCCTACTGAATTCAGTCCAGTCATCATAGGCACATCTACACATCCCAAGCAGCAAAGTTGATGCTTTGGTGTATAGTACACAGCGGTATGTTATCCCTTGAGTAGAAAATGTGGCTCAGTCTTCAACAATGTCACTAATGTCTTTTAACGTACAGTGTTAGTCGCTACATCAATCTTGATCATGCTTCACCTCTCAGAACTACATTGTCCATAAGCATCCTTACCTTCAAGCAGTTATACTTTTGCAATGTCTTATATGTATAAGAACTTGTTACTATATGTTTTTTGGAATAAGATTAGTCTCAAGAATAATTGTCTCAGCCACCATTACAGGCACAGCAAATAAAAGCAGATAAGTAATAAAATCAGTACTATCACTTAATATGGAATAAGCCACAATTTTTCAATAAAAGGGTTCCCCTTATTTCTTCTGAATCATCTGCTTTATGAATTCTTCCATTCATAAAACCAAGCAACTAAATACCATAGGCAAAGCTATTTAAATTTAAGTGTATAATAAAAGTAACGATTTTCAGCTTTCATGAATTTACTGCCTATGTCTAAAAACAACAAAGCCATCCTATTCTTCACTTCAGAAAACTTCACTTCTTTGTAACGTTGTGATAGGGCAGGGAAGAACAGGAGGGAAGGAAAGAAAAGGGCTATTTTGTTTTTTTATTTCATGATCAATGGAATTTTCAGGGTAGGGAAAAGAGAAGGAATGTTGGAATATTTTGTAATGACAACTCTTTACATTTACGTATTTTATATAATATACGCATGACAGAGTTATAGTAACATAATTTACATTTTATATTGAGTATATGTATAAATATTTTTATATATATCTCCCCCAAAAAATCATTAAGAATTTGTTTTATGACCTGTAAAGGACATCTGCCAACAGCAAAATGAATCTCAGGACTCTTGAGATTCTAGATTTTAAAAGTGTTATTAACTAAGCAGCTCAGTGGTTAATTCTTTTTACTTCAGTGATATGAGACATGGAGAATGACACAAAATGTGTCTGACAGAAACAGTTTCTCTCCAGAAATTAGGAATTTTATAGACCACACCATGCATGACCATGACATTGATGAAAGGAAGCTCTTTATACTGATGAACCCAGTACAGAGCATCAGAAAAGTTTAATGGCCATTTCACCGTATGCAGCTATCAAACATTATACATGTAATTTTTATTATGACCAGTAAAACCTATTTCCAGTCCACTGCAGATGGGCTCTATTTAATGGGCAGTTTCCTAATATCATCATCTTTGCTGCTACTGTGTAAAACGTAATGATAATTCCATTGCAGAGCACAGCATTGCTGCATGTAGATCAGATTATCTGGGTCAATTTAAATGTTATTACTGGGTCGATTAAATTGGCCTAAGGCACCATTGATTTAAAATAAATCTCCATATTGTTTTATTGCACTGTAGACTATATATCAATTTTAATAAAGACTAAAACAAAAACTCTGTGTAAACCGTATGTAGAAGATTAATCACAGGTTCGTGGAGTTGTCATAAGCTGCAGTATGGGAAAACAGAAAATAAGAGAACATTACAAATGTGAAATCTAAAAGGATTACATTTTGCATAATTCAGTCAGTGACTGATTTAGATTTCAGTTGGAATGTACACAATACAGAAAAAGCAGTAAGGTTCTTTCTTTTTAATTGAAAGAGATTATTGCAAAGTTTAAGGGCAGAAAAAGAAAATAATTTTTACAGCATGTTTTGCATTCTTTTTCCTTTTCTTTCTTATTCTGACCATGTACCAGAAGGAGACACTTTTCAATTATACAAGGCCAGGGGTTAAAATGAACAAACTAAGAGCATAGAATACTTTAGAGCAGTAAATTAAGACAGAAACCGTTGTTTCCTAAAAAGTCTAAATTTCACATTAACTTGGATATCCAACATAATTCACAGATGAAAAGTGCAGAAGCTAATAATGGCAATAATTCGTAGACTTACTTCTCATTTGTTGCTTCCAAGGTAAACAAAAGAAACAAAGTGTACATATAGATTATTCATTTTTACATTGGTATGCACAGGATACTTTCTTACAATTAATGTCCTATACGTTAGCCAATGTCCTTGAAAGATGCTTTAATATATCTTTTAGTTTTTCCTGTGTTAATTATCCTGTACTCCAGCAATACTGCTACAATGCGCTGCCCATATGCTATCCAAAACAAAGGAAAATGTACTGGTCCAGAATTTCATGCCTGATATGTACAGAATATAGAGCATATAACTAATGGGTCTTTTAAAGTATACATAGATAATTTAAGTTTATAGATGCTTTATTTCATTACCTCCATTTCACTGGAAATGACATGATTTCTATCATTCCCAAGCTAATTCTGAAAACTTTAAATCGTACCCTCATTTGTTGTCAATTAAAGATACAGATCCAGAAGTAAAATCTACTTATTTGTGTGTAAAGATTCATCAACAATTCTCTAGTCAATTAGCCACAACAAAAACATAGAATATGAACAGCTGTGGCTTAATCATCATGCATGTCCATTTTAGGTAAATGTTTTACCTGGAAAGCAAGACCAAAACCATCTACACAGGTGCAGAGCTACCTGGTTTCTATGCTGAACTGGTAAAACAATGTCAGACAATTCCTAGTGGGAATCTTGATCATGCAGGCATGAGCCAAATTAGAGCCATAGGGATCTAAACTAAAAATGCAGTTATTGTACAGGCAGTTATAGTAATATACAACTCCTGTGTGTATTCCATGGGGGAAAATAGTATCATCATATGCTATAATGTACTCTGTCGTACAGACAGACATGATTGTTATGTATTGACATAGATACGAGCGTAACATCACTGCATCATTTGTCCCACATACCACAATACAACAGAAGTCTTCTACATTGCACAGAAATTTTCTATTACTCAGAAAAATCTCTCTCTTCCTTTCCTATCCTTCCCATTATATCACTCTATCTATTATGGAATACAGATGTGCTAATGCTTGCTAAGTTAATGAAGGGATCCCTCTGAAGTAAGTAGTACATACTGTAGGGCTGTCAGAATTATGTCTGTAGCTTATAAAGCATAGAGACATTTCTCAGGGTATCATCAAGCACAACTGTAATAACTGATCGGTGAACTAAACAGTTTGCAGATAAAAAACTACATTGAAAGAGCGTAGCTCTTGGCAGTTAGGGAAGGACTGAATCACAGTTTAATACACAATTGATTAACTAAAGATCACATTTTCCATGAACTCAAATTAGGGACTTCCAAAACATATATCTGGAAACATACTCTGATTAGATACTGGTACTATTTACTGGTTACAGAGTAAACATTCAACTTTAATTACTTTCCTTGTGTCTTTTGAAATTTTCATTGTTTTTAATAGCGTGCATTTTGTTTGTTTTAATGATACACCAAAGTAATTTTTAGTCAGTAGTTTCTATCTCGTGAGTCTTGTATTTACAGGATATGCCTCTCTAAATTTTGGCAATATTGAGTCATGGTAATAGAACTGTCTGTTCTCAGGTTGTTTTGTTTCTTTTTCTGTTGAATATCCCTAAAATTATTAAACAGTTATGGGCTTCATCTTTGGATTAATTATTCCCCTTGTGTAATCTTATACTTATAACTAAGTATTATTAAATATTTATCAATAATTAATAGCACTCTCAAAACTCTTCTTCAATGGAAAGCACATGTAATCAAACTCCTGCCAGCAACAGAGGCAAGTACAGATTTTCTGTGATATCTGGATTATTAGTTTTAGTATTTTTTAAACACCTAGTTACACGTCAAAGTGAAGTACCCCAAATGAACAATTTCATTCTTGTTTTGGTATTAATACTGTTTTCTTTCTCTTAACCAAGAGAAATTTACCTTCAGAATATTTCTGCCTTAAAGTTATAACTTTATGCCAAAGCAAATGCGTAAACAAGAAAGCAAAAAAGCACCAAGAGCATTAAGGGTCAGAAAACTGTCAACAAATCACAGATGGAACAACTGCTTACAGCTGCTCAAAAGTCAATTGTGAATTTTAACCTGATAATTTGGTAGTGGGATATACTGGCTTGAGTAGGTTCACATAAAATAATATTCCCTCCTCATTGATCAACCACTGCTAAATAAAGATTGGGTAAGTACACAAATCAATATTTACAGAACAAGGAATCATCTTAGCTAGCAACCTTTCAAGGGCTGACGTAGTATCAGCCTGTTCTATTTTCAACCACAAAATCATTATACGACTTTCCAGGAAACTGGAAAACTGTTTGGAGGTATCGCCTTGATACCAGTCCTAAATTAAGAGGTAGTAAACATTCACACCTACGAATGCAGAAACATACTACAAAAATCTGGGGTACCTATACATTACTTGACCCTGTGCATTATTTCCTGTGGTAATGTGTTGAGACTCTACCATTAGGCTTTTCTTATTAGCACCCTTATGTTTACTGCTCGACTGGTCCTTCTGTATGGAAGAACTATTATAAATGTCCTCAGCACGACATCATTATGCCCCTCCAAATAAACTTTAAATTCTTCATCTGCTGCACCATCTTGAAAATTCTCCCAGCTGATAAGAAGCAAAATAATTCATCTAGAAAAGCTAGCTTATCAAAACTCAATCACTCAATTATTAGATACCTTCATCTTCTGCCTCCTCAGCTGCTCTGTCTCAACGTTTTGTTTATAGACTCACTGGAGTGGAAACTATAATTTACTGTAACTATATAGCATAGAGTCTTGATTAGCTTGAAGATCTCTGGGTGTCTCACCAGTGTAACTAATAAATATAGAAGAAACAAGACCTACCTGGAAGCAGAATAACAGGTCACGTAGAAACTTCCTTACTGATGTCAGAGCAGTGCGTGGTCCCTTTAATACAGGCACCTGAAATGTAGTAATTTGGAATGAAATTATGGCTCCACTGAAGTCCATGCTTTTTATGACTACCATATTTTGGTAATATCATAACTTAAAGAATATCTGTATATAAAATTAACTTTAGAAAATGGCATATATTTTTGTTTTCCTCTGTTCTGCAATAGGTCTATTATTGTATTTACAATAAGCCCGGTATGACAGAATGTTCTGGTTTTCATCCTTGGTTTCATAAAAGAGCTATTTCTTTTTCTTTCAAGCTTATGAATCTGATAGCTGTATGTCAATTTTGTAAACTTGATAGATGTGTTCAGTTAAAGGAGGAGATCAAAGGGAAAGCTGGTGGGCCTGAAAGTTTTGGCTGTGACAGGGTGAACTCATCATGGAGGACTGTGCTGACAAGCATTGCTACCAGGGCATAGCGAGAGCCAGCTACTTCCCTAGGGACCTCCATGCCAGCCGTGCCCTCACCAACAGGGCACCATCTCACAGGGTCGGAACGCGGCAGGCAGAGCACAGTGCTGGTAAGAGGGCACACCAACAGCCCCAGACATGGCAATGAACCAAGCCTAGGGTCCAGAGAGAGTTCTGGCAGGACCAGCTGGTGATAGGGCTGGAGACAGGGCTCCACCTTGGGTCCAAAGTCCATCTGGGAGACAGGGCCAGAGAGGCTACAATGTATGTGCAAAGCGCCTGGCCTGCAGGCAGGCTGCCCACACTGCAGAGTCCATATTCCACTCCGTAGACAGGGCTGGTGGCAGGCACAGCTACAACATGGCTGTTGTGGTTTAATCCCAGCTGGCAACTACGTACTGCACAGCCACCTGCTCACTCCCCCCTAGGTCGGATGGGGGAGAGAATCAAAAGCGTAAAAGTGAGAAAACTCATGGGTTGAGACAAAGACAGTCTAATAGGTAGAGCAAAAGCCGCGCACACAGGCAAAGCAAAACAAGGAATTCACTCACTACTGCCCAATGGCAGGCAGGCGGTCAGCCTTCAGGAAAGCAGGGCTCCATCATATGTAACAGACGGGTACTCGGGAAGACGAACACCATCACTCTTAATATCCTCCTCCTTCCTTCTTCTTTCAGCTTTATGCAGCTGAGCATGATGTCCTATAGTATGGAATATCTCTTTGGTCAGTTGGGGTCAGCTGTCCCAGCTGTGCCCCCTCCCAACTTCTTGCGCACCACCAGCCTACTCCCTGGTGGGGTGGGGTGAGAAGCCGAAGCTTGACTCTGTGTAAGCACTGCTCAGCAGTAATTAAAACATCCCTGTGTTATCAACACTGTTTTCAGCACAAATCCAAAATGTAGCCCCATACTAGCTACTATGAAGAAAATTAGCTCTATTCCAGCTGAAAGCAGCACAGTGGCTCAGGCAGGGACTGAGCTGGGCTTCTGGGGGAGCCCCAGGTGAGGCTGATCAATGAGCCTATTATGGCTCATTGGTGCAGTCAGGCCCCACAAGAGCTGCTTGCTTGTAATTCTTTTCTTTAGCTTCTTTTTTCCTTCCTTTTCTACCAACTATAGACCTAACAAGATGAATACAGGTTGCCTATTTTCTCTTGTGAATGACATCCTGTGTACACATCTATGAATAACACTTAAAAGGATAAAATGGTGAAAGTGTTCTTCATACTTAAGGGATATAAAATTAAATACTGTATTGGATATGCTTTCTCAAGCGGCCTCTTAAAGAACTTTTTCTTAAATGGAGCTCCATCTGCCTGAATCTACAAATCAGCTCATGCAAGACCCTTCTTGCGTTCATATCACTGGACTTTTATGCTTACAATTCTGAAATCAAACTACTTGCACAGCTGCACATCACAGAGGAAAATTCTGGATACTAGTGAAAATAGAGGGAGTTTTGTTCAGTGGGGCTGGGATTTCATCCTTACTTTTTCGCTATTCTAACAGGTTTATCCATGAACGTTAAGGATGCATTTGGGAGGACTGATCAACACGTCCCTCGGGAGCTGAAATAAAAACAGAACAGTGACAGAAACTTCTGCATTCCAAAGGAGCTTCTTGAGGCAAAGTAGATTTCAGAGAAGTAAAACAGTGACTCTTTCCTTATGCTATTACCTAGCTTAATACAATGCTTTTAAGATTCATTTCTCTCTTACTCATGCTCCATGTATTTGTCAGTCAAATTTTCTCAGTCATTAACCATTCATTTGCTATTCTGTAATTTATTATGTTATTCGTTTTACAAGACAGCGTGCAAGGTTTCCTGCTTGTCTGTTCAAGTAAGGCATACTGCTGTATGCTAACCTTCCTCAGCAGCCGCTCAGCCCTAACTGACCTTCATTTACTGTCAGGAGCCTCCCCAAGAGGAGCACCTCCGTGCCAGGAACTGGCTGCACTGGTGCTTCAGGAAACAGCACCCTCTAGGGGCAGTGCGAACAATTTCATTTAGGAAAAAAAGAAAAATATTACATAAATAGTTAATTGTCTCACTCATCTTCTAAAGCCACACTCAGTTTTATTTGTCCTTCCCTTTCTTCACCAATACTTGGACGTCATTGCTAGCTGGTTAGACTGATGCGAGCCATTTCTTGATTAAAATACAGGGTTTAATCTTAATAACAGCAACACAGGTGGCTATAATCAGATGCCCAGTGTCCAGCAGGAGAAGTACAGGGTGACCATGGCGAAGAGGAAGGAGGCCAAGAAGCCCCCCAGGATGCCCAAGACCAAGGGGCCAACCCAGCCAAAGAGGCTGCGGGTGTACGGGGGGGGCAGCCGCCTCTCAAAGCGCAGGTCCCCCAGGTCTCCATTTGGGGCCCTCCTGCCTCGCACCCCGCCGTGCTGCTTGCCCTCCAGCAGCAGGAAGGAGGTGAGGTGCTGCACGTTGTGGCTGTACTCCTCCATGTTCCTGCGTAACTCCAGGCTCCTGTCCTGGTTCAGGTTTTTCCCCAGCTCCCGGGCAATGTCGAGGCGCCCAATTTGGCGGAGGCCACGGGCCAGCCGGTCCCAGGTTGTCATCTCTCCTGCTGTCCCCAGCCAGTCCTGTAGGGCCTCTGAGCATTCCATGGAGCCATGGAGGTCCCGGCGGCGGTGGGGATGGATGGGGTTGTTCTCCTCAGAGAGCTGCTCCAGCTCCCACTCCTCCAGGTCTCCATCAGGCCCCTTCAGCCATCCCTGGAGCTGGCGGCACTCAGAGGGGGACAGCAGCTCAGCTATACGGCTCATAGTGTGACTGCCCACATTGGCTGCGACCACATCCTCGCACCGGCCGCCCACCACCAGCAAGAACAGGATAAGTCCCACAGGTGCCAGCATTGCTTGGGTGCCTCTCTGCACCGGGATGGCCCAGCTACACAGACACACCTGTCTGACCTCACAAAACCAGTGTCTTCCAGGAATACGTCCTCTGTTCCCCAGTGCATCATCCCGTGTGCCCCCTGCCCAGGGCTGAGCTGGTCAGTAGCCAAGGAGAGCTAATCTGGAGCCGGCCCAACCCACAGCAGCACAGCAGATCTCGGCACACAGGGTTTTCCTCAGGCAGGGAAACACCAGGGCAGCGGAGAGTCCCACCAGGAGCCAGCAGCTCTCGCAGGAGTTGCTGGCCAGGCCTGGGCATTGTCAGAACAACCACCACACCCATAAAAAGCAACCTAGGGAGCAAACAGGACATGGCACATCAGCCAGTACCACCCCTGGAGCCTGCAGGAAGGGCATCGTCATCCCACAGCTCAAGAGGTAACTTCAATTGGTGGTCGTCACCCTCTCAGAAGGGGCACAGCTACAGTATCCACCTGGCAGAAAGCCACATCCTCTGCACTGGGCAGAATGGATGTGGCCACCCAGACAGAGCTCCCACAGAAAAACACAGCTGGGCAGGTCTCAGGCTATAGAGAGTGCCAGAGCCTCTCGCTGGTAACAGAGGGCAGGAGTGAGAAAAGCTATGTCAGGTATGACCAGGTGGATGACCTGCGCAGCCTGGTGGCAGAGGTACAAGAAGAAGTAGAAAGGCTGAGTAGTGCAGTTGACATGCCTGAGGGATGGGATGCCATCCAGAAGGACCTGGACAAGCGAGAAGAGGGCCCATGTGAACCTCATGAAGTACAACAAGAGCAAGTGCAAGTGCAAGGTCCTGCACCTGGACTGGGGCAACTCCTGATGTACTTAAAGGGGGCCTACAGGAAAGATGAGCACAAACTTTTTAGCAGGGCCTGTTGCAACAGGACAAGGGATAATGGTTTTAAGCTAAAAGAGTATAGATTTGGACTAGATACAAGGAAGAAAATTTTTACACTCAGGGTGGTGAAACACTGGCCCAGGTTGCCCAGAGAGGTGACAGATGCCCTATCCCTGGAAACATTCCAAGTTGGGTTGGACGGGGCTCTGAGCAATCTGATCTAGTGGAAGATGTCCCTGCTCATTGCAGGGCGGTTGGACTAGATGACCTTTAAAGGACCCTCCTAACACAAACTAATCTATGATTCTATGACTCTAACCTTCACAAGTCATACTGAACTTGTCCGGAGTATTCATCATCTGAGTTTAGGAAGTTATCTACATATTTACTGATTTTTCACTATGTAGTGAATATGGGATTTGAGATCCATACAGTTTACATTTCAGAGTTGAACAGGTCAAAATAAGATCAGTAGAAGCTGTTTATTCCTTTTCCTCAATTTATCGGTTCTAATGAAACCATACTGAGTGAAAAGTTTCCATGAATGCCATGTAATTCTAATGAACCAATCTTGCCTCAACACATTATCGTTTCATTGGATTGAAGAGAGATACATAGAAAATGCGTGGCACCATTTAATTTTATCATCATGTTATTAAAAACTTCTTGAATAGTAGGTACTTAGTTATTGAATTTATTGGTTGGAAAATATAAATAAATATAATGTTCTTAGCCTGTGAATTTAAAAAAAATAATTTGTTTTGGTCTTAATAAAACAAATATATACCACTGACGTTGGATTAAGCCCAAAATGTGATATACTGCTTTTCAGTGACATTTAAGACCTCCTTGACTAAAAGAAAGCTTCTTCCAAAAGAATACTGGGGACTTTGCCACATATATCTCATTAACTTTCAGTGGGCTTTTGGGGAAATTAGGTCACTAAGTTATCACTTATATAAACAGTATTAGTGTAATACTTCCCAGCATTTTCATATATCTCAAGCCTAATACTTAACTGTTTAAAGGCACATAAATCATCAGTTTCTAGGTTGATTTTTCATTCTGCTGTTTAATTGCAGCTCAGATTGACCTCAGCACTTTTGAAAATGCAGCCTATTTTTATTTAGAAGTCTATCTCAAAAGGAAGCTTAAAAATAGGAATCTCAATTAGACAACACTGGTTTCATTTACATAATTGAATAGTTTGTCATCACCAAATATTTTAATCGTTTTGCTTTGATTTTGCCCTTGATCAAACAGATAATTCACACTGTTCAACAAAGTGCTGGGAAGCAGAATGCATAGGCTATACTGGATACAGTAGCATTTCGGATCCAGGTAGATTTTAGGTCAAAGGGCGGACACAAATATAATTGAAAATGAAAGGTGTTAATTTCTTTCCCTTCATTAAGGACTCCTTCCTTTGCTTACCCAGGTGAGTCGGTGTTATTTGTAAGAACCTTTTTGGTATACAGAAGTCTCACAGATGTCTGTGGAAAACTACTCACTGACATTATTCTATGGCCACTAATAAAAAAAATCCGAAAACATCATTATCCAAACAAGATAGTCAGTTACAAATACTCACAAATAGAATTAAAAATATTGTGAATACCCATAGAAAATACCACTTCTCCTGTTTATACAGCAAAGACTTTGACAGAAATAGTGAGCAACTTAAGTCTAGGGAGAAAAGATCAAAGATCCTTGACAGCCACCACTTTTACCAAAGGAGTCATTCATACCAAGAAAATTTTGAATCTATTATATTGCTGTGCTTGAAATGGTATTTATAACTCTTCTCTTTAATGTGTTTAAAACATAGTTTAGCTAATTTCACTTTTGCTTGCTGGGCAGTTCTTACATGATTTATGGATGCTGACTCCCACAGTTTTGAAATCTAGAAGTACTGCCAGAAGCATAACTGATCCTATTCTTCATTTCAATAGTTTGTTTGTTACAGATACTATGCAGAGCATCAAAAAAGCTCCACTGCAGATATAGCAAAAACTCAGCCTATTATTCATGGCATTCTGTCTGGGAATGTTCAATTATTATACGCTGTAAAAAGCAACAGATGTGGAACTGAATTCTTTTTTCTTATTCTTGTAATTGAGAAAGGGTCACCAGTTACAGGAATCACAAGCAGGAAAACTTGCACTGTTTTCCCTGCAAAGGATGATAATTTCACTCATTACTTCAGTAAAGGTCTTTAGTACGTAATAAAGACTTGGTTACAGAATAGAAAAAGAATAGTTCAGTTGGAAGGGACCTACAACAATCATCTAGTCCAACTGGTTATGATGGTCAGAAACCTCTCTCTCATTTTTTTCGAAGAGTAACAAGATTATAAATAATTTATAAACCAATAAGAACTGCGCAGAATTAGAAAATGTACAGGACAAACAGTAACAACAAATGTATTTTTCTCTCAAAACTTCTAGTTGTAAGAAATTCTAATTACCGTCAGAAGTATCTTCAAGGACACTGTGTATCGTCACGGGACTTTGGGAAGCTGATGGAACCTTGCTCCAGGGAGCACGTCTAATGCAAAAGGGTGCTGAGGGTGGAGGGAGGTTGCAGGCTCGAAGGTCTGTAAATAAAGAATATAATTGTTAGACACTACATTCATTCTGTTCTATAAAGACACCAGGCATAGCAAGTAAATCAGCCCACGGTATTTAAATGTATATATGATTTCAAAATCACTGCTTCCTAAGCCTTACTGTTAAAGGTTCAGTTATTAGAGTTCCAGCTCAGTTATCTGAGCTTCTGAATTCGGAGCCAAGTACATTACCTGAGTGACAGCAGATGGAGCCTGCATAAATAAGTGAGGAGTTATCATTGCAAAGAGCGTAATAGCTACTAGTTCCACTCTTTATTTTTAAATTAAGTGTAATAGGCACTCTCCTCCAGAATCACCAAACCAGATTAAAAAATGCAGCCTAAATGCACTCAGAAATACCTTTGCTAAACTGCTCGTTATAAATCTGAATTCAGGGATCTAGACAAGAAGCACTACATTTTTGTCTGCATGGGATCACTCAGGATAGCATATGCTGTACCTAACAGTATAGGGTCCATACCTGGTAGTGTGACACAAAGTGTTTCACCTATATTGAAGCTCCACTAAACCACACGCAGTTAAATTCCACTTCTATTATGACTTATGCAATACCCATACAATATGTCAGACCTCTGCAGGGAAAATTTAAGCCCATTTGTTAGAGTATTACATTATAAAACTGTTCTAATAGTAGAAGGCTTCATTCAGCTCTTCACTTTAGGCCCTAATGCACAACATTTGTAACTGTTCATATTTTTAGTGTACTCAATTACCAGTTTTATTATATCAGTGCCCAGAAAACCCCAGTCATTACTTTCAATAAGCAGTCACATAACTGACTTTAGATGGGTCTAGATAAGAAATTAAAAATAATCATGAAGGGATTTAAATAAGTAATGTGTAGGCTGAACCTAATTCTGATTTCAATTTCGTTGACTGTATACTAATTTAACTACATAGACTTAATAGAGGTATTATGATTTACACCGCTGCCACTGCCACATATTTCAAACGCAGATTGTAATTCCATACTTCATCGCTACCTAGTGTCTCAGGGCAACAATGAAAGTCCTCTTTCTTAAAAAAAAAAGTGTGTAGGTATATATGTACACACACACACACATATATATATATATATAAGTAAAAACTGTAATATAAAATACAGGTTATCTAGACCTATAAAGAAAAAGATGTTTTCCTGCTGCCCAGGTATTATGTAGCCTGTCTACAAAACAGAATGTTTAGGATTATGACTTTCTTTGTTAGCATGTGAATATACCTGTTATATGTAAAGAGGAGAAAAACTCAAGAATAAATTTTAAAAATAAAATCAGGCAAAAAAGCACTTCATGGCTATGCTTGCAGTAAGAGCAACTAAAACACAACTGGTTTAGAGAAACAAAAAACTTGAACAAAGATTTAAGCAACATAAAAAACATTGCTCCTATATTATGAGACTCTGGCTGGTTTTCATATTCCTCATATCAACGTTATATTATATCACTTCCATTGAAGATACTTCCATTTCCCACTGAAAAGTCCACTTTTTAGACAGAATTTACATTTCCTGGCTAAATTCAGTGACAACAGATTTCCAAAAAGAAAACTTCCCCGTATAAAATTTCAGCTACCTCTACTCTGAGGTCACTACTAACAATGAAACAGAAAAGATGAAGCGATCCCCTATGAAACGGTGTAGCCTACTTCTAAAGAATGAAGGAAAAATTTTAAATGAAATTTTAGGTTTGTGATTTCATCAGTTCTGCCAGGATACTTCATAAAATAATACTGCACCAAGATCCACTTTTCATTGTTGTAATTTTTTTCATGTAATAAAACTCCACAACTGCAGAAGCAAATGTGTAGATATGAATGAAAATATCTTAATCTGTGATACTTGCTACTGACCTGACTATTTTAACTTCATAACCAGGTTATCTGCTTTTGGGGTTTTCTTTTCCCCAATATAAAGATCTTTAGAGACCGATAGAGCCATGTGTTGCAACGAACATAGGAGCCTTCTTCAAATGGGAACAAAGAAGTCCGCTACAGCCACCGTGGCAGTTCGGTCTCATTATTTTAATCACTGTGCAGCATTTACAGTTGTCAGGAAAAGGCTTGTTTCCATTGGCTCCATCTGGCAAGCTGTTTGTCAGTTTAATGGACGTGCATTCCAAGTCTTTTTACGCCTGTGGCCATGTTTGAATTCATCTGCCTCAGTGGAATACCTAGCAAGAGCAATTTTAAAAAATACATAGTTTAATGAAGTATTAAAAGCTTGGTCTTCAGGGTTAGTAGCTATTTACCTAATTAAAATGCTTAGAAAACTTTTTTTCAGATTTTCTATGGTTATTAGCTTTTTGCCTTGATTTTTTTTTTCCTTTTTCCCCCCTCCATTAGTTATTTTTCTATGATCAAAAATGATTCTTGTTTTACAATAATGACAGGAGTAAGTTAGGGTGTGGACCTAATTATCATCCTCTCAAGATTTATAAATGGATGGAGCCCTATTACGGGGATCTCCCACACAGAGTTACAGCAAAGGTACACCACACGAGCTCAGTGGTACTGCCCACCGTTTTGGGAACTGCATCATCCCTCAAGAACTTCCTCAAAACATAACAATTTGTGTTTTCCTACATTTAGAAGGGGGATTTGTGACTAAAACATTTCCACCACTCCAAACAAGATGTTTGGTATTTGTTGCAATTAACGTTGTGTTATCCACGTACAGTCTAGTAAATTATGCATACTTCATACATATGCATGCCTAATAATTTTGGGAGAGTCATAGATTATGAGATGAGCACACAGAAAAGCCTAGCCTAAATATCACTGTTTTAAAGGTCAGAAAACAGTGTTTTAAAAAGAAAGAAGAAAAAAAACATTAAAGAACAACAAAGAGACAGAAAAAGGAAGTAAAATAAACAGTTCTAATGACCCATTTCAGAAAGCATGCCAACTGAAAGAGAAGTGATACTGAACAGTAATTATTTTTATAATATCTATGCCTCAACGGTAGGTAGCTGATCTATGCAACTGTGAATAGGACTGCATTCTTGAATGGCATTCCAGTTTCCAGCGACAAGTAAATCAGATATCTTACAAACCTTTAAGTCTCATATTTTTGTTTTACACAGGTACATGCCCACATACCAGTTTTAGCCAGTAAATCATTTGCAAATGAATTTTAGGGTGAAAACGGAGCTTCATAAAACAAACATTTGCACTAATTGGAATGACATATTAATGCATTTTTATTGATCCTGTTTGCCATTGCTTTTGTTTTACAAATTTTCTCTGCACATTAGCATACCTAAGATTAATAAAATCAATATTTTTTGAAAAATTGCAGTGTCCCTTTAATTACCTTAGATACACATCGTACACATTTCATTGCCTTCATTAAGTCTGTAGCCACGTTTGGCTCAGAGGATTAGTAACTAGGCAGTTAATAGGTAGTTTACTGTGCTTTTCCAGTCTGCTTTCCAAATTTTTTGGCATCTCGTCACAGCTTCTCGAAGTAGTTGTAGCCTTTGCACACTGACATATCCCTTCTTCTCTGGCTGAAGGAATCACCTGCACGGAGGTTCAGAAAAGCCACAATCGTATAAATCACCACTGAATTGCACAGGAACTAGTTTACTTTGTTTCAAAGCTTTCTTTTTAATTAAATGTTGCTGCATGTAGTAACAAAAACTGTGATCCTGTAAATCACAATGTGGCTATTAACAATTAATGAAGTACAAGAACAGTTTTATTCCCTACGGTATTAACATAAAAGGGTATGTGGATTAAGTAAACATTCAGTCTAGATTCCGAGCAGATAGCCCACAAGCTCGTAAGTTTACCCATAGTTTTGAGAAAGGGTTGTCACATTTTTGTAGGAAGCCAGAGAGCAAATTGTAAATTCCACTTCTACTCTTCCCTCAAACCAGGGAGCCACAACCTGCCCGAGCTTTCGCTTTTCATCACTCATGTGAAAATCCATACGTAAAAGTCATTGTACGTGGCCATAAAAAGTCCATTAGATAGATTAGATTAGGTATGGACAATCTGGTATATAGGGAACATGGGGGTCATTTATAAGGGATGACCTGTTAAAATGCTGAAATATTTGCTCTTCTCAGAGTGAGCTTCAGTTTATTGCTTTTTCAGCCATTCTGAGGGTCTGCTCCTTAAATACAATGCCAATGAACTCTGAACCAAGAAACTAGCTACTACAGAATCGAATACTGATGAAGTTCAAAGAGGCCTTTTACATCTTAAAAGCATCAGGCTTTAAAGCATTGAGCTGAACCCAGGCTGGAGCTGAAGCAATCAACAGCTACCAGAACATGACAACAGTTTCAGGACGGTTTGGTCCCTCTCAACACGTCCTGTCCAGCCGTCAGAACAAAGGTACCTACAGAACAAAGCCAGCACCAATAAAATAGACATATTCCTGTCTTCAGTTGCATCTTCAGCAAATAATCTCCACATCAGCTTACTCTGTCAGTTCTATAGTTTATCCTACTAGCTTGAAACCAAAGGATGTGAAACAACGCAAGAAGAGGGTCCTCATCATTTGTGTGTTGGATTTGTACAATCAAGAAGAGCAGGGGACTGGGTCAGACAGGCCTCCAGCCTCATTTCACTACTTTCAGGTGTGTGTACACAAGAGAACTGGAAGAGACTGGGGCGGGAACGGGCCAGGTCTTTTCGCTCACAAGCAATTATTAGATATCCCACCTTATAAGGTATTTTCTCTCTACATCTCCTCAGAGAAGGATTAGATTCATAAAACATGCTAAGTGATTGCAAATATCCTGCAAAATCATATCGTTTTGGTCTCTGGTTAGCTATCAGTTATGCTCTGCTTACAGTGCTGACAGATCAATAAAGGATGCAAAGAGCCAAGCTTTTGAAAGGTGGGAGGGGTTTGCTTTTGTTTTGGCAGTCGGCATCCAAAACAGCTAAAGCCACTGAAGCTTTAGAATTTCATCGAATGCAAATTGTCAGCTTTGGTACACAGAAGGTTAATACTGTACTTCTTAGCCCTGGAGTGCTGTATGAAAATATACAATCAGTGACTTCAGGAAACCCATCTAAGCCCTGCATGTACATTTTTCACTTCACCAACTACTCTGGTGGTAGCCAGTAGATCTAATTTCAGCAAGTTTGTGTTCCTGACAGCAGTCACATCAAATTACAGAATCTTCCAGACTTAGCTGGCACCTTCATCTCAGCCTTTCTATCAAATAATATGCCTGTTGCCTTCATCATGCAATCCTTAATTATCTGAAAATCAGCAGACTGCTGCTTGTGCCAGCAAAGGAAATGAGGAAAGAATAGTGTTTTTTCCAATGCACATGCCTGGACACCCTTCAGAGACATCTGATTTGATTACCAGTAACAATATTTCATTGATGTCCTTTTTTACTTCTATGGCTTAAGGCTCTTTTCCTAAAGAATTAGCTTATGCATGTACATATTAAAACCTGCATTATTTTTTTTTTCTTGGTGACAGAGATGCTGCAAATTTTAGTTCTGATTTTCCAACAGATGCTGCTTGGTGGATAAGTACAATGTGTCCCTAGGGCCACTATATTGTGCTGAAAAGATTAGGAGGCTGGGTGAAGATTGTTTACTGCAGAAGAATGCTGTGCATAAATCTCATGGGAGACTCAAAATATCTTATCCTAGTCCCAGACAAAGGTGTTCTAATTTCTTGGAATCAGATACAAACCCCAAAGGGGATCAAGGTCAACACAGCAAACTAGGCGATCCATCAACAACCTAATTACATTCTATTGACCCAGAAGAAATTCCAGAAGCAACACAGATACCTCTGGATGCTGGAACAGTATCTATCAATTTCTGGCCTCTGGGTCTTGTCATTACCTGACATCTCCACTGCTAAAACCACTCCTTAGGAATCTTCTCCTCATTTCTGTAACCTGATTATTTAGACTGGATGCCAGTACCTAACAAACTGCTCCAGGCTAAATTCTAGCAGGCTACATCATATAAGGGATTTTGTTCCATGTAATATCCTGCCTTTCATTATCAATGTAAAATATTTTAAAATAGGCTTCTTTTTTGGAAACCACACACTGATATTTGCCTACACGTTACCATACATTTCAGGAAACCTGGCCAGAGGGAAAGTCTGAGGACTCTCATTTGCCTAAGTTATAAAAGAACCAAACCTTCTTACCTTAACAAATAAGAAAGGATAATAATTAAATATTTAAAAAAAAAAAAAAATAAACAACTACCAAACAAAACAGCAAAAAACCACCAGCATGGACAAATTAACCAGTCTATATCTTTCTCCTTCCTCTTTTATTAATTTACCTTATATGTTAATAATTCAGGTTATTATCTCGTTGGGACAGGGATCTGATCTGTGTGCCGATTTGTCCACAGAGAACTACCCCACTTTTGTGTACAGTATCAATTACAAAAAAAAGTAGTCAAACTCATGCATGAGGAACATGATTTACAACTGTTTCTTGCTGGTGGCTCAGCAGAACTGCTCTTTTCAAGGATGTCCACTAGTACATTGAGGACAGCTGAAAAAGGAAACAAGAAAACTGCACTGGAAAGATAAAAAGAAATGGAGTATAAGGATAGTCTTTCTCTCACAGTCTGATGACTTTTCAGGGTGATGGAAGTAGACAGTGCTATTGGCAAGAAATGAATATTAAAATATAAAATAAAAGGTACGCTAGGTCAAGTACCAAGTCTATGAAGCACTGTGAGTGTGAACTGTAAAAAGCACTCAATTGTTACAACTGTATTGAACTGTACACTATGCATTTCTTTTTGTTTATTGCCTCATGCCACAAATATTCCCTAATTCCAAATCTCAGCCACATGCAGGAAAATATATTTGTGCTGCAATCTAAATGGACTAATAAAAACAACATTCAACCATTTGGAACTGAAATATTCATGAGATACTCAGGGAACAATGAAACCGAATTGCTTCAGCTATCCTAAAGGAACAAGAGTCAAGAAAACACAGGACTAACTAGAAATTGTTCTACTGTGCCTTAAAACTTTGTTTCTTATTTTTCTTCTGCCTTTTGCTCCTCTTACTTCAAATCAAGCAGCTTCATTGCCATTTAGAAGATACTACACCTGGATACCCAGGTGGCTCACATCCATTTATTTAATTTTTAGCCTGTGGAGGTAAATTACTGTGAAAGCAAAATAGGAGACTACTCTACCTACCTGAGTGAATTTCCTTTGCCACAATATAGTCATATGACCAGATGACAAATCTATGTGAGTGTGTGCACTTTCATGAGAGTCCGAGTAAATATTGAAATTAATTTTCTAAAGTTTCCTAAAATGCAATGCTTAGGGTTAATCTCAGGGAAAACTGCATATCCCTTGCTTGTTATAACTAAAAGATATTACTTTGTTGAGAACGTGCTCTAGGTTCAAGTTTCTTGAGACACTTGTATTAACTGACCATTTCCTGCTTTAATGAAACATACAAGCCTAATAAGAGAAACAGTTTCCTAATTAAAATTGCAAACAGTATAAGTGAAGTATCTTACATCATTATTCAAAAATCTGTGTTGGTGCTATTCTAGCCAGGAATTAAATGGTTCTAGAAACAGTAGTTATCTTAAACTACTGCAGCTCTGTCTCTCAGACCTGTATGACATCTACAGATGAAGAGGACATTATCTATGTCTCCTTAGTATCTGTCCATCCGGGTGAGCAGGAAGTCATTTCACATGATGCTGCAACTGTTTATCATTCTCTATTCTTAGCATCTATCTTGCTATCTGTAATTGCAAATATAATTGTACCCCTCCTTTTTAACAGATGTCCTTTTTCACAAGGGAAGATGGAGCATACCTGCAAGAGGTTTCTGTGTCTCCCACTTCCCATACATATTCAATTAACACACACTTTTTGTCTCAACATTATATGTAGGAAGGCAACTAAAACCAAAGTACAAAATAAGGCAGTAATCAGCCTGCTAACTCTGTGATATATGGAAATAAGAGAAATTTTACAGAACATAGAAAAACTTTTCAAGTAGCCTTTGATCTACTCTGACAATTTTAGATTATGTTCCAGCTACCAGGACTACCCTTAGTGCCTGAACTACAACTTTCCCTCCTCCAGACCCTTTTGGGGCAATTGCCAGTGCTGCCTACCCGCAAGTTCTTTACACATCATGTTAGGATAAACGCTCTTTCCTCCAGCTCCTTCTCGCTCCCCAAAGCTGCTCAGCGTGTCAGTAGCCTTCTGCACCACCTCAATGTATACATAGCCAGCTCTCTGAAGCCCTAGTTAGGGCATCTGCATCAACACATAACCAATATTTAAAGGCAGGTAACATGAACATCGTTCAAAAGCACATTTCTAAATCCAAGATCTGCTTCTAGTTCTTTAAATCCTTGCCCACTAACAGACATTCCAATACCAAGAAAAAATTAGTTTGGTATGAAGTATTGTATACTCAACTGTTCTTTTGATGAATACAAGAAAAGAAATAGCCTAGGGGGGAAAAAAACTTTTTCAGTTTTTGCTCTAGAAAACTAATTTTTCCTATTGACTTGTTAATTGACAAGTTTTGACATGTTCTTTAATGTTGATGACTATAATGTAATGATGCCAGTGTAAAATGTCTCTTGCCAATTTCTTACAGTTTTCAAACATTAAATATGGACTGTTCAGAGAAGTCCCATGGATGCAAGATACAAATATTAATAGAGGATTTGGAAACTGAAGAACTGAATGGCACTAGCTTACCTAGATTTATGTGCAACTTACTTTTCTATCAAGCTGACACATACACCAGTACAGTTAAAACAGGATCTTAGTGTTTTTGCACCAAAGAAGCTTCAGTAAGTTCATTTGGTTTGATCCAACTAACGTGCCCCCCAAGTCCTGTATTTGCACAGCCTTAACTACGTGCCCTTAAAAATCATCAGGTGCCATCCAAATTTCTAGATTATAAGCTTTAAGGGAGTTCTTGGCTCTTACTTTGTTCCGCCCTGGCTATTTTGCTAAATTTACACTGTGTATTTTCTTGCGTTTAGTAACCACTGTGGGATTTCAGAAGTGTTTGAAAGACCTGAGAATGCACAGCCTCTCCACTGAATGTTGTGTCCAAAGTTAAGCCATGCAAAATTGTTCTTCCCAGTTTCACAAATATTTGAGGAATATTATAAGAAAAAAATCATGATCACCTTTTAGTCAAAAAAACTTTGCATACTCTTAGTATCTCCATTGACATAAGCACTAACAAGAGTTTGGGTTTTTATTTTAAAAGAACATTTGCTGGAAAACAGAGAGTTTAAAAATGAAGAGGACTTCAAGTTATCATATAATGAATAAATATATAAATAGTGCTTGAAGACTAGATTAAATCAACTATTTTCTGTTCTAAATGACCAAACAAGGGCTTTGTATAGTTGCATCACAATTTAGGTGACAAGACAGTTTTTCTAAGAGCAGCACTTCAGAAGAGGACATAGAATCATAGAATCATCTAGTTTGGAAGGGACCTTCAAGATCCTCAAGTTCAACCGTCAACATAGTATTGCCAAGTCCACCGCTAAACCATGAACCTAAGCACCACGTTTACCCATCTTTTAAATACTGCCAGGGATGGCGATGCCACTTCCCTGGGGAGCCTGTTCCAATGTTTGATAACCCTTTCAGTGAAGAACTTTTTTCTAATATCCATCCTAGACCTCCCCTGGCACAACTTGAGGCCGTTTCCTCCTCTCCTATCCCTCGTTACTTAGGAGAAGAGACCAACCCCCACCTTTCTACAGCCTCCTTTCAGGTAGTTGTAGGGAGCGATAAGGTCTCCCCTCAGCCTCCTCTTCTCCAGGCTAAACAACCCCAGTTCCCTCAGCTGCTCCTCATAAGACTTGCTCTCTAGACCCCTCACCAGCTTCGTTGCCCTTCTCTGGACACGCTTCAGCACCTCCATGTCCTTCTTGTAGTGAGGGGCCCAAAACTGAACACAGTATTTGAGATGAATAAACAAAGAGCAACCCAAACAAGTTTATGTTTCTATTTTCTGAAGGAAACCTGGATAACAGAAAAATAATATATTGTTTCATCTTTGTAAATTAGTTTTTTTTTAAAAAATGTAGTTTTTTTTAAAAAATATATATCCTGTTTCTATGCTGATTAACAAAAAATCTGAATCAGGCTCAGTTAAGCCTGCTCAATGTTGTGGTTACTATTAACAAATATAAGTATTTATATAACTGAAGCAAGACATGTCACTTAACTGTCAGCTTAAAAAAAAACAACATATAATTTATGGGAACTCATAGAAACTGACCAATCAGTATAGAGTAAGAAGGTACAAATAAATGAGAGAAAATTAAAAACAAAGTATAACACTTTAAGCAACTTTGATAACAATGTTTTATCACCCTCTAATTTTCTGTTAGGAAATTCCACTTTTTAGCTCATAATTTTGGTTGGAGAGCTGCTCAAACCACTGGATTTCAGAAAGATCTCAACTGAGTCTGTGTCTTTTAAGCCAGACATGTTCAATGAATAAACCTCCTCATATGAAGAAATTAATGACAAATTAAGTTCTGGCTCTCTCCTTTGCAGAGCACTGCGGCTCAGAAGTTGCTAGCAAACAGTGGTTATATTAATCCTTTACCTATTGAGTTACCGGAACTTTAGATTTTTATCTGTACTGTAGATGATAACTTTGTCTTTTAAGGTATCCTTCATTATTTTCTGAAAAAGAGAAAATCAGTTCTTCACAGCAAATCTGGAATAGTAAAATACCTGTGCTGCATGGAAGAAGATGTTCTTTCTCTGCCTCATATTGGTAAATCAACTCAATTAAACCATGATTAATGTTTGGCTCAGTGTCACATAAATTTGTCTAACAGCTGATACTACATAAATCAAGATGGCTGGGTGCCAACTCTCTTAAAACACTACACTCAGTGCATACCACACATCCCATTCCAAACACAGGTTTGCTTCCTCTCACCGCAAAAAACTGCTAACAGGTAGAATTAAGACCTAGAAACGGCCATCCTGTCTCTTCTGTTTGCTATCAAACATAGCTAAAAACGCAACCAGAAATATGGTTGCAGTACAAATTATAAGCCACATGAACACAGGTTAGAGTTTACACTCTATTTGATATTCCTTTTATTTGCATGATAACATAAAGAACACTAAAGCTAGAAGACTGATAAAGCTGTCGTGTTCTTTCAAAATACAAATTCTAAATACATCTCAAAAACTCTCATTAAAATTTCCTTAATTTTGAGTCATTCGGATCTATTGTTTGACTTAAGTCATCTCTACATGCAATCAAGTCACATATCTGTATATTCAGGCAAGGAATGGCTAAGGCTGTGGTGATCCCCACAGCAGTTTCCTTTCAAAAAAGTAATAAACTGACTTCTGAGTATTTTGCAATGCTAACCAGGAAGGATGTAATCATGTAAATTGGCTCTTCTAAATAATTTGCATATGCAGGGTCAGGCAGTGTGCTAAGAATGCACAAAAATACAGTAAAATACAGTACACAACTTATGTTTTAAGAATTCAACTGCCCGCTTTTTAATACCATGCGAAGTAATCTTTTTTAACATGTGAAGAATGGACAAGGTATGTAACAACATGTTTAAATGTACAGCTTCAATCTTCTAATCACAACCTGGGAGTGCCATCTCTTAGATTTAACTAACAATGGTTGCAGTAATATGACCAGAAGCCCATTGATCTAGAAAAAGCATTTCTAGAATTATGAAGTCATTAAAAAGCAAGTGAAAATAACAAGCAAGAAATACACAGACACTATGTAATGTAAAAAAACTTTGGCTAATTAACAGGGAGCAGCTAGTATCCCTTTGGATGTATTTAATCAATACTCATTATACAGTTTAAAGATACTCACTGTGGTCAATAGTTCCATACTACGCCCTATGGAAATGATTCCATGCTGTATGAAGCACAGCGCTTGATGTAAAGTGTGGTATTCAGTACTTATGGCAAAGCCATTCTGTGTCATCTCTGTTGTTTAGCATTGGGCAAGATCCAGTTACAGACAAATGCACACTGTAATTAGAATGATGAGTCAAGCTTACACTTGCAATATGGCAGATATCTATAAATTGACTAGACTTCTCAATTATTTCTGAGGACTTTTCTCAAAATATCTAAGAATGTTTACTAATGTCCACATTTAGGTTTGAATTAGATATGCATTAGGTAATTAGACATTTGAAATCACTGTTAGCATTGTTAGTTGGCACCCTCTTCTCAAAAGGCCAAAGCTGACAATGGCTAATAACTAAGTATTCCGTATGAAAAAGGATATGCAGACATAATTACTGCTGCAACCTCATCAGAACAGCCAAGTCTAATTAAGCGTCAAGCCAAAGTTAGAAAAGGGTTATGAGATTTCCCTTAAAAATGACAGCTCAGCTATGGTGACACAGAGACAATAAAACTACCTCAGGAGCAAGAGGAACATGACTTTTATGTAGGTCTGTGAGTAATGTTATGAAAAATACCCTGTTCTTTCACGTTATTCAAAATAGATTATTGAAATTAAAAGCACAATTAAAATATTCAACCTGTAGCCAAGAAAGAAAACTTTGTGGAATGTTTCTTCCTTCATTAACATGTCCTTAAAGCATTTAATAAACCTTTTAATTGTTTTTCCCTCCAAATCAAACATAGGAGGCTCTCATAAGCCTTACCTCTTTCCATTTGTAATTATTTACACGTCTAATTACTAGTAGATCCTGATTATCTTAATTATTATTAAATTGATCATTAAAATACAAATCTTCTGTATTCTCTTTATAGGCACAAACAAATCATACAGGTAAATGAAAGAGAGTAGTGTGTTAGATATTCAGAAATAAAGATGGGTAGGAAATAAAATTATTGGCCCATTAACTTTCTCAATTTCAAACAGCTTTCCTCATTCCACATTGCACCGAGACAGAGCTTTCAAGTTTTCATAAAAGTCTTGCCAGAGTAAAAAGTCTGGTTTTTATCTAGCCTTAGTGTACTGTGTAAAGAGACTACATATCTCAGAGATGATGTCAGACTCTCAGACAGCAGCATGTATTAAAGCAAAAGTCCGATTCTTAAGAATAAAAGATGTAAAGGTGACACAAACATATTTTCTATTCTGTTTGTCATCCTGCACGTATACACCAACATTCTTCGTAATTTCTTCTTTAATGCAGCAATGACTTTTCCTCATTTGAGAAACAGCTCTCAAAAACAAAGGGCAATCAGTGCAGCATTATCACATCCCATTATTTCTAGAAGTGGCTGCCCATCTTAAGTTAGAACAAGGATTCTTCTTCTTCCAGACCTCTGTCATTTTCTATATATTTGTGCTGAATAATATTGATCCTTTTTAATTTATAAATGCAATGGTGTTTCAACTCTGTTCCTGCGACATTACTTACCATGTACAGCAACAGAGCTATGCTAATGCTTGCTGTGGCAACAATGCAGAATTTGCTCAGATTTTACTATTAGGAGACACTAAACTCTTCAAGTGTGGCATGCTAATCATGTTCTAATTCTTCATCCATCTCTTTTGAACTTTCCTCCATTCCTCCCTCTAAATCTACTGACAATCCAATGCCACTGAATATTATTACAGTTCCTAGAACTCTTCAGGATATATTTTATCTTGCTCGGGGAGTCCTCCTAACAATACGAATAAATACACAGAATATCTTAAACTGATTGGCAGCCAGTCACCTTTTCCTCAGCCAAGACAGCTATTTAATATTTTAATATCTTCTCTTAAAAATGCAAGAAAGAATACAGAAGTTTAATAGTGCCTTTAATCGCAGTTCTGATTTTCCTTCCTACTCAAGCAGTGGTGTCTGTGCTATGTGCTAAAGAAATATCATTCAGCCTAGGGGATGAAATCCCTGGTTTATTTAAAGAAATTACAAATAAAGCTTCTGTTTGTTTCAGTAAGATTTTTTCTTTCTCATTTTGGATTAATTTTCTGATATTTCGCTTTGTCATACCATCAGTTTGGATGGGAAGACATGACAGCATCTCTGGCATAATGCAGCCCACCCCTACTGATGATTTGTATGAAGGTATTCAGATTTGCCCTTTCACATAGTAACAGCTTTGCTGCCCTGGTAGAATACCCTTAACTTTCAAAAGCACATAGGCTGTTAAGCTTTTGGGTTTTTCCTTTTTAAAAAACATGAGAATAACTTTGTTTGACTTTTTAGTATTACAGCTGCATTCAAAATACAGTCAGCGCTACACAGCGCTGAAAACAATTCTTCATCTCATAGTCCGAACTGAGGAATCAACGTAGGCATCCTACAGTATCCTCATTATCTGCTGAGATACGATAAGGGCATGCATCACCTCATCCTCTCCACTCTTACTGAAAAGGGCATCCATGTGCTTGAGCTGGACTGCTAACCAGGGTAGTCGGAGACCTGAGATGAATGACACCACATAATCTAGTATCACCGAAGAGTGAAGGATTTTAAAAGAGGAATGCAAGGGGAGGTAATATGCAGCGCTTATGCATTTACCTTGAATATGTTTATTTGTTTCCTAAGACATTTTTATTTCCAAAAAGGGAGCATGATCGAATTTTGAGAATCCTTCAGGAGAGGGTGGTCAATTTTTGAGTTGATGGGGGCTGTAAGCTACACGACACCTCAGAAAGAGACATTTTAGTTACCACTGAAATTAAACAGTATCAAATAAACGCCAAGGAAAACTTAGCTCTAAGTGTAAGTTGTCTGAATGACAAGATCCTGTTGACATGTTGTATTATGGTTTCTCTTTTACTGCATGCAAATTTCATTTTACTATTGATGCCATTTGTTTTATTTTGGGCTATCACTCACATGAGTAGGTTAAATTCTGGGAACTCTGAATCATGGTTTACACCCACATATACGAGAAGATAACTTGTCTGTGAAATAACAATATTGAAAAAAAAAAAAATTACTGTCTAAATGACTTTCCAGGCTTTTGTTTCAATGGGACTTTGTCCACTCAGGCAAGCCTACATTGCTGGCCATAGTAATAGAAGTAGCATGGTGAAATAGAAATAAATCAAAAAGAAGATATGCTATTGAAGTGACACATATTTCAAAGGCATTGTCTTTGAGGATGAAAGATAAATTTTTAGAATTTTCCAGTCATTTTAAAAACTCAAGTCATTAAAAAGAATATATAGATTATAGATAATTATTTCTCCCAGGTATTATCAAAATAAAACTATAAATTTCCTGTAATGTTTATCATAATAAAATGTTTCCAGAAGCACACAAGCAACATATGAAATCCAAGTACAGAAGGTACTTCTAAAAGGTTGACACCTTAAAAAAAAAAAAAACGACAAATAATGTTTCCCGTTGCCTCTGTGTATACGACAAATTGACTGCTTAAGGCTCACTGGAGTGAAATTTTAATATTGTCAAATCTTATAATTGTTCCTTATTTTTGGTGCAACACTCAGCATCCTTGTTGTCACCTACCATTGCGCAAATAATTATGAAAAACAATATCCAAACCCATGAAGAACATTTTTCACGGTACAGAAGCAACCATTAAAAAGAAAGCCAATCTCCAGCTTTAAATTCATGTTTTGTTTTTTAAGGAACAAAATAGAAAACCCTGGACACTTACTGTATAATAATCTAAGAAAGCTGAATGGCATAATACCCCAAATAAAATGAATTTTGAATAAAGTATTCATCCATATCATGCACAAGTAAAAATCTCTAGAGTAAAAATCTCATGGAAAGTTGGAGAAAATACATCAAACCTTGAATATGGAAATATAACAATATTGTTGCAATGACCAAAAGTCATCTTATATAAATGCTATTTTGAAAAATACATATTAGAAATGATTTAAATACTAACATGCTACTAGTCTCCCAGAGTCAAAATAAGCATTCTGTAACGCTTTGTAAGCAATGTGAGCATGTTAAGTATCTGAATTAACTAAACTACAGCCAGAAGGTGGCCCGTTCAAATAATTTTGTTAAAGCATTAATAGAAAGACTACAATATAAAACAAACAAAAAAATACATTGAAGGTCAACATTTTGTATGTGGTCAGCAGATATTCATTGCGTCTGCAAACACCGATAGCATTTACTATGCCATGGGAAGCAGGTAGCCTTGTAGAGACCTCTTCCTCTTATGTGCCACACTGGTTTTCCATCCACATTTTTTTAACACCTAGGAATTACTATAGATCAAACCCCTTATTTCAAAATCCCATGAGACCTTTTAAGAAAAAACATACTTTTTATAAATTTAAGCGCTTGTTATGGCTGTCAAACACTATCAGTCAAATTGAGCTCATAAAGTGCTAAAGAGGCTTGGGCTGCTAGTTATACAAAATTTGGGTCAAAAACCTGCCCGTGCCCATTACCTATTTACAGCAGACAAAAATCTCAATACAAAAGGGATTAATAATTTTGGGGGTTAGCAGCGGTGATCATGCATCATGCTATAGATAAAAAATTTAGTTTTGACAATTCAACAATCATTCAGGAACTCTGCAAAAGAAATAAAAGTTTTGCTCCACGAATATCATAGATTGGATGAGAAGGTTTTCATCTTTCTTCACTGTCAGTATTGCACCTGTAGAGAAATATCTCTGAGGCCATAGGCAATAAACAAAAATTTACTTTAATAAACTTATTCTTAAGGGTTCAGTGATACCCCTCCCCACTGGTTTAGAGAGCCTCTTTCACAGAGAGGCTTGCTTCATTTTTATCTCACCTGAATACAGGTGTAAGGGAAAAGCAATTTTTTGTGGGGGAGCGAATACCAATGTCACTAATAAACTTATCTTTGCTACAGAGAAAATAAAACCAGATCAAAGTTTACTAATAAAAAACAGATTTGCTAGATGTACTTTATCAAAAACTTTTTTTTAAAGTAGATGAGGATTTGCCAATTTTATGAAATTATGCCCAGATGCAAGAAAGTATAGAAAAACCAACACAGCCAGATTCAAAAAATAGAAAAGACAATGGAAATAGCTGGAGTGTCTACCTGTTTAGTAATATCTGGTGACATACCAATTCAGTAAGGATTTTATACATCTGAGAAGTTTGGAACTGGGAAAATGGAGGGCATTTAAAGTGAATTATTAAAATTCGCAACATTTATATTGCTGTGAAGAAACTGAACTCAGCTTTTGCAAGCATTTCAGTGTTTGGCCGAAACCATATGCCGAAACAGAGCAATACATTCTCTGCTGTCATTCACTGCCTCTCCAATTAACAAGCTTCAATCCACTTCTCAGAGGAGTAAAAAACATGAAAGACAGCTCTGTGAATGACTGATTAACATGGAAAAGATCATTTCATGCAGATTATATTGTATTCCTAACAAGATCAAAAGTGTGCACTAAATTATTGTTATGATAATTACCTTTGGCAGAATTTGTCTTATTGTTAAAAAGCAATAATAAGGTACCTTAAGAGGCAGAATAATTACACTTAACTGCTGTAATTAATAAGTTAATGCTCAAGCAAAAATGATTCATATCATAGGAATTATGTAACTGCTGCCATTTAAATTCTTACTGCAATACCTTAATATAATTTAAATCAAGCATTGTTAGTATTTCTAAACCTTTACTTCAATAAGGCAAGAGAACAAATTCAGTTCAGGAAGAAGACCATTTCATTTCTGTATCACTGGACTGGATTGTCTGAAGCTGAATATCAAAATACGCATATGCAATCCCAATGAGGAGAAAGGAGGGAGAAGAGGTTAGTATTTGCACACATAGCTTTTGTGACATCAGTTTGTTCCTTTTCCAGCACGTCATTCCAAAAAATCTTTCTTCACTATCAAAGATGTTTTGCTATCAAACATTAATTCTCGTATTTCACCACATGATCAAAAAGAAATTTCACAGAGAATTTAATCCTCCATCCTGCCCTTAAAGATTTTGTGCCAGAATTTGCGATTTGATATAATTTAAACAGTGGATTTCATTAATTGCCTTAAGATCTATTTTTCGCTGATGACCTACATTGCTATTTCCGAGTGATCTTCAGAAAGCCAAAAAACGTCAGTGCGATTTCAGTCATGTTTTTAATAAACGGTTCATGAGAGTACTATGAGTATAAAACAACTCACAGGCTACCTGCATTTTACTACCAGTAGTCCTAGAGGCTTTCTAAGTGGCATAGCACAGCTCTCAGTGTCCTTACTACAGAATCACAGACTGGTCAGGGTTGGAAGGGACCTCTGGAGATCTTCTAGTCCAACCCCCCCGCCAGAGCAGGGTCACCTACAACAGGTTGCACAGGACAGAGTCCAGGCAGGTTTTGAATATCTCCAGAGTGGGAGACTCCACAACCTCTCTGGGCAGCCTGTAAAAAAAGCCCGTATCATCTTTTAGGCTATATAAAGCCTATATCATCTTTTCCACAGATGATATACACAAACAGTTTTTATGATGGCACAGCATGATTTATAAAAGACTTATGCAAATAAAAAACACTCAGCTTGTTGGCGTCCTGATACTTCATGATTTGGAGATTCACTTGCTTTGAAAATGGCTTCCTCAAAAACTGAATAAAGAAACACTTCATTGTTAGTCCTTCAGAAAGAGGAATCCCACTTTTTCAGTGTGATAATAAGTTCATTTTCTACTATGTTTTTAATATTCAAGTAAATTTACTCTGCAGTAAACTTTCAATTGAATTGATTTTTTTGGAAAACAACACCACTCTGGCTATAGGAAATCAATACTATAAGAATATGATATTTCTTCAATATATGTGGCACTAATTAAATAATCAGAAATCATTCCACAAAAGTAAATAGAGAAATCATTCTACACCTGGAATTGCATACAACTCGTATCTCTAGGCTCCATTTACGAACTCAAAAATTGCAAGCAAGGGCTACATCTCTTATCTCTACTTGCAAAGGTGTTGAAAATTGCAACAGAAGTTGCAGTCAAACAGAACATAAGTGGATGCAACTTTATTTTAGTTAATTATTGTTGTGAGTTAACCTCAGCTAATGGGTTAGCCTATGTGGGGCTAAGCCCCACAGAGCTGCTCACTCTCACCGCCATGGGATAGGGGAGAGAATAGGAAGAGCAATTAAAACGAGATTCTTTCACTGCTTCCCATCAGCAGGCAAATGTTTAACCACTTCCAGGAAAGAAGGGCTTCATCCCATGTAATGTTTATTTGGGAAGATAAATGCCACAACCCTGAATGTGTCATCCCGTTCCTGCTCCTTTCCACCAGGTTTTATTGCTGAGCACATCATATGGTACGGAATGGAACAGCCCCTTTGGTCTGTTGGGGCCAGCTGGGCCAGCTGTGTCCTCTCTCAGCTTCTGGTGCGCTCCCAACCTACTCATTGGTGGGGCAGTGTGAGAAACAGGAAAGACCCTGACACTGTGCAAGAACTGTGTAGCAATAGCTAAACGCACTGCTGTGTTATCAACACTGTTTTGGTCACAAATCCAATACATTGCACCATACCAGTTACTACGAAGGAAATTAACTCGAGCCCAGCCAAAACCAGCATTACTGTGCATAATTAATTATGTATAAAACTGACTGCGTATGAAAAGGAAAGACCAATCCAAATAAAACCATATTCTCAAATTCATTTTCTGCATATTCGCTACATGATGCTAAGATCAAGCTGAAAACTTTAAAGCTAGTAAGATGCTCATGTGACAACTACATAGTATAGTATATGTATATAATAAGGCACCACAATTAATTTAATGATAGTCTAAGTATCTAAGAGGCAAAAGTAACACAAGTACTGACTGTTCCATTACTTTGCAGGGAAATCAAAGCCAGGTGTCAAATGAACTCAAACATCTTTCAGAGGGAAGTAGAGAGATGAGTAATTCTTAAAATGCATTTTAAAGAGTTTGTCATATCTCTCGGCAAGCAAACAATGTTATCATTTGTGTTTTCATCAACGTTGCTATACAATACTGAAAAGCTTTAACAGCACCCTCTGTAGACACCCCTCGCAGGAGCTTTGGGACCAGACATATTCATTGAGTACTCCCAGCAGGGAGGGTCTCTTCAAGCCGATTGTCAGATCAGGCCCAAATTGAGAGAGAAAACCTTACAACTCAATGGCTGTAGCAGACCACAGCTCAAAGAGGCTGAGCTCTGCTTGCTGACCAGATTTATTAGCTCTCTTGAGAACACAAGGACAGCCAAAGACATATTTACAAAACATCATCTCCTTGGAAGGGATGCCCATGTAACTTTGACAAACATGAGGCGCTAGCGTATGACGGCACCAATATACTGAAAAGTAGGAAAAGAGAATGCATACTTGAGATTCACATGAATGCAGCTGACAGCAAATGAGGCAGAGGCATAACTAGAAAACAGCAACCAAAGAAACATCTGAGTTGTGTGAAATAACCCTCAACCAGCAGGAAAGCGATCAATTTTTCCCACTCTTTCTAAATGCTAGCAAATGCCCTGCAAGAAATCTAGACTGAGATCTGGGCTTTAGGTAGGTGTTGATAACGTGTTCTTTTTTCCTTCTTACAACTCCGTTTCAAATTTTATAATAAAATTCCTAACATTATACTTTCATAAAGTAAACTAGAATGATTATTTTTTTTCACGTAAATTTGTCTAGTCGATAATATTGTTCTTAATTTGATTTGATGGGATGTGGGCTTGGGAATAGTAGGTCTGTTTCCAGTGGCACATATATTTACCCTCAGTGCTACATACCCAAGGACATTTAGGATTCTCAAGAGAAGGCAAAACGTGCTAGCACCCACCTGATAAGAGTCACATTTATGGATTTATGATGCCAGGCATTAACTCAGAGGGAAAAATAATGTCCTCTATCAAATGAAAAAAATACTGTGATTCTGTGTGGAAAGAGAAGACAGCTTATGAATGCTGATGTATTTGGAACTTTTTTCATTATTTTATTGCCTTTTTTTCTTAAATGCTTGCTCAAAGATCAGTAAAATTTAATTTTAGTATGATACAATGACAGTGAACAAAATGGGGTTATTGAGTTCCTTTGATACACCTCTAAAAAAAGTGTAAGTTATTCATGGTCATTATATTCCCTGAAGTTAGATGTTGGCTCAATATAAGATTTTAAAATGTTCTTGTGAGTTACAGTGAGAAGAGAGTACTCTGGTGATGAAATAAAATATGCTACTATTCAACGCATTATTTTGTTTTTTTAAATTAAGACTACCAGTGTCAATTCACCTAACTTGCATCCAAAATCCATTAGGTCCCTTTATCTACAAATAAGTCCAACGCCTCTGATTTTTATACTTGGAGGTAAGGCCACCAAAAAAAATATTTCACAATATCCAGACTTCTTCAAATTTAAAATAAATGACCAGTCCATAATATACATGTGTTAAAAGACTGATATTATTGTCCCATAGATGGACAAATAACTAAAGAAAAATAACCACTGACAGTGTCCTTTGCACCTTTGCTATTCATACATTGCAGAATTGTGACTCAGAGGGGGGAGAATATCTGAAAAAATAGGCATGAATACAATCCATTATAGTAAAAGCATTTCAAACAAGTACAATGTAAAATAGTTTCTCAACTGGAAATTACTAAGATAGTGACACGGTATTATAATCTTTAGTCAATCTCTTTTGCAGAAGACAACAGCGTTCTTATGTCTAAAGCACACATGTGAAGTCATGTTAGTTTTATGAAAAGAGAGATAGGAAGTACGTGAAATATATTTCTACCTTATGAGTTTCAAAGACTTGTTTCTTTGAGAAGTTTTTCCTTCTACAATAAATCAATTACACTAACCAATGTCTTTCATTATTAATTTAGGCCATAATTATTTTAAGTGATAAGAAGTTCAACTTTGCATCTTTTTCCAAACTTTACTTTTTTGCAGTTAAAAAAACCTGTGGCTCATTATGCTGTACAGATTGATTTGAAACTGAAGCAGCAATTAATTCTATAATAACAAAAAGGAGTATTAATTATCTGCAAGAGTCTAAACTCTGCTAAATGATTATTTCCACCATAATTATCAGAGTGTACAGGCCACTGATTATCATCAAAAGCAATTAAGAATATCCCAAGACACCACAGAATCAAGGGATCACGATAAATCTTTCAGATCCTTTCTACAAGGCTGTGACCTACCCAAGGGCCTACTAGAGTTACAGCGAAGAGATACGGAGGGTGTCATACCTCAGCTTAAACTCATATTTGAGAATGCAGGATAACTCATACTCTAAAACTGAAACGCTTTGAGATCAGACTGTAAATTTACTTTTGGTATTCGAGCACATAAGGGAAAATGAAAGCAGTTTTCATGTTTCAAAAAATTATTTCAGAAAAAAATAATAAATACAATAACTGTTCTCTTATTTGAGAGAAACACTTCTCTTTGAACAGTTTTCAGCGCTTACCACACAATTTAACACATACAGCTTACTTAGATCTTCTATAACCAAGGGGTTTGGAAACCGCTTTTAGAATGAGCACACCACTCAGATGAGTAAAGACAATATCAAACTATTTCATCAAATAGATATATGTAAACAACAACAAAAAAATTAATTCAAAACAATGAAAGTCTTCGAAACACTTCTCGCTGTGGTATCATGAAGAAATGTGCCCCGACACAAATTAGTTGAAATCCACATGAAAGTCAAAGTTATATCAGTCACTGTTGGGCTTACTATAAGGTTCCTTGTTAGTTTTACAGCACTGAATTTCCACTCCAGTCCTCCAAATTATCCAACCAAGTCTCCCTGCAGCTAACATACAGATCCCATCTTTGCTTTCCCTCACTTCAGAGCAGCCCAGTTACCTGAACCCTGGCCTTGCTGCTACAGACGTCACTGGTTAACCTCCCATTTCGGATAATCAAAGACATCTTTTTCACTTCGAGGAGTGCAAGTGAAACCACACGTTCAGTTTTAAGAAACACGTGCCTCAAAATATAACAAGACTGTCTTGAAAAAAAATAGGAAATATTTCAACCCTTTGCATATGTACATTAGAAAACCACTTCATTCATTTATGCTTCCTGTCTGAAAAGGAGCCGTGAGCAATTATTCTTGTGAAAAGACTAGGACCTTTCTAAGCTGATGTGAACATACGCTAATAAAAAGGTGAACGACTAATGACCGTAGGTTTTTGATGAAGAACTTCTGCCCATCAGAGAGAAGTCCATATTCTGGAACATAACATCATCTCTTCCTTTCCAAAGCATACCAAATATTTGGGTTTTGTTGTCAAGTCACCTCTACAACTGGAAATAGGTTGTTTTCAGAAGAAATATAAAAATACCTCTGAGCCTTAGGTACAGAATTTGGTTTATGGAAAAGAGACTGCATTTTCCTGAAACATTTTTTTTTATGTAAACAGTAACACAATAATCACTGATGTATTCTAACATTATTGTCCTCATTATAACATTAGCACTTACCCTAAAATGTTTCATCTAAGACTATACATGTACAGGTTTGGAAAAAAATTGCATTGCTAGGAATCAGCCATACAGAGAAGAAAAAGGCAGTATCATGCAGACATATGACAGAAGCCTGCTTATCAAAGACGAGTTAAAGGTGTGGCTTCTGTTCCTCTGCCTTGGCTGGAAGACCAATTTTCTCGATGTCCTGATGTTCCCCTTACTAAGATTCATCATAATCCTTTGGTAATCTATAATCCATTTATGTTATTTCTGTAACTGAATACACCAGGTTAAAGCTCTGACCCTCCAAGAACAAAATCTCTACATATACACTAACAAACGAGTACTTCATTCAGCTTCTACTGACATGTCTACTACAGTAGACGAGGAGGTTCTACGCTAATGTCTGAGCACTCCCTCTGGCTTCAAAAGGAAAGTTTAAATTCTCAGTGTTAAACTCAAAAAATCTAGCTTCCAGATCTGGTGATCATACCTGAATCTACCACCAATAAGCAGCATTGATGATATGATAATTTCTTTTATTTAAATACTGGGTTTTTCCTCATTAAAAATCCCTGAGAATCAATAAATACTTTTGGAGATGAAATAAACCAGCTGCTACATGATAAATGAAGCAGGTTCTTATAAATATGATAAAAGTTTAAAAATCATAAAGGGTTCTCTACAGGTGCTAATTTTACTACTTGAATGAAATTAATAAGACTCTCCATAAAACAGCAGGAGATCCTTAGATTACATGAGTAATCAGCAAGAAAATTTATTGTGGATTCACGAAGCACAAAATGTTTGTATAATGTATGCAAAAGTGGTACTTTATTCTCTGCAGTGAACAATTCTGAGTCCTTATAATAGAAAAATATTTAATAGTTTGAAAACTCTTGAGGCATAGTTTTAAAAAGTTGTTCAACTGTGATTAATTCAACTCATGACAAACTAGTGATAAAAGGACCACCTTATATTAAATATTCAGCAGGACCCATTATTAAATAATATTTAAGGTTAAACAATGGATATAGAGACAACTGAAAATCCAACTTGATGTCTAAGGAAGCAAGATTTAGGAGAGTATGATTCACAAATTGGGTAGTACGTTAATCTGAAAAGCTAAACTACTTTTCGTTATCTGATATCCTGAAACAGCATACAGGCAAGTGATAAATTTGACACTTGAATACAAAAAAATATTAAAAGGCATTTTCCATTGCATGCCATTTTGATTCTTTAAGGAATGCTTGCTTTTAGGGTAGTGTGAAATAAGACTATGCTGCTTGCATAGCATATTTAGTTCAATAGCTATCAATGGACTTTCAGCTCACACCGCTTCTTGGCTGCTGCATGTATAACGTACTTATTTACATGACTACTTATTACTGTAAACTTCATGTATGTTTTATGAACTGTGTCGGATGAAGATGTTCTAGCAGTTGTCCAAAAGAGGAAATTCTATCCCATTGTGCTATTAAATTCTCAGCAAATTATGCCCTCAGAGAAACAGTGTATAGCCTAGCTTTTACGTTTTTTTCAAAAATCTTTTATTACAATGTACCATGGAATCATGAGTTTGTGTTCAATATTTTACATTTAATATTTATTGATTGCTGCAATTAATTGCTTTTGTTTTGTACTTCTGGGTTTAATTAAGTGGACTAAAAGTGTCGATATACTGCGGTTGTTCAACTGACTCACAAATGAAACTAAATAATACTTCACCGTGACTAGTTATTAATGATCTGTCAATGAAACAAGCAAAGGCCCTACGTGGGTCAGGGAATTAGTAATAATAACAGAATACAGAGCCTTTAATTTTTAGATTAACTGCTCAGCACAGATTAATGGTAGCTAAAATTATTATAATCTAAGGACTCTGACTTACTTATGTTGCACGTGTTATGTGAAATGAGATTACTGATAACAGTTTAATTTCTGGCATCCACACCTCGAAAGCCATCACCAAGTGACATCTTTTGCTAAGTGCACTTACACAGTACAGTGCTTAAAAACATCACGTCCTCAACAAAGGTGAGCAAACTCTGCCTAACTTTGGAAGTGACTGAAAGCCACATGGCCGTGTCAGTACAGTGCTAAACCAAAGCAAACATCCTACAGACAGGCCACAAATACTAGCTGGAGCTTGCGAGCATGAAAATATGTTCATGAGGCTTTTGAGTTGAATCTGTGCCATATTCTGCAGGCCTAGCATGGGCAACGGTAATATACAGTATGGATATATCCAAGCTAAATTCCAAGCCGCTCCCCTTACCGAAAGGCAGCATTCAGCTACAAGTGTTCCTAAGCCACCTAGTTTTGAAAAAGCCGGCTGACCTGGCTTGCAAAGTATCACAATTTTCTCAGAACTTTGTAAATCTTCCTTTTTACCAAGGAGTAGTGTTTTCATGCCTCTTCTCTCCAAATACCTTACCATGCTGAATCTTTTAAAACTACTTCAGCCGTTTATTCCCCTTCCTCCACACACAAACACATGTGTGTGTATTTATACATATATAGGTTTACTGGGCCTTATCTGATGCAGATTTCCTGTAATGCTTTCAGCCATTTTCTCCCTGACAGGAGGCAGATCAGTCTCACTAATATTTCCGTTTAGTCTTTAAGGGCACATATAATCTTGTGTTCTGGTCAAATAAAATCAGACCACCTTCAATAATAAAGCACCACGCTTGCATTATGTAACATCTATAAAAAGATGGGTTACACAGAAAGATAAGATTCAATAATTCGTAAAAGATTTATATTTTGGAATAATATTTATGTTTTTCATATGCTTTGCAAATACTAATGCAAGACACAAATCATGGCCTTTCACATATTTCCCTGGGTTTTCTGAGACTAGATCAGATGGAACATTTCATCAGAATCCTTGAAATCATGCAAACAACAAACATGAGCATCTGCATTTTAAGTATTAACTGCTAAAGCACCATGAAAACCTCAGCACTGGCAGATTTGCTCTGACTCCTCTGCCAAAGGGTGGGCTTCATACTCTTTACCCTGAAGGCATTCCACACTAGAGAGGAATGTGAAATTTAGCTTTCATAGCTGAGACACACGTCCTGAAAAGCCTTACTGTCATTAAATTTAATCCTGGTAAAGAACACGGTAATTTCTATGCTACATTATTTATATATGAATTAAAGAGAATATTTAGTAGCCCAAAATGCAAATAATTATATCTACTCTTTGAAACAGGCATCTTTAAATCCTATTGAAGTTAGCTCAGCATCTGCAGAAGTGATGTTACCTACAAATACGCACACAAACTCTGCATTATGATGGGTTCATTCCATCCTTTATTGGCCTGTTGCTCTGTGACCAAACTTTATCATTTAACTTCTTTGACCACATCTTTATCCAGGCATTTAGAAAAAAAACAGGCTATTCCTTAATAAATAATCCCATTGAAACACAAAGTCTAAAATATGTATGTTAAAGGCATGGCCACCTGTCTACCATTGTCTTCTTCCTAGACTACTCTTAAGTTTTCAGCAATGTCTACACTGGGCAATGCAGAACAAGCGCAAGGATTCCTGCGTTTTGAGTTCAGCCAGGCTGGTAAATCTGGAAATGGTATTCACACCGTGCTCTGCCCAAAGTGCTCTCTTTGAAAAAATGCCCGGGAAGATGACAAAAAGAGACAGCCAAATGGTGTGTACAGTGCCCCTGAGAAAGATCAAGGCTTTAAAAGCACCAGTAACCACAAAATTATGCAGGCAAAACCTGAACTGTGCTCATAAGGTAAGAATTGGAATACAATATATACCTTGGCAGAGTTGCAATTTCAGTTTCTCCCTTTCCTGCCCCCTTCTACCATATATTAAGTATTTTGTGTGTATTATGTGGTCAAATTAAAAACTGTACAAGCCCTTTAAAGAAAAGAAAATAGGTCTAAGGACTGAGGATTTTATAAGCAGCCTGAGATTTCAGCCTCTAAAATCCCCAGGGCCACTTTGAAAATCTCAACCTAAATGTTTAGCTGAGTTACTATCTGCTTTTCTTTCAAACTGCAAATCCCAGTTGTCCTCAGAATTTCCTAATGCATAACATGCTTATCCATGAAACATAAACTGTGGTTAGGATGGAACCTTTGCCCTGCATTCTCTCTGTAGATACAAACTGTCTGTCAATATACTATAGTACTGCTACCATTCAGATCACGTTCCATTTGGGAACCCCTGTACGTTAGGATTTAGGAGGCTTCAGAAACCAGCTTTTTAAAGTATTTTCAGCAAACTCTAATGTAGAAAGCATTGTTGTTCTATTTCAAGTTTTTTAATACGATGTAAAAGAATGTGAGGTAGTTAGAAATACAAAGCGCTATGGAAAGGAGGCAGGCATTCTAGATAAAAGTACTTAAGATTAATTTAACATGCACAGGATTTCCCAATTAAAACTTTCATATTAGCACTGCATTTTAAACAGTTAATCTCCTAATGAGACATCCCCAGCAATGAGAAGTGAATTGCAGGACTGAATATGGCCCTGAGGCCCGCATCTGGAAAAGGCTGTACTTTGTAAATGCTGGATTTATACTGCTTGCTCAAATTCTGCAAAGAAAGAGCTGCACTGCCACCTACTGTCAAGATGTCTTTTCCCATCAGCAGCTTCCTCTAAAAGTAAGAAGTCCTTCGTGCTCCCGCACAAATCATTGAACGCTGTTGACCAAAGCGCACACAAAAGAAAATGGTGTAACGGTTCTTCATGCATACAAATATTAGATGATTTCTATTTTTTTTTCCTCTGATAGCTGAAAAGGCCGGTTGTTTCTTTTTCTCTGTTTTTTCTTCATAATACAATAGAAGCAAAAGAATGCAGTGCTGAGCAATCTGGGACAGCCTACGCAAAAGTCTGTTTTTTCTCTTCTCTTATTCCCAGATCTGCACTGTCATACCTTTGAATCCTAGCTGACCTGCAGTCATCTCAGCTAATGATACTCCAACTGACTCATCCAAAAGAGGTATGTTGCGGTTGACTTCTTCCCTTCCCTTAGGGGCCACAGGCATTACCTCTATGATGTGCCTGATCTCCAAGAGTCTAGATGTGAAGGAGTCTTGCATAGCAGCCCACGGCACTGCTATGGAGATACAAGCTTAATTGAAAACAAAGTTTTACTGCAGTTTCCTCTCGGGGTCTTTTTTTGACAGCTAAATTTGCAAATCAATTAACAGCTACTCCCTTTCCTAGTAGACATACTCACTACCAATTGCTCATGAAATAAAGTTTCATCAGTAGCAGAAAATAAAGGGAAATAATATTTCAGAATGCAAAGAAACTTCCCCAATAGTGAAATAGGGAAGACAGAACATCAAGATAAATGAATGTCAGCTGTGCCTTCTGTAAATTCTAGCCAACTTGAGCAATTTATCTAGGATTTAAGAAACAGTAGCAGATAACGGGGTGGTTTTTCTGCTCTTTTTCTTAATCATATATGCAAATAACACATAGGTGAGAGAATCCCCATCCTCACATTTATAGTTGTTTGGTAACATTAAAGCACAGACCAATTCGAGCTACTGCCGGGAAAATCAGAGAGTTACATATAATCTGCAAGCACCCTGGGGGGATAAACATCTCCAATTCAGTGTGTGTCTAAGGTGTCTCAGAAGACTGAAGTTGTGAGCACACGCTCAAGGAAACATATCCCTTTCCTACATTACCATCAAAATAAGTCCAAAACAAGCAAGATAGCTTAATTACATTTTCTAAAGAGCAGACTTTTTTTTTAGTTTGCAATAGACAGGAGCTCCTGCAACTACAGAAGTGGTGAGATTCACTTGTTTAATAACAAGGCAAAAAAATTCCAGACATCCTGACACTATCTCTCTTCTCCTCTGCCTTCAGGCCTAGCAATACTCCACATTTCAAGTATAATACAAGACAGCTACTAAATTTGTGTGTCTCCATTCTCTGTCTTTTTAGATACATAATATGGTCACGGCACCAAAGGGTTTATGTGTTCGGACCCTAGAAGAGAGCTGTTTCTTTTTAAAAGCATGAATATAGTACAATAATCCTTGAGAAAACATAAATTTCCATACATTTGCACATGAAAAGTCTCCTTTCACTTTTCATTTATCAAGAGAATAGTTCTGAAGAATTAATTCTGTAAGAAATTCTATTCTATCTGTTGCCCTAAAATTAAAATCTTTTATTTATCTGTTCATCGTCTTACGTGCTGTAGGGCTTTTACTGCAAATAAATTCAGAATTTGTCTCTCCATTACAGAACAGTGGCAACAGAAGTAATAAAAATCAAACAATTTTTTTGTTCTGTCTTTATAAAATGCTACCTTTTCTTCCCCTTGGAAATTCTTAAAACATCATCCATCCAGCAACAAGCCCACGCGGTAAGTTTTATATGGCATATTATGTAGCATTAGCAAAATAAAGTTGTACTTTACCTATTCCTTACATTTACTGTGCTTACATTCATCTAATGGAGCTGTTTCCATCAGGAATAGTAGATTTCTAAGCCATCTCTACAAAAGCCCTTCAGGCAACAAACGGAGTCTAATTAATTATATGTTTTCATCTTGTCTTTGCCCAAAATCATCTGACAAGACAAATATATAGCAAGAGAAGACTAGAAACAAATTTTAGGAAGACTAGTCTACTCCTCCACATTTTCTGTAGCTGCTGTGTTGGGTTTCGTCCTTAGTTGGCCATACCATCACCATACTTGGCCAAAGTCAGTTGTGATTTTACTTATGTTAGCAAAAGCTTTGTCCAGGAGAGACACCCGAGCAGAAGAGTAAAATTTTGATGTTCTGTAACAAAACAAGTATTTAAGCAGTCCTTAATCCAAAGGGATTCCGGATTGCTCCTGCAAACCAAAAATATTGAATTTCTGTATTTAGTTTCATAGCACTGTGTCTTTTTCTCTGATCTTTTCTATTTCCTCTCCCCCAAACTGACTCTCTTGGTATCCTTTCTCTTTACTCAAAAAACATCCAACAGTATTTGAGCTGAACCTTCAAGCCTACAATGTTCAGCTTGCACCCATGGTAGGAAAAATAGTCTGTCCATTTTAAAAGAATCCACAGTGAATATGAGAATCAATGGAGGGCTGGGGGACATAAAAAAAAAAATCTATGAGAAAATCATGAAGATTGTTTTGACAAATGAACAATTTTTAACAAAACCAATACATATTCCTTTTTGTTATTATTGTTTGCGAAGGACCTATTCTGTAATGCATTCTGTTTTGCAAGTTAGAATTTTTATTACTGGAAAAGCAAAGACAAAGCAAAAGCCAGAACCTCAGATGCTGTAAATGCTGTGACTTGATGGCACATAATAGCACTGTTTTAATAGCAAGCAAGAATAAGCAAAATCCTGATGTACCGCAATGCAAAGCCAGGACTTCTACTGTTTGCAGTGAACTTGAAAATTCACTTAATGAGCAAGCTTCATTAACATACAGCAGATACGTTGTTATACAGGCTAACAGAATAAACCTCTGGCTCTCCAGTAGAGATGCAACCTTTCAGAGCCCCAATGCCACTTTCTGACAGAGACAGAGTGAAGCACTGCCCAGCTTCCTGCTGATGAATGACAGGATGTCCAAATGACAACATGGCAACTTAACTGAGCAAAATAAAGACACAACCCTCCGAATGACAATGGTTAAACACATACCAGAAACATCCAGGCTAACAAGAATGCCATGTTACAAGGCTTTAGCTGTAATTTTCCCCAATATTTGTTCACTATTAATAACATGATCTCTGCTACAGTAGCAAACACCACTGTCAACTATAAATATGACTGAATATGCTGGATAACCAGCAACGCTCTTTCATGTCTTTCTCTGCTCACAAACTGTATTACTGGTACTTTAAGACAAAAGCTGGAGAAACATCTGCAAGATATGCATACATAGTTAGATCTCTGCTAACTAAGAATTTCAAGTTCTCTTTTACAAATACCTAGCGGCAAGCCCAGGTCATTTAAAGGCTTATCTTCCTGGAAGAAGTAGCATAGCCAGTCAGCCAAAGTATGGAAAGAAATGAAAACTGTTCATATATTATAGAGGGTGTCTCAGTTTACGTGGAGATTCTGGTTGGTGTGTAAGGCAGGTAGGCTTTTACAGATCCTCCAGTTCTGCCCATCTCTAAGGGAAGTACCTCACCTCCAGCTTGGTGCTGTGGATACAGGAAGGATTGCAGCAGGACTTCTTACTCAGGAGCTGATATCTGTTCAGGAGCTTAATTTTAACGTTCCCTGTTTATTTAGGCTTCAGCTGATTAAATAAATTAAATAGATAGCCTAATATGTTAGAAACTAGTGGTAGATTTAATACAGGATACTGTCCCTTGTTTTCTCCCAGATGTTCTTTTTATTTTGATAAGGATCCTCAAGGAAAAAAAAAAAAGAAAAGAGTATGCTTTCAACTTTAATTATCAGTTTTAAAATGCAGTTCTGTATCCTGAATGCTTTACAAACAGGCTTCTTTGGTTTCTGATTTCTGTGATGGTTAGGAAAACAATAAACACGTTCAGGAGCTGGAAAATATTCCTTATATGCACTCTATTTTCAAAAGGAAGGACACAGTTCAATCCTAGACATAAAAACAGTTTTGCTAAAGTGATGTCTTTAAGTAAAGGTGGTCAAGTTTAAACCATCAGAGTTTAAGGAAAAACACTTTTTTTTTTTTTTTTCATGGACTATGCAACAGGGAGCTGCAAAGGTACCGATGAATTGTTCTTGACATTAAAGAGAAGATGATCAGTAAAATGTTCTTCATGTTTTCCAGATGCTGGCAATAATAGTGCAAAGCAATATGCCGTACATATTAACATTATCTTTGTGAATACCTGACAAATGTGGAGCACACTTGAAATGAAGACAGACTCTGCCCCAGAGTTCTTCCAATCACAAAGAAAACCGAAGTTGAGACACAGAAACAAAAATTCAAACTGAAACCCTGCGGCTTGGAGAAATAGGATACTGTTGAGCTGAATAATACTTGTGAAGTGAGACAAAGCTGAATCAGTATTACATCTCCACATACAACGATATTATATACTGATTATGCCTTCAAAGTACTTGTGCCTGGTTTTCAGCAGTGGTTCTTACATAGTCGTCTATGAAGCACTGCTGCTGAATGTAAGTGACCCTCAGAGATCCATCTAATCCTCAATTACATGAAAGAACACATTAGATTTCAGTTTAATAAATCCTTATTACCATACATGGTCAACAGCCAGACTTTGTTTTAAGATTTACAACTATTTTTATGTTTAGCAGTTTATTTGGTGTGCTGGCTAGACACAGAACATTCATTTATTTCTGAGTTAAATAATTTCAGATTTGATATCAAGTCAGCCACTTCATTTCTGAGTTGCTTTCTGCTACAGCTCTATGAAGCTGCATGCGACAATTAGGCTGGCATTCTGTTAAGGCTTTGCAACTGATGGCACAGGACTCCAAGCTACAGCAGAATGCTTTACCAAGCATTTTCTCCATGAAGGGAAGCTATGACTCTGTTTACTTGCCAGGTGAATTATTAAGCTCCTGGCTGATGTTTCAGTCAAGTGAAGAGGAATTTTCAGAACGATGGAAACTGAACGAGCTCTCAGGCTAAAAAAAAATATGTAAAAAATGCTGCAAAGTTTAAACAAGAAAAGGAAGGGAATCATAAGCTTTGAAGAGATTTTTCTCACCTCTGAAACAAAACTAAGTATTTCAGAACCCACAACACAATGAGGTTAAATAAAGTGGGGGCCCTCCTCCTCATGCTTGAGAATCATTCAGTTTATTCCTCTTTAATGAAGCAGCCTAGGATGACCCATCTTTCATCTTAAGTGCATTAATACAATCCCCTCTACCCTAGGAAGTTTGTGTGGCGTACAAGTTGCGAGTACTTTTTGGTAAAGAGATGAACCATGGCCAGGACTGCCAGAGTACCTGAGACTGCAGGCTAAGCTCTTTATGTCTCATTCCTCCACCTTAAAAACATTCTATTATTCTTGAACGAATAAGGTGAATGTCAGGAAAGCTTGCCAGAATTTCTTCTAGATAGATCAGCCACTTATTTTGATCTTCTGGCCAGAAAGACCACAGATTTTTTCTGCTGTACTGTATCTATGAATAAAGTTTAAAGGTGCCACACCAGATTACCCAAGTGCCCTTTGCAAGAGTTCCAAACATTGTGTTCTGGCTCTAATACACAACAGGAAATTAAAGCAGAAATACCCACCAAAAATAAGACAGTATTAAGAAATGTACTGTCACTTACAAGACAAAAAAACATTGAAACATGCACCTGTCATTTCATACTTCACAATGGCAAACCAAGAGCTCAAGGTGAGGTGAAAAGCCTCACATTGACAAAAATATCTTACTTTCAGCCTTTGCATTAAAATGCTCCTCAAGTTTTATTCAGCTAAACAAAATTGAGAAAAAGGTACATTATTTCAATAGCATCACTCTTCCAAGAAGCTGCTGCAGTCGGCAGAGTGAACCTAAAGGCTTCTTATGCCAGAGGGCACAGCAGCAGCCAGAGGAATTCAGTGGTACTGGGGCAGAAAGGAACAACGTATGTTGGAGAACACATAGACCACCTGCCTCAAGAGAGCTCGGGTACAAATGAAGCCTGGTAGGCTTCCTGCTGGCAGGAACTCCCAGAACAGGCAGCCACATAGCTGCCATATAGCCCTCTGCTGGGGTGAACCCCAACCCGAAGCCCATGGAGGACACCTCAGCCAGGCACCCTACCCTGACTCTTGCACCTCATTTCCTTAATTTAACCCATGGTTTGCAGAATTTTCATACACACACAAAATTTCTTTTAGTGTCTGCTTGCTGTTCAGAGGTTATAATTATTTTTATAGGTGTGTATGTATGTCCAGGTTAGCAGCTATCACAAGCAAGAAAACATACTCAGTGCTGGAAGAGCAATGGAGTGTTTGCTGTCCAGCAACACAAATAGTCAGGCTCTGCTCTAAGTAATCCAGGTGTCCATCAAACTATTATATGAGCACAATTTCTAAATAATCGTACAGAAAAACTGTTAAGCATAATCAAATATCATTTTAATCCCATCAGATCCTCATATAATTCTCTTTAGGATTAGTTTTATATTTTTTAAAACATTAGATTAAGCACAATTAGTGAAAAGGCATTAATTAACTCTATTTGTTCATTTTATGAAGCTCTACAATGCAGCATTTTTCAAAAATTAGATACAATGAAGGATGTTGAAATGCATGAATTGGTATATTAAAAATATTCCCATTGCTACCAACACGCTTTTAACCAAAACTCACTGCGATCCTAAACCAGAAGTAGCTATCAGGAAAGAAAGTTCAGTGACACTACCAAACTCCTCATCCTTCCTTCCCTCACACACACTCATTTATTTACCTTCCAAAACCACGGAAACTGAAATATCTTACGATAAGACAGATCTAACAAACACTATGAATTACTTAACAGAAAATCTGTCCCAAATCTGCAGGTTCAAAAAAGTTCAGTAAGAATCTGTACATCTGAATCCTACAATGAGTGTTGTATTATATATATTAATTATTAATATTATATGTGGACTTTATTAATGTGGTATTCCTGTATCGTACACGTGAATGGGCACTATAGCTCTGAAGTCCATCTAAGGCCTGCTTTGCACCAACACTGTTTGCCAACAGCAGCATACCAACAAACACTCCTAATAGATACACAGTATTTTCTACCAAACTAGCTACTTTGCTGGTATGGCTTAAAAAAAGTACCTAATATTTATAGGTACAGCTGTGTCAGATGACAGAAAGTAAAACGTGATCTCTTGTAGTGGATAGACAGTTGCACTGTATATCTGCATCAATAATCTGCCTTTGCTGGTCTAGCCTACATGAGTCTACAGAATATAGGGAACTTCACCAGGAATTACAGGAGACTGGAATCAATCTGTGTTTAGGATATGGTAGGAGCACACAGGCTCTTAGTGGGAAGTAGCTGACAAACTGAATTTGATACCTTCTCCCACTGTATTCTACACAGAGTAAATTGTTTTCATATCCTGATCTTAAGTCTTCTTTTGGGAGGGAGAAAATCTTTTCTCATAATACTTCATGCACGTAGCAATATGAGAAAAGAAAACCATAATGCTCTGCACTGAACAGAATTAATGCACATTTAATATGGAAGTTATTATGTAGTGATAATCAATTATTAAAAACACACATTAATTTCTGTCCCTTTCCACATGCTAATTAAAAAACATCCTTTCAGAATTTGTTTCTATTAATGCTTCTCAGTTTGAAAATCAGAACCATTCTTGAGAACATGTTAACCTCTGCAATGGTTTTCAGATGGTTATCTCCTGAGAGGTAGGAGATGACAGATGCTAGCACACAGTGCTTTTCCGTTTTCTCTTGTCTTAACTTATTCGCTTGCATGCATTTATGTGTCCTGAATCATCATGTTGCAGTATTACAATTAGGCAGGACCAAGACTCCACTGAATATAGGCTCACATTAATTAGTTTCCTTTTTTATACAATTTCCGTGTTAACTTTGCAGAAGGCTCTAAAATATCAGTGTTATTGGTTTCTATACAGTTGAGGAAAAAAAATAATTTATAGAAACACACTATCATTTTCATGTTCCTTGGGGCAATATTAAAGGTGTACATAGAAACCATTTCTTAATATAGGATCACAAATTAAACCACACCAGCACCACTAAGCAGTAGCAAAAGCATTTGCAAATACGCATTCAGTTATAGACACATCATGATGCGTTTGTGACTTATTTCAGTAACCTTCCATAAACATTCAAATGAACACATTTATCTTCACACAAATATGCACTGAAAAAAACCCAAAAAGTGATGTGAGTAATGACATGGCCATGCAGCTGCATAAGTCCTTATGTTAGATATGTGTGTGTGTATTTTGAAAGCTTTTTTGTGGGATTATGGTTCATCTGATCACAGCAGAGAACAAAATAGTATGTAACTTGTTATTCAATATATTACTGAAATTCAGACAGCCCAAAGATAATTGAATTGTTTTAAAGCCAACAGAACACAAAGAGCAGATTGAAAGTGGTAGTAAAGAGGTAGTCTATTACTCAAATTCAGTTGTAGTGGAGACTTTAGACAGGCAAACTATAATTTCCAGTCAATTTGCATTGTGATCAGGATACTAGGGTAATGCAGCTAATAACAAATTTCTTTCAATAACACCTGACTATTTCATCTACAAGCTTGTCTTTTTATGTCATACTATACACACGTGTTTCAGATATGACCATTCTATTTAAAATGGCTTAATAAATATATTTAATATATTTGATAGAAATTACAGATGTGTATTAACTGTTAGCGTTCCTTTAAAAGGTCTACATTTCTCTTATATTTTCAGGTTGATAAATTCAAAATTAACGAGACATGCATTTTCCATCTAAACTGTTTAACAACAATTTTATGAGTTGTACAGATTAATTAATCCTGTTAAACCTCTCATTAATAGTGTAGTAAATATGTGCTGTATAATGGATGCATTTAATTTAATTCCATTTTGCCCCATTTTTTTAAACTAATCTAGTATCACCTAACATGAAGTTGACAATATTTTTCTCCAATAATTACTATCAAACGAAAATAAGTAAGATGGAAGCTTAGACCTTCATGCAGCAAAATATATCAACACACATTTGAATTTATGCATGCATTTTTTTTTCTGTTGAACTCATTAGGGATGCTCACATGATTAAATCTAAGCAGGCCACCAAGTGGTATACTGGATCGGGGCCCAAAGATTTAAAGGAAAAATCGATCCTTTGAAAGCAACCAAGAAATGCAAGCAGGGAAGGACAGGGCTTTCACTTACCAAGATTTAGGAGAACAGTCAAAAATTATTAACTGGAATCAATTTGCACACATTGTATGCACCGTATTTAGATCACACAAATTACTTCATATTAGCAAATCGATACTTACATTCATTGCAAGCTCTAAGACTGATTATCCCTTGCATCTCTGAAAAGACTATAGAGCACTAATAATTTATATAAGGATAAAGGCCTTCTCTAGGCATTTAGATTAAAATAGATACTTATAAATATACCTTTGATTAATATAAAAACTAAACTAGAGAGCATTCACTAACATGTTTTGCAAACAGCCAAAGAAAAATTGCAGTATTGTATTTACAGAATCCTATCCTTTTCCTGAGCAGTGTGTTATATAGCACTTTTCCCCACAGCAATCCAGTCTCATTGTAAGCAATGATTACTATAAATAGACTAGGTGAGCAATATTTGTTTATTTGGAAATAACCACCTGATCTACATAAAATACTTTAAAACAAAAAGACTGTGTTTTAGGCAAATATCCAGTTGGAATTCATTGGCAACAATATCTGACATAAAAATCCATCCAAATGGGGCGTGTGATATAGTGACAAGTTGACTGTAATGAGAATTGCAAAATACAGGTTCTAAACTGGGTGCTGTCAGTGAGAATATGGCCATTAGTAATAAAATAGGTAGGTACAAACATTCTGTTTGCTGGCAGAATCGTCCTCAGCTGAAAACTGTGAGATTGTATTACCAGAGAGCCGAGCTAACAAACCCACTGAGAGCTCAAGAAAATTCCTGCAAGTTCAAGTCTTTGCTTATGTGGTTATTCAGCTTTCAGACCAGACCCCTCTCATCTCTCACCTCCTAAGTGAATTGGTTCTCAGTCTTGGGCAAGTCACTTCATCTTTTTTTTCCCCTCCCACTTTCCATTTCTTACCCACTCAGAGTAAAAGCTCTGCAGAGCAATGCAGGCATGATCTCAGTTGGGACTTCTGGATGCTTCTGTAATGTGAAGACTAGCAATAAATCAGGAGAGGATAATGGAAGTGTCAACTGAGTCCTCAGTGCAGCAGCAGAGCTGTAATGTACTGTACTATACCCTACATGTAACGCTATTCTTCAAGAAAGTCTTTGCACAGCTTGGTTTATTCCACTACAATAATAAATGCATTCATGATGCATCTCCAAGTATTACCCAGCACTAAAAATGAATCACAGTAATGTTACCTTCACTTCTTTCCAACAAGAAGATAATACTTTTTGGATGTGATGCCATTCTGTATAGCTTTTGACAAACTGGAAATACTTTAATGAAGTAATAAGACTGTACCAGGAGCATATGATTCATCTTGAGGCAGTAGTATAGAAAAAGAGAGAGCTGGAATAAGTGAGGCAATTCAATTTATATCTGTTTAGCTGTGCTCGTTTATATTGTTATTCTTAATTGTTCTAGATTCCAGCAGATACTTCCTTTGCAGGTCCTCCCATTCACCACGATCAATAGTTTCTAAGTTCATAAGATGCTACAAGATACGCAGGAAGCGTCAGCAAGTGTATGTATCACAAGCACGTAGACAAATCAGATAGCAAACGATGTGTAATTTTTAATCCACCATTAAGACAATGGTGGTTTTTCAAAATTTGAGATACTGCTGCCGATCCTCTATCACTTCTCTCATGAACCAGTAAACCGTTACTGGTAATCCCATGAATGTAACTGTAAAGAGCATAAGCAAATCGTTAGCATTTTCTATTCATGCTGTTCTTTATTACCGGATGCTTGCTCAGCCCACATTACTCTTCATTCCATTTTCACAGGTTTGGCTGATATAATGTTTCATGAGTTTGGAAATCCATCTAAGTATCAATTGTTTTCCTAAAACCTCCATAAATTCCGCCATGTAGCTGTTTCACTGTTACCTACTAATTTAGTAATGTTCAAACAAAACACATGTATCAGTCTCAGCATCCTCTTTATGAATTAATGCCAACAGACCTCTCACTGAATGAGATGTTTTGTGTCTGAATATCCTGCAGTTTTGCCAGTATTTTCTACAGCTTCCCAAGAAAATTTAGTGCATTCCCTTAGTTCCCACTACTCTATAAAAATATCTTTCTCTCCCCTACTACTGATCACATCTATTAGTCCTCTTGGCAGAAGACCTTCCTTTTTCTATTGCTAATAATTTTTGAATCCTAATATATGATTCTTCTGAGCCTGATTCTTTGTCAGCTTTTGATCGTTCTAATTGCCTTATTATCATCTGCTCTCATACAGTGATAAAGACTTTTAATGTTTCATGCTATGAACGAAAGGGAAAAAACGTGAGCAAAATCTGTCTTTGTTCCTGGAATATTACCACCTCCACAGTTCATAATCATTAGGGTGAAGAATTCATTTTGGCCGTCTGTTATGTCAAAGTTTCATCCTTTCAGTGGCCCTGCTGTCTTTTTGCTATTTTGTTCACTTCAGCAGCAAAATGAATTGATCATTGCTGCTCCCCTTGCCACCTACTATTTCATGTGCTACTTTAACACCTCAGAATAATGATTTGTACTCACTTCTTTAATTTTTCTATGAACTGTATGTCTCATGCATTTTTTCTAATATAGCTTCTTGTATCTATGTATAATAAAAAAAGCTTATAATCATTACATTTGCCCAGGGCCTGAATTGTTTTATCTCAGTTTTAAACTCCTTTTCTTCATTACAAGAACATGCTTTACAAAATAGAAATTCAAAAACATGACCGAACTTCTGCAGATTTGCCTGCCATTTTGAGTTCTGTCCTTTGAGAAGTTAGAAATGGCTCCAAATAATACAGTCTCTACCACCTTCCAAGATACGCTGCCTTTCCATTTCAGAATTCAGAAGCATCTACCAGAAGCTTACACCAAGTACCACCAAAATCCTAATTTAAAAACTTTTCAGATTATCTTCCAATGATTTTATAGCCCAGTTAATTCAAAAGCAAATACAATTAATCTTGCAAAATTAGGTTTTTTTTTCCATCAACCAAAACCGTTCATACAAACATGCTGGCTGCAACAAATATTTTCTCCATAAGCACTCCTCAGGTCCACAGTGGAATTAGCACTCAAAACAAAAGGCAAAATCAGAAAGAACAGGGAGAAAGAAACACTTCTGCCGAGGTACAGTCCAAATCTATCCAATCCCAAGAGATTATCCTAACCATAATTTAGAGAAATAGTCTCCCAATTGTCCAGCGAATATTTGTTTACAACAACTCCAACAGTAGGAGGAAGAACAAGATAACAGCACTGGCTTTACTGCAGCAAGAGCATTCACTGCTTGGCAGGAAAACTGGGTTCCGGTTATCCTTTTTTGTGTACAGTCTAGAGCACAATTTAGAGAAAATTGGGATCATTCTTCCTCACTGTCTGCTGTTGAATTTTTACAAGTCTGAAGAAGGACATGACTCCAGGTCTTTCACATTCCAGGATGTAGAAGATATCTTCCGGATATTAGCCTCTGCCACCCCTTTGTCAAGCTCCCATTTTGGATATTGATGTACTGTATAGGAGTAAATGTGTCATTTGGACAAGAGAGACCCAAATGCTACATAATCCGGTGGCTATGGCATCCACCTAGAAGACCTGCGTTCAAGTATCTGTCTCAGAAAAAAGGGCAAGCGGGTATGATTTGAAACCTTTCTTCTACATTTCTCATGCAGCACTTGCCTTAGAGAATTAGCAAGCAACTGAGTACAATGGTATAACAAGGCTATGATTTACTGGGGGTAGGGGGGGCGGGGGGGGGAATTTCCAATATATACTCATACAAGAAATGGAAGAGATGTGAATTTTACAATTCTTTGTGGTATGGGTAAAATACTTTCTATCCACACTCTAGTTATCTATAGTTAACTATACTAACAAGGTACGCACTTCAAACTAAAATATTTATTCTTTTTTTTTATTATTATTTCTACTGATTGTTCAGGCACATAATTATAGTCAGCCTAAAAATTATAGTGTATTTGAGATTTTGTTGACATTGTATTCTGTTTTTTAGTTGTTTTTGCTTCACCATGTGAAACAAACAGCTTTCCTTACATTTAATTGCCTGGTTCTATTCACTCCATAAAGTGAAGTGGCAGTGAAATGCAAAACACTTGTTAGAGGGCTGTCTATTACAAAAGTGAATCCTACAGGTACTGTTACTTACATTGCAGCAAACTGTGACTATTCGCTTCCAATTAAGAACAAAGTATTCCTTCACCAATGAGAAATGACCTGAGAGATAATGATTATACCATCCAATGCCTTCAACGCTAGCCTCTGAAATGTCATTGTTATACAACTTCATGTGAATGAATTAGGTAATTGCTGTTGATCCAATGTGGATGGTCTGTCCAACATACATACAAACATACAAAAAACTGCATAATTCACAAAGCTTGCATACTCTTTTTTCTCACTTTTCTACCCAGAAAATTCTACAGTTCACAGTCCTGACTCTTAAGAGAGACCTATAACTCATGTTCAAAGAGAAGCCTTTAAACTAAAATTCATGACCCAACAGGATATTTGATATCACAAACTGAACCAGGATACAGAATTCCCTTGCTTTTGCATCTGCGAGCACATCTCCTTCAGTGACAACTTCCCCGTATATCTGGGAGTAAACTCGGTCAGAGTGCTACGAAGAACAGGTTTCAAGGGGAGAACCAGCACACGGCAAGCCTTGCATGCCAGCCTCTGGCCTTTACTTTATGAAGTGACCCACTGCACTAAATTTCACCCATCAAGAGCAATACCAAACAACCGCTTACCAAGGTGGAAAACTAAGCTAGGAGCTATTCAGAAGCACTGATTCCTGTGGATGGCCTGAAAGACAGTGCAAGTTTAGTGGACACAAGCGTAAACAATAAAGAAGGAATAAGGAAGAAAATTTGTTGCTGTGGACTAAAGAAGAAAAGTTGTGGCTTTAAAGTATGCAGCCTACTCTTTTTGTGTGTTTCTTTTGGTTACCTAGTGTGTTTTAGAGTCAAACTATCATTTAATGGAGATTTAGGATTGTGCTCACTTTATGATCCCGATACGTTAGTCTGATCACTAAGAAACATTCAGGTTGTTGGAGGTTGGTTTTTTTTTTTTTAAATGGACACTGCAAATGATTGATTATAGAACTTGCACAAACCGAAACACTTACAGATTACTAGCAAAAGGTGTAAACATTTGAAAGTGTTTAGGTACAGAGGGCAAGATAACAAACATTTTCAAATTCATCACATTGCAACAATGAAAACAAATCTTTGATGTTGAAAGCCAAAAGAAAGTAAATGCACATGAAACTTGACAGTTACTTTCAGCAAGTCTAAACACAAAAATTGCATTGATCTCACTAAAATTATTTTGCAAGTCCATTTAATTAAATAGTACAGACCCATGTGAACATTCTTAAACTGGTCTGCAACAGATTTTGTGTGATTTAGCTTAAGTCAGTAAGAAATCTACTTAAGGTAAATCAATGTAAGCCGTTTGTAAAACAATTTAGGAGTAGCTATAGGAGGGCTTCAGGATTGTAACTACATTGATTTATTTAAATCTGAGTTCAATTAAACAGGTGCAGCTTTTGTATGTGGACACGGCCTAAAGGTGTGACATACTGTCTTGTCTGCACTGACTCCATACCTACTTTTAATGTTTATTAGTTTTTTTTATCTTGTTAATGTTATGGCTTTCTTCCAAAACCGCAAAATGCCAACCTTATTTATACCTACTCTGATACATCCCTTGCTCAAGAAACTATTACCTGTTGGTAATCTCTTAAATACCTCCCATCAAATCCCAAAATCAACTTTACTGATTAAGGTGGCAACAAAACTGCTTAGTCCTCTTACCCATTAGGATAACGAGGAGCATATTATTCAAGGGATGGATTTCTTCAAGGCTACAAGTAGAAAATAAACAGCCTGACTATTATTAGCAGGCCTACTGGCAGTTTTGAATACCACTAGTCACAATGAGGCATTTACCGGTGTGACCCAACAGAGCTGAGATGGGATTACAAACCAGAAGCTATTCACTCTTACAAAGAATAGTACCTGTTGGATTCTGCAGGATGCAGCATGAAAATTAACACGTAAATGATACTGATTTAAGATATTGGGGTATAATCAGAATGGTGATAGACCTCAGGTGGTCCAAACAATTTTCTCCCAGATTGCAGCAATGTGTAATAGACCACTTAATACGTCTAATTACACTTTCTATTAGCGTTCAGCTCACCCCTCCAACTCCCCCACCCCAAACCAGGGAAGAGTGTGTTATGACCTACCTACTAATTAATAGAAGCATGATGTTCTTCTAGCGCCAAAGACGCTGGGTTCTAGCCCACAGACGCAGTTAGCTCTGATTTTCCTTACTGGATTGTTCCCAGCCAACTGCTTCCCAACACTAAGGGGAATCACTCTTTTGTAATGTCACAAGATGTGAGGTACCACTAAATGTTTAAAAACCAACAACCCCTGCAAAGAAAGCTCAGCTACTACTGCATCCTGGCAAGTTTCCTGCCCTCAGTTCTCATGAATATGTGGAGGAATTTATTATTTACACTAAAAGTAATACAAAATCAGAATGACTTGGAAACAGCCCTATGTTTCACTTTGTCCCTTTAAAAAGACAGATTTTGATCATGAAACTGTGACCTTTGAAACCCCCGACCTGAAATCTGTGAAACTGTCTCTAACAAACTTTAACCAAAATGAAGGGAATGCTACCAAGCACATTTACTTGAAATTAAATGACAATATTCTTGCCATACAAACAGATTTATTGAAAGACTGCTGTTCCACTTCCTGGTACACTGTCATTATCATCACATTATTCTATGCAACAGCATCGAATAACGCAAAGGAATAAATATTCTTCTAACACTAGGTTAAATTCAGAGGATAAACATAAGGATATATTTCTAACAGGGCAGCTGTGGTTTTGGAAGAAAAATAAAATGTTCTTTTCTTACATCTTTAATAATAGATAGCCATGGAGCCAGTTATGCAGCCAGTGGGGGGAAAAAAAAAAAAGATGATAACAATTAATCCATAGCTATGCCATATATTGTAAATTAACAAGTATCATCATATTTTAAGGAATATAGTCTAAGTAACAACCATTTATGCAGTACTTTAAATGCATGCAATACAATACAAAAATCTAAAGACGTGTTCCTTTGTCTGGATTGCTTACAAGCTACCAGTTATAAATATTCTAATCAGGCTTTTATACCTCTCCTGTCAGTGTGGTATCAGAGTGCCTTTCTATTAGTGCATTAAGCTACATGACTAGCATTTTTCTGTCTTTCTGTCCCCAGGTGGAGAATTGCATGTATTTAAAAATAATTAATATTTTATTTTTTATCTATGATGTGCATGCACTTTCACTAGCAAATGCAGAGAGAACAATATATATCATGTTTTACTGTGTGGAATTTAAAGTACTAGACAAGACTGTTGTATTAAAATAAGTATATTTATATGCTGAACTGGTGGAGAACAACAGCTAGAAACGTCTAGAGGAATATGTTTTATACCCTCAGCAGCAAATACTTTTCATTATCCACATTCCAGAGTAACCACTGATGAACACTTTGGATGAATTTTCAGATATGCTCAGTATTAGACTAACTTTGCTTCCACTGGAAGTTTTATCACGTAGCTTAATGGGAGCAGAGTTGGGCCACTGCTTAGTGCATATGCAAACTCCAGACCCTGAAGATAGTGTGAGAGTATAAGCACACCGGAAAGCTCAGGAGTCCCTGAATGGCGGCGCAGGGACCTAATTAATCTGCCCCAGTTCACTTCCAATCTGATGTAGCTCTTTGTTTGTGTCCATATGTATGAATCGCAAAATTTCTTCCTGCTACATCAACTGGAGTCACCCATAAAAGTTTGTCATTTCTCATAGACAGTGACAGTTAACTTACTGCAGTAATCCTTACCACTTTCCAGTTTACAATAGGATGGAAAACAGAAAATTTCAAATACTAAAATATTACACTGAAATTGTCAGTTTTAGAGAAGAGAAAATTTACACCACCTCCCACGCAAGGTTACACCAGAACAACATTTGAGTTACCCAAAGAAATTCTGTCTGTATTATATTGTGCTATTTTGTGCATTACTCTGACTATTCATGCCACTACTTTTTTTTTTATTACAACCCCTTACCTTCTCCTTTCATTTCCAAGACATAACTATCCAGAGATTTCAAATCTCAGCCAATTGTAGAATACATATTTTAATCAGGTTTAATAGGAAAATGATGATACACCAAAAAAGCTTTTTCTAATGTGGATATGACATAAAGGGCATGTTACTAAAGATGCCGGTAACTTAAATTTGGAATAAATCTGTACAACTATTTTGACACTGCAACTAAAGCATGGAAATGCATATCCAGTTTTGAAAGGTATAAAAGTCAGATCAGTTGTCAAAAACAATGGGACCTTCTACCTATTCAGTATGCTCCTAGCATTTGCTCAGGAATCAAACTCCCAAGAACAGACTATAGAAACTCAGAGGCCAGGAAGACATTATACTATCATGTAGGAAAGAAAATTCTACTCAGGAACCCTACCCAGAGTTCAATAAACAGTAAATACAAAATTTATTTCTGCTTAATTTTTTTACGTAGAGATCTCCTTTTTCTCTTTACCAAAAAAAAAAAAAAAAAAAAAAAAAAAAAGTACTTTATAGCCAAGTATCACAAACCCTGCAACAGAAAGATGTGAAGAGCTCCATTAGCAAGAAAGAGGTTTTTAAAGAGTGGTCTGAATTATGCAGCACTCTGAAGTTCAGAGTGCATTACTGTACTGGAGTATACCTTCTCACAGCTTCCCCCCCAAAACCCAGCAGTCATTTCAAAATAATCTCTCTTGAAGCTAACTTCACTAATTTTTGTTTCTATAGTTTAAAATGACAAAGTTTTGAACCACATTCCTCCTTCACACACCAAGACCTGTTCACAGAATTATATTTTTAATTTGCACTATCAAGAAACGTGTCATGATATTCAAATAGTTTTATTATTACAATGCTATCACGATTAGCATTTGCAAAGAACTTCTGAGTTCACAAAGACTGATAAGGCAGATTTTCTTACGGACATGTATCTTCTCTTCTGCCTATAGCTATACCACCATTAGGTCATCTCCTGTCTCATCTCTTCCCTTACCCCACTGTATTCCACACCATCTTTCTAAGCATCCCTATGACTTTTCCACTGGCCAACAGATAGCATATGTAGTGACTAGAAAGTTGTTTTCATGCTGACTGACCTTTTGCCTGCAACCAAACAAAATATATAACAGCTGAGTTGTTCCTGCCTTTCCCTCAGAGCACAGGGAGGACAAACATTTAGATTTCTCTCTTCTCCCCAGCTTTAGGTTTTCATAAAACTTGCAACTCAAGACTCCTACCTTCCTTCAAATTTAGATGAAGCTGAACAGCTGGTTCAAAAGCTACTGGGGACAGATTAGCAGAGAAGCAGATAAGTAATCAGGCAGTTTTCACCCCCTGCCCTCAAAAAAGACGAAAAATCAGGGCTGTTCAAAAGTACACCAGCAAGTACAAGCAGCAATCACGTAGCACCTTTCTGGCAGAGGAAACCAGCAGAATTTCACTGTTATTCTTAATGAGGCCAGAATTTTGTCAGAGTAACACGAGTATACTCAGAATTACCTCTGTTTCAAAGATCAGAGATCACTCAGTCCTGTCATTTTCCCAATACTTAATATTGTAAATATGTAACAGCTGAGAACTAGGACAGCACACTCTTCAGTGTTAAAATAGTACCTTTTCAAACCAGCTATACTTGTGAATTTTAAATCTGCATGAGTTAAATATGGATCTCATTCTGTTACAACATCTATTCTTGATTTCAAAGTAATCAAGAAGTGAAAGGGCATATCCAAACACAGCCCTATGTTTTATTTCTAATCTCGGAGATGGATTTAAGTCTAAACATGTCTTGTTTACGTATTGAGCTGAGCCAGCCAGCATATGAAAAAAATCACATAACTAATACCTAATCTTATTAGGTCCAGACTAACAGTGGGAATGACATGGAGTTTAAGGGGGCTGACTTAGGATGCAGGGACAGCCAAGCTCAGCTGGGGGTTTTCTGCAACCTTCTCATGTGCCTGAAAGTAAATCACTGTGGCACAGGGCCACCAACATATTTACATATGTAAATGCAATTCACTCAAGAAAGCTTGGGAGATAAACAAACGGTACTTGAATAAAAGTACACTCTAAATGTCTTTGTTGATCCAGCCTTTAAACATTTTGTAGCTCCCTAAAACATAGAAAATATTGTTTGCTTACCATGCAGAGGCTTGAGAAGAAAAACAGATCCAGAAAAAAAAAAAATCTGTGTGTGTCATGCACAATCATATTCTGGCAAAATCCTCAACCAGTAAGAATAAAAGTAATGAACTCCTCAAGAGCATAATTTAGGTTGTTTATAGGGTACAAAGATCTTCTAACCACGTTAACATCACTGGACCTGATCTAAATCCTGATGAAGAAAAAGAATATTTTTTACTGACCTTAAGTAAATTTGAACCTGGCCGATCCTCAGTGTTGGCCGGTTAACTGTGTCTATGTCTCTAGTACTGCTGCTTTAACAGGGGTGTACAGATCAACTTTGTACTGAATGCAAAGCAAGACCACACCTGCTGAAATGCACGGAGCCCCAGACCTCCTTAGTGCGAGCTGCAGGGCCGTTCCAACTGGAACCTTAGGACCAATGCTTTGCAAGTCAGCTCTCATCACTCTAGCTGGTATTCACTGAACTGCCTGCAAAGTATTATTCATCACCTTATATTTGACAGCTTACTATTAAAGACTGTTGTAGAAAAAAAAAAAATCTTACAGAATCTGTAGTATATATTATTTTACAGATACATATAAATCAATTTTAAAATAAACCAATGTTGTTTAATTGTCTTCATAGTCAAATGTTATTTTCTTTCATATTTTGACAATACTTAATTAAAAGACAAATCTGTGCTAATACTTCAACCATACAACATGAGCACATTACACCGACATTTGGTTAAAGATATGTTTTCATTCCAAAGTGACACTAAAGCTGGTGGCAAATTAAGATGATATTCTAGAAACTAAATGGTCATACAAACGTATGAAGACAATAAATTCGATTGTACTTCAGAGAAAACATTCAATATGGGATTTTAGATTTTTACTTATATTCACTAACCAAATAAATCCAAGACATAAAAGTAGCAAGAAAAAAAAAATTATTATTTCTTCAACAGCTACAACAAGATTCCTTTGGTGATCAAATAACTACTACACTCAAAATATTTTTCCTATTTTGCCAATATGGTCTAACTACAAATACAAAGACAGATAAGAAATTTAAAAATCCACATTAATAAGGAGTCTCACAGAATCTTACTCAGTAAGCAGTTTCTATTACACTTTTAAACATGGTAGATTATTTAAAGCATGTTTGGACTGGAATACTTCTATTTTAAAAGATAAAGCAAAATTTTCAACCTCATTTCAATTCATTAGTGTATTTTTGGAATTAGACTCCAAAATTTACAATAATTAAAACCATATGTAGAGCAGAAATGTCTCATTTTTTATGTTATATTACTTCTTCAGAATTATTATAAGCTCAGCCTGCCTGATGTGAGTCTAATTTTCTACTCAATCTTAGGCTGAGTCCCACTGGGAAAGTGAGATATTGTGATTATTAAGAAAAGCAGAGAAAGAAGAGATTAAAGACTCCCCGCTAATGAGTAGAGAGAAAAGAAAGAGATGTGCCAATCTACAGTGTAGTACCTCTAAATTGAACTGCCAAACAATAAAGAACAATAGGAAATAAACAATTCTTCATTACAGAGAGAGACATTTTTAGATGTTCATAGATAATAAGTGCAGAATGAACAAAAATACTGGTAAAAAGAGAAAACACCAGAACAGTCATATACAAATTGGAATTTGTAATGTTTGACTACTTTCCTTACAGCCTTTGACAGAACAAATATAATACGGACATTCTGAATATTTAGTAAATATTTGAAAAGATAGATGAATAATGAAGGTCCAGTAAGATACTGCTAGTTTTATTAATTCTATATCTACTTATCTTAGCTGATTAAAATAAGGAACAGAATTCAGCTTCATGGAGAAGGAATGCAGTTTTGCTGTGGAGCGGTACCCAAAACCAAAAGCATTGAACTAATCAAAGAGATCAGCACTTGTGCACACAAAATATTTAGAAATTACAGTCTTCCAAAATTGTTTGATGTACTCGTTGGAATTTTTAACCTCCAAAAGCTCTCACTTACACTCCCTGTACTCCCAGAATCCTAATTCAACATAATCTAGAAAAAGAACAATTATTACAAAGAAAAACGCCTTTGAAGGTTGTCTACGATGCAAATTCTTTAAAGACTGATACTACAGCATCAGGTAAAATATTTCTGTTTGCAATATTGTTGAACAGTGACCATCTCATCAGGAGATCTTAACACATTTTACAAAGGAGGGAAGTTTTTAGATGGAGAAAGTGAGGGAGAAAAATCAAATGGAATGCCAACAAATTATCCAGTATATTAATAGCACAGAAGTACTAGTAGTAAATATTTTTTAAAATTCATGTTTACAAAGCAATATTTATAGATTACCAAGAGGAAATTGACGCTTCTTGACAGAATTACCACAAAGACTGGTGGAATTGTAGACCTACCTACATCTGTTAGATGACTACAAAATATCCTTAAATTACTCTCGAGAATCTGGAAAAGCAAGCACATTCTGACCTTACCTCACACAAATACAGAATTATCTGCAATTCAAGGAAGGCGGAATAAGCAAAAAAATACAAATTCTCCACTGTGCAAACTGAAGCTAGTATAGGGTGACAACATCTGCCCATGTAAAATTAATCAGAGCATGTGCATCACAGTCTTCTATTGTCTCTTACAGTAGCCTTGAGACTTGTTCCAACTATCGAGTAAGCAACACAATTAAACAAGGAAAACTTTACTCTTAGCACTAAAAGAATAGAAACAAGAATAGCCATGTTTAATACTAATAACACCAGACTGTAAGATGAAAGGGATTACCTAATTACTAATTCTAATTAGTTATTGCAAAAATAATGGAACCTACAAACACCTATCAAGATAAAAGTAGATGCTCTAGTCCCACTCAGGGTTCCTGTTTAAGCCCATAAGGACTATACAGGTCATATTGTCCACAGTATATTAGAAGCCAATCATCTCACATTCACGCTTTGTGAAGTTTGTTACGCTGTTCCCCCATGTCTTTTTTCCCAATCCAAGTGTGGTTTTCTCACACACCCTGTTTACCAACAATCTGCGTGGATCTGAGTGCCAGCGACCTAAGCATTTTATGTTCAGTTGTCTCAGTCTTTGCATCACTTGCACATTGCGTCACTAATGATGCTGTTTATTCCAGGCCAGTGACAAGCCCTTAAACACTGTGTGGCCATCCCTGATTAAGACCATGAGACCTGTGCCTGCTTGATGATTACGCATCACTCTCTTAGCCACTCTTCATTCATGCCATGCGTACTGGGATGACTTTGTATTGTTCTAGCTGCTTAATCAAAATTCTTTGCCCTCCCAACTCCCCCTTTGCCATAAAATCCTCCCTACATCAACAGCTCTCTTATATCTGTATCTATCAACCCAAACTGTAATCTCATCAAAAGGGTGTCATATCAGCTTTACACTATCTGTGTTCCACAAGTCTAACAATTATTATTACACTTATTTCATTCTTTATAATTGAGTCCTATATCAGCCATGCCATTATTTTGCCTCAGATGGATGTCAGTCTGACAGGCCTATAATTACCATTATAACCTCTTTCACCCTTTCAAAATATTGGCTCAACAATAGATTTCTTCTCATCTTCTGGAATTTTCCAGTTCCAGTTTTATTGAAAAGCAATGGCAATGGTCCACTAAGCTCCTCATAACATTTGGACACCTACTATAAAGAAATGCTGATTTTAAAAGGTCCGAGGTTAGCGGCCTGTGCCCATGTTCATTTTCATCAGTTGCTGTGACAAGGTATTTCAGCTTCATCATCATCATATGGCTATAATGCTGTTTCTTTTCCACAGAGAACCAGGAGGAGCATTCTGGATCACCACTAACTTGGAATTTTACACATTAACTTGTAACAAGTCCCACTTGGGAAAGGCAGCAAGTGAAACAGTAAGGGAGAAATAGATGGGACTCCTGCTCAGAGTATAAAAAGGGTTGCAAGGGGAGAATATCGGTCTTGGAGAACCCAGAAAAGGCAAAAGTGTTTGCTTCCCAGGGTGATGACTACTAAGGAACCCTAGGGACTTGAAGGGACAGCAGCAGTTTGGCAGATTAAGGAGAAAAATCTGTAGGCACAAATGAAAATCCATTCAAAATGAATTCTTGCAAATCCAAAATCTTCATCTAAGTAATTTTTTTTTCCTCATCTTATCTCTAATTATTTAACACCTTACAACTCTGCTGCTGCTGACCCCTAACTACTTCTTAATCAACAATTTCCCTGTTAGTACTCTCTTCTGCACATCCTAAATCCACCCAGATGAGATCACTGAATACCCTTTAGCTGGAAAACTAGTTATGTTAGCTAAAAAATGTGGACAGGTTAGCACAGAATTCAGAAAAGTAGCTGGTTAAACATGTAACAGAAATGTTTATTCACTATCTCTGTCTTTCCTGCATTGTTATGCACATTTCTGCCTGTTCCACATAGTAACAAGCTACTACCATCATTAGGATTTTTTCCTCTTTAAAAAACTTTAAAAAGTCCTTAATTCCAATGGCCATAGGTTTCTTCTTCTGTCCTTCTGCTTCCTTTACAAATGTCTTCAGTTCCTAACTTCTCATTTATATTCATTTATTCATTGCTATCAACTTCCCCTTTTTTTTCCATTTGTTTCATTATATATTACAGCTGCTTTCTCTTCCCCTGTAAGTCAGGCTAGTTTTTAACTGTTGGAAAATTTTCATTAAAAAATGCCAATGAACTGACCCTGAAACATTTCACTCAAGACATCCCCAGTTTGATAAAACTTTTGTCAAAACCAGCAGAGGACTCAGAAGGAACTCAGATAGGATGCCTTGCGACTGCCACAGGGCCATGTACCCTCTCTGGGTTCCTGGCTCTGGGGAAGATCCACCAAGTGCAATGGCAAAACCCCAAAGTTTCTAGTTAACAAAACAAAAATAAAAACAAGACAAAAAAAAAAAAGGGGGGGGGGGGGGGGGGAGAGAGAAAAAAACCAACCCAAACCACACCACACTTTAAATTCTCAGGGCTTACAAACAAAGGAGCGTATCTCAAACTCTTTCAAAACAGAGACATCTGAATAGGGACTGCAAAAATACAAGAATCTCAGAACAGATAGTTTGGGTCTTAGTATATGCTTGTCTACATTAACAGTGTTTGCTTAGTTAGCCATGGCTCATCAATTCCAACATTTTATATTTTTAAATTTGCACATCTAATTCATCAGATGTCTTGGGAAGTGATGGGTGTCTCTCTGGGTAAGAGTGACTGACAGGTGCTGTGCAGGCACGTGTGTAATGAATGTCACAGAGAACACAGAGGCCTCCTCAGAGAATGCCACTGGGAGAGACAGCTTGTCTTCTGGCAGTTTGTAAATAGAAATCCAGTGGGAGTTACATGGATCTGAGTTACCAGTCATTTTATTCCTGCCTGCTCTCTACGGGAATCAGGAGAATAAACAAGTACTTTTCATCACGGCAGCTCCCATCCACAGTGGAAGACAGTGTCTATTTGGAACAGACCGTTACAAAAGATAATCTCTCTTTTGTTTTATCGAGATCCCAATCCTGTCATTACGACTGCAGTTATGGCCAAATAGTTATCACAGACGTAGATTTCCACAAAATGCATTTTTTATGGTGTGCCTATTCTCTCCTCTTTCAAACAGAGCATACAAGCCATGCACAAATGGTGGATAGGATCCTGAAGGCAAAGTTCTCTAGAGAAGCAATAACATGAGCATGACTTCTACTGCTTATTTTACTTAGTGACACCTGGACACTGAGCAGATAGATAGTTCACCAAGAGCTCTCTCTCATATCGATGCAGGGAACATGCTTTCAATATAAACTGTTCCTATTTGGAATAATGAACTCCATTGTATACTTGTCATGATCCTTTTTCTTTTCTTTTTTTTTTTTCCCCCCTCCTCTTACTACACCTTTCTATCAAGAGAATAGAAGAGCAAACATGAGCAGCAATGCCTAGAGTTTTATTCAGTGAAATGTGGATACCAGGAGAGCCTTTGGAACACATACACAGTTGTTGTCTTTTGGTCTGCATCTCCCTAAGACAGCTGACAGGCATGAGAGAATTGTATTCTCTAAGGCTGTATTCCGGAACTGGCACCTGACACAACAGTACATACACCTTCAGAAAAATGTCTGCATATCTGTGAATGGCTGAGGCAAAAAGCCAGCAGGTGGCACTCAAAAACACGTACTGGTACCTGGATGAGAGCACGATCGTGTGCGCTACACATGGCAGTTCATTCTCAACAAAATCTTGTCTACATAACCAGACAGAAACAAACAAACAAGAAAAATAAATTCCTGTTAAGCAGAGAGTCTGATTTTCAAACGAATCTCAGAGAAATATCTATGAACTCTTAGGTGAAATACTGTGTCAGTGACATCTCAAAAGTCACATTCACACATCCCAACTAGGAAAATTCACATACTTTCTGCTCCGTTTGCTTCTTCTCTTTACACAGTGTGATATGCTTGTGTAGAGATTTCCATGTGTGATTACATTTCTCAAGTCTCAAGAGGGAACATATTGTAGCACTCTTGTGACAGGAACCTGCTGGTTTGGGAATGGGTTCTTTATCCACTGCCTTCAGATTTCAGTGGTGAAGCCTCTGAACATCTGCAGGCAATTGTCTGAATCTATTCACTGAAGATGATGGCAAGTTTTCTAATATTTTTGCTGTTTTTTTCTCCCCCTCTAGTCATTTGCTCAAATATGTAGCCATTTGCTCAAATTAGCATGTGTCCAAGCTCAAAACTAAAGCCATCATCTTGCATTGGTAGACATTTAGCATTGCTTTATTAATGATTGAACCAAGGTTGCTTCAGTCTTTGAAAAGGCATCACTAATGGTCACCAGCCTCCTCTGTCAATAAATAACAAGCAGTGCTGCCTGTCATTCCTTGAAAGACACTGAATCCAAGTCTGCCGCTTTAAGCACAGCTCTCATTATTTATTCTCTTTCTTCTACACAGCCCGTTATCAAAATAGACTTCCTTTCATATTTCACAGTTTTTAAAAGTTTAAAACTCGACATTTACAGGTTGTTTCTTTTTTTCCTCCCCTAATTAGACTTCCTGAAAAAAAGACCTAAAAAATTTGCAAGGTTGGACCGTATCACTAAAATTTTAGTTCCTACATTTTTGCAGTTCCTTCCCAAGGCTATATCCTACAATTTACAGAGGACCCCATACAGGGGTCATTAAGAACAAAGCCCCTACTTAATACTCTTTCTGAAGGGTTAGCCATGTGACTGATTCCTAGCTCAAGCAGACTCTCTAAAGAGGTTGGGGGGGGGGGTGTTTGTTTTTTGTGGGTTTTTTGGTTTGGTTTGTTGTTTTTTTTGGTTTTCTGTTTTGTTGTGGGTTTTGGTTGTTTTTTTTTTTAATATGAGCCTTAGTGTTCATCCAGCATCAGGGCGTTCTCAGCACAAAAAGCATAAAACAAGCCAAACCCATACCACCATCAAGAAATCCAATAAGAATAAAACTCTTCATTCAGATATATTATTGTACATCGCTTGTAAGATAAAACTATATGCTCAGAAGTACTTCAAGACATGATAAAAATTCATACAGTACTTCAAGATCCTTCATACTCCAACCATAAAATCAGTGTTGCTGAATGTATCTCCTGATAAGAGGGAAATGCTACATGCTCAGATTTAATTTTTAAGTGATACAAACCTGTATTTTGTTCCATCTAAATGTAGAGATGGGATATTTCAGAAGTATTTTTTCTTTTCCTTCCCACAGCAGGGATAAATATACCATACATAGCTAAATCGGTTCTGTGTTATTACACCGTGCATATATCCAGATAGGCCTAGGGGATTTCTTTTTATTTTTATTATTAATTCCAGTTAAACACTCAAATTAAATAAATCTAATTCTAGTTAAGGAATTTGTTAGCTGGTTTAACAAAGTGCAGACTATTTTCGGGTAAGCCAGACCCAAATTTTAGAGTCCTGATTAAATTACTCTCAACCGTGAGGAGATCATTTTCTTCATCGTTGAGTCAGAGTTCTGGCATAACATTTGGATTTCAAAGGCAACACTCAGAAATTGTCAGCCTGCATGCAATTCTCACATATTTCAGACTTTGTGTTTTACAAGTTTCGACTTAAAGAATATCACTGCCCCGATTACTCTGCTGCTCTTGTCTCACATAAAATTTTAATTTAGTTAAAGGTGAAACAAATAAGATATTGAAATATTTATTTCTATTATAAAAGAGAACAAAGCAACCTTTGTGTTTGTATTTCCTCTTTCCCATAATTTTAAGGAGGCAGATTCTTTCAGGGAGAAATCATTCATGTTACCATTAGATTACATACTTTGCTTATAGCTATAAATAAAATATCAAGTACAAGTGAACTGCATTTTAAATATTAATTAGAAATTACATACCTACAGTACAGTGGATGGCAGGAAGGGCTTTACGTTGATCTGACTGTTTTAATTCATTCTGGCTGACTTAATTTTACAATTTAATTTCTTTTCTCTTTTTTTCACAAATAGATGGCAAATCTTCAAAACTTCTGCCTGTTTCATGAGATTAAGAAACATCACTAAACGTTAGTGAATTCAGAACAGTATCAGTGATTCACAGAGAATACATTGTAGCTAGTTAACGCCTTTTCCATTGGTGATAAGGTCATTTCTGTGGAAAAAAAAAAAAAAAAAAAAAAAAAAAAAAAAAACAACAAACCACCAAACCAAGGATCAATTTCATTGTCCTTTTCTGGATTCCTGCATTTAAAGAAAATTCCGATTTCAAAAATCTTACCATTTAAGGCCATTTAAAATACAAACATATAGAATGACTAATATACTTATCTATATATTTATATGTACATTAAACACATTTGTACAAGAAAATAAAGTTATCTGTTTGCACCCATCCTTGTGGGAAGATCCACATCCTGTTCCTATCTGTCCTACTGAGTTAAGTGTCCAGCATTTGTCTATGTGTCCACAAAGAAAAAAAAACCTTTCAACAGACACTTACTTGGGTATGTGGATATCTTAAGACTTTGATAAGCAACAGGTTGTCACTACTGTCAGTGACAGTAACTTGAAGTCTGGCTCCCTCTTTATCCTGATGATAATTGCTAGTTATAGCTAAAGTTATCACAGTTTTTATAAGTCTCTTGATTTGAGAAGTAGAAAACCAGCATAATCAAAACCTCAGCATAGTAAATTTTATTAGAAGATGCATAATGAGGGAGACTATTTTTTTCCCCCTCAATTGGAAATGGTTACAAGCGCATGACATATAGGCTTATAGAATTCCAAAATGGAAAGCATTTTTAGAAGTTACAGACAGTATAAGGTAGTTTCTCTTTGTCTAAGAATTTTTTTGTGGTTTTTTTTTTTTTTTCTTCCACAGAAAGTTTTGTAAGCCTTACAGACTTGGTAAATGACACAGTGTCAGAATATTTTTGCACAGGCTGTAACTGTACATAAAATGTTGACATTAGGAAAAATACTGTTTCTTTTAATCAGATTTTTATCAAAGAAATAGAGTCCTTCATTCTAAGATGAGTGACTATAATTAGATGGTTCCCTAACCAAATCCTTCTACTCACCCAGCTTTTGATACAACTATAAGTTATTTACACATAGAATAAGCCCTGCCACCAAGTTAATGAGATGCACAATAAATGCATCATTAATTTATGCTAGATACTATTCTGTTCCCTTCATATCTATTGTCATTATCCTCCCACAGCACTCAAGCTAATTCTAATTGATGGTTTCTATCAGCAAATTAAAAAACAATATACTCCAGACTATAGTGATGAAAAACATACAGCGTAAAACAGTATGTTCTAAGAGAACACCACACTTTGTTATCTTTATGGTGCAGAATGAAAGACAAATTGGTTAAAGAATGCTGTGCAAGTCTTTTTATTGCTTCTATGATAATAAGAAGATAGTCCTTATTTGTTTTGATTGGATGGTACAAATTCATTGTCCTGTTAAAAATTATTGATTTGGTTGAAAATCAGTAGTTGCCTGATTTAATACTTACAGGTGTTTCCTTCTGATAGTTTACATTTGCAATTTAAATTGCATTCAGAAAGCTTAAATGACTAATCCTCAACTTGTAGGCACGCTACTCTTTGGAAAATATAAATCCAGTGTCAAATACCTTTTTTTGTCAAATACATTATTGGTGAAAAATTCGTTACTTGGCCTGCTAAATAGAGAGAGAAGCACAAAGTTTTGGCAGGGCCATTAGGGGGTGTAGGGATATGCAGGTATTTATAAGTTGCTTTAGCAGTTGTTTGACAGGGGGGATATGCACGTATTTATAAGTTGCTTTAGTAAGTCTTTGACAGCAGCCCCAAACTTACTGCATTTTTTTTTTTTTGTCTACATACAGAAAAAAAAAAGTCATGCTTTTACAGGAAGGACAGGAAAGGAGCTGCAGTTTATTTTGGGCTAATCTGTGGCACTGCAAGCCATCAGGGGACAGAGCAAGCCCGGATGCAGTGGTACACTCACCAGGGAAATATTTGCCATCAGGAAATATTTATGCTCTTACAAACAAGAGAGTGAGCCTCCTCGTCCCTAAAGAGCAGAGGTAAGCGGGGGCGACAGCGCTAGGGGGCACCAAACCCACAAGCACGTCTCTTGAACTTGTGACCCGCTCTGCTCCCCTCCCTCCTCACCATCCAACATGGCCTCCAGCCCTCACCTCCACCCATGGGCTTTCCTACCTGCTTCCTTCCCCTTCCATAAGGACGAAAGCAGAGGGACCTGTGCCCCTGTGCAGGCCCACACTGCCACCAGAGTCCTGTGGGCACCAAAAGGCCCTTCACAGTGGGCCTCAGCCACCTCACCTGGGGCCTCCCCAACACCCCTGCTCTCCGGCCGCCATTTCACCTCAGCCCGGGGCCTCCTGGCCTGCCGCGCCACAGGGCTCACCTGGCTGGCGGGAGGGCCCTGCCTGTAACACTATACCACGTACATAATGGTATAACGCATCTGTCTCCTAATTATTGACAGGATTTTGGTTTATTTTGACTTATTGGAAAAGCAGTTATCTTTTAGAGGAAGGGATTTACCACCTCTCTGCCTGCTCAACACATACAGCCGTACGTTCACGAGGCTCGGATCGCTGCTTGCCCTCTCTGTAGCTCAATTTCATCCTGAAACTATAACAGCAGAAGTACTACTTCTGTACAATGATTTAAGGGCTAATGCTAGAAATCACCATATTGTCCAAGCAACTATCATTATTTTCACCTGTTTCTCAGCTGACAAAGGGAACAGTGACTATATTAATGTGTTGTTGTTTGGTGGTTTGGTTTTTTTTTTGTGGGTTTTCTTTTTTTTTTTGAGTTCCTTGTCCCGTTTCTCCACGGACAGGTATTACTTTCTCCCCAAACTAATAGCAGCAACCCAGTTTCTAAGTATTTTACTTATTTTTTTAAAAAAATTCATTTAATGGTCTTTCGTTTACTTGTCTCCTACAGACCATACACTTACAAGACAATTTTAAAGTTCCTCCTCCTGTTCTGTCATGCCTCGCCAGTAGTAACCAGTCCTCTTAGGTTTCCATTCCACACGCGTTTGTGAACATTGCCCAACCCCAGGCACGTGGGAGTAAAAGATGAACAACGTAGCTTTTTGACTAACATGACAACTACATGACACTTTGCTAACATTTTTCTAATTAAGTAGTCCACAAATAAGCAATACTAACACGTTTTTCACACTTGATGATAGTGTCTGACATTTTCTCATAACTGTTCTTCATTTATTACCATCATTAGCCCTGTCTCTGACCACAAAAAGAAGCTACGCTGCCACATCAACTTACACAACTCCGGTGGACTAACTGCCCGAGTAAACAAGCTTCAGTGAGAACAGCACAGACATAATCTAATTATTTTACATCAAACACCTTTCCATTAGTGTCTGTTGAGTTCTGCAGCTTTTGTAAATTAAAAGAATCTATTATTTCCCAAATACCTAGTAATATACAAAAAAAAAAACCAAAACCTCTTGTTTTGAGGTGCGTTTGTTACATTCCATTAAAATTATTTTCCTGTAGTTAGCTTTCAAAAATTAGCTGAAAACACAATTCAAGAAACGCAAATTCTCTACACAAGTCTTTACTTGAAGTCTTGCAAGAAGGATCATTTAAGGATTTGATGCACACATTACGAAGTGTATTAATTTTCAGTTTTAACCCAAGTCATTATTTAAAAATCTCCTCTCCAATTACACCGTAGCTTCAACAAATAAAATTCCTTCTGCCTAACTCCTGGATCTGAAACTCTCTCTCCTGCAGTCCCAAGCAATTGGGTCATGGCATACAGGGAAAGAATGATGTTTCATTGTGCCTGCTTTCTTTGCCCTTGAGTTTTGCAAATTTATTTGGAACACAATTTATCCTGTGCCTTGTACGCCCACAATATCATCTGGGAAGGAAGCAACTATTTTCCTTTCCCGGGTGGGTCTCTCACCACTCTGTACCTCTGAGCAGAATGAGCGTGATGGAGCATTCAATTTAAGGGAGCCAGCAGAGAGGTGCAGCCAGTTTTTGGGCCAGTTAGCATACAGCTCCGTGAGGCATGCGAACCCAATCTCTTGACCTTTTTGAAATATGAATTCGATGCCGTGCAGGTATAACCTGCTGAGTGACATTACAACCAGACTCCAATTGCTCCATTCAAGCAAGTATGACCCTAAGAGCTGCAGGTGAATGAAAAAGGAGTAAAAGCACAGTTGTTACCAACCTGAGTCTCTACCAAACAAACAGGAGAGCTCTAGGCTTACAGAATAACCAGCAGCCAGCCAAGAGGCTTGAGCAAACACCAGCAGGATGCCATTCAGAGGAACAAACGCCATTTCTTAAAAAATAGATCACAGACCGATGGGGAGCCTACAGCTACCAAGCCACACTGTGAGCGGCCACAGGCGTTGATTCTTCTGTCAAAGTGTATCAAAGGAAAGGAGCTGCAAAGGGGAAGAGCACTCTAAAGGCGTGCAGAGACAGGAGGTGGTCATTTCAGGTTACCGCTGCTGAGAGAAAGTATTGTGCATGTGCCATTCACTTTTAGGACCCAATTAATATATGAAAGACATTCTCAAGCACTTCTTGTAATTTTATTATTTTTCACTTCTACTGTTTTAATGCCCTCTGAGAACCTTGAAAATCCAATGTCTTTCCCTATTAATTTTGTCCTTTTCTATTTGACACACTCATTTATCTGAGTTTCTTAGCAAGGCTCAAATTAACATCTTTTTCTTTGCCTCTCCCTTCTTGTTTGGAAAGTCAGGCTTGTTTCATAGGCAGAAGATAAAATATCTTAAAGCAAACAGCAGAGCCCACCACAAAAACTTCATCTCTTAACTTCCCAGGGCATGATCAGGAGCCGAAGGATCTATCTCACAATAAGTCAGGTCTGTAACAGCAGCCCTGAAGCAAAGGGTAAGGAAATGAATGGATATTTACTGGTTTTGGACAGCTTGTTTCCAGGCACCCTAGCATTAAAATTTAGATTGCAGACTTAAAACATCAGAACGCACAAAGTCAGCTCCAGCCAACTTAGGGATCCCACTACAGAATTAAGGTAGAAATACCAAATCCAAACCTACAGTCCTGAAATCCCTAACTCAGCACCTGCCTAACTTGAAGGTACCTAAAGCCTGGGTATATTCCATGTGAGATTTCATAGCTACGTTCTTTTACAAGTTACTACTGTCTCCTAATCTGCCAGATGCCTTCTATGCCCAGAACTGCCTCACTTAAAAGGAATCAACAATTTTAAGGCAAACCAGTATGCAGGCAATCCCACCCGTGCCTACGAGGGGCCAAATCCAATACACTCTTTCACTGTACAGTTAAAACACACCAGCCTGGATACTTGGTGAGAGGGTCTGGAGGTACCTACTTCGGCAAACAAATTACGTGGCAAAGCTCCCCTAGCAGTCAATGAAAAAAGCAATTCCAAGCAAAAAGCAAACAGGTTCTGAATCGTATTCAGGACGAGACTGTCTCTCTGCTGACAACTGCAGAAGCCTAGCTAGATAATTTTGCTGGCTAAATTAAATGCCTATAGTAAAGTGCTAATGTCAAGTGGTATGAACAGTTCTCCTTCATCCTAAAATGCAAAGAGATGGTGAAAATAGCATTCCGTAACCTTTCATTCAACAACGCAGGCCCTCTTCTCTGGGCTGTTTATGTCTTGTAGCCACTGACTGCTGAATGTAAATTGTACAAATGCTGCTGTAAGCAGAGAGTAGATGCTAATATTCCTCCTTCTGCAGGCATGCTTAAGCTATGTGAATCATGGTCTCACTTGTGCTATCTCTTTTCTTGTGACTATTGAATCCTTTTCCACATAGTGGATCAGTTTCAAGGGCAAAGTTAAGATTGCTGTTGAGATTACAGCCCCACTCAGATTACTTTATGAATCACATCGCTTTCCTGGTGCTAAAAAGAATATGTATGAAGCAAAGCAGCAGCTCGACGACTATCACTCCTGCCCAGCTCTGCTTGAGAAATAGACAGACACAGGCTCGCTTTTTCAAGAAGCTGGTTAGAAGCACTTACCAGTAGGAAATATTTCCTTAGAGAGGAGGTGGTGCATCTGGAGATGCCTGCTTTCAGGTCTGAGTAGCATGGTAAAGAGTAAGAGGGTGGGATTTCAGGCACACTATTTATTTATTATTTTCTACTTATTAGTGAAGCAGTTTGCTGTTCTTATTAAGAGATTTTGGATGACTTTCGAGCCATTTAACTTGCCACACACAATGAACAGGATCACAGGTTAGTTACCCAAGGATCTGTTTGCAGCACTGCCTTGCAGATATTTATAGTATTCATCAGAAGTACCCACAGTGGAAGCAGTCAGCGCAAGCAATGGTGTTGTCAAGAAAGATGACTGTAAGAGAGCTAAATGCAAGCAGGAGAAAGCCAGTTTGGCAGAACAATTAAGGTGAGAAAGGGGGCTGCTAAGGACTGCTGAGTTGTCTTGAAGCAAGTATTTCCACCTGAAGAGGATGTGGATTTGTTAATCCCAGGTGGTCAAGAGAAACAGCAGAATAATTTTCATTCATTTAATACAGCATCAATATCATGCATTCTCTAAACCAGTATGTGATAAAGTAACCAAACACCTAGAGAGAGATCCACAAAAGGGATTAATCGAAGGGATTTAATCTAAGGCTTAAATTTAGAAGGTTGTTTATGTTTATTACCCTTTCCCTTGGAGCATGAGGTTAAAGTAAACTATAAAACTTCAAATTCCATAAACACTTGGGAAAGCATGTGGCTTTTCAGCATTCCAATAAAGATCATCTTCCATGTAATCTTTGATTTCCTCTGGATCCTAGGATCCAATAATAGCTAACCTGGCATCATATATAGAGACTTGCTTTACAATTTAAACCACCTCAAGGACGTCACAGAATTATGTCTTACCCTCCAGTGTAGTGAGGAAAGAATCCTTCACACTTGTACTTTATTTAACTTTCCTATTTTAAAAGAAAAAACCCTGTTCTGCTTACCTTTGTTTCATGACACAGGTAGGATATCACCAAACGTCATGCTCTCTTACCCTAGTAAAACTACTTCACTGTCTTTTAAAAGTCAAACTCACAAATAAAGCAACTGTTCCTCGTTACCCTGTCTATTTATTAAATCATTAAAGAAGGTGTTATTATCATCTAATATTCTTTTTCCTAATGCCCACATCAGAGAAGGATTTGAAGATGTGCCATCATTTTAAATGTAAACCAACAATAATGATTTTAAATATCTTTTCTATAATAGACTTTGGTCCCGAAAATTAATCTTTTAGAAATAAAACTGCTATAAAACCCTACTATTACTGTTTCTTTTCTCAATATATTTCTGAGTAGTTAACATTTCTCTATGTTACTTATCTATCACCTACTTTTTAAAAGCCATTATAAACTTTTAAAGGTTTTTAAAATAGTTGTGTCCTTTTTTCATAGCTTTTCCTTATGTAGTATATTCTCTTTCTATGCAGAAAATGTACCAGCTGCTGTTGTCGGGAAGTATCAGTGTATTGTAGAGGACTTTAGTCTGCCCTTCTACTTATAAGAAACTGCTGCTGCAGAAATGTGTTGGTCTTTGGGAATAAACCATTCTTCTGAAAAGTGAAGACTGGATTGATGCTTTCCTACAAATTTAAGACAGCAGAATTCAAATAGAAAGGTAAGGGGAGAGAAGCCAAAAGCACATAACTGGATTTCAGCCTGTGGCCTTCATTCCCCACTGCTCTCTTTCTTTGCAAAGGGCTCATACTTTTCAAATGATAGTTACCCTATCTTAAATGGATTATTTCAAAAATTCTGCTTAAAGTGACAGTTTGTTCTATGTGACTAAATACAATGGTTAGTTTCTATCTTTCTTTTCCTTTCTTGAATAGAACTGAAAAGTCATTTTTCTAACCTCATTAACACTCTTCTAGTAGTACAAGAAGGTACAGGTGCCCCCCAGAAATATCCCATATTAAAGCATCATGTGAGGAGTGGAGTAGTAAAGGATAAGCATCAGCAGGGAGGATATATCGAGACATCTCAGCACTCTCTCTCAAGTATCCTGTGTTTCTCTTGGCCTCTAGACTCATATTCCATTAGCCAACATATTTACTTCACCCACCTTACTTGAAGTCACAACTGGGAGAGTAGTGATGTTAGTAGGAATTAGTTTTTATCATGAAACTTGCAATAGAATGAGATTTTTCTTTGTTTCTGTCTTCAAACGGACACTTGAGAATACTGAATTTCATTTAAAAACAAAACAAACAAAACCTCCAGCAACTGTGGAACTAATGAAGCCTTGTCTGATACAGCTCAATGCCCTCAGGGCCTTCTCAGAACACCACAATAAATCCTGACTCTTACAATCATCACATATAAAACCACACATAAGACAGCAAACGGGCTGCTGCCACACAGGGTGTTTAACACATCAGTGTTACCAGGAGATGGTAACTTTTTTTCTCTTTGCATTCCATTTACTCATTCGGGAAATGGGGGGAGGGGGGTGTTTAAAAATGTTGAGAGTTCAGCCTTCTTTCTAATCTGATTGAAATTGGCTGGCTAGGTTCAAAAGTTATTGAAGAGAGTGATGCGCAGAGAGGAGAGTTCTTAAACCATCATTTCCTTACAAAATTCAGTAAGAAAAAGTTTTATAGATATGAAGAAAATAGTTTGAAATATGACTACAGGCACACTGAGACCTTAAAAGAGAGAGACAAGTCAAGACTTTTGAAGCTGTTATATATTTGAATTCTATATTTAGGCAAGAGAAGGCCTATTAAAATATTTCAGGAATGGCAATACTTAATATAATACAAGAACATCTCCATAAAATCTGACTGACCATTTTGCTTCACAAGCAGCTTTACCACGCTCAGAGAGGAAGGATTCCAAAGCAGCTGTTGCTTATAGGAGCTAGGTATGGAGAAGGTCTCTCATAAATCTAGCTTATGCCTTCTTGCTCAGGAAAGAGCTTAAATTTCTAGCGCAGGTAGTATTCTGCTACTTTACAATGCCCTTTCAGTACAAAAGAGCACTAAAAACAGACTATAAAGGCTGTAAGATTCACTATGCTTGCTTTTCTTCTTAACTAGTACCCTGTTTATGAAGATCCAGTCAGTCCAGTGGTCTTGTTTGCAGACATTAGCTCAACAAATAACAGGATAGATACACTTTCATGTGACTTGGGTAACCAACATGAATTTCTCATTCTGCAAATTATACTCAGCGGAGCACTTGCAAAATTCTACAAGCCTAATGTGATTGCAAGATTATTTGATGAACTACATAAAACACACACATTCATATAAAAAAATCATTAGCAGGTCATGGATAATTCACAGATAGAAAAACTGATTAAATCCCAGAGCAGTTATATACAATGAATGGCTTGACCTGCTCTATTCAGTACATGCATATTGCAGAAGTCAAGTATATTGGCTCTTTCCTGACACTTCATAGATCTTTGCATATATTATTCCAACTATTCCATAGATTAGAGTAAGAAAAAGATGTTAAGTTAACAAGCTGCTTCTGAAAAACCCAGCAATTACAGTGATTCGTAAGCCAAAATCTGAAAATCTTTCACAGGTTCCATTAAAATTTACTTTAAATCTTTTCTTGGATAAGCTATGGAATACAAAACTGATGGTGTTCTACATTTTTATTGGAAAAATGCCTTCACTCTTTCCGAATAGCAGTTTACAGGTGCTCATTTGAGTCTCTAGCCAAATAAATTATTATAGGGTTATTTAGAGTCCTGTTCCGGTAGAGTTACTCCACGTGCAAATGCCTATTGATTTCAGTGGAACTTCTATTATGCTATCTGCTGTGAAGTCTTATTTCTTTCACATTTAAAATCCTCACCGCTGTGTTTGCTCATTTCATTTTATTATTGGTTCAAATCATTGTGATATTAGAGCTAACATATCCAGAGTAAATCTATGGAATGAGAGAGACTACAAATCAGAACGCTAATGATAAAGATAGCCACTCACAAAAAGAAGGCTTACCTATTTTCTTTGAAGACTGCTAGGTATAAAGAAACTTAATCAGTAAATGACACTTAATCTTTCTTAACTCTAATATACCATATAATCTTATTTGTATCCATTGTTTTTACAGAAACCTCCTTTCAATGTAAGCTTAACTCTATTTAATAATTAAAATTACTTAAAAGTAAAATTGACTACTTACAGGTACAAGCACTGATTATGTTAATTTAAATTATAAATGCTTTTTCTTCAGTGCAATCATGTATTTTTAAGTCTTTTAGACAATCATGCTTCAAGCACATTTGGTATGGAGTACGTGAACTGATAACTTTCATATGGTAATAAGCTTCCAATTTCATGTAAACCTTTTTTCTTTTTTTTTTTTTTTCACTGAAAGCATTTATCTTTTATTCATTACATAATCCTCTTTACATACAATGGCTATACGAAATATCAGTAATAATCTGTTTCATCCTTTTGATTGTTTGAGAACATTCTGCAGAGCAAAATTTGATTTTCATGTTTTCTGGCTGCAAGGCTTTCCATATTTTGCTTGGTTCATTTGCTGCTCACACCCAAATTGGGAAACTCTGATGTGAACATGTGCAGGCCCTAATTCAGTAAAAGTACTTAAATCATCTGTATTTAAAGCTGTCTGCGGCGTAAATGTGCCTACTTGAGTGCTTAAAGCTAGGCAAGGGCTTATGCGCTTTGCTGTATCTCAAAGAAACTTGATTTTCTATTCAAGGCATTATAGCCACCCACATGACTATGCTCTGAGATGATACCATGTTAACCATCAGCCAGGTTCCATGTATGTGAAAAGGGTTCACTGAAGAATCACTTCTTTATATATAATCTACAGGTTATTTACAATCGAATTTGTAGAATTGTTTTTAACCAGTCATACAGTAAAAATAAGAGCATCACTAGTTACTGTTTAACATACTCGGAATAACCCTTGCCATGTGCTGGCCTCTGGGGTGCTCTGCGGAGCCTCAGTAAAGACGGAGACGGGATGTAACTCGCCTCACTGTAGGCATACGTATCTAAGCCAGACAATTATTTCTTCTTTGTAGCTACTGGAGAAATAGGTGTTTCTACACAATTATTTATATTCCTTGAAATGCTGATATGTACCACATAGCCCCTAAACCATGTTTCTGCTTCTCTCTACTGACCACAGCAAGAGTCTCCATGGACACACTTAGTTAAGGCCATGACACTGCAGACGACTCCCACTCTGCTGGGAGACTCTCAACCCTCTTGAGTTTTTTCCTTTAAAGTATGTTTAAAATTTTTCCCATCACCTCAAAGCACTGGTAGTCTGTTGGAGGAGGATCCATTAAAATGGGTGACACCTGAAGTGGTAATTTGCAGTCTTTTCCCTGTGAGCATTCGGCCCTAAAAGACAACAGTACCTGAGATGCAGTGCGTTAGTTTTTGGTGGGTTACTGCATGCCCTGTAAGTGCCTGCACACAGGAATCCCCTCAGTGGGTCACCGATCAGACTGACAAGAAGCGTTCGGAGCAGGAAGAGCCATGGGGAGATCCTTAGACACAACACCAGCTGCTCTGCAGGGTAAAGTGGCTGCTAATCATGAGAATTGCTCATTCACCACTCAACCAGGGAATCAAGGACATTCAAATTTCCACAGTTGCCAAAGATTTACTATCTCTATAGCTCAAGAAGAAAAAGCTGCCAGGTATTTGCTCTTTCTTTAAGGTTACCTAATATATTATCACTTATTAAACTTTTCCCATAGAGATGATGATCAACTATGAAGCACCAAATAAAGTGGTGTTTGCTACAGCTTTAACATTTTGCCTATTCTGCTGTTTGTGGAGGACAGATGGCACTATGCTTTCACATGTTGCTCCTTACTCTATTCCAGTGCGTGACCTGACTGATAAATATAGAGAAAGCTACCATTACAAAGGACAAAGTAGCGTACTTTGGACTGACCTTACAACACTACACCTTACAAAAAGGTAAAATGATCTGAATGGTAACCAGGAAAACTCTAATAGGAATGAAAAGGGAAGAAAATAGGTGAATGTGACCTTTATGAGGATTCAGTTCATTCTAACATTTCCTTAATTCTGTATTTTCTAGTAGAAAATTTCTAACTTGAAAGGGAGGTTGTATTTGGGAACATGACAGAGCAAATACACTGCTTACCTAGTTCTTAAAAGGGCCAGTGCATTAAATATGAGAAACAATAGAGATTCACAAGACCAAAAAAACCCAAAACCCTGAAAATCCACTCTTTTGGCCAAGTATTCACAAAGCAGAAAAAGCAGGTAAAAAGAGAGCAATAACCCAAATATATGAGCCCAAGAACACTACTAGAGTACAGTGATGTGTGATTCAAATTCAGAAGGTTATCCTTCTAGGGAGGAGTCCATTAGTCCAAAACTTTGAGAGCTCTTGACAAGCTAAAACCTCTAGTGCTGAGGGAAAAAGCATAATCTATAGTCCAGATAAAATGATCAAACTATTATCGCTAGTCCAAATGTTGGAACCCTATCTGGTTCATCATCCAGTAGTCCACTACCAGTTCTCCTTCAGAAAAGAGTCCAAATAATGTCCTTTAACATTTCACGTTTGCACTGTGTACAAAGTAGGTTCTCTAGATGGGCATGCAAACATACCAGAGGTTTCCTAACTGCTTGTTAGGTGGATGGCAATTTGTCTGACAGTCAGTTTTAATGGAATGAAAACAGTTTTTGCACTCTGTTTTCAGCCAGAAAGAGTTCACAAAGATAAGGTCACTCTCCAAAAACTGATGTGTCAGACAAATCACCATCCAACTTGCAAACTGTGCCTCTAAGGCAGACTGGTGTGATTTGTGACTTTGGGGTTTGTTTTTTATTGCTCATATTCCTGAGAAAATCACTGTGGAGCTCATTTGTTCCAGAGCCTGCACAGCCAGAACTCCGTCATGAGGAACTCACGGAAGGCATGACCACCAAAAGCGCTCCTCTTTTGTTCACAGAATAGCACCTTCCAGAGGTCAAAGGAAAATAAGTCTGATAAGCTGATGCCAAGTCATACTTCACTGCAGAGATGGCTGTCTGAAAGGGGCAATGTCAAAAACCTGTTTGAAGTTTGGATCATCCAGTATATCCTCCACAGTCAATTTCTCAAATACAATGCAGGAAAAACCTCAGCGCCTGCAAGCAGCTTAAGAGACTGGAAGGAAATCTAGGGCTGTTTATTTACAATAAGAATGCTTAGCTGAAGGTTCAGTCATTGGTTTATATGTGTTTGGTTTTTTTCTTTTTAAACACACAAACCCAATTTTTTACCATTTTCTCCTGAAATCTACTTTGAAATAAGAAGGAGGCACATTGTTTAAAATCCCACCTGTGCAACCTTGGCCAAAGTTGGGCTTTAGCCAGGCCATTAGCAGTGAAACATTATCACCACATCTGATTTAAGAGCATGCCCACAGGCAGAAACTGCAGGGCTCAGTAGCTGCAGAGCAGGGGCTTAGTGGCTGTCAGCAGAGTGTAGTTCATGTTCCCAAGTGCATTTATGTTTGGTATTTATGTGAGTGAAAAAAAAATAAATAAAATCATTCTCGATCTTCCTAGCATTTAGAAAAATTATAGAATAAACCACCTACAGTAGGAAATACCTCTTACCTGAATCTGGCCTAATTCTGTCTATTCAACAGACAGATCAAAAAAGGGCTAGTTGTGCCTTTAAAGCTGGTGCTGATGTCACTGTCCAGCGTTCACTTAATTGGGTCACACAAAGCTGCACTGACTGACAAAGATAATTTGGCTACATACAGATTGTTCTGTATTTGAAGTGAATACTCTTGCAAAGGTCACTATTTCATTGCACGTTTATTAGGTGCCTTGGTACTTCCTTTAAGTGATGCGGCTAATGTTGTCTGGTGGATTCTTTCTCAAATGGCCTGAATTTAATATCTGTCTATGGGGGCAGAAGCCAGACACTCCACCACAGTATCTGAATCTGTTGCAACTATGAACAGTTTTTTAGACTTATAAAGCTCTGGGATGGAAACATACTTTTTGCATTGCAGATGGAGAGCAAGGGCACAGGCAAACGGAGATGACCCCACACCACAAAGGATAGCTGTACCTCAACCGAAAACTGACCCTGGGATTTTTACATCCAAGCCAAGTACCTTAGCCTCTAGACCATCCTCCCAAGTGCAAAGATAGCTGCATATTAGTTAAATAAAAACTATTAGATTTGCAAGTCTTCCCTATGCATCGCTAAGATTAGCGGGTTTAAAATACTGCGTGTCACACTAATCTTCAGAGAAAAGTGATTTAAATATATTACTTCATCACATCCACAACTTTCCCATTATCATTGTAAGGGGCTTTAACAAATAGAGGATAAGTGGGAGAAGGTTTGTGTTAGCATTAAAAATGCTTTTTTGAGAGTCTAGAAAAATATTGGCCAAGGATCTGTTTTCAATACATTCAATATTGATGTGCTCTTAAAGCAGGGTGTTGCCCCTTCTTTTATGCTTTTATACTTGCAGCTGTTAATAAATTAGCACTTTTCAATTCCAATAAAGTTACGCCATGTGGTCTGAAGTAATCTAATTATTTCCAATGTGAGTTAAATAGTCATCTTTAAATATAGCTCTTTTAAAAAGTGCATATTTTTTGGTTCAATTCTACCCTGCTAAAATCAAGCAGAAGAAATCTCTTGGATCTAAACAAAAATTTGAAGCCATCTGAATTACTAAAATACGCACAAGGCCAAAAAACTTGTGTAAATTCTAATAAGATAAATCTAAAGAATTCAGATCATGTTTATTGATACATTTCAGTGACATAAAATGAACTTTTCAGCCTAGGGACAGCAGTGATTAAAAAATGTTAGATTGATGTTTCAGCAAAGTTCTGTTTTGACGGTTTAAAGACAAGAAAAATTTGAAAATTTGTCTCCTAAAACTCTCTTCGTGACTACGCAGATTTTTCTTGTAAAAGATATTAAAGCCCAATGATTATAAAGTAAGTAACTTAAAAGTAGAAATCAAACAATAAGGACCCAAGTCAAAGATACTTCACCAGAAAAAAAAATGCCCCATAAAGGTGGCTTTACACTTCCTTTACAGTTCTTTGACTCTCCAGTTTCCAGCACAATAATTTAGAACAGCCTGAGGTCTGCACTGACTTGTACCTCAATCTCTGTAGTCCAGAAAAGCAGGTCTAGCTTCAGGAGACTAGGAGAATGCAAAGGTCCTTAAATGAGGAATCTTTTACCCAATAGTTTCCTTTATGCAGAGAAAAGTCTTGCCTAGGTGGTAAAACTAGTTTTTAAGGTCTTCTGCAAAGGAAAGTTAGTGAAAAGAAAACACTGAAAATCGACTCCCTCTGCGCAGGCAGACACAACAAGGACACCAACATCTCACTTCACTAGTAAATACAGGAGGATCTAACCAAGGAGTTCTTTTCTTTTTTGTTTTCTCCCCCACCCCTCCACCCCCCCAAATCAACTAATTTTTCAAGTGTCAATCAATACGTCAATCCCCAAGCACAGTTTTAACATTTGGGAGAAGTAATTCAGCTTATTAGAGTTATGTATGTGTATTTTTCAAGTCCTGGTGTTTTGCTTGAGGAGTTAGTGCACTCTAAAAGCAATTACTGTATACATTTAGATACTATCTACACTGTATAAAAATATTTGTTACATTGAAAAAGACACACTGGAAGAAATGATTCTGTTAAAATACGGAATCACAGAAGGGATCCCACTTCAGTGTTAGCTATGGAAAAAGCAGAAGTGTTTTTTGCACCAGTTGTGTTTTGTTTTTAATCTCTCTGTAAATTTCTATAACACAATTGGAGAGAAAACAAACGTCATTGCCTAACCAAAAGCAAACTTACTTAGAATAATTGAATTGAATTTCAATCCAATCTCACTAACGGGTATCCTCACCATAATTTATGAACATTTCATTGTGAAATATTTATTGCAATTTTTAAAGGTGGATTGGTAAAGATCACTTCAGCTCTCCACATTACTTCTCTAATTCTCGTGCTTTAATTGAGTTTATCCATCAATGTCGTATACTGTTTGGAGAATGGATGCAGGGCTAGAACTGTTAGCTCTGCGTATGGGAAGGACTTTGATTTAATTAACAATATTATCTCTGTAGAGAAGTTAAAGGCTATATTCATTCTGTTCTAATAAATTGGATTCCGGTTCTTTGTTTGGACAGAGAGTGGTGAATGATGTTCAAGTCTATTTCTTAGAAGTAGCAGTACATAGAACAGCAATAGGTTGCATAACGGTAGTAAGTTCAAACCATTAAAAAAGGAAAAATTATTACCCGACCTTATTAGAAACGTACCGTTAGTGTTGCACGACATACTTGTCCGTGAAACACTACTGTTTCCTTGCTTCTCTGTCAGTTTCAACTGCCAGGATAAAAATTCAGTTTCAGAAACCATACTGCAAATGCAGGTATGGACTTCCACCTTGAACGTGTGAGACATTCTTTGTTGCTTTTGCCTTGGCAGTTAACTCAGTGAAAGGGCTGAGTTAAGATAATTACTCACATGAGGTATGCGTTCAAAGGAGACCAAGATACTTTGAATGTATGTTGATATTGCCAAATGAGTCTCATTCAGCCTCATGGTTTTCAATACATCTTAATTGGTTTTGCATTTTGTACGCTCCCCTGAACATCTTTAAAATAACAGCCAAATAAATTTGTTTTAAGAAAAAACAACATTCTGGTTCATGCATGAGGCATAGAGTTGAGCTTGGACCATGAAATAGAGAGACGATAACGTTCACTTAAGTCCTCCCTAAACACAGTTAAACACCAGCACAGGCAGAAACTGTTTTCCAATATTTGATTAAGGTACAGAATGCAACATTAAGCGGGTGCATGATGAAATATATCCTCTGCTTTTTATAGTAACTTCTAACCTAGTGTGTCAGAGAACTATATTTCGTGTGTCATACAGTTATTGAAATACTGTTAAAATATACTTTCTGCACCTTGTGTATCACCTAAGCCCTTTACCATTTTTAAAAAGTGCTGAACTCAGTGTTCTAGAGTCAAAAGCGAGAAGAGATGTGCAGTCTGTTTATGGCCAAGCGCTCAGCACAATTACACCAACTGTAAGACAGGTTCTTGAATACTGAATCGGAGTTCACATAACATAGATAACCAAAGGGTTAAATCCAGGTAACTTTATTTGCATGGATGTATTTTTATACTCCTCAATATTATTGCAGTTAAATCTACAAACCAAATCTTCTGAGACTGGGCTTTCTGCCCTGGACTGGTTCTTAAAACAGTCAGTCGTGAAACAACAGATTACAGCTGGGAGCAGGCAGTAACAACACATGAGAGAAGTAGCACTAACAGTGGTTCTTCTCATTTTAATCCAGAAATCTTATTTTTTAATGTCAGATAACGAGGAGCAAGAACCTTGCAGAAAGATAAACGAAGCACACTATTTCTGAAGTAGAAATACACTAATTAGTACCGAAAAGGAGGACCGGTGATGCTAAACAGAACACAAGACCTGAGAAAAGAGCAAGAACCACTGACAAATGCTTCAGCAAAAGCTGATAGGAGATTCTAAAGTATTGATTCTATCTTTTATCTTCCTAGGCTATGTGAGCAAGCAAATAAACAGCAGGACAACATCAAAACCAAAACTATTCAATAGGGTGGACACAGATCAAAGCAGTCTTGAATGCATTTTATCATTGTTTCCTGCTGGTAAGTATTGTTAATTGGAAGCATAATATGAATGCATGAAAGCAAAACAGGAGTCATGCATTTGGTACCAGAAGACCACACATAACATCTAATTAGAGCATCTAACAATATACCAGCTTAAGTTTAAAGACAAAAAAAAAGTGGTATTATTAACGTGCAGAGGCTGAATCTAATAATTAGTAATTCTACAGTATTTTAGAGTACTTCAGGCTGGATCCTCTGTGTGGGGTTTCTTTAGCTTTGTTGTGGTTTTGTTTGTTTGCTTGTTGAAAGAAAAAGAATAGGTCATAAGCTGTCACCATCAATAAAGAAGGATGATTATGTGCCTCTTATTAAAGATGATAACATTTCACCTAGCATAGAAACATTATTTAAATTGCATGGCCACATGAATAATCCTAAAATCTGGCTGAGGCACTGTTTGAGTCAAGGTAGCTATAATGGAGTAAAAGAAGCACAACCTAAGAATTATCCCCTTATGGGAAGGTAAAGTCAGTTTGGTCTCCAGAAAAGAAATTAAGTAACCTCTCTACTGCATTTAACTGCCATCAGGCTTAAAACAGGGAAGAAGAAACACTTTTCATGTAATCTTCCACAGCCTCACTTTTCTATGAGGAAGGAATACTCATAAATTATGAATCTATTTAACTGTATGAAACCAAGGAATGTTTAATATCTCAAGAAGCATATAGTAGAATGTTCTTGATGTCCTATATATACACAAAATTTAACAATAGGACAGAAAATCCTATGAATAAATTGCAAGTATTCCTTACTGTCAAAGTTTGCTTACCTTCCTGTTCTCTGCACACATCTTCCCACTTCTTGAAGATTATCTACGGAGCATTTCTTCTAATAAGAAACAGAGACATAAGAGCATCAGAAATATTTACCTTTTAAAAGAAATGTTCTGCGATTCAGGAAGGAAGAAAAGATTAAAATCATTAATACACCTTCAGGGAAGATTTTCAGGTAACGTAAATTGTCAAAAGTCATTACAGGGTCTATTAACAATTAACATCAACCAAAAATCTTCCCTGTTCACATCTTTGTAATTCAATGGTTTGCAACTTTTAAAAACCTGCAGTCTTCCAAATTTTCCAGTGAAGATACAGATCCCCCTCAAAAATTTTTCACATACATAGATTCTCACAGAACAGTATATTAACTTTTCTTCTGCTTTTCCTAATTGTACTTTGCAGTTTCCTTGAAAACCACAGATCGTCACCCTGTGACTGACTGATCACAGGTCAAAAAGAGCCCAGTCTCCTTCTTATGAGCTCCTTGGGCAAGCAATCTCTGCTAGCCAGACTGTAGGTACGGTCTGGAAAATTTTTATTTCAGTTCACTCCTTTATTCCCCCCATGACTCTGGAGTGTAGGTGCTTTAAAGTTTTGTTATTTTTTTATTTAATTCACATTTCTCACACAAAAAACAGCTAGAAAATATTGGCTTTCAGAAGGTTCAAATAATTCTTATCATTTTTCTTAATGAAAAACTGAGTGAGGATGAAACACAAGAAGAGACAAGGTCAGTGAAGTTGTGGAATCTCCATCCTTGCGGGTATTCAAAACCCCATCGCACACAGCCCCAGGCAACCTGCTGTATCTGGACCCGCTGGAGGTTGGACTAGCTGACTTCTGGAAGTCCCTTGCAGCCCACATGATGCTGTGGCTGTGCTGGAGGTAACACTAGAGAGGTTTCTTAGACAATACTAGACATTCAGTAACTATGCGCATTTCAATCATAATTTTCTAGTGATCTTCAAGGTTTCATGGCTTTACCCAGTATAATATTTGCTTGGTCCCATGGCTATACTTTTCTAAATCCACCCAAGCCAAATTTCCTCCAGAATAATGGCCATGTTAAATGCTCTTCTGGGCCAGATTTGTTTTGAGCAACTCCTATGTGTATCATTGTCCCGCACTAAAATTCAATGTCGGTAAAGGTCACAGACACCATACTAACAATAGGTAGATAATAATCCAATTACTGCAAATAGTGGTAATTCTAACAGACTCAGCGTCGCTGCCCAGAAAGCAAAGCGTGTTTCTTGAGGGCTGAAGGATTTTGGCTACGTTCTTTACATTTCTGCTCAAATTCTTAAGGTAGCACAAAAGGACTTGGAATAGCTCACAGAAACTTCAAGAAATTAACATGATGCCAATGAAGCTTATAAATGCAGTACTTCTAAGCCCAAACAAGCACAAATTTAATGCACATATTGCGTTAAATTTACTTACACCAGTATCGTCTTGTTTACAGTCCAGACACTCCAAAGATGTGGCAGCAACAGGTTAGTACCTGCTTGACTTTGAATGTTAATTTAATGGGTTTTTTTTGTTTGGTTCAGGTTTGGGGGGTTTTGGGGGGTTGTGTTTTGGGTTTTTTTCGCGTGCAATTGTATAGTAATGAGGCGGGTCACTCTGCCTCTAAAGAAACTGTGACTTAGGGTTGAGCACTCATAGACAACCACCATGGCTGGTCATTGTTTCCTCTTTTTCTCACTGAATGTAGCTTAGCTCACGTAGAGTCACACAAGCTATCCAATTTCATCCTTATTTAAAGTTGCATAAATTGGATTATTTGCTTTCTGGAATGTGATGCCATATTCTTTACAAATTATATGAATTCTTTGTTCCTCAATGTACTGTTTTACATTTGTCCAGTGACAGTTATGTAACTTATTATTTATTATTCCATCAATCTTAGTTTCATCTGTAAATAATGCTAGAATTATTTTAAATTTTCTTTCAGGAAAAACTGAATGATGTGGAGCTGACAAATCCAAATAAAATTTTTCCTCTGAATATTAAAGCTAATAATGAAGTACTGAGAAGCACCAATTCTCATGCTTGTAACAGAAATAATAATTACAGGACTGATACCGTATAATGCTGGTTTTCAATTGAGATGCCCTCTGTTTATAGGTACATGACAAAAATCCACTATGTCTACACAACATATGGATATGAGTCCCAATATTTTTCTGCTGTCAGCAAGTAGTACAGTGTGAAATCCTATGGCCTCTATCTGTAGTAACTAGTCCGCCTGAAAAAAACACCACCTTATTAACTTGCTGAGTTAGATCAAGCAGTGCTATATAATTCAAAGTCCCATGTGGAGACCAGTGTGGTTCCACATGATAGAATTTTTCTTTTTTTGCTGTTTACTCAAAAAAGTAGGAAATTTCACACAAAATAAGTGTGTTAAAGGTTAAGACAGAAAAGCAAAGTGCTCCAGAAGGTAGGAAATAAAATCAAGGTGTAGTGCGCAACACAGCTCAGATCCTTTAGGCACAAACACTACAATTTGAATGCTGCCTTCCATAACGTGCACATACACTGTGTTCCTTTCCCTTTCTTCTCCCCTCTCTTTGCCTCCCAGCCAAAATGACCCACTCTCTTTCATTAGAAAAATGCCAAGTACTGTGAATGAGTTGGGTTTGTCCTTTGGAAGAGAAGAATGGTGGTATCAAATCAGGTGGACCGTCTCTCCAGTGACCCTAATACTGACAAATATCTGATGTTTCAGATACATTATAAGAATAAAGCAAGCATATGGTGACAAAATTCTGCAGAGTCCATTGATTTGCAGCTCAAGGGTTTCTAAAAGCGATGGGCTGACTATTCAAATCAATAGGAACTGAGCTTTGAGTTTAGAAGTACTATATGAATACTAAGACTGATGGAAAACCGGACCAAGCTGGACACTCAAAATAAGTGAAAACTTTCTACTTTAAATTTGTTTGGAACTAAAAATGGATAAGAAAGGGGAAACAAGAAAACTCTTAAGATTGCTGTGAAGATAAATTCCTTAGGGTTTGTGAAGCAGTTGAACACTACAGCTAAAGCATATAACAAAGGAGCTCACAAGGACATTAGTAATTTTGTACTCTGCGGGGTTTGGATGGCAAAGTAAATAAGGCTTAGGGGTATGTACCATATGATTCAGCACAAGCAAATGTTGAACAAGTAACCCCACGGTGACCACTGTACATCTGTGTATAAGTGCATATATAAACTATATCTATATACACACACAGTGTAAAAGGCAGGGGTCCTGTGGGGAAAAAAAGCTCTAGGTGAATCGGTAATTAAAACTTTTTCAACTGTAAATTCACTGAGGAGCTTAATAAAATTCCCATAGATTTCCCACATTCTGACATTTGAAAACTTGATATTCTATTTTTCTTAATGCATTTCTCTGGGGTGCAAAGTACGTACATCTAATTTTATACAAAGTCCACTGATTGACCGAATTACTTTTCAACCGCCTTTGATACACAGGAAATACTTTCCCTTTGCTTATGTTGCTTTTAAAGACATACACAGAATATATATGCACTCGAACTATTTTGTTACGTTATTTTAAATAATTGCGATAATTAAATTTGATTTAAGTATTTTAAGGGGTTTTCTTCTGTGTACTCAAGTTGACTTTATGAATATTTTTTATTTAGGTACCAAGAATTTTTAATGTGCCTTTTAATGTACCCAGTTAAATTGCGTGACTTCCTATAGTTGATTCTGAAACAATTCACAATCACTAAGCATAACTCTGCCTCATGTCTACCATAGAACAACAGCAAAATTCAATCTGAAAAGCCCAGATATTCAATTTCTGAAAAGCTGAAGTGTAAGAATAATAAGCAGATGACACTTGCTTCCCACAAAAAGGAGGCTACTGAGAAGATATTCTCATCCTTCTACTATAGGTCATTTTGACATATAGCTTAATTCCTTAGAAACACTTTCAAAGGCATACTGAAACCTCCAGACTACTTAAACGTTATGTTGTACTGCTGAGCCTTGACCTAGCCTGTCCCAACAATGGGACTTGCTACGTGCAAGATTGCAGAGTTTATAGAAAGCTGCCTTGGAGCCCAAGGTAAGTAGCAGTGCAAGCCATACAAGCCACCAAAACCCCACAGAAGATCTATGCAAGCCCCAGGCGATGCGGAAAGACCTACCCAGGATTTTGTTACTGAGATGAATTTCACTCCAAGAGGAAACATTGCTGAGAGCAGTGACAAGCAGAAAGATAGCTCTCAAAACAATTTTATATAAAGGATACTGAACCCTTATTTTATTTATAAATCTCTTGAAATGTCTATCTTTGGATGCATGCTTATGTATACACTTCCCCTTTCTTAAATCACAGCAGAGTTTTTTCACAAGTTTTACGTGACAAATTTACCTCCTTTGAAGTGTTGCTTCGCCCCCCTCAGGAACTACAACAAATGTTCATAACAGCAAACTTCTACAACTATTATTTAGATTGCTTGGGAGAAAAGTCTGGGTTATAAGAAACCTAATCATTAGGAAGCCTTTGGGTGCATTATGATTCTAGACTTGTTCTTGTAAAAGTCCAAGTTCCACTCCCAAAGAATGCAATAAGCCAGAAACCTCTGAGCATACAAGGCTGCAGCTTCTTCCCAACCAGCATCAACACAGAAAGAAAAATGAAAACTACTCTTCAGTACATGAAGCAACTAAGAAGCACTGTCTGTGTCTGGCTCTCATTCCGATACAGGTTCTGCTTCCAGCATTTCTAAGTCTTTGCTTTTACTTCTATGTGCTATGGTGAAGTGAAAGCTCAGGTTGTTACTAAAATGTCACTAAACAGTATTTCTGAGGATATACATTTGAAAGCTCTGTCTAAGGGTACAATTGATTCAGCTGACCTTTCCATGTTACTCTGAACGCAGATATTCTAATAGCTAATGCAGGAAGCTACTGCATGTGTCACACCATACTTCTACTTGCTTTAACCTTCCAGTGTACGTATGTTTTAAAGTACAAAAATGTCAGTACCAGAAAAACAAATGCACCCAAAAACTTCAACTATAATGAAACCCATGAGACTTTTCATTTGCTTTCACCTGAAGAGCACAGGTTAAAAGATTAAACTGAAGTTCTTCGGTAAGTTACTTGTAAAGGGCCAAGAAGGACCTTACAAAATAAGTACCTATGTACTCCTCGTAGATGTCTATGCCAAAGAATGCAGAGCAATTTACAGATGATACTTAAACCGAGTTCAAATGAGCTAACCCAGACTTCCAAGTCTCAGTAGCACAAAGTTCTCGCAGGCACGTTTATCCTGCTGGAATGTAATTTATCTTGACTCAGTATAGTCCAGATGAAATAAATGGTGCACCTTGTCAAGCAAAATGGTGTTCACTGTGCAAGGGGCATTACAGCCTTTCCCTCTGTTCTTGTACTGCCACAACTGTGTTTCAACTAAGACATCACCTCTCCATTGTTTGCCCTAGTTGATGGTAAAACTAACCCTGACTAACCTGACTAACACCGAAAGCAGGACACATATTAAGTAGTAAAAGCAAGTCCCCTTCTAACCACAAAATGCTCGTTGTTTGACCTAATAATCAGTGCTTAAGAACACGCACATTTCAAAAACATTACCGCTGAAACATTATCAATCCACCAACATACTTCTATATATGGCTGTGGGCACGCTCTGGTTAGCTTACGGGGAAGCGTTTTCTGTGTAAATGAATTGCTTCTTCTTGAGCTGTCAGATGTATAAAGCATACAAAGCAGCTAGAAACCATCCAATAATCGCGTATTATCTCATAAACACGACCTTCATTAGGAACAACTCAGGAAAGCATTACACTGTGTGTAGAGTAATTTAAATTGTGACTTTTTTGATAGAGTAATAGAGGTTTGTCATATCTATAACATGTAGGTAACAAAAAAGCTTTCGGTCCTAAAATGTCCCTTAGATAATTAAAACACATATAATTTTTGCAGTAACAAATTAAAGCTTGGAGACTTGGAAATGCTGTCTGGTGAACAGGTTTAATAGTTTGTGTAGATGGAGAGGGATTCAGTGCCAAGGCAGGAAAGGAGAGGTTGACAGATTTAACCCACCTTCACGTTCTCAGTTTCAAAGCTGGTCCTGAGCCAATTCAGGCTTCTGCTTTATGCTATAATGCGTTATCCTCTATCGCCAAGAATAACTGGAAAGCAGCAGGCAAACCAGTAAAATGGCAGACGTCAAGAGGATGGGCACATCAGCCTTTTATGAGAGAACTATTTAATGGAATAGGTATTTCTCAAGCGAGATTTTTGCTTTCTTTCTTGCATTGAAGAAGAAGAGAAAATGCAGGGTCGAGCACGAAATCAAGCATCAACTGTTGCATCGGCACTTTGGAAAACAGAATAGGTTTCTTCAGTTTTGTCCATAGCTTTTTAACTGAATCACAAAATCGTTTCAGTCAACAATTTGAGAGTCTGATCCTGCTCTCAGACGACTCAGCAACGTTATTGTTCTGCTACACGGGGCAACCAATCCAAATTTTTCTCCACTTATCCACCTCCAAAGTGGTGTTCACAAAGGAAGAGATCCCACGTCATCTTCCATGTATACTTCAGTGATTCTCATAAGTTTTTCTCCACAGTCTTAGTGTTCTAACTTCAAAAACCTGTAATGATACTTTCTTACCTCAATAGCACAACAGTCCTGAGTACGTACACATAAGAAAATTAACCTTTGCCGTGTACTATTCACTCACTGGTGCTGCGTACAGAAGCAGAGCACTGATTTCACTAGGCCATTGTCATATATTTAACACTAGTTGGTAGTCAGTGCTTCACAGGAAGATGCAAAACGTTGCACGGTGAAACAACTGCATGAATCTCAGACTGTTACACGAACAGCTTCAGAAGGCAAGCACTTGAAAATGTCTCTCCTGCCTTCTCCCAAAGCTGAAAATCCACTCTGAAAAGTAGACCAGATTACTTTTCCCTGTGTATCTGATATGATCAGTTAGGTTTTAGCCACTACATCTTGAAATGTAAGAAATCCATCTTTTTGCTAAAAGCAAGTGTGAGACGGGTTTCTAGATTAAGGAAAACCAGACTGCCATCTACAACTGTGCAGCTTCTGTGGACCTCCCCAGGCTCAGTCCAAGGGACAGTCATGGAATTGTAGCTGGGGCACCCTGGCTTCTCTAAAATGTTAACTCGGGGCAATAGCCTGGCTTATACAGCCCACAGCTAAGTCTATGCTGAAGCTCATACTTTATAATCCGTGTTATCGTTCTTCATTGTTTTTCTTAAATTTTAAACAAAAGCCACAGAACATCCTCACTTTTCAGCATGAAAAGCGTAATAGTCAGATGCGATAGTGTTTGATTCTGGGAAAATGATACACTCATGGCATCAAACTTGTGAGGGAGTAGATGGTCTATTCCAGAGAGCAGTGCAGGTTTCAGGGACTCTCCGTGGGCCATACAACATTGATGTCCAAGCGTAGGTGGCCCCAAGATATCAGATCTTATTAATCATTACATTCTTCATGGAAAAGTTTTGTTACAGTATTTCAAAGGGTCTCTTGAATTTAATAAATTAAAATTGTTTTCACCCTCTGAGACTAGAACAAATAGATTCATGTTACTAAGGAAACCTGTCTGTGCAAGCGACTAGATAGGAAAATAGCAACAACAAAAAAATCCCTAAATCCATTGTTAATAAGGTTATTTTCTCTCATAATATTTGTGGCATACGCTAAAAGCATGACTATATTGTTACAAAGGCACTCACTTGGATGACCTACATAACTCATTCATGGCTTTCCTGCTTATGAATCTTTGATATCTATCAAAAAAAAAAAAAAAGATGTCAGTAAAACATTTGCACCACACCTTGCTATGCAATGTTCTGGTTTTATGACAAATGCAAGTTGTACCTTAAAGTAGCCAGAATTTCAATACATGAGCTTTTCAATACCACATTAAATTTCTGCCACTATCTTATAAAAGCAAACTGCAAGATCCTAAAACAGGGACAGACTATAATAAATCTCAAACATTCCTGAGGCAAATATATAAGTATGTAATGGGGATCAAAGCTGAATATATAAATCCAAGATGTGAAAAAGAACAAAATATGCTCAAAGTGTCTAAAATCACTGGCAATCTACCTGTCTAATGTCAGACTACCAACTAAAAGATAAAGAAGGAATATAAGGGGGGAAAATACTCTTTTCATAATACACAGGAGGGAAAAATTAAGCCAAAAATCCCCTAAACACAACCCCATATGTACAATGCTCTTAACATGCCAGAGCCTATTTAGACACCTATCAATCAATGTATGTATAAGGAAATATGTACAAAGAACCAACTAAAATACTAACATACAAAGATAAAACATCGGTATATGTTTACAGCAGAACACTGAAATACAATGATGTCCTGTGTCTATGGAGACAAAAATACGTTTGTGTGTGGAGTAAAATATGTTTTATTAGACTAAACGCTATAATTGATAAAACAATCAAGCATCCGTGCACAGAAATCCTTCTTTGGGTAATTAAAGATGGTATAAATTTGCAACTATATCAGCTGCTCTAACGAAAAGGTAATACTACTATTTAAAAACCTGTTTTGCTTGTGTCCTTAGGACTTTGTTGCTATAGCAAAACATCATTACCTCTACCTAGACACATCTAACATTTTTATTTGATTTAATACAATTACTGGGATTTGATGAAAGCTGTGTTAATTGAAGAGTGCACTCGCTCACTTAAATTATTACTCAATTTCTCAACAAAACTCAACAAGAAAAACCTGCTAAAGCATATCTCAAAAACACTGAAAATCACCTTTTACTCTTTGTCTGCCAGTATATACACGAAGCTGTCCACAACAAAAATTGTATTTTAAATGTCAGTGAAAGCAGTTGTTCTCCAAAGAGATCTAAAAAGTGAATCTATGTTTATCATGCAAATAAGGCTTTAAGGTTATTTTGGGAGAAGCACTGAAAAGTAATTCCAATAAAAATGGAAGGGGAATAACGTACAAGCTAGAGTACGAGAAGGAACATAAATTTTAAAATGTTGAATGGACCTAATTGTAAATAATTGTTAAGTAAAAGTGCATTTTAGAATATTAAGCAGATGTTTAATCATCTCAGTTGAAAAATGAAATTAAATACCAGATAACAAAATTTCAGGTTGTTAGCGGAATATCATAGCAAAGTCAAAGTAAAAAAATGTGGTTCAGTTGCCTGTGTGGATTTAGGTGGAAAACATTTTGTATTAATTTTGTTATGTAGAAACAGTTTAGGAATTGACCCTGTAAAAAGATACTTCTAAATGTGTGAGCTTTGAGTGACTGGCTTTCATCTCTGAAGCATTTTGGTCTCATCTAAGCACTGCATGCTGCAAAACTGCTTGACATTGAGCAGATTATCTTGTATGACATAGTTTTACAATAATCAGTGTTTAACTAAAAGTTAAAGGATACAATTTATACAAATAAAGCTCTAGGTTACCTGAAGAATGAAAATGTTCCAGGCGCAGGGTATTATTTTGGCTGTTCTGTCTACTGGATTACTGTTGGATTAATAGACCTCCCATGAAGAGCATTGTTAAAACAGAATTTCCATGACAGGGAATGACATTTCAAACACACTTGTTAGTGGAACGCGTATTAAGAGGCAGCCATCACCAGTAGGTTTTGGATTTGTCGCACCAAAGGGAAGAAGGGTGAAGACATAAAAAGAAGAAACACTGCTCATTCCTCAGTTGCACAAAGAATGGAGGAGAAACTGAGGAGACAGTTTTGAAGAGGGTGTAGGCATGCTAACGTTTAGTTTAAAGGGAAAGTAAGTTGTACAAAAGGTGGCTATCAAGATAGTAGCCTCAGATAAGCCGGAAGTTGGTTACAGCACAACTTTAACTAGTGGCTGAGGAGAAGAAAGACCTGCTGCAGAAGAGACCTCAGCAGAATTTCGCAGAACTGGAGACAAAGCAAAGCTCTGAACTGAGGTGCCTGGGACTATGGCTAAGGACATATAATTGTGTGGCTTGCTGTTTTTTTTCTTTAAGGTATCGTTTCTAACATGGCAGCAATACATTCAAATCTGAATCAGAGTAAAGACAAGCAAAGCAGGCTGTTGTGTGCTATAAGCATCATATTGTATGATGTAACCACAAAATTGTAAGTAAACCTGAAGCAAACTGCTTGTAGCACTTTTACTAGAATGAAATTATGTTTAGTCTCTCAAGATAAGATTAATAATGGCAAATTAATTTATGCTCCCTCTAAACCAGTAGGCAGAGACAAGCAGCCAGTATAGTCATGATAATGTCTAACTCACTTGTCTCCAGTGCAATAAATTTAGATGAGGTATCCTCTATGCAAATTGAAAACAGATATCTGATCCAAAAGAAAGTGACGCTGTTTGAAACAATTTGCAGGGCTGTGTCAGGCCATACTGAGTAATGCTCCTTGTGCTATAAAGTACTGTGATATGAAATCCATCTAAACCAAAAGCATTCGTTTTTTTTTTTGACCTACACTGCAAGATACAAGTTTATATAAGTGACAGGATGGTAATAAGTGTTGTAATTGTCCACACTTACTTTCTATTAAAATTCCAATCAGTGGCAAGGTTAGAATCATGCATTCAGTGAAGGATTTTTTTTTTTTTTTTTTTTTTTTTTTTTTTTTTTTTTTTTTACGTACAGGAATGAATCATTATAAAAAAGGTAACAACAGATGAGCTCTAGAGAGCTCAGAGGCTGATCCTGGTAAAGCATGCAAAGTCTCAGCTGTGTGCCTGAATCCGCTGGCTACGCCAAACAGAGTGAAAATTTTGCAGTCACAAGGTCTTGTGACAGTTTCTTTAAGTTCTGCTTTCAATGTCACCCAAAATTCTGCAAGAGGGACCCTTGTCACCTTGTCCATCTTTAATATGTTAAGCAAGCCTCTTTCATTTTCAGAAGGAAAAAAAAGATCTGGGGTCTCGGCTCTGCAGAGCTTCTCTTGGCACACTAATGGCCATGGGGAAAGTTATCAAAGGAAATTCTCTGTACCATTCTACACCCTGACATTATTTAGATGAGACTGAAGGACGCCAATTTGTATCAGCTGGCTACGGTCCTTAGAGGATTGTATATCAAATAAGCCCCGCCAAAGTACACTGTCGTGCCCCTCTCCATGCCTCCTGCCTTGAGGATGAGTACAGGAAACAGCACAGCACCTGAGAGGTCACCTTTCCAGAGCTTTCAGGAATTCTAGGCATGATCCACACATTGATTAAAGTCCCGCTGCATTACCTGAGTGCTTTTCCTTCCTAAATTAAATTTGCATTGCATGAAACGATCAAAGCCAGCATGCAGTCCAATAAGGTCCAATGCACGCAATTGTATGGAAAGCAGGTATGTCTACCAGAACAAAGAGTATAATGGAGAATCTCATTTTTCATACATGAAAAAAAAACCAACAATAAGCAAACAAATCAAAAGTCTGATTTTGCATGCATTAAGCAGTTCCTTGTGCTGAGTGGCACCTTACTCATAAAATACTCTTACAGATTCTATGCATATCCCAAGTGCGTAAGGCACCACCATTTCCTATTGCGAGTATAGCCGCCTGATCCAAGGTGGAAGAATTAGACCGTAATTTTCCAGCTCTGCAAATCTGGACAAGTGCACACAGAACTTCCAGTGATAGAGGCTAACTTTCAAAGAAACAAGACAAGAAGCAGCTATACATTTGGAAACTGAAGAGACTCTTCAGTCACAGTAACATAACTTAAATCACATTTGAACAAAACAATCGGGATTCTCTTGCTGCCCCACCTTAACAGTAAGTTTATCAGCAATTCAGACGTGGAGAACAAGTATCAGTTATGCTGGGACATGAAGACAAAATTGTTTGAGTTACCCCAAAATATTATACTTGGATCTAGAATCTCCTGGATTCCAACAGGAACTGAACAAAAGCCAGACTTTTTTATGTTAAAGGTGCAAACTGTTACCTGCATTGATAAAACATGTACTCCTCTCTCCATTCCATTTTAATACTCATGAGCTGGCTGTAAGCACACTGGTATACTGTCTGTCTTTCTCCTTGTACTGAATTGCATGTCCTTAAACCGCAGAACTGAGCTAAAGGCTGAGGGCATTACAGCTTTAATGTCACCAAAAGTAATGGCATAAATGTAATTCCAAATTATTCATATGTTACTGCTATCCATATTATTACATAAGTGCATTTCACTAAGATCAGAGTATTAAAATCACATGATATTGAAAATACAACCAGCATTTCAGATATACAAATGGCACCCCAAAGGCCATCAGACCCTAGAACTTATATTCACCAATGGCAGAGTCAAAAAGAACACAAGAAATCAAGAAAAATACATATGCTACTTTCTTGAATACACTAACACCTTCTAAACATTTGAGAGATTACTCAAATCAAAGGTTTCAATAGATGTTGTAATGCTGAAAGGATAACTCTTCCACGAACTCTTCTACTCCCGTATCGAACCAGCATAAAGTTTTACCATACACAACTGTCTATGGCAATGTATTTCACAGCTTGTTATTAGTATTATTATTTTATAGCTTTACATTGTCTTGCACATATCACATTATTTGAATGTACTTTGGACAGCTTCCTGGCATCAAAGGATCTTAAAAGGTCATCGAGTCCAGTCCCCCTGCAATGAGCAGGGACATCTTCCACTAGATCAGGTTGCTCAGAGCCCCGTCCAACCTCACGTTGAATGTTTCCCAGGTCAGGGCATCTACCACGTCTCTGGGCAACCTGGGCCAGTGTTTCACCACCCTCATTGTGAACAATTTCTTCCTTATATCTAATCTAAATCTACCCTCTTCTAGGTTTTTAATCATAGAACTGTTATGGTTGGAAAAGACTTTTAAGATCATCAAGTCCAACTGTTAACCTAGGACTGCCAAGTTACCACTAAACCATGTCCCTCAGCACCACATCTATCTTTCAAGTAGATAAATTTTTTCTAATATCCAATCTAAACCTGCCCTGGTGCCACCTGAGGACGTTTCCTCTTGTCCTACCACCTATCACTTGGGAAAAGAGACCGACCCCCACCTCCCTACAACCTCCGTTCAGGCAGTTGTAGAGAGCAATAAGGTCTCCCCTCAGCCACCTTTTCTCCAGAATAAACAACCCCAGTTCCCTCAGCTGCTCCTCGTAAGACTTGTGCTCCAGACCCCTCACCAGCTTCATTGCCTGGACACGATCCAGCACCTCAATGTCTTTCTTGCATTGAGGGGCCCAAAACCGAACACAGTATTCAAGGTGCAACCTCACCAGGGTCGCGTACAAGGAGACAACCACTTCCCTAGGCCTGCTGGCCACACTAGTCCTGACACAGGCCAGGATGCCCTTGGCCTTCTTGGCCACCTGGGCACACTGCTGGCTCATATTCAGCCGGCTGTTGACAAACACCTCCAGATCCTCTTCCACCAGGCAGCTTTCCAGCCACTCTTCCCTAAGCCTGTAGCATTGCGTGGGTGGTTGTGACCCAAGTGCAGGACCTGGCACTTAGCAACGTAATCAAGCACAGCAATGTAAATCAGCAAGCCATTTCATATTTGAAGCATGAAAACAGTCACATTCAGTTATGTGCCTGTTGTTTTACACTTATGCTCAAGTATTTCACTAGTGTAAAACCGAAGTTTGTTCAGTTATATGGATAATGACAGAACAATTTGTGCCTCTGGACTTACATCCTGCAAAATACGTACTAAACAAAGCCTTAAGTCTTAGAAAAAGCCCCTCAAGTTAAATGTAAAAGTGGAAATTTCATTAGGTTTGGGGGTTTTTTCTGATCAGTGGACTGAATTTTTTTTATTTAAAGTAAATGGGCATCTGAAGTTTTGCAACTGAAATACTGCAGCATCACAGGGCATCAGAAATCAAAACTGAAACAGACTATTAGCTTATAATAAATGACAATCGCTTTGCCCTAGTTGAAAGATGGGCCCAAAAAAAGGCAATAGAGCAAACAAAGAACAGGGTTTTTACCAAATCCTGAGCAAGGTCTCTCGTATTTGACCCATTTTTAATCTAAAAATGTCCTTTAGGCTGTCATATAAAATATAAAATTCTTTAATAAAAGATTATAGTCTTTAACTATAAGCTGAACTATAATAAAATGTACATGGTTTTTAATGTGGAGCTTTTAGCATACACTTTGATGTTTTTAAATCACAGATTTTAAGATAGTAGAACACGCAAAGTGAAACTAAGTTCTGGTGTAAGATACCATTATCATGCATACTCAGTATTAAAGGAATCACAATGTTCCTGGGTCGGCTGAAAATTGTGTGCCATCGATGCAAGCTGTAGCAAGCTAAAGCACGTTAGAAAATAGAAATATTAATTATAACACATGTTGGAAGGGGACACCACTAATTGCACGGTACACAAACTGGTCTTGTCAGAAAATCTCAAACATATTTGTACTGCACTGATTCTTTCTTTTTCCTTGGGATACACCAAGAGAAGAGGTGCAGAGCTGATACTCAAAAGTCACCAGTGTTTTACATTTGATAACAGATGTCCAATTATATCCAAATCAATTACTATAGCTCTGCATTAGGGTGTAACATATTCAGGGCTAACTTACATCAGGCTGTCATCAAGTATATCTTTAAAGTGTTTTGCAGTTGCCTGGCACTAATGTTGTATCAAGATGTTTACAAGCACTGAGTAAATTCATATTCATATCACTGGAATTCTGGATTTAGATTGGTGTCACGTACAATTTATCTGAAGTAAATGCAAACTGTTTGGCTGGATAGGATGCGGCTTTGCAACCCTCCTGTTTTCCACCACTAGTGATAGCATATACCTCATTCTGCCGACAAGGAGCTTACTCTGCCGCTTCCATTCAAGATGTTTGAATCTTTACAGTTTGTTTCATTTGCATTTAGTGCTTCTTGAATGTAGGCATTTTATAAGAAGAAAAATTCACCTTGCTCTCCTTTGAAAATAAGCAAAAATCCAATTACAACTAAAGTTAAGAACTTCAGGCTATATCTTGTCCTTAGCAAATGGGTAAATGGTGATTTTGTGCACGTACATAAGGCATTAGCTCAGTCACACAAATGCAGCACCATTACAGAGGCTCCTATCAAGCAGTTAGATACCATTATACATCTGCTGCTCAATATTCTTGTTAAAAAACCTCGGCTCTTTCAGAGCTTTGCACATCTGACTTTGTCACAGCACTTGTCCCAAAATGATTGAAATTGAACCTTAATATATATAGGAGAAATCAGAAAAGTTACAAATACACTGCAAGCCTAGAACTGTCAGTTCAGAATTTTCATTTTTGACTTATTCGATGCAAGATGAAAGCTGTATCTTTTTTCTGACTGTCTCTATAACATCATAAGCAACGACATAAACCTAAAGACAGTGACAGCACAGGGCATCATCCCTGACAATTCAAGAGACGGTTACTATTCTTACACTGGGAAAATTTCTGCTTAATTGAATTTATCAAAATAACTGTATTCATAATCTGAAAAAAGGTCTAGAGGTTTTTTTGGTTTTATGCTTTTAATAATCTTGACTCCTACAAACAATAAACTGGCATAATCCCATCGATGAAGTTATAAACATAACATACATATTTACATTTAATTTGATCCCACACTAACATTCCAATATGTCCTATGAGACTCTCGGTGAACTTAAATTTCAAGAAAACAAAGCAAAACATGTTACTGACATATCCAAATTAATGTGTAGGTATCAGGGGAAAAAAAGTTTCAGGGAAACCTCGGCTATCCTTCAGTATATTTGATGGAAAACTTTCATAATTAGTTTTTATTTTATACCATATTTTCCCATCTATCACTGTGTTTGAAAATGCTTGAGACAGCTGCTGATCTCAACTGAACATTTGGCAGAAGCTAAAAATCAAAGCATAGTATCAAAGAAGTTAGAGTAACACTCTCATTCACATATGCTCGTTGGAAGGGAAGAAGGGAAGATCGTTGCCTCTCCAAAACTGGAATGTCTGAAAAAAGGTGGGTATGCCAGCATCTGCCTATAGCACACATTGTGTGATTAACTCCGTAGATGGTGATTTTTGCTACTTTAAGGGAACACAAATAAATAAAAATTAATTTAAAAAAGGGATTTTCATTGAGTTATAATTTGCACAAAACCTTGCCTTTATACCAGAGTTCCCCACTGTGAACTTTGTACTGATACTTCTTTGTGGGTTGCCAGGTATCAGTTTACAGTCAGCATGAAGAAATCAAAGCATGTAATTTCCACCCTGCTGCCCTAACTCATTTTTCAGTCTTTATAAATACCATTAACATCTAATCTGTAATTCAAACCCCAAAGCCAGGTACTGCCTTTAATGTGGATCTTTCCCTAGTCCTCACATCACAGAGATATTTTAATCTCAGTCCATCTTTCTACACAAATTTTGTGAAGGGAAGGCTTTCTTGTGTGTCCAAACAAATGAAATTAGCACCTTGGCCTTGTGTCTAATGTATTTCAATCTTCTCTTGTCAGCCTTGACCTCGTCCATTTTACACCATGGAAAACCACTCAAAATGCTGCACAAAAAGTCCATTTTCCTCATTAATCACATGTATCCTGCCAACTCTATTTTCCTTTGATGGCTTTCTCTTTTCTCTGAATTAAATACAAAATTGTCTTCCTGTATCACCTGTTCCCACGTGCACTACTAAGGTGTCACCCTCTTCTTTTCCCCAGCAGTTCTTCATCTGTTGAATTTTCAAAGATCTTTCTACAGTTTCCTTTTGAGGCCACCTTTTATAGTTGGAAACTGTTGCAAAATTCCTAGAACAGCCCCACTATCTTCTTCCTCTTCTCCAAATTTTAGCAGAATGGTGCTAGACCATGAAGCTTATAAAACTTTTGCTCAAGGCAAGGAGCAGATGTGACGCAAATACTATTTACCATGCCAAACGGTCCTTCTCATCATTATATGGCCCTATTTGTTTGTTGTAGGTATCATGAATCATATCACAAATTTTAGTTTCTTGCTGCGTGAAGGACGTTGCATGCTTAATCTTATTCCAGACAGTGGACACATGGCAGAAGACATACATGCTAGAACAAAAATCATCAACCTGTGAATAGTTTTCTGATGCAACTGCCTATTGCATACCGTGGGTTCCCATAATAATGTCAACTTTGAACTGTTTGTCATTTTAAAATCGTAATGTCACATCAGCCCATTTTTCTGAACTCCTCTGTTTTTCCACACATTTTTCATTCAACCCAAAAATAAGCCCCTGCCATTTTCAGCTGAAAACATAGAGACGAGTATGAATTTCAAATTCTTAGATGACTCAAGAAAGGCAACATGACACCAGCATTTCTGACAACTCGCAGTAAACCACTTACGTTGGTTATCATCAAAATCTCTTTCAGAGACCTTTCCAATACCTTTTCAGAAGTCTTTCCGTTAGGATACCCCAAGATATTTAAATGCCAGTTGTACTGAGGCCCTGGGCTTTTCCTCATTGGTAGTCAGTGTTTATCTCCTCTATTATTCATAGACTCAACTCTTCTACAGCTTTCATTCTGTACTTTAAAAGCCAGTTTCATTTTTTTGTATCGTTGGTTTCATAGTTACTGGTAGTCTTACAAGAATTCCTCAGGCAATTCTCACCTCATTTGGAAATGCACGTAAAATCCCCTTCTCTCTCCCCTTACCACAACTTCTCACGACAAAAAATCTTTTAAAAACTAAGGAATATTTTTACTTTCAATAGCCCTACACTCTCTTTTGACCTAATTTCACTTTTACTTAGTCTTTCTTTATTACTTCAGTGTTACCACACCCAACTCGCCACTCTGCCTTCTTCAGCACCTCAAGGACTGTTTCTCAGAAAAGCATAAAATGTTAGAGCATTGCAATTTCTCGTGCATGTTGGAACCATTTAAATACGCAACTTAGTTTGTTGTATACAATGTTATCTGCATCAAAAACTGTAGTCTCTCAATAATAACTGTCTACCGAGATTCAGCTTGCCATTTAGCACCATAACAGTCCTTGCTCAAATTGTACTTTGCAGTAGGAAGTTAGAACTGAAAAATGACCCCGAGTAAAAAAGTTGATGTTCAGATAATTAACATTTTAGTAGTTCCCTTTTGAAAATGCCCTGTGACTCTCTTCTGCAGACTTCCCCAAGAGCTTTACAGGGCCTCACTTAAGGGAACATGTAATTAGGCAGGATTTAAAAGGTCCCACTGGCCACTTGAAACTCTTATGTTAGCTTCAAAAAGAAACCAAAGCCATTTACGCTGCATTGTTTAGTTTTGTGACTAAGATTTCCTAATATTTAACTGAGGTGCTGGAAATCCAAAGAAGCTTTAAACAACCAGGGAACAATGTAAAGCCAGAAGTGAAAATATTTAAAGAGAAGTAAAGAGGATTTCAAATCCATTTTACACAGCTGCATCTGCTGTGACAGTTTATTAAGCTGCAAGGCAAAGGATTTTTTTTTCTTGCTGAAATATTTACCATAAGCTAAATAGAATTGTCACAGTGTCTCAAGTCACTGCCGTAGAAAGCTGAACATTAGCATTCCCAAGCGAGAACATTACTTGATTGATTCACTGAGTGGAAGGGTGAGAAAAATCAGATCAAAATGGAAGCCAACGTGCAGCATTCAGATCTGTGGAGGGAACTGAAAATGGGAGAAAAGCTGGAGGGGGGAAGTAATAGGCTTTGTGCATTGGTGGAGAGAAAACGGCTGAGAATTTGCCATTTTTTTAGCAGCTTCCAGGCTCTGATGGTGTACCAAGCAGAAAGTGAGTACATTCGAACCTTCCTTTTTTGCAGCAGCAGCAGAAGCCACACAATTTCATGAGGGCTCGAAAGGAGTTGTGGTTTCTCTTCGAGGAAACAACCGCCTTGGATCAGGAGAGCGATGTGTAATATGATGACCTGGGGTTTGTTTGCTTTTTCTGAAAGCATTAATGTAAGGGAAGATCCTTTAAGCTCTACCATTCCCAAGCAAAGTATTATTGGATTTGGTAGAAAAGCAGGAACACAAAGCCCTTCAGCTCCCAGCTAGGCTACCATTGGAAACACCTCTCAAAACCACCTGCCAACTGCAGCAAGACAGATCTGCTATCACCAAGCCTCCAAGAGACACCTTTCTTCTAACTAAATCCTTTTTTACTAAATCCTTGTTAAATTTGCAGTCGTGTGAAATAAGAGAGTCACTGGTGTGCATAATACTACAATAAAGGTTTGGTGATTCAAACTGGACATTTACTTCAGTGGGTCAATTTCAGCACTAAATTAGCCACGACAGTGCCCATTTTTATTTTGTACATGTGACCAGAGCAGCTACGTGGGGTGAAGCAGAAGGGAGACTGAGGGGAAAACATACAGAAGCAAGAGGCAAATCCCGCCTGCTTGACTCCTGCAAACGCTTCTGCAGTAGTCAATAGAACTGCCTTTGGGAATCAGGCACACAAGATGTGGCCCCTTGCTTTTCCCCCCTTGATATTATAGAGAGAAATCGTTGCACTGTGTGTGTGCCACACAGCTAGACCCTGGAATAAAAGATACTGACCTTTAAGAGCTCGTTCCTAATTAAAGTTACCCATTTGAAATCCCACAAGTAGTTCAGGCACCTTTGGTCATTCATGGATATTAACTGTTATCTGAAAAAGCACCAAAACAGTCTGCAATTGAATAATCTTTAAAGTTCCGCTCTTTTTAAATACGGAAGGATTTGCGCACAATACTAGTAGTTTTCTTTCAAGTCCTCTGAAAATATTTTCAAGACTTTGTTTTATGATTATCTACACTAAAACTGAGAGAATAAACAATTATGATGTTGCTAGGAAATTTTGACCTTAAATATTGCATTAGAAGTCAAAGGTTTCATGACAGGATACCATGTCTCTAAGAAGCTATTACATATGGTCTGGGAAACTGAAAAATAAGCTGTGTCATGACGACTTACCTGTAGCACTAATTTTGTTATCACATATTGTCTTTCTCCAAAATAAGTTGTTCTGGAAGCAAATCCAGCCTAAGTTGCTGTGTGCAAGTCCCTCCAATATTTTCACGATCTACATTATCACAGGACATTCAATTTCTTACTAAAGGCTGAGCTGAGCTCTAACTCTTAACAGAGTTTCACGTTTTTAACACGACTTCTTTCAGGAAGAGGTTGGGGAGTCAAAGAATAGAGGTTATCAACAAGAATTTTCTTTTCCAATCAGTTAGGACTTTCTTGAAACTTATGGATTTAATACCTCTGAGTCTTCTCAAAAGTTGCATAAGCAGGGAAGGGAGAAGCTCAGCCGTAGCAGATATGGGGCATACCAGGCTTCAGAATTCAGAATATATTTGAAAAGCAAAACTAAATTAATAAAATGTAACACGTATAATATCTTCCAAAAAGAATATTGGCATGATTTAAGCTATGAAGGAAGAAAGACTATCAGAATGTTAATGTGTAAAAAGGAAGGGTTTTTTATTCCGAAAACAACTAGTGGGGGAACAGGGGGTGTCCCTAGAATACTACACCTGTCCAAAGAACAATAACTCATTTTCACCCCTAGCATGACCAGCACTGAAAAGCTCTCATGTGGCCTATTTTCATTGAAAACTTCATTGATTATTTTTTTTTTTGTATTTACATAGTAATGGAAAGGATATTCACCGGTCACAAGAGGAAGAAGAACTAAGAAATCATGTTCAATGACAGAGGGTGGAATAATTACCTAATTAAGTCATAACTGCAGGAAATTAGGCAAATTCATGAAATATGCAGGGGTAATGGATCAGTATATTTTCCAGGTTCTATTCTGCTGTTTTCATCTGCATTATGCATGCTATAGGGGGAAGGAGAGAGGCAGGAGGAGAAAGTAGAGTGGGAGAGCAAGAGCAAGGAAGGTCTGTTTGCTGCATCTGTTTTGCAACTTAAAATAAAAGATTAAAATAGATTTTAAAAAACAAGCTTCAACTGGTTAACGTCACATGAGAGGTATTTTCATTAAATATTTCTGATCTTTCAAACCAGTATTTTTCATGTATACCTATAAACAGTTTTATACTTATGTATATTATAAAAGCGCAGGTGATCCAATGCAGCTTTGTTATAAAACAACTGAGACTTAAAACTGAGGTACAACAGTGTCATACTCAACCCATTCACTGAATTCTATACACAGCAAGTCTGACTACAAACCCGACCACCTTTACTCCATGCCTGTCTTCCAAATGCTGAAACAGAAGTCTGTGATGCTGGGGAAAAATGTTTTCAGATGTTCTCCCTCTACATTCTGGGGCCCTGTTACTCTGTAGCATAACCTTCTTGGTTATTCTAAATTATTCTGTGTTTTTCATGGCACCCTCTGGAGTCTGGGAAGAGCATAATTCAGTCGCACTGGGCCTATTCAGTGAAGGAATTGCCAAACAAATGCCTGAATACCAACTTTTAACCTGTTGGAAAAGTTTTAAAATATTATTCTCCTTATTAAAACTCCTTTGCACAGTCAAGAAATGCAGAAGAAAGGAAACCCAAAAATTTGCTGGAAAAGAATGATGAGGAGTGTCCTACACTGAAGTCCCATTAACAAGCCAGTATGATAGGAAAGTAATCACAGAAACTTCTGAATGGGAAAGGGTGAGGAGTAGGGTGCCAAGAAAGAGGTCTCTGTATTTAAGCAGCTTATTTTGCATTTAATACAATGCCCGTGGCACAGTATGAATTGATAAAACACCACAGTTAATAAAAAGAGTGAGAAGCACTAACATCGGTATTCAAGAAAATGTCCCTGGATACAGTGAGGCTTTTGGGAAAGAGTCAAGAGTCACCTAACGCACCAGTGGTGCACACAGAGTAAACTTCCATATATTTACGCTCAGCAATACTGCAGAACATCAAATATAGAACTGATCTTGAAATAACTGATCTTGAAATAACCAGGACATTTACTTTGAGTGCAGAAATAAAGTATCGTCATAGTAGATTTCCAGTAGTTTTTCACTTCTATAGTATATCCTGATTTCATCTCCTTCATCTTTGTAAATTATCAAACTAGCTAAACTTGCAACCATTCTAGCCACAAAAATATTCTGTCCACTCCAAACACGATTCAACTCAGATGCTAGTCTTATCAAAGGGGGTTCAGTAAACCAACAAGTTGGGAGAGATCTTTTTGGCGGCCCTCAGCTTAATCTCTGAGGCCCTTCCTTCCAAATACGTCTTGAGTTTTCAGCACATGCATCCAACCAAGTGCATCTCCAGACAATAAAGAACAGTGCAAACCTAGGCCTTTTCAGTGTCAGATCCTTCATTTAACAATACTGATACCACAAGGACCACGGAAGTGCATCCCAACAGCAGGTTTCAAAGAAGCCCCCCAGCATCTTTTTCCCTTGCTCTGCTTCAAGCTTCTAACCAACTTTGAACTGTTCTCCCGTGCCACAACCCCTGGGTTGCACTTCAAGTAAAGGACATAGCAATCATGTGGAAGGTCTGTGTGTTAAACATGCTACTGGGTTCCACTTTGATGGGTTTGTTTTACAGGTATACAGGCACTGAAGTTGTTATTAAACCTTTCCCCTGTTGTTGTTGGAGTTTATGCATGAAGCCACTGTAAAGCCATATTTTTAGCCTCGTGAAGTGTTTTCCCCTTCTCTGTTAATTATCAAGTACCTGACTGATTGCTCATGATTGATGACTGATGGGGAGAAGGTTCAGCAGGTGTTAATGGTTTGGTTAATGTGAGTGGCACCGAGGAAGGAAGTGGCCCCGAATTCCATCACGCTATGCTTGCTGCTGTTGCCTGTAAATGGGTTTCTCCATGGCAGAGCGTGTGTGAATTTGTATTATAAACTGAAAATGGAAATTTCTGTAGGGTGTCATTACTAAAAAGAGTATTATTAAAGGAGTATGATTATTTCTGATCTTTGCTTATGGAAATTGTTGTTTATTTAAACTTTCAAGTGATGCAGAAGGTATAGTCAAGTGAAAAAGAATTTCAAGTGGAATAATCAAACTAAATACTACAAACTGAACTCAGCATCGGGAAAAATATCTTGCAATGTAATCTGAAACCTATCCCAATAACTTCATATAATTATGAAGAGAAATTCATTTACATGAAGGACTTTTTTGAAGTCAGCAATCGAACAAGAAGTCATCTTAACAGAACAATGACTTCCTCTGAGACATGGGGAATGCAGCCAAGTTATTTAAATACAAAAAAGACAAATATGAAACTGATTTCTAATTAACTAAAACACAGACCTACCTTTCTGGTGTCTTTTCTTTTGGTGGACTTCGTGCTGTCATGGTTATTTTTATATGTTCAGAAGCATTACTCCCCATCCTATGTTTAGTTAGCTCTTCTAAGAAGATGATCCTGAAGGGAGTAGGCTGGTGTTCCTGCCTACATAGCACTTCAGTGAAATAAATCAGGATACAAATAAAAAAAAAAAATCTTTGGAAAAGAGTGGGTTTCATGTAATTTCATATAATCTGCTACACACGGGGGACGTACACAACTGAGGTGACTAACCCCTTAATAGATGTTTTAGTGCGTATAAACTTGTAGAGTACGGATATGAAAGACATGACCTGAAGATTATTTTTTTTTTAGTTTCATTTATATATTCTATAATCGTTATATTTTTCTATTTCCAAAAGGGGGAAATTCCTGGAAAAAATAAAAACCTCAGTCTAACAGAAAATCCATAGAAAGTTTTTAGAATGTTTATGAAAAAATCTTAATAAATAAATAAATGTGAAAGAGGAGACATCTTTGGGCTATTAATTAATAATAATTAATTAAATTAATGCTCAAATGTGATTCAAAAAAGTAGCTAAGACATCAACATTCTTTCAAAACCACAGTTGTAAAGTGAAAAATTTAATGAGTATAGAGTATATTCGGTTAAATATAAATATATACTTTCTGAGTATAGCTTGCAGTGAATCCTTTTCTATGGAAATAATAAAACCTTTTTTTTAAAATATAAGACATTTTACAAGTGAATACAAGGCTATGTGTATTACCCAAAATTACCAGTCAGAAAATCAAGCTGGTTGTGTTCCTTAATGCTAAAATGTGTATTTATATTAATTCTGAGAGAGGGATTATACAAATCTGTATTTGTAAATCAAGATAAATTTGATTAAATCATCTCCTATAAAACATCAAATAAGATGACAATCTCCGAATCTCCTGTCATTATTTCATTACTCTAAGTGTCACTGAAATTCATAAAATCCTACTTCAAAACCTTTTGAAATTTTAGCCAATTTTCTATTCAAAAGTTGATATGATAAATGAACTCCAAACTCAAAGTTTGAATCCTGTTAATCTAACACTAGGAAAAAAAGTTTCCTTAAATTAAGTATAAAACAAAATCTGTTGCGTTTACAAAGGTACCGTAATTGTGTACACGATGCTTATAATCTAATTTCTTTTAGGTTTTAGAAATGTGAATTTCAACCTATAGAACCACAAAGTACCACCTGCTGCTCACATCAAGAACTGTTTAGAAAATAGTTTTATCGAAAGAAGCTCTTGGGTTTTAAAAGCAAGTAAGAATTTTAGGTAAGAAACTCCTGTCAAGTTCCAATAGGAACTACCACACTGGCAAGTCTTTTTAGAAAATCTGTTGGTGAAACTGGTTCTTTTTGCTCGAGACAGAACAATGAAGTCTTCTTAAGCACAAGGAGAATACTTGCTCCTTCTAGATTCTGAAGTCTTCTGTAGGAACAAAAGGATTTTAGCTTAATAAAATTTCTGAAGGCTTTTACTCTAAGTAGGAACAGCAAGTTAGGCATATATCCTTTACCAGACTTCATTATGTTCAAGTTAAAAATCCATGTCAGTGACTTCAAGGAAATTAGAAGACAAAATAGGGCTTTTTACAGTCATGTTGTTTGTTTGTTTGTTTTCTAAAAAAGAGGGGGCGGTCTGTTTAGCAGCAAAGATGAGACATTTGGGACAGATGAATAAGAGAGCTTTTGATTAAGTCAAAGGTTCAAAAACTGATTTTCTGTCCCCTCCAACTCAGCTAAACAAATATACCCAAAGCAAGATTCCTGTTGCTTTTAGTAGCAACTGGGTACAGCTTCAATGCTTGTAACAAAACTCAACAATGAATGTACAGAAAATATGGAAACTACCAAAAAACCCCGGCATATTGATGGTCTTGGTAATAAAACTTGCCGAGGTCAGGAATTCAGAAACAAGGGAATCTACAGTAGGAGCACGGCTGTTTGTGCTGCATCCCAAACAGCTCAGGGCACTCAGTTCTGGATTACATTTTTCTCTAAAGAGAAATTTTACAACCTCTTCCTAAAGTGGCTGTCAGAAATGATGATTTCCTGATAGTGATATGTGACCATCACAAACAGTGCTTTCTGAAGGCAATGCTTCTAGTTACTATGTACCAGATCAAGAATGGCAGGTTTATAGAGGAAAACATTGGGAACTACCATACTTAAATATTGTGATACAAACCACAAATTTCCCTTGTTCAGGTTTGAATGGGTGCTTTTTGTACGTACGCCAAGGAAATATAGTCTGCAATGGACGTACATATCTGTAATACATACATAAACGCACACAGATATATAGATATATACACGCACCGATACATATATCTGGCGTGCATATATCTGTTGTCTCCATTACATCAGCAGGATGTTACTTCCCTAGCTTGTCAGACTGTGTCACAGTGACTTACCTACTTCACCTAGGCAAAATTTAAAAAATGAGATGTATTACATATCTTGTGTGCTGGTAGTATTGCTACCCATTTGTAAGAGGCTGATTACAAAGACAGAAAATCTCTGTAACCAGCCTCTGAAAAATAGCTTTTTATGTAAGGATATTCCAAGTACTATTATGGGAGCTTCCATCCTTTCTTGGCAAAGTATCAGTTATATTCCACAACTACTCTATTTGGGGGCTTGAATCTTTGGGGAAATCGGCTTCATGACAATAATTTCCAATAAACAACCTAGACTTGTGTGGTTTTGGTACGAACCCTCACTTATGAAAGAAGACATTTCTTATGGAATGAAAAAGGACAATTAGAAAGGAAAAAGAAAGTTACTGTTTCTAAGCTGTAAGGCTAGAGTATTTTATAGTATTTATTGAAAAATGCTTATTCTTTTGAAAAAAAAAAACCACACTTGTTTTATAAGGGAAAATTACAATATTTTATTATTATTATAGCCAATGGATTCCTAAATGTTTCTGGCAACCACACACTCCGGTATCCAATGCACTACTCAGCAAGCCAGCAGTGTATTGCCTTTTTAAAGACATGCCAGGGACCGCAATAAATAGCAGTCAAGAGCAAGAGTGTTACTCACAGGAGGTAAATGAGTTATATGTGCACTGCCTGAAAAAATGAAGCAAAATTTTAGTAAAAAGCTTTGAAGTATTGTCAGATGAAAGAAGCAAAAGCATGAAGTTTAATGGCGTAAATAGATGGAGTATAAATTATGAGTAAACTGGACTACCTAGGATTCTTAAAAGCGTCTGAACTGTTTAAGTGAAAGTGGCTAAATGACACTCTATTTCCAGTGTTCCTAGCATAGCTACAATATGCTTAAATACATTAAAAACATATGCTTATTTTACGTATTTCATCCTTAAAAATCCAAAATAACCTTTGTTGTTTCAGTCTCTCTCCTTTTCTTGTGGGGTTTTTATTTTGTTTCTCTTGAAATTAAGTCTGTAAATAACTTTTATTGCTTTTAGATTAATTGAAGAGTTGGTAGATCAACCAGAAAAGTGGAAAATTGATTAACAATGTAAAGTTATCAACTTCAGATCATCATCATTACCACTTCTGATGACCCCAGCAAGTCGGACATTAGATGTGATCATCAGAGCATCTATCTGGTCTGCCTAGCATTTAGGATTTACATTAATGAAGGACCTGCTAAAGCTAGACTTTAGAATTCAGTCCACCAAAACCATCTCTAAAGATGTTTCTTTCTAGCCCCCCATCATTACTGCTTGGTTCATACCTCAAAGTATGAAGGCATTCAGCCCTAACTAATTTTATCCCATGTAGTGTAACTGCACACGTTCTCATTACCCATAGAGACATCTAATCCCACTAAGCTCTTTACCTTCCTGATATCTCATGGCAATAATTTCCATAAGCTAATCATATACTGGGTAGAAAAATATTTCCTTTTAATCTCTGTCGCCTCTCTCTACACAATCATCCTTTATCCTCCCACAGTCCCATAACCAATCTTCTGCCCCTCAGAAATCCATTGCTTGGCATTCAGACGCCCACCAATTTATCTGATAAGCCTCACTGCCTCTGGCTACTGTTTCTTCTAATTGACTGAGCTCTGACCTCAGCGAACACATTCAACACTTTCCTCTTCTAATTCAGTTCACCTGTAACATTTTCTTAGTACCTAAATTTATTGGCCCTCTGTGTTTCCCCCAAAGCAATCACATTTTCCATGTGCTGATTTTGTGTCACCACGTGCACCCTCAACTGCTCACCTTTTCATAAGCCTAACATCAGCTGTTACTATATCTCTCCCATTCATCTTTCTCAGTACCCCAGACCAAAATGATTTTGTGACTTCATCCATATATAACATATTTCTTTGATTCCTTCTCCAGAAATTGATACTCCCCTACACAGGCTGTTTATTTATCCCATAATTTCCTGTGCTTACTGTCTTCCTGTCTTCACCTAATGATTTTTCAGACAAACCTTTCCAAACTTTTTGATAAGGTATTATATTTGAATAATAGGTTGTGACTCAACTCTGAACCATGAAGAAGGAAAGCAAAGGAAAAACGAAGCTGATACAATGCACAGAGAGCTGCTGTTGACCTTACCAAGATTACCAAAGTACTGCAAAGTAGAAGCTGGAGGAACTTCCTGCTTAGTGCACAACAGTCCCAGTTAGGCCTAATCAAGGATAAAGTTTCTATTTTCTCCTGATTTCCATCCAGTGTACGTGGGAAAGGAAAAGAATATTCCCATTTATGTGGGAAAGGAAGAGAACCAATCCTCATATCACTATTAGTGACCCAAACCAAACTCTACATTGCATGGGTCCAAAATTATTCTCTAAAGCCTGCAAGTGCCAGGCTTACAGCTCCAGCTGACAAAAGCCCTTCCCTCTGCCCTTACGGTATTATGTATACATCTGGCCTCTTTGCCTTCCGGAACACAATTCAGTTTTTCTATTGTATTCTTTCAAAGGATTAGTCTTGATAATTAAAACTGAACCACAGCACTCGGTACACATTACTGGAAAAGAACATGCTTGTGGCCAGAAACAAGACCAAGAGGAAAGCAGTAAGATGGAGCATGACTAACATGAAGGTGATCTAGAGATTCCAAGAACAGTAGAGCACAAAAGGAAGACCTAAATCATTCTGTCATCCAAGAAAGCAAGTCACAACAGACGAGGATGGACAGAGAGCAGCACAAACTAACCACACGCGTTTCTCCAGCATTCATTTCTTCAAAATACCGTGGGCAGAAACCAACCATCAAAGTCTTTATGCATCATTCATACACAACTCATTTTGTTCCACTTTCATTAGGAATTACTTTTAGGTGTTATTTACAGCATGTGAAGCTTCATTTTTTAAAATAAAGTTTTAGATTCTACTTTTTAAAAATTGACATTATCCCTGATGGCAAGATGCTAATTTAAAAAAGAAATCTAGTTTCTTTTGTCATCTAATTTGTCAGGATGACACATCAAGTTAGTAATTTTTAAATGACACTTGATTGAAATATCATATTATAGGCACATTTTAATTCAATAATTTATGTGCAAATGGGGCCTATACAAGCAGACCAGAAGCTATTACTATAATCACAGCTATGTTTCCTTGATATAGACACATTATCCTGGCAAATGTTTTCACACATATCCCTGAAATGCTAATTATTTGGGGTATTTTTTGCCTTTTAACACACACGCTTGATGACTTTTTTCATCAAGAAATCTGCAGTTTAAATTAAGAAAACACTAACAGAATTACCTTTCTAATTGTAAAGATTTCATTTTGCCTTCAGGACATGTAAGCAAATAAGAAACATATTTAATAAATAAAGAGTATAATTTACTTTGGTTAATTTAACAAAATCCTGAAGGACCATGATGTTCTGTGTTACCAGCAGGTAAATCTTCTGTGAGCCACAGTAAAATATTTTGCATCAACAAAGCTGGACCCCATAATCAAATAATGGATTAACTGAGATTTATTTAAAACTCTATGTGCACAGTACGATTAGGTATAGATGGTCTTTGCTGAGCTGTGTAGGCTTTAATATGACCTTGTCTGGCCACTTACTAAATGTAATTCTCTATATTATCACAATTGTCTGTGTGTGTCAGTTACAGTGTTTAATTACATCTGAATAACATCCAAAACAAATAGTTTTCTGAACCAAACAAGTTAAAGTGGCTGCTTATTATTATTATTTATTTTTAAGCAGAATTTATGCTTTAAATCCATAATATGAGAGCTCACTTTTGTACATGAGCATATCAAATCTGGCTTAAGGAAGATATCGTGACTACTACCATGCATCTTGGGACAGTTAAAGGTATAGTGTTTCACAAGTGACATAATAGTAAGCTGCACCTTGTGAATAGTATCAGAAGAGCATTAAAAGGCCAAAGTACAGAACCGCTCAGCATTATAGATACTTGTACCAGATATTGATATTTTTTTTTTTTTTTACTTAAATTCAAACCTGAAAGTTCAGTTGTGATAACTTTCCCTGTTCAGTACAATGGAACTGACCTTCCAGAAGCATCACACAAGAAAAGGATATCTGTCATTCTCAGACAAGAAAATTCAAGCTTTATCCTTCCTGCATTTAACGGATATGATCAGTTGTTCAAATGCAGGCTCTAAATTACTAGAAATACCCATGAAAATCACACTTATAGGTAAAATTAAAGCTGTAAAAACAGCTGGTACGCGAAGCGTCTAGAATCATCTTTATGTACAAAAATTGTTTTGTCAAGAGCATCTCCAGCATGTGAATTATGGGCCAAATGCAAACACTTACATTATCAGACATTATTATGTCTACAGCAACGTGCTGTATATATTGGATATAATATACATATAAATCATTTGTGCAGATTGTACCCCAAAAGCTACACTTCCTTTCCTGATTTTCACCAAAATATTCCTGTTGATTTGAAAAGTATCATTGATGACAAACCCCCGAAAAACAGCCTAGACAACCACTTGAATTTTTATTTTGTTTCCTAATGCAAAGTAGTACATACAAGTTAAAGTTATTTTTCTACAGTAGATTCTACACTATATTAAGCCCCTTACAAAGATAAATCATTAATTCAAGCAGTTCCTAAGATTCTTTAAAAGAACCTAGAAGATGAAATGTTCTATCCCTCATGATATCAGGTTTTCAGATTTATGATTGCCATAGACACACAGGCTCTGCAGCTCGCAGATATGTTTGCTATGGAGAAGGAAACAGCCCCTTTCCAGGGCACTGATTTCTTTTTGAGAGGATAAGCCACTTAAGACAGAGACAGTTCTTTATATTTGAAGAAAAACAAAAATGAGCAGCTTATAAAGAGATTTTAGAATAATTTGCCATGGTCCATCCAAGTAGCCAAGGTCATTAACAAAATAGGTCATTAAACCTTTATGAAAGAAGCTATTACTGAGCTTCTTTTGCCGAGTTATTGTCTACGGAACCACAGTTTATTCCCCTAGTTTACAGAATCTACAGAAAAATTCACTAAACAGAGATGGGAAAAACCCTGATGCAATCCAAACACAAAACCAGCCTTGAACTCATTATAGCTCCCCAGAATTGTGATAAATAAATTGTGTGTCTTCTCTCTTGACCAACCGGATTTCTAACTTATATCAAAATCTATTCTGACCATCCTTTGTAATGTTACTGTTTTCATTTAAAACCTCTGAGGTCTGAACTAAAACTGACTACTGAGCATATGAAACTCTCAGTCATTATATACTGCCCCATCATAAAAAGGATATTATTAGAAATCTCTACAAAACTTTGAATGACACATTGCAGAGGCTAAAACAAGTAGATAATGACTACAAGGGTTTCTTTTTCTTCTGTGGATTTAACAAGTAAAACAATTCAAAATATTTCAGACATCTAAAAGACCAAAGGTACATAATTCTGCACAATTATTTTGATATTGATTTTAGTTTAGCTTCAGCTAAGAATTCCATGAATAGGTCAAAACACTGTAAAGTGTACCGTCTATTAAATTCTAGAACACAAATTATGCAATTTTAGTCTTTCTGCGTAGGCCCATCAACACCCATGGCACTAAGATAGAATGTAATACTACTGAAATAAGCGATTGCCAAAGCAGATTAGTTTTTTATGGAGCACTTTTAAATTTTTGATGGACTGTACTGATCTTACCTTAATTAAATGATATTGTATATTTTAAAGGGCTGTCAGTTATTCAACATAAACATAAATATTGCTATAGCAACAGACTAACAAGAACTACAGTCCAGTCTTTTAAGAAACAATAAATTAGTTTTAAACATGAAGTTAAAACATGGCAGCTTGTAGTAGCTCAGTTTCAAAACAATAAACCATCTGCCTCATTAAAGCATCAAAAGCACTCATCCTTTCCTTCCTCTTGGCTAAATCTGCTCTTCTCAAAACTGTTGAGCTGTAGCCAGGCCTAATTCACTGTCCTTTCAAGAGCTGTTCCTCCTCTGAATAGCTAAGCATCATCAGCTGGCTCACTCACTTAATAACTGCCACCCTTCCCTTGTAGCTGGAATAGAGAATTTATTAGTTTCATACTCAAGAAGGTGAATACCATATGTAGAGAGTAGCAGGGGAAAGTGGTGAATGCCCTAATTGCCCCACTTACCTGCCCCTGCCAGAAAATGTGTGTCTTCACAAGAAATAAGGAAATACTATCAGTGGTTCTTTGTCCTAACAGAAGCTAGTGAGCATCTCCCCTCAAGAAATACCTCTTTCCAGTTAGGTCAATCAAAACACTGCTAATATTCCCTTATGAAAACTTACGAAAACATCTCGCCTTACAGAGAGCAATCTGGATTTTTGTAAACCAGAAACGGATCTGCTACGTAATCAAGATCTTATTGGAGAATGAAAAGATGGATCAGGCAAATGTTTGATAGAAAAATTCAAAGTATATCAGATATTTTTTTTCCTGCAATAGAATGAGCTGATTACACTATAGCGTGCAGCCTACAGTAAGAGTCAAACGAGTCCCGTAGTGGTAAGTACTACCCAGAAGCCGTGAACAGAATGAAAAATAGCTCAGAGTCTTTATATCAATACCATCCAAATAACAGAAGACGTAAGAATAATTATCAGTGGCACTAGGATAAACACATAACAATTATCAGAGGCAGCCAGAAAAGGTTTAAAAGAGAGTTCTGCAGGGAAAAAAATGTGCAGAGAGCCTTTGGATTTTGTAGAGAACAACCTAATTTCATGCAAATCCCAGAGAACATTTCTGGAAAGAGCTGTAAAATTCACGTTCCACACTTTGCCTATGAGCAGACACTATTTTCCTTGCATATTCACGACAGGTATTTGACAAACAGCTGTTTAAAAACTTCCAAACCCACTGATTCCTTCCTCTCTTTGGACAACCTACACCAGTGCATAACTCTCTTTACCAGCAGGAAGTTTAGATGTATTTTTAGAAGCATGCCTACACACCCAAAATGGACAAACATGTAATGGGATGACCTTAGTGTTGAATAAAGAAAGTAGCTTAACTAGATGGTTTTGTTTATACACGCAAATATGATGTTTTCTATTCCTTCAATAACGTAAGATTGGTGATGTAGGCTCAGTTTGTGATTCACACTAAACACTATATTCTGAGGAATTATTGCCTGGTTATTCCTAACTAGGCATAGCATTCGTCAGCAGGATGCGATTCAGAAGGGAGAAAAATAGGAAAAAAAAAAAAACAAACCAAAAAACCAAAACAAAACAAAACAAACTGTTGAGCCATATTTTCTTGTTCTAATCTCAGAAATAACTGCAGCCCTACCAGGCTTGGCATCATGAGCAAATAGAAGAGTGCTTTCATTGCTGACACAGGAGTCATTAATAAAACACTGAAGGGCATCGGAGTCAGGGTAGATCCTGCCCTACACAATGCCCGCCTCCAATCTGGCAATGCACTACTCATTAACTTTAGAAGTTTTATTTTTTCTAATGAGCAAAATACTGTTTAAGTATTTTCCCTAGCTCAGATAAAGCAGACTTTTTTGAGGAATTAATCAAAATTGGGGATGTTATCAGTTCTTCCTTGATCCTTCATGCTGCAGAAAAGCGACACTAAAAATCCTGGTCACTTTTGAAGGGCGTGACCATTGCCATTGACTTGGAGTTCTGTGCATGGTCTTGAAATGTTTTATCCCAAATAGTGCTGTTTTAATCAGAAAATTTACTCAGCTATTTTATTGCAGAAGAGTTCATCTTCCTTTGGACACTCCCTTCCCTCCCTCTACCCATTTATCATAACTACTGTGCCATTTTGTTACACAGTAGCCCTTCCCTCCTGATAATTCCACTTCCTTTTTTCATGACAGTGATAGATGCATCTGATAAGTCATAGAAAAGTAAACTTGACAACATTTGCTACTTCCAACTCAATTTCTAATCTGTTTCTACATTGACTCTTTTGCTCCAGTTAACAAAAAAATGATGTCTCTGAGCTCATATCAATTTTAATATTTACAACCTGCCAAAATGATTCACATTCCTCACTGAAGTTTTAGCTCGGGTGTTTCATTGATCAGTTCCCAAATCCCTTTCTTTAATATGAGCCTTAAATCAATCTCTTAGAGCTGGCAACATCCCTCACAGAAGGTTACGAAGACATTTTTAGTACAGGTAAAAGCAAAACCAAAAGACCTAATTCTTATTTAGCTAAGCCTTGATCAATGACAACACTTCCCTGAAGTTTCAAGAAGCCTTATATAAACAGTCAGCTTACAGTAAGAGGCAGTGCTGTGAGACAAGGTGGTCTTTTTTGTTTGGCATCATTCTCAGGTTCCACCTCCCCTTGCGAGCGTGTGTGCAGAGGGGACTGCCTGCCCCAGCTGGAGCTGCCCCGAACGCACCCGAGGGCCAGACTTCGGTGCCGCGCAGATCCCCTGCTTACTCCTCCCCACCTCTGCGCTCCCAGTTTGCTGACAGACGAGGCAAAGGCAAGTGCAAGTCCCAATCCCGCTCCGTGGGAAAAATCTAAATGGTGCCAGATGGGGCTGCTCAGATTCAGAAATAAAATATTTCTCCAGAAATCAAATAACATGTTTGGTTGGTGAAAAAAAAAAAAATTTCATACAAGTGATTTGAAATAAATAAATCAGTCACAGAATGGCAGGGGCTGGAAGGGACCTTGGGAGATCATCTAGTCCATCCTCCCTGCCAAAGCAGGGTCACCTACAGCAGGTTGGACAGGGATGCACCCAGGCGGGTTTTGAAGATCTCCAGAGAAGGAGATTCCACAGCCTCTCTGGGCAGCCTGTTCCAGTCCTCTGCCACACCCAAAGTAAAGAAGCTTTTTGTCATGTTGAGATGGAATTTCCTGTGCTCCAATTTGTGCCCGTTGCCCCTTGTCTTGTCGCTGGGCACCACTGAAAAGAGTCTGGCCCCATCCTCTTGACACCCACCCTGTAGATATTTATAAGGATTGCTGAGATGCCCTCTCAGCCTTCCCTTCTCCAGGCTAAAGAGACCCAGGTCTCTCAGCTTTTCCTTGTAAGAGAGATGATCAAGGGACTGGAGCACCTTTGTAGCCCTCCACTGGACTCTCTCCAGTAGTTCCTTGTGTTTCTTGAACTGGGGAGCCTGGAACTGGACATAGCACTCCAGATGTGGCCTCACCAGGGCAGGGTAGAGGGGGAGGATAACCTCCCTCGACCTGCTGGCCATGCTCTTTTTAATGCACCCCAACATACCATTAGTCCTCTTGGCCACAAAGGCACACTGCTGGCTCACGGCCAGCTTGTTGTCCAAATAATCAGTCTTTAAAATAAACAAAGAATCTGTCTGCAAGCCTAAGCACTGTAGTAGGGCATTGCCTTCTTACAGCTTTGTACTTTGTTTCAACTGTGAAAGATCCACGCAGAAGACTGAAAACACAAGAGTCTCCAGTCTTGAGGGATTCTGCCAGTCCTGAGACAAGCAGCCCTGTAGGCCAAGTGCTAAATGTTACATGTAGCTGTGAACTGAATGAGCGATATGAGAAAAAAAATGTGATTTTAAGTTTCCGTTTCAACTTGCTCCTTGCAATCAGCCTTATTTTATCAACATAACCAGATAAACACACACATGTGTCTCATTAAGGTCAGAACAAAGGCCAGCCAGCAAAATCTTGCAATTCATCAGGTAAGGTCTTCCATATTGAAATGACCTCAGAGGTTTTATAGGGCCTTGAGTATCACAGCTGCATTAAATATCCTCAAACACTTAAATCTTATCCTTCAGACAATACAGTTAGGCCAATTTCACATTTAATTTCTCACTCTTATAAAGTTTGACTTTTCAACCTCAGCATACCTTAAAAATTGAAGACATTCTTTGCAATAATAAAATAACTTCTTTCAAGGATATGAGAGATAATTTGATGATCATTCTTTAAAGCTGGAGGTTAAACCTTTTTACTGTGAAGTTGATGGCATAAATTATATCAATATATAAATGCTCTACAGCAGCTTTAATATCATTTTGTAACACTGACTTCTCCCAGTTGGTCTGAAACTATGATGAGGTAAATCTCAAGGTCAGAATTTGATAGTAGCATCTGTCTCTTTTTTCCGTTGCCACCAAGGAAGAACCTTCAGATTGATTTTTACAATAGTAATTTAAGGGTTAGGCTTAGTTTGAGGTCGTATCCAGTAATTTTTGGTTTATTTTAGTAAAATGTATCTTTATGGTGTTAAGAATAATGACTCCCAGGTTCCAGACCTTGAGGAACAAGGATTCATTTGAGTTTCATACTTAAATGTCATGTAATAAGTGCTTATGCTGCTGCTTTTCTTTTTCTCCTTTTTTTTTTTTCCTCCAATGAAAGACAAATACTTTCTTATTTAGTGGATATAAACCAAGAAGAGTGATAAGATCTGCTTTGCAAACACATCTGGGTGAGCGTGCTTTTGCTCCTCTGGGTAATTCTTTCAATACAGCTACTCACATGAAAAAGCTGCTCATGTGGGTGTGCGGTGAGTTATTGTTAATACGCGATTTCAAGATCTGGGGACTGAAGAAGTTGGCACCAAGTGGCCCGAGACTTGTAATAAAATGGTGGAAGCTGGTGATACAAAGGCAGAGCAAAGGCAATCCAGATTGATTAATAAATTCCTGAATTTGCAGCTGTTACAGCAGACACATTTCTTCTGGCTTCCTGCAGTTCTTAATCAAGCTAAGCATCAGCAAGAGGCACATTTGCAAAAGCATCCTAAAAATGTGAATATATAAAATGATGTACTTGTGTTTTTATACATGCAGTGGTAACTATCTTTTAGTAACTAGGGAACTGCATACCCGCTCCCTGTATGATTGCATAGATACTGTTTAGATGTCTCCTGTGGAGATTTGTTGTCTGGTAATACAGATTTTTACCATTTCCCAAAAGTCTTACTAAAAAAAATAATCATGAAATGATTGTTCTATATCCTCTTGCTGTCACTTTCCTTCCATATTCCCCACCCCCTGAGCTGTTCACCACTATAAAAGAGATGGTTACAAGTTTCAGAAGTGTATAAAAGGGGCTGAAAGTTGAAAACTTCCTTTCCTTACCTGTCTCTGATTGAAAAATGTTTGGGTTTTGCGTTTCTAAACTTAAAATCAAAACTGCTCCCTTGATGTGTCTTTTACGACATGTTTCACCCCAGAGCAAACATTTACACTGCTAGGAACAGGGGACTGTAATGGAAATAGTAACAAACCTCTAAACTGCAGCAGTGCTATCAGGCATGATTACAATTGGTTTAGGTTTGAAATGGGAGCTCCCATCTTCAATCTATCTATAAACTTTAAAGGTAGCGTCATGTTAACAAAGACAGTGAAAAGATAAATTCAAGCTGCAGTGCAAAGTAAAAGGCAGCAATATAGCTGTAATCTTAAAACAAACCCCGACGGAAGCAGCATATCAAATCCTGTTGTAAAAAAGCGTCAATGATAATTACAATGAAGCAGCTTTACTAGCACCAGCATGCTCAGATGTACAAAAACATGGAGCAGCATTTGATCATGAGATATTAAAAAAGGATGAAAGGAAGGAAAAAAGGATAAAAAGGGAAGGTTTGTATTTGTCTTTAGGTGTCACAAATCTTCACAGAACTTTTCAGTATTTCAAAACCCTCGTATTAACTAGGACATAACTAACAAAAGGAAGCTGGACTAACGTTCCATCACAAGATTGGGGTGCGTATTTTAACACCCTTTAATACCAAAGCACAGTCAGTGTCTGCTTAGAAACTTACATAAGTACTAATTTATGCTTTATGACAACATTAAGGATTTTTCTTATGCATAAGTTATTATCAAAGGACCGTATGTATAGTTATCATTCTCACATTTAAGCTGCGCATAATGAAGTAAAAACTTTGCTTTGATATGCCTAACTCCATACGAGTTTATTATACATGACAGAATACTTGCAACTAGGAAATCTTAGCGAGGGGAGGAAAAACAAACAAAACCAAACACAGACATTTTTCCTAAACAGCTAAGAATACATAGAATTAAATGTTCACTCTTAAAATGAGACCACCGTACCATAGGCTTCACTGAAGCCAGAACGGCATTCAAAGATTTGGGGTTTGCTTTACACTCAATAATTAAAAAAGATTCTTCCTTTTCATAAATGTTGAATCCTTCCCACCACACAAAGCACCTCTTCAGATGATTTAACATATGAATAAAGTTATTAGAATAACTCAAAAATGTATTTGTCAGTGATAAAATATTGAAGTGTCTAACAGTATTTCTTGCTACCAACTTTTACTGAAACTTTGCCAGCTAAAATATAAATGTAGCAGTGAAATACAATCCTCTCTTCATTCAAAATGCCATTTAAATTCACCTGTTCTGTAAAGCTCATGTCCGCTCACTCACTGGTAGGAATTCACAGCACATTCATTGTCATAATTCACACTAAGTGCAGGAAAAAAAAAAAAAAAAAGAAGGGCTAGAGAACTAAAAAGATCCACTCTAAGCATCAAGTTTCAGGATTTTTGAGCAACTTTTCCTGGGTATTTAGAAGCTTCGATTCCTATCTTATTCACTATGTGTGTATAGGAGAGGAGAAGAAAGAACAAGGTCACTGTGATAGGCAGCTGGACAACATCTAAACTAGAAATCTCTTTATGCACATTTCATTTTCAGTACTGGTTTCATGACCATTACCTACTACTGCCACAGAGCCAAGCACACAAATAGCTAGTGTTGTTGCACCAATTTTTACTACCTGTTGATGCAGACAGTGCCATTAACTAATAAAAAATAAATAAATTTGCACTGCTTTATTAAGGCCATAATAGGTGTGCACACTTACCGACAAATAAGTTCCTATCTATGAACGTATGGTAAGCACAGGCAACAGTAACTGCTTAATTCTTTTCCTTTAATCCCATTACACTAATAACATTCATCACTGATTCTAGTCAAATTCAAATCACAAGTACCTTAACAAGACTAATTTATAGTCTCAAGTGCTCTCTGAAATCCTCCAGTGAATAATCTTTACTGTTCTGGTTAGTGAAAGGTAAAAGATAGATTTTTAGTTACATATAGGAACTGTGAAATTATTTCATTTTTCCATTAGGAAAGCATCTTATATTAGAGTTTTCATGACTGAACTTCCATTTGTTTCTGTCTTAAAAATGGAACTGAGGGAACAAATTACTCTTTTTTAAAGCACCATTAAAGGATCTTTCCATAGAATAAATAAATAATATACCTGCATACAACACAACATTCACGTGTGCTCTTTGACACATAAGTTGTGATTTTAGAAATTTTTGTCACCTGACCAAAGTGACAGGATCTCAGGAGATTTCACAGTAACCATTGGACATATCACTTTCACATATTTTCCAGGATTGGCAGGGGAACTTAGAAAACTATTTATGAATAGCAAATACTTTTGCTTTCAGCATACACAAGTTTGCACCAAACGTCAGGTCTCATGTTTTTGTTGAGGGAAAAACACCTTCAGGCTATTTGGCAAAAATCTTCACATCTCTAAGTCGCAGCTCAAATGATGTAAACTAGATACTGTGGCACTACCTCATTTCCAACAGTATAGTTTTCAGGCATGAAAACTATAAATATTTAATAGTATTTACAGAAGTCTAAATATTTAGTCTATATTTGCCAAATGTCATTATGTTCCTCCCTGGATTTAGAAGAAAAAGTCTTCATTTTGATCATAAAAGCTCAAATAAGTGGATTTCCTGAAAACATTTTCTACTTTCATCCGAAGTGGAAGTATGTCTGACTAGTACATGGAGTTCTCCCCATACCACAGAGAACTTCTTACAGATGCTCCCCATCCCTGAATGGTTACATCTACCACTGTTCTCAGGAGCCGTCATCATCTGTTTAATGGCTAGAACACAAGTCAGAAGAGAGGAAAGCGGTGAGAAATGCATGGAGGGGCCCTGTTGGGACCTCCAGTCTTTTAAGCCTCTCTCCCAGCCTAAAGTAAAAATAAATTCTTCTTTATTGTTGGTGTTAGAAAGGCCGATTTCTCTTTCAGCAGAGATTCTCATAGGATCCCATTTCAGGGCACAGTATTCTGAACTTTACTTTTAATAAGGTTTGGACTGTCCCACTGTAATAGGGAGGCAATCCCTGACGTGCCCACTCAAGGTTAGAATTTTGACAATCTTCATTAAAAAATTTGCTGGTTTACCATACCGATTCATGGTACACTGCCTTTACTAATTAAATTAATAGCTACACTTGCTTACTAAAGAGATTAACTTCTGCATTGCCCTCACTAGACGGGTTAGTTGCTAGGCAGCTCTCACTGGAGGTTTGGCACTATGTTCTTATCTCTGAGGACAAAGGCTGCTATGCATCTTTCACTAGGAGAATGAATGCTACACTGCTCTCACTAAGAGCATTCATCTCCGTCTTTATATCTCAATTGCTCTCCTTTAATTATTTTAATCACTTGGTGCATTCTAGTGTTGCAAGCCTATTTAATCTAGAGTATATTTTGACTCGTATGCTCTGGAATTGCTTCCATTTTTTCCTCCCTTGTCAGTTTACAAGGGAGGAAATTTATTCCAAGTCACATGCGAAGGTCTTGCACACCAGAGCATGCCGCATCTGCCACTGCAGTAATATTCAGTCTGATATTTAAGTCCTTCTCAATATTTTTCTATCCACTGAACTGTTCATTGTCAAATATTTGTTTGTTTACTTTGTTCGTTTTATTCCACACTGCAGCTCATATCTAGGAAGTCATACCTTTTATTAACAGCCTCCTTGTGCCAAATGCTTAGCCAACACAAGCAGCACAGCTCCCGTGACTTCGCTGAGGATGTGATTTATGCCACCAACAGCCTGGTCTCCTTTCCTACCCAGCAGCTGGACCTCCATGTACCCATATATGGGTGTACTAATTCCCTTGGCAGTACCCAGATGATTTCCAAAGAATAAGATGCCGGTGTTGTTTTCTCATTGATAATGTGGCCTGTTCTTCCTAGTGAATAGATCCACATAGAGCCCACATCCTTGTGCCATATAAACAGCTGAGAAAAATCAGCTTAGCTCCACAGATTTCAGCGAAGCTGAAAACGCAGCTCCTAATCTCCAAAAGAAACCAACCTAAGACTAAGAACAAGTAAATTCTTCAGGTTTAAGCTGCAACTAAAATTCATTCCTGGACTAGCTTCGTCACGTATTCTTAACAAGATAACACCAAGCTTAAAATAAATTGCAGCTGAAAAATACAGTCCTTTTTACAGTTAACTTGTAAGTTATACAAAGACTTATTTTAAATTTTATTCTTTAATTGATTTGCAGGTTTTGTATAATCATGTCACGTAAATCTACGCCAACCTGTGTTTTGTTATTTTGCTTTTTGTCATGCAACTCAGTTTATCCATCTCTGAGTACTTGCTATCTTCTAGATGTTACTCATGTAATATAATTACTCCAGAACGCACCATTTGACTGGATGGCCCAAACTCTAGAGAGATTAAGATAAAAACCTGAATAGTTAATAAAATGTCTGTACAAATTCAAATTCCCTTGTCCAATAAAGAAATAATATCATTCATATTCTTTCTAACAAATATGTGAGCACACTCAGGTTGAAACATTTTAATAAACGATTTTGCCCACCCTTTTGCCCAGCTGTGAGAACAGGCAAGCTTTGTTGCAATTATGGAGAGAGAGAGGAAAAAAAAAAAAAAACCAACAACACAAAACCAGTCAGCAGCACTACATTTTTTTCCAAGAATAAACAAATAATCTTATCCTGCCTATGGATAATACAAGAAAAAAGAAAGAGAAATCTGGTCAATTCTGTCTCTGAAGGTAAAAATATGGAGATGTTAAGCCTAGGCTTAAAAAAAAAGAAAGTGAGAATATCTTCACAAGTTGAAAAGAAAAATTTTAGGAAGGAAGATTGTAGTAACGTTAATAAGAATAATATATCATGCTTTTGTTTTTAAACAAAGGTTAAATCATGGTATTAGATGCCATCAAGGATTTTAACCTTTTTCAGCTTTCAAAACGAAAAGATAAAAAGAAAAGAAATCAACTGTCAATTTTTTTGTAAATATCAAACCTATGACTGCTCAGAGAAAACCACGAGGTAACCACCCTGCTTGAAAGCACCTTTATTTATTATAATGTGTCAGCTTCTTTTGACATTTTGTGGAAAAATACTGAATATTCAAAATTTGCCTGAAATTTTACCTCTTCTGGGACATCAATTTGAAGGATAGTCCGCTAATGATGCATTAGTTACTGGGAAATATTTGAGACTGACATACATAATTTATAGTGTAAAGTCACATATGAAAATCTGGTTAGGTGGGGTTTTTTAACGCTTTTATTAACACGTTTAAAAGTGCTTTAGAAAGATGTGCACACAGGTACAGAGCAGACCCTACAGTTTAAAGACTCAAGGAAAATCGTTGCCATTTCTATGAATCTCAAGCACCCAGGACAAAAATTCTGAGAATTATGCACAAAATAACAAGTGGTATGTTCTGCTACTTGAGATAATTAAAAATCAGCAAACTTTATGATCTATGTATGATACACATCGTATTGTAATGATGGCAATTGTAAAATAATCCAGCAATACACTGATTCTGGAAAGATTAGTATGGCCTTTAAACCCTCTCCTTTTTGACCAGCTGTTGGTTGTTTTTATATAAGCAAGCACATATATATCCATAGGCTCTGCTACTTAAGAGCTGCAGCTGTGACCAAAAAAAAAGGACAAGTGAACAAACCAGAACTACTAAATTTCACCTTGGTTATACAACAAAACAGTTTAGAAACATCCAACAGTTTCAAAAGTAGTAGCAAGCTGTACAACGGACAACACATAACGAAGGGTTTAGAATTCAGTACAGTCTGGGTTTACTTTCAAGGAAAACACTTTGAAAAGAGGCAAACAGGTTTGCTTATCAACTTTTCATAAGTCTTTTTTTAAGCAACCCTCTTGCTTCTTTTTCCCCAAAAGACTTTTCCCCAGATCTGAAAGTTTGAGCACAGTGACAAAGGAGCTAGAGCAGAAGTCCCCCAAAGACCACTGAAAGAGATTCCTCAACATCTGATCAGATAAAATTCACTTTATGACCTGGCTCACTGCTTACTGAGAAACTATAAACTGTCTTAAGACCGAGAAAGAATGAAAAGTACTTGTTCCAAATAGATGAGAAAAGAGGGAACATTAAAAGAAATGCCCTGTGGTGTTGGGAAACCGCTGTTTGCTCTTTTCCAAAATTTTCTCTCACTGTTACATTCCGAATGTGATAATTTTCAATATATCTCCCTCTTTTTTTTTTTTTTTAATTTGGCTCTCTCAAAATGGAAATAAACAACACCAATATATTTAAATTAGATCTGACACCAGTGCACAGAAAGTATCACTCCGTTTTATACACGGACATATTTAATTACCAGCCAAGCAGACACAAAGAAAGCATTCTCGAGCATACGAAAGAAAGACGACCAAACTTTACCAAACTGAAGATCTTCACCGCACTACTATCCTCAAAATAGTCCCAAACTTCAAAACCAAGGAACTAATTGCTGGCATGTTTTCTGGACCATTTCCATGAAGGATGCTAAGAATATCTCCCATAAGTTTCTCTTTAAGAGGAAAAGCAATAATGACATCCATGGAGAATGAGAGAAGGTGTGCAAGAAAGAATGTCAGGTAGTATCAGCGAATGTACTTTGCGTGAAACAAATTAGTTATCGGAGATTTATTTATTTTTTTTTAAAGGAGGGTACAGGCAGGAAGATGAAAATGTTAGAAAGATGCAGAGGCACGCCCGGGAGAGAGAGATTGAACATTCAGCAGAACATTTAAGTCAATAGAAATAGCATCCAAAAATATCCTCCATACATCAACTGACAAAAGAAAAAAGTTGTACAATTTGTACTATCTTCAGCAGAAAACTCACACAGATTACTGTGGGTCCACTGGCATGTTATGAGTCTGCCTGCTATGACATCAATTGAGTTCGAATTTTGACTGTATTTCTATAGAGATATTTAGAGAGTGCTATTTCTGAGTTCATGTGCTGATCTCAGTCTACGAGCTTGAGAAGAGTTCTCACTGATCCTGTTCAAGTCAATAGCAATTAGATAGCCAAGATTTTCTCTCTATTCTCCCCTTTGCTTATCTTCACCCCAAATCACTGCTGACATCATTGAGATGTTTTAATGCCTATAGATTTTGGAATAGACATATTAGACCTTAAAATTTGCACCAAGATCAGATGACTACACATTTTTGAGTGCATTATGCAGGACAAGTTTGCTACATCTAACACACCAGAACCGTATTTTATGACACTGCCTGAAAGATTGGGAATATGCTGTCTTTTTAAGATTATGTATAGAGCTTCATAAATCAAATGTCTGAATGAAAATTTGTTTATTCTCAGTAGTATACAAGCAGATATTTTTGTAATGATATTTTACCAAATGTATCTGAACATCCTGCTGACACAGTATTTCAAGGGAGTCCAGTGAGGCAAACAATGTGACAGTAAAAAGAATGTGGAATCTATGTCAGAGCAAATAATTGATGTAGCAGATAATAAAATCTAATGCAAATATAGCTTTTACCAGGGGGAAGTAGCATGAGTGTGCTAGTCTCTCAAAATTAGTATGATTCAAAAAGTATATACAGTCACTGCACTATGGCATTCATGGCAAGTAATGAGCCATGATAATATACTGTGATATACGAAGATATTTAGAAGGCTCATAAGGATTGTTTGGAGTAAGAATAGCTTTATAAACTGGTTTATTTTGTTAGTTTAAATGCTTCTGATTCTGAAACTTCTTTAGCATTATTATCCTGGGAAGATTATTGGAAGAGAAGAAACCATCCTCATCAGTTGTTCTTGTTTAAATCTTAATCATGCAAGATTACAGAGAGCGCGCTTTTGTTATAGGCACTCCTGATATAATTCAGATTGAATGTCATTTTGGAAAAGCATTCTCTATTTTCATTACTGATGTTCAGAGTTCATCTTTGGATCCATTGTTTTCATTTTTTAGTCACAATGATTAATCACACAGGACTTGTATGCAACTCACGCCCCCAAACTCTCAAAGCCTTTCCAGAATTATAGTAAGTAGATCTATCCTAGGCAAAAATAAAGACAAGATGCACTTTTTCCCCATGATACACTTCTGCTGCTATAGAAGTTATCAATACCATTTGAATCCCAACCTCTAGCAGTTACCATCATCATAGCCAAACATCTCAATATGAGCAAGATAAATCTCTAGAAAACCACAGAATTTTATAAACACACACACACAACCTGGATTCATAAAACTTCAAATCTCAAGCTTAGTTTAACCATGACAAAAAGCATAGATTCATTTCTATTTTTTGAATAATCATCAACATTATTTGAAAATCCCTCGTATACTGGAAATTAGTAAAAATAAATACCTGAGAAGTTTGGTGTTATCTCGTCTTTTGCCTGTTCATTTTAACCAAGGTAAACCGAAAGGATGTTCCAGGGGAAGCAAACGTTTCTGAAAGAGAATGTACCACCACCGAATGAACAAGAAAATTCATACTCTCAATAGAAAGGACTTAAACAAATAGTGTCTTTACAGCAAAAAAGATATGCTCTATCTACAATGGCAAAGAAATTGACAACTTCCTTTCCTGTAATCCATACAAAACCTGCACAGAGAATACATATTGTTTTTAGCTGTTCCTAAGTGATATTTACACTATTCAATGACTTTTTTCAGCTCCCCATAGAAGAATAGACAGAACGATGTAATGGCCAATGGAATATTCCATACCATAGATGCCATGCTCGGTTAATAAATGGGGGTGGGAATTCATGATCACTGCTTGGGACGGTGCCAATACACCAGGCAGTGAGTGACCCATGTCATTATTATTATTTTAATATTTCCTTTTCTGTTATGGTTTCTATTAAACCGTCTTTAACTCAACCCATGAGGGGTTTTTTTCCTCCCTTTCCCCTCCTTTTTTCCCCCCCTCTTACCCCCACCCTTCCACCATCAGCTGTTACAAGAAATTTGGAAGATGCCACAAGTAAGACATTTTTTTCAGTCTCCACCTCCTATTTTTTAGAGCGAGGCTTTAAAATTGATCCTTGAATCTGGATCTAAAAATTTCTAACTTACAGAAGTGTTTCTTAATATGCCTGGGTCTGAAGAATAAAACCAGTATGGTCTTTTTTTTCCACCCAAAGAAAATGCCCCTTCTTAAAATTCTGTATAAGAATGATTCCTCTCAAATGCAAGCTCCATTATTCATAGAGGTCTAAGCAAAACCCTACTTAGAAGAATGCCCTAATGTCAGTCAATGGGAGCTCTGCAAGTTTGAAACAAGTAGGATTTGGCAGTGAACTTCACTGACAACATATTGTTTTCCCCACGCTGTTTTAAAATGGTCATGCTACCAAAATTCTCATTTTAACACATTTTCACACAATTTCTCAAAAAAAATTGTTTCAGTAACTTAGTTCCAGATAAATAAGACAAGTCAAAACAATTTTTTATACAAGTTATTTTCAGATACCTTAGTTCTCATAAAAATAGCAACAGAAAGGAATTTCTCCCACTCCCTTTAATGTTGCAGATGTCTGAGTCTCCCTATCCTAGGAAACAGGTGAACTATACCTTTAGCAAAATCAGAGCTTAGCTTTTCCTCCCTGACACCGATATATTTTGTTTTCTGCTGGGATTCCTGAATCTGATGTTATTTCTCACTACTCACTTGCATAAGAAGTTCTTTGTAAAAATAAATATAAGGTTGAGAAGTCCAATTTAACATAATCATGAATGTTAAATTAATTTTATTTCAATGCATGCCTTCCTTTTTTACCTCAATACTGAAAAAGTAAAATAAAAACCCTCTAGATTTTCTTACAAATGAACAAATGTCACAGCTGCTTAGAAACAGTTACTCACATCTTTGCAAACAGTATTTTCTATGCACTTCACGGACCATTAAGATGATCTAATTTATGAACTGAAAGGACTGCTATTCAGAAAGCTCAGTCCCTGTGCAACTTACAGTGCCAGAACACTCTAAGTTAACTCATGACTGAAGTCTCACAGTAACAACTGACATTTCATTTAACCTTTTTAACTAAAACAGTTATCTCTGCGAATCACTCATGCCATGTTGAAGCAAATCTTCACCTTGATACTGAAACCTGAGCCTAGAAAATGACATGCCTGGCACATTATGAATGATGCCTCTAAGCCATACAATCTACAGGGAGTATCAAGTGTTTGGCATGAATTTGCAAATAGTATGCACAGCCTGGTGACAGAGACAGCTGCAATACACTACTTTCTTTTACACTAACATACTTGAAAACAGGGAAAAATCACCCTGAAAAATAATAGCTCTTTACTGAAAGCTTTACGCAAAATCTGCTAATACTAGAATTAGTTTGTGATATTTCCCATCCATAAAACTGAGTCCAGAAACTACTTTAATCTTCCTTAGCCCTCTCTGATTTGAAGACAGTATCAAACACTGAGTGCATGTTTATGAGAGCAGAACAAGGTTGGACTCCCTGCTTGGGGATCGCACTTGCTTCATTTTAATTAAGGAATACTTTGCCCAAGTTCCCCAGGCTAATACAAGTCTAATTGAAGTCAATACTAAGTCCAATACGTTGCCATATGTGCAATCTAAATTCACATCCTAAGCTCACCTCAAGCAGATGAGAATACTTTGGATGGACCTAATAGAGCTTGCAAAGGGACATGAACAGTTCATATCCCTTGGGATGTTCAACAACTAGCACCAGCGGACTGTGCTGGAAACTGAAAATACAGAAGAAAGATAGAGCATCAGAAGGAGTCAGCTGCAGTCAGCGAGTTCAATACGCACTCCTCTGGAAGAGATGGGTTAACTCAAAACATCTGCCTGTGCCTACAGCGATGCCTCTGTGTTAAGCCTTTGTTCTCCCCTTCCCCAACAAAGAACACCCCAAAATCCCAAGTGCTGAGGCCACCCACTCCTGCGTCTTGGCTTCTAGACAGGGAAAGGTTAATTCCCTCTAACACACAAAACTCAGTAAATCAAGAATTAACAAAGTCCTTCCATTTTAAAGCAAAAAGTCACAAGGGCGGGGAGGAATCAGAGATTAGGGACAAAAAACTCAGAAGTTACGGGTTTAACCGCTCTGTGATTACAGTTGCTTACCAAAGGAAGGCCTTACAGTGCTTTGGGTAGACAGCAGAGAGAGAAGGCGATGAAGGTAAAAATCTGTTGTGGGTTTCAAGCTGTCAGCCCTAGAATCTAATTCCAATTTAACAGTAGTTTAAACATTAGAAGAGATTGCCATCATCACTCCTCAATAGCCTTAACCTCTGGAGCTTTCAAAAGAACAGACAGTGAATTGAATTAATTATTAGCCTTTCACCTTGGAGACCTGGGTACAAAGGTAAGAACCAGTAGCTGAGAAGGTAGCTAACGAGACTGGGAGCCTATTTTTGGTCTCTAGTGTGCTCTAATGCCCCTCACACATTCCCTGGACTTCCCTACTTTTTTCTTGTTGGGTTTCCCCTGCCCTGCATCCAATATAAAGTGAAAATTCAAGCGGTCAGGAATGTCTGACATCTAATCCTCCTTGTGTTGGATGTTCATGGCTGTCAGCAACATCGGAGCAATGTCAGTTGTGGAAAACAAAGCTACCAATTAAAGACAGCCTTAAGCCCATCCCACACTTGAACAGTCCCGAACACAGGCGTTGGAATCTGAAGTATGATCCGGACAAGAAACTTGCAGGACACCCTTATTTTACTAGTAGTCTGTGTCATACATCTCAAGTTCAACCTGAGGATTTCTTAAGCAGAATGTGGAGCAGAGAAGGAGGATTTCCTAAATATAAGATTTCCTTGTTCTCTCTCATACATCTCTTTCACAGCACCTGTTACCACGACGCTGGTCAAAGGCCAGGTGAAGTAGCACATAAATTATCTACAACCATTTATACAACCATGAAGCCTTACAGCTAAGTACAGTCATGTCTTATTTATGCCTCTTCAAAGGTGACTGTAGGACCTATGATGACATTGTTGATTGCTTCATACATTTGGGTAAATAACAACTTGTCCAAAAATAATACATGCTTTATTATTTGCTAAATAATATTTTGTTAGATATATTTTGTTAAAATATACTTGCCTATTTAAAACCAGTTAAGGAAACACAAATGAAAGAGCTGGTCAAGAACATGCTACAAGACTGAGTGAATGGCTACAGAACACGTGGAATCCAGGAGTTAAGACTCGACCGTGTACGCTGTTCAATAGACAACTTCTAGCGAATTATTTCATGGAAACTGTGGCCAGCTGGCAAATAAGCCATTGCTATAAAAACAGGATAAAATCAATGATAATTATATCCAAGAGCTTATTCAGGCCAAATGGTCAAGTGTTTGGTTCTATTTATGTTTTGGTCACATTTCTAGAGCATGCCTAAAAAAACCCTGAAGCTGTCTATATTAAATATTTTCTTTATCTGCTGTTATATTCATTCTCACCTTTTAAAAATAAAAGTACATAATTAAAGATTTAGTTGTAATGATTATTTTTCCCCATAATGAAATAAATCATTTCATGCAGGTATCACACATTTCTAAATAGAATTATTTTCTATTTTAAGTTTACTAAAAATTGAGAGAATGATGCTTTTAATCATTCCGCAGCTTTTGCCTAATACTTTTTAAGTGGCAGTGGCTATATATGTAGCTGCTCTTTCAAGATAGTTTTTTTCACAAAAAATGCAGAGAAAGTTACAGGGAATTTTTAGTAAATCTGAACATATTCCCTCCAGAGTATATCAAAATTACTAACTCAGATACCTACTTAGCATCTTTGTAATATTGTCATTAAAATCAGATAGTATAAAGAGTATTTGTAAATCTCATTGTTCTGCCTGAAGTTTAAAAAGAAAATAATTTATATATTTAGTTAGTTTAATCTGTCTATTCTTTAGCTCCTAATGCACATAACAAATGCATGTTCCCCAGTAGGTCTAAAACCTCGTGTGGATTCTCCCAAAATGCAAATCTAGTCTTACACAAAAAAAGAGAAAACTGCCCAGTATCTCTAAGTGCCGACCAATTTGCCTGAGAAAATCTAGTCACATTGTTCATTATGAAAACGTAGCCATGAAAATCAAGAGGTTTGTAGGAACTGAGTATTGTTGGCAATACTAAGTAGGACTGTATTTAAACAAGTGCACGCCACCTTCAGAGTTAGAGTTCTTTGCATAAAAAAACGCAACTGAACAAACCCTAGAGTCTTTACAATTGCAATACAAAGGCTTGGATCTGGTTATTGAACGTCTGGTACCTACGCTGGGCATGTATCACAGCGAGTTCCCAAAATAATAAGCAGAAAGACAGAAAGCATGAGGAAAAAGGCGGCGAGGGGTGAGGTGGGATATCTAAGGTCATTTCAGATCTTAGTTGGTATGAAGTTTTGGAGGTGCCAACCTCTCCACTACTTACAAGGAGAGCCTAAGGTACACAAGATCAGGCACCTCAAGGAGATGAGATAAATCCAGCCCTAACTACACATTCAAACAAAATTTACCAGCCCTTGCCACTGCTTCTACATGCACTGCAAACGCCCCGGCTGTTCTTTGGGTTCCCCTCTAAAAACTGCTTTTCCCAAGACCTCACACTCAAGACTGCCAAATCTCACCTGGCTTCATCTAAGGGACGGAGGCAAAAGGGAAAAAAAAAAGAGAAGACAGAAAGAAAAAACCCTCTCTACTGTTTTACAAAATTAATTTTAGAAAAGAGCTGTGTCAATAATGGTTACGGATACGAAACTAGTGAGGAGAAGAGCACTTTTAATTCCTGAAGACTTTAGCAGGGGCTGATAACACTTGCCCTTCACAATTCAGACCTCAAGCTTCTCGAGACCTAGAATAACTCTGTAGCCTATTAGTAAGCTAAATATACCCAGGGAACAAACACATATAATATATCAGTCTTTTGTCAGAGATAACAGCCTGCATTGCTTTGATATGAACAGCACAGAGATCAGCTGTGAAGAATATAAAATAGCTGAATTCAGCAAGAGCACTGTCTATTAGGATGTTTTTATTATTTTTATCCTTTATTCAATGTGCTATCACAACTTAGGAAAAGCAGTAGCAGCAGACAAGAACTATTCAAAATGGAAACTTAAACATTGTGTATCGCATACCTGATATAGATGGATAGACAATATTAGTATAGACCTATCAAGTTAGTATTAGTCAGAGGTGCATTGGACAATACTTCAACAGAAAAGGCAAATAAATACAACTACTATTATCGTAGATCCTAGCTAGTTTTGACAAAGAAAACAAATCTGAACCACCAAAATTCAGTCCAGATATATAGGTACTAGGCATCTAGTATGAAAAACCAAATAAAACAGGAACTGAATGTTGAGTAACTGCAAAAACAATCAACCATTCCAAACTCCATAGATTTTTTTTTTTCCATGAACAGCTTGCTTTAAACTTGCTTAATGTACATTATTATGTCCCAATGCATATGGCTGCACTCTTAATAATAGTTCCAGAAGAAGAAGAAAAAAAAGGCATGGAAGAATTGTGCTTCTAAGAAAACTCCTGTCTTCTTAAAGCCATATTTCAGACACATATGTAAAACTGCAGCCAAACCAAATGCTCAGCTCTAATAAATCTGCTGGGAGCAAGACTCATTCGAATCCGCATAACATATTGACAAAAGCTATTGCTGGATAGGTCATTCAATTCACAGGACCTTTCAACCCCATTGAAAATTTCAGAGGGAAAGAAAACAAAAAACATCAAAGTCTTTGTATTTAGTATATAGACCTTTTTGCCAGTTCAAGTTTAAGACCTTTTTAAAAATGCACTGTCAGCAGCATAGCTTTTAAAGGTAAAATGAGGCCTTTAAAGCAGGTATCCCACTGTGCATTCTACCACTGCGCTGCCTGTGGAGTGTAAAAAACAAGGGCAAAGATGGGACTGAAAGTCTCAAACACTCTCTTACAATGGCTTTCATCTTCTCTTCCAAATCTGTAACCTTTGAAGACAGAAGGAAATGCAGTTAATGCGTTTACAAATAGGCTGGAACCCGCTACGTTTTTAAAGGAAACTCACAAAGGGCACAAACGTCCACTGGAATCTCATTACGTTATTTAAAGGGCTGACAGCCCGCCTGTTTGACCTCTCTTTTTAATTTCATCTCTTTGAAAAGTTCATGCACTTTCTGAGATTCTTTTAATGATTCATCACTTCTCTCTCTCAAAATGAAAACAATCAAAAATGTCACTGATATATGATAATACTAGGAAGAACCCCTTCTGTGGCAAGTTACAAATCCATCCCTCCCCTTCATCTTTTGCAGGGAAAATACTGAAAATTCAGCTGGCAAAGCATCCCTCACCTTGCACGTTTATCAATGTAGTCTTTTATAAATGCTAAGTAAGCAACAAGGAAACAAAACCCAGCAGTCCAGAACTCATGAGTAACTCTGAGACAAGCCAATATGCACAACTGCTAGAAGACCACATACTTTGTGAAGATAACAACTGTAGATGTAATCGTTCAGCACACCCTGAAAATAGTCAGACGAACATTAGACTCAAAGACTGCAACTAATAAACAGCATACAGTAGCCTGGCAAGTTTCTTTAAGAAACAGTCTACAGAAACGAGAGGGGCAGTAGCAGGAACAAACCTTCAGAAATAAATATAATTTCATATTATCATATACCCCACTGAATGCAATGTACAAACTGTTTAAATAAAAGGCCATAAAATTATTTTGCTATCTGTTTTTTAAGTCTTGTTTTTCTATTCGAGCATATAAAATCTGTAGAGTAACTCTTCTGGTTTTAATCTTCTCCGATTTTTTCATTGCTTAATTTTCAATACGAGTGTTTACTTAATTCTGGATTTTTCAATTTCTTCGTAGAATCTTAATCGGACAGTTCTGAAGAAGTTTGCTTGCCATAACTCTACTGTTTTAAGATTCACATTCTGGCAATATTAAACCCCACAACTGTCTTATTGTCTTTTAAATAATACACCAGCCACTTCAGTAGAAACATTTCTTTTTATCTAATTTAGTAGCAGAAAGGTCAACGGTAAGACACCTGCCTAACTGAAAACAATTCTGTGGGAACTTGATATATCCTCCATTTCATACTTCATGCAATGTAGTTCCTCATAAACCCTCTATAATACTTGCCAAAAAATATCCATTTTCTACACTTCATTTTATCTATGACTATTGTAGCAATAGATAATGGCTAGATAATAGATAATGTCAGAATGGTTCAGAATAACATACCCAAATCTGTTTCACCTAGCAATATACAAAAGTACCACAATATGTCATCTGTGGCTGAAATTAGAGACTGTAGTTTATAGAACACCTAACCCACTTTTGGGCAATAGAACTGGAGCCACACGTTATCTACAAGTAAAATTTATGAGAAATCATACTTTTCCATCACTCTAGTTGTTACTGTTTCCAAGTCTCCGCTCATCCTCATAGAATTAAGATCCCACTGTATGTATACCCTCCCTTCCAATCCCACATTGTCTTTAACAAATGCAGCTCAACCTGCACCCATCAGGACTTATAAATTCATCTGCATACGCATGCAGTCAATTATATTAGAGGACTTTGAGCACTTCCATCTCACTAATGTGCACAGAAGTGATCTCACAAGGAAAAAAAAAAAACAAGTTACCTGTAGTAACATTTGGTTGGGAAAAGGAATGGCAACCAAGGGAAATATTGCTTTGCCCTGGAATTCTTGAAGGGCAGCTAATTAATTCTGGAATTCATAAACACCAATATTATGATACCTGCTCTTAAAATATTTAATAATGTCATCCAGCCACACAAATTCAAAGCAAAATAATTATTATCTCAGAGGAAAGGAAAAAGTTTTTTGCAATCCCTCTGTTACTGAGCTCTAAACTGTGTCTTCAAACTGTAATCTCAAGGATTACAACACATTTTGAACACCAACACATTTTGAACCACAAGAAAGCTTCCATCCAAGCAGAAAGGTGACAAGATCCAGATTCATCCTTGTTCTCAGAAATGATGGCAGTGCTCTGAGAATTTCTACCTCTTATCGCTGACTTTACACCAGTTATTTGCCTCCGAATTTTTCTGCACTACAGCTGGATTTTTTGACAGTTTCAAACCAACTGTAGTAGCAGTTCAATATGTTCCCAAAGGTGAATTTAGTAGTGTGGGCAACTTGTAAATTCATCTAGCTTTACTTTCTGATGATCTGTAGGCTAATCGAAGGTTAAAATGTGACAGAATGTGATTTGAGAAGCCAAGAACTTCTGTTACCATTAAAAGCACCCTGAAGAATTAACCTAAAGATAAGATGTTTATTTATGGTATGTTTTATTTATGAGCTTGAGTTCACGAAATCTTTGCTATGGGGAACCGTACAACCTAACAAGTGTATTTTGTCAGGAGTGATCAGGGAAACTCTGGCTGAACTGCAGAAAGGGTTATGGCATACACGGCCTATGAACAGCCACCAGAGACTGGCGAAGGATTCAGCTAAAAAGCGATACATTCTCTTAGGTGTTCTCAGTGGCCATAAAAGGCAAAGATAAAGAATGCAAATAAAGACTGCAGGTTTTAAGCTGTGTCGGAGCTCTAACTTTTTCAGTTAAAACAACTTTTCTGGGCTCTCAACGTTACTACTCAAGTTGGGCCCACAAAATGTTATTGCCTACTCCACAGAAAGCATGGCAATTAAAAAAAAAATGTTCCTCTGTTCAGGTGATAGCAAGCAATTTCAAACAAAAAAAGCCTCAATATCTAGTCCACATCAATAATGCAGTGGTTGCACCATTCAGATTTGTTATAAGAGAAACAAATTTGGGTTCTTGTTCTGGCTGTTTGGATTCACTCCTGACTAACACTTGGGGCAGGGTAGATTCTCTCCAAGTTTGTTCCAATTAATGAACTGTTATGCAAGATGTAGAATTTACAGTTTTGCAAAACATACATCTTGGAGAGAAGTTCCGTAAGATGGCCCAGTTCATCTGACAGCTCACTTCTCCCTGGATGAAGTTCGCTTCTCCACACCCCTCTCAGTCCTATCCCTGCAAGCATGGTCCCACTGCCTTAATTCAAGTCAGCTCTGACATTCATTGCAATATTTATAGAGCCAGTTCCGCTTGCTAACTCAGCAGAAAACTATTCATAGGCCCTTTTTCCTCTAGGTTAGTACTTCACATTTTTCAGAGTTGGTACAAGGGAAAGAAAATTTCTTACATTAGTTTTCATTATCTTTAGAGATGCTTCCATCTGTTAGGAATAACTTAGCAGAGAAAATTTGATTATACATTTTGAATATTTCTTTCAGCAAATGATCTATTGTTTTATGGCCTCAGTTCTTTTAATTTCTGACTATGAAAAATCTATATTGCATTTTAAATACAAACACTGATCTTACAGTACACTTCTGAGTATGGACTTTTGCTACATTTTTTCCAAACTGATCCTGTTGAAACCAAAGAATAAGGGAAAACAGAAGTAATGGTCATAAAAGTAAGATGGCCCAGTCAGATGAGACCACCCCTTTTCCTGTTGAGAAGGGGTCAGAGGAGCATAAAACACCAACAATGCAGGAAGAAAGCTGGGACTTCCTTCATCAAGGAGTTCTTGGGATGGGCCACCATGAACTTTCAAGGACCAGAGCCGTGAGTGCTAATCAAAATGGTGTCCATTCAGTGGTACTACGTACTTGCAGCTAAATTAGGATAAATTTGTTAAGGTCTGATCATTTTGTATGTGTAGTGATCATTACTGACAGGGGTTAAGAACTAATCATTGGCAATGTGTATTGTCAATCCATTAAAAAGTCACCTCTGAAGTTTGAAACTGCACTGATCTGCCTTTCGAACATTCCTGTCACAGCAATCCCTGATCTCTAACTGACGTGCAGACTTAGGTATATTCAGTTGCAACAGAAGGGACTGTGGCAGTAAACTGCTGTCTGGTTATCCTTAGTGGATACAACCCCCCTGGGAGGCCAAGTGCTCAATGGTGAGCAGTACCACAGCTTCCCTCTAGTTCCTGCCCTGCCTGCACAAAGCACGGATGAAAGCACAGGAGAAGCAACAAATCAGTGCGACAACTCTGCAGCTAGAAAGAAGGTAGCAAACATAAGTATTAAACCGACAGCATGAGACCTGACAAGTCTGCATTTGTCTATTACAAACAAAAATCTTTGCAAGTATATGGGAAAGCTCTAGCAATCTTCAGTACTACAACTACTGCTTTACCATTGAAGTGGATAAAAGGGTCCTGCAATAGTCTTGTAAAAAAGTGGCAGCCACAGTACAATGCTTGCATGTCTTCATCCTTGAGGATCTCTAACAATTTATATATACATGTATAAATATACATATATATATACACATAGGTATTTTAACTAGCTATTAAACAAGATTGCTTTCTATAGCAATAATTTCTGTATTTGGTTTGAAACAATGAAAGCTTCAAAACTCCTGTTGAGTTCATAGGGCCTTGGTCTCACCACTGGGACTTCCTAAAATGCATTTTGCTGTTAGTAGATACCATTAAATCTGCTGACTACATATGTACATTGTCTTACTATTCAGTCTCAGTATTCTGCTGTGCATTATAAACCCTGCAGTATTAGTCAGAAATGGTTACAGAGCAACCATGGCAACATACAAATAAAATATGAAAGAAAAAATATTTTTATTTTCATTTTTATATTAAAGTCAAATTAACTTGAATATCATTCTGGTTTATAGGTTAATAAAATACAGGAGAAATTAATTACTAGCAGAAATAAATATTTATAATGCGAGCACCATGATAACAACAACAAATGAAAGAGCCTCTTAGTGGAAGTGCTTGCCCTAAAGGGCAAGAGATATGCCAACCTAATAACCTCACCAGGGGTTATGAAAAATTTGCACATTGCCTGACAGCCTAAGGTAAAGTCTTATGGTAGCTCTTCAAGTGGATAAAAGGGAAAATGGAATGCATTGCAAAGAGGTACCGTTTATCTAAATCAATGGAGACATTTCTTACTGCATTGACCTTCACTGCATCTTGAGGAGTATAAAAAGCATTAAGGAACATTTTAAAAACACCCAGGGGTTTTCTTTATCTAGGTTTTCTCCCTGATCAAATAAACGAGAACTCTTTATTATAGATATTTCCCATATTTCAAGTTAATGTACATTTCTCTGCAGCAGAGCCACCTAAATAATCTTAACACTTCATGAGGGCCCTGACAGTCTCCCACAAATGTCATACTGCTCCCTAGATGAATATCCCTCAGAACGATAGCTTTGCAACGTCCCTTTGTGCTGATGCTAACTGAAATGATTATCCTTAAGATGACCAGGATCAAGCAACGAAATGGAAGGACCAATGCTAAAATCAACACGAGTACTAAAGAGTGGAAAACCATGAAGGTGTGTAAACTGATACTGTATAGGTGATATAGTTCACCTACATTTGTTCTTATTCCAGTGTTTATGAGAAATACTACTACCAACAGAAGGGCCATCTCTGTTACCTGACAGCAGAGTAAATGGTTCACTCCTAGCTCTGTCCTCATGAAGACCCAAAAGTAAATCAGGCAACAAAAACACCACCAGCTAAGTCTATTAGCGGACCTTCAGTAAGCCAAAATGGGCGTATCACCTTAGCACAACCAAATCACTGTCCATTCAATTAATCCCTATTTATGGAGGTGTTCATGATCAGAAAACAATATGCAGACGTGAAATATAAAGATATATTGCACTTACAATCTTTATACAGCTTTCCTCTCTAAACTGTTTAATGTTGTTCCTCGTGAACTAGGTTTTCACAGCAGGAGAAAATGGTAAAAGCAAGCTCTGCACACAGACTGTAATAGTATTTCACCCATAGTGCTTTTTTAATCTGTAGGACTTAAAGAACTTTACCAATTTAGCAAGGCGTAAGTGAATAAGACAATGATAAACACACTTCTCCTTATTCCTACTTATGGCAACGTTACAGCACTGCGATAAGCAGTGTCTCCTGACTACATGAGGTATATTCATTTCTAAAAATTAGCTTCAGTCTCTGCATTCTGTCCAGTCATATATTGCAATTTCATTGGGAAATATTTGTAAGGAAGATGAAATACAGAATAAAGAAAACAAAAGTTTGAATTTAACTAACTTCTTTATCTATGTTCCCTCTCTCTTTTTCTTAGTCACTCCTTACTTTTGTCATTATAACATTCTGTATGCATCTGAATGTGTCTTTCCATACTTCCTTTTCCTTTCTTCATAAGCTCTAATATTTACCTAGCTAAACATCTAGTTCCATTTCCTGTATCTTTTTCCAAATTTCTCAACAAACGTATATTTGATTTTAAGCAGAAAACTGGCCAAAAGTCTAAAATGAAATCGACACCTTTCATATAAATAAAGCAATGAGGTCTGTAAAGCCTTTCATTTAATACAATGAAAGTGATAGTATATCAAAAATAAATTTTATCAAGTATGGACACGTGAATTCCAAGCTCTTCATATTCTTTTCATACATAAATTATCAACCTTACACGCATGCTTTACAATTTAAGACTCAATACATCTGAATTTACGAGTTTCTGCATACCATTAGTAACTTCTGCACTGCTGCACTGTGTAATATGTATTTTAGTTTGGTGTAGTTTTTCTTTACTGTTCAACCATTTTTCCCTATTACACTTACAAAAACGCAGATTTATTTCTGAAAAGTATAAAAGATACATGTTTTCTGCTTAATAAGTAAACTGCAGAGAGCAATTATAATCATCACTCAGATCACAAGATTATTCCATAAAGCTTGACAACAACAGCACAGAAGAGTGGCAGAATAAACACAGCTATCAACAACATTTTTTAAAAGCCATTGATCGGAATATCGGAAATCCGTTGCCTCAAGATTTGTCATGGGAATTCACATTGTATATCCTTAACTAACAAAACAGCTGCTTTTAAAATTCAGGGTAAAGAACTGTGTGTCTTGCCTGCCTATTTCATTGGGTCCTCTGCATCTTGTCTTTAAATCCAATGTACGGAGTTCTTGGGTTTTATCCTCTCCTCTTCTCAAAATTAATGTGAGTCATATAAAGCACCTGACACTGGTAATCATTCCTTTATATTTAAAATATACGCAGCTAGAACAAATGTATGACTCGCTTGGCCACATTCCATAGCTGTACTACTACGCCTGAACAGCTCTGCAGCACTCCACCTTTTGTACATATTGCAATGCTTTAAAGCTGTCTAGTGTAACAGATAAATCTGGGCAATCATGTATTTTGTAATGATTTCTCCTGACATTCTCAATTACATTTTGGAGAGCCTTGAGTACAACATTTCCAGCAGTTCCCTCAACCGATAGCATAAATTTTGTTAAACTACAACAGAATGCTGTGCAAGATTTATTTGCTGAGCAGTTAACTCCGGTTATACCATCAAAAGCAGGAAGTGAAATTACATCAAATTTCACCAGCAGTAATTAATTTGTTATTTTGAAGGGAAATAGTATAAGCTCAGCTACAAACAAAGCTACAAAACCACAGCACAGAAACATTTCTTTAAATTTCCTACAAATTAGTGTGGAGTGCAAACCAGTGTAATAAGAAGGCTACTAAGTATTATTAGGGGGCCTTGATAATGTTTTTGGCAACAAGCTGGAAGTTAAAGAAGGTATGAAACAAGTGTTCTGAAACATCACCGAAAAGAAGGTAAATTCCTCTATAAATAGACATTTCTCATGTACTACATGGAAAGTGGGATTGCTAGGCTGATGGGAAGTTTGTGGATTTTAACCTTTGCATGTAAAAGCTGACATATTTTAAAAATTCATAAACTTTTTTTGGAGGGTGCAGGTGGTCAACGGCATGGTGAGGCTTTTTTTTCTTCTAAACCATTTCCAGCTAAAGCAGTTTTTAAAAAAAAACAAAAACCAAAAAACATTAATGTACAAATACTATCTTCTATTACTTTAGTAGAAAAATAGCCAAAACCACTACTCCTAAGAGCGGTTCTATGCAACAACTTGTAACATTATGTTTCTTCTATGGCTGACAAAGGCAACACCTATGTCTTAGTAGTTCTGAAGAGATACAAGCTGTGAGTTTTATTTCCAGAAGAGAAATACCTGTCCAATTCTCTTCCCATGAGAGACTGGGAGTACGAGTAAGGGAAGGAATGATGCAATTTTTTTAAAGGTTCAAAATACAGAATGGACTATGGACAAACAGGAAACTATACTGAATAGATGACATTCTAGTATACTCAAAACAAAAAGACTGGTGAGAAATTGCAGGTACATAAACTGACTTTTACAGAGAAAACAGTACACAGACACAACATACTGAACAACAATATATATGACTAGAGCAAGAAAAAAAAGTAACATTTCAACCTACAATAAACATAGCATTTCCAGAAAAGCTCCACAACAGCAACAAAAAAGACCAGACTATTTAATAGCTGATCTAATAAGATACTCTCTACAATCTTCAATTTTCACTATATTCCCAACATATAACGAGGTCTCCTTTTGATAAGTATTTTCAATTCCATGCAAAACCAGAGTCTAAACTAGAAAGCCAGAGGAGAACAGATGAAGGAACTCCACACCCACGTTAAGGATGTCCTAGTGCCAACAACTCCAATTTAAGGCAGTCTCTGAGCACTCGCTGTGGAGTATTAGAAACAGGATGTCTTGTGACAGAAAGATCAAAGGCTTGGTTTTGCAAGTTGAGCCTGAAATCCTTTTGCTTTGGTGTTCCAAAGTATGAAGAAGGATAATAGCATGTCCCTCCCACAAATAAGCTCTGGGATGATACAGGCATCTATCGGGAGGTACTTGTATAACACAATGGTAAGTACTCTATTTTTTATTACAAAAATTAACCACATTTTGGTCCATAAAATAAGCAGATTAAGTTCTATGTTTGTACTGAAGATATTTTTGGATAACCGTGGTCCCAGTTAATTTTAAAGCAGCGTACATAGAATCAACCACAAAGGCAGACAGCCTATATGTGGCCTTGAAATAGTGCCTTTCTGATGCAAACAACATGCAGGTGCACTAAGTACTACTGCCACAAGAGAAGGGTGAGAAAAGGTACTAAAAAGAAGATCAGCAAGTGGAGTTTCTTTTAGCATGTGGGTGTAATTAAACTCAACGTGAAGAACGGAAGAAGCTCGTGCAGCCTATGACCTGTTGACTACATATTTTCAAAGTGGTGCTCATGAGCAGATTTCTCTGAGCGTTTTTCAAGTCTTGCATTGTTTTTCCCTTTCCTGTACTTAAATTCTTTTCATTTCTTATCTTCCACAGCTTATCCCTATTTTTCACTTATTAAATAGTCTCCCTTCTTGCTACTTCTGCTTAGCGGCTATCATAAACCCTAAATTACCCACAGTTTTGCTCTCTGCCTTTCCCTTAGACTCTTCTCATCTTTTTCTTGAGAACTGTAACTCATATTTGAATTCATTTGCAGGGTGTCAGCAGCTTCTCAAGGCTGTCTTGAATTTTTCTCCAGCACTACATTCCAGTAAACATATCTTATCCAATGGAGGACCTGTTTATGTACAAGACAGAGAATATTTGCCAGTCTAGTAGGGACACCCCATCTGCAGGAGATGCCATTTCCTCCCCATTGCAAACAGCTTGGATCTTCCAAGATTAAACCAATAAAAGTTATTGTTTCATCATAGGACTTGGGTGAACTTATATAGAGAGTTATTGAATACAGTGACAAACTGTCCACAGAGCATGCCCTGGGCTGCAGGAACAGAGTATTTCCTACATTCTGCTGAGTTGTTCCTTCCAGAAGCAGCAACTCATGTCAGTGAGTAACAACAAGCTGGTGCAGATTCAGCACAGCTGGAGGCCAGCAAAGTACAAGCTGCAGTGGCAACTGCAGTAAGTGAATTTAAAATTAGATACTGAAAACTTAAAAACAGAACGTGGGGGAAAAGAGGAAACTTCTAAAGCATTGTAACTGGATTTTAAAAAGTTGTAAACCTTTTTCTATACCTATATTTGAAGAAATTTCCCCAGTAAATTTTACTCACCCTCTAATAGCGTATGTTGAAAACCATTATCTCTATTTTCAATGGCAGCAAATTACGCTCATTTTCTTTTTATTTTTTCTTTAAAGAGCATTTAAATAAAAATAATTGTAGCATTCTTCCATGAGAAGTTTGGGGACAGTGGCTAATAGATATAGATGTGCCTTAGAAATAAATGTGCTTTCACTGTGATAATATTATTTTAACTGTGTTTGTCTCGGAACATAAGCATGACAACTTTTTGGGCAGAGTTATATATTGTCCCATTCTTCTCCAGCTTTAGAAAAAATGAAACAGCCACTAAAAGAAAAGAAGACATTTAGGACAATTGTTTTCAGGTTCATTGGCTTAGATTCCATAATCAATACTTCTATTATAGTTCAGCTGTATACTGTCATTGATAACATGATCATAACACATGGCATTTGACTGTTTCTGTTGTCCCACCTGTTTAAGAGTACCTGCAAATAATATTTCTGTGTTATTTTTATGTTTTTACAAGCAAAGAAAATCCATGAAAGATGAGCGCATAACAATTTCCCCAGCCCTGACCAGATTTCATTCTGGAAGAATCTCATCCCCTGAGATCTTCTAGGAATCTGTGCTATAATGGTAATAATTTAATTAATGCATGGAATATTCCTCAAGGAATTAAACTTTGTTGTTTTCTTTACCTTAGCTTCACAGGTATGTTGTATGCTGAATATATGTTTTCTTTTTTACCCAGCGTACGAAGAAAAGCACAGTGTACCATGTACCCAACAGTGTTTTCTCTTCTTTTCCTCATTGAGCAAAACACAAATTTTGGCCAAGGAGTAGCTCTCTCAAAGCAGACCTAAAAATTATTAAGGACACACCATATCAACTACACTTCTGTATACATACAGATTAGAAATAGGTATCATACAGATAGTATTTCAATGTGGAGTACTTAGAAAGATTAGATATTATTATGTGTATTGAACCTAGAAAGCAGTTGCTCCTAAAAGGAGCAGATAATAAAAGCTTTCAGCAGAATATGGTAGCGAAGACATTCTTTGAATGCATAAGGGATCATCTGCAACAGAAGAGAGCTGCCATGTACATTACCAGGTCAAGACAATACCATACACTGGGCCCTGTTTGAACACCTACAATTCAGAAAAGTTGTTGCAAACTTGAAAAAGATCCAGAAGGGAACCAGAAGGGTGACTCAAGATTGGCCTTCACCAAGGCAATTCATTATCTCAATACATAATCACTTCTTACAGTGAAGGATTAGAGCGTAACTTGATCACAAGCAATGAGTATCTAACAAGCAGAGATTTCTGATAGCAGAAGGCACTTTAATCTGACAGGTAGTTACAACAGAACCCAATGGCTAGAAACTGACAGCTAGATAAGTCCAGAAAAAGAGGCATACGCTTTTAATAGTGAGAGGGAATACTAGAACAACTTTTCCAGGAATGTACCTAGTTCTCTGCACTTCATAGACTCTGAATTAATTTTGAATGTTGCAAATTCACACTGTGAGGTATAAATTTGCTGCAGAAACAACTGTTTAAATTGCAGCAGAATGCAATTATGCAGAGATTAGACTATGAAGAAGGTCAAATAATGTAGAAGGTCATAATGGATTCCTCCTTTCAAATCTACCAGTTATTCCTGTGTACTGTCTGTGAAATGTAAATATTAAACATTATTCTTTGTTTTGGAAGAATTTAATGTCTACTTGCATAGCAAAATTAGAAAGCTGCAGACCATTCCTTATTCAGCTAGTGTGCTATTAAGTACAATAAATACAGCAAATACAACAGTTTCTTACGAACTTAAGACTGGAAACTGTTGCGAGGCCTCCATTGTACTGTTTTCAGCAGTCTTTGCATATTGACTGTAGTTGTCCAAATTAAACTAGCACATACCTGTGGGAACCTCTGAGATTTCTTAAGGCAGCAGTATTGCCTACTTGTTGCAGTGTCTTAAATGTTGTTTCCATTACCTTAGGACCACCTTCTTCTGCCACACAAAATACCATTTACTCCTGTCAAATCAGTTAGCCTCATTTTGTTTTCAGAACCCATAAGGGTTAACTCTGTCTGTATCGAAGCTCTTTTACTGGGACATTATTATCTACTGTGTATTTGTATACTATCTAGCAGAGCAAGGCTCTCACTTAAATAGGTATCACTGAAAAACTACACATAAAATAACAGCAACTAAAATGAAAATATCAAAGCCAGATCTTCCTACTTATTTCAAATATCCTCTGCTGCTGACCTGGATTTTGTAAACTACTTAATATTTGCTAATGTTCTCACAAGAGACCAAGAAATTCAAATACTGTTAAGTACCCCAAACGTCATCAATATGTTAACTGCATTTAAAGAAAATACTGCAAAGCTTACTTATATAAACTCATGACCTACAAAGCTAGTTTTTAATTCAACACAAATCAGAAATCAAACTGATTTTTATTCTTAAAAAACAGAGATCTAAATACATTTATGTACCAGAAGGCCACTGTGGTTTTTCATTTCCAGTCCAGAATCAAGTTCTACTGAAAAATTGAAAATCCTTCAAAATGAAGGACTACAGTGAAAATGCAGACAAGCCACCACTGTGGAAGACAAAACAGGCACCATTTTAATGAAAGCCTGGTATCAACTCAGTGAATGCACCACTTTCTGCAAGAGTTTACATTTTTGCATCCCTTTTCCAGCTTTCAAAGATGCAGAAAGAATTAGAGATCCCACACCAAACCCAGCTAAACATCCCTATCCTGATCTCTTCAGCCGTGCTGGAGAACTTCCAGGAACTAGGAAAAGGGATACATATATCTCAGAAGTGCAGCAGTCATCTTTTACAGCTTGGGCTTATGCACACCACTGCCAGACATAATAAATCCAGATAAAATAGAGTCTGAGATAACCCACATAAAGAACTGTTCATTGAACTCATATAATCTATACCACAGCCAATGAGCATGGAAGCAGGCTATTAAGCATGAACCCTACAACTGCCTTGTTAAGTGCCTGCAAGCTCTCGGATGAATGGAAGTAGGGTTCAATTTTTGTGCAGGACTTTAACATCACATTGCCTGGTATTGGATTTTGAATGCTTTGGACTCTTTATGAATTTTTTATAAATGTTGCTTAATATGCAAGCGCTATGAAATTGTACATTAACTGGAGAAACAGTGTAATTTATGGGAGATATGAGCAATTTTCCTACACTCAGCTAAACTGAAATAGAGAGCTAGCCTTTTACCATATGGCTTATTCTCAGCCATCACTTAACACGGATCTCTTTGCCCAACAAAATGACACGCTTTTGCAATCAGCACCCTGTCCACTCCTGACAGTTTTCTTGGTTCCTTAATTTTTTTTGTTCTTGCAATGCAAAGCCCTGTTGCAATGAAGGCAAGATAATTCTCTTCATCTTACACTGCCTCATTGGACGGGCAGTTACCAAACGACAGATATAAGAACAGAGAATAATAGAGGAGGCCTACAGGGTTGTGCAAAGGTAACATTCATTTTGCCTCTGTAGGGATATAATCATCTCTTCTGTTCCCCTTGTGCTCTGCTCTGTAGTTATTCTTCTAGCCACTACACAGCAGACTTTTTTGTCTTCATGTTTATCAGACTCAGTTTCACTGTGTCAGCGTACAAACAAATATACATTCCTCAGTTTGAATCCATCCTTCTCAAATAATGTAGGATCAAGATGTCTGAGGCAGGACCATCAGAGGGGAAAAAAAGCCGAGAGAAAATTAAGTCTAGAGTTAAGAATATGAAAAATGAAGTAAATATTGAGCAGACCAAAGGATGAACACTGACCCACATGAAGAAATAACTGAAAGCAGAGAGTACCAACCCACCTTTCAAACCTTCTGCTACAGCCCTTCCAGAGTGGAAAAAAAAAAAAAAAATAAATGCCCTTATTGCAAATTTTCCACTCTGCTTTGTGCTCCAGATAAGCCACATTTCTTCTAAAGAGTAGAGGAAAACATAGCATCAAGAAGTCTGATTTCCCACTAGTTTCAGCAGGAGATTATAGGTCTTGGGCCTTGGTAGCAGAACGTGCTGCAAAGTGGCCAGGCTAATTATGGAGGAGGGAAGGGAGTAAAAAAGATTCCTCCTTTCTAGGCCACTGAAGGATGCATCATCCCAAAGGCAGAAAGAGATTTTGCAGGCATATGAGTAGAAAAGAACAGTGATTGCAAAAGCGCAGATCCTGCAACCCACCTATTCCACCTATACCGTACCCCTTGGAACATGAACACGGAGTAGCTGCACTGAGGGTCATACACATGGTGACATATACAGGAAATGCTGATTTTGGTACCAAGGAGGTTCTGCTACATGAGGTAATGACAGCTGAATTTAGGTGCTACTTCTTGATACGGGCAGTTTTCGCTGAAAATGCTGATTGAAATTCAGTACTAGTGAGCAGTCAAAAGCAATATAAAATAAACGGGCAGGCAGAACCATAACATACATGCATCGGACAGATAACAAATGTAGCTATTTAAAATTATTGTTAACATTATTGAGCAAACCCATATAAAATCATAAGAAAAAGTCACTCCTTGCAAGACTCATCTACCATCATAGTGTTCTCTCATAGTCTTTCTTCTCCTCCTCAGCTGTCTGACAAAAATCTTGTTTTGGTGATGCTCGCATATTTGATGGCAGCAATAGGATCTCTCTATAGCTGATTTGTTAATCTGTTAATCCAGCCCCCACTGAGTTTTCGTAGTATTCCTACAGGATTGCTTTTTCTCAGTTTCTCTTCCCTTAAAAGCTCCAGTTGTATTCTCCAGCACAATCCTTAATCTGCCTATCTCCAGAATTGAAGTGGGAAGCAAAATAGGTCATCTATTCACATATTCCTGACTATTTAAAGCTTGTCAATCTCTCTCACATAAACGTGCTTAATTTTCCTGCATGCAGTTCATTTTAATGGAATATTATCTATCAAGCTATAGCTGTACAATATTTTTTTTATTCTCTTTGTTAAAGGAACTTGGGAATTTAACTTTTTTTTTCTTTTAATTACGTCTAAAATTTTCATCCATCATTCATCATCAGCTCCGTCTGTTTTTCTTGTATGAAAAGTGATTGTATAAAAAACTTGCAACAATACAATCCCGCAGGCTTGAATTCTACTTGCACAGAATTATTGATAAGAACACTGTAACATGTCCTTCTGATGAAACATGTTTTTTCAGAAACCATGCTTATTCATTTATTAGTAATGATAAAAACTGCCAGGAGCTGTATTTCTTATGCCTCTGTGTAAAGAATGAATTGCCTCAAGGCTAAACATCTCCTACAAAATGTCTTCCCCTCTGGAAAGTGGCAACATCTTTATGCTAATGATTAAAAATATTTTCTGGATCTATTCTTATATTTTTGGAAGAAAAACTTTTTCTCTCTCTCTTTTTTTTTTTGCACATTATCATACTTCATTCATAAAAAGACACCTGTAATGAATCAAGTATGCTATAAATCACACCAATGTGTAACATTTCAGAATAATTTCTAGGAAGTCAATGGAATATTCCATTCTATAAGGTAAAAAGTGTCAGTGTCCTATATGATGGCAGTATGGAACATGAAGCCAGTACGGAGCATAAGAATTAGTTTTTCAGCCATTCTTAGCTGCACTGTTTCCTTCAACAGATCCAAGACACAGCAGGAAAGTCGACCCTTTGGCAAACACGTAATCTGAATTCATATGTAACCTCTAGAATTTGTGCATCCAACAGCCTAGGAAACTTTCCTCACGTTGGACTTCAAGATTCTGCTGGCTCACATATTCATAAAGATGCTACTGGCTCACAAATTCATCAGCAAAACTTTGGAGAAAGGAAGATTTACCTTGAATTTATTTCAGGTAGTTTTGACCTTATGCACCTCCTATTTTGGAATCATATTTTAGGTTAGTATTTTAAGTTAATATTTCTTCTAGATTTCTAATGAAGACCTTCATTAGGTTTGTATGGATTGCTGTTATATTGCAACGGATGCCTCCCTAGGACTGTACAGACTCCCATTTATCATCATAACATGTTTTTTCATCTGCAGTTGACAGCAGAAGAGCAAAATGTAATTATCATAGCTATACTGAGATCAAATCAAATAGCCTGTTTTGCTGGTATCAAAGTCAATATTGCTTCATTTTTTAAGTAAGAGTTCTTATAACAAGTTCTAATAAATTCACCACATAATCTATCTGCTCAGAGGGGAAAGCATCACCTACTAAACGACACTTTCTGTACCACTACTTGATAGTTCTAAGCAGAGTAGTCTTAAATCTGCAAAGGAATCGGCACACCCACTTGCAGTTTCTGTCAGGGTGGTGAACAAGTGATATGGTTAACTGTTATATACAAGGATTACATAAGATATTTCACAAAATATGTTACAAATGAATTTGATAAGGCTGTTGGCCAGTTCCCAAGCACAGATTTAATCTCAGTACATTAAGGACTTCTCCCAACAATCATGTAAATCAATAGAAACATATTTCCCTATAAAAAGAACTCATTTATAGAACTAACATTGTGTATTACAGAATATAAACACATCTTCTGCTGTTATCAAAACTCATTAGATAAACAAAAGCTGGAGCCAAACTAGTCGGTCCTGTTGAATCAGCACTCTCCCTCAGAACTCTGTCCTGTCTGGAAGTTTCTGACAGGTCTAGTTATACTTATCTGCTTTGCAAAGGCCTTTTGAGATGTGTAGATGAAAAGCACAATATTAGAACTATCTATTATTGTTATTGAACCCTATCGACCTTTTCTCTGAAGGCTGTGGGAAAAGAAAGAAGGGAAGTTTAGCTATTAAGAACACAATACATTCCTATACCAACACAAGAACTGAATTTAGCTCCGGCCTCACATACCGTAACCATAACTCAAACTTGAGCAGGTGAAAGGAAAGATGATCCAACGATTAAAGTAATTTGCCAATAAACTGAGAGTCTTAATTAAGACTTCCCACTCTATTGCTGGTTTCCTGCACGCCCTGATTCTGCTCACCCAACTACAGCAGCCTGTATCACACAGCACGGCCTGCAAGAAGGTCTCAAAGCTGATTAACTCTTACAGCTGTGGCACCTTAGGCCTGACCAGCTCAGCCCACCATGCTGCACTCCCAGCAGCCTGCACAGAGCTGGCTCTGCCTCTCTGCGCCCACAGTATAAACAGACAGTCCTTCTCCGCTCCCCAGAAATACTGATACTAGCACCTAACCATTTTCCTGGTAATAACTGCAGTAGAAGAGCTCTATATTAAAATTGTGTGCTGTTCTCAGTTCATAAAGTAAGGAGAGCATAACAGCGAAAGTATCCAGCTCCTCATCGTTTGTTGCTACATAGCTCAAACCTGGCCCATTTCTTAGCTTATCTTGAATTTCTGAAGAGTTATGCTTCTGTCATCATTATGACCTCTTAATAAAAGGTTCCTTTAGGGAAGGTGGAGTTCTTTTCCTAACTGACAACATTTGTCACTTTAAAGATTCAAGGGCAAAGATGCTGTTAGTAGACCTGATCCAGCAAACACATGTACAAGAAACACTAAACTGCAGTAGTTTTGGGTTTTTTTTCCCCCTAATGTTTAAGCATCTACTTATTCCCTAGGATGCATATTACTTCTATACTGTATGTCTTTTATGTGCAAGCAACTAAATCTATTTCATTATTTACCTATTTAGCATGTAAAACATTATCATTTCAAACAAATTAGAACCATAATATTCATCGCTTATTTACAGAATTTTTGTTCTATGGGGCATCAAACTTGGTTGTATTGTGGTATCTAAATAAATACACATACTAAAACCATTGCATTGTTGATAGTCAAAAGGAGAAAATCAGGTTATGGTATTCATTTTAAATAGATTATATTTACTGTTGGTTTATACATTCTATTATGCCCTAGCGCTATCCAACATCTTCCAAGAACATATTTTTCATAGATTTTGAGAGAATTATATTCTCTTGTGTTTTTTTTTTTTCTCTGGGACACTGAACAGAAGCCAACAACTCGCCCTAAACTCCTGAAACTTAATATTACCTAAAGTGCTGTACTGTGTAAAGCTTGGCAGAAGCAACCATTTAGAAGGTTTTAAGTCTGATATCTTGGCCAAAATCCAATAAGGTCAGTAATTACCAGGCCTTCAAAAACCTGTTTGTAACAATACAAAAACAAGGAAGGTTTATGAATGTTTCAGAGAAGCTGGGCCTAGCTTGAAACCAAATCTCCAGATTTCCTCACTCCAGTTTCAGCCCCACGTCAAGCCTGCACAACATGTAAGAACTTCCCTACACTGATGTCTTCAGGGTTTCCCTTTGAAGCAAGGAAGCCATATATTTTGATCCTCCATCATGAGCATGGAAAAAGCACATCAGACCTCATAATTCTGGTGACACACTTTAATCTTGACCAAAGGTTAAATTTCTCAAAAGTATAGGCAGAGAGCAAGCTGCTCAAATGACACTCCCAAAAAAAACCCAAACCAACCAAATAAGAAACAAACAAAAGAATGCCAAACAAGCAAACAAACAAATAACCATAACCACACAATCCAAAACCTACAAAAGGCAGTGCTAGATCATCAAACTTATTACTCCACTTACCACTCTTCTCTAGCATCGGGACTGGAAAAGCCCAAGATGAGGAAAGTCTTGCCAAACAGCCAGCTTCTCTCTGGGCTGTACAATCAAACTCCCAGGAACCCACAGGCTGGGGCCGCGAACATATCCCTACTGCAGGACAGAAAAATTTTACTGTTAGACAACTCCATCTGCAACTGTATGCTTTCCAGTTACCTGGTGCAAAACTAGAACCTCTGGAGCATACTTCATAACATGAAGAATGTTAAAAATGTACTGGAAGTAAATGAAGACACATTTTATTACAGGGCAGTTTAAATCTGAAGTACCCACTTCTTAAAATGAAGTCTATGAGACTACGGTCTTAAATATTGATTTTGTATTCATTGTCATTGACAGAAGCAATTCTGCTTTTGCTGAAGGTAATAAATATGACTTTAAACAGAAAAAGGCCCTTTCAGCAAGAAATTTTACATCTATCTGTTTATAAGCCTAAAATTAAAACCGCTAGATTTGAAAAAATAAAAAAATAACCAAGGGGGTTTTCAAAAATTTAAAACTCTATCATGCATAAATGGAGCTCATCAGAGAAAGTAATTTCCCTGCAGAAAACACTCCATCTTTTGTTTTATGTAAGTTAGCAACATGAATATTTTATTCTTAGTGAAACTGCCGTTACCCTTTTGCATTTCATAGCTTTGCTTGGTGCCTCAGATAAATAGGCTTTTTTTTTTTTTTCCTTTCTCTCTTTGCTGTTCAAGTCTATTGCAATTACAAATTTTGCCATAGCTCAGTAGATATTAGAGTTTGGAATTTGGCAATAGCAGCAACTATATTCTTTGTCCCTAATATCCCTTCTAGAAAGTAGATAGGAAGAAATGGGCATAAAGGACAAACCACTGTATAGAGGGTAATTATTCTCAAGATATCCATCATCATTTGGAAGGCACATTGACTATCATTGTCTTCAGGTAGTTTAGGTTTTTCTCAAAACTACTTTCAACCCGGGCAAAATTTTACAATTACAGAGAAGATAGTAAAAACACCTCCGTTGTATATCCACGTTAAAACAATGGCCTAAATGCATACTGAACTGAATTTCCCACTGAGATGTATTTCAACTCCAGGATGAGAAAAATAAAAAGAATCAGTACAGTGGATAACATATTGCATTGCTGGGAGCTGTTGCACAAAACTGAGAGCAAAATAGGCTGCACAAGAATACAGACCCTATACAAAATTGTATTTTAAATGAGTTTCATCTCAAGAAGCTTAAAAGTAACTTTTTCGATCAAGTTGAAAATTTGGAGAAGATAGACTATTTGACCTATATACAGTTCCATTATCATTGTAAATTCTCTTCTTTGCGAACAATTTTATTTTTAATTTTGTTACTTGAAATGTGAGAGTCGGAGTGACTGATTTTCTCACTTAGTGTTGGGGTTTTTTCAGTTGTTTTTACAGGATTATTTTTTTTTTTTTTTTACGACTGAACATTTCCAGAAAATAGTTGTATCATGTATCAGATCTTCCACCTAAAAAGTAATATACTTGCTTCTTCAAATGTGATCTTCCACGTGGACTTTTTGAACAGCACAGAGTGAGCAGGGGTAGGGCACCAAGGGCATGTCAACAGGACATATTAGACACCAGGCCAGCATGCCTCTGAACTACCTGGGTGTCTGAGTAGCAGAGGGTAGCACTTTTTGAAGGCATTAGTTCAGGGCAGTAATATTAAAACAACACTGCCCCTGGCTATTTAGCTCTGCAAATCCAAACTAAATTGCACAGGCTTAAAGTCAAACTGACAGATTCATACTGTTTCCATTGACAAAGCTAAAGTGCTAAGGCCTGGACCTATATACAGTGTTTACATTGCACAGGATATGCCAGCTATGCCATTCACTCTCTGTTATACGTAGAGGCCTGATTACTGAGGGGAACAAAAAAAAAAAAAAAGGATTGAGTTTAGGCTGGCTAAGATGACCGAATTTGAATCCTGCTGCAAGGCAGACCGTCAGCACGCTATATCAAAAGACCACACACGATTAAGTCTACAAGATACAGACCACTTTCCAATTTCAATACCACAAGTCAGCACCATAAAGCTTTGCCACCTTAGTCAAAAATCATCAGGGGAAGGTTTGTGCTCCAGAACACTTGAGTTTAATCGTGCAACGAGGAAAAGACCAGCCACTGTCCAATAAAAGTCATTTATTAACAAGAAGCATTGTGTGTCAAAAACATTGTTCTCTGAGATCATTGGTGAAGGTCTAACTTTCTCTATTGCTGAATATTAGAACACTTTAAGATGTTATATGTTTCAAAATATTTTTCATTTATCTCCTTTTTGTCTTCATCCTCTAAAAAAAAAAAAAAAAAAAGGTTTTCCAAATCGTTTAACATTTTGAGAGTGCAAATTCCAAATTCCCACAATAAAGACATTAGGTCACAAGCACACCATGCTTAGAAAGCTGAAAATTGTCTCAATGACGTGCATCAAAGTTTGTTCCCTGTTCTACGGTTAGAGGTCTACAAAGACAAGAAATTCATAATTAGCCATTACTGGCAAACAAGAACGTCAAAATTTCATCTTTTAACTGAGTCATTAGCTCAGCAAGTGTTGTCAAGTGAGAGTTTGTCAATGTATAAGATGGAAATTTTAAAACTTGGGTGGGTGGGAGAGTACTGGACGTACTAGAGAATTTGACTTCGGTATTCAAAGTTTAACTATTGCAGAATCATAAGCTGAGTTAGTAAAACTGGTTAGTTTTACAGTAGTTTACATGCAAGTTATTACCCAGCCCTCTGAATCCTTCTCAGCATTAAGAAATTAATTGCTAATCCTTAATTTAGCTCCATCTTTGGTGGTGTGGTCAACACATTTGACCTACTTTGTAAATCATTGCTACATTTTTACTTTAATTTGTTAGGGCATTTTATTGCTTTCTTTCCTTATTTTTCCTTATGAGGTCCTAACTCATTATGTATAAAAATATGCTGAGTTATATCTCAAATGATACTCCATACGGACATAAAATCATTACAGATATCGACGGATATTTGCCAGCAAGGCTCATGTCTCTAGCTTTTCCTCCCTTCATCTACTCCAATTTGTCTTTAATTCTTCCAGCATCCTTAACCTCATTAGTAGCCATAGGGATTTTGAAATTTACGTTGTTGGAAATGGTAGTAGTGCTATATAAACACCTAAGCACTCCTCATTTAAAATTTTCAGAAGAAAGTTGGCAAGAAAATATACCAGAAAACAGCTGCCTCTTCCACTACACAAAGCTTTTATATAAAAAGGGTTATAACTGGGGGAGGTCACTCCTATGAAAGATCATGAGGATATTTCAGAATCTGAATCTATATCCTGAATGATGACAAAAGTTACAGTTGATGACATTTATAAATTAATTAGTAAAAGTTATGTAGAACAGGAAGTTTGAATTCCTTTGGATAGTCTGAACTTTCCAGCAGTCCTCAGGGTCTTCTATATTTTGAAAACCACAAAGGCTTTTAGGTCAACAGTCTTTCCAGTCTGCAGTGTAAGTTGAACTGGAACCACAAACCTAATTTTCTAATTGCAGACAGTGAAAGAAGAAATACGCATTCATTATTATTATTTTTTTTAACATTAGAAGGAATCTCTTTCCAACCTAAGATCCCAGACAGGGAAACAATAAACAGCTGAACATCACTCACGGCAGAAGTTGCTCTGTTGGCTTGTTTTTAAAGATAACCCTACATATAGGGCAAATTATCACTGACTTTAAACTCTGGCACAGCAGTGCTTTTGGACAGACATGATTTTCTAGTTCCTTCATATTCCAATTTCTGTGTTGGACTGTCCTTTAATAATACAGCCATAAATCAGTGCTATTTCCTGTACTTTAATGTAAAACATAAAAAAAGAATGGCATAACTCATAAGTAGAAGCTTGTGCTAATACTCAAATCTATCGCTGAAAGCAACAGAGTTTAACTTTGTTTCAAAGGAATTACTCAACTTGTCCATTAAACCATATTTCAAAAACCAGCTTAATTTTATTGTCAGGCTCATATTGCTTTCTTCCCTTTACCTGTTATGACATCACATTTAACAACAAATATATCACACAACCTCTTAACTGTTATTCAGACTGTAGACACTGGACAGACAGAAGCTAATGCAAGGAAACAATTTTCCTAAGGAGCTGGATAATTTCCTAGTTGTTTATTATATATGTAGTCTCTTGCCAGAAATCAAGATTTAAAATTCCACCTTCTTCAAAGCTTTAATGTAATTTGGATCTCTGAAGCATTTATATTTAATTTCACAGCAGTGTCACAATTCAAGTGGTATATTTTAATGTCTGCAGCAGCCAATTGTTGATTTATTTTCTTTCAGGCAAAATGCAAATAATCTCTTAAGAGGTTTGCTCACAACCCTTGTGTTTGAGTTAATATATTTGCAGTGAATAAATTAAAAGAAGTCCAAATAGGACTTTTTAAGGCCCTCTTGAATTTAAAAACTCCATTCAGTCTTTAAAAACTATTCAGAAGTTTTCTTATGAGAAGTAAGTGGAAATGAACTCATTAGTGACCTTGAGCCATCTCTGGTATAGGGGTATGCCAACTGTGAACTTCAAGAATGGGGGAATAAGCAGCTGTAGTGACCTAGCACCTTTTTCAGGTCTCCACTAGAAGCCCATTCTTGGCGGTGGAGACATTCCTGTAAGCCCCACTCTCCAATTACGTCGGGGCTAACTGGCCCATGGAGCAGTCCAGAAAGGACAAAGACCTCAGAGACTGTCTTCACCAGAGCATTCAACTTCCCACTCTGCATTTTAAAAGCTTCTCTTAAAATCTATTCCTTCTCATTTGGTGTGCTCAGAGGCTGTTCTGACTGAAGCCTGAAACCTTGAGATGGTTGACTTCAGAGACATAGATACCAGCCTTAGCTCAGTACTGTCCAGTGGCAAAGAGAGGGAGCAACCAGACTAGGTCCTCATGGGCTCAGGTGAGCAGATTTCTTTGCTGGGGTGTAGACTCTAAATTCATGGTTCCCAAGTCATCTAGACTCACCTACACTGGAAGAAACTAGAGCTCCTGCTTGGCCCATAATTTCTTATTTCTACAGAAAAGAAAACCAGTTACGCAGAGAGAAGTGAGTGTCCTCTGGTTTGGCTTCATTATATACCTGCGACACTGTTGTAAACATCACCTAGATCCCAGTTAAGGATTCCCAGTTTCCTAATCAAGGCAGCTCAGAGTTAAGCAGCTCATCTGTAACTCCTCTAGATTTCATTTCCCACCAGTACTCTTTGCAAGCCTCCTGTTTATCCTGCTGGATATCTGTGTGCCACCCGGTAGCACAAAAAGAGGAAAAAAGTCTAGATTTTAAGGAGTTATCAAGCAGGTCAGCTTCAGAACTAGACTACAGATTGTAATGACAGTCAAACTGGCTACAGGCCAGGTTTAACAAGTTAGAGGAACCTCTTGGGGTCTCTAGAGCTAAGTTTCCATCAGAAATAACTACAGCTAAGAAAGACACAAATTATTTTTTTTAAAGCATTTAGGTATACAAAAAATAATCTTGGGGGGCTGAGAGAGTTCAAAGAACATTTTTAAAATGTCTTATTTTCCTAGAGAAAATTTTAATAAGAGTTATTTTCCAATAGAAAAATGCTTTGTCAAATCATTCAGGATTTATTGGGATGAGCCTGATCTTTTAAACGAAGCAAGGAATGGGAAGTTTGAAGGTTTGGATTTTCTGACATATCTCTCTCTCTGAGCATAGTAAGAAAATTTATCTAACTTTTAAGAATTTTCAACTTTTTTTTCAATGGCGTCTTGTGAGATGATCTAATTTTTATAAGATTCACTAATAATAGAAGAATAAGATTCACCTGAGAGCACTGTGCTTCACAGAAAGATATTTTTCAAACCTTGTCAGCACATCTGAAAATTACTATCTGCATCACAAATATTTCAAATATTTCTTTTTCTCTGACCTATCTTGCATCTCTAAAAAAATAACAACAACAACAAAAAAATCACAAACACTTGAAGCCAAATTCTGTTCTCATTGGAATCAATTAAATTTTGGCATTTATGTTGAGAGAAGCAGGATGGAGTCTTCAAGTACAAATGCTGTAATGAAGACCAGCTATTGCAAAGATGAACAGTTTTCAGATTTCAAATCATCTTGAATCAAATTGATCCCTAGTAATTTTTTTTTCTAGTTTAAAAAGCCAGTTAATTCGGTGTCTAACAGGCCAAAATTGGTCTTTGGATCTATATTTACCCAATTAGCTTTTCATTTTATTTTTAGACTCAATTAATTCACTTTATGAAAAATGATAGTGTTTTCCCATACATCTTTCATCCAAGCCTATGCTTTCTTTTATACAAGTTGCTTTCTATTTGGAAATGTAATCATCTTCATAAAAAGACAGATTAATGTTGGAGGGCCCAGCCTGATTAATTCTTACTTTTTAGAGGAAGGAACAAAGATTATTACAGAAACTATGCAAATAATTTGTTATTTTTTTTTCCAAGTGAAGGGCATTATTATTTTGTATAATATATTTTCTAATCAAGTCAAGACTTAGCTTCTCTGCAATTTATTCCAGATTATTGTTAAATTTATAATTTTCACCTTTTATTTTCATGAACATTGAGACAGTACTCTGAAAATCTAATTACAATTTGGAGTTTACTGGCCAGGAAGATTGTTTCAGAAAGACTTACTCTTATATCTTTGCTAGAATAGACTAAATAAAAGCTTGTGCCTGGGTAAAGCTAATTCATTTACAAATGAATAATCACGGACCAATGATTGTATTTTTTGTTCAATTCTTCCTTTGATCTTTGTTATAAATAAGAAAGTATTGTAATAATTCTTTAAGAATCACAGAAATGAAAAACAATCATTCAATACTCATTGGTATAAAAATATACTGCGTAAAATACGCCTTTTTTCTTTTTTTCTTACTCAATTTTCTTTCAACTTCTTTTGTTACATAGGAAAAAGCATTCTTCTGGAAAAATTTCACTACCTTAACTTTTCAGATAATCATGACCACGTGCATTTTGGAAATACAGATTCAGAATTATAAACTTCAGTAATGCTCTCTATTGCTCTACTTCTTTCAGATAGGCAGATGCATTTGTCTGCCTCTTCATCAGATATGGCATTTTTTAATCTTTTTCAGGACAATGTAGTAAGTATAACTGTAAAAATTCACTGTCCTGTATTTGATACTGTATATTTTTATCCAACCAGGCAGATGTTTGTTTCGACAAAGGAATATGTAAGGACAAATGAAATTTCAGTAAGAAGTTAATATTACAAAATCCTCCCTTGCCATTTGGTGCATTTCAATATACAATACAAAAGCTGAGAATTGTTAAGTCAGACAAAATTCAGAGCAGATAAACTCATGTTAAAACAATTTCCACCCACAAAAAACTTTGAAGAGAGAGATACTAAGAGACAAGGAAAGGATTTTTATTTTTTTTCCTGTTCCTTTTATCTATAAACTATCGATTGCTCAGTGCAACATATCAACATTATAAAGTACTTATCTAATGTAGGACCTTGTCCAGTGACCTCCCAATATTTCTGGATCAAGTCCCTTGGTAGCCCAGCTATCACATTTTCCAAATCTTGTCTCCAGCCTACGGAGATCAATGATACAAGGGGAATGTCCCTCTTCTGAAACTGAGGAACAGCATTAAAAAAAAAAAAAAAAAAAAAAAAAAAACACTAGACCTGTCATTAAATGAAGAACCAACAGCTTTGCTTCAAGCAACAGACAATAAACTCACCATGCAGTTTTATCCATGTGTTCAGCAATTTTTAGGTATTGACAAAGTTTCAGAATGACTGTGCATAATGAGTATACAATAATTCTGATGTCTGGTTGGGACTACTGAAAGTATTATGCATTGGTAAACTTTTCCAATCTGGTAATCCAAGGCTTACATCCAATAAACCTATTCTATGAGTTTGTTTTGCCTTTGCTATTTCAAATACATTTTTAAGTTTGATATTACAACCAAATGTTGTAACACAATCTTCATGCTCCTGTCCTGCCCCAGCCCCAAAATATCCCAAAAATGTAGTAATTCCTTGCATTATAAATTACAACTGTCTCCCACAGGAAAACTGCCATTTGGTGGAAACTCCTGAATAACTTTTTGAATGGGGTGGCTTCATCATGCGTCTGTGCAGAACACAATTCTCAGGGTAAAATGTCTTACAAAAGTCCACTTTTCATTATTCTTTTCATTCCCAATATACCTGCAACTTTACCCTGAAGTTCTCATATAGTTCCCTTGCTGACTAACATTCTCTTATCTTTCTGTATTTGAATTACAATGCTGTAAACAGTAAAGCATCTGGGCAGAAAAATAGTCACAGCAAATCCTGCCTGCAAAAACTGAATTGTTCACAAATTAGTGAGAAAGTTATTAAAGACTGGGAACTAATGAGAAAAATACACACATTCTGCAAACTTTTATCTGAGTTCAGAAGAATTCACACATCTGCATCATCTGACTGATATCAAGTGTCAACAACAACCTTTTCCTTTCATTTGCCTAACTTGCAGAAGAAACCTCTAATTTGTACTTTGATACATACAGGCACAGAACTCACCTAGAGCTGGATGTACATTTAGTTATAACAAGCTAAAATAAACTCTCCTCCCTCTCTTTCCATATTCTTCTTTTCCTCCTTCTTCACAGAAGGATTGTCTCTTCGCTGTTGTATATTGTAGTAAGCATACTAAGAATCCAATCCTAACTGGAAACCTCAGGCACCACTAGCTTTTTGAATTCCAGCCTTCACTGCCTAAACTTCCATTCAAGCCTTCAACATTCAAACTACTAAGGCTGCTGCCTCTATCTTGTTCAAGTTGCTTAACAAAATACATACTTATTCCAGTAACTTTGCTCTCAAAACCATAGGGATGTCTTCTGCCAGTTGACTGAGCAGCAGAGAATGGCCAAACCACATTTTTTTCCTCCCAACATTAGCAGAAATATTCAAAATGAAGTTATCAAAATTTAAAGCATTTAAAGCGAAAGGATTTTTTTTAATTAACATCCTTGTCAATCAAACAATATCACATTGATTCCCATTTGCAACCAGACACCTAGACACATGACATTTCAATGAAATGGGCATCTTTACTTTTTTATAGGCTAACATCAGGAAGATCAAGCCTTTGTTCAGAAGACAGAACATCCAGTAACACGGACAAAGTTACAAGTACTTACAATTTGTCTTTAATAATCACCTTGATAATCAGAGGTCTCTGGTTTTGGAATTGCTCTGACATCTTTTTATTTCAGTTCTCTACTGTGAAATGCACTCCAAAGATTCCCAGTGACATTATTTGCCAACAACTTGACATGATGTAACCATGATGGGTTTGCATCACTGAGATCTCTAAAGACTTGGAGGAGTATTTCATCTGACACCATAATATCATGTGTATGAATTCAGAATGACACACTCAGGAGACCGCTATGATCACAAAAAAAAAAAAAGCTTACTAGGGTGATTAAAAAATTTGCAGCACTATAAAATATAATAAGGAAAATTAACCGATGTTTTTTAACCTCAACTATTTCCAAGCCTTTTCTTTAAAGCAGAAAAACCTTATCTACGCTTACAGACTAGACTTACAAACTAGACCCAGTGTGCTCAAAATTACAACCCCGAACTTGTGAATCCTTTATCAATTTGAGTTACGGGTGAACATTTCCAACATTGTGCAGTTTAGTCATCTCAGAATGGGACTTCCAAGAGGCACCGTTCATAAAAAGGTGCTTCAGATATATGATCAGAAGTGCCAGAGAAAGACACTTGAAAATTGGTTGGTGGGGTTTTAGATTGTTTTTGTTTGTTTTAAACTGGAACACCTTCTTCTTTTCATGATCTACAGTCCCGACCTGTTTATTCCAGTCAAACATATATGGGGTTTTGTTGTTGTTTTTTTTTTCCTTTTAAAATTAAACAGGGGTGATATATTTCCTCTAAGAATGACAAAGGGAAAGGCTCAACTTTTTTACTGTAGCTTTACTTAGAAAATTCACCCAGGACATAGAAGACTCCTGCTAAGATTCCTCCTCTCTCTGAAACAGATTGAGGTGGTAGCTGAGGGTTTTTTCAGGCAAAAGCAAGAAAGGTAAAGCAGTTAAATACACACTCTGGTGAGTTGTCTTCTTCCTTGTATAAGGAGTAGGCTCAATGGGGTGGGAGGAAGGGGTGGTGAAAGGCACCCTTCATGCACTTGCCTTGCCAGCCACTTGATGGCTCAGCTGCGAGAAGAACGGAGTCTGCTGGGCACGTTCTGAGCAAATTTGCTGGATCAGCCTAGTCAAGTGAGATGGACGAAGGTCAGGTCATTTGTGCATACAGACTTGTCTCAACACATGAAGAATAAGGTTTTCTTCTGCAAACCCCAACACACAACTTCAATCATCTAGAGATCTTTTAGTCAAAAACTGTTATGCACAGCGAGGCATCATCTGAGCAAGAGCCTTAATTTCCTTCTGAGGGTCATAATTTCAGATGTAAGACAATAAAGCAAGTGTTAGGCAGGACTTAAAGCCTTAAACCATTTTTTGTGGCACAAGCTCTAATTGCCTATAAATCATGCTGTGTTATCTGCTTGGCACATAAAGCTTGTCTATAAATACATAACTGTTTTAAAATCCATATTTCTGCATTGCACTGAATAAATCACGTTGGAAATATGGTACAGTTTTCGGTTTGTTTTAAAGCTGCAGATTCAAAAGACAACACTTTAAAGCAGGGTAATCTGGGGTTTTTGGGGGGGGGGTATTTTTGAGAATCAGCCTACTTCTATACATTTAGATTTATGTGAAGATTCAGTTTAATGTCATCTTAGGAATAAAAATCACATGAATGCCAACGCTTTTCTTAGGTTCCATTAAGAAAAGGTCATCTCAGCTAGATACATAGCACTAATAGCACTAGCATTAGCAGTATTTATTTACTCTCAGAAAAAAAAAAAAGAAATTCACAACACATCTTCCTCAATTATGTTTAGTTAATCTGGATAGCCATAAGAACTGAATACCTCATATGCTGCTTGCCACCTTGCTGGGACAGTCAACAACAGAATTTAACCGATATATCTACTGCTTTGTGACTGAACGCAAAATGATGCAGTAGTAAGGTGTTTTATGCAGAAAAGTGGTATATCAATAGTTGCCAACCTTCCCTCCCCCCACTAGAATTTATGGAAGATCACAGTAATAATTTATTGCACTGTGACTGAGAGTCCATCATGTATTAGAGCTCATCTCTTCTGTGATTTAAAACCACCTACACGAGTGCTTTAGAGCTATTTCTGAGATTCCCTGAGCTGTTTTAGTCTGTATGAATCATGAAGCCAGTGAAAGTTTTATAAAGTTTCACTGTTCTTAACTTATTTCTTTTTTTATATGTAGAACAAGAGAGAGCTCCAGCCTGGGTCTTCTGGGGCTACGCAGAGAGGACCACTCTTTTCTAACATTTACCTTCAGTGCAACACAAGTTTGGGCACACCAGTCCCAGTGCTCACGCACACTATGGGATCACTCCTGGGCTGTGTCATGAGCATGATTAGTCCACGTAGCTTAGAGAGAAGAAGCAGAATAAATTGGATTTTAGACATATTTATAGGCCACAGGGCACAATCTAGAACTATTCAGCCACAGAAAAAAAAAAAAAAAAAAAAAAAGATAGTTTCTAACGTTAAATAAAGCAGCCTCAGAAGAAAAGTCTGTTCCCAGGAACATTACACATTCCAGTACAGCCTGAGTGTCCTGGGTGCTAGGAGCACACCACTGGTGAGTCAATCCTCCCATTTAACATCATTAAGAATCTGGAGCTGGATCCCAAGAAGAGTCTTGGCATCAGCAGATGACATACTTTGCTGGTCCTGTATAATAAAGAATACGTATATATGATATGCAGTGAAGTGCTGCATGTCATGATTATCACGTCAAAGGGGAACTACAGATGAACTTCAGGAAAAGCAGAAGTGTGTCAAGAAATTAAGAGACAAGATTAACCTGCCCATGAGCTGTCCATGAGCATCTTCTCACTCTATTAAAATATTACAATAATACCAAGTTAAAGACACTATAAAGCAACAGATTCTCTTTTGTATACTCAAAACAGTCCTCTCAAGTTTTAGTAGCAAACCAGGGGACGAAACATTCTGCTAATGAAAGAAAAAAATAAAGTATTAGTCATGACTCAAACAGCCAAAGAAGCCAAGCACGTTGTTGTTTTAGTGTCATCATTAGGCAGCAAAAATGTAACTCACCAGGAAACTGTCATTGCATCAGGAGTATTTCCAATAACACTCCAACCTTCTCCACAACCCCTCCAAATCCAAACCTCACAGATAATTTTTTTTAAAGTCTGTAGGATTGCTTTCTCTTCTCTCCACACCTAACAGCACTCATGCAGTTATAATTAGGCATAGCCAGATGCCACCTAAAAAATGCCTCACAAAATTGTGCCTGTTCATGTCTACGCAGAGAGAATGGCAAGTAGAGGAGAATTCAGATTTTTCCTTAAAAGGCCCTATATGTGTTGCAGGAATAGTTAAAATGGACATATCCACTGTGATAGATTCTGCTGTTAGGGCATCTCGGGCAGCAAGAAACTAAAATCAAAAGAAAATAAGTGCTTCAGTTGTGTGAGCCACTCAGAGGTGTCAGTGTAACAGATCAGCACTTCTACCTTTCCAAGAAAGGAACTGAGACCACCCAGGCATATTATAAGAGGACACTATATCTGGACTTTAATAGGCCTTCTACCTGAAAACTTGTATTTGAAGAGCGTGGACCAAAGAGTTTGAATTTCAGAGCCACAGGCCTTTGCAGACTGATCCAAAAAATGTACAGACAGGGAAAAGGCAACCACATTTTAAAGAGGCTTATGCAGAGCAAAGGAATACTTAATTACTTTACCAAATCAAGATTTTTTTATTACATCCTCACTTGCATGTTTTGGTCTGTTTGAAAACAGATTTATAAGATGATAGAAACCCACCTTGGATGGATGGGTAAACTAGACTGTGAACCTGACCCCATTAGAAGAAACCTTGGTTTGGGACAGCATTTGTTTGCACACAGGGTGTTAGACACACACTTCTTTAATCTGGACAAATGCAAAAGTACCCATATTCAATTTTGAAAGTGGAATTTAGCAGCCATTTTTTAAAGTATTGCTTTTGCCATAACATGAGAAGCGTAGTATCAAGCAAAAGGACAGCCACAATTTTGTAATAAATAACATAAATACAAAACACTTGAATAGCTAAAGGTTAATTGTAATGCCTAATAGTGTTCTATGCCTTTTTCATAAATAAAAGGCATATGTGCAAATGAAGATTCAAGCTATCAAGCTAATACAAAGATGCTGTGCAACTGCAATAGCTGCAAACAAAAAGCAATTATGTAGGGTTCTAGATTCTGCAAGTTTTTTAATACATCTTAATTTCTCTTTAAGCCAACTGCAAAATCGGAAACTTGGTATCATTCTAAAAATAGGGTTAAGTGATTTTCATTATTCTCAACTGTGGCACTCTAAGTCTCACTTCCAGAACTAAGTCTAATTAAAGTCACTACCATAAATTAGGTCCATTGCCTCAAAATTGGAAATTCCCATTCTAGGCTCCTAGGAAAAGTATAAGACAAAATCCTATGACTGAACTAAACAGGGACTCTCAGTAACACTGGATAATTCCAGGGAATACTAATAGCAAGCAGTTTACAATCACCTCAACAGCTGAAATTCCTTCATGAAAATTTAAGGGACAATTTAAAACAGCAATAACAAAAGCAAACTGAACTTGCACATGGATTATTCACAAATAGGAAAGAGGCCTGCATTAGTCAAATTAATTGTTTTTTCGAATTGCTCACACGGCTCTCTCCAAGTGTTGTTTTCTGCCATCAGTCACTCAGAGTGCACCTGTGGGCAACCATCCTGAGAGATGGTACTGCTGCTCTCGTATGGAGATGATTACTGCTTTTCTTCAGGTAATCATATCCAGTAACTTGAAAAGTAAAAATCCTACAATAAATCATTGTTTCGAATTTCTTTTTCCCTATTATATATTAATACTGCTGCAAACTACCAGCATTGTTTCAAGTGAAATACAATAGCCTTCAGCATGAACACTGTGGGATTGGCATACCTGTACTTATTTAAAAATCTGGACAAAATGTTAATGTGACAAGCAAATATAAGGTAAGAAGTAGCTGGGCATGTTAAAGTGTTAATGCACCCATCTTATTTCATAAAAGTGACACTTCTGGGTAGTTCAAGTGGGTGACTAACCCACTATGAAAGCAAAACCTTTGCTCCGCTAGTGTATGTCATAGGAGTCATCACAGACATTAATAAGTCAAGAACTGCATTTGTACAATTGTCTGGTTTTCTGTGTCAAAATTTCAGCAACAGCAGAATATGAAACAAATAATTTAAGTAGTGGAGAGCAGAAGAAACACTGAAGCAGTCAACAGAGTATAAGTGTCCCACCTTTATTCTTCTTTTGTTGCCTGAGAAACTGAGTCACTGTTTACAGTGTGTAAAGCATACTACTGTGAAAAATCTTCACCAAAATATAAACATTTAGCTTCGCTCTATTAAAAAAAAAAAAAAAGAAAAAAAAAGTGTTCACAGGAAGATATAAATATCAAGAATAAACACACATACTCCATGATTAATTTCAGATTCTCCCTTCATTGTTCAAAACCTGCCCCAGCCTCACAGCACCTCTGACATCCTTGCTATGGCAAGGTTGATAAGGTGCTAAAAGAGCCACCTTGTAGCGGGCTTTAGCAATGCCTGTTGAGAAATGCATGACACTTGGTAAATATTTTCTTTTTCTAAGCTTAGATACTGGAATCACATCAGGTCCTCAGATTTAGACCCAACCTTAGAGAACTTTCTGCAAAGTTTTGAAGCATCTTACTTTGTGCCAATAACAACAAAAAAAGTGCACACTTTTTGCCCAGCTCTAACACACAGTAGTCCTGATTGTCCTTCACTTACACCGATTTCACACAGCTGTAACTGTTTATTTGAGTACAGTTAGTCCAGATTTACACTAGCTCAGTTGAGATGACAATCAAATTACCTATTCAGCTGAGACTGCAGGATACAGTTCAATTACCTAAGGTGACATTTGATCAGGACACTGGGATTAAAATTCTTGTCTTTCACTTACATTATGCCATTGCCAGGAACGCCGTCTATGTCTACCCTAGCAAATTTAAGAATCACTGGTAGAGATTCCAGGTACCATAATATAGTTACCTGTAAGGTTAAACTGCAGCAGAATCCCAGCACAGTTTCTCCCTGCATCATCAGCTATTGCTCTCCCAAACAATTCCTGGGCACAGCTGCAGAGTGAGAACACGCTGGAGCCTCTCCACACACTCAGCATGCGCACTGTCACCCTGGGTTAGGGACTGACTGACCCCTGTGGCCCGCAACAGTCCCAGGAGTTCCTACTTTGCAGTTCAGACATAGCCTTGAAGTCTCATAAATGCCCCGGTGTCTCATAATGAGGTACCAAGTGCATCTCATCTAAAAATAAATTATTGCGAGGAGGGTGCATGCTAAATTTCAACCTAGCAGGAAGTTAGCCAAAAGCGCTGGAGTTAAGATATGTAACAGCACAGTATATTCTGACAGAAGATTGAAATGTTGAAACAATTTTTTTAAAGCCTTCCCTTAAAATAAAGCTCCTTTCCGGGCTCAAGAAAATTGAGTAATATTTCATGTCTACAGTTATTTGTGATGATGAAAAGGAGTTCATCTGCTGACAACCTGTCCCTTATACATCAAGTACTTCTCCAACAATGTGAGAGAAGGAAGACAGTTAAGTGTGATTTGAGTGAAAAGAAGCAGGTCTCTGTACATTCTAAAACGAGGTTAGATTATAAAGTGTATGCATATGTGTACCCATGAACTGGTCTACCATAATTAAAATTTGTCCAAAAATTAGTCTTACTCCCCCCCCCCCAAAAATGTCACTGTTTCAACATACCAGAATAGCAGACACAAATCCCCACGACAGGTTACAAATTCAGCCTCATGAGAGCTAGAATTCAATTACATTTGCTTCTGAGAACCAGGTTCTTTAGTAGAATACAACACTTGCGAACCAGCACAGCAGCATTTTCAAATCAAAGGTTTCCAGCTTTCTGCTGAAAGCGGAAAGTTTCTGTTTTCAGGTGTTTCATTTTTTTGCTAAGAAGTCAAAACTGTCTGTAAAGAGCACACATTTCTCACACAGAAAATAATTTTAATAAAGAAAATAGTTTCAACAGAATATTTTGGGCCGCTTTCTACAATGAATCCATGCCGGTTTGCCTTTTACAAAGCAACAGCATGAAACCTCAAGGTTCAGAGCTAATCCAGCAGAGCAACCTCAGCCCCACTGAATTTTAATCACAAAGTGCACCCAGCACACCCACAATGGCCAACCTCACATTATTCATTTAAATCAACAGACAAAAAGGAAAGAAAGAAAGAAAATCCTTGCTTTTTTCTTCTTGGTGAAGCCTTCTTACATTTGGATACATTTGAATTACGCTGTTTTATCTCCAGTGACAAATCTGTTATACCTTGGCTGCACCAACATCTTAGACATATGCGATTTCTTTCTTTCATTTCCCTTGTGCTTTTACCTCAGTACCTAACGCGCTGTCAGAATCACAGAATCCATCCATAAGTATTATGTGATGAGTAACTGCTGTATATGCAAGCACACAGGAGAAATGAGCTTTCATTTTTTCGTTGCCATCATTTACATAGTGAATATGATCCCATATAAATTACTTCCTGTCATCTCTTTACATTTGATCAGGTGAAGGATCCGTCTATTGAAACTGGGGGAAAGAAAGAAAAACGACCAGCAATTTGACACTCCTTTATACTTAAGAGTTTGAAGGTTTGTACAGTTTTATACTCAAACTGCTATACTTTCTGATGGTTTCTCCTCTTAGAAGAGGATTCCCTTTGATAGTCAGACAACTTCTATCTTATCCCTCCAGGCTAAAAATCTCTGTTTTCATGACTTCCCTTAGAAAATTAGAATTTCTGTATACCACAATATTAAGCGAAGAGGTGTTTCTTAAGTGGTTACGACCTGACAAAATTGCCTTTACCTGTGGGAGAACTGACAAAAAAAGTGTACTTCTGGAGGCTGGAAGAACCCACAAAGTCTGCAATACTGACATACAGCTTCCTACTATAATTCTTTTTTCACATTAATATTGCTCTTCAGCCAAGTTCTCCAAGAATTTAACACAGAGTCACACCTTGACAGGATTCATCCTAAATCACATCTTTGTCTACATTTCTTAATACAAAAATACCCACTTTGCATTAAAGTGACAAAAGGGTATGATTTAAACTCTTAACACAAGGCAATTCACAGCTCAAATAAGTGAGCAGCAGAACCTGTCTTTTTCTTTGCAAGTTTTAAAAGGCATCTGAAATTGATGACTAATACTGAATACACACTCCCTTGCATTAAAAAAAAAAATGTATCATATTTCTAATGAATATTTTCCAATGTCTTTAAGGTGGGAATGTCAGGGGTGGGGCAGAGGTTTTTTTTTTTTAGTACCATTAACATCTCTGAGGCTTTCTCAGACAAATCTGCCACAGAAAGGTCACTGCCCTGAGATGTTTATAGAAATAACAGAACAGGTTTTGCTTTTGCTTGACACAAATTCCAAGAGTCTCACAAATTCCAGTGAAGAACAATGGGCTTACTGTACTCAGTACCGTTAGTGGCAAAATTCAGAAGATGAGTAGAGTGACAGGATATAGCTCACAACATTTTTCATTTCCATGCTTCTGTGTGCTCAACATGAGCAGGCCTTAGCATGCCATCGGTTAAAAAAAAAAAAAAAAAAATCAACTAAATTAAGAACATTTTTGTGGGGTTTTTTTTCCTACTTGAAGAAATATTCTTCAGCCATGACACACTGCTTTTCTGTCCAAGAAAACTAGCGGGACTAACTCCAGCAGGTTAAAATTTATGGACAATGTAACTGCGCAAGTGGCCTGAGAAAGCAGAGCATATAATTGGGCTCCCTCCAGACTACAACAGCATCATCATTAGCTCCTGGTTTTAGCTTGTCTCTAAGGTGGAGGGGCAGCGGAGGGACACACACATAAACAGATAGAGGGACACAGTACTGGGAAAGATTATTCTTGCTTCAATCATTACATTCAATCTAAAATGCCACCTGTTTTTCATACAAACATCAATCGTTTCCCACTAAAACACAAGCTCTCTACCTAGCCTACAAGGGCTACCTTAAAACTTCACTCTCCAGCACAGATGCACAAAGTCAGGTCTCAAACACGCACCTTAGTAGATCAGTGCAGTATTTTCTTCAGTTTTACATGCTATTTTTGAGCGGGAAGCCAAGTTTTTGATAAACCAACAGCTAAATTGTCAGGTTTGGTGGAACTAGTGCTTAGAAGACAGGAGTACCACCTGAAGTTTGTGAGGTCTGTTTTGAGAAAACAAAACCAGGTTGCAAATAAAGGAGCTGCATAATTCCTGAGAGGTATGGGATAATAAAAGAAAGAATAAAACAAAACAACAAAACCAACCTTAACAAGCAATATACTTCAGAAACTGCATTTTCATGAATTAAAGCAGTTATCACCTTAGACCTAAGGTGAAAAGATCAAATGACATTCTGAAGGATTTAATATTAATACCTTTTAGTTATGAAAAAGTTCACAACTTGTAAACTGTTTCAAAAATGCTTAAGTTTTTAATGCATTTTTTTTTCATCATGCAAAAATAAGCATCAGCTATTTGTTGTTGATTATTTTCCAGTTCAAGAAAAAAAACAAACCAGCCAACTTTTGTACCAGGGAGCCATCGCAATGCTATATGATCCAGCTGGCCAAACAAAACACAAACATAAATAAGAAAAGAAAGGCCAATGAAAATGAAAAGCTTGAAAGTCCAACAACATAAGAATTATTCATTCAAATTACTCAACAAAATGCCTTAAAAATAGGCATTTCCTTCAAGGAAACATCACTACTGGTGATTTGTTATATTTTCTGAGCATAAAAAGCCTTAGTTTGTTTTAAAGAGACCAAAAAAAACTGAGTTAATTTCCTTTAGAGGAATACCGTAACATAGAAAGCCATTTGACTGCAGGAGTCTAAATGAAGTGACAAAAGAATTCTTGTTTTGCCAATCACTGTTGCATCTACATTTTCTATTATGGAATAGGATGGTAAGAGGATTACATATTATCATTTTATTTATGCAATTCATACCAAATCCAGTCATGACCTCCATTGTATTTTTAAGCATTATAGCCTCAGTTAAAGGTTTTCTTTCAAAAGCACACTTTATGTTGAAAAATACCACATACACAAAAGTCCTACACTGTCTTCACAAAAAGGTCGCCTGTGATCTTCACAGAAGTAATGCAAGATCAGAAAAGAGATCTATTTCCTTGTAATTTTGGAAGATAAACTGCCTTGATATAAAGCAAAATCCCCACAAACCTGTGGCTGCTAAACATTTATATTACACCTTTAAATCAATCTTACTCGCAGATTAAACCCTTTGACTTTAGGCATCAAGGCTTCTTTACAACTACGTACAGTATGAAACCTGCTCTTACAGGGACGCTACAATACAACTCCTCCAAGGAGAAAACGCGTATTCCTTTACAATGCACTAGAGAAATCATCAGGTCATATATCTTTATAACAATATGCATAGCAGAGAGTTCTACAGATTTATTTTATGAAAACATAACAGTTTTGTTTTCTCAGCTCTGCCCAACTGATATAATGAGTCTCGACAGGCAAACCAATACAGTCAACTTCAGAGCAGGCTTCCCCTCTATAATTTTTGTCTATTGCAAACAAAGAGAGTTACAGATATTTCCCTACTAGCTATGTTATATTAGTTGAGAACCAAAATGCACCAAGAGATTGACTTCTGCTTCTTTAAAATGCAAGATTTCTAATTTTACACCTATTATTCAGAATTCAGAACAAACATAGATCTTGTAACAGACACACCTTACTGCTCACTTTTCAACATTGTTACTGCATTGTTTTAATGTTTTTGTTATCTTCCTTATCAACTACATCATTTTCCATTAAAATTCGTGGCCTCTCCTACATTAGGTTACATACCATCTGAGCTGGAAGTAGGCTGTTACGACAATCACAGACTTTTTGAACAGCAATGGCATGTCTTTGGGCAGAAAAAGCCGATAAAGGAAAGTATGCATCAGTAGCACAGCAGAAGACCGGCTCACACATTGAATTAATTTGTGATGAATATCATGCATAGGCTTGTACAGGCAGTCATGCATCCACCATACTCTGCTCACTGCTTCCCACAGCCCCCGTCAGCCTTATTTAGGAGAGACATCTTAGATGATGATGATAACATCACTCGACATTACTGATTTACGTAATGCTTTTTTCAAAGTATCTCTTTCATGCTTTAAAAACTGTAAGTAAATCGGTGCAGAGCTTCCTGACAGACCAGGCAAAGACGGGGGGAGATGAGGAATGTGTTTTAAAACTGTACCCTTCATGCAATTTTTCAGGTCCTGAGTGCACTAATAGGCCCTAATGCCCCTGCCCCTCTCCCAGGGGTCCCATTTCACTGGGGCACAGGTCCCCAGCACTTGCCCCAGCACAACGCCTGTGCCCAGCACCGTCCCCTCCTGATCCCTGCTGGAATTCCTACACTGATATGGGACTTGATCCAGCATCTTGCCTTATAAGATGGTTCCTGGGCTGTCAGTGGACCCTGTCTGTCAGCAGCCTGGATGGGGCCCTGCAGGACTTTTGATTGCTGTCCTGCTTGTGCTGGGGCCACCCTCAGCTCCGTCTTGTCTTCCCTTAGGGGCAGCACCGATGTGTGCTTTTTCATTGTAACATTTGAGAACACTGATAATTTTTTCAAGAGATTTATCCTGGAAAACAGCAAAAATGCCGCTGTTTATAGAAATGTATTGCTTTTCCTACAAAGGTGTCGCTGATAAAAGATCCGAGGTGAAATTTCTGGTCAAAATTGACAAAGCAGTTCCTACGCTATTATAATCCTGAATTGAGCACAAGCAGAATCTGAACCTAAGGTTTCTCTATCTCTGAACAAGTGGCCAAACCACTGACACTTTATCCGTACATGCATGCCTACGCTCTCACACACACACGTTTTCCTGTTCAGGTTGATTTAACTGCGAAGATGTACACGGAAAGCTGATCTGATACCAAGTTTGGTATTTTCAGGGCAGGTTTGGGGGGTGGGATGGTTGGGTTTTTTTGTGGTTTGGGTTGAGGGGGGGTGGATCTGATTCTGATAAAAAAGTGGAAACTTTTCTAAGTTCTCACAAGAGGGAATTGGGAAAAAGGCCTTACATTGGAGGGGTTAGCCATCCCACGAGGAGAAGACGCCAATTTACCAATTTCTGCCTAGTCAGTGGCAGTCTGAAGGAAAAATCAGCAAGAAATCAGGCATATTTAAAAATAAAAAGTATCTCGAGGTCACGTCATCCAAGCAGATTTCTGTTGAAATTGAGCCCTTTTCCTTAATATGTTACAATTTTGACAACTTGGCAAATTCCAGTTAAGACATTTTTCATTAAAAATGGTGGACAACATCCTTTGAGGAATAGTAACGCTTTAAGAGAAGTAACCTTTCTATTCACTGACTCATCTTCCATTCCCACTCCTTGCCATAAAATATCTAAATGCATCTGCAAACGTTACTTCTTGGGAGAGTGGCATGGGGACAACCTTTCAGCTACATGCAATGCTATAAAAAGGATGAAGGAGGAGGCAGGACAGTATCAAGTGGATCCCAGCTGAATGAGACAGCAATCCCCAGACTGCAGTTTGAGAATTGCCATTTAAGAGAATATCCAAACTGCATCCTTTGAAATCATAACACTATGGAAAAATATTCCAGGCTCCTCCAAGACTACAAAAGTAACAAGAGATCTATATGATCTATTTACTCTTTAGTCTGATTTACAGAAATAGCTCTTGACAGGAGGCAAGTTGATAATAAAAAGTGAAGCTTTCCCACTCCTCTTTTAAGCACATCTTCAGACGTTGTCTCTCTCTTCTCCCCCCATTAAGTGATAGATCTAAAGACTAAAAAGGAACTGAAGAAGTGGCAAGATCTAACGCCTGTTGGACTAAATACGTAAATTATGAAATCAAGTCTCAGAACTCGGAGACCTTAAGTCAGAGTACTGGTAAATCAAGAAAGTGATGAAAGCAGTGTTCACCATTAGAAAGGGTGCTGATTTTATCCGTGACATTTCTAGCCCTCAGAAGTCTACAATATTTTTCATATAAGATCAAAGAAAATGCATTAATATTTGCATATGGTTTGCTGTATATTTCCCCCCTTCTATTAGCATCTCTCACTCCCTAACTTCAAACACTAGATAATACTGAAATCTTTAGTTTAAAGGAAACAAAAAACTCTCCACTTCAGATAACTAAAATGCATATTGAAATTAATGGGAATCATTTGATTCCTTCCTGTGACAAAATAAAAATCAGACATTTTCTGGAAAAGAAACATCTTTAATCTCCTAGGTGAAACATGAGAGTAGAGAAGTGTGATTTCCTAATAAAAGCTTTTTTGTTATTCTCACATTTTTCTGCATGCAATTTTTGCAGTGTTTGTTTGTATAACTATGAATTGGCTTATGTTGTTTGAATTTCTTAATCAAGCATTTTGCTTTTATTGTAATACAATTTTATGATAATTAAAAAGAACTTGTCATATATAAATATTTTCTGCATGATTGGCATTAAAGCATTCAGTGTGAGGAATTAATGAGTATTGAATTAAATGTGTCAAATGCATCCAGTTTCTAAAACCCCAACATAACAAAGTATAGAAGTTATTTTGTCTGCATAAATGATGTTCAAAAGCTTAGAGCTGTCTCACTGTAAGGTGCTTTTTAATATCTGAGGTGGGATTACTCTTCATAGTAATCTTGGCCCCATAATGAACCCACTACTTTTATTGACAGGATGTTTACATTTTTCTACTGGTTCAGAGTGAACCAAACCTGGGAGGTGTCCTGCAACCATTTATGAATGCAAGTGGCTTTGTGTATGCGACTTCAGTTGCCTACCTCTACATTACAGAAACAAAGAGGTCTTCCCCAGTCTAAGTGTACAACCCAGTCGCATTCAAGTCCTTAGCGAGGCTGCACTAACACATGATGGCAACCCCACTTCTCTGCCCAGCCTGGATTTCATGCAGGAAAAAACACCCTCACAGCCCTATTCAGCAAAAACAGAGGTGTAACTGTCTAACGATCAACCATCAGAGCAACATCTCAAGTCACGTAGAAGTATTGCAAACACAACACAGTCACGCACACAGGAAAATCACCGCGATTGCTGAAAGGAGGCAGAGCTGCAAAAATATTCAGTTTTGGTCCACACAGGTTATTAATTTCTGAGTTTAATATTGAAAATCCTCCCAAGGTGGGTTGCAGGATTAAAATAAAATGTTATTGATTTAAATCAAACTCCTTGAGAACAGTCAAGCTTTTTACTTTGTCAGCTACTTTCTGCCTATCAAAATAATGATTCATACTATTAAAAGTAATGCCTATTTCTCCTTACTGAAGATCCTCAGCAAGACCATCCACAACATAGTATTTGCTTCTGAAAGGTAAATCATCTCAAACAGAAGGCAAAATTATTATGACAGAAAATCCAGCCACCTCTTTCCCTTTTTTGTTGTAATATTACACATCTTTCTTACCGAGAAAAAAAATACATCCAATGTAAGGAGTTAATAATTTGCAACTGTCTTATGGGAACATTGAGGATCAGTGCTTACCAGTTCACAACCAAAAAGCAAAGGGCTACATTAAGACACCGTTTCCTACCTTCTGAATTTTTGTTGAGTATACCACAGCAATTAATGACTGCAATACATTGAGCGTAAGACTGCATCAATTGATAACAGAAATAATTTCTTTCAGGCTAAATTTATTATTGGAATTTCTATGCAAATAAGAACAAAAATACACTATGTTTTACTCAACTTCAACAACAGATGAAGTTCAAGTAAAAGTTTTTTAAAACTGTATAATTTTTTTATCACACTGCCTTTCCAAAAGTATGGATAATAATTAATGCTTCATGACATTAAGCGCACAGGTTGAATCAAAAATCCTATTACATACCTAGGAAAAGTTAGCTGTGGAATGACATAAGACAGCCTTCAGCTCTTAACAATCTAGGAGGAGTTCTTGTTCAACCATTCAGAAAGTCCAAATTATATATAATTCTGCTAAACTCATCCTTCTCATGAATCTCTCAAGGATTGCTCTCAGGAGACGGGTAAGGAAGCAGGGTCAGGGGGTCCCTTTTTTAATGTTACAGTAGGGACATCCACAGCAAAATAAAATAGCTGGCATGACTGAATGTGACAAAATGTAACGGGGACTAATGAAGTACCATATTTTAATACAGTCTTGTTTCAAATTTGTTAAGCACAGCAAGAAACAGACTGTACTTCCTTTATATATGAACGGATAAAAACACTGGTATAGTATTGGAATATTTCCTGTGATTTAATCAGTAAGTAATGTTTGTCTTGTAAAAGCTGATAATCTAGAACTCTTTCCAAACTCCACATTTAAGATTAATCAGAAGCGTGTCATTTTGTAGATCAGAATTTCTCATTCTAAATGACTTTGTCAGACAGCTATTCTGTATGCACAGATTTAAGGACAAAGCCATATATATAAATATAAGAAAGAAGAGTTTACACTTCCACACCTATTTACAGAAAACCACAGAAAAAAAAATAATCTTTCCATCTGCATTATAAGAATTTGGGAAAGGTGAGGATTTAATGCATTTATTTAGATACGTTATTTAACTAACAGGCAGCATGAAACAAAAGTCCTGAACAAATAACCTTTTAGCCACCTTAAAGGTCCTTTAAGGCTACCTACCCCTTGCACAGCCATCCAGAAAAGGGAGGTTGGGCAGGGATCCTGGCAGATGCTTTCACTACAGAAGGGCTCTTAAATCCGAGCAGAGCGGTGGGTTTCCATGCCCCACGCTGCTGCAGAGCATTGTTATGCTGCAAGGTGTTAATGGTTGCCAGCAAGTATGCTTCTGATCCATGGGAAATCACAGACTTTGCAAGCTGATGTACATGCTAGCAGCCCTTTGTTCAGAGGAATTAAGATCTTTAATAGAGTAAAACAGCTGAAACAACAGAAAGCCATGTGGGAAGGCCCAGGGGATTGATTGAAAACATCGGGTCCTGTATTGACAGGAGGTAGATGTGTTGGTACATGTAGGCAGAAAACCACCAGGAAGCCAGAAAAACAGTTGTAGGCTTGGCCTCGAGAACCGAAATAAGCCTCCTTGGGTGCAGGACTGAATGGAAAAATAGGTTTAAAAGTCTGAAGTACGAAAACTCTCCATTATTACTCATTTCTGCCGCGTTTAGGAACAGACAATACATTTACTGCAAATGACGAGGGACGCTCCAAAGAAATGCCTGACAAATATAAGTAGTTTTTTCTTCCCCAGAAACAAACCACTAAAGCCTAGCTAATAGTAGCAAGAGCTGAAAACAACGTTTCACAGCGTTCAGCCCACAATGAAAGGATTAATTTTCTTTAAGAGATCGACGGATGGTTCAATTTCCCATTGCGAACGCCAGCCAGAACTGCTTGCTTCAAAAGCCAAAAACGTTTCGTTCTCGATGGTTGCTCCCACAGTGTGAGCTTCTGCCTGGAGCAGCCTGTCTGTTTTCACAACTACAAGGGCCACGGTGAGGCCCGGGAGCTTCCCTTGCACCCACACGACAAGCACGTCAGTCCTCTTCACCTGGCAAGCATCTACACCAAAGAAGCACCTCAGGATGGGCGGCTGCACCCACTCCACCATTAGTCACACCCCTGGTACCAGGAACTTGGAAGAAATTTTTAAGGAATCTTTGCAATCGTCTGGATATTGCACCAGCCTATACAGACAGGCAATAGTAAGAATTACATGACAATTCATCTTTCTGGAGGTGTCTCTCTCACCAAACTCATTAAATAGCCCATTTTCAGCTCTCAGTGGTCTACTTACCACCCACCAGTGCAGCTGGTGACCAGGCACAGGTAGAACTGTGAAGTGTTCCACCTCTTTGCATTTCAAAAGCAAAGGTCAGTCTGGGTGTGAGGCACCATGAATACTCCTCAGACAGCACAGCTAGTTTGAGTAAAAATAGAGATCTCATTTATCTATAGCCTTGGACTACCCAAAAAGGGGAAAGGAAAAACAAACAAACAAACCAACCAGCCTGCACCAGGAAGCTGGGTAGCCAGGTTTACTTGCACCTTCCTGAGGGACCTAGGCATTCACCAGAGCCAGTATTACAGCAATCTACTTGAATATGAAATGTATAGCAGGTACAGCTAGTTCTGCACCTTTCCAAGCCTCCAACACTTGCCTGAGAATGCAGACACACAACAGTAGAGACCCATTACAGACAGATTAAATTCAATAAACAGCCTCTTCACTCAGGTATGTGGATACTATGCACAGAGACAGTCATATTGTGGTCTGAGGCAACAGCCTTATAAACGAGATCACTGTAATAAAGATGGGTTGTTCCTAAATCAAGTCCTACTGAAGGCACTGACCAAAGGTAAAATTTTCTATGTATGGTCTAGGTATTTGCAGACAGATTTATAAAAAATTTTGAATAGGAAGTGGACATCAAGCTTCTGAGGTACTTCCATAAATACAAGTATGGGCCCAATACTTCAGAACATAATAAACTGTGGAAAATCAGGCCCTTCAAATCCATGCTGTCCTTTAAAACCAATGGGTCCTAAATAGGAATACGTTTCTACATTTTTTCAAAGTTGTTTGCTGCACATTTAACATATTATGTTTCTCTGTACTGCTGTCACATGAAATATTAACAACAGTAGCAACAGCTAAACACTAAACACATACATTTGTGCTGTAGTTGTTCATACTTGATATGACCATAATTGTCTAATCTAATGCGAGATTATGAACTTGATGTTCCAAAACTTTATTTCTCCCTGGTTAGATTCACTACAAAGACGGAGAACAGGAAAGAAGAGACACTGGTAAGCCTTACACTGGATATATTGTTGACAGCACAAGAACATGTTTATTTTTGTTATTCCTTCTGGTGCTCATTATAAGCACCACACTTTTGGATGAGTTATGGCCAAAGCGTCTAGCTATCAATAAAACATAGGTTTACTGAATCTGCAGCAACATGAGGCATAAGTGCAGTAATCTCCTGTTTACTGCTGGCACATTATGCGACATTATTTTTATTCAAACTTGACCACTGGAAAATTAAAACAACTTTGATCACTTTTGGAGATTCTGGGCTAAGATTTCCATTTGTAACTATCAATTATTTAAAGAATAGTTTTAAAGGGTTCTTAGAGCTTTTTAAAAAATTATAGTAATTTAAGCAGCAACGGCAGATGATTACATGTCTTAAGCCTAGTATGGAATAAAAACTCTGTATAAAATAGTCACATTGCCATCTACTGACAGCTCTTTATAAAAAGGCTTGCATTTTTCATTAGCTGCCTGACTATATACTTGATGCTGTCTCTCTTGACATACGGTAGTACAAAAAATTAGGGACATACAATATATGTTGTTCAATACATCCCACTGCAATAATCCTGCTTCTCTTTGAATCCATTCCAATCCATTCAGGCTTTCACAGTTATATACTGCAATTAGATACGTTTATTAATGGCATTATTGCATAGTATTTCATAAGAGGTAGAACTGTTTTCAAGAAAGTAACTACAGAAGGGTATGTTAATAAATCTGTGCTACATGCACAGAACATAGAGACTTGCTAATAGGATTTCCATAATAAGAGCATTTATCTCACTGCACATTTTATAATACCAATCACTGGCAACCACAGTATTGTTATTATGTTATGTGAAAAATAGGATTTCGTGTTAAGGACGCATCATATAGCCTGCAACAGCAGTGTCACTGATGCTCCTGTGTATTAAAAATGCTTTTATCTCATCTTTATACTAAAACACATTTTGGTTTGAGCCTTAATGCCTTAGTTATTGCAACAGCAACACGTAATTGCACTTTAAAACTGAATCTAGGCCTCATGTCAGTTCTACCTTACTGCAACATGGGTCAGAGCATCCTAAAAATGACCTGTAAATGAAGTGATGCAGCGCTCTTTCATGAAAGCAAATATACCAAGCTGGGATTTCCTTGCTGTTACCCAACCAGCACTATTAATCCTCTGCACAAACGGAAGGCCATCCTTAGCTTCTCACTGCTTAATTCCCTGCTAAGAATTTCTGCATGGTCTCTGGTCCATGGCATAAGGCGATTTTTCTTCACCCTTACCTCTTAATTGTAATATTCAAGTTTGAAAGAAGAAAACAAAACAAAACAAAAACAACAAAAAAGTAAACTACCAGGTACTGTATAATCTAGAGTATTTGTGCCTCGTTTTTCATACTGCCACATTTGCTCTTCATAAAAGAGTTTCCAAAGCTCTAAATTCTTTTTAACGCTACAATTACGCTTCAGTCATTTCTTACACTCATTTGAACATACTCCAGCATTTTACCTTATGGGAGAAATTATCTTGGCGTACAGAAGAACACACAGAAGGAGGAACCCTGCAGAACACAGGGCATTGTAATAACCTGTTGAGAAACTTTACACCCATGTTTTTCAAGTGCCTTCTAAGTGCTTGCCCCTTGGCCAAACCAAGGTAGTAGAGAAACCTACCTACCTGTAGCAGAGTAGCTCTGAATTGGTGAGTTAATCCAACTGCCATTCCCTGCTCCATACGCCCAGTCCTTGCACTGTTACCTAACCAGTCAACAAAACCAGTATTTTTGTGGATGACAGCTTAAAGTATCAGCTAAACTACAAAAGTACTTCATGTATATCCAAGTCAGTTTCCAAGTATAAGGAGACCAATATGCAGAAAGAAATGCACAATAACCTAGAGTAAGAATTTACAGAAATGTAGCTCTGACCATTAACTCCTTGTGTGCTCAGCCTCTGAAACTTAAATAATCTAAGAGCATCCACAGAAAGATCCAACAGAAACTCTGCTGTATGTTTATGCCCTGTTTAACCACAGGTAAGCTGTCCTCAGACCTCACACTATCTTGTAATCCTTTCTGGGTGTCCTTTCATAGGACTAGTATGTGTTTATTGCACGTATCCTAGCATACACCCAAGCATTTTATTTTGCCTCTTTTTCTGGAGTTACACAACCACTTAAAATCTTTTTAGAGCTATTGAGCCATATCTAATTATCACTCAACTCACTGATATATCTGTAATAACTAGAATAACTAAACGTCAAGATAGAATGATTAGTATGCACACAGCAGGAAGAGGAAGGCAGGCCACTGCAAGGTAATACTGTGTTTGGCTGAAAATCATTTTGTTTACAGATAAATAAACCAACTGCCAGATTTACCACTCTGCAACTTTCCATTTTGTCTTCTCATCCAATGGTTGCTGGCAGTAACATCACCCTGAAATCACCCTGAAATGAAGCTCTTGCAATTCAATGAGTGAAGAATAAACGATGAAAGTCAGACTTGTCTCCCCTTGTAAACACTGCAGTTTTTCTAACAAACTACTATATAAATAGAAAGAATAGAAACATATTGCATAAAATTCATAAAATTTCCCATTGTAATCATTTAAATACAGCTTTAATGAAACTTGAATAGAGATCAGTTCTTTAAGGAACAAAATAATTTCCCTAAATAACAAACCAAGGTCAAAGCCAGCATTTGTTTCCAGAATAAGATACCTGCTACCCTAAAACGCAAGGTCAGCATCAGATCTCACAATTTTTCCTTAAATGTAACCATCCTTTCACTTTTCTTCTTAAAGAATGAGGATAATCGTTTTCACTACTGAGGCAACCAAAAAAACCTAACTTTCAAATTTAAATGTAACCGTATTTTGAGCAAAAGCCATATTAATCCTTGAGGGAAAACCAGAATCATTTATTTCACTGGGACTGTGACAGGAAGATAAAAATATGAAAACATAGGACATGCATAATATTTCTTCCCTTAAAGAGCTCAAATATGGATTTCACAACAGGTGTTGAAGGGGGTTTGGTAGGGTTGGTTTGTTTGTTTTTTTAAAAAGTGCATTGTTTTAGCTCTCACAGGAATAAAACAGCTCAAGCAGAGGAAAGACCATAGTCAAAGACAAACGTTACTTTGTTAGCTGTACGAATTTCCTAAGCAGAATCACCTGAAATTTAGCTACTCATCTGGCTCTCCATATGAGCGGATGATGAGCTGAAATGGCCAAGAAGTATGCAAAGAATGCAAATAATCAATTAACGCAGTTCACAAGTGAAATTACTTTGTTTGTAATGCAGAGAACACACAGCAATGATAAATTATTGCTTTAACATTGTGACAGCATCTGTTGCACACAGCCTGCAGGGCTAAGATCTGGCCTTTGATCTACATCACTCACATTGAAAAGAACAAGGTAATCCAGATACCTGTAGGACTCTCACTTGCAGAGCTTTAGAGAAGCTATTTTTTTTTTGGGGGGGGGGTATGTTTAGCTTCAACAAGTAAAAGAATAAGAATGAAGAATGCCACTGCAGGAAGAACTTGCAAGTTGCTACATTTATTTTATGTTTTCTACTGTTTGTTTGCCACAGATAAATGCGTAAAAGTATGCTTACCTACAAAGCATGGCTGAATGAGGGAAGAAAACAGTTAATGATGGTGGACACCAACTTCTGTGACTAATGTGAGAGAACCTCTCTCAGCAATTTTATTTCAGAACAACCTCCATACACTTAAAAAAACAGTCAATTCCATGGTGTCAGAAGTGTCACTTCTACAGTGCAGAAGGTCATGTCATTCAGCACAGCATCCTGGGAGAGCCTCTGAATTAAGAGTTTGGTTTTTTAGTACCTATAGCTCATTAAAAGCTAATTTGAAAGTCTCAAGGTTTCAAAGCCACCAACAGCAGAAAGAAGTTTTGAGAGTACTTAGGAACGGTAACAGCCCCAAGGGGCTTCTGTTCCTGCTTTTGAAGAAATCACTTGATGGTCGCCCATGCTTAAAATGAAAAATACAAAAAAAAAAAAAAGAACATTTCTCCAAAGATGCTATTAAAATTTTCAAAATAAACAGAGGTTTCATTGTTGGCCTTTATCACCTGAATATGCATATTTAGAAGAAAAAATTCAAAAGAGAGGCAAATGATTTTTTTTTTTTTTTTTAAGATGTTCACACACACAAAAAAAATGTAACTTAGCTTTCAGACTTATCCATAGTACACTATGAAATGCCTTTGGCGGTGAACTGAAGGCACAAGTGACAGAATGTAGAGTGTAACTGTCATCCTCAATGTCTTATAACACCAGTGGCCAGTGTAAAATATCTTTGAAGGTTGCAGTGGGTGACAAGACACTTTAAGAAGAGATGGGAAAAATCAAAGGACATTGACTGGTTTATACATTGTCATTGAGTAAAAACAAACTTTGTTTTGTTTGTTGGTAATGTCAAGATACTTGCATTATATTAAGGATTCATTAGCACAGACAAGCATTATCCCTTACAGTGTTACAGCCTGATTTTTCTTTTTGAAGGTCTAAGAAAAAATATAGTTCCACAGAAAAGGCGGCCGTTGGACCACCAAAGATTATGCCACAAACTATGCCCTGATGCCTTTACTACAATCAAAATGCTGCACATTGAATAGCTAAAGTAATAAAACAAAATTCTAGTTTTAGAAAACTTCCTAAAAATTTTTTCAAGTCCAGACATTTTATATATTTTTACATATATATCATCTAATACTTGTAATTATTTCAGCAATAATTATTTAGCTGGAAAATTTGCCTTATGTTTCACTATAGGCCTTGAAACAGCAAACATCTAATTTTAAGCTTGTGCTTAAGTGCTTAGAATGTAGTTCTTTGCTGAAGTACTTAACTAAACTACTGCAGATGCATTCAGTAAAACACTTTAACGAGTTAAACACTTTAAGTATGCGAACATATTCCTAAAGCCTGGACTGAGGCTAGATGGCTAGTTTGCAATACCATCTTTTAGCAACCTTCTTATGCGTCTGGCACACTGGGCATGAAATTTTCTGTATTCAGAAAATACATATTGCCTTTTGTTTCAAGAGTGCATTACTCATACTAATAAACTCTGGTCCAAACTGCAACTATCTGCAACAGTTTATATTGTTAAATTACATGACCCAGTGCTGCAATTCTGCAATCACAAGTTTGACCCAGAACCAAGGAAAGCAACTGCAAAAGGTGCAAGTAAGGTCCCTCTGCAGTCACTACACTGTACTGGCTGTACGCTCCCTGAATGAAAATGTGGTAAAAACCTTTTCACCTCACATTTAATTGCACGGAATTGCCTAAAAAGATCTATAGTTCATGAGATTATCATACTTTTATAAACATTTTATGCAAAGTTTAGAGAAAGAGGTGTAATTGGACAACCAAAGACGTCCTCTAAAATACTTCACTGCTCTTGTTTGCTCTAAGACACTGCAGAGCAGATAAGATAATGTTAACAAAGGGGTAAGAAAGGGATTTGTAAGTGACAAATGGGATAAAACTCACAGTCATTGGTTTACTGCATCAGCTACGGCACCTTAGTCATTAAGGGGAAAAAATCATAAACAGACATAATTCATCATCCTATGTTCACTTCGGTACCCAAGTTGTATCAATCCCAATTTATCAAAAATCATGAAAATATATGACATTATGAATATGTCGTTTAACAGTATAGAAAGCATCATGATCACAAATGACTCCTATACAAATCTAAGCCTTAAGTTAGAACACTGAATAGCTAACAAATCTAATCATTAGACAAGATTTATTATTATTTGTATTACTGCACTTTCACAGCTGTATAGTATACCCACTGCAAATCTGTAATGTGCAACCCATCTTGCCAATCCAGAAATCATGTATCTTACAGCTTGAGTGCTTGGAAGCACTGAGAGCCCTTATGACAAGTTTTTAATGAAATAATGCTATGCTTGTCAGTGGAACTGAGAAAAAGAATACTTTAGACTGACATACATCTAATCATCCTGCAAAATATTGCATCCCAGAACTGGAGGTGGAGAGTTGTAAAAGGCAGACAGCATAATGTGCTTATTTGTGGTCTCGTCCTGGAACCACAGAGTTAGTGTTGACCAGTACCAATTTTCTGCCCAGAGGAATTAAAAAGGCTGGCATGTCGATAAGCTTGGTGTAAAACTATCAAACGATTGTCCACAAATACACACCCTGAAAAGAAAGTGTTTGCTTCCTATTTATTTCTACAAAATCACAGCTTTGATTTACACTGCATTCCAAGCCATGCCAAGAAACATGATGCACAACAAATATGAACCACAGACATGTTTACCCTCTGCCTCTTATGCTTCCAGATGTCTCAGTTTTACGTGCCAAATCACCTCCTCCTCTTTCAAAATCCTACTTCTAAACTTTTGCAAAGTCCTTTGCCTTTCTACATTATGTTTTGTGGTGGAGCAACAGTTTGGAAGGCATGTTTCAGAAGTACTTACAGGCTATTCCCAATTAAAAAATCAACCATACCGTTACAAACAAAAGAGCTTTTAAGCATTTAGTAGTAAAAAGAACCCAAATGACAACGGCGGCCTGTTAAAACATGGTAGCAATATTATGATTAATTGTAATTCATAAAAGACAAAAGCATTCAATAAATATTTCTGCTCTATACTTCGAAGACAAAGTAGTATGTCTCAGGAAGTGATGAAACACTGTGCTGTATTAACACAGGAAAATGTTAGCTAGCAGCTTCTGAAGTCCGACTTTTTAAAAATCAGCAGATCCAGATAACGGAAGCGTTTTAAAAGAACCAGCCAAGCATCCTTCTAGGCTGTTAGTGACTTCTGTTAATTGGCAAAGCTTCAGAAGACTGAAGAGGAAGTAGAGTTGTACCAATATCACAAGATAGGACTTTATAGAATCCCATAGTAATTATCAGAGTAAAACATTGAAAAGAGCAAGAAATTAACTTCTACAGAGTCAATCCTATGCACAGTTATAATTCCTATGTACTCAAATCCAAAAATCAGGGTCTTGTGGTTTATATCAGTCAAAAGCAGAGACTGATGTTTGAATCAGAGTTCTGGTAGAAAATACTTGTTTACAAGAACTTATCAAATTCTGCTTCTTTAAACACAGAAGTGAAGTGAACTGAGACAATTACCTCTCACAGCATCAGAACTCCTTCAATTCATCCTGTTCCAAAAATTTGCCTTGGAAGAACACAACTTGCATCTGCTCAGGTTGCATAAAATATTTCTTCTCCATTTCCAAGTTCTCTCCCTGCTTCCTGCGTGAGATAGTTCAGCCACACAAACATACTCCTCCATGTATCAATAATCAGCCAAACTTTCTCCACACAGAACATCTGGATTTCCAACTAGCTGACTTTACTTCGGATGAAAATACATTTAGCTGTGTCTCATAGCTACCATAAAATACAGGATCGTAATTAACTCCACCACTTTGCACTAGATTAACCCAATTTATACTATTGTATTCAACTAAAGAGGGACTTTGTGGATAGTGGTAAAATTAATGTTCATTGTTTTCAGTGCATTTTAAATTAGTCTAATTGACAAACATTCCCATTCCTGCAGTAAAAATATTGTAGCTTTCTAAGCAGTGAAGGCACATGTAAAATTTTATTCCTTGAAATGACTTGGCTATGGGTGTATTAAAAGCAATGCATTATCAGCTAACAGAGGCAAAAGACCCTGAGGTTATTTAAACTGAACATGACGGGCAATGCCAAAGTCCCATGGGCTCAGCTGATTCTTTCCAAAAGAAGTCAAGCTAGTGAAGCTGCAGCATAGTAGCTCAGGTCTTGTACCTTAATTGCACCTAATCAACCCATAGCTGACTTTGGGAGCAAGAACTGAGCTGCAGTAGTCTTTTAACAACCACAAGCTAAATAGTATAGACAACTGGAAGAGAAAACGGTCTGTTTCCACTTCCCACTTTTTTTTCCCCTGTTTCTGGCTCAGAATCCTTTCCACCTACCCAGAGAAAATTCTGCTGTCACAGGACTTGTTCCAAAACAATCCTGGGGCTGGTGATGCTCCTAAAGCCTCTACATTGCAAATGTGAGATTTAAGAGCATCACAAAGACATGCAGCCTCAATTAGAAATATACTTACAGCCACTGTTTAATTACTGACTTTTTTTTTCTCCTCCCCACTTGCACCATCTCCATCCTTTTGAAACAGAACACTTGCCAAGCTCCACTCTCTCCACCCTGTGTGACAGAGTTCCACATAGTAATAATATGAGAATTTGGATCATACCCATCAATTACAATAGAAACTCAACCATCAATCCATAAAACTATCCAGTGAGCAGGATATATTAAAGCCTTAGACTGGGTTCTGTAAATGAGTGATAAGAATGGAATCAAACCAATTAAACTGGCAGAACCCACTGCTATGCAGACACATAAAAACATCAAGTTGAGCAATATTCTGCAAAGGCTTGAACATTTGTATGAAAGTGAAAATACTCAAATATGCAATGAGAAATAACCTGGAAATAACCAATTGAGAAAAATCTTCAAAGGCCCCAAGTTACTAACCAGTGAGATAAATCTAAAGGTTCTCTCTGAGCCATTCATTTTGGATTATTTGATCCTGTACCACTAAGAACATGAGTCTTGCCTTTGTTTTCTGTCTAAGAACTAGATTTTATTGAACTAAAGAGTTTACTGCTTCCTCCACTCATTATGGAAAAACATCTAGCTTGACCATGCCGAGACACTTGAATTTCTGTCTTATGCTGCTGAGTAGTTTTGAAAATGCTCCTTTGAAAAGACTAGTCCTGTCTTTACACCCTACAAATTTCTTGAAACATTTAGTATATAAGTACTGACACTCTCTCAGCCAAGCACAGCCCAGGAAAATCCTGAAACCTTACATTTGTCAGGTCAGTATGTAGTCTACAGCCTCTTACCAGTAATGGCAAAAAATTACATATATAGCACACACTATACATATACAGCACATATATATATGAAAAAAAAAAAAAACAGAACAGAGCGAGTACGAGGAAAATACGATCACACAAACAGAATATCAGTGTTTCACAGACTGATGGTTTTCTAATTTTTTTAAACGCATTTATTTTAAATCAAGTTAAATCATGTACCACTCTGATACCCTCTGAGATAGGGCTTGAAGCAAAAAACGTACTACTGTATAGAGTTCACATAAGGATTTCCAAGCATAAAAGACAGCACAGAAAAAGAAACATGGGAGAAAAGAGCAAAGGAGAGTTCAAGCATGGTATCTTTGAAAGCCTGAATAAGAGAAAAAAGTATGCAATTTTGAAACAAGTCTTACATTACAAAAAAAAAGGGGTTTTCTTTCCACTAAGCATTTGGCATTTTGACCTCTATACTTTAACTTTTCACAACTTGTGTTTGTTTCCCAAAATATGCCTTTAAAGTAATTGGCTTTTACTGTCCTGGAAAGCATAATGGAAAGAGCAATTCCTGCAACTTTCAAGTTCAGCCGCAGCCTCCGTGACACTATAGCTCGGGGTGCTCCTCTTTTGAGGAGTTTCTTGGGGCTATTACATTGTAAAACCTTTACAGCCTTCCACTACTAAGTGCTGTAAAACTGGCACCTTTCTGAGTATTTTCTCAGCTGTCTACAGAAGCTTTAGAACTTTCTTTTGAGTAAAAAGGATGGTTATTTGCACGCATTTACTGGGAGGCTGAGTTCAAGCATACATTATAAAACTAAGGAAACGCAAAATAAAACCATATTACTAACATCAAAGATTTCAGTTTCCCCTCTTCTGACAGTATCTCCCAGTGAGAAATAACCTTCACTGCCAGTTTAGAGCTGGAAAGTGGCAGCAATGGAAGGAGGGATGCACATCAAAGATATTGGTGAGCAGGGCATCTTCATCCCCTTTGAAGTCCTTCTCCATTGCTCTTCTCCAGTCACCCATAAGGGCAACTAAAAACCAGTACATTGTGGGTGGCATCGAGCCCAGGCTGCTAACTTTTGATGCAAGGAAAGAAAAGCAAGCACAAACAGGGCTCCACGGTACCAATGCTTTGGGCAGCCTGTGCCAGAGCTTAGCCACCACCTTTTGGTGCACCTCAGTGAAAGGTTGGGACAAGTTCCTCTGGCCAAGCCCAAGAGACCTTAGCCACTTTGCCACTACACTTGCAAGTTATCGGTAACAACCTGGTATTCTTCTACGTGAGCATTTACACCTAAGTTGCTTGATTCAGCAGTTATGACCCCATGACAGACTATTTGTTCTTAATTTACATGTTGCACTAAGAAGAACTGAGAGTGGCCAGACCCTGTGGGTGGGGACGGGGAGCCTTTCCTGGGGAATACGGGAGCAAGCTGAGGAAGTGAGGAGGAGCGGAGCGTGGGGTGAGGCAGAAAATACGAAAGAGGAAGGTAATCAGCCAGGAGCCTAAAGCATGCAGAGCCTGGGAAACTGCTAAGATGTGCCAGGCTGCTAAGGGTCAGTGCCCAGAGAAACCACTGGACACAGAAAGCCAGCAGAGACTGAAATCAAACTTGGAGGCAAAGAACCTGTCTGCAAGAAAAGAGCTGACAGGGAGAGAACTGTTTATAAACTCATTTTACTTCTAGTCTCTGTTTCACATCACTCCAAGATTTCTCTGTTTAGAGAGTTAGTTATTCCAGTTTATATTCTAAAAAAATCACAGCTTTCAGCTTAAAAGCCTTATTACCTTCTTCAGGGTGCTCACTATATAGAAAAGGAATAAACAGGTACAACCCAAAGCTCGGGCTGCCATAGGTCCTGTCAGAAACACATTAAGCTTATTTAGTTAAATTGCTCTTATAACATTTTTATTTACACACCAAAGCATAAACAGGTAAGAGCACTGCATACCAACTCTTCCTTTCCTAAAAGGAAAAAACATTTTAGAAAAGCAAATTCCTTTATACATGCATTCAGTACCCACATTTTAAATATTCTATATGAACTTTTCTATTGGAAGTTGAGAGCAGAGAGAAAAATAACTCAATAACTGACACACTGAAAAAGAAACTTGTCATAGCAAGGAAATTTTACATGCAAGAGTGGTACAGCCAAAGGAAATAATGGATTGGGGGAAAATAGCAGCTTGTAGGCCATCTTTTGGAAGCTACTGAAACATAAACCATGCTGAGCTTAATGTCTCAATGAACCTGCATGAAATAGAGTCTGACAGCTTTCTGGTTTTAGTGCAATTATAAACACACACACTCCTGCATACTCTCCTTGGCTAAGCAAACAATACTACAACAACTAAAAAAGGAACTTACGGATATGTCTGGACATACATGCTCAGTGGGTGTTAAAATATAGATAAGAATTCATATCACAGGAGAATATGACCAAACGTTTTAGATACCCAAAGTCATGCACACGTATTTTATCAGATGATAAAATACCAAAGCAATGGCCAGTAGATGACAAGATCTACTTTAAAGCCAGCCCTCAGCTTCTGGCTATTTAAATTCAGGTTAAAAAAAACAAAAACAAAAAAAAAAAAAAACACCAACCAAAAAAACAAGCATACAGCAATAATTCTCAGATAAAGTATCTGGAATGGAAAAAGGAGACATTACATAGATGGTGGACTTTTCAGATTTTTTTTCCCTACCCCAAGTTATCTTTCTGGTCTTGTATGTCTGGCTCTGAAGGGGCACCATTTCTTTCTGAATTAGTTTTCCTTCAGACCATACAGTAGTGTTTTAAAGAGATATCTAACTTACTGGCACATTATTGAACTTCTCAGCTGACAAAGGAGATCTATTCTGAACTGAGAAAACTTGTTGTTGTACAGATCTGTCAAAAAACATCATGTGTTAATGACAGAGTCAAAAGACATCAAGGAAACATCCATGAGACTCTGACTGACGATGCTCTACAAATATGAACTATTATCAAGGAGCAAGACATGCATGCAGCACAGCCTCCAACCATCAGAACTAAACCAAAGTTCAAAAAAGTTGCCTGTTTCACTGACATATTTCCTTCACACAGTTCTGACAGGAGGCAAAGAGCAGTCAACCTGATCTGAAAGGGTGCAGCAAACGATACTTTCCTTTAGCGAACTTATGCAGCAGAGAGCAAAAGTCATCTAAGCACATCTTACTGCCATCTGCAGTGAAAACAACAGGCAATGTGAGACTGATCTGAATACTGAACTGCACTAGGTTGGGTGCCACTTGTTCACACACTACACAGATGAAAACAGCCACGTTTTTACAAAGGCTAGTGTCAGACTTCTAGCAACATCACCATCTCTACAAATACTTCTTCAAGAAGGCATTACTTTTATTGACTTAGAGATGAATAATAAGAAGTAGCACACTGCATCAGCAGAGTGCTGTTTAGGTCATTCAAGAACAATTAGTAAGTGGCGCTGCCACATATGAAAACAAGCAGTGTTAGAAACTCCACAATGATTAAATGAAATAAGGCATCAAAACCATAGAACAAAATATAAAACAATAGTTCTGTAATACTAAATAAATCTCTAATTTAGATTTTTGCTCTTTCTTTAGTTTGGAAACTCAGAGAGATTATGGCCTGATATCGTAGACAGTAATGCTACACAGAGCAAAAGCTCTTCCGTTTCTTCCTAACAACCTACAACCCTCCCTCCAAAGACAACTACTCTAAATTATGAGCAATGACCTCCAGTTGTAACAGACTAGTTTATTCTAGCTGAATATCAGATCTCAAGTTCTAGAAATGTCTTAAGGTCCCTTTGAACATGCAACAACCACGAGACTTTCACAAATTTGAATTAATAGCTAGTGTTAAAGATAGTTGAAAAGCATAGGTTCAAGATTAACATTGAGACTAGTTAATTTTGAGTTTATTTTTGGTGGGGGAGTTGATTCTTTTATTTGTTTGGTTTATGATTTCAAGATTTAGATTGGAGTGTCTCTATGCTTAATTTTATGGTAAAGTGACCCCAAAATACATGTGCATCCACAGTCTACCCTGCAGTACAGAGGAAAAAAAATATATTTCCAAACTTGTTACTTAGTACACAGTTAACAATTATATAGCTTAAACTGATCTGTTACTTCTGTCGCTTCTTCCTTATACTTCATCAATCTGAAGAGAGTTGCTTTCTGAAAATGGGCAAAGTTGCCCCACTCCTCCTTAAAACTTACTTTTGGCAATAGGGAGGTTGCTGACAGGCTGAGAGCAGGCAGCATTGTCTCGCTCATCTTGCGCTTCCTTGTCTACACATATCTGCTGCCTCATGCACCTGCTTAAGACTGTTAGATACTTTGGCAGCAGCTGTCTTGCTTTTCTCGTTTGACATTTAATATTATCTTAATTCCTAACCAAACATTTCAGACTGCGTTTTTAAGAGAGGCATAAGCCAACTGAGAGGCCACTGGGAAGAAGTGCTGTTCTTACACCCTTCAATCCCTCCTTCCCAACATGTTTCCACTCTTTAATTTGCAGTAATAGCCTGGCAGTCATTAGATTCCTTCATGAGCCAAAAACACCTGATGAGCACAACAGAAAATTAGGTTAGCGAAAAAACCCTGCAAGGTGATACAGCTCACGAAAGGATCAATTGGATGCCAGTGCTGGCGCAAGAGAGGAAGCAGGACTAAGTACCTAGAAATGTGAGAAAAGGGAGGACCAAGCACCACCTGTTTTTTGCCCACTCAGCTGTTTGCAAAAATGCACCCTATACACTGGGATTACAGAAATAACAAGTACTTGTTATATTACGGGGGGGGGATATTACGGGGGGGGGGGGGTGGGGGGTATGGGGGGAAGTAATAAACAAATTGATTTAGGGGACTGGGTTTTTGAAGGGGAAAATTTCTTCCTTAAATACAGAATGTCAGTGACTTGATTTTGGATCTGACTATGCAAATACAGTACCACTAAAGCCAAACTGTGACCAAAGGTTGAAATGAAGAGTCAAAAGTTTTTCTGCCATATAAGATGTTCATGTGTCTCCTCAAGAGAAAAAACTTGCCTCGATCCCCACGCAGCCTAAAATTCACTTCTGTCTTTCTTTCATATTATCTCCCTGTGAGTTCTGAAGCTAGGGCCACCTCTTTCTATTACTTGCATGGAAAGTTTTAGTCTACTGAATTATTACGATCTAAAAACACAACAAACACACCCTTAGCCATATAACATAACAGCACGTTCACTACTAAGGATGCACAAGCCACAGAGGAAGAACAGGAGACAGATGCTCTTCTCCCATTCTGCCTCTGCTCAGCACAGAGATGTCAGCAACCTGTGACCATCACTGGTATTCTTCCATTGCTCCAGTTTGTGAAGCCGGACCTGGCAAAACTGATTTTCTTAAGCCTTAGTTAAGCACTGGTTTAATTTATTTCCATACCAACAGCTGCACGTCTACATTTAATGGCTGATTTAATGATCCACCTAGCTACTAATAATGTTTTGGGGGTTGTTGTAAGTCAGATATACATTGGCAGAGACTTATATTGCAGCAAGGTTTGTAAACCTGCAAAACAACATCATATCAGTTTCTAGCTGGCCAACATGCCCTGAACACCTGGTCATTTTATACAAAAACAAACAGGAAATATTTCTTCATTGTAAATTAAGAACATGATGAAAACTATCCCCATTGCAATTATGCTGAAATTTAGACTGGATTTGATATGCTGGTACATTAAACATGGTAAGTAATGAAATAAGTATGAGCAAATGCCAGGTTAGAACAGCAATAAAAATAGCTAGAATTAATTTCTGCTAATGATTTTCAAGATGAGTAAGTAATAAAAATGCATGCTATTATCAAGCACTTTTGGTAACGAAACTATCAAAATATTTAGAGACTTTGTTCTAATAATAACATTTCATAACAATTGGACACCAAAAATTGGCCAGGACATCAGTTTTCTAATTTACAATTGTTTATCTGAATAAGCATAAATTTTAATCGGATCCCAGATTAAAATCAGAACAAAAACTTCTAAGAAAACAAAGGATTTTTATCACTCAAAGCAGAACTTTCGTGAATTTGCTGAATTCTGCCTATGATTAACTTGATGCACAGAAGGATATACAGACAGCTAGAGAAATATGATTTTTTTTTTGTAATTATAGAAAGCAAACCACAAATGTGTACCATTAATATCCTGAAATGGTGAAAGCTTTCTGGTATTTCGGATGAAGGCATTTGGAGACTTCGCATTCTCCTGTAGTGAATACTTCGACATAATGAGATACAAAGCAAATTACCAGCAGAATTTGAAATCTACAACTTTTAACACATCTTCACTTCCTAATAGAAAAATCCTTTAAAAGTCCAAAGTGTGCATCCTTTGTAAAACTAATGCTGTCGTAGAAATTGAACCTTTCTATAGAATCTATTTTATCTTCAACATTATAGTTTATACAGAGGAGAAGAAAAATATCAGCACAGAAAACTTATTTCATCTGCAATAGCTATTCTTCCAATCAACAGATTTGGTAATGATTTCATATTTAGGGTAAGAGCTTTTCCAGTGGGACTTATTTTAATATTTTCAGCATTTTAGGGAGAAGGGGGTTATTATTTTAACAGAAAGTGAAGCATCTTTCAGTTCTTACAGTCAACTGTCCTCATCATGATGACACTTGAACATTGATTTAAAATGTTTGCTTTGCCATTAATGAAATCAGGAAGACAGTGTTTATAATCTTCCTTTGAACTCTTGATTAAAATACATACATAAATAGATATATATTTATATATGTGAGCATTTGATGGTTTTGATCTACACTCTTGACACTTTGATCCCACTTTACTTTGAAGATGGTTCAAAAAAGAAATTTCTAGCATACGCTCCGGTACCATTATTTTCATACGAGATTCACAACTACTATCAAAAGATGTCATCCTAATACAAAAGGAGACAATTGTTTTAAATTTATTCACACTTTCACACAAAATGATAGCAATCAAGTGTTGTAGAGTCCCTTAGGCTCTACTGAATTTTTCATGTTATAGAATCCATTATATCTGCCAATTCATTGTTTTCCAAAATTATTTTAAGAGGTGAGACGAGTGGCAATGGTGATACAAGAACAAATAGTTTAAGTCTTCCCAACTGTTAACTTAATATCAAGTCATTTTCATGTACCAAACATACATATCTATGTATGAGTTCAGATTTTTCTCTAGTGCCCAACTCCAAATGAAATATTACTCTTGTATTTGTGTTTGATTTTTCAAAAGCTGCAGTGTTCAATAAGCTGCATCTCCCTAAGTACTGCAACCACCGTTTCTGACAAGCCAACAAGCAAGCATAGCCTCCAACCACTGTTGTAAGCTTTCCAAAGTATGATGCACACATTAAATAGCTGTCTTCTGATAAAATGGACCTTACCTGCCACTGCTATGCACTGTGTTTCGTGCTAAAACCAGATTTGACATCTGGTCAGCACAAACTGATTGTGACCTTGTATTTATGAAAACAATTCTGCTGTATTAAAATAAAAAAAAAAAAAAATAAAGAGATGGAGAATTACTGTCCTTTACCTCTACACATTTATTCTGTATGATGAGAGTAAGTATGTAACAAGAAGTAGAAAAAACAAAAGTCTAAACACCTTATAGTTGTACAAAAACATGAAACTGAATTCAGACCACTAGAATTGGTTGCAAATTCCCTGCAGGACAGGCCTGTTGGAGGGGTGGTGTGGGGGAAGACTTGATTGCAAAGACAAGAAAAGAGTTTACATGAAATTAAACTTTATCTCAAGGCTTCCAAGGAACGTTGCAAGGAAACTCTGTAACACCCCTCCCTGCCATGTGCTGAGATATAGCCTTTACTATGTGTTCCAGAAGCTTAGAATCAAAGAGAGACAATGTTGATTAATGAATGACTTTGTTGACAATTTCACTTTTGTAAGACTGCTTTCTTCAGATTTTGCACAAAGGCTCTGCAAGGAAAAACTAAAGTCTTCATCTACTGTTTTCTAATAATGCATTTACTTGGCACTATTTCTATCTTAATTTTTTACATCTCTATTTCCCTTCCATTTTTCTCCAACTAAACAAAATTCCGAATTTATACATACACACCTAGACCATTTATCTCAGACACAGGCTCTTTTTCTGTCCCCCAAAAAAGTTATACGTGGAAAATTCTTCTCTATGTTACCCACCATAGTAAAAGCAAAGGTGAAGCAAGCCTGTTTTCTCACAGTGTGTGCCTGAGCAGTTCTGAGGACAGCAGTGTCAGATCTTTACAGCCGCTGAGAACTACAAGGCGGGTGTGAATCAGTAACTGTACAGCATCCCTGAGCACAGATCAGTTAAATCTATTTCATTTCAGGCTAACCTACACTATGAAACACGTAATTGGTTATGCTTTTTGCATTATTTCCAATCTAGCTCAGATTTGCATTGTAAACAAATCAATTTGCCACTTTAATTGTTTAGCTCTGAGTCAGCTTACAGGGCTGAGAGGGCAGACAAAACATAATAAATGGCTTCGTGTCCAGATTTTATCACAAGGAGCTGAACTAAATAACTTATGAGCCCAGTCAGTTCTATTGAGTTATGAACTAGCTCTTCCTCCAGAGTAAATTAAAATTCTTATTGCATACAAAAAGCCTAGTGAACACATTTTATTACTGTTGCAGGGAAGCACAGAAATAATGGAGGTAGAGCTAAGGTAAATATATAACCTGATGCCTCTCCAGTGGATTGTTTGCTAAACCTTGTAATTTTATGCACTGGTGTTCAAATGTTGTATTTTCTGCCTGTGTATTCAGAAGGCTCAGTAGAAAAACATAAGTTGCTGGGACATGGCAAAATGAGAGCTTTGTGATGACAGAAGAAGCTACTGTAAACAAAGAATGTGTCCTAAGAGCAATGACAATTTTCTGCTACATTTTCCAATAAGCAATCTCATCCCAATTCAGGAACAATGGATATTTTAGTTAGCATTTGGGAAAAGAGCAGAGAGCATAAAGTAATAGAAACTAAGTAAATAGGAAAATTATAGAGTTTAGATAAAATGGAAGCTGGCATTTATTCTATAGTAGAAATTCATGGTTTTAGAATTATGCACTTAACTATAATAGTATATATGTACAATGAACAGAGGAACACACACTTTAAATTATTACCACAGAACAAGGCCAAAGTCCCTAAATGGGATAAGCACACAAAGAGAGGAACGTTTTTCATATGCAATAGGAAGATGAACTAAAAAAGGTGACTGCATCATTCTGAAGTTACAGGAAGGCAGAGGGCTAAAATTCATCCCCTGGTGGCAAAATTCTTATCAGTTTCAGCAGATCTAGGATTCTGTACAAGGAAGACAACAACTTTTGCGATAATTGAAATACGTGGGCTCAGTGATACACAGACAGAACAAGCATGAATCCTATCACTTGTCAACTAAGAAAAAAAAAAATCTGACCTTTGAACAAAAAAGGATGTATTCCAACATTTTTTTTTCTGCAATGATTAAATGAACCTACAGCCATCCCAAGCATGAATAACAAAATACATTTTAAGTTACTCATTAATAAATGTCAACCCAAGTGAAAAACAGAAGTGCTGATTTGAATCCACAAAGGGGCAAGACTAGTACTAATCTCACAAGTTAAATATTCAACACAGTAAGATCTCAGAAGTGATTGGACAGGATTTCTAGTCTTTCAAGATAGCTCTTGAGAAAAACATGATAGTAGTGTAACTAATGGGACTGAAATGCAGAAAGATCACTATGTCAATTCAAACTGAGCAACAGAAAACAAGCTGATCTGTAGATGACTTCAAAAATAACTGATCAAGAAGAATGCATATTAAATAAAAATATCAAAACTACACGAGAAATCAAGCTCTATTACATAACTGCAGAGCACACTTTAAAAAGATCCTTGCAAGTGGAATAAAAATAAATCTCGTACACGGAATAAAACCCAAGCAAGCCTTAATAGGAAAGAACGTTACAGAGGCCATCTTATAGAAGATGTCAGTATTTAAGGAATTGAAAGCTTGCTCAATTAAGGAGAACATGAAAGTCTATACAACAGGAGAGGACCAACCTAAAATGGAAATTAAGAGAACTAAAAAGGGATTTAAGGCATGCCTTGTAAAGAGTTGTCAAACAGTAAAAAGTCTGAAAATACATCAAAGGAAGAAGCCAAGAAGGGATTCACAGGGGGACAGTTTGACAACAAAGGTGAGAGAGGTGTAGCTGAGATGGCTAACAGAGAGGCTCAGTGATCACTTTGCATTGCTGGTCCTTGATGAAGAAGTTGGGGAGGCTCTCGCACTCACCTTACTGCTTGTAGCAGGAAAGGTCAGAGGAGCTGTATCTGCTTGGTATAATCAAACAGTATTAAACCAGATAAATAAATCAGATGTCAGAAAGTCTGGAGGGTCCAACAGCATTCATCTGAGAGCGCCCTAGAGACTCACCCTGAAATTGCATAGGCAATAGGCAAGATGCGCAACATCACTAAACAACCACTGTGGCAGAGTACAACACAACTCTCAACTACAGAAAGGGTTCAGGGGAAGAACCTGAGACCTACACACCTCTGAATCCAACTTCTATCCAATTAAGACAGTGAAGTCTATGATAAATAGAAAGACCATGCAAATAAGAATAGTCTTATCCAGAAAAACTCAGAATGACTTGTAAAACGAAATCCTGGCTCGCTAATGTGCTGAATATCTTTAAAGGTATCAACAAGCAGGAGGACAAAGACGATCCCACGAATGCAGCATATCTGAATTTCCAAAAAGCACATGAAAAGTTTCCACAGGAAAGTTTATTCAAGAACCTTAACAGCCACAGGGTTGTAGGAAAGTTTCTTTTATGGACTGAAAACCAGTTCAAGGTCAAGAATCACAAGGTGCGTTTACCTGGTCATTTTTCAGGATGGAAAAAACGTCAACAGTGGGATCCCCAGGGATCATTGCTACCACCATTTCTATTCAGCTACAGTTAATAAATTCAATATTAATTTTAAAAATCTGTTCCAATTCATCAGTGATCAGTAAAAGATATAAAAAGTGAAACTTAATTCAGCTGGTCAGGCTGCCAGTGGCAAGGATTGCCAGCAAGACCTTTTCAAACACAAATAAGTGGGGGGAAAAAAGTAAGAAATCACTTAATTATAGAGGAATGTGTTCAGGGAAAATAGCCTAAGCCATATTCACATGATGCTCACCTCAGAAATGGAAATCAAAACTCAGGAGGGAGATCTCAAAGTCATCCTTGCCAAATTGTTCTTTCTGGACAAACTGGCCCAACGCACAGAAGGAAGTCAAGAAAACAAAGACACATTGGATATTATTAGAAACAGTGCAAAGAATGGGACAAAGATGCATGTCTTTCCATGCTTTTAATACAGATTGCAATGCTGGGCAAGGTCAGTTCAGAAGAACGCAGCAGAGCTGGGAAAAGGACAGAAGAGGCAATTCTATTGTTCAAAGGGTTGGAGCAGCTGCCTTAAGAGGAGAGAGCAAAAAGGCTGGAGAGAAGTCCCAAGGGAGAGATGATAAAGATTTACAAAATCATGCAAGAAATATGCAGAACTTTGCAACACCACAACTACAAGGCACTTGGTGAAACTAAAAGGGGATTAATTTTAAAAAGATAAAAGAAAGTACTTCTTCACACAGTAGATATTAAACTACCGGGATTTGCTCCTATAGGAGGTTGTGGAGAAAGACACTATCAGAAAATTCAGAAAGGAATTAGAAAAATTCATTGACACTGGGTCCATAGCTCAAGACTCAGGGGACTAAAAGGATATATATGAATACTAAAAAGCCAGGCCTTTGATGTCCCTGATACAACTCCAAGTGCTGAGGAATAAACTGCAGAAAGTAGGCAGGCTCACACACTTTGCCCTAAGTAGCATCTCTTTCTGTCATTGTCGGACACAGACAGGCAAAAAAATTTCTGCCCCAAAAGTAAACGTGTTTAGAGAAGCATACTTTGTAAACAAGTTTAACTTAAGTTCTCACTGCATTTCAATGAAAAGGAGAAAAGACTCTGCAATCCATTTAAGGAACTGGAGCACATACCCTGAACACAAAGTCTCATTTCTCATTGGGCATTAGTGATATCATCGACATAGCTGAATCACTTGTGAAACCAGACAGGTTAATGTTGGGTTTTGTGGTGGGTGTTTTAGAACAAGGCTCTGCTGACTTTGACACATCCCACTTCAATGGTGGGATGAGAAACAGCAACCTTGGCAGGATCCACCACCCCCCTGCCTAAGTGCTTGCATAGTCCTCATCAAACCAAAAGCAAGGAGGCTTCCCTACGCCAAGAAAGAGAGAGAATAATCTGCCAATTGTCAAAATGGATATACATTAGAGACTTGATTTACACAAACAAACAAAAAAAAACACCCAAACACAAAAACCCCACACAAAACTACAGACAGGGACTTTTGTTGTCTGCTGTTGGTCGATACAGACTTTAAGACTCCATGAGGCTCACAGGGTTTGACTCGGTACACAGAAGCGCAGCATGCTCTCACAAAGAGATTCAAGTAGAAATTAAGGTGCCCTGACAGTCACACACACCTCAAGACTGTAACAGCACAGATAAGATCTCAGTTCTGGCAAGAAGTCAGCACTGCCTAAAACTTACTCACAAAACTGGTCTGAGGAAGGACATCCGTAAATGAAGCCAAAGAATAAGCCCTTACTACAGACTTACAACAGATTTTTAATCAGTCTCTGATCTTGCTTCTTCTGCAGAATTAAAAAGAGGATACAGGTCTCCCCCCAAAACAGCTAGGTAGTTTGGAGAATAGCCTGTGTATACAATCATCTTGCCTGCTCAGTCAGGAAAAATACTTCTGTGCTTTCAACGCCACAGTAATCTAGAACTGCAAAGCCCCTCTACCAGTCATTTAGGTCATTCCTTTTTGGCTTTGAAATTCTTCATGAACCTACCCATGCTGAGCTGCTTCCTCACTCTTATTAGCTCATACACAAAGTAATTTTAGCTGTGCCTATATTAATTACTTCAGTGTTTCCTAAGAGCTGGAGTAAAGGAAGCTGAGATATTCCTTCAAAAATCCCAGATGCAGCATCCATGCGAAAAATAAATAATTATTTCAATAAGGAAGAATCTCAATTCAATCAGTTTCTATTCAGGCCTTGCTCAGAAAAATTCAGTCTTAAGTAGCAAGCCAACTCCAGAAAATGCTAAGCAATAAGCAGGGATTACACTCTCTCATAAGACACTTTTCAGTTCTCAGGTGGCCCATTAGTCATTCCTCCCAAGTAAAGATTTCATATTTTACTGTTTTGAAAAGATCAAAGCAGAAGTTTCTTCATCGTTTTCTTCTTGATAGCATTTTATGTACACTAGCACCACAAATTCAGACCTCCCGTAAAATGGGTGTTACTTCATTTCCTGTCCCCAATTTCCATTTGAGATCCGCTTTTTTCCTTATAGCCACAATTAGGACAAAAACGTTGCAAAGAGCTGTTCTCCAACCACTACACGGCTATTACCACCATGTATCGCGTTATCAATAAAAGGGGCTAACAATACTGTTATTTCTAAAGAAGAGTCAAATAAGCTCTGTTTATAATACAGCCAGCAGCAAAATGACTTCACTAATAGGTAACAAATTGCCACTCTGATTGAAGCCAGCTGTCTAGCAAAAAACTGGAATCATGCATTGATGTTTCGGAGCGCTTGCTTTTGTAAAACATTGGCTGGGTGCAACACTATTTATATTCAGCTATTCTGTGTGCTGCGTTCGAGATGAAGTCATAGCTACCATCTTAAAACAGCTGTAAAGTCATATCCGCCATCAAATCATATAATCTGGGGTATTTTTTAAAATTTATTTTGGTTTTAATAAGGACAGTGAAAACTTACAGTCCAAAATAAGCTGGTATGCCAGTCTACCATTTAACGTGGCAGTCTTCAGAAAGACTCGGTCAGCTCTTGCGTTTATTCTCTTCTACTTCGATCGGAATATACCAGATTTGCAATGACAGAAACATGGACACTGTCTGAGGCGCTCCCACCTTGATGTTGCTACAGCCTGACAAGGGGGGAGAGAAGCGGAGGGGAGGAAAGCAGAACAGAAAGGGCACTTACTCCTTGCCACTCTCCAGCAGCTCAAGCTGACTGCTTGCTGGCAGACTTTCATTTCCCAGGTCTGTAATTGCTTGCCCCAGTTACATCTTTCTCAGAGGCCACCCTCCTCTCCACAGATGCCTAAGCCTAAGCAGTTATCAGGTTTGAAAGGCAAGCAAAAGGAACAAAAAGCACCAAGTTTGACGGACTCTCCTCACACCTCCACCTGAATGCAGATATTTATCTCTGTTATCTACGTAAGGCTTCCTTCCTCTCTGGAGCTTCTTCATCCATTCCTCCCACAAGGAGATAACAGGTTTGCTCCATCCCTGTGCAGCCCCTACAGTTGGCAGTCTGATAAAGGACAAGCCATTCTGCAGCAACCTCTCATCTGGCAGGCTAGAACAAACGCAGATACGCATCCGTCTAGCAGGAGACACAGTAGCTTCTGCATTTTCATGACAGAGACCAACAAAACAGAAGCAATACACAGCAAACTTGTTTGTCTCTCTCCAACGCTGCCTAGTTCAAGCTTTTTTTCTGGTCCCCAGTATACACTTGTGGAAGTTTGGTTTGTGATGTAGATATTTCTCATCACTTTCTGAATAATTAAAGTGAAAAAATTTATAAAGCTTTAGGACTGTTCATAGTAGGAATTTCTAGTTTCAGCATATTTCTTACATCTGACGACCAAACCAAGGATATCATTAAAGTTCCAGTCAAGTGCATGAGTTAGGGGAACAAGCCTGGAGATGAACAAACAGTCCTCAGAAACATGAACAGAGTCTCTTAACCACAGCAAAACATCTTTTCTTCTAAAAATGCTTTCTTTCAAACAACGTGATATGTAGACATATGTCAGTGACATTACAGGCTTAAATCAAAACGAAAGGATAAGATAGCCTGAAGATGCTACACTGGTTTAGTAACTGGTGAGGGTCAAAGGGGTTACAGATGCGCTGCTGGCTTTCCACGCGTATGGCTCGTGTTTGCCAGAGGAAGACAACTCCTGGCAAACCACTCACTTTTAATGAACTTCATTTAAGAAAACAACTGTTCTCAGAAAACGCGGCCAAAAAATGGGCTGTCTGCTCACATTATTATTTTAGCATTCACAAGTAAGTCGCATGAACTTACGGCTTCACAGAAAGAAAAGACTTCTTGAGTAAGAAAAGACAGTGACAGTGCTCTGCATCTGTGGACCAGACCCTGAGCCCTTGCATACCCCGCTGCAGCCCACAGACTTCATTTTGATTTTCACCTGTAAGATTTTCAAGACAAAAGGAGCCCAGTTTTGGAGTGCCGCAGCCCATATCCTCACCTCTTCTTCTCTTTGTTGTCAAGATACCACCACCTTTAGCATAACAACTCTTTCCAGCACTAATAGAGGCCTGGAGTTTAAGGACCTTTATTTTTCACCTTTCTCAGAAAAAAAAAGCTGAAGCATAGAAGCGTGGCCCAAGGCTAACCAGCCCTAATGGAGGTAAGCTAATGCTTAACGTCCCACAAGAGCTCACAGTTAAGTACTAACAGTTTTGCACACATTTAAAAAACACAGACACCAAGGCCTAGTGAAAGTATGACTTTAAGGAATTTCACACATTTCTTACCAGTGACAGTATGCATTTTACCAGAAAATTCCCCGATTTGGTGATGAATTGGCTAGTCTTCACTAAAACTGAAGAACCAAAAAACAACCCTGTTCCTCCTATTATGTGTCTTACCGGCACCAGTGAAAGAAACGTGACAGCAAACGCCTTTAAAATCCAATGTTGTTCACACACCTCGTCTAAAAAGCTGCAGAATATTATTACAAGTTCACTGGAACACACGAGTGCGGGGTGTGCGCCCTCAGGCACTGGTGGGCTGTGGGGCGGCCGCTGTGAGGAGAGGCCGGGGCTGCCCCGGGCCTGACACAGCCCGTTCCCGCCAAATCCGACCTGCCCGCTCGCCACAGGGCCCGGCTCAGCCCCTCAGGGGAAACAGGTATTTAAGAAGGGGCAAAACCACCACACAGGCAGTGAGGAATGGAGAAAACGTGTGAGAGAAACAGCCTTGTGAACACCAAGGCCAGAGGAGGAGGAAGAGGAACTCCAGGCACCCCAGCAGACATCTCCCTGCAGCCCCTGGAGAGGACCACAGCAAAGCAGCCATCTACACTGGAGAAGCTAAGTTAAGCCTGGGAAAGAGGGGAGGAGAGGGGATGTTTTGACTTTTGTCATTTGTTTTTCACCATCCAGACCTATTTTAACTGGTAATAAATTAAATTTCCCCAAGTGGATCCTGTTTTGCCCGTGGCGGTGATCTCCCTTTATCTATGAGCTTCCCCATCTTATTTTCTCTCCCTGTCCTGTTGAGGAAGGGGAGTGAGAGAGTGGCTGGCCAAGGTCAGCCTGCCATGGTAACAGTACTGCCATAACAGCTCACCTTTAGGCTTTTCTAAATGCCTCTTTCAAATGAGTTGCAGATCAACGTGAGAGCTCGTATTTAGTGCTTCTTTCAGTTTAGTTGTAAGACAAGACAACAAGGAAAAGAAAGGTTTGGAAGCCCATGCCATCATTAACAACCAGTATACTGTCCGATTAGCAAGTAAACCATCTCTTAGCATAAATGCCTTTTTGTCAAAGGTATATAAAGGACAGTGGTGTTACGTTATGGGCAGTCTGACAGCATTCAAGCTGTTTGACTCCACTTATTCATCACAAATCCTTGACAATTCCACCAGTCTTCTACCTACAACTTTTTCTTATATTCACATTAATGGAGCCAAATTTGAGCTATTTTAGGCACTTAAGGGACTTCCTCACAGCAGTAATATTCAGTATTTACAAAAGGAAATGTTACATTGTTAAAAAATAATTACTTTTGTATTTTTGTAACGTGGGGAACTGCTTGAGCATTTAAAACAAAATTATACAATATACTGAGGACTGAGGTTCCTGAAGGTTAGTCATTATTTTACAGAGAAATTGTGGGGAAAAGGTGAACTTTCAACTGTGATTTTACAGTCGTTGGTTAACACACTGAATAAACAATCACAATTTAAGAAAGAAAACTCAAGAAGAAATAAAATAATTTGAAAATGTCACCACTTTCCTGAGCTTTTGGGGGAGTTAAACACACACAAAGAACAACTGGGAAATATCCCATTCTCCTTGTACGCAAGAGAGGCAAACACAGAAGTACGGCTTTTGCAACCGGTAAGTTACTAAAGGCATTTATATGAAAGAAAGTGAGACTCAGAAGCAGAATATGATGTTTTAATCCTTTCTCTCCCATCAGGTCCTTATTTTGTCCTTCTTTCCCTCCATGCCACCATCTTTTACAGACTTCTGCTACCTCTCTACCTGATCCCAAAGTGGCAAGTGTTCCTAAGGGCCTGATATTAAATCTTGTACTGTCCCTGCTCTTGAATTTTGTGGCCTAAGGTTTATGGGAGTTTTCACTTGTTAATGGAGACCAACATCTAATAAACTATTACATCCTCCTAACCTTTACCCATCAGTAGGTCTTCCTCAGACTCTACCATCACTTATTTGCCACTAGGAGACAGGCTACTCCTTGAGATTCCTCCACACTATAGACATACCTAAACCAGTTATTCACAAGCTAGCTCAGCTTCTGCTGGCAGAGTGGCTGTGACAGGACAAAACTCAGCACAGGATGCAATACCCAGCTGCACAGGGCCAGGCTGACAGCTTTCTGCACTGGTAAAAACCCTCAAGCTACTTTTTTTTAAGGCAAGCTAAGCATTTCTGCATGAGCAACAGCCACAGTAGGGACTGCAACATAGATATACTCCAAGAAACTGTACCTGCAAATATTTCCCCTCAGAGAAAAAAGGCAATTAATTCCCTAAACCACAATGGATCCCTGAGGATCTGTGCAGAGGTCAGGGAGTTTTCTCTACTTTAGTGCTGTCCGCAGCACAGAAACATCAATAATGAGCAAGTTCTCAACAGCTGCCACAGTTTCAGAGGGATTTGTGTGTCACAGAAACAGTTTGTAAAACCATTCTAAAAATAAGTTCATTAGCAACCCAGCAAAATTTCTCCAGACTGGGAAGGGATGATGTTGTGGAGACAAACTGTTTCAGTTCCTTACTGTGGTAACACTCTCAAAAGGAGACAGGCTAGAGCTGGTGACAGAAGCATTGGACCTCACCAGTGGGCAACCAACCTTCTTTACATGGGAGATTTTTTGAAAGTTCTGCTGGAAGGTACAAAAGGCAAGAGAGGTTTTTCTGACTTACCAGAAAGAAAAAGTCTATGTGTTCAAACACTTCTGCTGAAGGACATAACCACTGGCCGCACCTTAGCAAAAAAGTACTTTTTCATATTGAAGGCAACGACTATATAGTTTCAAAAAAAAAAAAAACCACAAACCAAAACAAACAAAACCACCTATACTCAATGTAGTGATTATTCTCTGCGTTGCTAGAGCCAGATACTTCATACAGTTGCCACTCTATAAAAATAATTCCAAAGCATTTTGTAAACTCAAAATGCAGATAATAAAACTGAAAAAGACCGTCTCAATGCAGTACAATACACAAGTAACTGCAAAGAAACAATTGCGTGTTTTTCTGCCTCCTGGGTAGTTAACACTGCTTTTAATTTCATCTCTGTCTTTTCATATTATCATCTGCAGAAGCTCATGGCCAAGAGTTTGCCCTGGTAATAGCTGACTGTTCCCTTTGATATCATCACTCCTTGCTCTTTATGGACAGGCCAATATTCATTGTGATTAGCAAGGGACAGCCCTGTCTATCCAGATTAGTCATGAATACTTAGCAGTTCACTCCATGCATCATCACTAATTGCTGTGAAAGAAAATGTCTGCATTTCTTTTTTAAACAAAAAACACCATAATTTTCTCTCTCCAAGGAAGACAACAATGCTTCACTTGTATTCAGCACAGTTGGTAGAATTTGTTTCCATCAGTAATTCCAGGAAATAGTATCATATTGGTTAGATGTTTTGTTCTTTGCCTGAGATTTAATGTTCCATGAACCTGTACTAAAATATTACTTTCTAAAAAAAAGACTAAAAAAGGTATTATCAGGTAACTCATAGTTATTCCAGTCCTTAAACTGCATGACCATGCATTCCTAGATGATAATTCTGAGGAGAATTTAGCGACAAGTCCTACCATGGGAATGAGCGTGGGTGAGAGTGTGCATGCTTAGTCCTACAAAGACACGAAGGTACTATTTCTATTCCCAGTTTAGCTTACATTCTTAAAAGAAAAACAAACAAACAAACAAACAAACCACCAACATTTTAAGAGGATGTAATTTCATCTTCCCTCATATTTGGACGGTCTCTCTGTGAGAAATTTGTTTTTTTCTCAAAAGCTACATTTATAAGATTATCAATTATTTTTCTTAAAAGATATTTTTTAAATAAGTTGGGGTTTTGGCTTTTGTTTTCTTCATTTTTGTTTGGTTGGGTTTTAACTGAGCTATTATTGAAGTGTGTCCATGGTAATATTCCTGGGTTTGTTTCTGATGGTGACTGACATGCTTAAGGGAAAACGTGGCCTACTGATACTAATTTAAAAAATACTAAGCTAATACCAACAATATTTTAAAATATTCTTTCATAAATATGACATTTTACATCTTCATTCATTAAAATAAAAAAAATGCAATATGTAATCATTGTGTAAATCATGTACATACCATTTTGCCATAGGATAACTATTTTGCGTTGGAGAATATTTTTTCCGTCAGATTTTTTTTCCTGTAATGAAAGAAAATTGTCTAAGATTGATTTATAAAATTTTACCTACCAGAAAAGTGCTGTTAACTGATACAACCTCCTCCACCAAGAGCTATTCCTCCTCTGTAAGACAGCACTAGAAATCACATTGCTGAAATAAAGGAACAAAGTATGGCAGGTAAACAATTTTTTTTAAAAGTCATTATAGAACCATTGAGAGTTTTACAGACACTTGGTTTGACACAGTCATGAAGGCAAGGAGACGGAAAGTTTCATACTAGTTTCACACACACGCCTTTCTGCTACCCTTCCTTTGTCACAGCTGCTAAATATCATGATCATGCCACCTCAAGCCAGAGACTGCAGTTCAGGCTAAAGCTCTCTTTTGGGGTTCATTTGGGCATGAAAATAAACTCTGATCACAGAGCTAACAAATCCAATAAATCCTTTCAGTCATCAACAGCTCTCTCTACATCAGTTAATAGCACAGTCCAGAAAAATCAAGTCTGAAGAGAACGTCAATAAATACTCAGGAACACTAGTTTTAATTTTGCTTGGGTTTGTTTGGGGTTTTTTCTGTTTTCTTTTTTTTTGTTTGTTTTTATTTTTTCCTCCAGACTAGCTCTAACCTGCTCCCACAGACTGAATGCCAGTTAGTGGCTGGAGCACGCTAGGTGCACTGCTGGACTGCATCATCCATTTTAGGTTCATCCAAAAGGAATACAGTTCTCAGTTTGAGATGGCTCCATGACACAAACCAACGCAGAGTGAGCAGGGACAACTGAGGGATACCCTTTCACGAACGTGTTCCCTATCTAATCTAAAGCACTTAAATAGATGCACTCAGGATGACTTTAAAAAAAAATGAGCATTTTGTTTCCACAAAAGTAAAGTAGATTTATGCACAAAATAATTCAAGTCCAGAAAGTTTTTGCATTGGATATGAACATCAGTTACTATTCTAGTGAGGAGTTAGTAAGGCACCTTCTGTCAAGACTTTTTTTTAGCTTAGCTTTTTGTTGAACATCTGGCAGACACAGCAGAGAAGGGACACTTCTGAAAACGTCCTCAGTCAATCAATACATGAACACCTAAAGAGAACATCTAAGGAAGATTAGTGTGTCCTATTTAAAGTTTTGACCTGGAGCTGTCACCATTTAACATTCACTATAAACCATTTTGATTACTGTTGTCAGACTCCACATGGAAGATGCAAGCCATGCAAGTAGAATATTTAAGATCTTTCTGCCGCTCTTCTGGAAAACTGGTAATGAAATCAATCTGCTAATTAACTGTTAATTCACTTCTGTACAGCCATTAGTGTGCTGTCACTCCAGCACCTATATATGTTAGTTTTCTTCTATTGTTGCTTTATTCCACATTTTTCCAGAAGACACACTGTGAACGTTACTCCAAATTCCAAAACCTCCATGGCCGCATCTACATGTACATTACTGTTATTGATAATACACATTGCCTATGATAATAATTTATAAAGCAGCTGGAAAACCTTACAGAAATTCAAGGTATTCTTGCAGCTGCTTACATATTGATTATGACAACATTTTTGTGTATTTTCTTTCAGAAATCTTTATTGTTTACGCTAGATCTGATGCTAAAATACTATCTGTTCTATAAAACTAGTCAAAATTACACACGTCCTTCTAAAAATATATGCAGAACATTAAATCTGTGCATAGCTACTACTAATGGTAACATAAAAGTCCACATACACATGCCAGTTTGAAGAATCAGATTTATAAGGTGAAAAATGCTATTCTTCTAATTAGTATCAGTGCCTGTAGCCCCTTAAAAACATTTTTCCTATAAAATCTCTTTCAGCTTTCTAAACTCAGGCATTCCTAAATGATTAAACATGAATTAAAGACGTAAGATTTAAAATAGGTCTTGTCTGTCAATCTAAAACATCTTCTGTTCCTCTGGAAAGTCTTAATTAAGGACGTATATCTTCAGCTTCCTTTTTTTTTTCCTAGTGACTATGGTGTAAGTCCTATTTTAAGATATTTTAATTGTGAACATTCTGATCATTAGCATGATATACTGTAAATTCAGGACTAAGAATATCTGAAATTCAGTAAATAGAGGTCTGCAATGTCACTCCTGTATTGTTAACTGTAAGCTCAGGCTGTATTTCCTGCAGGAGAGCGCAATGGAGTGAACGTGAGATGTATGCACACTCCTACTCATCTGTCACCAACCATCAGGGTCTAAAAAAAAAAACAACAGGTACAATCTTCAAGTGGTTGTTGACAATGACACCTTTAGCAGGGCTTAGATCCGCTAATGAACATAGACATTCAGAAGCTCAAACAAAAGCATCACATTAACAGTTCAGGTGATTTTTACTCCTATCATTCCTCCATTTACGGATGGAAAAAGTTCAGTAAGAACAAGTGGATATCCAGGATTCATACCATATTATTTTATCTCTGTTCCATCCACAGAAATTAAGCTGTGCCATACCTGCTGATTATACAGGCAATCAAATGCCCAGTGCACCTGTGCTGAGACTATTCCTAGCTCTAAAGCACAATTACTCTTAAGCTATCATTTCAGACGTAGGTCTACTTAAAACAAAATGTCTGTTTCCTCTGTGGTCTTTTCACTAGCTTGGGTGCAACTTTGGTGGGTTTGGAGCTATAGGGTCAGCAGTAGAGCCACAGAGATCTCTTGGCTGGGAACAGCTAAGGGAATGCTCAGTATGATAAACTCTTTCCCTTCTTTCCTTGCCATGCCTTTTCTTTCTGCAATCTGAGGCGAGAAGGTCATCTCCTTCCTGTTGCCTGCACACACAACACGCATTTATTATGTTCAAGACTTCCGAACAGGGAGTACAACTCTCTGTTTGTCTCACCAACTGACTCTCATGCTGGGAGGAACTGCTCTTTCTGACAGCTCTGGAATCTAAAGGTGATTTCCCCCCTCCCCCCTCATGTAATAAGATTGGCAAAGTGCCATCTGGCATCCAGAGGTCTGATCTGGGATTTAGATTCCAATTCATGCACAGTGGGAGAGTTCCAGTAATGCTGGTAGGTCAGAAAGAGTCAAACAGAAATCCTTGTAAGTCAATAAATCGCCTGGTCACAGCCTGAAGTAGGAGGGAATACACCCTGTGCAGCTAGTGATTCTTTCTGTCTCTGTTCTCTAACTCCTGATTTTGAGGCTTCTAGTCCAGGCCCCTTGGTAGACCTGCAGATGTAGATGGTGGCCTGGCCTCCACACTTACCCAAAACTTCCTAATAAATCAAGAACCATTAGAACATCTTTGATGCAATCTTGCCAGGTAATTTTGAGCATACATTCAAGTAAAACACAAAGGCATAAATGAAGTTACAGCCTCCCTACGTAACTCGTATTACTTATACCACAATATGTACCGATACAAGCAAAAACTGCCAGCGACAAAAGTCACTTCATATTTCTATAGTTTGCTAAAGCGTCCTAGAAGTGGAAATAGGTTGTTTCCATATGTATTTTAAGAACTTTTCAGATATATTGAATGACTTCAAATTAAATTTAAATAAATACATAAAAATAATCTTCACAATTGACTCCAGTTTCTCTTAGAGACATTTCATTAATTATCTTTAGTGCCAAAGAATGTTATCTGCCCCATTACAAAGTCCCAAGGGAGACATGATGCTCTAGTTTTTCACAAGGAAAACTAGACAAGGTCACACATACGGAGGGAACGAGGGCTGGAAGAAGTGAAATATATGGCTATGAGAGACTAAGTAACTAATAGAAGAAACTACCGACTCTTACTTATGCTGTGATTTTTGTGGTGTTGGCATATGTCACTTATCTTGCTGTAAAAGATGAAATATAAATCTTCTTAATAATGAAGACAGTCTAAAATTCACTGGGAGTGATGCACCGTACAGCAATTTGCACTGCTTGCAATAGTTTTAAATATCTTCCTCCAGGTTAGGCTTTCATAATGCACAGCAAATGCACATTCACTCAGAAGTGAATGTGTGACTTGAACCAAGTCTGATTTTAGACAATTCATTTCTGAGACAAATGACCCAATTGAGTATAATGGCCTTGTGAAGCTGCCTAGAGTAAAACATATGAGTAAGTAAGTGATTGCATGATTGAGGCCCGAGACATTAAGAAACATACTGCTGCTACCCAGTAATAGCATCATTAATGCAGCCATTTATTGGTTTATTTTTACTTAGAACAGGAGAAAATGCATTGCCCTTCTGAGACCACAAGAAATCAATACATTTTCAGCTTTTAATAACATGATCTAAACCAGTTGCTATAGTTTGCAGTGAAATCTCTTGTGGGTATGTGATGCCATTCATTCTCTCCACAATATTATTTGCATTTTAACAGACACGAGCAAAGACTAGAGTGAAGCAATAATTAAACCTATGCTACACTGCCTAAAATGAAAATTATGTACATTAAGAAGCCTAAAAACTTCTTTTAACATCTTTATGGTTTTCATAACAAAGCAAACAAATAGCGTCATCAAAATGTACATGTTGTACAATCACCAACTCACAACGGCACCAAACTTCGTATTAACAGGTTGTCACTAACTAACTACACTTAGGCTGTAAAAATGCAAAATACAACATATACATAAATGTATGCCGAATCAAATGCCATACATGTTTATTGGACCTATTGACAATCTATTTTCAGAAGATCCACTGTTACATATTAACATTTTTACATGTCCTTTCTCCCTGAATGTAAGTATATGCAAATAGGGAATGGCAGGACTTGGGAGCTCTATTACAGTATTAAGTCTCGAGTTCCCTGACCAAAGCAGTGAACAAGTACTATCCTGGGAAAGAGACTTTATTATGGACCTTCCAGGTGAAAGAGGCACCACTAACTCAGTAGGAGGTGCTCTTTCAGAAGCATTATGCCTCCAGAAGGGAGGGCAGCACTCCTTAAAGACAGACAGGCAGGGATAAGTAAAGTCGGTGCACATCACCATTCCTGGCCACCAATGCCAAGAGCTTTAAAAAGTAATTTACATCTAATTTTATTTGACAGTCTCCTTGTTCATTATTATTCTCACAACAGCTGTGCTGGAACTAAAGGAAACATCATGGGTTATTCTGTGGGAGTTCATATGTGAAACTTTGACTTTGGGGGTATTCGGATTTAAAAGCTGAAAACTCGTAAATACATCAGTTGTAACTGGGCTCATCTGGCTTAAAAAAAAGAATTGATTTGCACTAGATATGAATTCAAAGTAAATAGTTTGAAGAGCAATCATTATTTCACCAAGCACAATATAACAGCCTTCTCCATGCAATAAGCACTTAGTATCCACTGTTGGCAGCATTTTATCTTGCTCACAGCTTTTATATTTACAGCATAAGAAAACATCTCTTTGCCTACATCCAGTTTGCTCTTCCTTTCAGTCAAACCAGAGCAAGTCTATAGATATTCCACTTGTCGTACCTAATATTTTATTACCATTTTTAGCACTCTCATAGTATTTCAAAAGTCCAAGAGAATTAAGAAACTCTTTAGGATTTTCATCTGTTGGGGTTGTCTGAAAGCTCCTAAGTTTTTAGCATACAGTTTCAATTTCCGTTTGTGGCAAAATAATTAAGACGTGGCACACCAGAGAGTGTAATTGGGCAAGTTCATTTTGGCTACTGTATAAATTTATGAAGTTTCCAGTGCTGTAAGTTTTGTCAACCAAAAGGAATTCTGTGGGACTCCACATGGGCAGATTGTGCTGTAGGAATGTATTTCAAAAATGAATCCAAACAGTGTTAGGAAGAAGTTGATTCATTCCAAACACAATGAGGTTGCTGGTACATTGCCCAAACATGTATGTACTTTTTTTTTTTTCCAGACAAATTAAGAATACTTCACATCATCAGTTCACAATTGAACATCACTCAATCAAGCAGCTTAGGCAGACATGCTCAGCATGTCAGCTTCTGTGAATCCTAAACCTTGGTGCCAATGAGTTACATAAAGGGGATTGCAGCTGACATAAAGAGTGAACCACAGGCACTGAAATATTTACAAATATAAAACTTAACAGGGATGATGGACTCGAGAAAACCAAGAAAATATAGCCATTTGATGCTTCTCATTTGCTGGTTAGACAGGGGTTTGTAAAGATAGTTACTTTTTTCCACCTGCCTTTGCAACTTGACAGTAACAGTGGTTCTACAGTGTGGTATTGAATTAGGCATTTTGTTTGTATTGCTAGAGCCCTAATTGAAACAGTCAGAGAGAAATGTTTTATTACAGAGAGAGAAAGGACTTTTTTAATAAGGCTCTAAGGAGACTCAGTTTTAATGATGCTTAACACAATGTTTTAAACCACACAGTACATCTACACGCTATTTCTTGTTAAATGTTGGTTATTTAACAGCAGGCTGGCACCAGATTGCCTGCTGCGGATAGTTAGGGCTGGCTCGTACAAGTTCTGACAGTCTCAACATTGATGAAAGACAGCGTCAATTTTAATTCTTACAGTATTTCACTTCTTGACGCTTTCTTTCTCAGACTACTATTTATAACAGATGTTCTTCGCATGGCAGTAAGTGTAAACACAAATATAATCAACTGCTAAGCTGTATGTCCTGACATTACTTGGAATACTAGATATGAGATCAAGATTATAAAAAGTAGGTACATCTGTTTCTCATAGGTGTTTAACACTCAGCACTTTTGATATGGATTTGAAAATACAGATTTAGGACTCTAGCTGTTAAAACCTAAACATTATGAGTCAGCAGTTGAAAAGAGCAAGCATGATACAGAAAACCAAGTTTAGCAGTATATTAGTGAGTTTGCTTATATTTATATGGACGTTGAGAATAATAAACATTGATTAGGCAAGCTTTTGAAAAAAACCTTTCAAAGGATGACTTTTCAATTGAGGTGGTTAGCCACAATCCAGTTATATTTCAAATTAGTGGACATTTTTTAATTTTCAAGATTATTTTTTTTCTTCTCCCACCAGGGGAGTTTTCACATTTTTACTTGGGATAATGCAGGGGCGGTGGGATTTTTTGTTGTGGGATGGTGTTTTGGGGTGTGGGGTTTTTTTTCTTAAACAAGGACACTGCAGATGCTGTCTCAGATGAAGACAGCAATTTTATCTTTAGAAGATTAAAATAGAAACAAAATGAAATTAATCCATTACAAAGTTCCAGAGCAGTAAAACTTGAATCCTTCCCCTTCATAGGCAGAGCTGTGGCAAGCAAATTTTAAAGCAAGCTGTTTTTGAAAATAAAAACTGTCTCATTGCCAAAAAATACTTTTTTGTCTAGAATGTGACAACTTGTATGTATACAGGGAACAGACAAAGAAAAGGTGAGAGTTCAAAGAGTAAGCGCACGTCATGGACTGAAAAGCTGAACTACAGATAGTCATAAAAACAACAGTGACAAAAGGCCCATAGGGCATTTCTACCCAAGCCTTGAACAGAAAGAAATACTCAGTTTTGCATTAGTTCTGATTTTTCCCCACAGCCCATTTCTAAAAGGCAGGTATACCCTAAAGGAAATGGAAAAAAAAACAAATCAGAAATGTTGATAAGGTGACTCAATCAATCATGGGACATATTAGTAGCGGTAAACAAGGTTGTCTAACCAGAGCGTTAACCTTCAGGAAGGAGGTAGAAGTAATGAAATAATCTAAAACCCCCAAACACATCAGTTGGTATGCAAATCTAATAACCAGTTACTTCATTATTGATGCTGACATTCCTTTTGTTGCTCTAACAGGGGAATTTGCATTTTGTGGTAGAAGAACTATCTACAGGCAGTATATAAAATGAAGTAAAACATCTAAAAAAATCCTAGAAATTGTCAAAGACTTACCTAATGAACTAAACACAGCATAGAATAATGAAAATAAACACCTCAGCTTACATAACCAAGGTCATAGAAAGAACTTTGTGCCATGGTTTCTGGTGAGTAGATTAAAAAAAAAAAAAGTTCAATAACACATTGAAAACAAAGAAATTCTTTCCAGATGACTAGAAAACACACACATGAAAGGAAAAAAAAAAAAAAAATAGCCAAACTTCTTTCTTAAGTATTTCAACTCTGGAATAGTTGTAATTCTGCATATGGAAGACACAAAAGTAATCTCAATCTAGAAGCCCACAAGACCACGTAGCATAGTACTAAGCAAAAGCAGTGTTTCCAGGGACTCAGTACTTGTACATACCGAATTATTCAGCAGTGAAAGACCACAGCTGTCTGGATGGGCCACATGTTTGTAGATGTACGCCCAAATGGAATGAGTTCTTCCTGAAAAGCCAAGGGAAAACGTGACTCAAAATTCTTTAAGTACCTGACAATATGAACAAAATACAGAGCACCAGAATTAGGATAAAGATAAAACTTGTGTTTCTACCTTCTAGGCATTCTTAAGTTAAACATTTAACTTTCCAGGCAACAACTCCACATGCAAGACCTATCTTTTTCAAGTATTACTTTATTCATACTTGCATACATACACACACACAGATCAGAGATGGTAAGAACACCCATGGTCCATTACTCCATTCTTTCAAAACGCCTGTCTTTTCTAGCCTTCCTATCTTTTAATGCTTGGAATAGTTGCATTTTAAACTATCCTAGAAAAGGATTCTCTGTAGCTTTTCTTGGGCTGCCATTCCACATGCTAAAGAATTTCCTTTTCATCAACTTTTTTTTTCTTCTCCTTTTATTGCTATTCACCTTCCTTCTTTCTGCAAGTTAATTTTCTATAGTTAAATTAACCTTTTTATTTTCATTTTGTTGCTCTGAATTTTAAATTTCTTCTCTATTCAAGCATTCGAGATGGTTATCATATCCCTTCAGATACGATTTCCCTGACTACGTCGCCTTTTTTGGCTCTTGTCCCTCATTGCCTCCAAAACCAAATACATAATCTTCCGTTGAATTTTGCCTGCATGAAAAGGACACAATCGGACCATTTAATCTTTTCCCACTAATTGGTCCCTTCAATCTCCAGTCTCTTTGGTAGCTTTTTTTTCCTGAATTCCTTCCAGCATATTCCCATTTCTGTTGTGCCAGTTCCAGCAGTGCTAGCATACGTACGCTAATGCATGAGTGTTTACATATTGAAAAACGTACATGCAAATGCTGAGCACAAAATAGAATGGATTTAGAACATATTTTAGACAAAATCACACACCAGCGCAAATCCTTTGGAGAATACCCAAATGTCCTGGAATTAAACTTTACCCTAGGAAACTGCTGGAAGTGAGTATGTGTTAGGTATACACCTAACTTCATCAACAGACACAGTAGAAGAACAGTGCCTTTTTATATCATATAAAGATGCAATCTGAATGTTTCCAAAATTTTACAGTTATCAGACATGTATGTACTCCATTAGTTTAAGACCCCCTCTCAGATAAGACAAACACAGAATCCACAATATTTAGATTTGGAAATTAGACAATTATTACATGCACTGTGAGGTGCTTTTGTACCAACATGCATTGCCTTTGAAGCAGGCTGAAGGACTCCAATATGAAGGGTTAAAACAGCTTACACTGTCAGGTAGGGAAAGAGGGAATAGCCTTCTTGAGAATCAGTTTGACCAATCTGATGAATCTAGTACAAAATATATTTGGAAGAAAGAGTAGCTTAAAATACAGCTGACTGATAAGCATAAATCCATCCAGAGAGGACAGTGTCATCTCTGTAATCCTTTACTTAAGTGTTTTCAGTTTGGACATACCAAAAAAAAAAAAAAGAAAAAAAAAAATCTATATTCCAGCTTGGTGTTTGCCAGGTGAAATATGGGGCCTAAAACAATCTCTGCTCATCACTGACAGTCTTCATTTCTGTATGTCTGACCTTCTTATCCTGAAAAATTAATTCTGCTAGTCATAAACAACCTTTTTACCATACATATGCTCCACCTTAACCTTGCGGTGCCTCCAGGTAATTCTCCATGCTGATTTGTTGTAGTCTGACATCTCTGTGTGTTGGGATTTAAGTTAACCTTTTATGCTTCCATAACAGATGCTTCATACACTCCAGTCAGGGATTTTGTTAATTGCTTCTCCAATGGTGAGGACATCTCAGCTGTAAGGGATTAGGAAAGAATCAGGAAATCAACAACAGGTAAATTAGAAGTGGATCAGACACTTCCCCATTGGAAAAAAATGTAAATGTTAAAAGCTAAGTTTGATCCTCATGTTCATGCATGCTTTCAAAATAGGATTTGTCAATAGCAGATGCAAAGCAGCTCCAATTTTATATTAGTCACTTTGTCTAGTTTATATTCTGAAACATTAAAGCTGCATAAATGACCTGCCAAGTATTGATGTAAGCTTATTGACAAAACAGAACGCTTCACAGTAAGGGCATCATCTCACAAGGCTCCACACAGTGACTCTGTAAATACTGTTTCAGCCTCTGCATATCAGATCTCTAGTACACCGTGCGTGATTCACCAAAAAATAAAAGAAAGAATTAGCTAATGTAAGCAGGAATAAATTATCTGAAACCAATAATCTTTGGAAACTCACAAAAACAGAATTATTCTAAAATGATCAGTTACACGTCTTCCACTAAGGTTTAGAAATAATGGGTAAACTCAGCAATTTCTTTAAAAATTCATTAACTCTTTATCCAGTAGCGCATAGATCCCTACTACATCCTCTAGGAAGCTATGGCAATACAACAAAATAACCTAAAAAAAGAAGGATAAGGGAACATATTTCTTTCTGGAATTCTGTGTAAAATTAGTACACTTCTGTATTGTGCAAAACATACATACTTAAAGCCAGGAGATGATCAGAAGACGTAGCCAAAAGCTTTGAATTTAGGCTGGGCAAAAAAGCGGGTTAGTTAGTTATTTCCCAGGGAGGGAGGCAAGAGAAAAATGTAACAGAAATGGATACCAGATCCAACTAGACCTGCAGAACTCAAGCCGTAAATTACATCTGTATTTAGTTTCTTATTCTCTTAACTGTCACCGTCATCTTGCATGTTCATTCTGCATTTCCACTTTCTTTCCACTGTTCTTTTCAGTCTACTCTTGATTAGCAGTTTGCATATTTATTTCATTGAGGATATTTTCATTATGCTATTCCTCAGTAAGAAAATCAAGTTGTTTTTTTTTTAAAAAAAAATATCAAAACCTTAACTGTTTTTAATCATCTGTGAAATGTAAACAAGTTTATGCAATCTTCTGGGATTTGCTATTACGCTTAGCTCTTCTACCAGATAAAACCACTCTAACAACTGGATTGCCAACAATCCCTGTTTGCCTGGTTTTGGTTGCTTGTTGGCCAACCCAGGGCAATCTCAAACTACTATACAAATCTGCCTCAGACGTAAAGGTTAGAGCAGGTTGCACAAGTTAATGACACAGTTTCATTCAAGCTGTTTGTATAGGAATGACAACTTTGAAGCACTTATGAGCTTTGTTCTCATCAACACTTATAAATAACTAAAGGGCAGGTGCCAAGAGGATGGAGCCAGACTCTTTTCAGTGGTGTCCAGCGACAGGACAAGGGGCAACGGGCACAAACTGGACCACAGGAAATTCCATCTCAACATAAGGAAAAACTTCTTTACTTTGAGGGTGGCAGAGCACTGGAATAGGCTGCTCAGAGAGGCTGTGGAGTCTCCATCTCTGGAGATCTTCAAAATCCACCTGGATGCGTTCCTGTGCAGCCTCCTCCAGGTGAACCTGCCTCGGCAGAGGGGTTGGACTAGATGATCTCCAAAGGTCCCTTCCAACCCCTACTGTTCTGTGATTCTGTGAAAATGAACTCTGAAGACTGACTTAACAGTTGAGTTGTGCTATGAGGAATCACTCCTCCGTATAAAAAGCAGGCAGAATCCGGTACGTAACTATGCATTCTTCAATAATCCATCATTTCAGTATCAACAGCATTATTTATTGAGTTGTGCGATCTCTGTTCAGTTGCTCTATTTCAGAAAGTTTTTATTCATAATTCCTTCAGGTTTTTTTACCCCTATTAATATTCATCGACAAGAACGATGTCTTTAAATACCAATAACTGTCTCACTTTATCCATAATTTATGAACCTCTTAACACAAAATCCATAGGTATCACTTTTTGCCCCTTGACTCCAAAAATTAAAGCCAGACAAAGCTGAAAGTGAACAGCATAGGAATATAACTGCCATTTTCTGCAATCTCAAAGAAATCTGCAGTTTAGATAAAGTTCATATTTATTTCACATTTGAGACAAAAAGCTATTAGAAGCACCCTGTGGCTTCAAATCCATTTTATTTACTTTATTTACATTTTAACAATGTTTGACAAGGTAAACCTCTTAAGAAATATTGTATCATTTGTGAGAAAGGGTGCTGAATCTTAAGAAAGCAAATATTCCAAGCCATTACAAAGGGTTCCCTCAAAGGGATATTTTCTTTAAATTACAGCTGTCAATCAAAAATACGACTTTGTTCTTTGTTATGTGGAGACTAGGTTTCAAAGGGAAGGCTAATGTAGAAAAATAAAAAAGCTCTACTCAAATAAGGATCAACAGGAGACTGGATAATCAGAAATACCTCAGAGAAAGACAGAAATCAAGTCTATAAAGCAGACTAAGAGATTTTTAGAAGCATTTCCTAATAACTCAAGTTATTTACAAGTTAAAAGTTGTCATTCCCGTTGGTATCTTCCAAATCTAAACAGCAAATTTAGTGTGTTATACCATGTGGAAGACAATGTTAACAGCAGTTCTGAAAGACAAGGAAGGACATTAAGCATGACCAAACAAGCCTCCACAATTCTATAGAACAGTGTCCAATATAAGACTGCAGATATACAATCACACGTGTAAAATACTAGCACAAAAAATATTTATCCTTGCATGAACTTCCATTTTTATAAATGCAGAAGGTCACAGAGGACTGAACTCTGCAAAGATTCCTAGTCTATTTTCCCAAAAAGCCTCATTAGTCATGTCTATACAATAGCACAAAAGCATGCAGCACAGAGATCCCCAAACTGACTGAGACCCAGACAAGTCAGTCTACACTTTGCAGCCCAAGAAGAACCATTGCCATCTTCTCACAGCACCAAAATTCAGCCTATAAAGCCCTGCCTCCTGGCCCCTTGCTGACGAACACAGAGATTCCAACCCAAGCTGGCCCATCACCAACCCAGCCAAAATTTTCCTCAATCTGCAAACCTCAGCGCTCTCAGTTTCAAAGCTGGCATGGGCAGAAGTCACAGTGTCCATACAGTGGGGTAGACACAGTCTCAGGAAAGATCTACCAAGTCTGATGATGATACTGGGAAACCACACACTGCGAGATCCCCCAGCCAGGAGGGAGGGAGGGGGAGAAGGAGAGAGATGAACCATAAGGAAGCATCTGTAGTAAGGCCTACCAGTAGACAAGTGCAAGTGCAAGAAGAGTTTAAGAAGAGTTTACGGATGCAGTATTATACGCCCATATAGAAACTTAACCATTTAAAAACTCTGTATTTGCACCCATGCAACACACAGCTACTGTTGTCGTAAGAAAGCATAAAGAGCAACAGTTCAACACCAAGCTGTTCATTTCGGCAACCTTCATTTTACTATCATTTTTAAAGTAATTACTATGAAGCCATCAGGTAGTCAAGTTTTTTTTTTCTAACTCAGTCATTCAAATATAAAATCATGACGATTGATTTAAGTCCTGCATCATAGGTTTACAGGCTGGATTCCACTTTCAGCAGGAAAGCTTAACACAGAAATCAGTATCTAAATTCAGAATTTGTACAGGTTTTAAATAAGTATTGTCAATGAAATTAATTCTTTTACTCAGCAACAAAAAGATGGATTGAATATAGTATCAGAAGGGTAAAAATCCAGGCAAAGCAGATACCTTACTAGTATAATCAGTCTTCTAAACTTTTGATGTTCTGGTGGCACAATAAGTTGTTCGGCTTTTGCTGACTATGCTTTACAAATACCTATACAGATAAAAATATTACACACACACAGAGCACCTACTTTCCAACGTAAAAAGTACTTCATATATGAAATCTCAGTGCAGTAAAACTTGGTAACTGTGAACAAAAAAGCACTGGAGCAACAAGATAGGTTATTATTTAATCCTGGTGCTGTGAATTATGTTTTTCACGGTATACGGGACTGGTATATCACTAGGCTTGTATAAGGTAAAAAGGTAGATTTAAATTTTATATATAAGCTTTAATTTGCAGCAATGAGTGGCTGAATGGTGTAGCCACAGATTCTTTACTTCTTAAACAATCATTTTAAGTGGTATTTCTTTGGGAGATCAAGTAGCTGTGGAGTTAGTTTCATCACTAAAATGGCACGTTTTCTCTGCTGGTGGTTTTAGGCTATCAAATGTAAATAACATTCTGTTACTCTGAAGTTTTCTCAGTGTCTCCCCAAAGGCGATGCATAATGACTTCTTGTTGAAAAGATTAAATGTAACATTTTTCAATCTCTCTCAGGATAAGTCTTCTTTGATTTCAGAGATGTAGCAATCTACCTGAGCAAGCTGTCAAAAACGCATACTCTGTACCTCACGCTGAACACAGACCACAACCTAGAAGGCTATCTGTACAGACACACACATGCACAGAAAGCGAGCCAAATTGTTCCAAGAAAGCTTGCATGAAGTCAATTTGTGTGATATGCAGTGATACCACATGCTATGAAATTATTAGGATTGATCTGATGTGTTTCTTTGAAAAGAAAAAAAACCCACGTTTTAAGGAAAAGCAAGTATATTTTCGCACAAGTTATCTAACCTGAAATTGCCCCAGGTCCCACTGTCTAATGTGGGAATAAAGCTTGCAATGTGGATTTAAGAGGTTAAAATCCAGTTGTAATTAAGCAGTGTTCAGACAATAAACAAACAGAAATGCATAACCAACTGAAATACAACTGGCCGAGATGCAGGTCTTATACTGGTCTTTCTTGCTGTTCATCCATTTATGGAGTCTCTTAAGCACACATTACCAGCACGCACAAAATTAATTATGTTATTCGTTTCAGTAGAGGGATAGTCAATGACTATTTTGGAGGGAACATCATTTTTCCCTCATACAGTAACAGGAGGGAGCATTTCCCTTGCCAGCATCAACAGGTACAGAGGTTTCTAGTTTCATTACCATTCACTGAAATTCTGGTTTGAAGAATATCTGGTGTTTGCAGCCAGCAGTAAAGTCTAAAAAAACTAGTGGGAACCGGGTCAGTTTAAGTGACCCGAGTGCAGAGAGATTAATGCAAATGCTCCAGTGTCTCTTCATGTAAGTTTCTCACTAATTTCAATAGATATCGTGCAGATTCTAAAGTGGCTGAAAACAAACATTTGTAGAGGTGCAGATCTATTGTTTCCTCCTCCTGCTCTGAGTTTTCTTTTCCCCATCCTTTATACTTCTTACTCAGAATGTTATTTTCCCCGCCTCATTATTATTCACTGCACATTTTCCTCTTTTAGTATTTTGTATTTTTTTACTGGTTAATTGCATACCAATGGAGACTAAGTGAGCCCCAGAGAGTTCAACTGGATTATTTTTTTTTCTTTAAATATATCAGACCCCATCTACAAATTGTGTTCAGCACCCAGTACCATGACAGTCACTCTTACACGAGGTCTCTGTGGCTCTGTGCTACACAAGACTATGCTCTAGAAGAATTTCATGTCCACCAGGACCGGACTGAGACCTCCAAGTTACATATTCTATAGCAGAACCATCTTTTTAATGACTCCAAAAACTCTGGGCCACCTGCTATTGTTCCCTTGGACTATGCCTCTCCAGGCTCCCAAAACCACTACATGACTTTGAGACACTGCACGTCTTTACAGCAGTCCAGCAGGTGAAACAAAATCTAGCTTTAATCCCAAGAAACTGCAATTTAACCGTGGTGAAATTGCTATGACACAAAGCTCGACACCGGTTTGCCAGGTCTGTAGCAGCGGTTAAGGGCAGACTTGTTCGGCTTGCACTAACATCAATATGACATGAATATGTCTAAACTGCAATCCAAAAGCATGTCTACAGTTCTTGTGGCCATATCTGAGGAAGGTTCAATTATTTGGGTTGGAGACCATATTCGATTTCAGTGTGATCGATTTGAACTGGCAGGTACATAACCTACGCCTGAGGGTCTCGTCGTCACAGTTGCGCTCTTGGCTGCGCTGGCCAGGCAGTGGTGACTGTGTCTACAGAAACTGCAGCTGTACCCCTGCATTGCAGCCAGGCTATACCTTTCGCTCCCTTGACTGTCGTGGTCCTAACCTTCCACCAGCTGCCATCATGATACGGTTCAATTTGGGAGCAAATAGCGAAGGTCACGCTGCTGGTACTTTTTACTGTTTAGGTGACTGAGTGCAATACTCATCACAGAGGTCAAAATCTAAGTAAGAAGGCCACTTGAAGTTAAGTGATGCCTTGCCCCACTGTTTTTAACCTGACCTCATACTATCCAGACATTAAAGCAGTCTGGCTTGCAAAAAGTAAAATCATCAGATAAAGACTTAAGGGAAAAAAAGCAAAGCAAACCGTATTGTGGCTGTTCTGCTTTATGAATGCAGTTGCACTATAAAGACAGAGAGACATGCATCAACAATGAAGAGAACTGCAAAAAAGGCTGCTTTCCTTTGCAATTGTAGCGCAAACCTTATTACAGCTAGTACCAAATGCTACCTCCAGAACTGCTTTGTTTCCACAGTTTAGAATATACTTGGGTTTCCTTCTCCTCTGGTAAATTGATTTTTGTACAACATGAGGGGATGTGTTTTGCTTCCGACTATAGATTTAAAGAAATACTACACATCACCTTACACCGAGTAAAAATCAATTTTCTACCTGTAGGTGATGAAACTATTTCTCACCCCTGCTGAGCAGTCATATATCTCATCAGGCTTAAAATCATAAACTGATTCATTTCACCAAGAGCAAAAATAAAAGGTGATCTCTTTAAAGATATTATTTTACATGTTACTCAGGTGTTCCTTTCCAAAGGTTAGCTGTAGTTTTAGCTCCTATATTTAATATTAAGCTTTATCCTCCTTACTCTTATATGCTCAGCTGTTATCAAGAGACTTTGGTCTTGGTAAAACCCCAAAACGCATTACATCTGAAAAATGCAAAGCAGTTGTCTCTCCCTTTCTCCTCACGATAAAGGGCATTCTAGAAGAGCTGCATTAAAAGCTCAGATCTGAATCTGAGCACAACAGAAAGCCAGCTGTTAAGATTTGGCTGTAGACTGCTGCAAAATTATCTTATTTGCAAAGCTCGCTATGTGGTGAGGCAGATAAATGATAACACCACGAACTAGTAAAAGGCAGAAAGCTTTATTCTACACATATCTGGGTCTGACTTCAAATTCGATATTAAATATGCAGCTTTGAACATATATTCATAAACATTCACTCCAAGCAGTTCTGCACATGCAGCACTTTAATATGGGGAAAGCAGCAATAAGCTATTTCCCTGCATAATAGTACCGAAACAAATACTTTAACATTCAAGTCAAATGAAATGTTCAGGGAAAAAAAAAATGGCTGGCAAAAAAAGGACTCATTTCTGGCAAAGGATGGATTTCCAGCCAAACGAGAAAAAATTCTCCCTGTCAGTCAATCAATCAGCGCATAGTTTATTTTAAGCTGGCGATAATATAGCTTTGGAGATTAGGAAGCTAGTGAGCTACAAAGAAGATCAAATTAATTTTCCTTAAGTGAAAAAATAAAAACCTTCAACAAATAAGCACAAACAACGTAACCCTCTCTATCAAGTTTAGAGTGGAAAAACTATTCAGAAACTCTGTGATGTGAATTTGGTCAATATCACGAAGTGGAAATAAATGAGCCAGCTGAGAAGCTGGAATTATGTACCGCATGTCTGAGCTGGAGGAGTTTATTATCATGGTTTCTTTTGTTAATTGACTAATTAACAGAGCTGTGCAAATACAAAACAAAGACTGGAAAAATTTACTGCATAGACAGCCTCAGCCAGAATTTTCAAATTTTAATACTTAAGATTAGCCACCAAGATGCATATTTAGCACTTTAACCATAGCAGCCTCATTTTAAAGTCAGGTAAGCACCCACAAAATGTACAGCTGCTGCAGAAGGCGCAAGTTCAGTGCCCAGAAAACAAATTTTGATTTAAATTCCTAAATTTGGGTCCAATGTCAAGCATCCATATTTGACAAATTTTGGCCCCATCCGTCTCCCAGTGAAAAGCATTGAGCCACCTCTGCATTCTGTAAGAGCCAGTTAATTATGCCTCTGCCGTCCACAGGGGAGAGGCTGTGCACCATAAAGATGATTTGGAAGTGAGTTGCTCCCCACACACACTTCCAGCGTCTTGCGCTCAAACTTGAGGATGAAAGGGGGGGGTGGGGGGAAGCAGGGGGAAGTTGGAGTCATTTTTCCTCTTGCTCTAAGAGCAGGCTCTCGCCCCACCTTCCTACAGGATTGGTGACCAAGGTCCCCAGTGCCAGTGTCCCTGCCTCAGTCTGGCATCAAGCAGCTCCCCAGGGCACATGCAAGGTGCTATCATGCAACAGGGACAAGGTGTCTGACAACTACCTCACACGTTACGCTGTGCTCATAGTTGAAACATGGAGCCTCTTTGGCCCAGTACACTCCAACAGGCAAAGTGGTCCAGTAGGATCTTTTGCCATGTGTGCGCTCCTGTCTTCTGTATTATTACAACAAAATTTTAATCAAAAGCCTACTGAAAGCTCCTTTCAGTTTTGCATTAAAAAAATGTGCTGCTATATTTTTGATCACCTATATCTTCATCAATACTGCTAAAAAAACCACCCCCTCTGATTCCCCAAGAGAGGATCACAGCTAAAATGAGACAAAGATTTTTCTAAATGGTGGCACAAACCCCAAAAGAAAACATGCCTTTCAAATAAGTGCAGCAGCTTTTAATTTCTGAATTGTGCAGTCAAGCATACACATTCTTGTCTGATGAAGAAGAATGTAATTACCTAGGGGCATGTCAAAAATAACTGTTGCTTTTCCCTTCCTATCCTTTCTTGGGAGCACAGAGTTTGGTGAGCCAATCAAGAAATTAAAACTGACATTTCACAAACTGATCGTCATGTTGCTATTTATTTATTTTTTGTTTGCCTATTTAGAGCGAGTACAGCTATCAGGCAAATACACCGAGAATCTGACACAGCCTTCAGCAGCATCTGAACTAATCCTTAAGACAATTAATTCCCTGAAAAATAAACTAGGAAATCTCAGGAGGTCATTGTGCTGTCCTACATCTTCTATAGTGGACTGAATGCTTTCAGACCCGGTATAAACAGTTTCAGCCACCTACCTTTCGTTTTAAGAAATCTCATATTCACCAGTTAAGAAATTTCAAGTTCACCTTGGTTGGAAATAGCAGACTGGTTACGGGAAAGCAGCAGGGTTGGTGGGTTTGGGTTTTTCTTTCTTGATTTCCACCCATTATCAGCAGAATTATTTTGCAATTGTTCCTAACTGCAGAACAGAATGTTCATACGCGTCTCTTTTTTAAATATAATGGTCACAATTCATTAATATTTCTTCTATTGACCCAGCATAGCAGACAGCAACAAGTTAGTTTGGGGTGTTTAAAATATTCACCTGCAAAGTATATCGTATGCTCTGTTGTCTTTGTTGCGCAGTAGTTTGGTTTACACAGAGACCCAAATTCAGTGGTCAGCTCCAGAAGTCTTGACCCCTCTGTTTCGGATTTAAATAAATTACTTCAGGTTACGCTATTGTAACAGATGAAAATTTGGTTATAACTTTAGTTTCTAGAACAGTTCATTATGAGAACAAATCTGTGTAAGCAAAAAAGCCTTGTCCTACAAACCCGTGACATGTTAGGAGGGAAGCGTTTGCACAACTAAATTTTAATCCTTGACAGTAAGCCTTAGCATACATGCATTAATACTTCCATTATAAAGACTATCTATCAAGACGCCAAGGGTCTGAGGTAAAGCCTTCTGTTTTTTCTGTTACAAATTATATCTTCCCCAGGGATACTGACAGACTTTCAAAGAATTATAAAGACCCTTTCCAATATCTGAGATATATGCTTATTAGCAGCCACGCTGGGGTATATTCTAGAAAGGACGGTTTCCTGGGTTTTACTCTAATGAACTCTACTACATAGCAAAAACAAAAACAAAACAAAAACAAAACAAAACCAAAACAAAAACAAACCCAAGAAAACACTGAATACTCAGAATATTCTTTCCTGATGTTCATGTTGATAAGAGTTCATAAAATCATAGACTTGTCTCAAGCTGGAAGGGACCCATAAGGGTCATTGAGTCCAACTCCCTGTAGGGTTCAAGCAGCAAGGCGATTTCTTTTAAAAGTTATCATGAATGAAACAGTATTTATGAGCCAATAATGAGAAAAATCAGAAGTTTGGAACTTAAGTTGTGTCTTGGTGGGTATCGTTAGTTTCTACACCATTAAATGGTTCCTTAAATTAGTAACTGCATGTGACATTAGTAGACTTGCTGTATTAGACACAAGTCACATTGCTAATTACCAGATAAAGAAGCCAGAAGTTATTATTTAGAGGTTCATTGAAATGTGCACAGTACTAGCACACCTATCAAGATGCTTAAGATCATCTCAAGTACAAAAGAAACAGCTGAAGTTTACTTCATTTAGAAGCAATACTGCTACATTAATGACAAATAATACTTTTAAATAGGATGTATAATACCCTAATTGCTTGTTTTAAACGATTACCTTGCATTAGATGTTGGTCAGGTGTGAGTCTTCTGGAAAGAACAATGCTTTTTTTGATTGACATAACTGCATTCACACCTACATATTTTTACCCCCATTTAGATTAGCTGACTTGGTGATGCTGTCATCACTCTGGTCATGGCAATGGGGAATTTATCATGAATTAATTTACCTTGAAAAGGACGTGTTTCAATGAATGTTGATGCATAGTTTATGGCAAAATATTAGCATTCTTGCTCCTAAGTGAAAGAGCTTTGCATTCTTCCTAGTTCTCAGTTCTTTAAAAAAGAAATAAAAAATTTGACCATCAACTCCTAGCAATTTCTAGGATATTTACAGTATCATTAACCATAGCTGAATACTTCATGTATCTCAAAAACCCCTATACCCCATGTCCAACGTGCTTATATGTATATACAGGCACTCACAGGTTTTTTTTTCAAAACAAAGAGAAACTAGGCAGAAGTTACCTGTAATAAGATAGTTCATTGTAAATATCTCATTACCTTTGGTCAGATTAAAGCAAGTTGGTAATGACCTCCAATGTAAGACAATATAACATTCTTGATAATATAAAAATTAATTAAAATGCAAATAACCACTGTCATTAAAATTTACGGACTCTGCCCACAATAAGTAGGAAATTTTACCCTGACAGTATGAAACACATGGCCACTAGCACAGGACTGTAGAGAACCTGCCAGCCATTTCTCTCCTGTTACTGAAATATTACTGTGATGTTCCAAATCAGTGTAAAAATATTTAGAGAGGCATTTCTTACCTTGCAAAAATTAGATCAAGTGCTTTGGTTTGTACAGGTAGAAATGGAAAAGTAGTTTGCCTCACTGTTTTGCGAAACCACAAGTCACACAAGATTTACATTATCTTCCTTCCAACACAAACTCAAAATTCTCATATAACTCAACAGTTAATATTTGTTTTGCGTTTCAAAAATCTCATTCACTGAGGTAGCTTCTAAACATGGTAAATAATTTAAGAAACTGCAAAGTCTGCATGTGGAAAGGTTCACATGAACCTTCAAAATTCTTTTGTTGCATTATTTAGTGTAGTTATAAATGTCAGGTTACTGTTCATAAAGGTAAGACTGTTTAGAATGGCATTTGCAGGATAATGTTTGCAAAAGTTCATGAGTATTCCTTCTCAGTCCTGATGGCAAAGATTTTTTATTTTTTTTTTTAAATTCTTCAATGTGGCAGGTCCCTTTAAAGGAGATGCTTCATCTTTGTTCTGTTTTCAGCTCTGCGTGTCCTACGGCAGGTCAAAAATGTTCCAGAACCATGTAATTGTTATTGCTATTGCCTGTCTTAATTAAACACAGAAGCTCTGATCAAGTAACAGCATTCTCTGCTGAGCTTTATGCTGTACAGTTATGACTTAAAACAAACAAACAAACAAAAAAAACACAAAAAAAAAAAACAAACACACCACCACACACCTAACAAATCAAAAAAAAACAAACAAAAACCCCAAACACCTCTACTCTAGGGAGTTCCCACTCAAACTCTAAGAAAATAAGATGAAGACAGATAGTGAAATATAAGAAAACAAAGGAAGGAAAGAATTGATTTGCCAGGATATATTCAAATGCCCATGGGAAGATTTGATTTTAATTAAAAGCACTGATTGTATGGAGTACAATAAGTCAGAACAATCACTCAGGGCATTAGGTTCAAAGTACCCATCTTCCGTTTTCACTCCAAATTCTTTTTTTAGAGATTGAGTTGATTACTGCATGTCTGACTTAAACCTACTATTTATGATCATGTAAGCAAACCTGACTCACTGAAAGCGTCATCTCAACCACCAATACTTTGAAGTTTAGGTTCAAAAGTGGTGGGCCAACAGGAGCTGAACAGTTTAAAAAAAATCCTACCTGCTCTTTAGAGATGCTCTACATATTGTTCAAAACATTTGAACTTTTTATGACACGTATTTTTTGTTCAAGGGCAATTACTCAGAGCATAGTAAAACATGCTTTTATATGCTATTGATCAGATCAAATTAGGTGAAAAAAACTCACTCCCAGGCTGATACCATACCAGCCAAGCTCACACCTAGAAGCATCTCATTAAGGAAGACAGCACTGAAAATAAGCAGCTATAATATATCGTTGACTGCTTTCCCATGTTCTTCAGCGCTACAACTCAAGTGTCTACTGATATGACACAGCCTGAAGTACTAAGAGACAGTGCACCTGCAGCATGTAATGTTTCATATAAATCTTTGCAGTGTTTCATAAAGATCTTTGCTAAGTTTACTCTCAGGTGTCCCAAGGGATAGATTCAAATATTTCCTAGAAGAAATAGTTATTTGGTACACAGAACTGAGAGTAGGAAACAGCTCATTGGATATGCCACAGAAGCAACAGATTTGTTCTTCAAACATCTACGTACAAAAATATGACAAATCTACTCTGAGAAGGACCAAAGCAGTACCCTAAAACTTTCCTTGTTGAGACAAGAACACCGTTCACGGTGCCCACAGACACTTCCACACGGCTCTCGCGGTGACTGTTGTGTTCTACAAGAGCCTTGCTCTGCCTTCCCCCAAGGCTACCCTTTCTCAGCAGTGAAGATACAGAATGTCAAAAGTGTGGAGGTGCATTTGCTTAAAGACAGGCAACGTGAATGGTGTCTATGAATCCAATGGTTTCAGATTGATTATCCAGTTATCCAACATGGGCAACAACACAAGTTTTTACAGAAGTCCTGTAACGCAGCTTCCATTTCCTCCAAGACAAATGTTCTTTCCCAATACAAAATATAGAACTGTTTCATGTAAATAAGAGGAAAAATTATCATAACTTTTTTTGTTTTAAAGAAAATAATTTTGAATCTTCGCAGACAAAATATTACTACAGCTTAGGACTTAAGACTCAACTTAGCTGCTATGCTATTCTAAAATATGGTTGATTCACAGAAGGAGAAAAACAAGTTGTCATATAGTGGTCACAGGAAACGTTTTTAATTCTAAAATCTGATTTCATTCTAAAGCAAAGAAAACATATTTTATGAAGTCTTACAGTTTTCCACTACGGATACTTATGAAAACCTAATTTAGGCTTCATTTTATCTGCTTTGCTTTTCCTACAAGTATATTTCTTCATATGACATCTCAGCAGAGAATGGTAATTTAATACATTCTATTTCTTCCATTTAATTTCTGCTATTTCAATAAGTAATGGCCGTTGCCATATGAAACTCCTGGAAGTATCTTTGGGTTTTGTCAAAGCATTTTCTTGTTTATACTTTTTTTGCTGCAACAAAGCCAACTTGTAGGAAATATCTTCCATAAAATATTCTAGTCCTCTCTGTTCTAGTAAGTAAAATAAAAATTGATCTAAATGACAAAGGCCAACTAGAAATTTTTAAAAAGAAGAACCATTCTTTACCCTGTCTTAATCCATGACTGGAAAGCCAACAAAGTCTGAAGGCGTGATTTATCCATGTGATGCAGGTTACACTATAAAACATGAATTGTTATCTACTGAAAACTACTGGAGAAGTAGCAAAGCTCCTAAAAGCAAAATTATTGCAAGTAGTAAATATGAGATATGCAGTAAGGCAAATAAAGTTAGCTAACCCAAGGTCTAAACTACCAAACGTTGGATATATTCTTTACACGTATCTGAGTTTCAGCAAATGCAGTGTGACACCAGTTCTGCTCCAGAAGTCTGAGCAGGGCTTAAGCAGTTAATAAAAGCATGAAATAGTGTGTGCATAACATGAATAAAAGCCTTCATTCCAACCAGACCCTTAGGTAGCTCACAGACATCACAGCCAAATACCTTGTAAGAATTTGTAATACACATTTACTGCTTACTGTGATCTCTGGTTCAGCAACATAAAACACTTAAATATGTTTATCAAGTGACATATTCTAAATGCACACTGCCCAGAATTTTATTCATAACACTTTAAGGACATTTTAATCTCATATAGTATGGGTGTATCTCAAAGCCCGTTATCAAGCTTCACCGGTGTCAGCAGAGTTCCCCATAAAGCCCAAGATGGGCCCATGGGGTTCCTTGAAGGTACTGCCATGTAACTGAGAAAATTCACTTCTAAGTACCTTTGAATGCTTTGCACTGTGGTTTTGATAGCTTTTATAAGACTCAACATTTCAAATCATTTATCATACAGACCAACACTATCTTTAACACCAGGAATCAATGAAAAATTGAATGTTTCTGCTGACAAAAGTTTGCCTTCTATTCTCACTACATCTTTTTACAAAAGACATTAAACATGACATGCTACTTCACAAAATATACTTACTAAAAACATCATCAATTTTCTTAGCACGGATGATCATGGACAACCTACTTAACTAGGCAGACTAGATTAGAGTCATCTAAGTCAAGCACCTGAAGAAGGGTGAAAGGTTTAGATCTTTGTATAGAATGAATTCGCTGAAGTCCAAGCCTTAAAGTTTCCTAACATCTACAAAAGTATGAAAAATATCACTTAATGGCAATGAATATATGGGGGCATTAGCTGCTCCTAATCTTTGGGCTATTTTCTCTCTTAGCTGAGAAAACAATCATACAGAAGTTTGAATATAACGCTCACCTTCACCTCCCAGTCCCAGCAAATGCTCAAGACTCAATACAGTACAAGAAAAACTTGCGAATAATTTTGAACTGCTGCTGTTAACTTTTAAATATAGGAAATAATTTATTCTGTCTTCCAAAAGATTAATATTAAACCAAAGTATCTTCTTCCATAGACATATTGTAAAATCTTTCTCTGAACACACCTGTGCCATCTAAACACAGAAGCTGTCTGTCAAATTGTTCTCAGTAACGAACACTATCTATTTCAGAGTGCCCCAAAAGCCACTGTTCAGGTTTTTAATTCCTTTTCCTGAAACAATGTAAACATTAAACAAGAAAAAGCCAACTGCACCTAAAAGTTATGGTATTCCATAAGAGCATTTTAAAACTATGTATTTTAGACTTTTTCTTTCAACCACTGGTTTCTAAGAGGACACACTCATTTACATTTGGAACTTATATCTTTCTTCTTAAAAGTTAAATATTTTTTTTTGCCCTCAAGATGAAAACAGATTCTTCTACCACTATTGACTGCAACACGAAAACAGCAAGCTACCACAAAACTCATTAATAGCTTAAAAGCGCTGGCAGCACAGGACCAGAGTAGCTGTAACAGAAACTGATGTTTACTACATTTTCCTAGCTTCATATTTCTATGTTTAAGCTACTCTTCGCTAAAACTGGAGAACGAGAGAGACCTACTCTGAGCAGAGCTCCAAAAGGCCTGGGAAATTGAAATTTCAATTGAATTGGACATTTTAAACTGCTTTCTTTTTAGTTCATAGAAAACTACCTTTGAGTTTTCTCACCCTCTACTCCCTGGTTTCATTACCCCTAGTGCTTCAGATTCTAGAGGGGAGAGAAGAGAGCAAACTTTGCTGTCCTCATTTCTCCCACCCTCTTTAATTCCATCTGTGACTTTAATTATATTTCTTCTCATAAGCTTGTCTTGCCTTTATTTTATTTTTAAAGAGATAAGAGCTTGCAGCAAGGCTCCCAAAAAAACCTCTTTCAGCTCTATTTTTAATGCACACAGTAAAGTCAGAAGCATACATTAAAAAATACAAAGAGTAGCTGATTATTAATTCCAGTTAAACTATTACTGAGAGAGAATCACTGATCAGAATTATACTAATTAATTTTACATAATCAGTGATTTTCTACAAGAGCTGCTTTGTGAGCACTTAGTCTGTCAGGCTTTGCTTAATGTTAAATCCTCACCTTTTGTGCTTGCACACTCTACAGCATTGTTGAAAACTTGTCGACAAAAGTAACATTTAAACTTTTAGTATGCGCGTGAGCTAAAAATGGAATTACTTCCTTTTGATAATTAATTACTGCTTTGGAATCGCTAAGTAGGAGAAATGTTTATTAATCTATGTACAAAGTTCTCTTTAAGGGTAATCATTTTATCGCTTTGCAGCACTATTCCAAAACACAATTCAGCACTTGACAGCTTTTGTTAAGCTTGGTTTTGATAATTGGATACAGAAGTCGCTTGTGGCCATTTGGATGGAACTATTCTAGTTTCACGGAGCTTCTGAAAGTGATCAGACTTAAACACATCACTCATTCCGCTGAGCCAGCTTGACAGTTTTGATAGCCCATTACAGTAGCTTATATTTCATTGCTGGAAGATTTCAGTAGACATCTCAGAATTAGGCTACCTTGGAATCTGAAGTTCCAGTGGGCTCTGACTTTGATCTCAGGTCATCATTACTTAATGCAAATAACCCGTGGCGAGCCCTTTCATATTAACATTAACCGGGAACTTTTGCAGTGCTACTTTCTCACACCGTTCCTCATTGATAACCACGTTGGACCGCTGAAGAGGCTCCTCTGTGCATCATCCAGAACTATTTCTCAATTATCTGATTAATAATTAAGTCAAACAATAATTAATGGGTATGATATTTGTTTGATTAGAAGCAAGTCAGCAATAGCCTTGTGGAAAATAAAGTTGTTTGCATTTTATTACAGAGAAAGTGAAAGAGAAATGCATATTGTAAATTCTCTCTGTTCTTTTCTCCTTTGAAATGGTAATAGCAATGCAACGGGGAGAAAAGCTGGATAGGGACTGAGCAAATAGGGGGAATGTTATTTTTTAATATTCTATGATGTACAAACCAAGTTTCGACTTGGTATTATTCATGCCCTTCTGTTTAATATCTTAAAAATTCATAGGGCTAGCAGCAGCAGTAGTCAAACAGTAACACTGCATTTCAATCTGCCTGACCACAGAAGACAGACATGCATTTTTAACTTCCACAAGAACAACTCAGAAATGAAAGCGATAGTGTAATATGACTGAAAAAGCAGCAGAAACTCTTCCATTCCCCTAACCAGGTGTTCAAGTGGTGCGGCTTTACAAACCTGTTCTATCACCAGCAGCAATCTGTCCTGGCTCGCTAAGCCACAGAGCATTTACTGTCCTTTCCCACAGAACAATGCAAACACGCAGGGAAATGTCAACAGTATTCTATATGTCAAAGATAAAATATGCTTTTTGAACTATAAGTAAAACTAAAGAATCCCACACTAGAATCTGCTCAAATAGTCCACTGCACTTAACAGAAACACTTCCATATTGTACTAGATACATAGCATGCTCTGTTCTGAACTCTCATCTCGCCTCTTTCCATCATCAGGTACAGTCAAATTATTGTCCAATCTAGAGTAATGCAAATTTAAACAATAGTTACATCAGCTAACAATCGATTTAGACTGTTTATTGGAAATACAAGATAATACATAAAGAAAAAAAATTTAAAGAAGGGAGGGAACTACTCTATGCTCTTGAGGATTTTTTTTTTTTTTTTTTTTTTTCTCACAAAAAGGCCTGGATTGGCATATCCATAAAAGAATGGTGGTAAACAAAACCAGAAAGTGTCCAGTAAGTGTAATCTGTGCAACTGGTTGTCAACCAAGTTACTTAGAACTGAAATGCGTTCACAAACTATTTAAAATGCTTCTGAACAATCTGCAAACAAAACAACAACAAAAAAACAGACTCCATACATTAACATAAGTTACTAAATAAAATTTCTATCAAACATAATCAGGAAAGGTTACTGTTAGGCACCCCAGAAAGATGGTCTGCTGCTTTCACTGTTGCTTTTTGGTTTGTTTGGGATTTCTTGTTGGGGTTTTGGGGTTTGGTTGAAAGGGAGGGGGAGGAGGGTCATGCTGGTTTGGGTTTTTTGGTTGTTTGTTGTTTTTGTTTGTTTGTTTGGGGTTTTTTGTTTTGTTTTGTTTTGTTTTTTTTTAATCTTTATCTCCCCCTGACCTCCTTACCCATGTTTATATTAAATTTAGGGAGGCACTAAATTAAGCCATGCACCCAGAGCTGAAACAGACACCTTTATGATCCCTTTTCTTTCCTAAGCGTAACTGTTTCAACTTTATTTAAGGGAGATTTACAGAAGGATTATGGAAAGGCACATGCCACACTGTCCTGTCACATCTCCCCATCTCACTCAGTGAATGCTACAAAAGTAGTTTTTAAATCAAAAGGAACTTCTGCTTTTTCCTACTGCATGTTTTCCTCTACCAGGAGAAACCCAGGTTGAATAACATATCTTAAAACTTTTGCAAAGTCATGCCTGAAGTCACTCATTTAATAAAAATAAATACATTGCCCAGGGTTGATGAGGGCAATGTGTTACCAAATTACATATGTAATGTGTTACCAAATTACATACTGTGATACTGTGAAATTATGTCCTCCAACAAATATTAATGTCACTATTATCAGCACAGGATTCTACAGGTAATACTACCAGTAGCAAATCCTACTTCTCTTCACCCGCAAATTATACAAATACCCTTATATGGTTTTTCTTCTCCATCATAAATATAATGGTCCTTGGTGCTCAGTGACCACTAGGGAATTAAGCTTCACCATCATGATAGGAAGACAGCTAGCTACTTTTCTCATTTACATATGGAGATAAATAAAACTCAGAGAAGACAAACTAGTTTCATCTTTAGAAGCTTGTGACGGAGCCAAGAGCAGAACTTCCTTGGCCTTGCATTTGAATTATAATACCAATCATTAATTTACTTGTAACATTTACATGTATTTACGTTTCAGCTGTATCTGGTTAAGATACCATTATGCAGCAGCCACTTAGAAGACATGTAGATAACATGGCTGTATGAGTAAGGAAGTCGTGTTTAGCTATGAGACACTGAAACAATGGGGCAAACCAGAGGGACTAGAATCAAACAGATTCAGCTTACCATCAAAAAAAAACCAAACAACCTTGGCAGTATCTACTGGAACATTAATTAAAGGAAGAGGAAATAAAAATGACTGTCCCCAAATACTTAAACAGTATCCACACCAAGGGAAGGTTAGAAGAGGGTTTGTCGGCATGCTTTGCAGATTGCTGGTGCAGATCAAAACAAATTGTATTTTCCTCAGAAAAAAAAAGGCAGTTCAAAGTAGAGGTGAAAAGGTATTTTCAGCTATGAGGGGCTAGGGTTTGTGCGAGTTAGAGAGTGTGAGCTTGTGTGTATGTGACTTATTTTTAAATTTGGGTTTCAATTCTTAAGATTCAGTAGACAGTCTCTTGGATGTCAGTATTTTGTCCCTGTTGTAATGTTTCTGCAGCATATAACTGAAAAATGCAAGTAAGCAAAGATGTTACCAATGTTTGCAACAAAACCCAAGATCTTTTCTTTTGTGAAACAGAAAACTCAGGTTTTTTGTAAAATGCATAATTATACTGGGCAGGGCCATTCAGGTAAGTAGGCTTTGATGTCCTTAATGTTAGTATTAAAAACTGGAACTCACAGAATGACAGACTGGCTGAAGTTGGCAGGCACCCCTTGAGATGACCTAGTCCAATACCCCTGCTCCAGCAGAATCACCTAGACCAGGTTGCTCAGGGCCACATCTAGCTGAGGTCTGAATATCTCCAAGACCAACACAGGGAACTACAGGCCAGTCAGTCTCACCTCTACCCCCAGCAAGATCATGGTGCCAACGACACCAAGCTGTGTGGAGCAATCAATATGCTGGAGGGAAGGGATGCCATCCAGAGGGACCTGGACAGGATTAAGAGGTGGTCACATGTGAACCTCATCAAGTTCAACAACACTAAGTGCAAGGTCTTGCACATGGTTCAGGGCAATCCCAAGCACAAACACAGGCTGGGGGAGACTGGACTGAGAGCAGCCCTGGGAAGGAGGACCTGGGGTGTTGGTTGATGAGAAGCTCAACACGAGCCAGCAATGTGTGCTTGCAGCCCAGAAAGCCAACCACCAGTGTGGCCAGCATGTCAAGGGAGGTGATTCTGCCCCTCTACTCCACTCTGGTGAGACCCCACCTGGAGTACAGCATCCAGCTCTGGGGCCCCCAACACAAGAAGGACAAGGACATGGAACGGGTCCAGAGAAGGCCATGAAGATGATCAGAGGGCTGGAGCACCTCTCCTACGAGGACAGGCTGAGAGAGTTGGGGTTGTTCAGCCTGGAGAAGAGAAGGCTCCTGGGAGACCTTACAGCCCCTTCCAGTACCTAAAGGGACCTACAGGAAAGATAGGGAGGAACTCTTTATCAGGGAGTGTAGCCACAGGACATGAGGTAATGGTTTTAAACTGAAAGAGGGGAGATTTAGATTAGATATTAGGAAGAAGTTCTTTACTGTGAGGGTGGTGAGACACTGGAACAGGTTGCCTGGAGAAGCTGTGGATGTCCCATCCCTGGAGGTGTTCAAGGCTAGGCTGGATGGGGCTTTCAGCAACCTGGTCTAGCAGGAGGTGTCCCTGCCCATGGCAGGGGGTTCGACTAGATGATCTTTAAGGGCCCTTTCAACTCTAACCATTCTATGATTCTGTGATTTCTCAAGCCTGCTGAAGTCCCTGCATTGATTTCCACATGATCTATGCTTTGATAGACCTTCTTCACATTGCCTCCAGTCATTTCACCAACGCTTTTATTAAGCGGTAACAGCATACATCGTGGTATACACAGTGAAGGTCTCCTTATGTTAATTTTGCCAGTACTGAATTACTGTCTACTATTTAAAGTACCAAAACCACTCTGTACTGTGAAAACTTTCTGCACCTTAGCTATAGGTCACCAAACTGTTCACCATCTTTGCAAGATCCTTAACAAAAACACAAAACTGTATGAAGAGTGGGATGTCCTAATCCTCCTTCTCAAGGAATTTTTCTGTAGAACTGTGAAGTCTTTTCCATGTTTATATTCCAAGTTTTCACTTATCAATCTCTGCTGATGATTAAGTTTGCCAGGATGACAACTTTGGTATAAATAAATATAATATTTTCAATTTCTCTCCCCCTTGCACATAGAGTTAATCTTACAGTTATTCATACTGAATCCCTGTTAAAGAAAACCAGATACATCTCTCAACACATGCAGTACATATCTAACAAACCACTGCATTTTTAGACTCTGATTAGGTATTTTAAAGCTGTTGAATAATCATAGAAGAACAGCATCAGTCAGGAATAATGATTTTAAAGGAAGTTTGAAAATACAAATCAGACTGAAAAGTTATGCTTGCATTTACAGAAATCACAAGAGAGGATTTTCTTCCAACACAGACCATAGGCATGGGCAGCATGGCATAGTTTAAAGATGGTTTCATTTGACACCGAGTCTAAGGACAGACTAAAGTCAGCGAAACCCACGTACTGGAAAAATGTAACCCTTTTAAGAACAACAGATCAGGAATAACAACGTATCAGAAATTATCATATTCAACCAAGAATTACCCCATGATAAAATTCTTATAGTTACTTTAAATGGAATTTAAATTAAGAGAGAAAGGTACATAGAAGAAAGCACTGTAGTCACTTAGTTTCTGCTTCCTGTAACATTTATGACCACAGCAGATGAGCACTGTAGAAGTGCTTTATGCAGACATAGCATTTCTCTCTCTTGATAAAATCCTAAGATACTAGACCTGAGTTTAGTACACAATGCATGCAAACCATTTTAAAAAGTCCTAGAAGTGCTCTGCCTACTTTACCTTTTTACTTTTAGAACCCAAAGTCATAAATAAAATCCACACAGAAATGACATTAATCTTAAAAAGAACCTTCCACAGTACACACATAACCAAACCCATCAGCTTTGTAAGAAAAACTATCCAATACGCAAATTTTTCCTGACTGGCCCTCATGTCACTACTGGACCCTTTCCTGTCACTAAGTTAGATCAAACAGCTAGACTTGTCCTTAAACTATTATATCTTGGCTCCACACTTACTGGGTTCAGCATCAATTCTTTCCTTCCAACAAGCTACCAGTGAATTTCTCAGCTAATACTTCTTTGAAATTGAACCTTATACCTCTGATTTGTCACTACATGCAACCAAACTCAAAAGTAGTAGGGAGAAGTGGCCACAGGGAGCTGCCTACAGTTCTGTTATTCATCGCTGCCAGATACAAACCAGAGATATATTGTGACTGCTGTGCAAGACAGCAGCAGAGAACCAGATGTAATACAGCTCTGCTCAGCCACCTTCTCCTGCTTCCTTGTTCCTTCTTCCTTAAGGCACACAAAATATTTCCAGCAAAAATGCCTAAAAACCATGTCAGACTCCCAAGTCATAACATTAATAAAGCAACTGATTCTTGTCTTCTGAAAGCGGATTTTCCAAGTGTTTGTGTCACCAGAATTTTTCATAAATATGAAAACCTATACAATTTATTAAAGGAAAAGAGGTTCTTAGGTAAGCAAAAGAAAACACCAAAACAACTAGCTGACGCTTTCACAAAGAGCAGTAAGAAAACTCCTAAAAACCCAAGATCGAACAGAATGGTTGGCAAAGCTGCCAGCTAGCCTCTATTGCATGTCTGGGATATTGTTTTCCCAGGAATTGTGCCAAAGCAGATTTGCTGTGCACCTTCTGGCTGGATGCACAAACCAGCAGCAAGGGGAGCCGTCCCGAGGGAGAGCTCTCCATCAGGCTGAGGTCTGAGCGCTGGCCTCAGACCCAGGCGATGCAGGACACTCAGCTCCTCCATGGTCAAGTGATTTGGGGTGCCTAATGAAAACTGACTTACAAGAACTGCTTTTTTATTATTATTATTTTAACAGGAGTTTTGGCTGGGAGATCTGACTGGTAAAGAAGGTTGTTTTCTTGGTCTGAAAAATTCTTTTCAAACTTCAGTTGAAGTGTTTGCTGACATAAAGCTACTCCATATTTAAAAAGCCATTGATTTCCACACCTTTTGGTTTATGTATTTCCAAATCGCTGTAGAGATGAGAATTTCCCTACCTACTAATTTACTATTAAATCTGAACAACTAATTGACATTGCATCCGCTTACTGGTGGCTCTAACATTTTTTAGCTGGTGGACATCCCCATCACTTTGTGTTCTGGTGTGTAGTTCTGCTGCAGGATGCTGCGGTGCCAGGCTTGCTGCCTGTAAAGGTAACAGCCACACATAGTACAGGAGGGAATTAAGACTCAAAGACTTTGCCATAACAGTCTCTACTATCCCAAAGCAAAAATTGTCTCCGCTTCCACTTTAAATATTAGTAGTGCCATCCAATACTCCAAGATCACAGAATCAGAAAAAAACTGCTACTGCAACAGAAGTACAAATACCTTTTTTTGAAATATTTTAACTACCACTGCTTTTTCATAAATTAATTAAATAGCACTTTGTTGAAGGTTTTAGAAGAAAAATATACAACAATTAAGGAAGATTTACAACAATTTTACTTGCCTATACATGATCAAAATAGAAGACATAATAAAAAGAAACAGAAGATAAGTGTTGAATTTTAAAATAACCTTGCCATATTTTTCAGTACAATCCATTTTTAATTTTATGGCATTTATAACATAATAGATGTTAGTTATCAAGTCTTATTAGCATAATAAAGAACTATAACCTGTAGCAGTCGGGATACTAAATTACTGCCTTTATATTTAAGTATTACATTGACAAATACATTGACCTTTACAATATTTTATGCTTAAAGGTTAAAAAAAATGCATTATTGTTGGTTTTATTGTGTTTTTACAGTTTCCTCTGAAAGGTCTATTGAAGGATACAAGGTTGATATAAATGGGGGAGGGGGAATAAGTTATTAATATCATGGGATAACTTAGACAGCAAGTCTTCCACAAGGTCAAGACTAGATATTCCCATGGGAGCAAACAGAGAATGTAAGCGGAAAACAGCTCTTCCCTTTCTGGGGATACTCATCTGAGAATGGCATCTTGGGTGGTATTATTCTTTTAAGCTTTACCTTGCACTGACTACAGTCATAATTAACTTCTTTTGGGGTTTGGATACATGTTTGTATGTTTGATTCATAAAAAAATACATATAAGTTATTTACAGCTGCTTTTCAGAAAAATTTCAGATGGCTACTGAAGGCCCACCAGCATTGCATAGCATCTAACAGACAGGTAAAACACGGCAATGCACAGAGTTTTAGGGTCTCTAACACAGGAGTTATTGCCTAGTCCCTTCTGACACTAATCTAATTATGACAGTTAGAAAGAATAGAACAGTTCAGTTGTAAGGCACCTACAACCGTCACCTAGTCCAACTGCCTGACCACTTCAGGGACTGCCTGACCACTTTCTGGACTAATGCTATAACAACAACAATTACAATCATTACATTAGAGTTATAATAACAACTACAGTCGTTATAATGTCTTGTAAAGCAAGTTTGAATTTGAGAACAGTAATGATTCACCAAGTCCAACTACAGTCTTGCTAGCTCATCCTCAGGTATGGAAATTATCAGGATGAATTTGCCATTGGGGAAATAAACCACAGGAAGTGTTTCATTCTTCATCTTGTGGGGGGAAAATAAGTCTTATTTGTGGTTCAGTTTAGGAATTTCTCTCATCTTTGTCTTTATATATTCCAGAGGCCCACTCAGAAGCACAAAGCAACGCAGAGAATCATAAGGTTGCGGGTGGTTTGCATCTTTTATGCAGAAAGGAACGAGCTGGACATTACAGAAAAACCCCTTCCGTTTCTATCCTGATTGGGTTTCAACATCCTTGTGGCAGTAGCACCTATACTCACAAGCAGAGGGACAAATCTGCTGAAAGACCTTTTTATATGGGTTTTCAACCAGCCCTCTTCTCTGGCTTGCAAGCAGTGTGCCAACCCGGGTGTTTGCTGACTGATCTGTTAGGATGATGTTAAACTCACTGTGCATTTTTCACTGACTGTCTACAATGTGGCATATTGATTTTGCCTTTCCCTGGTTCACTTCTAAAACCTACACAGTCAAAACTGTTACTTATGTGAAGCTTTCTGCTTCTCCAGCCCTGTTCTGACAGATATCCGTGTTCTGACACCATCTGCTATCTTCATATCCCATCACTGAGCCACAGGCTAGCACTTCTGCTGTGACAGCTTTTGAGGTGTAAAATACACTTCTCTTGACATCTGCCTCAGCTCATCCATCCTCCAATAAAAAAAGGTCTGAAAATATTCTTGAGAAATATTTTACATTTTAATTTCTCTATAGGATCCTTCTTCACTAGAAGGATGCCAACTTTCTGTGGTTTATTGTCTTTCGATTTTGAAGAGAGTTCATATTTTTTTGTATACAAGCTCACAGTGCAGTAGGAGGGCAGGGAACACCTGATGCGCCAAATTAATGCTGCTTATTCCTGTCTGCTGCCTGTAAAAGCCCACAGAAACATGCACATGTCCCTTATAGGCGTAAGTGGGCTGGATATTCCAACTCTTTTGACTGCAATGACACACTCCAGTTAAAGAAACCATCTGCTCTCCTAAAATGAAAAGGAAAATACAAAGCAAGCTCATTAGATGAGTTATGGTCTACTGGACTAGGAAATGGAAGCTAATCCCATCTGACACTCCACCTCTGCACGTAATCAGTCCAACTAGTGCCTTTACCTTTAAAGTTTTGATGACGTTTACTTCACTTTCTCACAAAAGCATCACAAGTTAGCGCTGTAAAAGAACTTTGACAATTCAGGATCTAAGACATCGATCCTTTTCCAGCCTTCATCAACCATGGTACAACAAAGCTATTCTAGAGCATGGGTCGTCTTAAAATGATCACCTTACCGAAAAAACAGGTACACCCCTAACAACAGGAGGGGTGAGGGTTGTGCCTTTCTTTTCAAACTGTACCTGACCATCTGCAACTCAATATAACCAAACACATGTGGAACATTAGAATTAGGTAGCAGAAGTTATAAGTAATAACATGAATGAATATTTATGAAAGATAAAAAAAATCCCAGTTGCTATAATTGTAGTAAAATAGAAAAAGAATCCGAGAAAAGCATCGATCAAAATTATAAACAAGAAACACAGCTAGGAACTGGTAAACTCTCATTTTCACTACATGCATAAAGAGAATCTGCACTATTGAATAGAGGAGCGATGTTACTTTACAAATTCGAATAACGCAACACAACGTAGAGAGGAGCACTTTAAAAACGTTCCAATAGACACAACCATAAGTTTAATGTGTTATTGTCATTCAGCTCGAGTCGCTATTATGATTCATTCCTTACAGGCTTCTTATAGGTCTTCAAACACAGTTAACCCATAAAGAAGCTATGTGACAGTACATGTTCACATCTTGCCAGAGACCGGCATCACCAATAATGTAGTCTGTTAGCAGTTTTGTATTGATATTAATATATTGATTTCCATCTCTCTTCATTGTTCCAGTTTCTTTCTCAACTCTGTTTTTAGGTCGTCTTAGGTCTCATTTTTCCTAGCCATACCTTTCAGCAATAAATTTGCACATATTTTAAAGGAAAAAACCCTTTTTCTCCTAAATTCCACATTTGTACTTTTTATTAGTTCTTGTCAAATGTATTTCTAAAGCTTGTGCTTGCCTAATACACTGCATGTGTATTCACATTCTATCCAAACTCAAGACCTACTCTGCATTCAGTAAAATAACTGGTTTATGCCTTTTATATGGCAGGTCCAGAGCTCTCACAGTATTTGCAAATAGTCTACAATAATTCCCAACTGATGGAGGTGCATGTAGCTAACTAAAATACTTCCCCACCGATCGCCAGCATGCTGACAAACATCCCTCCATCAGCATTTATTCATCAAATAGACCTATACTGTAAGCAGTTAGTAAAGCTCTCTTCTTTTGGGCTATTATAAAAATCCTTACTTCTTCCCAAGAGAGGAGGTCTCTTCCTTGAATGATCATAACAAATAAATCTATCAACACAGTACCTCAAATTTCTTTCAGAGTCCTGTAAAGTGAAAATGCAGGGAGAGCCAGGCCTGCTACCTTATTTATCTTAAAATCACTTCACAAGCATCCATGTAGTACTTTGCAATGGAAGTAAGAATTTTTTTCTCATGTTTCTAAATGAGTGGACAGATACTTAAGATAGTGTAATTTTAATCACTGCTTTGGTTTTTGTATTTCTCTGCAGCGCATAATGCATAAAAAAAATTGTGCAAAATTATCTGTTACCTCTTATGAAGTAATTAAACTGTCTTGCCAGAAATGTTATCTATTTTTTTTTTAATTTTTGCTAGAAGTCTGTCTGTACTAACATCCTACTGTAACCTCACATATTTTTATTCAATATATAAACACTATCATATACATTTAATATTTATCTGTCTTTACATATAAGTTCTCAGTTACATATGTAACGACTTGAAAGACACTTTTGCTTGCACAATACACATAACTTTTCAGATAAATATTGTACTTTGTTCTGCTTTATCATTTTGCAAAGCGATTCACTTTATCACTAGCGTCTTTAAAAAAGAAAAAAGAATGACGACAAGAAAGAAACTATTTGCTTATGTTTTAATTCCAGGCATGAAAGGGCCTAGAGACAAGCCTTCTGCGCTTTTAGGAGGTTTTTTTTGTTCTGTTTTGGTCCTTTTATGAGTGGATGCATCACCAATAAAGTTACCTATAATTACACTCTGTTAATACTCCAGATGATTTCTTTTTCTGAGTTAGAATGACTACAGTTTAATTGGTAGTCACAGAACTCTGCTCGTTCCCTGGGGGTATTACTGGGTTGCCCTAGTCCCATATCCCATAGTCCAAAACCCTAAACACCCTGTCGTTATATCTGTTGGCCTTTTCTGCTTTCCCCAACAAGTGTAAGTTCACCCCCACCCTGCTTAGTGGTACTGCCTCTGCCCAATGAACCCCTCACGGTTGCCCCTAAGAAGCCAGGCAACTCCACGGCAGTATCCCACAGACCAAGTGCTCAAGCGACTTGGCAAAACTGCATTTCAGGACTCTCCCCCACACCACCTCCTACCCCATATCCCCTCCCCATGCAATTTCTTCCTTCTCTCACCTTCTATCTACACCTTTCTGGTTGCTTCAGAATGTGTCCTTCCTGCCGCCGCCGCTGCCTCCTCCTCCTCCTCCATCATGGGAAACAAAATATTATCTTCTTTTCGTGATTCTCTTTTTCAATTTTATTCCTTGCATATTACTGTTCAGAGTAGCACAAATCTTAAATAACTTTAATATTGATATTTTTCTCATTTTCCCTTCCCCTTATATTTTGGATCATTTTACTCTTGAGCTTAACAGTTCTTCGCTATGTTGAAGAAAAACTGAATTTTTCGTATTCTTCCACTAAAATCAGTTTCTCAAGGATTTAATCCTGTCTTTTCTATTCTTTATGATGTACTGCTGTTCTTGATGTGTTTAAAAAAAAAATATATTATTTTCTATTTCCGGTTTCAAGACAGACTGCAATCTTCCTCAGGTCTTTATTCCTCAGTGTAGCTTGTAACAGGTCTTGAAACACCAGTACCAGATGTTCTCCCAGCGTAAGATCAGAAAGCTCTCTAGCTTCCCTTTATTTTTCCTTTTTTTAAGACTTCTTGCCACTCAAAATGGTGCAGTCTTAAAATTGTATTTCTATGTTTACCTGATCTAAGAGTGGTAAGGATGAAGAACTCTGTGCCCTCCTCTACCTATGAGCCCTGCAATTATTTTCTGTTGAAGAAAGGCATGAGTTTTGCCCTAATATTTAGCACACTCATTCTGAAAAATCCTTAAAATCCTTAGTATTTTGTCTTTCACAATTTTCTAGTCTTTTCAAAATCTTTTCCTCTCTTTGTAGTCACATTGATTTTATTTTGTAAAGCTACTATATTTACAGATCTTTATTCATATTTATCTTACAGCTAAAGATTTAATTTTTGCCTCCAATTTTTAATCTCCTATTTGTTCCTCTCAAACTTCACCTGCTAAAGACTGTAGAGGTTTGATGAATGTGGACCCCTCAAAACCTGCCGACCAGTAGGGACCATTCTGTCTGACCTCTCAGCACATCCCACTCCCTCCTGTGGTGGACATTTTTGAGGTCCATAGAAGCTTTTTGGGGAACAGTCCCCAAATACAAGTATCTGCTGGTTCTACAAACAAGGAAAGACTTTTTGCAAGTTCACTGTCAAAAAAAATGACATTTGCATTTTCCACCATTCCAGTCCTTTTCCCTCCATCTTGGAGCACTGAGAGAAAGTCACCACACCGTGACAATCCCCCCTGGACCTGCACAGGTTCAGGACTGGACTAGGATTTAGTATAACAACTGCTCAGTGACAACAGTATAAAAAAAGATGAGAGAACTGGGCTTAAGGTCAGCATAAAATCTGTTTATCCCATCTCTATCATTTTGCATGTACTATGCTTTCAGAAACTTACTTTCATTAACACTGCTTTATCTATAATTAATACGCAGGATACACTATACATTAATCAGGACATTTTCCTGCTAGCAGTAATAATCCGATGAGTATCCAAAGCATCAAATGTGTAACATAAATAGCTCTGGACTCAGAGTGGCTAAACACAAACGGGGAGGATTCTTCTCCCATCTCAACACAAGACTGCCTCTCAACCTCTTGTCTTGATTTGACTAACTGCACTCCTTGAACAGAAGTTTATCAGTACTTCAACGTACTTCACAGATGGCACTATAAAAAAGTTCAGTGACTGGGCCTCTTCAGGAATAAAACAATGCAAGCTTTACCAAGCTTATGAAAAAAAAAAAAAAAAAAAAACGATTTTCACAATAACAAATTAGTTTTCATTTGCTGTAAGTTTTAAACCTGTGTTAAGTTTAGCACAGAATTTTATTTGCACTGTGAGTAGACCTAAAGCCATTCGGAATAAGATTTTTTTTTTTTTTTAATGAAAAGCTAGAAGAAAACCACAGACCATTCAACTTTACTTAGAGAGACCTATATAAGAATACTTTCACTGGTGTCTTAAGTGACAGATGTTCTTCCCTAAACATCACTGGAGATCAAAGCCATCCAGTTTGTGCAGGGAGCTCTGTACTGGTACGTGTGACAGTTTGGCGAACCACAGGTGGATGTCAAACCCGTAAAGACGTACATTATGTCAAACTTCTGCAGCTACATTCAGCTCCCCTTTGACATCGCCAGGCTTTGCACTGCTCCACTTTGTGCACATCTCATTGACAGATCAGTGTCACTCCAGATGAGCATTAAGACACCTATCTCATGCACGGGAGAGCAGCACAGAAACACTGGACCTGGCAGAAACTGTGGTGGTCCATGGCTCGGTGGTCCATGAAACCTCTGCAGAGCGCAGGTCGGTGCCTGAGCTGCTGGTTTGGGTTTAGAAGCGCAGTTGGTAGCCTGTGCTGCTGCTGGCAGCGAGCTACCAGGCACAGGAGCAGAACAGCATTTCTCAAAGTGAGGAAAGTGCAGGCAGGGTCATCCTGCATCCAGCGCAGAGACTGAAAAGAATTAGAAACGGATCCTGATCAGAGATACGCTGGGATGAAAAGAGCTGGGCTGGGCAGGGAGGGTGGTCAAGTGATAACGCTTGAAAAGCCAAGAGCAAATATATGCTCACTTGCTTTCTCCTTTTGTAAAACCCAGTAACTGCCTTTATCCCTTTTCCCCTCAGTTCCTTATTTTCCTCCAGCACAGTCCTTGTAAATATAGAGAGTTCTGTCCATTTTGCCTCAAAGAAAAGATTACAGCCCCTTAAAGACAAGATAACCATCCATCAGCCAAGGCGCCTCAAAACCACTCATGAACTGCCATCTCAGAGAACCTGGTAAAGAAAAAGGGTTCCTCATTGCCAGCTCTAAGCCCAACACAAACGTCATGCCTGGCAAGATGACACCTTCAGTTCCTTAAGATGATAAATCACTTTGGCTTTACAGCGTGTCCTTGATACTTAGGGATCCCAGACTCCATATTACTGCAACACACTTGCAGGCTCCAGCAATAGAACGGTACATTTGTAACCTTAAAACAGACAGCATTTTAGTGACATTTAGTGTCACCAAAATGAAAAATAATCGCTCACCGCTGGCTATAAATTAAGTATGTTTATTTTGCCAAGGGCAACATTTACTAGAAATTGTAAATAGCAAGCAAGTCAGAAATCACGTAAATCATGATCCTAGCTAATTAAATCCTGCATCTAATGGACTAAAATTTATTGACAGCTCACTAAAATGAATTAAGAAATGAAGTAACTGCATTTGGTGAAAGTAATAAAGTGGTTTTGCTTTTTTTTTGGTTGTGTTTTTTGTTTGTTTGTTTGTTTTGAGGTGGCTTTTTTTTGCAAGCACTTAGAAGGTTATTATAAAATTGCTCTGGGCCACACTGTTAAAATACCACAGCCAATTACTATTCTTTAATCAGGGAAGACGTTCCTATTTCTTCGAAAATAACTTTGCCTATTTTTTCCAATTCTTATTCCTGCTTAAGAAATTGGAGGCTTACTAAATATTGAAACCTAGGAAGGCAACAGAGAGATGTTAGTGAGACACGTGTGCCAATTTACGTTCTATTAACTTTCTTCAGTTATCTATCTCACAGTATTCCCATCCTGTAATCTGGAATGAATTAATGTAAACAGCTTTATTATTAAACTAACTAATAGTCTTCACAGTAGGAGAATGCACGTGTGCAGACCTGCGCTGAGATTTGCCATATGGTTGGCAGAACATTTTTTAATCTTTACTTGCAATGCACACTCACTTCTGACCAACCCATCCATTGACTGCTTTAAGCGTTAAGCCCAGGAACAGAAATCACAGGAAACAGATATTCTGGCAACAAAAAGAATATAAAGGAGAAGCCTGAAGGAAGAGGCACATTAATGAAATCAAAGGACGAAGGTCCACTGCTCTGTAGTAAAGAATAACAATAAGGTTAGGGAATTAAATATCAAATGAAAACATAAAATTAAAAGAGGGTTAAAGGAAGAAAAATGTGCAGCTGACTCAACAGAGCAACATTTTATTGACAGCTATACTGGGACATAAAAATTGGTATTTTATAGCACTCACAAAAGGGCATTACTAAAAAAGCATGGATGCTAAATGCAGGAACTGGAAATAACCAGATGGATAATAATGGAGAGTGTATGAGGGGAAAAAAAGTAGCTGCAAGTTCCCAAGGAGACAAGAAGGTGTTTCAGAGGTTAACAACAGGTGAAGAAAAAGGAGAGATGTCACTAGCATCTGTGCTAATTAGTAAGTTTGAGGATTTGTATAGGACTTTCAGAGATAGCCTCCACCTCAACTGCAAAGGAACAAACAGATTAGCAGCTAATTATCTGAATAGTCTTTTATATTAACAGTGATGATCAGCACACGAATTGTGTATATCCGCCTTTAACGAAGCTATGCAATTGAATAACAAGTGTGCCCTTCACTCCCACGTATTTCCTGCACAGGAGGATGGTAAATTCTCTGGGAATATTTTCTACTGTGTGTGCCTGCAAATGCTGAGCATGACCGATTCCTTCTCTCAGCTGTATTTATCACACTTGCCTCCATTTGATATGATTTTTAGATCACATTAAATCACTTGCTATTTTTCTGTAAAAGCAATCATCAAACACTTTAATTCATTGACAATATTTATCTACTTTAGCCCAAATTGAAGGTGTAATTCTAACACATTGCCTTTAACAGTGTACAACACCACATTCATCTTTCTGGTCCACCTCCTAGATGTTGAGCTCCACGATAAAAGTTTTTTACATTTTATTATGCTTACACGCACTCATAGCTGCTTCTTTACTAAAATTACATATGTAATGAAGACGTTCCTGCAATAACATCTTAAATTAGTATGCCCTAAGTCCTGAAGGCAGAAAGACTTCACGTCACCTTAAAGCTCTTCCCAGGAACTCTTTTCACAATACTCAGGAAGGGGAAATGCCAAGGGTGGAAGAGGAAGCTGAGAGCTGGGCTCCGTTGAACCCAGCAGCAGAGACGCTGGCCTCAACCCACAGCTGTGCCAGAGGCAGCAGGCGTCTCCCTACCAGGACGCGCATCTGTGTCACCAGCCACTATCATTTACAGACTCAGAGTAACAACAACAACAAAAAAAAATATAATAAAAGAAAGTATGAATCCTAAAAGAAGTCTGCAATTCAGTTGTAGCATGTATTTATAGCGTACAGCCACATATACTTCACTTCAGGACCCCAGGGCCGTTTTTCTGTTTATATTCTGTTATCCCAGAGAACACCAGCAGAAAATGCAATTCAGTTGACAAAAAGCTTCCCAATGACTCCTTTAAATCTGTCATATGGTCCTTCTGACAAAACCAAATGAGAATCCTAAAGAAACCTATGGGTTAAGCAACCTAACTGTTTCCATTCAGACCCACAATAAGTGAAAAATCAGCTAAAGTATGTCAGACACTGCAAGTTTGGCTTTAAAACACTGCTGATCAAATCAGAAAAACTGAATTTGAGGTCCTTTCTACACTGCAAGTAGGTTTAAGCAGCTGGTTCATGGATAGCGTACAACTGCTTTTAATTCTCCTCCCTGAGACAGGCCACATAAAATCATTGACATAACAAAAACAAAAATGGGTTTTTTTAACTGCAAAGTATTAAAGAGTTAACACCACAGTCTGTGACAAAAATAGCACGGGATGTCATCAGGCAGTATTGCATGACTTATCTATCCATCTTCCAGACCAATTATACACCTAGTAAAATAATTTCAGTTACTCAAGAACTATACAAAATCCTAAGTAAATTTAAGAGAAAGATATTCGGATCACTGATTTTTCTTTTAAAAGCCATACATAACAACACATAAAAATTAGGGAAGCTGCTGTACAAACTAGGATTTCTAGGAAACTGTTTCACTGTGGATGAGTAAACTGATCTGCAGCGCCCTACTTCCGAGTGCAGAGAGCAGTGTCTGGGGAACACACAAAAAAAGTTTTTGGATGGTGTTCTAGAGGTTTTCGGAATGCCTTCCTCACTTGCTGGTACCACAGTTAGCAGATATAAGCCATTCATGGGCGAATGGATCAGCTTAAAATTCTGTATCATTCAAAATCCTCAGCCTGGAGAGGATTTTTCTTGGAGGGAATCAGAAGAAAGAAATCAGATTAACTTATCAAATTCTTAAAAACACATGAATTTCCTTTGACCCATTTAACTCCAGAAAAGGCCTGGCAGTTCAAACAATCCCTTAGGCAAGATCTTGCATTTTCTTCTTTCAAAATTTAAAATAAAATATTCTTCTCTCATTAGTTATTATTATAAATGTATCATGCCTTACCAAGATAACCAGTGTGAACAAAAAACACTCTTAAACTAAGCAGATGCTAACCCGTGATTCTCAAAAGCATACACAAAGGTTGGACACTTTACAGGATACGAAAGTAGCAAGATGCTCAAATCTCACTGAATTAAATGGGAGTTTGGCACCTAATTCATCTAGGTCACTTTGAAAAGTCTATGTTGAACTATTGCTAATAATAAATTAAAATATCTACTTTAAAAGCAAAGTTGTCCAGAAGTATCCTCAAAAAGAAAGGAATTAAATTTAGGCAAGTTCATCTCAAATAATTCCACAACCTCCACTCAACTCTGCACGCCCTATAAATAAAAGACAAGATCAGACTTCTGCAATGGCTTAGCATATGGTATACCCTTCCATGACAAATCAAAGAGATCAATTTTTCTAAGCCCTTTTATCTTCGCTGTACAGCGCAGTCCCCTGGGTTACAGAAACTTCTGTCGCTGAGTTTTCCATTATTTACATATTCAGCAAGCTACAAGTTACCCTAGCCATTACAGCTGTCAAAAAATTATTACTACTATAACTGAATTTTATGTTCGCAAATGATAAAAGAAAACATTAAGGAAATACTTATAGAAGATAGGTGAATTTGGTTCTTTAATTCCTGAACGTTGTCTCTGAAGGGAGGTTGTTGAAAATATTCAGAGTGCTTCACCTTCATTCCTAGCGCCCACAGAAATAAGAATTCTTACTGGAACTGAAAATACATAAGAGAAGATTTGCAGGGAAACTTTTTGTTTAAGCAGGTACAACGATCACCATTTTTGGCTTAAAATTATTTGACTGCATGCCTCAATCTCCATCTCCCTGTACTGAGAAAAGGTTTTGACATTACATACTTCTAGGCAGATGTTCCCTGCTGCAAGGAATGGCTGTCAGACAGCAGCAGCTAGAACTGACTTTACAGATACATGAGATCGCAAAGTAATGGACCTCAGACTGCGCTTTCTGATCACAGAGGATCCCCAGGAAGTTTAATGCAGCCCATCGGTCCATCAGCACATGGATGGCGCAAGCAGAAGGAACCCCACCAATACTGCTCTAGCAAAACAACCACCAAGCAATACCTTTTTATATCAGCACTTTGAGATAAGTTAGCAAGCAAAACTGCAAGCCTCCCAGGTAGGATTGAATTTCTTCTAAGTAAAATATACCTGATTGCATTTAATAATACCTACTGTCTAGAAATAACTAGCTAGCTGACAACAGTACACAAAGATTGGGATAATCCTTATACCTTTAACAGATTACTACGCATTTTTCCATCAGTATCTGGCACATTAATTCCCATCTCTGCTGTTCCATTCTCTTCCACCTTGCCTCCCACTTTCACTTACACTTTTAGCAGTCTTGGGACAGAGACCAAGTCTTCATCAGATACACGCAAGTAGTCTTCTGCAGCCTGATCCCACCCGCCCAAACTCCAGCTAGTTTTCACATTACTAAGTGTTGTAGCAACCATATCATAATACAGCGCAGGCAATCAGCTCCATTATAACAAGCTCCAATGGAACAGGCAGAATTTAGGAACTTGACCAACTGATGAATGACACAGTATCTCCAAGCGAAAAGACCTCCAGGATTATCCATCACCAAAAAAAAAAAAAAAAAAAAAAATTATTGCAGTGATAAGCTTTGTCCCTTGCACCTCACACAAACAAGTTTGCAAAGAATGAAAGGATGTGAAGGACCTTGAAAGAAATAGTGTTTCAGGTTTCACATTTTACTGAAAACTCCTAAAATCAGTCTTGTCATCATTCACTATGTTGTTGGAAATACAATACTTTCTCCAGCTAATGTAAGTACTGCTAACGGAGTCATCTTCAAATCACCTTTTAGTACACTCATCTGACCAATGAGAGAGAGATATAAGTATATTTACCTGGGAGTCAAACAGTCCAAGTTATATCAATTTTTTATCAGTTCTGCCCATACAAGTAGAATCATTTTCCTTAGACCCCATCAAATAAAAGTTTCAGACCTCAGGTTCAGGTCCTTTTTGGATTTTGAGCTGCATAGTTCTATACTAGCTCAATAAAAACAGCTGAAGAAAATGAACTATTTCTACATCACTTCTAAGATTATGAAAAAAAAAAAAAATCCACACTATTAAAATTTAGTTTGCCCTCTCTAAAACAAAATTATAAATAATAGCACAAATTGGGAATTCTTAGTTACTCCAAAGTTAGAGGATGCGGTAGAAAGTGCTTCACAGATTTCTGAGAAAACCCAAAATTCTTCCCACATGCCGTTCTGCTCAATGACTTGGAGCAGACATACGTTGAGATCACTGTCAGCCTGGAGGTCATACAGTGTCCAGCTTTGCACAAAAACGCATTCCCCAGAATTGGCTTTTGGATTGTCGTCTTTGCATTTTTGTCCATAAAGACTATGCTGTCAAAGCTACTAAGTATGGCTTTCAGTCCTCGTTTCCTAAACACAGGACCTTCTCTACTCTGAATGAGATCCCAAAGTGGTCAATACCACAAAACGTTCAGAATCTCTTATTTTTTTTTTTTCCCCTTCTTCCCCCTAGGAAAAGCAGCATGGTTCAGACTTTGAAAGGACGGGAACAGCTGTTCCCATCTGAACAACCACAGCGCAGCTATTTGTTCTCCAAGATCAGAGAACAAAAAGTACTTTTTAAATTTCAACCAGTAGTCCTCTGGAGAGAACAGACTCCTTTCTGAAGAATAAATTAAGCATTCAATTAAACTCTACAACAGGTAAGTACTGTTCTTATCCTTTTGGGGAAATATGTTCAATGCTATTATTACAATCCCCTGCAAATAACTCCAATAAGTCACATCGAACTGAGAAATTCTCTTCTCAGCTCAAGCAAAACGTTCAATATAAGTAACACATAGATTTAAGAAGTGAGAACAATGAAATAAGTACTTCAGTTATTTTGCAAAATATTAGAAGATGCAGAATATTGGCACTACACCAGACCCCGTTCCACTATTGCAGGGGTAGGTCAGCGGACACCTCCTTTGCCGTAAAGATCCATATGTGCATCCCATTTCTGATTCTCTACTTCCCAGAATTACAGGTGGATACATATGAGTACGGAGGTATTTCTACATGCAAAATAATGCTATTAGAAATACTGCATTAAAGAATTTATTTGTCTCCATTGATGGAGCATCTAATTTAGGTTAAATGACTATGTTTATGAAATAGCTTAAGGATTTATTGGTTTTAGCATGATAACTCATCAACTACAGTTTAGCTGGCAGTAATTTCAGCAGAGAAGTTAATTAACAATAATTTTCAAACTGCCAAAAGCTACTATAGGTTCAGTAAGTATTCTATATACATACGAGCATGACATAAATAAATAAAAAAGATACTGCTTCCAGACCACTGAGCTTATTACTAAAATTAATTGAGCAATATTGACTCGGATATTTTAATCATCTAGAATAGTTAAAGGCAACAGCAGCATCTGAAGATACAAATATTCCTTTTACTTTCTATTAAAACACAGTGACCACAGTGATTTAATTAAGCAGCGCATGCATCTCTAGCTTCAATGCATTTTAAAGTAAATATTACGCCAGATAGTAGCTATCATGTTGAAAGGAGTTCTCCAAGTGATTAACTTGACTAGGTAAAACAAAGAGTAAACCACAGCAGTAAACCAATTTGTAAGGATTTTACCCAACTTAATAAACCCATATTTGGACAACCTAGTAAGGATGGAAGAAAAAACAAAACCAGCAAAATATGTGCCTGAGCATAGTTCAGAAAAAGAAAAAAGTGTTATATCACGATACCATGAAATAAAATTTCAACTTTTGATCAACAATGGCTGTAAGTTTTCATTGAACATCTACTTTTTATTGCTGTGTCTTTCAGACTACTTTTCTTTGCTTCTGGATCTAAAATCCTGTGGCCTTTTAAGCCTATTAATTACCTTACTGGGTCCAAGCCCTCTCGAACTGTAATGCTCTTTTAATAAGACCTTATACGGTCTTTTCATGCAAGCAAATCATTATTACAGCCCTGATCCTTTTTCACAATAAGGCCCTTTTCGCTGTTAAAACAAAGACTTGCAATAAAGAACAAATGCAAGAGTAAACAAGAAATAATTTATAGTTAGCTACTCTGAATGAAAGCAAACATCATTTCAGAATACCAAGCAAACAACAAAGTGCAGCCACTTGGGTAGAATTATTGGAATAAGTAAATACTACTTGTGTAAGCATTACAAGACTGTATCCACAAAGCACATTTATTATTATTCTAAATTTAACAGGGCAGACAGGATGGAAATAAAAAAAAAAAAACACCAAAAAAACCCCACACATGTATGTGTGTATACATATGTATATAAAAAAAAAAAAATATATACACACACCGTTTTTCCTGGATAGAGCCCCTGCTTTCTTCACCTACCAGTGCGCTATGATCAATCTAACAAGAGAGTGTGATTTAAGATAATGTTTCAGCAATGGAATCACAGCATTATTTTCCTAGTTGCAGTTACCAGCATCTCTAAAATGTGTAAAAATCTGTAAAACAAAGACATGGGATAGCAGGTGAGAACGGCTTCCAGCTTAGCACAGCTCTTGAAGTAGTGCTACCAGATTTGCCGACGGGATGCGGGTAATTGGTTGATCCTGCAGGAACCTCTCGAAGTTGTTCTCTGTTGGAAATCACTTACATGCAGTACCAGGATGGGAAATACTGCTAATTGGTTATGTCTATTTAGAGAACCTGAGCTGGAGTTGGCAGCCAAAGTAACTGGCAACAAGACTATTGTTAGCTTCAACACTTCCTAAGCAGGAAACATTACAGAGGAATGTATCCGAGTATCATTTCAGGATTATCAGAACACACATTTTACTTGTCTAGCCAGCGAAAGAGATGTCATGCCAATTTTCCACAATTCATTTGGCATTACCAGATTTTCTTGTGATTTATTCCAGTGTAAATCCACCACTCGGACACTTTTTCTACAAATAATAAGCTGAAGTAGAAGCTATTACATCCCTTAGCTAAGTCTTTTTGCCCTTTGGTGATGAAAGATCCATCGCCTGACTGGTGCACGGGAAACCTGTACTTCTGCACTGACCGCTGTGTCTATGCAGGTGGGTGCAGCATCCACAGCCTGAGCCGGACAGACCTAGGCCAGAAGCAACATCACTACAAATTTCTGGGCATCTCAGCAGAGGTAGCTGCCACAGTAACACAGACGCATAATTTCTGGAACAAAACTTTTTTTTTTTTTTTTTTTTTTTTTGAGGAAACGCACATCTGTATGAACCTACTCATGTAACTATAACTTAGAGTGGAGAGAGAGAAGGTGACAGATGGTTACAAAATGAGAAGCATTAGATCAGGAAAAAAGTGCCTTCCTGAGATACAGGTTCTTAGACAGAACTGCTGAGGCAGAATATAAGGTATGAATAATTTTAAACTATCTTTGCCTCCCAGGAGGCTGGTTTTATGTGACAGTATGCCTGTGGTACAAAGGTGTGACTGCCGCAGCTGAAGTGCTGCATTTAATATAGTTGCCTCAGACACCAAAACTTCTGAGTTCACATCCGCTTGGATTTCAGTGTGAACTGGTGTGGGTAGAGTTAGGAGTTGTATGGCCATGCAGGATCCCATAACTACTGCGTCTCTGGGAGCCCCGAGCTACTGCAGGTACGCCGAGCCCGGCTAGAAGAAGCAGCACAAACAGTTTAAGGCCAAAGCAAAATTGCGAAATTCACCATAAATTATACCCAGCCACAAGAGCCACCTGACCTCTGCCACGCATGTCCCCAGCACCCTACGCGCTCCCCCTGGAGAATTCTCTGTCCCCAGACAACTGCAGCCACCCAAAGTCAGGTGACAGCTTGATTAGCAGCAAGAACCCGGCCACAGAAGCTGCATTTAAGATGTCAAGATTAGGGTGATTTCAGTGGGAGTCGACTGAAATCGCGAATTTAAACACAACCATTAAACCAGTAAAATTACATATCAGTAGGTGTGATAATTGTCAGATGGAGGGGGGAAAAGGAAAGAGAGAGCATAGATAAAAATTACAGCTTGGGCGTTCTGCTAGAATGATAAAAATATGTGGGATGGAACTGAGAAATGAGCTCCAACTCATGACCTAGGCAAACAGAAATGTACGAAGAATGTAATTCCCCATATGACTCGAAGACTTAGCAGTTAATTTTCAAGATGGGATAAATTGTCTTTGAGCAACAATATTTTTTTTTCTTCTTTCTTATTAAGAAGTGACACTGTGGCAGTGGTTAGTAACTCACGAGAGTATTACACACTACATGGAAAGTGCTCCAAATATTATACTTCAGCCTTTCCCTGTAAAACTCTTTAGATAGATACACAGAGTCAGATAAACAGGTCATGGTCATCTATGCAGACCATACATGTAATGCTACAGCACATATTGGTTTAGAAAGCGTCCTTCAGCCAGCAATACACAATGTAAAATACATAGACACGGGCTGCCATGTTTGAAAGCAAGCTATTTGAGAGACCTTTTACGATACATTCACACAGGTTTAGAAAGAGAGAAACATTTAAGAGTATAAATTCACATATCAGATTCACAGACTGCAAGAATAGCCTGTTTGGATCAGATAACGCATCACAAAAAAAAAAAAAAAATCAGTATTGGTAATGGCATTGCAATTCCTTTTATTCTGAGCAAGCCTTCAGAGTTCCTGTACATCCACAACTTCAGAAACAGCCTCAAACCTCTGAACGTTGGAGCATAACAGAAAGCTATATACAGAGAAGCCTTTATATGTGTGTGAAATTACATAAAGATGATAAAAAGAAGTTAGAGGAAAAGAGGATTGTCAAGGTGAAAAGCAGGCATAGAATATAAAAAGGTAATCCACTTTATTTCTGGCGTTTGCCGTGTTCATGAATTTCAAGTCCGTTCAGAAAATAATGAAAGGTACAACAGCCCAATGCAAGAGTTGCCTTTCTTGTTCTCTCCTACATTAATCACTTCAGTTAATCTATTTACACCGTGGCCTGTTAGGACAAAAGTAGTTGCTGCAAACTGAAAAGTCATGTCCTAAAACACACAACTGTTGGTGATGGGTTTTTTGGTTTTGGTTTTTTTTTTTTTGTTTTTTGGTTTTTTTTCCAGCTGCAGAGTCAAATGTCTTGCTCCATTCTGCTTGCTCACTGATCCTGTGATTCCTGCATTTGTTGCTGTATAGGGAGACACTCTGAGCTAACCCCTGATACAGGAAACGGTTGAAACATCATGATCAAAAGTGTAAACTTTCCGACTAGTCTAACTGCTGGCTTCTTTATGAAAGGCCACTAGAGGTATATGCAGTGTTAACTTTTTTTTTTTTTTAAAGCATATAATAGGCTCAAACCCAAGCTCCCAGAGGGCACAGGGTTTAAGACCCCCACGCTACACCTCACGTTTAGGCAGCTGCTAATTCAGCACAGAGCTTTTTGGATTACCATGCACTTGCACCCAGTGAAGCATTCTTGTTCTGCTCCTGGAAACACCACCAAGAGCAAGACACCCTCCCGAGATTTAGCCCAGTCACATAAGTATTGGCACATTACTTTATGAAATGAGGAAAAAAAAGGCCCTGAATATTTCTACTAACAGGCAAGTGCTAGTATGCCACAGAACTAAAAGAGACAACATCAATCTTTAACTTCACGTGGTTGGTACCTAATCTTTTTTTTTTTTTTTTGCTTGCTGAGATGATAAAAGTTGAAAAATATTTCCGCTGTTTCTGCTTAAACCTCTTACTCAAGTTTCCGGTCTGGCAGGTGGCTGCAGCCCGCCCGTAGCCAAGGGAAGGCAACGGCAGTCATGCCATCAGACATCTCGCTACGGTCTGAGGTCATCGGTCCCTGCATACTCCTGCTACAAAGACAGAAGAGTTCACTAAAATAGCTTCAGCTCTTATTCTCAGCCAAAACACACAGCTGCCAGCGGGCAACCGTTTTACCCCCTTCTGGACAGGAGGCAAAGACAGTTCAAACCTCTCTCCCAGTTTATTCACACGCTTGTATCAGACATGCCATCAAGAGGACTTGTTCAATCAACAGAAAATCCCAGTAAACTCAATTCTCCGTTACCGACAGGTGAAACAGCAGCACATTTCAATTCTCTCAAAGCCCAACCAAAACCAAAATCCGAGGCAGTACAGCCCGGTCATAACTAGATAGGGGAAAAAATAGAAAAAGTGATGGAAGTCTATTTATTTGTTCCCTTTAAACATTCCTTATTGCGGAGGGTATTTCCCTTCAGCTTGTTAAACACATCTGAAATTCTGTCAACCTTTCGGACCTGAAACTGTTTATTGCTCTCATTAATTTCCACTTAATCAGTTCAGAATGTTCAAGTGCATGTCATCTTCTGACGACTCAAAGGAAACTGTAAACAGAAACATTAAAATGAAAGATTTCCGGAAGGACTCCCGGAGTAATCACACTGACACTCTAAAGCTAGGGAAGGATTAAAACGTTCTTAGGATGTCCCAACTGCAATAATTTTGAATTCCAGGGAAGAAAAATTCTTAAGGACAAGTAACACCCAGTCTTGTAGACAGAGCTAACAAATATTAAGAGGTGTTTGTCAGCACTTTTCCTACATTACCAGAGAGACAACTTGATTGGAAACTCCAGGACAGACGGACAAGCTTCTATCATGAAATAAGGAAGATGAGGAAGACTTTTGATCAGACTCTGAATGGATTTACATTTGTTAAATTTTGTCTCTCTTTAACCACACACACCCCTGAACTCTTCTCTGTATTTCATGCTGTATTACCATTTACGCATATGGAGAATAGGCATAAAACCTCTCTGTAAAGCAGGAGAGCTTTAGATGGATCCTGGTGTAATTTAAATGCAAAATGGCACGGGATGAAAAAGCATCAAGTATCCTTTTCAATGCCGTGATCTTAAATGGCTTCTGAAAGTAACTTAGCAGTATTCTCTAAACAGTTTACAAAGAATCAGGCCCAGTCATGAAAAAAATATAGAAGTTCTCCGTTATAACAAACTGCTCATAAGCACAAAAAGCGACGACATAAATTGAATCCAAATGGTGAAATACGAATTCATGTAGAATTGTAAGTTATCTGCTGTGCAACTGCTCTGTTCAGTTTTTACATAGACTACAGGTTTTATAGCTAACGAAAAGCAACTGAAATTCTAATTAATTGTATTTTTACTGTAAGACATCTTTGACTTTCTATGCAGACTAGCTACTGTCAAAAATAGATTTTCAAGATAGTTAAAACCCTATCTGTGAGAATAAATCCACATTTTGGGGTTTGCCTTTTTTGATACAAATATTTTAAACTTCTATTATTTCTGTTGCAGTTCATACATACCAACCATAACTGCACAAAGTATAAATCACTATTTCATGTATTCACAGCTGCTCTGATATGTCATGATCAGCCAAATCATCCTCTATAATAACACTTGCTAACTCTAAACAGTCTGGGAGAAAAATAAAAGAGGGTATGGCAATGTATTTTACCCAATGCCACTATGCAGCTACTTAGTTCCTCCCACCCCTCGATTAAATGAAATTACTTATTTCTTGGTAAAGACACTTAGTCTAAAGACAAATGTCTTGACATGTAGATATATCTTAAAAATCCAGAAAGGAGGTTGGTTTTTACAAAACAAAAAAGAGAGATCATAATAGCATTGATGAACTTCCTAATCACTGTTGGAGAGTGGCAGTTGTAGAAGGTGCAACAAGGTCTGCCAATCTGGAGAAACATAAAAGAGAGGCTGTGGAAGACGGGGAGACTGGAGGAGAAAAAAAAATATGAAGGCAGAAGGTAGGCAGAAGACAAGTGAGAGAGAAATAAGAAAAGTTGCCAGCAGGGTGCATTATGAGAGGGAAGCCGAGAAGGATACGCATTTGGTAAGAGGTCTGCAATGTACACGCTGTTATAGGGCGACTGCAATAGCATCCCAGACTAGTGCTAGTCACGTTTGTTTGGCTTTAGTAAAAGTGAACTAAAAACATCAGCAACTTGTTTGTATTGTTTAAGAGCTTCTTTCGGCTCCTTCTTTCCTGTTCCCTACAGTCCAAAAATGGGATAAATTAAATCTTCTGAAGAATATTTCAGTTCTGAAGCATGATGTCATCTGTTCTGCAGTGGGAATTAGACTTCATTAGCAGACCCGGAGGGCATGCTGCAAGGCACTTCCATTTTTACAGCCTGCTACACAGAGTGGGGGTTTGATCAAGGTGAGATCAGCGTATGGGAAAACAGGTTAATGTTGCTGAATGGTTGAGTTCTGTCTGTCCCTGTGATTTGTTTCAGCGATAATGAACTGGAAAACAGTTTTGTGTAAGTGAATCACAGACATTCATCCTGCAGAAACATCTCTGTAGACCTGAACAGGACACTGTGCAAGTACCAAAAAGTTACTGGAATGTACAAACCATCAGGCTTTATATGGAAGTATGGAACTATAGACAGGTGAAAAAATGAAAACATAGAGCCCATGAAATTATCAATTTTTTTTTTTTACTTTTTACCAACGAGATCAACTCCCAGAGAGCAAGATGGTAAGAGCTCAGCTCTGTGAGACAAGTCTTTAGTGTGAACTATCAGGATAGCATTAGCTATTTAATGGTTGTTCATCAGCTATTAGCATGAAAAAAATTCTATTTTTAGTAAACTATCAATCTCGAGCACAACGTTACACTCAAAAGGAACCAATCCATGGTGCTCAGAACAGCAGATGTTACTATGCTATTACATTCAAAAAGGGATTTAAAAGCAGAGGAGTCATTGCTATCATATGCTTGCATGCACTTCACTTTCATAAAAGTAAATGAAACTAGAAGAGTTTCCAAGGAGAACATCCAATTTATCCTACCAGCATGAAAAGAGGCAGTCATTTGATGATAAAGCACTAGCATGAGTAAGCCCATGTACTCAAGTTTGGGCTTGGAAATGGAAGGCGATAGCCTTCACCTACAAAGAGATTTTTTTGAATATGTTAGCGAGTTTTTAAAATGTTTGTTTCATTTATACAGGACCACTACACCCCAGGCTTAAAAATCTATCAGTTGCATGTTTACACCTTCACAAAGATAACAAGAGGCTGGAAGAAGTTTTGGTTCTTTCTTTGTTACACACGTTTATAAATCTGGATATCTAAGTATTAGTTTCTCAGAGCAACTCCCATTTAATATTTAAATTACGCAGAGAACTACATTCAGCAAACTAACCAAAATCTTTCCCAAAGGAACAGATGTGGTTATTTGTAACAGTAAAAAGATTAGGCTTGGACTTTAAAGACATTTTCCCCACTTGACCTAGGCTTAAAATGCATTGGGAACACTTACTTTCGTTCTAACTCTAAAGCTCACTATGAACCTGCAACTCATTCTCCTCTAGTGAGATCATCTTTAGTTTCAATGGAGCACTTACAGAATTAGCTGAATGATGTTGCTCATGACCAGAACTATGATCCTGGACAGTCCTCCGCAACTACTGCCCAATTGCAAAGGTGCCCAATTGCAAAGGTGCCCACATTTCTCAAATTGTATCTTAAATTCTCCAGATGTCTAAAACTCCATTCCTTCAAATGCCCAAAGCTGTCAAAGACTGGGCAACACTATATGGCCTAATATCTATTTTGATGTTGCTCTTAAGTGATTTAGGCCTTGTAATGTAACAGAGCACAGACATTAAGTTTCTGACAACCAGATTTAAAAAGATGCCCCTATTTGATGGCCAAAACATATACAATATTAAAAACAGGTTTGATAGAAACCAACCAATGACAACTGTTTGCTAACCATTTGTTTTCACAGATCATTTTACTCACTTTTCATTTAATTTGTACCTGCTCAGAAGATTTAATCATCTGAAGAGATTTAATCAGGCAAAATGAAAACTTAAGATTCATGTTTAAACTTTAGTTTCTACAGAAAAAATAAGTATGTTTTCAACAGTTTCTATCATTTAGACAGAAGACTGTGCAACCAGCCCAGATCAGAAAAAAAAGACGTATTATCCCAGAAAAAAAGGAAGTTTAAGTGAGAAAACATTTAGGAAAAAATACAATCACATTTCTAAAAGCTGTGCTTCTATCCTGAAAATGAGTAAGAGAACAACACTGTGAGATACATTGTTTATTGTGTCTAATGAAGTAGCTTGAAGTTTAAGAACAGTACAACCTGACAGTCCCACAAAATGCCTCTGGATTTTGGAAGATGAAATACCTTTGATCTAGTTTGTGCTTCATCATCACCAAAGAGCACAGCAGAGTCCACTCTCATGGCTGTATTATGCTGCCTTAGGTCCTTCTGGGTTTGATGTTGTTTATTAAACTGAATGTCTTATTAAGGCACCAAATAGTAAGCAATTAGCCAGAGATAACATGAAGAAAAATGGAGAAACAGGCTCTTTAATATATATGTCACAGCTTTAGGTAGACGTATTATGACTCTTGGGACATTGCTTTGAAATATTTAATTATAATTCCTAAGTCTAGATTCACATGTTTCTTTCTAGAATTGAGATCATTCAAAGGTCACTTGTGAAATCATCATGGAGCATATATCTCATTACAGTCTGTGACACAAGTTATGCTTTCCCTGTAAACCTGGGGAAAAGAAAATATACCCCAAAGAACAGCAAGGTAATAAAATCTGACAATCTGACAATAAGAGAAAACTTATCATAAAAAAAAAAAAATCTAATAATGGCTCCTAGCACTTTTTAATCACAGCTACTGAACTGTTGCATCCTGAGGAACACGGCTTGTTTTAATTATTTATTGGGAGTTGATGGTTTATTTGGAAGAAAATGCAATTATATTCTGACACTTTAATCACTATCAGTTTGTTTTGTTCCCCTGCTACTGCTAAGAGGAAGGTTACCTTCCTATGGAAATTCTGACATTTCTATAATTGGTTTTGCAACTCTTCCAAGAGACTGAAAGTATTCATATTATTAAATTTGTGCAAAAATTGGAGTTAAGATATTATTAAGATTGATGGCTAATAACACCAAACCTCAAATAGATTAAATTTCTCCTTTCACATGCTATATATAGTCTTTGGGAAGCAAAATCTCTACTGACGTCAAAGATGGAAATCAAGCACAGCCCCCTAACAGACCCATTTGAATAGCTCCAATATTCAGAAAAAAAATTAAAAAATATGAAAGACTAGCAACTCAAAGGCTCACAGAATGGTTGAGAACTCTGCTCCACTGAAGTCAAAGGGAATTTTGCTAAATTTAGCCTTCAGGTTAGAGGTTTGTTCTTGCCCGTGGATCAAAACCAGGAAAAACAAATTAAGTTCTCAAAAATGCTGCGGGGAGCTGTGGCTAGTTTCAGTATTCGGAGTATTTCAGAATATTCAGTAAAATATTCACACAGCTGTAAGTAGCTGAATTAAATATTTAGCTTCAAGATGAAGTTAACTCATTCAGCAGAGATTCTAACATTGTTTATACATAACCACATGATGAACTTGCTAACCGTCCTTCAAGGAGCACTACACACGTAGCTGTGAGAGTGGAAAGGGAGAGGAAAAAGAAAACACCATAAGCAGTGGGACCAGATCATACCAACATCATTTAGGCTGACTTCGGCACCCGTACAACTGCGCTTTCATCCTTCTGCTGTACTGTCCAGGGACTTTAGGGCACACTAAGTTATTCTGCAAATGAGAGGCAGTCTTGGTTATCAGGTCACTTCTCAGTGACCTGAACATGGGTGGGCCATCACCAAGCCTGAGCTTCACTCCACAATTTTCAGCAGGACTGATGCTCTGGCCTAATGCCGAACGAGTGGTTACGCAGGTCCCAGCCAGCACGGAGCAAGCTCGGGCCTCTCTAACCCTGCTGAGGGCCCCTTGCACGGCCTCTGAAGAGCACAAAAAGGTTGCAGGGACAAATGAAGCAGATATGAAGTGCCAGGCACTTAGACATCACACCTAAGAACAGGGACACACATTTGTTTTCCCAGCCCTTGAGTCTCACCGCACCACTGTGTAGTTCAAGTAAACATTAGAACACCTAACCGCTTATCTCCAGCGGACCTATGCTATGTAGCCTTAAAGGCTTACCTGTGTCAACCAGCAAGGTAAAGAGTAATCCGGGGTTGCAGAAAATTGAATGGTCCAGATGCTCAAACAAAGCCTAGCTTCCTAAAAGCAGACAGTGTTTGGACAGTCAATAGTTATGTCAAATACAGCAAAACGGAGAGCAATTTTAAGTTCTACATAGGATTTGGAGAGAACAGAGGAAAACATAGATTGGTGGATCTGTCAACAGCAGAGCCCCCCATGCCAACCCAAACAGTATGAACCATTCAAAGAGAACTGATTTAAAACACACTTATCCAATATTAAAGTAGCAATAGGTAATTTGAAGAGAACGATACACTTGTTCAAATTATCCCCCACGGCTCATAACTACCTCACTTTCTGCCCTCGGAGTTTTATCAGTGTTGTAGAAGACATTTATTGACTTATTTTCCCTTCTGTTGCCAAAGCATACCAAGGTTAATGCAGTTACTCAGCACCTCTGATGCAGCCAGGAGAAAATTTAACTTAAAACATACACGCTTTAACAAAGTAAGTATAAAATTGCTAAAGGAAATAGTGACAAGAATTGTTTTCAAAGTGTCCCAGTTCGTAAATGACAATGGCAACTCTACTCTTTATTTCCTGTAATGGCAAACACTAACAAGGAGCTGAGCATCGGCACAGTCCAACCAAGTTCAGTCATGGAATTAGACAACACCCTACAAAAAGCCATCAACAATTTGTTGAAGCAGGATCTCACAAATTTGATAAATACTGACCTATAGGGCCTTTTATTTGGAAAAAAGGCCCTCCTCAGGTTGCCATGTGAATTACTCAAACTACTTTTCTGTTTTCTCTGGGTCATCTCTGAGAACTGAACCACAGAAACCTTTGCATTCAGTCCCTATGCTGCATGAGTCTTCTGGGAAGTTAAAAAAAAAAAAAAAAAACAAAAACACCCAAAAAACCCAAACAAACCACACAACAACAAAAAAACCCCACCCACCCCACACACAAAGGAAAGCAACTCCTTTAATATTGGAAAAAGGTGCCAGGTTTGTTTAAGTGTACCATACGCCTAATTTAGGAAATCAATCCCCCCTTTATAGTCAAGATAGAGTGGACACTTTCCCGTAAGGAGATCTGATGCACTGACACACACGTCCTTGCTCACCATCCTAGACCCGATTCACTTGCATACAGCCTGTTCAGGTGAACGACAGGATTCCCCTCCAGTCTTCATACAAATAAAACGCATCAGGTTTTCTTAACACACGCACTACAAACATTGTAAACATACACAACTGATACACTTCATCAATGACAAAGTTATTCTTAAAAGCTAAGTTAGCCTGGGGTAGATGGCTTTCCACTGAAGTTTAACGGTTCATTCTTGTGAAAAAAGAAAACCTTCTTCAGCACAAATCACGACGCTCCTTGCACTCAAAAACATGCTTTGAAATATACTGCAGGTCCTCATGGCACTCCTAGAGTAGGGGGAGCAGCAAATCAAATTGTGATTATTTTTTTAAATCCCACATATTTAGTCACATAAATCTTGTGCCATTAGACTTATCTTAATCCATCATAAGACTTGCTTTATCTTTTAGCTGGGTTTTTTTTCCATTCTAGGTTTTCATTTTTGAGGATGACTTTATAATCTACTTTATTATTGCTCTTATTAGACAAGACAGTTGTATTACCAGGTGCAGGTAATTTCTTACAATCTGCTTTTATTATTTCCAGGCCCCCAGTTCCTGATACGATACAGTAAGCTCACAAGACAGAGTGTAGTAAAACAAAATATCCTGACACTGCAAAGACAGACATTTTCTAAACTAAATATTGTTGTTGTACTATGCCTAGTGTAAACCACTACACCCAGTTCCAGCAGATATTGATACATATCCATTTGCCTGACTTAGAAGAAAGATTCTCATACAAGCTTATTTCCTCTGTTTGCCAGTACACTGAAACATGAAATATATCTAAGCTTATTCCCAGCTGAATAACATGAAATATCTAGGTCATTCACCTGTGTGCTACTCCTTAATTACGTAGCTCTTGGTACTCCCATTGAAAGAATACATTCCATGATAAACCGAGGAGTAAACTGCTGAAATACCAGTGAAAAGCTTTTCCAATCCGATTCAAACTTTAATTTAAAACTGAAATCAGAATAACAGGGGTAGACCCAGGGATAGACAATAAAAGAGGAAAAGCCAAATCAGTGTTTTACAATATGGCTCTCTGTTTGCAGATGATGGCATATGTATTCTTGGTCTAAATACTCTCACGCTATAAAATGGAGTATGCCATTAAGTTATGAATTTCACCCATGATTTTTTATATAGAGTACCTTCTAATAGCTAATTAACATGGATTAACATAATCACAACATGAAACGATCAAACAGTTAACTGAATGCAAAGTATAAGGGTAGAAACTAAACAAAGTACCTGTAAAAAGTGAACTGACAAGAAGGTATTTACTTGTACAACTATTAATAGTTTAAAGGTCTACTACACTGCCAACAAGCTTCTATGAACAACTGATCTGCTCCAAGGACACAAAAAAGCTCAGATGAGGAAAAAGTTCCCACTCGACTCTTTTTCTTTTTTTTTTTTTTTTTTAAAATGTGACACCCCTCACATCTGTGAGGCTATGCTATCATAGCATAAGCAAAAGAATAATCAAGATACTGATCAGTACCAGAAATGAAACACAGTCAGAATCTTAAATCTGGCCATTAATCTCTTAAAATTTAAAGTTTTCTCCTGAACTCTTTGATCCAAAGCTATTCTTGTAACGTTTTTGGTGCGGTTCAAAGTCAAAGAAGGATAAGACCTATTTTCTAGATGTACTTCAAAGTTAGCCCAAGCTGGTTGAAATCTCAAGAGATCAGTGCTTCCCTTTTTAATCAGTATCATGATAATTTCAGTCCCTCATGTTTAACAGATTATTTCACTGCAGTTGTCAGACACTTTTTTTTATTTAAAATATTCTTCTCATATGGAACGAACTTTTCTTTTACTTTCCTTGAATTCAACAGAACCAGAACATCTAAAGAGCGCTGTGTTTTCACCTTGAATTTGCCTTCATATTAATACATCTGTATTTTGCTGTAAGAAACATCTGGGGCAACTTCAGGCAGCCTTTCAAAAATATGGTAGTCCATATGGCAGAACAAACGCCACGAGAGAAGAATAAATTCTCTTGTTATTGCCATTTAATTTCACTTGTAGTTAAATGAGGAAAAATAACATTTTTATAGCCAGCAGCCCAATTTGGTGACACCGCATGCCTCCAAGCCAGAAAACACAAGCGCAACCCTCTTCTTGGCCTAATCACCTTATATTGATAAAGGGCTGCAAAAATATTATTCTCTTAAAAGACAGGATGAGCACGAAGCACAGTAATTACTCTTAAAAAGCCACATTCTTTGAAAAGAAGCTAAAATCTAAACTACAGAATATACTGAATAAAAAGACAAGTACCATTGGGCCTCCACTGCACAAGGAGAAGCACATGTAGGTCTGGAATGCAATTTATATATTTTGCAGTGAACACGTTATTCAAATCTCAGAAAAATCTGGGAAGCAGGGACAGGAGCCCAGCTCTTCCCACGTGCAAATAAGCATCCTCACAACCAGCCACATTTCCTCCTAGGTTGAAGGCATTCTTTGCTTATAATAGTCAGTTCTGCTCCGAGAATACATTTCGCCTCACGAAAATTCTTATCCACAGTACATAAGCATCACGTGTTTTAATTGATAGACCAAAACCAACCTAGATAGTAATAATCTTCACTACCACCATTTACTTAACTCAGTAAAATAGTAGGTTACACTAAAAGAATATAACACACCAACTTGCTACTTTTTTAATTTTTATTAATAATGATTCCGAGGCATCACATTTAAACTGAATGTGCACAAAATAGAAAAATCAGTTTTGTTCACATTTGTAAGTTACAGCTGCATAGTACATTATATCACAGTTCTACGTACAGAGTAGAGAAAAATATTTTACTGAGAGTGGTAATCCTGAGAAGGGTAAGCAGCTCATAGACAGTAAATTTCTCCATTGTGAGAATTGCTATGTGAAAGTTATCACTATAACGGATCTAGCTAAATTCTCTACGTAAGGAGAGGTGGCAAGAACATATCAGACAGCCCTGAACAAGGAGCTACATAAAACTAACCACCGTAGGAACTCCCATGCTCAGAAACATCCTCGTGACATAATTCTGCCATCAGTCCCTTTATGAGAGGGGATTAAGAAGTAGCTGCCGATATACCTTGGTTAAAGATGACTGTCTTTGCTAAGCTAGTTTCCCCACGGTGCTCCAAGCAGGGGGCAGGGAATTTAAAAAAAAAAAAAAAAAAAGGGGGGGGGGGGGGGGGGGGGGGAAGAGGAGAGAATTGCATCAAAAGATGGAACTTTCCCCTCCCCACAAGAATATAATAGAAATACGTAGGAATCACCCGAGCATTAGCTAGTCCCTGTAGGTCACAAACAAGAGGAGGGGTGAAGGCAGGTTCCCCTGATACAATCATGACAATCAAATTCCCATTTCAACTTAAGTAGCAAGAATTTAGTGTCTCTTTATTGACTGTCAAGACCTGACTAGACAGTAAACATCTCCATCTCCTCTCAAGTTTCACTCTTACTTGCTGTAAATATTTTCTCACATCAAGCAAGCACTGGTAAAATAATATAATGCTACTCAGCTACTACACTTCTCAGAGTTTACTTCTAAGACTTCTTAGAATAGTATTTGTGCCATTGGCATAGCTGTGTCCCTCACTAGAGGGAACTGCATACATCATCTTTTAATGGAAGCAGAAGTTTTAATGTTTATGGTATTTTATGCAAGACGTTTCGTAGTTATAGGATGCAATCAGTAGACTTCTTTCCTTAAAAGGCTTTAAATCACTGTATATGCCTCAGAAGAAATCATGCTGTTTTGTGTCACATTTTTATGTAACATTATGATAACAACTGTTTAATACTCCTAAAAAAAACCCAAACCCCAAAGAAAACAAAACACAACTAAATATCCTCAACCACAATTTAAAAGTTAAAAATTCCAATGCTGAGGAAAAAATGTTTGGTACTTGAACCGCACAGATAACAAGGTGGCTGATTTTTCAGCAGATTCCCAAAATGCTATTTTGAACAAGATGAAAGCAGAAATCTTGACCGGATTACTTCTATCGCTGACCTTCCAACCTTCCTGAACTTCTTTGTCAATTTATTAAAGGGCTTTTCTTCCCAGGCTTCAACTACAGACTTAACAGGGTGTAGCATTAACCGAAGTTTTGGCCCGCAACCTCCAGCTAGCCAGCCAGCCAGAGTCGTTTGTCAGCCTCTCCCTCCTGCTGAACCCAAAAGCAAGCCCACCCTTGCAGGACTATCCCTAGGGCATAAGAAGTCAAAGCATCAGGTCATAGAACGAATCCTCTTTCTTCAGACAAGTCTCTGAGGCAAAAGGCTCCACGTGTTGACTCAGAACCAGGCCTTTGCTTCGGGAAGGCAGCGGCTGATGCAGAGAACGTTTCCATCGGCACGAGCTACAGATCTGCTCCCAACTGCCTTTTCCTTTTCCCTTTCCAAATCCCTCCCTCCGCGTCTCACATCTCTCACAGGCTTATCGAGGCACGACTGACCAAGCTCACCCCTCCTATTAACCCCGTTAGAGACCTACAAAAGACAGGCCCAGGTTCATCTGCCCAAAATGGGAAGATAACGGAAAGCGAATTCAGAAGCCCAAACGAGGCAGAGGCCCTGCCCGGTGGCAGCGGGCGGCTCCAGGCTGCCGTCCCCGAGCAGCGCGGAGCCCAGAGCAGCGCTCCGAAGGCAGTCAGGGCCAGCCGAGAAGCAACTCCGTTTCCTCACAATTTAAGGAGAGGTCATCCTCAAGCAACCAGCCTGAAAGCCATGGTAGGTGCCTAATCAAGCCAGAAATTGCTTCCCTGGTGTCAGCTCAGATGGAAAAAAGAAACTGCACGTCATCACCCCAAATAGCGAGCTGGAGTTACATTTCTGCACGATGGCAACTTTAAAGTAATACACAAACAGAACAGCATGGGTCCAAAAATTTTGCCCTGTAGGATTTCTCAGAGGACTTTGACTAGACTAGGAGAAAATCCCATCCGTAAAATTATGTTTACTGCATGAAATAAAGTTAGTATGAGACACTTCACGCATCCTCCAGATACTGAAAAGGGTATTGAGAACAACTTTGCCGAAGAAATAAAGGAAAAACCAGTTGTAGGGAAGGAGATGTTATAAACTAACATTTACACATGAATCATTAACACATTAAAGGCACAGGGAGCTCTGGAAATGTCTGAATCCCAAATGAAACACTTTTGAAACTACTGTAATACTGTTCAATGTACTGTAACAGTCAAAAGAGTAATACATTGCTATTTTACATAAGAAAGGGAATAGGATGAGGTGAAAGATAGTATAAAGTCATCATAGAAATCAAATTTATGCTCAAGTGGTATATTTTGTTCACTTGAAGATTCTTCATTTCAAAAGGAACAGATGATAGCTGATTAATTCAGACAGATGATAGATGTGATCAGAAGTGCTCAGTCTCTATAACCAGTGATAGGGTAAGGGAGAGATTCTCGAAGAAATATAATAAACTGCCAGAAAACACAACCTGTGAATTTCTATTCACCTTTTCTTGCAAAAGATGACCACTCAGACAAGTACAAAAAGGAAAATTCAAAACCCTTACTTATCATCCCTTCTTCCCTACATAGGGCAATTAGTCTGAAATTTGTTGCTACAAGGTTATGACCTAAATGACAACAGCAGAATAAATAAATGGTCAAAGTAAATTTTTGTAATCAGTCAGGAGTAAGGACAAACAAACCAGCCAGCAACTAGCCTTGTCAGTTCATGAGTTTAGGAAAGAAAGTTTCTCCTGCCTTTTCAAGGAATGTTTTTGAACCCTTTTTTCCATTTAATTTCTCCTTTTCTGTCTCTCTCATCTCCTTTTTTAAGCCAGTATTCGAAGAGGACAAATTCAAACGCTGAAGCTTCAGTTAAGAAGCAAAAAAATGATAAAGGATGTCCTTAAGTGTACTGTCTTCCCAGACTGTTTTTTAACACATATATACATATTTATACACACACACACGGATATACACACACACACTGGATCTACTGATTATAGACTTGCCACCGGTTTCCACCAGTATTAAGTTTAGGGGGGGGAGGCAGGATATGTTTTTACGGAGAGCATTTAATTTAACACTCAATTATAATTTTACAGTGGCCACTGCATGTAAAGGAGATTTTATTTTGTGATGAAGCATGCTTACCATAAGCACACTCTTTTTGTACATATTTCTCTTCCCCCCAGGGATAATAATTTCTTTAAGCATCTCTTTAAAGCAGAGATCCATCCCTGATAGAAGCTATTCTGTTAACAAGATGGAATCCAGAAAATAGAGCAATGAAGCTGAATTTTTGAAACAACTCGATTGCACTTTTACTAAAGAAAAGATTTCATTTACACCTATTCAGCTGTTTAATCTTGAATACATCTTGCTGTCTCTTCAGAAGAGCACGCTTCCACTACAATGTATTATCAAATTACCCATCTTATTTCAGTTCAACTGGTTTTCAATTGAAAACGATTATCTACATTTCCCTTCATTTTGATTTTTTTCTCCTGGCTGGCTCATTATTCCTCTCGTTTGCATATGAAATCAGTCTTGCTTTTAAACTGGGAATTATCTCTGCTTCCCAGAGAGGACAGAGTGCTCAGTCTGTAATGAACTTTATATGAACTACATAGAATAAGACCATACAAAATGGAGCAGCAGGCTTTAAGACATAAATATACCTGCATGCATTACTTAAGGTCAAAAGTAACAAAGGTATTTGAAGTATTAGCAACTGTGAGATGAAACTGCATAATCTTCTGCCAAGAAAAGAGTCAAGACGCACAAACAGGCTCAGATTATGCCGATCACAGTGAAGTACCTTCTGGAAGTTAGGGGGATGGTTGGGCTATTAACTGTGCTCCTGACAGCCTGTTTTTCCACGAGACTACTCTGCTGCCCAGCAATCCACAGAACAAAGCAAAAACCATAAAGCCAACCTCAGAGGAGTGTTTGCATGCACGCTTCGAAGAGCTATAACCTAGAAGTTGGCCCTAATAGCAACCTTCCAAACCTAAAAGCAGAATTAGTGGAGATGAAGCACGTACTGCCAGAATCTTATACCATACGTCAGCCACATAAACCAAGAAGATACCTGGACTCCTTGTTTCACTTTTTGGCTTTTAAATACCCTGGGTACCCAAAGTTACATCTCCGGGCACACTTAAAACCAGCCAGATCTAACCAGCTTGGGAGGAAGACAGATTAAAACCTAAGGAAAAGGCAGAGGGAGTTTAGTATCTACCCTTTGGACACGCTACCTATACCTAAAAGGGAGTGCCTGCTGGATTGCCGCAAGGCTGCAGCCTGTCCTCAGCAACTGCTGCCGCCAGAGCAGCGGCAAGGCACAGACGATGGACTGCCGCTTCCTGAGGGACAGTGAGCTGAGCGTAATGTATTTCAGCTCTGTCCTGGGCCCCCGGGCAGGGGGTTTGGGTGGAGACCCCAAGCGAGGCTGGCCATGGCCGCCAGGGACCTGCTCAAGAACCCGCTCGCACCTAGCAGAGCCCTCCTTGAGCACTGCCTCACCCCACCAATGCACCCACACGCCCTTCCCAGCCAACACACAGCAGCACAAGCAACGGCTCTGTGCCGGGCTGGGGCAGTAGAAGATGCCATGGTCGGGTACAGGAAGAGATGGGACCACGCTGACACATGCGAGAAGGGCTACGGTGATTACCGCTGAACAAACACCAAAACCAAAAGGACGCGTGCAAGCCAGCCTAGAACCCCAGATGTATCTTCTCAGCTTTCCTACCTGCTAGGCGACAGGCTCGGGCTTCTTCTTGAAGACAACCTAATGATGTTACAGCAGATAGGTAGGCAGACACAGCTCACATGTACCAACTTTTCAGAATGCCTACCAAGGCCAACAAAGGACATATAACAGTCACTCATTATTTCTAAATGCGTAACTCTGCATATGGTCAACATGATCAAGTAGTTCTTTTTTTCCCTCCCTTTCCCAAAGATTTACCATGACCTGAGTCATCTCGTTTACAGGCTTTTTCCAATAATGAATTTGGTTTTATTCCATTTCATTGGTATGATTTCTGATTTATAAGTACATTTAGAGCCCCATCAATTACTATTTTCCATCCATTTAATATGCACTAGCTGACTGTATGTTTGCTTATTTTCTTCGCTAAATGCCAGATGGTAACCAGTCAAATGCTCTAAATACTTCCACTGCATTAATAACACTACAGTTGCAAACCAAACGCGTTATCTCATCAGAAGAGATAAAGTGAGTTTAAGAAAATCTATTGTCTATAAATGCATGCCGATTGGCATTAATTATCTTATAACTTCTTTTAATTTTGTATTAATTGAGTCTTGTATCAGGCTCTTCATTATCTTGCCTGGATTAATATTGGTCTGACAAGCCTATAATTATCCTGGTCATTGAATTTACCCATATTAAATAGAGCACAGCATTATCTTATTTGCAATCCTCTGGAACCTATCTAATATTCTGAGACTTTTTGAAAATCAAAATTCTATTGATTTCTTCCTACTGTATATTTAATTGTCTGGTAAATATTCACAATTTAACTTGTAAGTAATTTTCTTTATTTTTATCGGTAGATATGGACATATATAAATCCACACATACACCTTAATTTTTTTTTTGTGAGACACTGCCCCCCCCCCCCCCCCCATTTTACTAGTTGCTAGTTTAATTTTCTTTTTATTATTTTCATTATTCTCACATAAATGTATAAATAACTTCTTTGGTCACTTTTCAATAAACACCACAAGCTTCTGTCTTCTGTCTTTACCCTAAATTAGCAAAACACTTGAGCTTATGCACTGTTTCAATCACATGATGCAAAAAATTAAGCTCATTAATTTTCTTTTCAAGAACTGTAAGTATATTTAAAGGGGGGGGAAATCAGTTCTTCAGTTATAAGCTTGCTTCCTTGAAAATAAGCACATGTAATAGGGCTTTGATATACCAAGAAGTCACAACCTTAAGTTACTTAAGCTTCCCCTGCCATCTGTACAAAACTATAACAGGAAAAAAAAAAGAAATGTTTCCTTTCAAAATTATCACAAACTTTTTTAACATTCCTTTTCAACAAGAGATAAAAGCCTTTCATTAGCCAGATTAGATTAAGAACTGTTTTAAATTTTTGTTGAAACTTTGATAAGACACTGTGGACACGTACCCTCATTGCTTTGAATGTAAGTGTTAACAAATAATCATACTCCATTCTTAAGCAGAAAAAGAGAAAAAAAGGTTTGAGAAATACTCAGGCATTACCCTACCGGTTTTCAAACTAGCTAGTTACAAACTGTGATTTTGCTCTAGTTTAATTTAGACTGATTCCTAACTGCACTTATCAGGATAGTAACCTAAATACATCAGCAAGCATTTATTAAAAGAGATCTTTCTGCCTTTGCAATCAAAGTTACAAATAACAAAAAGAATTTGCTTTGTGAGAAAAGAACAAAGTGGCAAAAAAGTTTTGGAATTTTTAAACTGGAATTAAAAAGTTAACTTTACTGTCAAATGCATCAAATTCATGGACTTGAAACCAAAGGCTAGTATGTATTTGAACACGCAGTTTCCCATTTAACTACTATAGAGAGTTCCACGCATCACAGAATAAACTCTAGATCTCTGTTTTAGGGCACTTAGTCTCACTTTCACTACTTTCTATTTAATATGACTGAGTTCACTTATTTAGGAGGCAGCTGACATTCCTTCCATTTTTGCTACATCCTTTTTATAGGTTTGCTTAGAGATAGACTCTTGTCTAACAAAACTCTTCGACAGCCCAGAAGCCCAGGCTCTCCACTGCAAAACACTGTTTACAAAATATTTTTGGCACTCTGAAAGAATTAGAGATTCTCATTTAAATTTTATGACACAGCAGCCAGAAGCAACATTAAAATTTTTAGGTCTAGAAGGGACATCCAAATGCCATCACAAATTCCAATCATATGCTGCTGGGACATCTAGTCTTGTAAGCATAAGTGTCTTTTGGCAAAGAGAAAATCCTTTGAGTAAACATCACATCCTCTCACTTTCTTGCTTACCTTTACCTTAGTCCTGTGAAAAATGCAGATGCACCTTTGCCTCCAGACCGCACAAGTGAACACAGAGAACAAAAACACTGCCATACACAAAGATAGGTCCATCAGAGACGACATTCAAATGTTTAACCAGCTAGGAAAATCGTAATATGAAGTACAGACCAGCTGGAACTTAGAGTTGCCTCTATGTCTTGGTTCAGGGAAGCACTTACGCAAGTGCTCAACACCAACCTCGTCTCACAACAGTTGTATTTCAGCATCTTTGTAACACAGACAGACTTCAAAGCAGCATACCCCTCCACACACACACAGCATTGCCCAGTCATCTCGCAAAACACATTTTGATTTCAGCACACGGGCTAATACTCTCAATAAGATTAGACGCATACACACACCCAAGCAATCAACAGGTACCTGCATCCTCAGGACCTCCCAGCTCAGGTACAGGTCTCAGATGGCGCATTTCCCTTGCGTGTCATGTTTGGAGGACCAGGAGCTACAGCTCAAGAGGTGCACCACTCTTGTCATCATAAAGGTCAAGGACCAGCTCTTTGGTGCTACTGTTTTTAAGTCACTTTTGGATTTCCTCCCCTTGCAAAGTGTTTTTCACTGCTGCCCAGCTAGCATCAACAACAAACTTTCTATTTTACTGCTACTTTTAACTGAAACGAGACCAGCCTTTGCTCTCAACTTCTTTTTTACCCTCAACTCATCTGGACAACATGGATTTTAACTTAACATTTGCACGAAAAACTTCTCCCGGTCTTCTACTAACCTATATCAATATGCCCATTGTATATTTCTCCAGCATGGCAAGAATGAAGCATGCATTTTGCCTATTTCTGTGAAGCTCCTACAATAGTAACTAATCCAAGTACTCCCTGCAATGCAAGAAAACCCTAAATGCAGTGTTGTCAACACTTTTTTTTTTTTAATCTCACACCTCAGTCTGCTGTTTTTCTCAAATCCTTGGGTCCTAACCTCGTGAGATTACATAAATTCAAGCAGATTTATTTGTTTGCCTTTTTTCCAAATATATTTACAGTTCCGTGATTGTAAAAAAAAAAAAAAAATAAATTCAAAACTCAGTTCAGATGCTCCCACTCATCTATACACATAGAGACTTTCAAATGATCTGTTTAATCACCTGCAAAACACTAGAGGGAATTTCACAACTCAGGAACCTTAAAAGGAAGAACATAGGTTTGTCTAGCTATAAGTCCTTAAGCACAGCAACCAGCCCCAAAGTTTGATTTCATCTAGACAAGAAGAATAGATACACACATAGTGAGTCAATTTTTAAGAGGAACTGACATCTGAGCACCTTGTAAACCCTGAACTTAAATATTTTGGGTTTGCATGCTGGAAACTGGATGTTCTCCAATCACCCATGCTGCAGACTAGGAACTGTTACATAGCTACACATATGTGACACGGATATCTTACTCTGAAAGTTACAAAGGATTTCACCTTTCCCCCCAAATGTTTATGGTCTTCTCAGAATAAAGAATAAATTAAAAAAAAAAAAAAGGCATTTTCTCCTTCTTCCAGGAATAATAGTATAATAAAATAAACAGATGCAAGAAACACTTATGTGTATTCAAATTCTATAAAACTTGATTAATGCGTACTATGACTCCATTTTACAATGTATAATTTTATAGAGTTCTTCCTATGCAAAAATTGCTTTTTTTCTTGTGATTGATCTCAGATTCATTTCAGCTAATTTTGTTACACATTCCAGTGATTAAAGCTGGAGTCACAAGGTGCTTCTTCAATTTCATTAACACCAAAGTGCCTTGGGGTTTTGTTCAGCACCAGTAATACTAGATTTGCCAAAAGCTTAATGGTCAGAAACATTTTCCAGGGTCGTCCAGGGACTTCATATCAAGAACACTCCATGAGGTGAACTCTTCCTGGTCCTCATTTAGGTCTAGTAGAAATTATAAAGCCATAAAAGCAGAATGTGCCTTTTTTTGCCTAATATTCATAATATTTAAAAGACTGGGAAAAAAAGAGGGGAGTGTAAAGTCATGAAGGAAAACAAAATCCTTGTTTGATTTTCCTGCATTACCTGTTTAGGTATGCAGGCAAGTCCCTCAGCATGCATCTCCAAAAAAAAAAAAATAACTATAGCTTCAAAAAAAATACAGTTCTCCTAAATAGAGTTTTGAAGGAAAAGGAAGAAAGTTAAGTGTCTTAACATCCACTTAGCTTAGGTCTAACTCTCAGCACAGCAAGCATTCCACCTTAAAAAGAAGCACATGAGAAGTAAAACAGCATGACCAAATGTGCATATTTTGTTGCATGAATAACAGTGGGGAGCATCATTAATAAAAAAAAAAAAAGTAATTAAGAAGAAGGATACCAATATTTCTTCTAGGTTAAGTGAGAATGCCATAAACATTCTGAAATAGATTTTAAAGCCTTCACTATGGTGAAGGTAGCTCATATTTTTGCTGAAACGTGAATCTGCACAAAGAAAAGGAAATTGAAGATATCCATTGAAAAGGCACTTGAAAAAAAACCTACTGAGCTTCACAGTGCTATAAAGCCATTTTTTAAATCAAGTGCTACATTTACGTGAGCCCATTTTGAAACCTCACATAAAGCTATTGTGTGGAAAGTCTTGATTTTTGTAGTAGGCATAAGAACAACGTGCAAACACAATATAAAACATTTGATTATCTGATCACCCTGTTTCCATCACCACACCTATGAGAAAATTCTTCCAGAAGCACATATCATCTTGACGCTGTTACACTAGAGCCAGTGCATTTTCTCACATGCACAGAGATAAGCAGTGACTCAAACACTGCTGTGGATGATCAGTGGCATGGTAAGTGATCTGCATATGCAGATATGAAGGGCACGACTACCCCTCAAAGCCTGTTAACACACCGATTTATACGAGTGTACCTCTACAGTCAACAGAACACTGCCAATTGACAAAAGCTGAGGAACGAATCCCAAATCTGCACGGTCTTCCTTGCCAGTTCACAGCAACCTGCAGCCTTTATTTCTGTAAGCAGTAATGACAACTGGAGGCATTCAATCCCATGTCATTTTGAGACCATTTATTCCAAGTCAGCTAGCCTGCTGCATTTGCCAAATCAAAATTAAAATGAGTTTAAAAAAATTGTCTGGAGTTTGATTCACAGATACAACAATCGTGAAAGAAAACTCAACCATATTGGTTGAAATATATATATACACACACAACAATATTTTAAAAGTACCAAGAGAAGCTGAATTAAGTTTAGGCCATAACACAAGGATTAGAGTCCAGTTTATAGCAGCTAAAGTGTTTGTTGCAGAAGGTTCTGAGTACAAAGACATGGATATCACTGGCCTTGACTATTAGCTTTAGTAGCACATTTCAGTAACAGTTGTATTTTTGCAGTATACAGAAAATATGGTCGGCCTATGCACATGCAAGAGTGAAGTGACTGGCATCATTACATGCTTAGTTACTGTCAGGTTTAGCAGCACAGAAGGATAACACATTGGGTTTCAATCTTTTGGTGACATTTGATTGTCCTTTACCGATTATTTTCTTGGTACTAAAATAATTGCAAGAAGAAATAAAAGAGAGAGGGATGGAGAAGTGAAGTACATGAATTGTGTATCTTTTCCACCTTCCCTATTACCTCTCTCTCATTTTTCCCCCCTTTTTGACACAAAAGCAAAAGGACTCCTCTTATACTGAATTAGAATGAAATTTGCTTTGAAAATCCCCATCTAGCTCATTAGGTACTGGTACATCAAATCACATGATTACAGTGGGCTGATTAAGAGTTTTCATTCAACGTCCGTACCAGTAGGACCAAGAAAATGCAAATCACAAAGTTTCCCATAGCCACACATTTTTACTATTTAAAAAAAAAAAGCTGTCAATAGACACATTATTTTCAACTTCTCAGTCTTTGAGTCAGTCAGCGAAAGATTTGCAGGAATGTATTTTATCTACGGACTGTTCTCCACAGAAACTGCTTTGGACATGTGTTACTTAATCCGGGCAACAAATATATAGCGGGTGACTTAAAACTTCAGCTTGCGCGCAGGGTGCGTTGGTGCTAGCATTAATTTTCACCGAAACAGCTACTAACTGGCTGTCTCTGAAACTCAAAAAACTGCAAGTATTTTTATGTACAAAAATTAAATTAGATACAGTTGTTTAACAAAGAGTCTCTGACATGACAGGGACACAAATTTTCTGTTATTGCCTACAGTAGGAGCTCAGACCAAAAGAGGAAATCACAGTACTTTCGTACACTTTCTCCCTCCACCTTCAAAGCAGACTGGGTTAGGGAGGTTCTTGATTTTACTCCAAGTAAAAAACCTGTTCCAAAATTAGGCCGACTTCAAGGTTAGCAGCCTTTTCTCTGCAGACTGCACCTGGGGAGCTGGCACAGATCAAGTGATTTGCCAATGTCTCGAAAGGAAAAAAGGATCCCCATTTGAGCCAGGCAACTGCGCCAGATCTCTCCAGACCTACTTCAGTGCCCAGCTTGCCAGGCCAGCTTTTCTACCTAATCAATAAAGCTAGTCACATAATCCATAGCGGGAAAACATTTACTGAGAGTGCCGAAGTGAGACAGACATGCAGCCCCTTCATTTAGGTTTGTAAGGATCAGAGCCCCCAGCACAGACCACTTACAGGAGCAATCTGGTAGGACTCTGACGGATTGGCTCAGGTAGGGCTCTGACAGATGTTTTGCACCCCTGCAGACTGTGTTTGCTATAACGTCTCAACCCAAAGTCAGACCTTTCCTCAGCTGAATGCTGCTGGAAAGCCTCGCCTTCCCTTTAACAGACTCTGCTTTGAAAGAGCTGCTCAAACTCAGACCTCTAAAAACGTTTAAGTTAGACTGAGCATTCAAATGTGGAGATCAGCCGGACCTCCTGTTCAGCCCTACCCAAGAATTAAAGTGGCAAATTTCAAAAGTGCTTAAGTCATTTAGACACAGAATTAATAAAAACCCACACCTAATATTGATCTGCATGGTTCATAAGTGACCTGTCATCTATGCCCACTGTGAATCAATAGCTTTTATCCTTTCGCTTTCCATCTTTAAAGCAGCTGAGCTGTTCCAACACTTTTTGCTCGCATCAAATGTCACAACAAATAGCGATTTAGTTCAAACACTTTTCCAGACTTTCTAGGCTCTGTTCTCCCTCTTTGTGACCTTTCAGTTCTTTTTCTTCCCCATACATGTAAAAACAATGTTCATAAATTTCTCTACAGCACAGAAACTATCTCCCATCTCTCAGTATACCAATTGCTTCCTCTCTATACATAAAAATCGGAAAATTTATTTATAGATAACATATGTATGTATATATGTACAGATGGACTTTTAAACATGGATTTGAAGTTACACATATAATAGTTAATATTCATCTATACTATTATATATATTAAAATATTATACACTTTTTTATATATTATAGTCCATCCATACATTTAGAACCTACTTTATACTTCAAGGTATTACAAGTGCTGTTCAGTATCTGGTGCTCTGAAATTTCACCAGTTCTGTAAGCGTCACTATCCCCCAAAATATACTCATATTTCCTTCAGTACCTCACTCTATTTAAGGAATAAGTGCAACCGAAAACATGTAGGTTTTCTGAGCTAGCAAACAATACATGTATTAAAGCATCTTAAAAAAAAAAAAAAAAAAAATTTGCCTCCATCAGCTGTTTTTGTCCCCAAAATGATAAATTACAATCTTCAAATTCCACGCTGAGTCAGAGAATACATTTTGATCCACCACAGTATTCTCATTTTCTGTCCTTATACACTGAACTTCTTCAGCACTACTCTCATGCACATGGTTATGTTTATGTTTAAAATGTATGGGGAAATTGCAAATTAACAACATCCTAGTTCCTAATGCTTCCATAGATTCAATTGGGATGTAACTTGCCGTGGGAGAGCAGTGGCTCCCAGAAGGCGTGCTCCTGATTTCCACACAGGCACAGGCTCACCAAACACCAATGGACACAGCAACGACCTTTCACTTAGGCTAAACAAAAAAGCAGTTAAACACTCATTTGTTAGCGGTACCCAAAATAAGTCTACCTGCACTAACAATAAAACGCAACAAGGAACTGGAAGTACCAAAACCAAACCAGAAAGCAAGCAGAAAGCAGAGGGATGCTTGCCAGCCCCTCCAGAGCAGTTGAAAGGAGCTGAAGAGGCTCCACAGAGTGAACACCCCCAGAGGGGAATTAGAAACATAAAGCTGTGAGAAAGCCAAGAGAGGCTCCTGCCAGGGGACCGGCAATTTTTTAAACAGGAGTTGATGGCTTTCAGGTCAATTAAATCATACATGTTCACATTCTTTGGATAAGGAGCGTAAAAAGCACCAGCCTTCGTCACCAAATTCTCCTCCCAACAGAAACAAGCTGGAACGAACAAGAATATCACTAATTTCTCAGACTGATTAGTGTTATAGCACACAAGACAGCTGAAAAACACATTTGCTTTCAAATCCATCCCTCATCCATGTTTCCACAAACCGTGAAACAAAACTAATGTTTCTGAGACCAAGTTTACCAGACACAGTGCATTACTTTGATTACAGCATACATTAGATTTCAACAACTCACTCTTACAAGCAGCCTGAGAGCTGATTGCAAACTGAAGGCATAAAACTAAAATTGGGTCCTTCACCTAAAGTACCAAGGAAAAGAAACGAAACAATACACACAAAATAACTACAGAAGCATAGGCACAAATGTTTCACACCAACATGAAAACCTATTTGAAGAAAAATAAAAATATAAGGTATGAAGATGATTTAAAAAACATTTCCAGAAAAGCTAATCAACTGTAGTACTACCTCTTTCCTTATTAAAGATACCTACCAGTTTTGTAAGCTCAAGTGATTATTTTGAAACAAACGGCACAAACATAATTAAACAGCCCTTAGAGTAAGAAGGAATCTCTCCTACTCTTTTTTCACCTTCAAGATAAAGAACAATCCTCGGAGCTGTCTGTAGGCCTTCAAGGATTTGCATGCTTAAACCTTTAGCAAGAATATCCATAAGAAAGATGTCACCATATTTCAAAATAAGAATGCTTTAGTGGCATTTTTGTAGCATAGGCACTATATCAAGGCAGTTATCAAAAAATAGCAGTACAGACAGGAACTTGTCCTGAAACAAAGCAACCTTTTTTCCAGCTAGCGCTGAGGCCCCCAATATAAGTGCATGGACCCGTTGGAGCGAGTCCAGAGGAGGCCACAAAGATGATCCGAGGGCTGGAGCACCTCTCCTGCGAGGACAGGCTGAGAGAGTTGGGGCTGTTCAGCCTGGAGAAGAGAAGGCTTCAGGGAGACCTTACAGCCCCTTCCAGTACCTAAAGGGGCCTACAGAAAAGCCGGGGAGGGACTCTTCATCAGGGAGTGTAGGGATAGGACGAGGGGTAATGGTTTTAAACTGAAAGAAGGGAGATTTAGATCAGGAAGAAGTTCTTTCCTGTGAGGGTGGTGAGACACTGGAACAGGTTGCCCAGGGAAGTTGCGGATGCCCCATCCCTGGATTTGTTCAATGCCAGACCGGATGGGGCTTGGAGCAACCTGGTCTAGTGGGAGGTGTCCCTGCCCACGGCAGGGGGGTTGGAGCTAGGTGATCTTCAAGGTGCCTTCCAATTCTAACTATTCTATGACTCTATGATTTAAAACCACGCGAATAGTGTAAATCAAGTTCCTTGCCCATGAAGGACCCTGGTAACATACAGCTGGCATAGCCTGGCCTTACAGCAGGTGCAGCTCTAATATGCCACAGCCCAGGAACCTTTACCTTGTAGATCCACCATTGTCTGCAACTACTCTCAATCATGCTGAAAGCTGATGGGCTGCAGGCATCTAGTTTCCTTCTCAGCCTAAAGTAGGGATAGCTCTTTCACATTCACCAGTGTAAAAAAAAAAAAAAAAAAAGTTTATTAATCCACTGCCTACAATGCAAAATGTGTTATTTACAATAATTAAAGTTTTAAGCATTCAAATCTTGTCATAAAGTATTTTGAGATATTTGTGCACGTTTAGAGCTGAAAGCAAGCAAAAAATATTAGAATTTTTTTATATATAAAGAAGGTAGAACTTTTTCTGATTCAGCGTTGTTTCAGAGTGAAAATACTATTTTTAAATAAAAATTATTAGAACTTATAACATTTCTCAAAAAAGTGATATAGACAACTCAGAAATGCCTCTGAGATGAGACATGAAACTTAACAGCATTTTCAAGTCAGATCCAATTTCCTGATCAAGTATTTTTTAACCAAACAATTGCAGTTTTCACAAATCCTACACCTATTTGTCATATAACAGTAAAGTCTAAGTGACCAGTTTACTAATGACAAATCAAAGGGTTAAAGCATAGTGGGTCCTGAGAGTTATTAAGATCCTTGCTCACCGTTATTTTCAAACCTGTTTGTTTGGGTTTTCGATTCAGGTTAACATTCTTTGGATCCTACTCACAGCATGAAGTTCTCACATGAGAAATTCACATTTAAATTAATCAGCTATTGGGATTTACCTCTTAAAAAGAGGGGGTTTTGAGATTCAATAGCAAAGCTTATCAATTTTCTAGTCAAAATGGGTATATACACTAGATATTGCCATAATATATACTATCCTTAGGATTATACTAGCAAAGTAGTTAATAAAAAACAAGCCATTTTGAAGCCTTTCTTCCTGGCGGACCACTGAAGTCCAAGAATTCATACAAATCAAAAGAATTCACATAAAGAATTGACCTTAGGCAATGAAGCGTAATTAATTACTGCATTGCTGGATTAGCGCTTATTGGTGAGAATTAATTATTCATTTTTAAAAATAATTAACACCCTCTGTTATGAAGTTAAAAACTCAGTAAAGAAAACACCTTTCTAGTTCATTAAGAGGTAGCCTTTGTCTTTTGGGGGTTCTTTTGGGTTTGGTGGGGGGTTGGTTTTGTTTTGTTTTGTTTTTCGGGGTTTGGTTGTTTGGGTTTTTTTTTTAATTTAATCTTACATGATGGTGCCCAGTCTTCCTTCAGGTTCTGTTACAAGACCCTGTAAGTGAGAGGCAGCACAGCTTGCTTTCTTCAAACTGTAGGAGCAAGCAAAGTTTGTGAGAAGTCAGAAAGTTACATGACCCCTTGATTTGCTTTCCAACACCACGTAATTCTCCAGCTACTCAGATATACCCAGTTTATAAGGAGCAAAAGTTTTCTTTTACACAGGAAGACAGGAAGTGACATTAACACCACAGTCTGCAAACACAATGAGCAGGAGGTCTGGTAGTACTACAAAGAAATCAGTAATAACAGTAACCAGTATTTCTATAGTCCCAAGGACAAAGAAAAGAGAGAGAGAGAGAGAGAGAGAGAGACCGAGCTTTTCAAAATGATTTACATTAAACTTCGGCAATCAGCCCTCTGGGCAGCTTTGCAAAGTGAAGCCTAAAAAATTCTTTTTATCTTAATCTTTCTTTAAAATTCTAGCCAGAGGAAGAAATTCAAGGGTACCTTTTCTGTGTGCCATCATTTATCATCCAGGCTGATATGCAAAGTGACACAGGATATGGAAAATCTCTTTAAACGATATGGGACTCCTTGAAGTTTCTAACAAAATTTGCGTGAACATTCATTGGACAGAGTTGCATCAGTGGTCCTTATTTCTGAACACTGTGAGCGCAACCGTTCTGTTTGCAAGGAAGTCTCCGAAAATAGGAATGTGTAATTCCCGCGGATATTTTTGTATGTATTCTTTCTAAGATTCATTTTCTAGAGCAGAGATTATTATTTTTTTAATTATTATTTTTTCCCCTCCAAACAAAACATTTGAGACTTTTGTTTTTCAGCACATGCACATCTTCCAATATTAAAGACTGACTTACTTGGTAATTATAAAGTTTGATCAGGTGAAAATAAAAATCAATGGTATACACTACTGTAAAAAATTATAATGCTGATTAACTCATGTATTGCTCCAATCCACCTGCTTATACCTACTGTGCATATAGCAAATGCTATTGGAATTATAGTTTTAGAGGAGCAGGACACAATCTGAGCCTTGTTAGACCATTAGAGCTAACTCAGCTCTTTATCTTCTCTCTTGGCTACTTGCACACCCGGTGAACCTTTTGACTACAATTTGATTATTAGAGTATTCTACTACAGTCCCAACAACTTCCATATGAAGTTGAATAGAAGCAGGAGGAAGTCAGCACTGTGAAAAGGCACACGAGCCTCCCAAAGTACAGGCGTTACACTGAATGAAGGAAAAGGGCAGGTGAGTGGCAAGAGCAGAAGACGCAATGATAAACTACAAGTGAAATGATGAACTGAGCAGATCTTCAATCAAATTCTAAAAGCAAATGAGGAGTGCACTGCTAGTGCAGCAAGCCACAAGACAGATATGCACAGGGAACAACTCGGGAGAAGGACAATGAATTTCTACAAAAATTTTCAAAAAAAGAGATAGAAGATAAGTGGCTTGTCAAAAGAGGATTAAAAAGAGAAAATGAGACCTTAATTATCGCCTCATAGGAATAGGCTACTCATGCAAGATAAATAGAGGTAAGATGGATGATAAGAAAGACTCAAGTCTGGAATGTTAGATGCACAGCTGCGCCTCAGAGACTATTAGTTATAAGTGGATGTACCAAGCTGGCCAGAGATGAGTATGAAGTACAGCATGATAAAGTTGGCAGAGCTGTGCACTGCTTGCTTTGTAAAGAATGATCTACAAGCAGTACTGCCATCTGCCAGGCAAAGTTGGAGAACATAAGAGGAAAATTTCATAATATTTTTACACTCTTGTTATTCTTCATGAATCATACACTTTAAAACTGGTTAGAGTATGACAAAATATTTCACTGGAAGTGCAAGAAATGATTCTGTTAGGTGGGAATTGAGAAAATCTTGGTCACAGAAAAACACGTACATAATACGGATTTTTTTTTTTTTCCTAGGTCTTTAGGGTCTCATGATGAGGACATTGCTACAGAACTATGAAAAACAGTAGGCGGTCAATGCTCCAAGAATATAGATCTTTCCCCAAAAACTCTGATAAGCATCTCTTGAGTACCAATTCAGGTGACCAGGTGACAAAATTCTGAATTCACCCTTGCATTGGCCCACACAGCTGCACTGCTAGCGAGGCAAATCCCAGATCATTAAATCCCACGCGAAGGAAACAAGAGTCAGGCTACTATGAAACCACTTGTCAAAACAGTCCACCAATTTATTTTACAAAACAGTATTTGCAAACTCTACAGTTAAAGCCTTCTAATGGCTCAGTGTCCAAACGGAGATCAGTAACAAGTGGTGTCCCTCAGGTGTCCATATTGGGATCGGTACTGTTTAATATCTTTATTAACGACATAGTGGGTCCAAAGGCACCCTCAGCAAGTTTGCAGATGACACAGGCTGAGGGGTGCAGTTGACAGCTAGAGGGAAGGAATGCCATTCAGAGGGACCTGGAGAAGCTCAAGAAGAGGGCCCATGGGAACCCCATGAGGATCAACACAGCCAAGTGCAGAGTCCTACACCTGGGTTGGGGCAACCCTCAGTCTCAATACAGGCTGGGGGATGAAGGGATTGAGAACAGAAGGCGGCGGCAGTCAGTCTAAGCATGCTCTAGCAGCCGCAGGATCTGAGCAGGATTTCCCTGCGTTTTGCATCCTCTGGGCTGCTATGGGCCACAAGGTTTCTTTGAGATGGCTCTTCTCATGAAGAAATCAGTAGAACAGAGGAATCGGTCAGATTAAAGAGACAGATGAAACAAGACCTAAACATTAACCACACAAGTGTGTGAATAGAATGGAATAAGAGAATGGAATAGAGCAAACAGAACTGAATAAATTAAATAAAACAAGGACCGACTTAGCAAAGAGACTGAAGCTCAACGCAGTTGGCAGTAGCCGCAGGAAACAGGGACTTAGAAGAGTAAGTCAATAGTCAAAAAGGGAGATGGCATAGGACACTAGCATCTAAATGATGAAAAAACTAACATAGTCCAGTTTGGAGGGCATGGATACTTCATGAGACATATGACAATATTTTTTATTACTAGAAATTTATATGGTGATGAGTATGGTCAAAAGAAAAAACAATGAGTATATGACTGATCAGTCTGGTGGAAGAAGTAAGCCCTTAAATTTAAACAGTAAATAATGCTGCACACAAACACTTAGATATTCCTGTGAAATATGTACTGCTGAAATCAATAGCTCTATTGCAAATAAAGACTTCCATTTTACTAGGAGAAGGAAAATATGCCAAACAGATAAACGCATACAACCATTTACAGCACACTTTCAGCCCAACTCAGCATTCAGACAGCAATCAAAACGCCTTAAGTTTGCACTCAAATCATTGCAGAGAATGCTGGAAGCTGCTAGCCAAAAATAATAATAATACAAATTCTTTCCCCCTTTCACTCTCCTCTTTAGCAGCGTGGCACTCGTGAAGCTGCCATTTGCTCCATTAGGATTCATTATTACGTACACAGAGCCTCCCACACAACGATATTGCTATTTGCCACCTCAAAGTAAGCTAATAGCATTTTCAAAATGCAATTAGAACCTTTCAGGAGAAAGCTCAAGCTGTGTTTGGATAATGTGAAGTTAACTCTCTACTACATTTCACAGACAGGCACACCAAAGCTAATAAATTCTTCTCATGTCTTCAGATTATTAACACACCTACTGGCAATGTCAAGATGTTAGTTTAAAGAATTCCAAATATGAAACAGTTCAATAATCTGGTTTACGACAGCTGACTGACAAAGCTAATTAACTGCCTGGAGAAGATTCTTTATAAATGAAGCAACTTCTGTCTGAACATATTTCCAGGAAGAACAAAATGTTCATTTTGTCTTTCTCTCTTCCCCTTCATCCTCTCCCTCCTAGCCTTCTCCATCCCATCTAATCTTGATAAAAGGTTTCTTCACTGTATTTATATAATGCTCTTCCTGTGATTTGGTGGTTTCTTGTTTTCTGTGCCCTTTGTAGCTTCCTGCTGAACACTTCTACTCCTCTCCTCCAGACCTCTTTGTTAAAAGGTATTTTTTCAGGCGCTCTACACAGAGCACTTTCACATCTCCCCTTGTGTCCTGGGGGAGTTTCATGTTTTAATATCTACAAGCTTTCCCCAGCTGGGAGGTTGCCGTTTCACAACATCCACCTGCTTCAGGTATTTTTCTCATTTACAGACCTTCCACCACACATCATTTCCAAAAAGAAGAGATCCTGTTCGGCTCCAATCCTAGTTGCACAGAAGGAAAACAGTGCTTTGGGGTTTCTTCCCTTTCACTCGACCAACAGGATGTTACAACTTGGGGGGGAACTTTTATGCAGAGAAAGCTGACAGCGATAGCTCTAGGTATTATCAATATTATCAACCTTTATTATAAACAGGTACTATGCAAGCACAGTATGTTGCTCTGCCAACGCATCTCAGTCTTAGCCTGAAAGACATCATTATGCCCATTAGATGGTCTCTCCTTAGTGGCAACCACCTATTTATTAGACTAGATGATGTACCGGTTTTGTGAAATTAACATACCAGTAGAGCGAATGAAATTACCTATTGCATAATATTTGTTACAAATTAAGGGCACTGACAGTACTGAGGTCAGAAAATAGATGCAAAATCCAAATAAAACACCTGCAACAAGAAGAAGAGTTGCTTTATGAAGATGAACAACATCAGACTTTAATCCCATCAGAATCCAACTCTGAATGTAAGTATTGCTACATTTGAGCATTACAGGCAGAACAGCAGCAGCAGGACTGGAAATGCTTATTTTTAGGCAATGCTAAATGATGCCTGTGACGCAGACCAGCAGCAGATTAATTTTATCTGAATTTTTTTCTTTTGTCGTCACAAGTTCATAAAAACTACAGATTTTCTTCACACAAAGCAATTTATTGCCCAGATCTTCTTCTAACACCAACAGAACAGACTGAAAATATTAGCGCACCTCATCATAAGCATCAAAACAATGAGGCATCAGAAGATTACCGGCAAAATTTGCAGAAGCATTTGCTGAAATGCTAGTTTCAGGTGACTGATCCTGCGCAATCCTAACAGAATGAGGGAAACCCACCCAGCATCAATGGAGAGGAGATGTCTGTCCTGTAGCTTCCTGCCCCATTTGCACCCTGCCCCTTCCCTTGCTGATAGCATATTCAGAAAAAGCTTAGGTTTTCACACTGAATCATCACTTCAAGCAAATGAGTGGCTTTCTGCCCATATTGCAGAACATCCTCAAACAAGAGGGGTGCGATAAAAATGCTAGAGTGACCAAGCTGCCGAGTCTCCTCTCGCCTTGATCGTTTCTCTTTAAGAGAAATAACTGTTGATCCTGTCGCTTCTCCCCTCCTAGCTTTGCTGTGGAAGAGATATTTACTATCGTCAAAATGTCTACAATTCCCACCCTTCAAAACCAGGGAGGGACAAACATTAGTCATTTATAGGAGGCTAAATGAGACACGGAAACCGACTTGTACTGCTGCCAAACTGAGATCTGAGTTACTAACGTTGTCTTTCCCCACTCCACGCTCCCCAAAAGTCAGAGGTATTCATATTTGAAGCTCTACTTACCCTCAAAACTTAAGTTTATGGAATGTGTCGATTTAGAATCAAATATTTTTTACAGTTTCAACCAAAAAATTAGACTGGACTTACTGTTCTCCTTTCTGATACCACATAAACCAGATCCAAAGACAATTCTTCAACAGGCTAGCTGGGCCTTAGATTTTGGGGAAATAAAGAGACATGAACATGTGCTTAAGTATGCATATATTATTAAAGGATAATTGGTAAATAATTCTTATTAATGAGTATGTCAGGCTCAAGTCAAAGAGTCCAGCTAGATGAGTCATTTTTCCCCATCTCTCTTCAAAACTCACTGATTGTGCTTTGCTTTTAAGGTCTATGCTAGCTAATTAGGGAATTTCAGTAATCTATTTTTAATATGTACCATCTTCTGTTCTTTTTAGTGCAGCCTTAAGATAGACTTTTATCTTTACTGCTGTGCACAGATCATCTGAAAATATAAGTTCTCTACTACATGACAACTCATAATGAGCCTTAATGAAGCTTGGGAACAGCTGTTGAAAACTCCAGTTGAATAGGTTTGCCCAAGCAGCAGTAGCTTAGGATGCTTTTTCTCTTATAGCACTGTTGAGTCATCTGCTCACCATACATATAATGAGAAAAATCAAAAATGAAACACTAAAGCAGCTTAATCCTTTTTCCTTAGACATTTTATTTTAATCAGAGTTTTAATAAGTACATTATGAACCATCATCTCTTAAGCCTTTCACCTTTGTAATTATATTCCTGCTCTGAACATTGACAAAAGCAAATGTTATTATGCAAATTTTGCTCCGAATTTGTGTCCTTACCAAGAGCATAAGAAACAGAGTTCAAACTCCATTTTTAATTATACTATAGATAAATGAGCTGTAAATTATTAGAAATTACAATAAGCTCTCATGATTTTACATGTTACCTAAGCTTAAAAGCCCGAAGATTATATATTTTGGGCAGGATAAAGGACTTAAAGAACTATGAAGGTTAAACAGGATCGAAACAAACAAGTTCTGTTACTTCATATTGTTTGTCTTCTTTTATTGACCTTTCATTGCTTAGGCACTAAGCTACACCGCATACGGGACACTCAAGGGGTTTTTGTACTGCTTTTCTGATTACCAGGATGTGTAGGTTCCCTCCAGCCCTCCAAATTTGTTGTGTTTTTTTTTTTAACATAATTTGCCAATCATTCAATCAGAACACACAGCAGAAGTTCACTTTCATGTATCAACTGCAAAGCACTACCTTCATGAAACATCAGAATTTTTTTCCTCCAGTATCCTTGTTATCTGGTTTTGTTCCAGTAACACCTATAGGCCGAATTCCCACTCCACTAGGCACGGCACAGCTGCAGCAAAGAGATAGCATAGTTCAAAAGCACATAGCTTAAGTCTAGGGCCAATGGATGAGTAAGAACTCAGATGACAGCAGATAGGAGGAGGAGATAGACGATTGCATTGAACCTGATAAGCAGAATCCACAGACCACCTGATAAACTTTTTCTCTTCTCCTTCCCTCAATCAGTGTTTCTCAATAAAAGTTTCAAAAAGTCAAGACTGCTTGCCATTGCAAGCATGCCTGCCATCAAATCATTTTGAATGATTCACATCAACCTAATAGAGGCAAAAACTAGCCATAGACATTGGGTTCAGATCTTTAGTTAATTTAATGTTTTTGAGCTTTGAATGTTCCGTTATGAATTTTTTTCACTTGTTTTGTGGGGAAACACCAAGAAACATACAGATCCATTAAGAATCTTCTATGCTGAGCGACAGGAAGTCTGCCAACACTCTGGGTCCAGTGAAATTTTACTATTAACTGCAATAGCACCAGAATTCATTCTTTCCTTCCCCGATTCTGAACTCCAGTACGATTTGACTGCCTCACGCAAAGACTTGGAACTGTTTGCATGCGGAAAGAGTGTTATTTGCCGAGTTTTTCAAAGTTCCAGTCTCATGATTTGTTACGCTAGTGACATCAACATTTTATTTTCATGATTATTTGCTTTGGAGAATACTACGCGATTACCACACCACTGACAAATAACAAATACGTAACCGGGGGAAAAAAAGGATCTGCCCAACTTAAACCTGAAGTTGGCAGCTTACACACTGGCTTCCTTTCCAAATTGTGGCCATCCTAGCAACACTGCTATTCTAAGCTCACTGCAAACAAATAAAATAGTGCACTAGATCTCGTAACTCTCAAACAGAAAAATAAAAACTAAGGCCATGATTCTTAGTTATAAGGACCTTATCTGAAGTAGCTGCACTGAAGAGAATGTAAAGCATCTGAGTATGAATCTGAAGCAAGACGGTTTGGGATTTGCAAGTCTGTGTAGCGTAGTGTGATATGCACTGGTCTTCTGCATAAAGCAGAAACCTAAAGCTGCTTTAGCTTCGTTATCTTCAGAAGGGCAGAGTAAAAATAGAATAAGGTTGGGGATTTTGAGGCAGCCACTTTCTCTGAAATGGCCCTCATAGGTCACAGTATCTGCATTTGGTTAGCGAACTCACTCCCAAGAGACACAGAATAAAGGGAGGATGGTAGCAATGTTGTATAATTCAAAAGTTCCAATAAGTAAAATTAGCAAACATTATAAGTAGTAATGGAAGCTATACATGTGAAAATAGCACAGCGGCAGTGAAATTTTAGAACAGCGCTTAGAAGGGACATATTATAGTTCCAGAGTCATTTACAAATAGGCCTTTCTGTGCATGAGAAATGCCTATGAAAAATACTCTGCACAACTTGGAAAAGAGAAAAATCTTTACACGCTATAACAAGACAAGAGCATAAACCCCCCAAAAAATGGAATTAGAAATCCAGAAGCTGTTTCAGGAGAAAGAAAAAGAAAAAAAAAACCACCTACACACACACCCCTGCCCCCCCAACCACCTTCCCAGTTTCACCTTGTAATATACCTAGTCTCAATGCAAGGTGGCTTTATCAGGTCTACCAGGCCATTAATTGAAGATGACACTTGGTGCCTTTAAGCATTATTCTCAAAGAAGATATTTATTCACTCTAAAAAAAGAGTCCCCCTTTTGCATCATAAGAAACATACCGACTCATTGTCTATTTTGTACAATTGCTCTCTTTTTCCTTCACTTACACCGGAAACAGTTCAGATATCCTGATAGACATACCAGTTATTGCGGAGGGAGGTTGGAAGAGAACAAGAAGGAATTTTTCTGTCAGATTAGACATAGGTTTAGCTGGAGGGCAGAGGAGGACCATCTTCCAACACTTCAGGGACAACTGCACGCACAGGACTGCGGAAAGGGTATTCTGGCAGATTCCCAGACAAACTGCCCATTCAGCCGAGAGTCAGGTTCCTGGCTCAACAGGAAAGGTCTTCTTAAGAAAGATGTTAAATAGCCCTCTTCCCTTTCTCTGTAAACTTACTTAAATGAATAGCAATAGGATCTCAGCACAACACACACCAGATGATTTAAATAGTTTCCCAGGGCCAGTCTTCACATATCAAGATTACGACAATGACAACATACAATAGATGAGCTAAGAAAATTATGTCTTAGTTGCAGCTCATTCCTGGAATCTTGCCTCTGTGTAGTGCCTGGTCAAGGTGCTATCTACGCTAAGAAACTGAAGCAATAAGCAACTGCAGATACATAAGATTTTTCCCCACAAACACATAGCTCTTCAACTCCTCTCTCAAGGGGTTTAAATTCTCAGCTATTGTAAACATAAAATGACATGAAACGTGAAGTCAAACGGGGAGAATGGAAGTCTCTAGTTCTAGTAATTGAGTCTCCCTAATGAAGTTATTGTGCAAACCTCTCAGGGACACTCGTTCCATTTTTATTCCTAAATGTGAATAGTCAAGTTCAGCCTTTGGAGTAAAAGGAACATGATTTACTTTAGCAGAGGAAGGTGGAAGTTGATTCTTAAAAAAAAAAAAAAAAAAAAAATTAAAAAAAAAAATCAGTGGCAGGCAATCATTTGCTGAAAGAGATGCTTTTCTCTTGCAAACAGTTTTATTAAAGCAGACTTTTTGCCTAGGCTTTTAAGGGAAGCAAAGGAGCATGCTACCCTGATTGCCAACAAGTTCGGAACCCATTACCAAAATCTGGCTGAAATATGAAAAGGGGGTAACAGTCTCAGGCACAGAATACTCCGTGTTAGGTGAAAATCAGCGGCCGAACAGAGACTAGATACCCCAGTTATTACCTCCACTAAGGGCATTTGTGTCTTTCCATAGACAGCAGCCAACTAGCCAGTGAAATTGCCAGCTAGTCAACTCAGCACACGCACAGCTTCAAACCAGCAAGCTTCGGCAACAGCACTCACTTCAGGTACATCGGTAAGGGACACCGAAAGGAGAGGTGGTTTAGGTAAACAGAGGGAGACAGAGGCAAGCACTCGGGGGCTTAGAAGGGACAAAGCAAACTAGAGTCTATAGAAAACTACATTTTGTTACAGTTCAAATTAAATGAATCTTCTCATTCAAAACTGTTCTACAAGCAGGTTAAATTCAGTCTTCCCTAGACTATTCAGACTGTTTGGCGTTTTAACAGGACACAGAAGAGTAAAAAAATGGACCAGATATGCCGCACACCCTTCTTGATCAGATGTCTATTATCTATACTAGCACTTGTCACAGATATTCACCTACATTCACTTTGGCGCAATTAGCTGTTTCAGCCATACAGGATGCTTTCAGCTGAATACCTTAATAGAATTCAGATAAACAGAAACAATGCAGAGAACATCTCGGAAGTCTCAAGGCACTTAAAGGGCTTTAATGACCTATCCTGTTACCACAAATGGGTCATCAGTGTTGAGGGACCTTCTCTGAAGCTTAACTGCATATTTAAATGACTTTGGGTACATCTTCGTGGTCAGATAAGTTAGCTACAAGTTCAGATCCCCCGATCGTCTGCGTCGTATATATGTTACTTTAGACTTGGGCTCCCATTTTGGTGTGAACCACTCCTTCAGAAAACCAAACAAAACCAAAAATTGATCACGGTTCTAGGGATCATTCACTCTGGGAATGGCTCTTGTACGTCAACACCGGCGAGATCACATTAGGCTCAGCTCTCTGTACCCAACCAGGCCTCCAACACAATCCCCGCTGGCACTGCGCTCTCAGGTTTACCCCTGAACGTTCATGTCACAACACTGTTCTGGTAGACTGCGATATATTGTTTTATACACTCTGACCTTAAAAAAAAAATATATATTTTTTTCCTATATTGGTAACCGCACATGACCCAGAACAGACCTGAGCAAAAGCTGGGCAATATGGATAGATCCAGTCCACCATAGAAAGAGTTAGGACTGAACAGCATGGACGTAAGCTACCCTGCACTACCGAAGTTCAGAATCGGAGACCGGTCCTGAGGCAGTATCTTAGGAATGCACACAAACCTATTTGACGACACAGATGACTACAAACATCCGTGTCCCTGGTCCATGTACACGGAAGACTCCACGTGGCAGAGCACAGACACACTTGTAGCTCACACAAAGAGAGAAAGGTTTTTGTCAATGACTATTAACTCTGCATTTAAGTAGTTAATTCAGGGAAAACAGGAACAAATTTCAGAGAAAAATGTCATTGATTGCTTCCCTATCCCTTTCACTGAGAAAAAAGTGAGTTAACTGACAACTAATCTGAACTTTAGATCTACAAAAACAGAGCAAAGGTAGAAGCATAAGTTAGAACAAACAGGAAAATTCATTGCTTAAGTGGTAATAGAAAACGTAATTCTTCAATACATCACCTGATCCAATGCACAAACATCTCTGCAGTTTGGGTCAGATTGTGTCAGGCAAGAGTTACCCATCTTTAAAAATGCAACGATTACTGCCAAGTGAAAATAGGCTGAAAGTATCAATCACCTGATCTGGCATGGGAAAGTCTCCTCCATCCCCTAAAACATGACAGTCTTGCTTCAAAAATTGTACAGTTTGAGCTACTGCACCAAGGAATAATAGAATCTTCTTTTTCATTATATATTTCAGTTCACATTGAGGACAGGGGAAAGTAATATTAAGGCAAGTACTTGCTCTACTCAGATTCTTATTTCTTTGGTCTAAACTGTACCTAATGAAATCTAACTGGTCTAAAGATTTAGCACAGATATTCCATTAGTTTGAGAAAAACACAGTTTTTCCACTTCTAGCAATCACAGAAAAGCAGAAATTGCTTGAATCTTAATGAAGGAATAAAAGATTTTAAAAAGAAATAAAAGACTTTAATAATAATAAAAACCTAAAATCTACTGGTAAGGCCATGAATTCAAGACTTGATTAAGCTCTGTAATTACATATTAGGTAAGGACTAAAGCATCAAAACTAAACAGTACCAGTCTGTAAAACAGCAGTATGCTTTAATGAATCCCTGGAGCTATTGTTTCAACTATTAGCAGTTTTGGGGTTGGTTGTTTTTTTTTTTTTAGGATAACCACTCAAATAGCTCTGTATTCCTAGGTAGACTAGAAAAAAAGTGCTAGTTTTTGCTGAGCATATCCAATTCATTCCAGCATTCCACTGATGTTATATAAATGGCATAAAAGATTCAAGTAATATGTAAAAATCAGTACAGAAAATGACTGGCAGCTTCTCTCTTCCCATTCACAGTTTCATCACTTCTACATATACTTAGGACTTGCATATTTCTACTTCTTTTCTGTTCCTCCCAGTGTCCCTCTAAAATTAAAAGTAAAAACTTGCATTTTCAAAACTACCATCTTTATTTCATAAATTCCCCCCATTGCTATGTGTTCCCTAACTGATGTTCTTCCAAGTCAGAATATTCAGAAATAAATACTAACAAATATTCTAATAAAATTATGGCATTACTTTAACCAATATTCTTTTTGTTTGGTGGTTGTTGTTTGGGTTTTTTTTTTTTGCATCCCCCATGATTCTAACAGCTTGCTTTATTGACAGTTTCAGCTGGCTGCATAACAGGCTACAGCAGGAGATCAGTGCACATAATGACATTCTCCACAATATCTTCTCATAAACAAATTTATAAAGCTTGTTTTGTTAACAAGTCAGACTAAGAAAACTTTATAAACACACCTAGTACCGCTGACATCCACACGCTAGTTTCTACAATAATTTAATACCTTCCCGAGTCCTATCAGCGTAATAAAGAGAGCTACCGCACCAAATTATGGAAGCCAGAGAGGGCAGCAGGGTGCCACTAGACACACCAAAGAGCAGAAATTCTAACCTAGTCGGACCGCCTGCGTTCTGAGCTGGTATGATTGCGTGCACAAGCAACCTATTGCAAAAGGAACAACTAGCAAACCAAGCACCACTTTCATTCTGTGGCAGAAAGGCCTCCATAGCGACAGCAACTACCAGAAAACACTGCCAAAGAAGATACCTGCAGCTGATATCACGGTTAACTTGGCGTGTCATCGGCACAATCAAGCGCAGTACTGTTTTCACATACATGAGAGCAATTGAAGGAAAGGTACCCAAAACAGATGCGTGCACATAACTATCTGCAAACTCTGCTGTTATCACCCACCACTTACCCAGAGAATGCCAAAAAACATGTGCACCTTGCTAATTGCTCATGAAAATTCAGAATATTTTGCCAAATCTGAATTTTCGGTTGACAGTCATATTGGCAAGAGGAAGCACAAAAACATATTTTCAGAACCTCCAAACAAAATTCCTCCTAGTGGGAGATAAACAGTACTGCGAGTTTTCACAGCCTGTATTTTACATGTGTTCATCACTTGGATACATTGCAAGTATTTTATCCATATGTTGTACAAGACACATAAAACAACGAAAAGCTCTTCAGGCCTCTTTAAATATCTGTGCTACCTATTTAGCGAGCCATTTCAGCATGCCTACAGACACTGCAGAGCTAGCTTTGCGCCACATTGTGCTTTTCAAACAGCAGCAGCGCTATGGCGAACTTTGCTATGGCTTTTGCTGTACTTCTACAGAAGTTATTCTATATCCTATGATCCGTGGAATCCTAGCACAAGATAGTCTAGCCATGTTAAATCTTCATAATGGCTAGTTATAAAATAATCCGTTAATAGGGAAATTTTTCCAAATTTTCACTATTAATTTAGAAGAGAGGTGCAGAAGCATATGCTTTCCAGTGTAAGTAATCTTAAAAAATTTAATTTCCTGGAATTTTGTGCCAACTACCTATTTTGTGTCCTGCTTAGGTTTTTTTATTTGTTTGTTTTTTCCTTATCCTCTCCACAGATCAACAGCAAGTATTCAATATCACCAACTTAGATCTCGCTGTGGAAAAACACCTACTGCTGCTGCGTTTCATGCTGAAAAACGTACCACACATTCCTCCTCTGATGACATTTCTTAGTTTTCAATACAGGAAAAAATCTTATCTTGCATGGCATGATGAGCTATCTTAACAGCAATTTAGAAATGAATTGCCAAAATCCTTTTACAAGTACAAAAATTATAATGAACGTTCACTGCTGAATGTTTATCAATGTATCCAAAGACAGATGAAAGACACAGTATTCTCCTTTGCTTAAGAAGTTTACAAGTTCTAGTATAGTACTTTAGCATCATGCTTTATGGAGGGGGGAGTTCCGCCACTTTTCCTTATAGGAGGATAAGGCTTACTCTTATATATACTTTTTTTTAAAAAAAAAAAAAAAAAAAAAGATTAATAATTGGTCCTTCCTGCAGCTTGAAAGATGAACTGAATGACAGGTTAAATATCTGGCAGCCTGGCCACTTCATACCTGCACTCCTGCACAGCTCTTTGGTGCTTAGCATCTGTGCAAGCAGACTTAAGCGCTCCATAGGGTACTGATCCTGAAAGGATATAGTTCTCACCTTTGCACCTGTGAAACAGCCCAGTGGGGCCACATGCACATAAACTTGTTTTTAACGCATCTAGTATATTTTTGTAAACTGTGGGGTGCTGCACAGAAGAGTAACTTTGTTTGCAGCTAACCCTCTGCCCTGTGCTTTCTGGTTTCCCAGGGGAGGGGTTTTAACCCACGTTTGCCCACTGTTCTGCGGCTGCCACCTAGCAAAATTTAACCTGAATAAGTCTGTAGAAAATTAGAAGATACCAACATTGTTACTGTCACAGTAAAAGCCTGACAAGTAGGATAGAGTCTGGAATGTTGAAAGGATTCCTCTAAAGGCAGGGGGGAGGTGGGTGGTTGTGGGGGGATCGCGGGGAGGTCTGTTCTTTGCATTTGTCGGGGGTTTTAGCAGGTGGTTAAGCAATTTTGGAAAATATAGCTAGTATACTCCTGGGCTGACATCAGCCTTACTTCTTATACCACTTACGAAAGAGCATTATTATTAGAACTAGCACCATCATCCAAAACACTGTATGGAAACATCTCCCCTTACAGAATAAATTGTGGAAACATGGATATGGTCATTTTTCTCTCTTAACTCAGGAGATGTCAATGAAATAATCAGAGCCAGCCCCTTGCAAGTTCCTTTTCTTAATGTATTAAGGGCAATTACGAGAAAAATGCCATCTTTTACAAATTATGGCTTCCTATTATCAAGTCACATAAATACTGAAGTCACAAATAGCTATAAATAAGGGAAAGTTGATTAGGAGTCTATTAAACATGTACTTTTATTACTCCCAAGACTTCAGTGAGCTATGCGTAGGCAGCCCTATCTTCCTATAATGCTGAATTAGGGTGCACACTTGCAATGGCTTCTTAGACCATTGCAGTGTCATTAAGCATCATTATTGTTTCTTTATTTTTCAGTTCTGTTCACATAAGACAAGGGCCATTAGCCACAGACAGAATTTATTTCAAGAGAGGCAGCAACACACGAAATGTCTCAGCACAAGTCAGCAGAATACTTGCAGAGTGACAAGCAGTTATTTTTCCTCACCCATTACACCACAGTGGTATACCAAAATTTTTAAGTTATCATTACTCATTTCTTGATGAAATTCTAACCAATTTCAAAACAGTTAAAAAAACCAACCCCCCAAAAAATCTCTCTCTTAAACCATGTCTATCTGCAGCACAGTTTTGGTGGCCCCGATGAAAATAATGGCAATGCTTTAAGCTACAGTTATAAATAACATGTTATTTAAAGCTACCAGGGCAGTAATATTGTCACTTAATACAAAGAAATAATAATTAATTAATCATACTGGGAATTACCACCAAAGATATAATACAGTAGCCGTATAAGCGCCTTCTCAGTTTAGATAATGATACTACTTACTTTTAACTTAAATGTATTTACTGATAACAGTCACTTAGTAGCCAAAGTCTTTTAACACCATGCTCTTAATCACCTTGTAACTTCATGAGAAATCATAAAACGCAGGCCGTGGGCCGTTACTTTCCGAACACATCACTCCATATCTTTTCCCACAAAGAACACAGTTTAATTTTAGGGATGGTATCAAAGGCTGGGACGCCTCCTGAAACTAAAGGAATATTGATAAAATGCAATCTGAACACTGTTGGGATGCCCAGGATTTCCTCAAATAAAACAGTTGGGCTTTAAACCTCCAATACATTTAACAAATTTCCCCTAGGGGAAGAATAAAATAAATAAATAAATAAATAAATAAATAAAGTCTTGGCAACTGAACCTGGTGTTATGTCATTCATTAACTATGTTACAGTGGTTACATGCCCCAAAACCTTAACGGTGCCCTCAATGCAAATAATGCAGGTTTGCCTTAAAATAATGAGCCAACTTAAATCTGGGTGCGCTTCCAGGGAATCAATTAGAAAATCTGCGTGCCCTTCCAGGGAATCAATTAGAGGTAAGCCAATGCTAAATATGACCCACCATACACCACTGACTTAAAACAAGCTATTCTGTGTGCAATAGCTGCTGATTTGGAAATGGAAATGGTCTATAATCACAGTTTCAGCTAAATTACATTCTTCAGCAAAACACACTCACGACAAACAAACTGACAGACACGAGATCACAAACTCAAGGTACAGCTACTCAGAGCCATCGCCAAATAACTACACTAATTTGAATTAAAAAAAAATATGGCCCGATAACGAATCTCTTCCTTGAGTGGAGGGATGCTGCCATACGCAGACATAAGACACAAAATGATGTCGTTTTTCTGGAATAGTTCTTTTCTTCCCACCATAAACGTCAATAATATGAATTTAACAGAATGCATTTTTATAACTAAGTTTCGTAAATCTGTATTGTGATGGAGCAGGTTCAGTCAGAAATGCTCAACTAATTCTCTTCGCAAGCTGTTAAGTCTTAAGGCACTGTTAAAAGCAACAGTATGGGGTTAAGGAGATCAACAGAGATCAAAATAGTGATCCCACTTCACTATTTTAAGTAAAATAGATACCAAAAAGGGATGAAAAAGAGCAGATACTTTGGGCCTGTATCACTAAAGGATACTAAAAAGGATTTGCTTAATTATATCACTAGCTTAGTAGAGATCAAAGGATTGCATAAGTACTTAAAGCTAAGCATCTACTGAGCGCTTTGTGATTCTAGGTGTTGATAAGCACATTCCAAAGGTCGTTCAAATTTAATTTCTGTTTCTGTCATACAAGTTACACCAGTCAGAATAGATATGCTAAGCACCAAGAACCAAATATTTTCACTTCACTTCTCCAACTTTTAAAAACTTCACAAATGAACACTTTTCACCTTTCACCTGTTAACCAGCCCATACAAGGTCTTTGAAACATCATTACAACTTAATTTCTGAGTAGCACTCACCTGATAACAATCCTGCCTTAGAGCACCAACACAGAACACAGAATATATTATTTTTTTTAAGAGAAAGTTCTGTCTTGCAGCTGGACACTTTACTTCTTCAGCTCTTATTTCTCAGGCTACACCTGCCAGATATCCTTCTGTTCAAAATGCTCGAGGCTCTATTTGGGCAGTTTTACTCCATAATGGGTACAGAATAATGCCTTAAAATCTGGTAACAGTAATGGGACTGAGGCAAGGTATTCCCTATTGTACTGCCGTGAAAATATGCTTCAATAAGATGCTGCAGGTTGTTATTTGAGCTCTGTTAATAAATGTCATCAGTAGAGATACAAAAGTGGCAAGTTATTTGATTTAAAATTCTATTTCAGGTCATTTATTTTATTTGTTGTTATTGGCTTTTATCTGTAACAGCGACAGACAAAATAGTCATTTATGTGATTTAGACAGCTAGCCATCTCATTTTCGCACTACATGCTCCAAGAAAAGGCAAAGAATCACATGCAATGTTGACAATTTATATTCGGCAGAGCCACTGTGTGACATCTCAATCTGTTGAGATATATCATACAGTTACCACTATAGGTCACTTTAAAATTATCCTACTTGCTTTCATAATGCCATGTGGGGAGGGAGACGTGCTGGCTTCTTTTTAAGTTCTTGCACCTCCTCACTCTACAGCCCTCTGCTGAGTAAAAATATCTGTCAGTCTCCAGATTTCATTGTCATCTACTTTCAACACATTGATTTCCCCAGAGACATGTTGATTGATTTTTTTTTTTAAAGCTACCTTGTACTTCAACAGAGATGCTAAAGTAGCAGCAAAACTAGATACTTTCAAGCTACTATCACATGTAAAACTCTACACAGTTCCATTTCCTTTATACTAAATACGTTTCTCTCTTTTTCTAAAGAGTCTTAACGCATTAGACTTTTCTTCTGAATGTGTTATAGTAAGTCAATGGAAGCCAAAGAATGACCTTAGTGAAGCAGACCTGCTAACCAGACTGGCAGTAGACAATTTTTCCTAATATTAACGACTGGCTGCAAATGGTCCTTATATATCTTCTCAAAATCTTCTTCCCTTTTGATTTAACAGCCCACAGTCAGCTAGGCAATAGCAAGATGATAACTTAAGTATATGGCATTCACTCAGAAATTAAGGGACATCTTTCTCATTCCATCCTGCTCAGCTTACGTCCTCTTAGCATGCCCTGAATTACAGATGTCAACATACAGGTTTTAAAGTGGAAAAAAAAAAAAAAAAAAAGTCTTGTAGAAAATGTAACTTTATAAAAATACCATAGATCAATAAATTAATCTCTTTCACCCAAGCAAATGCTGTGAAGTTTTGAAGTTTCAAGAGCCAATATAATGAACAGTCAGCAGAACTATAAGGAACAGTAAAGAGCTGAAAAGGAGACCTATTTGGTTTTAGCTTCCTTTCAGTGTCTGTTAATAAATGCTTTGAGCTCAGGAAATATAAATAGAAGGGGAATTGCATTTTTAAAATACATATATATATATATTTTCTGAGTACATCTTGACAGCAAAAAAATCTTGACAGACCACCGCATTACTAGATCAGCACGTATACTCATTCACATGAATTAGTTTGTGACCCTATCACTAGAAACGCGTGAAAGAGATTTAGTTTTTGACAGTACCTTCCATAGCAAGACATGTTAACCGATCTCTGCATTATGATTTCACTTGTAACAGTTTTGAAAACACTATTAAGCAGTATTAAACATCCCTAAATGAAAAAAAGAGCTGATGGAAGACAACATGGGCACATCTAACAACCATATTCTCAGTATTCAAAAGTTGGCTCATTTCTAGCATTTCTGCAGGAATACAGCAGGGCACAGAGGGCCTCAATATTACTTAAGGAGTCAAGTGTTCAAGGGTTGTCAGATTGCCAAAAAAATGTCATTTTTCGGCAGTAGCTGTGCATGCTGTCACCAATTACTTTCACACAACATCGTAAACCAATGGCAAGCATACTTTTTGGTTTAGTTAGTAACAGATTACTGCAGGGGATGTATGAATTCTTCTATGACAACTGGAGAAAAAAGCATGAGAATAAAAAAAAAGTAAGGGTCGGTAATCCACTTCCCGGTATTGAAAAGTCATCATGCTGCAAAACGGAAAATAAATTATTACCATAGTTTTACAACTGTGGGTTATTAAGAGATCAATATGTACAGTACAATTTACTATCGGCACAAATGTTTATCTTTTCAGGCACAAAATACTGTTAGGTAGTATTTAATCAAATACGTAATTTACAATTCAGCAGACATCTATGGCAATATAAGTCCAGGACAATAGATTGTAGTGCCAAGAATTCACTGACAACTACCAACGCTTCCTCATTTACTGTTTGCATGATCTGGAATTCATGAAGTCTTAAAGGCTCTTTTAACTAATGATCATCATCTTTGATCTCCAGAAAATTACTATGGCATGTGTAGAAATGAGATTCATAAGAATCCTTACCCTCTTGGCAGAGAAATTAATTTAGCGATTAAATTGCATATTAAAAAAAAAAGAAACAAAACAAAAGCATAGTTAGAATTTCAACAAAATAGACTGATCCAAGTAATAATCATCCATATTCAGAACAGCATGAAAGACTTTTTCCTGAAGATAAAAGTTCCACGAATGCATTTGCAGCCTGCCATACGTATTCATTTCAGCATACTGCACCACGAATTATTCTTTTATAATCTCTACTAAGATAATTTGTCACTCATTTAGGTCTCAAGCTTTCTGAAAGCGACAAATCTTTTCTCCTATGTTTCTAAATACTATTGAAGGTATTTAAAAAGAAATGCAGCATTATTTGTTTAAGCTGCGTTATATCTACATCACAAAGCAAGGAGATTGCTTCACTGAGTAACTTGTTAAGTTTGAGTTCATGTTTCAAATATTTGCCACTCTTGGCCAAAAGACCTCATCTTCACTCAAGACATTTACTATTAACACCACAGTTTGAATCTAGTCTTCCATAACATCATAAACCAACAAAGAGCGGATATCTTCAGGTAGTTACGTACGTATATCTGAGTTCACGGGATCGGCTCACTCCTCAGCACAAGACAGGGAAAGCATTAAGGCTTTCTGTGAGATATTTTGACTCATAAAATCTTTGCCCAAAAGTCTCTCTTTGTTTACTTGACAACAGCAACAATAAGAGTCATGACTAGCTCACTTAGTCTTCACAGGTAACTGGGGCTTTCCTGGAGCCCAGGAGAGTCAGAGAACCTGCACAGGTTTACTGTGTTAGAAGCTCAATGGCACAAAGCACTGTGAGAGAGTACAGAGAGGAATACTAGAAAACCAAAGTCCTAGGAAATTCCAAGACCAACTTCTTAAGCAAGCTTTACCCAAGTCTACTTTACATATACCACCAAAGACACTAGACCCTTGTTCAGCAACCAATTTCTACAATACCAATTTTATTCTCTTAAGGGAAATCTTATAGTCATCACCACTAAAATCTCCTTAGAGAAAGGAGAAGCAGGAGGAAAAAAAAAAGCACTAAAATTGGTCTGTGAAGCAACACTGACTATTACTGGTTTAGTGGAATAACGATTAGTACTCAAGCTTTGCAAATTTTAACACAGTTGTCTGTTACATTACAGTGACTAAAAGGCTCTAAACATTAACAGAAAAAATCAGCATTTTTTTCTTACTGAATCAAGTCATACATAAGTAAATGCCAAAATCTCTGGCAATTTTAAAGTAAGCACCACACTAAACAATTCAACCAGAAAAGGGTGACACTTTCCAGCGACAAGCATTGTTAGAAGACTGCTTATTTTTAAGGAAAAAAAAATATTTACAGTACTCTGAGGCTGTCTCCACTAACAGTACTCAGCTGGTCATCACAGCATTACTGTTGGATACTACAAGACTACCAAAGACTGGAAAAATAAAGTTGTTCACTACCCCACTTCTTAACCAAGACTAGGAAATCACTGTATCTCTAAATCAACAGTAATAAGAGGAACCAGCACAAACATTTGTTGTCCCGTAGGCAGTTGCCCAGCTCCAGACCCAGAGGAAACATACCTTCACAATCAGATGGTCTGAGGCTTAACAAGTCCTGTAGCATTTTTCACTGTGAAAACTACTAAAACAGCTCCATTACACAGAATGCCCTTCCGCCTCTACAAGAGCAAATATGCCTCCTTTCCCCAGAGACAAAAGCAAAACCTCCAGGCGCAGAGGAGGAAAAACGAAAATGAAAAAACTTCCAAGCCTTTCTTCCTCGTATACAATCACTAATAGCACCTGGCAGGCTCCCTTTGTCAGGAGCACCTCATTAGTTTCACCTGCAGTCCATTTCTGTCCCACCAGAGCACTAAGCTACTAATTGCTGGGTGAAAGAAGTTATTTGCTTGAAAAGAGGGTACAGTCTATTCCTTTCTTGCTAAGTTTAGTGTATAGAATATGTTCTATCAAAGGCAGGCACTTAAATTTTGAGACTGAGTTTAGATAATAACGTTCAAAGAACGGAAAAGAAGGGTGGCTTTCTGATGAAAAAAATAAGTTCTCCAGAAGTTCTTTCCCCTATTTATTTCTCTCTATATCAGCCAAGCATACAACTGCTGGACTGTATTTCATGTTAGTGAGCTGGGATATGTCACCTGCTATAGCGAGTAGCATTTCTTTCAGTAACAGCCTTTTTTATTCCATGCGAAGTACACAAGCTCAGTGCCTCAGTCTCTTTTTAGCATTATTCATTAGACTTAAATGAAAAATCCATATTATAGCCTCCAAGATCTTCCCCATTTTCATATTTGTTACGGTCTTTCCTTCTTTTCAGGAGTTACAATAACCAAGACATATGCCTTTTCCTGCTGCCGCTGTCATTAAACTTTACATCGTAGGCCCTGCATGCAGTAGAGCTCTAAGCATGCCCAGCACTCACTTTAGGCGGATTTAATGCAATCAATGAAGTATTACAGCATTGCTAACCAGTGTACCACAGGAGTAAGTATCCCATAATATGCTCCAGAAAAACAAAAGCTAATCCACAACTACCATGATTTCACCTGAAAGGAACTATTTGGGAAATTTTGTAAGATTTAAACTTGAAGCATGTCTACATGGTACATTCAGTACTCATTACAATGATGGCTGTTGGCTATGTAGTAATGGTACCCAGTGTGCTTTAACAGCAATCGACAGAGGAAAACAGTTTTGACCAAAGTCCTAACATTACTATTACTGTGCAACCCTAATAGTGCGTTAAAAGTGTATGGCAATTGCCTTTGTCTTTTCCCCCTTCTTAGAGCAAGCAACACTGCGGCTTTCCAAGTCCAAGGCCCCACAGTAAGTTGAAGGAACCTTTTAAATCGACGTATCTACGGACTGCCATTTTAAAAAACTTCCTTATGGCTTTCTACAGCCCAGTCAACACATAAGGGAACCCAAGATGACTGGACCCTCACTCTTCTGAGGAAATACCATCTCATGAGTATGAGGGCAGCTCTCATCTCATACATAAGTACACAACGCCCAGAGAACTGAAACTGTGAACAGACTATTTAATTGTACCCAACAGTGAAAACTTTAGTACAGATCTTTCTGCTAGTGTAAGCAGGCATTCTGCAACCCTTTTCGTAGTTATCCTTAGGAACATCTCCAAATAAAGCCGTTAAAACAATCCACTCTGAAAGCAGCGAATTGATATGGAAGAGTTCAAAGAAAGCTGCATTCTTTCTCACATTTTGCTTTCTCTCACTCTTAACCAGCGTTTTATAAGATCTTAAAGAAGGTCCCTAGAACCCTATTAAACAGAGCTCAACGGATTTAATCCATTACATATTGCTCAGGACTTCTTTCGCAGAGGTGAAGCCTGAAAATTGAGGCACTTACATCTAGCTTTACAAAGAGCTCCCTGCAGAGCGGCTCCTGCAGTCACCCAGGAGCCCTTATAGAAGAGAACTCTAATTAAGGACCTAACAATACAGTTAGGTATCTAGCCTGAGATACCTGCTTTGAAAAATACCATTCCCCTAAGAGCTTGGTTTGGAAGCCTGCTCAGTGAAATTTGCTTTAAATCTGCCCTTAAAAACCACACTTAGCCTCTTTTGCAATGGGAAAGAGGTCACTAAGAAGGATTGTTATTAATCATTCTCTTCCATGAGACACTGCCAACATCACTAATGCTATTCATTTGCTCACAAATTTCAGACTCATTATAGAACTTTTAGATTTTTATTCTTCAGTATAGCTAGGAAAGAGATTACTATGCCTGAGATGAGTGTAATTGCAGAGAACCTGGCAGGTTTGGTATCCTTTTCTTTCCTGTTAAATCACAGTCATTAGCCTCAAGTTGGACAATCATGATTTGGCAATGTAATATCGGCAAAACCCACCTTTACACAGGTCTGGTAGAGCTCCTACAACTGGGCACTTATCAGATTGCTGAGTTTGTGCACTCTAACAACGAGCTTAATTTCTATCGGCTATAGTGCCAGTTCTTTCCTTGGCTTGCTCAGTACTCTTCTCGTGCACAAGCCATCTCTGCCTGCCATCTGTTTGTGTAAAAGAGATTTTGCAGCACAACTCCCCAACGCTGCATGTCCAGACCCGATCTTCCAGACCCATCAACAAGGACATCCTCTTCTGCTGCTGTGCTTTGGGTTATCAATTAATCATTCCAAAGACATATGACAGCTGAATCAAACAGTACACAAACCTTTTAAAGGTTTCAAAAAAAAAAAATACACTGTGCTTTAAATAGTACAAGAGAAAGACGCAAGTAAGCAAAGCAATAAAACGCTTCCACATATCTCTTATTTTATATATGCTGGTAACTATGTGAAAAATCTAAAGGTAACCATATCCAGAAGGCATTTAGCTACCTAACTTCCAGTAAAATCAACGGGATTTGGGTACATATGTGATTTTGAGAAAGCAAACTTATAAGGCATCTAAATATATTTTTTTTTTTAACTTAGCTTTAAGTTACTTATAAAAACGGGACTTAGGTACATCATTATTACTGGATTCTATACGTAGTGAAAACCTGTAAGAAAAGTTAAGTCAAACCTACAAAGGCATTTTAGGCATCTGATTCCTAGTGTGTCAATAAGAGGGCATCTGATTCCTAGTGTGTCAATAAGAGTTAGGAGCCTATATGATTTAGTGCATGAGAACCTAAGCACATTTTAAATACATGCTTCTTCAGAAGTTACTAAATAGAAATTTGCCATTTTAGAAGCTTAGACAGAGTTCATTAGAGTAAATTATACCTGAGAGCCTTGATGCAACAGAAAGTGCCTCAATTTGTTTCATGCAGTGCAGACCCACCTTTGGGTGTTACAAAAAGAAGAAATCGAGACTATGATGCATCTCATTAAATATCTTGCACTATGTGTTTTGTCTGGAGCTTTTGCAGCTCAAGACACTATTATATAGACAGCAGGAATGTGTAAAACGTTAGAATAATATCCAAGAAAACTGTTTTAGAAGCTTAAAAACTCACCTTCGCCATTTTACAGAAGTTGAAAGTCACAGTATTATCTGCACTCTGGAAATTGTTTCAGTAATGCTTAAGATTACTAGAAATGAGAATTTGAAAGGTATAAGAATTATGCAGCATTCTAAAGAATACATGAAGATGAAAATTGTTGCAACACAGGGTACCATTTTCATCAGAAAATTGTATTTAATGGACTCAAGTCTGAAATATTGAAATCATATGAGATATCCTACTTTCACATTATTTCATGGCATCAGACCTAATCACTTCCCTTGACTTGATGAATCTTACAGAATTACTGTCAAGCTATATTTGGCTGAGAGATCTGTTTATATGAAGCTGATTCGTAGTTTTGCTGCTAAGTAAAAAGATAAATCCATCTGCTGTCTTTCATCTCACCTTTTTATGAAAGCCTGCAAGATGAAGCCTGTAGCAACTTTTTTTTTTTTAATCTTTGGCTGTTCCATTTTCAAATATCAAACGAGAGTTTTTCAGCACAGACCACTGAAGCTTCTCTCCACCGAGGTTATAAAACATCATTAATTCTTAGCTCTAAAACCTATACATGCAAGATGGTCACATATTCAAATGCTCATCAGCCTCCTGCTTCAAACAAAGGTTGTGGCACGAGAAATGTCCCGAGTAGTTTCTTACCGCATTGAGTTAACTAACTTGATTCCAAACTCCAATCCTATTACGTAGATCTAAAGAAGAAAGGCAGGGTATTTCACTTCCTTAACATTCAATATTTTGAGTCTGTTTAATACTTGGGGGCCTGGCTTCCTCTGTTGACATACTATTTAAATTCTAGACTGGCAAAGCCTTCAAGTTAAGGTTAGACACATTCCATGGTAAGCGGAACCTGTGCTGTTTTCGTACAGCACGGAGCCACCTGTGGGAAGATGAAAAGGAGTTCTAACGGGATGCCTAAAGCCACCCTCATCTGCAGCAGCTCTTGGCTTCTTAACAAACAGTATCAGATTAAGGACTAAAATAAAACTAAACCTGAAATGTTCATCTGATTAGAGGGCAAGATCTTTGCCTAGCACAGGAGCAGGCACGCTGAAGATGCTCAGAAGCAAATGGAGTAGCCACGCAGCTCCCCTAACTACCTGGTTGCTCAGTCTTACAAGAGTCCTGCTAGCAGTTACGGATCACAAAACAACATCATTGCTCATGAAAGCTTCATCTTCCCACGCCAATCATCTAGTGCCACCTGTGCAGACAATGCTAACGAGAAATTCCACCTTTGCTGTTCATGAAGGAGGTATTAGCATTGACATAGTGACAGATTTTTTGTGAAATTTGGATTTACATCACAGGATAAAATTTACAGTAACATCTGGCAATAGGCTGCAGTTTAGAGTTTACGTTTTACTCAGAGAAGTACAGAAGGTTTGGGCATACAGCCATAAATGCATAACAATCCTAAATAGTGTCACTAAATACTAAATTTTGGAGTAAAAAATGCACATCTTGCATGATAAAGTGAAAGATTGTACCAGTGAAGCCTGAGTCATCACCTGTTGACATTCAACTTAACAGAACATTGAGAACAAGAATGCTTATAATGCTGGAAGCTGATATGAAAGAAACGAAGAATTTGAAAATTTATTATGACAAAGAGAGTCATATTAAAAAAAAAAAGTACGGTGAATTCAGTGCAAAGAAGGGACACGGTGTACAACTACAATGGTACTCAGTAATGCATATCGGAAGGGATGTATCAACAGGCCTACTCCACTAATGCATAAGTTTGTGACCCTACATACATGCTCTCTGGGGAGGCACAGGCAACCCCTTTTGCCTCCAGAGGTAAAGGGGGTAAAAGTCACTGTTCTGCCCAAAAAGACCTTGGACAGGCAACATTCCAAGGTGGTTTTGAACAGAACAGTCAACTTAAATACCCTTGACTTCCGGAGGCAGTTGGTTAAGACATGGTACTGTTGCAATAAAACCACTAGTGCTCTCTGACAACAACAATGCACATCTTCAGTGACACATGAAACCTGGAACCAGTGACCTTAGAAGGCACTTAAAAAGGAAATTGCGTGAGTTTGCTTCAGTCTGGGTAAAACATACAGATAATACCATGCCATATACACATTGGCTGGTTTTTGTTATGTTTGCTAACATTAACTTGGGAGGGAGGTATAGAAAATGCACCATGAAGAACCATACTATTTGTGACACTGAAGACCATCTCATAAAATGCACAAGTAGCTAAAACAGAGACAATAAATGAAACACATTTTTGCCAAGCAAAGAGAGATTTGTTAAAATTACAGAGGACACTCAAAAGTCACAGCTTATTCTCTCACTCCTCTGAATAGACAGGGGTTGATGCAACAGTTCCTTCACTGAATATCCTTAGTGTATTTATTTTTCTGTTTATCACTTATAAAATATTGAGCAAGAGTAAATAGTTCCACCTGAAGACAGGGAAAGCAGGCTGGTTCCCATGGATCTCCCTACTATAAAATTCAAGCAGCAATTTTTAAGCAGGGGAGCGGCTACAGAGGAAGTATTTTGTAATGAACCTAAAATACTACAGAAATATCTTATAGAGACAAGCAGGGGATCATGCATTCTCAGACCATTCCTAAGATGTTCCTCCATTCACAGCTTTTAGCTGCAGTTACGGGGTATGCACCGCTTGGGAGTGGAATAGGAGATAAGACATACGAGCTTCCAGTACTTCAAAATGCAGCAACCAGACTGTTAACATAGGAGGAAAGCTCAGCTATCATTTCAGTGCTCTTGTTGGCAAACTGACTTCCAGACAAATAAAAGAATCTATTTAAAATCTAGGTGTTGGGCTTCATAATTCTCAAGGACTTGTATCTCTGACTATTTTCAGCCTTCTCTCCTATAATGAACAGTTTCCACTGAGATTCTTGTAATTTCTAAGAACAATTGGGCTGTCAATGGACAAGTTAAGATCACTAGTCTGGAAACTGTCGGTCCCTCAGTTTAGGAAGTAACTTTTTTCCTCAAGCACAAAAAGATGATCAAAAACCTTTCATGTTTCAGAGGAAAAAAAAAAAAGAAATTATTCCTCCCACTCCTTCTGCCAGAACTTTCACAGAGCACAATTTCTAAACAACAACAAAAAAAAAATCTATGTAGTTCTTCAGGATGGTAACACAGTAACATTATAACCAGATGGATGACTGAAGCACCTAGCATAAGAAAGGTAACCAGAAGATTGTATTGGCTCTTCTTTTGACCGCTACTAAACTGAGCAGGGTCTCGACTCTAAGATACTTGCTTCCATTATTCTCCATTCGGCATTTCCAATAGTAGGTAAAATAATCAATTCTTGACAAGGATCATTGGAGATAGAGATTATGGTACTCAGAAAGACACGTGCAAATGCAACTCCATAACTTAAGACTCATTGAACAAAAATGTCTAAGCCAAAGACTATTATCTTGGTATTTCTGCATGGTAACTGCCATCTAGGTGTATACACTGAGGGCTGTAATGACATCGACTGTGAATCTAGAACTGTACCACAACACACATACTTGTCCATGGACTGTAAGAGCACTGTTAACCTCTTGTTGGTCTCCAGGAGACTGAAACTTACATTTGCTATTCCAATCTCTTTCCTAAAACAAAACAGGACATCTACTGCTCTCTTATACAATATACATCTGGGCTTTCTTCACTTCCGAGCTCAACAGATTGGTCTTTGCATGTGATGCCCCCATGTGATCCTTCCCTTGTCTGTAGGCCATGCTTCACAGAGAACCTAAATTAAGAACCGCATTTACTTGTGTTCATTCTTTGGTTTGCCAAGTGACAGGTTTATTGGCCATGTTAGTGATGTCACAGATTTTCTTTGTATTTCAGTCATCTGGAGTGGCATTTGGAAAGGGCATTTTCTGCCTAAAATCAATAGCTTCTCTAGCTGCTGTAATATTTCTTCTTACTTAGAAATATTACTCAGAATATAAAAGCAATTGATTGTAGGCAGAAAATATACTTGCCAATTACTGATGGAGAGGGGAAGAATACAAAGTGCTCTCTAGCTTAAGTAGTTCCAGCTGGTGACACACCAGTACTAATCAGCACACGTGTTTCAGAGGCACCAGAGCCTTCTCAAGCAAATGCCTGATTTCCCTTCTTATAAGTTGAAACCCAAAGTGTGGTTTATTCCAACGAAAACATGAACCCAGATTTCTAATGCTGGTTTTCTCAGAGATCTACTTTCACGGTAACTGAATGAGAATATCCTGTTGTTGAATTCAGGTGGTGAAAATGCAAGTTAACTTTGTTTTGTTTTGTTTTGTTTTTATGCAAACTTTCCTGGAACCAGAACAGAATTTGAACACATCAGTGGAACGAATCTAAAATATTGGAAATTTCTCCTTTCTTCTTTGTCTGAAGTAAAGTAAATAATAAGTTGTGTGTACTTGATGGTGACAGGTTGTGATCACCTAAGAACAGTAATACTAATTACCGTACAGTAGAATATCAACATAGCTTTGGTTTGGCACACTGACAGAAAAATTTCCCGTTCTACAGTCCAGCCTGATAGCCACAGCCTTGAAAGGGGAACAGACACATACATACTTGCCCCGTTTGATACCTTACGTTACACACAATCGCACCCAGCAAATTGCTCCAAACAACACAGTTCTTCCCCGTTTGTCCTCTCACCTCCAAATCTGCTGCAACCACGTCAGCACTCATTTATTTTCTCCAGTGTAATTGGCTGCAAGGAAGTCTTATAGATTTATGTAGTAGCTCTGGTCATATACTGCTTGTTCTCATGTTCCCCAGCCACGCATAGGGCATGCATCAGATGATAACAGTAAAGCTGGAAGAAGAAGAAAGGCCCAAACAGGAGTTACATACTTTCAACAGGCTTGACATAAGCAACGACCAAATGGCCAAATCCCTGAAGACGCTGGTTTGAGCAACAGTTTTACGATATCTCGCTTGTTTCCGTGCATATCAGAGAATTTTTGCAAGATGTATTTTAGTCTCATATTTTCACATGTACCTCAGTGAGATAGTACGAGTTCTAGTGATGCTGGATCGGAGCACCTAACTCAAACTTTCTAAAAGAGTAGAGATGAGCACTTGTTAGCATGAAATCAGTTTTGATTGTTGTTTTCCGTGCAGTTTTCAGAGATTAAGGCAAGTATACTTTTCTGGGTAGGTGAGGCCATTAGACCCTGCTGTAGAGGGAATTCCGGATACATCGTTCAGAAACACTACTTTTAACGTATTTCTTCAAGATGTGAAATTCAGATACCAGTGCAAAACCTAATTAAAGTGTGAATCTTTTGTTCCTTACATATCCCAAATAAGCCTTTTCATTAGAAAGAAGCCATTACTTTCATAGGTGTCTCAAAAACATCTGTATGTTAAATCACCTAATAAAAAATACAATGATTTCAGAAATTATATCCTACTTTACCTGCACGGTTCAGTTATTTAAGAACCTAAAATAAATCCTGTGATAAATCTTAGTTCTCCTTGATATACGTTCAGACCTAGTACCCAATTCCAAGTCTTTTCTGTATGGCTTGATTACTTCTGAATTTTTATATACTACCACTTTATGTACCTCCCAGACATTTACTCAAATTTGGTCTCAAAAAGTGCTTTAGTGTGGTTTTTTTTCAGCAAAAAGATTTTGAAAAAAATATTTTATTCAGGAACTATTGTAAACCAGAAATAAAAGATGGCGTGATTTTTAAAGCAAAAAAAACCCCTAAAAGCAGAAATAGCTTTGGCCAGTTTCTCTTCACAGCTAATTCCCTTTTCCTTGCCTTGACATTATACAGTCATTAAAGCAGGCAGAGCTTTCAGTTAGCACACTTAGTAGGTTATTTACATTTTAAAAGGATGTTTTGGAACATGCTCCCTTCCAAGCAAGCATTACATGAAATTGAATTTTATACATTGGGCTATACTGAACTCCATTTGACATGCTGCTTCAACAAAGAATATGTTGACAGAGTCTACAGCTTCATATTTCAAAAACATTTTCTTTTGTCTATTAGGGAAAGTTTTTCACCCTCCACATGGGTTGCTATGTCTATGACAAAGAAACAATGAAAAACAAAAAAACACTCCCCCCATAAAAACAAACAAAAGCTTTGTGCTTGAACCACAAAGGTTTGGGTTCAAAACTAAGTGTATGAATTTATTATTACTGTGACGGACAGATAAACTAGTAAACTTCTAAAGGACAAATTTCCAGGACGTGTTTTTGGTTCAGGATGATTTTTAGTATGATTAAGCCTGAAATATCAAGACTTCCCTTCACTGGGAAATTTAGCGGTGTTTCAGTCCGGCTGCTAATAAAGGAATTAAATGACATAATGCTGCTCACATCCAACTGACCAATGAAGATAACGATGACTTGTGTTCAAAATTTCTCATCCAGTCAGGAATAAACCTGCTCTTGTCTAATTTTTTAAGTAAGATGAAAAGAACTTATCCATTCTCTGTATTAACTGGTTTCTTGTAACTTTATTCAATTCTAAATACATCTAAATATTAAAATATATCCTACTACATACTAGACTTTTAACCTTGCAAACGTTGTGCATAAAAAGAAAAAAGAACTATGAAGAACAAGCAAATAGATTCATTTGGGCAGACGGAAAATGAAGAAAATATTGTCAGAAAAAGGCTCAATCGGTCACTTTATGCTTCACCAATTTTTAGGTAGTTCTACTTTAGGCATATGGCAACCTACCAAAACTTGGTTTGCCCAAAATTCATTTTACATCAGTTTGGTCTGTTGCCCGGCAAAGAACTTAACAAACCTTATCAAACTGAAGAATTAAATGGACTGCCACCTTAGGCATTCCTTGTATCTTGGTCTCTTTTTCTGTCATCCCACTTACCTGCTCTGTGGTGTATAACCACTGTCCAACTGGACAAGTGCTATGATCAGCAGCTTTGCACTTGATCCAGTTTGAATCTATAGTACCACTACAGTTGAAGAGTCACCGTCATTTCTGCTCAGCCCAATATAAAGTATTTCTTGTTGTTTCTATTCTGATACGCTTTTGTTCTTCTGACTCCTAGTGAGATCCAGACGTGTAAGCAGAAAAATCGATTGTTCCAAATTTTTTTTTTCTGAGTAACTTGGAAACAGGAATTATCAGTAACCCTGGAATAATTCTCTCTTCCAAAATTTCGCTTTTATTTTCGAGAATCGAATGCTTTGAGAACTTGGGGTATTCACAAATTGATTTTGCATTGATTTTGCACAAGCTCAACATATTCCAAAGGTGAGGACCATCCTCAGGAACAGCACTTGTGCTGCTAGTTAGGATTTCTTCTGACACGCCACTTACTCAAAAGAATTTTCCATGCTGTCATTGCCCTAAAGATTCTTTTCACGGTTTCAGTAACAGTGGCATCTGCAGAGGGGAGCTCCAGCCACTTGAAACTCATTAAAACATACTTGAGATTGACAATGAGTTGAAAACATCTGTCAGACTTGGCCAAGATTTCAATCAAGTGTGATGTTGCCGTGTTACTCTGCTACATTGACTTAATAAATGACTTGGCTGCTGTCAATGCAAGGAAAGTTGGGTTCTAATTACTAGCCCGATTTTTTTTCTATATCTGAAATGTACTTTCACTTAAAGGTTCATAGTCTACGTGACATGCATTAAAATTAATTTGTTCAATCTAGAAGCTGAGGTAAAGTAATACAGACTCACCTTTTTAACATGCTGTATTAGGCGCCAGCTAATGTATAACATGGCGTACATATAAAAAGTCTCCAATAAAAGTAAATTATATGCTTCTCCCAAACAGCCTAAGAGTAAACAAGTGACTACCTGATACTTTCAGCCTCTTTTTTTTTTCATTAAACTCAACAAGTCCCAAACAGCTCTGAGTGAAAAGCTTCTAAGACCCTAGTGTCATTTCTGAAAAATAATGTCCAGGAAAACCTCCGAGTTACACAAGTTATTTTTCAAAGAAGCTAAAAAAGTGTATACCTAGCTGAAGATATGCCAAAGTAAAAAATCAAAGGGCTGTATTACTATTTCAAATGGCATGGAAAAGAAGTAGCAGACAGTTAATTCTTACCTACAGAAAAACAATGTTTTCTTTCAGATGTAAGTAAAGGGAATCCAGTGTGGCGACTGATGGGCTTCATCCTTTCTCTTTACTTTTTTTCAGTACCCATTTCATCCAAAGGTGTTAAAGGGATTTCTTGAGTTCCCCCTTCTTGGGAATGGTCCCGTAAACAGGATCCTTTAGAAAAACAAACAGTTTTACACAAAGTAAGGCCCTCAACAAAATCAACACCTTAGAGTCTAGAAAGCTGTTACAATATCATTTAGATGATAAAAAACTGTTATATGTGATGAGTATGCTATATAGTAAATCTGTAGGTACAGGGAGACCACGTCATTGAAATGTTAACTGATATAAACATCACTTATTTTACCATTCTGGTATGTGCACAGTATTCTGCTAGTTACTTTACTACAGGGCCTATTTTATGAAAATTGACTTCCAGTAGGCAAATTTATTTTATTTGGCCAGATTTCAGCTTTTTTTGTTGAAGTGTAAAATAGAAGAGCAAGTGTAAAAAGTAGTCAGACTTACTAACTGTTCTGGGAAGCTTCTGCTTCAACTAAATGCACCGCAAAGATTCACCTGAAACTACCAGAACACGTGAAGGCCAATGAGAAGTGCTTTTAAATATCCTACCTGGGCTGCACGCAGATACATGGGAGCTTTAATGCAAGGCTGCATGTGTGGCTAGAAAGAATGAAAAGTTAAAACACTGTTCTTGTTCTTTAAGAGCCAATCTGTCATTCCCTCTTGCAAGCATTGACGTGTTCAGACTGTGTGTGCACCAAAACTGCAGCTCCAGTGCTTTCTTTGTTTGTTTCTTGTTGGTTGTTTTTTTTTTCTGAAACTACGCCAGTTCTCTGGAATGATGGATATTACCTGCAGAAACAAAAAAGATTTTCTTACCTATTATTTCAGATATATATTATTCCTAATTAAAGATCATTTAAATAAATATAATTAAAATTTTAAGTTTTGCCTGATGCAATATTTCACATATTCATCTAAAATCTCTTTTCCTTTGCTTGCTGTCCTTCTCTCTAACTATACTTTGAAATTACACATAAATATAAAAAAAAACACAATTTTTCAAATGGCGGGATGCATTGCGCTGTGTTTTGTTTTGGTTTACAGTACAGAACCCTGTCACATGCATGGTTTCTCTGTGAGAGACTGGCAGACAGCCTATTTGCACCTGTATTCTTATTTTTAAAAATAAAATTCTTTATGCAGTCAGCAAGTGTCTTTTCTAATAATTTTTCACTTCAGAGGAGTACCTCTACTTACACTAAGACATTACAACAGAAATAATACAATACATACACATATTCTTCACATGCACTTTGAACATTTTAAGTAACGGTTTGAAATACACAGTATTATTGCAATGTCTTCTCTTTTTCCTTTGGCTTAATGACCCCAATAGATGTGTTCACAACATGCTGCCCTGACAAAGCAAGGTGTTCTGCTCTAGAAATTTGCCCTTCTTTTTCTTTGTGATCTAAATCTAGATGAAAAACTGCAGTTTCTTGGACAGGGGGAAGGGGTGAGGGTCAAGGGCCACGCTCAGACTATAGTCATAAGGTATGTTTAACCTAAAGGCTACTCATACTTCAGAGACTCTCACTTTGTGAGCAAACTAAGAAATCAGGATTACACACAGAGTAAGGTGAAACCCAGTTCAGGTAAAGATGATAAAAAACTAATCTTCATAAAACTGTAAAAAGGTTCTCTGAGGCTTTTCAGTCCCTAGGATTTAATAATAAAATCCGTTGACAGCTTAGTCAATTCAAGTCCTTGGTGGTGTACCAGGCACTTTAACAGTCATCCAGAGAATACGTCTGTTTCTGCCAATTCATAAATGCAAATTTATTTTAGACAAGGCATGAATAACCCACTCATTCATCCTCAAGTACAATCAGATGAAAATGCATGTGTTGAGCAACCAGCCATACGTTATTATTTGTTATGGATCTGCTATATCTACATTCACTTCAATCCCTTTTCTGAAGAGGGACAGATGAGATGATTAAACAGCAATGTAAATCTCAAGATTAGGGTCGGGAAACACATCTTCATTACAAAAAGTTCTCTAGAAGCCCCTATAAACCCGTATCGTCTCATCGTCTCTAACAACATGTTATTGATGTTCACTTCTCAAAAACTGCCACTTGAAAATACGGGTTAGGTAGTAATTTCTAGCTGATCTCCTGTCTTTCTCATATAAATAGAAGAGAACTGAGTGGGTGAAATAGAACACACAGTCATTCTTGCATCTCCAGCCTCCAGGCTAGGAGAGACTATCAATGGTATGCTTCTCTTATGATAAACATTCACTAAACCTTCTGTCGAACCAGTTTCTACAATTTGCTTATCTGTATAAAGTAGTTCTCCAATGAAATAATAAGCTTTACTCCGTTCTCGTAAGAACATTCTATCAATGCTTACTGTAAATCTGTAGCCTCACAAATTAAATGTGCTATACGTTACTAGTTACAATAGTCCAGTTGTGCTTTTAGCATCATTTTGAATAAAGTTAACATCAATATGGAATTTTGCATTACCTTTGTTAAACATCTAAAGCAAGAAAATTAGTCTAACATTCGTTTAGCACCGACAGTATGTATCAAAACATACAGTTGCAATAAAAATAAGCACATGTGCACAGCCAGCTAAAGACAAATAAAAGCAAATATTGCCTCTATTCCAAGCCAACTTCAGGAAAGCCAACTCAGTCTTGGTTTAGCCATATTAAAAGGACAATGCCCTTGAGCTAACAGCACCCTTTTTTTTTTTTTCCCCCACAATTCACACTATCTTCCTTTGCTTCTTATATCATGCCTTGACTTTTATTGGCAAAATGTTCACCTCCCAGAAACTACACCATCTTGAATCACCTAGCAATGACTCCTCTGAGAAAAAAAAAAAAGTGATCTTAACAGGTATAGAAATTCAGTCCTGTTCTTAGATATTAAAAAAAACCTAAACAAAACAAAAACCTAAAACAAAAAAAAACAAACCAGCATGATGTACAATGTTTTAAAAGATATAGAAACCTTGAAAAAAACTGCAGGTAAATTCCATTATTTAGCAATACATGCTGTATTTTAATAAACATGAGTAATACACATTTCTATTTCACCTCAGAAAATGGCGCAAGATTTCCAAATTACGCCTATTGTGGTTTGGCCTCAGGCGGGAACCCCGAGCCACGCGGCCGAGCCCCGGGGCGCAATCGGACGGAAAAGGCCAAACCGGCGGGTTGAGATAAAGGCAGTTTAGTTTAACAGAACAGCAAAGGAAAGAGGAAAACACCACCGCCGCCGCCGCCGCCGGAGGAGCGAACAAAGAGGACTCACCCCCGGCGGAGCGGGGCAGCCCCGGCCCGCTCCCAGCGGCGACCTCCCGCCCCTCCCCGGGCAGTTGCCCCCGCAGCCCGCGCGCGGCTCCCGGGGGACGGGGTCCCGGGGCCCCGCCGCATCCTGGGGAAAATTAACCCTATCCCCGCCGGAACCAGGACGCTCTACAGGATGAAGCTCTCCTAAATTCATACGGACCTCCTAGTCTAACGAGTATCAAGTTTTAAATAATAAAGTCTATAGAACTATCTAGAGATAGATAGCAAAATCCATAGAAAATCTATAAAATCTGTCTGCTCTAGAATGAATTTTACTCATTAAAAAAAAAAAAAAATAAGAAAACCACTTCATGATCATCAGCACTTCAAAATCATCCTCTGTACTTGTTTTCATCTCAAAACCAGAAGATTTTTCTTCGGAAATCAAAGTCTTTCTACATGGCCTGTTTGTGCTTCAACACCTCGTACCACTGCTGGGTAACTAGCACCTTCAGTCTCACACAGAAGTAAATTTAGCATCCTACAGCATTCCTAGGAATAAAAGGAACATCACAGTATGAGCCAGTGAATCACTTTGCAAGCCCATTTTCATGTCTTTGTATTCTGTTGAAGTTTGTCAAAGTCAAGTCAACCCTCCCTAAAGACAACACATCTTCAATTAGAGATGTAAAATACAGTTTGCATGCAATTTAAATCCTGCAAACTGGCAATCTTCTCACGAAAACCAGAAATTCTCATGCATCGGTACTCCTGATTCATCGTTGTTTTTCAGTTACGCGAATTGATCCTTAATTTCCAAGACAGGGAAAAAAACTCGGCATTTTTGACAGGGGTTAGTGATTTGCCATATACTTATCGCATACGAGCAAGCTTACATTGCTAACAGTTTAAATTACACGACCGAATAATATTCTTGCCTCCTAAATTCTTAATGCACCTCATGGATTCCCACTCCACTCTCATCAAGAATTGTTGGTCTTTTCTCATTTTCCCCACTGAAACAATACACAACTGGCCTATGAGGCTTTGAAGCTTGCAAGTTTTCTTATGCTGACTGCAGATCAAATCTGATACCGTGCAGCCACTACTGGAGATATATATTTAAAACCATTAGAATACCAGAAGAGGCACTGAATTTTGATTCAAATACACATGGATATGGTCACGTGAGGCCAGCTCTTCAGCTGGTTAAATCAACACATCTCTTTTGCCTTCAGGGAGACTGTGCTGATCCCAATTCAGCACAACACTGCAGTGCCACTGAAGTCAGTCGGTCTATACGTAAAGTTCAACAGCAGTGTAAGGACATTGCTAACACCCGTGGACTGCTGAATCACAATTTTCCTGTGATCAAGAATACGAACCTTGTCTTTTAGGTTCCCAGAACCCTGCTCAGAGACACAGGCAAAATGGAAAATGAATGGGGAAGTGTCACAATTCAAAAGAAGCTGACACCTGTCAATGCGCTCTTAAAAAGAAATGTTCTATTTAGCAAAAATGGTAGAATACTGATCTGTTCTGATGAGTGCTCATTCAAAATTAGGACTCTATTCATTAAAACATCTCTTGGTGCTCTTTTTTTTGTGGTGGAAAATCAGGACTTCTCTTCCCTTTTAAAAAATAATACTTCCAAAACATTCCAAAGAGGTAGCATTTCGCAATTTACCAATAGTTGGTTTAGACTCTCAAAATGTTTAATTCTTCTTTCTCACTGTTAACCCTATTGGGTTTTGACTGATTTTACTCTCCCACTTTTGTAATGCCTCAGCTTTTTTTAATTGATGCGATTTCCCTCCCCTCCCCTTTTTCTGCAGGATTTGGTCATTTTTTGAGTCTCCAGAAGCCCTGGAAGAGTCTAAAGTTTGCTACAAGATATTGAAGGTGTTCTGTGGTTTGGGGTGTGTGCCATGACCGACTGGCAGCGAAGAAAGTACTACTGTACTTAGCGCAGCAGCTGCCGGCAAGCAGCCCTGTGTGCCCCCGCTTAGGGGGTATTAAGCACACGCATATAGATGTTGATTTCTAATACAAAATATATAAGCAACATGCAATTTCAATTTGCTTGTTTACTTTTAGATTTTTTTTCATTTAAAATGGCAAATTTCTGTGAAACATTTTGCTTTAGATGAAAACACAATTTGCAGAAGAAAACTGCTACAGTGAGCATTTTTTGGCAAGTCTGCTTTGAAGCAAAAAAACCCCAATTCTTCATCATTTAAAAATAACCTTTCTTTTAGTCAGAAATGTCAACTTGTTTCAGAACAAGCAGATTTCTTCATGGGGAATACTTCCAAAAAGCACATTTTTGGAGCGTGACATACCCCTTCATCACCCTGCGCTGCTCCGTGCGGGTACAGAAAGTGAAGAAGTAAAGACGAGCTTGGGAGAGGGTTGGAGGATAGGCATTGTTCTAATGTTTGTCTTTGTTTCTCACTAATCTATTTTAATTGGCAACAAATTAATTTTCCTCAAGTTGAGGCTGTTTTGCCCGCAACAGTAAGCGCTAAGTGGTCTCCCTGCCTTTCCCTCAACCCACGAGCTTTCTCATCCTATTTGTTTTCTCGGCCTGTGTTGCAGAGGCGGAGGAGTGAGAGAGCGGCTGGGTGGGCGTTTGGCCCTTAGCCAAGGCTAACTCACCACACTGCCTTAGCCCAGATTTTTCGCAGAGGACTGGGAGGTTGAACAACTTCACAAAGCCTAACAACGGCTCTGATTCCACAACTCTGTATCCAGGAAAAGACAAAGGACTGTGCAGAGCCCTGTTGATTTCAATGTACCTGCCTGCAAGCACATCTTCTATGTGGAGAAGACCTAGTTGGAGCCAGTGAGGCTCCACCAGAGCACAAAGTTCCACCAGTCTCCAGACAACTACTGGATCATGACAACAAATTGCTCCAATGAACCTGGAGCCCATATAACTGTCAAAGGCATATGAACCAAAACAAGAAAATTTCTTCACAATTAGCCCACAACCACTTAGCTATATGGTCATCAAAATACTAAAGAAAAAAATAGTTGCCAATATAGTCAGGGCTCTCTTAATTTCATGCACTGTCACTTCAACAATTTCTTCGTTTCTCATTTTATTTCTCTAAAAGTGGCTTCATTTAAAAGCAGGGAAACCACATTTCATGCTCTTCAGTTTCATTAGAGATATACAAAAGCCCTTACCAAAAGAAGACTACTCTAATTAAACCATTGTAGCAGAAGGAAATATTGAAATGATGAATCTGAAAGGATTCTGACACGCTCTATATTCTCTTGCACATCATTCCTTATGGTATAAAAAAAAAAAAAAAAAAAAAAAAGAAGAAAAGAGCTCCTCCCTTTAAAGAAAAGGTTTAGAATCACATGATGAAACATGTAACACTCAACCCAGAGTAACAGAAGTGGACTACCTGACAAATTTTCTAAAGTGTGTCAAGAAAGAGGGTCATCAATCACTTCTTCAGCAGTGTGAGAACATAATATTACACCCTCAGAAAATCAACCTGTATCTGCTTGACAAGGAAGGCATGGTTAAATCCCCTGCTTAAAACTCATTCCATAGGAAATGTGATATAAACACCACATGAATTACCTCAGAGAAATTCAGCATCACTCAATATGGGCTGCTTAATCAGCACTTGAATTAAAGCATTGCTGAAAATAAAATAAAAAGTAAAACCTGAGTATTAGTCCTTCCCTTAGGAGCTGAAAAATAAGGCTTATTTTGAATTACATCTTTCCAGGAGCAAAAAGAATGACAAAGCCTGTTCTGAGTCTGACACTGGGAACAGAATGAAGTAGGGGTTTATTTAACTTTTGAAGCACATGAAACTAGGGCTATGTTAAAAAGTTGGCTCAATCCTGTGATTAATCAATTAATGAATGGCTCCAAATTCCAACAGTATTTTAGGGATCTCTTGGTTACAGGGCAAATACATATAGCAAGAGTTTGTTTCCACATGGGTAAGCAATCATTTCTGGGGTTGGCTTGAACCAAAGAAGCAGCTTATATTTATTCAAATCCTATTTCATAGTGGATAAGGATCTTTAGTGCCCCTTTAGCATTCAAATCCTGTACAGATAACCACAGTCTGTTGGATGTTGCATCAGATGAGGCTGACAAACTGTTTCAGTTAAATTCCCCATTGGTGCATTGGTGAAGATCTCTATCACAGCATCTTCCCTTCTCCTTTTCAGGTTGGTCTGCAAAACAGCTTAAAAAGAAAATAGTAAAATAAAATAAAAAAAAAAAAGTAGTCTCTCATTTCTTTCTTGTAGATCTGCCCAAGGAAAGGAGGCTACCATAAGCTTTCTATCAGGCAGCCTGCTCCACAAACGCACCTACCACCTTCAGTTCGCGATGTTCTCTGCCTCCTCCCTCAAAGCTGTACTGCCACACACTCCTGTAGCTACAGCTTCCTGAAGAACCACCCTTGAGGGTCTTCCTACATCAAAAGGAGACACTGGCAATGCACATGAATGTTCGCAGTCCTGACAAAGCCTGGGCAGCCCATAACTTATCATGCTTCCATGTGGTTTCTGGTACCCTAAGACTTCCTTCTAGCTCCAAGATGACAGAGAAATGGCATTGAGACAGGTGATTAGACTTCCTTATCCTCATGCCATGTTCTTTTTCATTCCAGAAAGAAACCCCCTTCACAGACCTTATGAATTATCTTCTTAGCTACACAAAGGATGAGTGAAACAGATACTAATTCTGTGTGTTTGGTTTTTTTATTCCTATTGACCTTGTCACATTTGCCCAGCATCTAACAAAAGATCCAGAAAATCATTTCCAAGAAAGTCAAGAAACCAAAATGAAAGATGTCTTCAAACCAGAAGAACGGACGAATTAGTGAGCCTTGTCGATCTCACAAAAAACTCTCTATCAAATTAAGAGCCATGAAATACTAATTCTGTTATTTTAAATTCACTTTTTTTACTCTCCTTACAATCCACTGGAAATACTGAAATCCTAGAAATACCCATTAAACACACATTCATAGCTCTGGCCCTACTATCAACAGCGATCAAAGCAGTGAAGAGTGCAAATGCATTACTGACTGACTCTTGGGGGACTTTAATCTTTTCTCATAAATCACTTCTCTCCTGCTACCCGATCATTTGGATTGCAGAATAAAATGCATGTGTTCTGAAAGGTTCTGACTGATCAGATTGGCTCACAAGTAGACCACGAGGAGTCTTCAATGGCAACGGCCACATGCCATCCTGTTTTTTATGCATCTATTCAGGTAGTTTGCCTGAAATGAACCGTGACATCAGCTCATGAGGAAACGTTTCATTTTTTTAAATAATCTTAGTATTACAGAAAACTGTAACTAATCTATATATTTTTTCTAGCTTGCGAGCTTTAGAGGAAGTTGGATTGAAAATATATTTCAAAAATATTTGCTAAATCCATACACTAACGCCAAATAATTGAAAAGCTTGCAGTATATATGTTTCTCGCTTGCTTAGTCCATGTAAAACAATGGATTGCATGCTATATATGCTGGTGGGAGAGTGGGTTCCCTTAAACATAACACACTGGGAAATCATGGTCTAACATACCTTGCCAATTTTGCCTGAAGCTGTTTCCATTGACAACAAAGAAAAGGAGGTATCATTGATTTCAACGGATGCTGGCTCAGATGCAAAGACAGTATACACAAACAAAGCTTTAGGGACTGGTTTTGATCACCCAGGTTGTTTTTTTTTTATTGTTGCTCATCTCTGCATTTCCTGATTTTGCTGAAATAAAGAACAGCTGTTCTTACAAGCTTACCCATTCAAAGCTGTGAAGACAAAAGTTGCATCCAAATTTCCTTTTTCTTTAATAGCATAGTATAGATCTTATCTCATTCAATGGAGAACAAAATAAGTCCAAAAAAAGGGAGGGAGGGGAGTCAGTCTTACAATTCTGCTAGATGTGGGAAAATGTATCTCCCTCTATGTGTATCAGCAGACACACTCTGCTGGAATTTCTTGCTCCCCAATATGTGGCCAACAGAACAGATACCGCAGTGAAATGGCTCGCAACCTGAGAACTGTTCCCCGAAATTGGTCTAGGGTTATTACAGTGACAAACGTGAGACAACCTCAGCAGAGCTTGCATTTTCCTGGACAAAAAGATACACGTGTATTCTTCATCACACATGACCCTTGCACTGACTTATAATACATACGAAGATCAGTTGTAGGCACAGTATAACTAATGTGAACGTGCTCAGTGGACGTGTTCTGGTTTTCTGGACATTCAGCGCTCCAAACAAATATCCTGAACCCTTGTTTTCTGCCTCAACAAAATCTTTTGCAAAATAAGTGGGTACGGCCAGAGAAATGTGAACATCAGAGTAAAATGTAAGCCAGGCATGACCCCACAGCCGTACATAGCTTAGCATGTGCTATAAAACCTGCCCAGAGAGTTGGTGAAGCATTTTGCTACTGCAGACACACCAGCGAAATAGCCCTACATGCTACAGTTTCCCGGAAAGACACGGTAGCTACCTCTCAGCTTTCCAACAGCATGAATCAGTCCAGGGAAAACACTGCAGCCACGCAGCTGCCATGTTTTCGAGCAAAATGTCTCACTTTGGATTGGACTGTGCAGTGCAAATGTACCTGCAGCCTCTCTACTCTCTAGTTAGCTCAAGTGTCACCACACTACAGACATTGGCATAACAAAAGTTTACATATATTCTTAAAGTGGGATACAGTCTGTAGCTGAGGAACAGGAGCTCCACCTTTGATCCTCGCTCCCTTTGTAAACTCAAGGAAACAAATTAGGCACTGTGCCTCGCTGCCTGTTGCTCAAGAGCCGGGCTGCTGTGCTCTTCAAACGAAAAGGACAAAGACCGCCGGCTGCACGTAGGTGAGGGATGACAATTAGTGCACTACACACGCGCGCTCATGGCTGGAAAGAGGTCTGTCTCTGTGGCACAGCAGCAAACAAGGGAGCACGACTTCTAGGTCCAGCACTTTTTTCTTCCTTTCCCTGCCGTCTCAGACAGTGAAATGAGGCAGAGATGAGAGCGATCAGATAAGTTGCTACTTACCTGCGAGTCAAGTGCCACACACAACTAGTTGGCAGCATAGTTTCCCACACGCATTAAGGGCCCATTCAGAATCCCAAATAATAATTTACCTCACAAGAGTTTGCTCATTATGTGCTTTGCCTGGCCCTTGTGCTCTTGTAAAACCCTCTTTGAGTAGGCAGGCATGAAATAATCTCCTGCTGCCTGTAGCACTGCCCTTTTTTTCTTTTCATGTGACTGCAAACAGAAACTCCTTATTCAAAAAGGAAAAGGTTATTAAACTCAGCAGAGTTATTTTAAAAAAAGATAGAAATGAACTGTGACTGCAATCTTAAGTGTAAGTCTTGCCTGGAAAGCTGTTCGACACACAAAAGGCAAGCGGAAAGCAAAGATTCAAGTCAAGTCTGGCCATTTTCATGTAGAGTCACCATTAAGATGACAAGGCAGTAATCTGCTACCTCATTTTGTTATGAATGGTCCTTTAATTTGGGGTTATTGTTATTTTTAATAAAGTTTCCTTTAAGCTGTATGCTCTCCTGACATGAATCTCCCTTTTCCAAGCAAGGCATGCATCCCAAAAGGATTTAGACATCACTTGTACTTTACACTGGCGAGTTGCCTCACTGATGTCAGAGCGACTCACAAGAGTAACATGGAGGCTGACAAGTCCATGCAGCACTAGAGCCCTGTCTGATTAAATCTTGTATCCACAGTAGTTCACCTGTAAAACAGCATCATGGTTATGCCATGAAAAGTCAGCAGCTGGTAATGCCAATGAATCAACACCACACACCTCCAAAGGCCAAGTTTTAACTTACCTGCTTGTTTTAAATAGGATGATGAATGATGGTAAAAATGGCACTGGCTCTTCATCTCGCTCATGCCCTTGTTTATTTAACGGCTGGACTGCCCAGCTACAATATTTCTTTTATACATAAAGCTTATTAAGTGCACTCCAAACCTGAAGTTTTAATGCTATTCTCTACGCCAACATTTGCCTGGTGCATAAATGGCCACAACAATCTCCCAGCTACTGTGATGACGGTACAATGCCTTGAAACAACACAGTCTCAGGCTGGTCAGAAGGATTATTAGCACCAGTCACACTTGACTGAAAATAAAACAGATAAGCTGTATTAAACCATCTTATTGGTAACCATCAAGAAATGAAATGAGCTAATTATTATTTCCTTTCTTTTCCCAGGGGTCTGCAATCCCTGGATGAAAGCTGTGTAAACCAGAAAGGTTTTTGTGGCCATCCTTTAGTAATTGACCTTTAGCTCTCCCCATTTCATTTGCCCTAAGTGTTAATTGACTTTGAAAAAGCAGTATATTATCCTTTTAGAAAAAAAAAAAAAAATCTGATTTGTGCCCGCCAACATCTTACAGCATCAAAGCCCTGTTAAATCATAGCGCAGTACAGCTGGAAATGAGTCTCCAGAAGAAAAGGAAAGAGGGTGGGGGAAGGAAGCAGATCCGTCATTGAAAGAGCTCCACTGCCATCTAGAGAGAATCTGCACCAGCCAGTTTTCTGGAAGGGAGGATCAGGTTATTAGTCAAAATATTTCCATCGTGATGCTGTTTTGGGATAAGGTAGGGACTTCATTCAGGTTCACTGCATCTATATGTTTTTTAAACCTACTTTGTAGTAATTTTCACTAAAAATAACATATCCTGGAATATAATCTACCATAAATCCTAAGGAAATCATGGGAGATAGCTTTAAAGGCTCACTTATAGGCTCTCCTACAATGAGGTATGATATCTGTACAGTTCTGTTTCAAAGAGGCTTCTTTGAAGAGGTAGGTGCTGTATCTTTGCAGAAGGGTGCTTCAGTCACAAACAATTTACATTTTGACGGACATGCTATGCTCCCAGCAGCTGCCTTTATGATATTGCTTGTCAGATAGAAAGAAAGAATGTGCTATTTCAGGCTATGATTTTTCTCTCTTTCAAATATATAAAAGTGTCTTTTCTGAGTGTTTTATATGCAGCAGCCTCACAGAGAACCTAGTCAGACAGAGAGCAGGAGGCACCCATGAAATGTGTTACTAGTAGCAGTCCACTTTAATCTGACCGATTTAATTTACCTTGCCTCTGTCCAAAGAGCAACTGAACTCCATTTAGTGTATGTGATGGGTCAGCTGCTATGAAAACTGGAGAGGTGTTTCTCACCACCAGAACCTAATCCAGTTACATTCTGAAGACAGCTGACACACGGGTACATGGCTAACTGCATTTGGAACAAAAGAAATTAATTTGTAGCTTAGGGTACAGTCAGCAAGTAATGAAACTGCATCGTTAATGCACCTCAAAAGGGAGAGTTCATTACTGCTGTCTCACAAAAACACTCGCTGTGAATTGTGGTCCTCTTGGTCTCCATCACTGTTATTTACTTGCTAATTAAAGAGCAATGTGGGACTTGTAACAGCTAATAGGAACTCACAGGTTCCTCTGTCTACTGACTCCCTGCAAATTTCAAAAACAAAACCTGTTTGAGGACTACGGACCGCTAGTATGAACCTAGCTGTAACCATTAAAATACTGCCTGCATGTTTTTCATATTACAGTGTAATTTGTGTTTGCTTCCTTTGTGAAATCCTATTGGGCTGAAATAACTTGAGATGAACAAAATTTGTAAATTAGTTTGCGGCTATCGCCTTTAGCTGGCCAGTGAAGTCCTCTGTGATAGTGCAAGGTCTTTGCCTGCTATGGCTGCAGTGGTGAATACTACAGAGAAAAAGATGACGGTGGTTATACTTTAGCTAAGGATATGTGAAACGCACTGCATAATACAATTATAAAGGGCAGTATCTGAATCATTTATACTCTTCATTCCTGACTAAGAATGGCACCTCAAAACAGGATTATCAAGGAAATTATACCCAGAAAAAAAACATTCGTTATTTTCACTGAAATATACTGAACTCAGAAACATTTGATTCCACAGCGCCCTGCACTCCTTGACATTTATCCTGCCCGGATGCTAAATCAGACCATTCTGAACACTCATTTTATATGGGCATGGGTGGCTACTCAAGGTGAAAGCAATGGAGAATGAAGCCTACAGAACCTATTATGCAAACCATAAGGTTCACTAAGCCAAGAACTGGTCTCAGTGAGGTGACTGACTGTCTTCTCATTTCTATTAATGGTAACACTGACTATTCCTGGATGGAAGAACACCATAATTTTGAGTGAAGGCTTTATGAGGACAGAGAATCCACCACTTCAATGGCGTATTAGGAAACACAGAATACAGAAGAATGAAGTGGATGACTGACTAGATAGATCTTCCAGGTCAAATGTGTTGCAAAATACAGGAGGCATTGCTTCCATTCATTCCAGCCAACAGACTTGTCAGGAGAAAAAAAACTCAATGCACCTTTAAAACCCAATTTGTCCTTTTTGCTGACAAACACAATTAAGCTGTGCAATTCAGGGAGAGAACAGTAGGCATAAGAATAGTTATTGTGAAAGGACAAAGATTTAAACATGGCTAGGCTGGGCTTTTTGCTGTTATCCTGCTTCTTACCTTGTCCAAAGACCTTGAAGAGAGTCCTGAAATAATGACAAAGAGGAAGAGCTCACCTTACAACAATTAAGCATTAAAACTGAATTGGGTAAATGTCAAAAGCCAGACAGTTGTAGACACAGTACTGCTTCTGGTGAAGCAGAAGTGTAGGCTTTCTTCTTCTTCTTTTTTTAAAGGCAAATAAATTCAGCTCCTAATGGTTGCAACATGCAGACCAGTCCTTCGTCCACTATATTTCACACCAGAAGTTGTTTTTGGCATTATTTCCAACAGACAGTCCTGTTAATGTCAGACACAAGTACATGAACTAGAAATAGAAAGGAAGATAACATTCATATTGTGGAAATGAAAGGATAGCATCTCTTTGTGTCTGGAATTTATTGTGGAGTCAAAGGGCACTGAAGAAATTCTGTTTGATTTGTACATGCCACTGGATATAATAGGATGGGCTTCATGAAGATATGAATCTCAGCTTTTTTTGAAGGCTCGCTTAAGATGTATTATTTTTCAAGGGATATAAATAAAACTCCTTTAAAGCCACTTACTTACAGTGTGACTGTAATCAATTTACTTCACGTCTTGATGCTTCCCTCCCCTCGCTTCCAGACTTTGTCTTGTTTATTGAAACTCTGTACTTCTAAGAGTAGACTGTCCCTGGCTATTTATTTTTTTTTTTGTGAAATGACTGGTACAATGAGACCAAGTGCCTACTGTAAAGGTAACTGTCGTGTCAGGGTTCAGTCCTTGATCAAAATGAAAATCCCTAGAACATATGCATTCACGCTAGCTGGTTTTGTGCATTTTAGCAAAAAGAAAGGCACACATAGATCTCCCTCCACCTTTCACAAAATTTTCCTCACAGGTTCATTGACTAATAAATCTCATTCCAGATGGAGGTTCATGTGTAGGCTTCTCATTAAATACCCATAAATCATGACGTAGCTAGTATTGCTGCAAAGTAATATTTTATGACTTTGTATGACATATTTGTTTTTATATGGACTGTAAATATTTTGGCAAATAGGCTGGGTTTGCTCTGGAGAAAGCAAAAGCAGCAGTTGTTTGTCTAGTTTCTTCAGTGATCAATGCAAGGAGTTACAACAGTCTATTTCTCATCTGGAGTTAACAGTTGCCCTTCTTGCACAAATGTCAGGGACTTGCCTTCTTGGTATAGAGAATCTTGAGTTTGATCATGATGGCAGATCATCATGCATGCCTGCAACCATGATACTTGACGTCAAAGTCACAAAATCATATTCGGGGATACCAAATATCATCATGGCAGGGCACTAATGTCATTCATCACTTAAGCAGCCTAAGCCAGGTGCTAATGAAGCATACATCACCATGACACTATTGAGACTAGTCGAGCTGCACCAATTTTCACCAGCTAAAAAACTGTCCTGTCATATAATGATATACAGAAGAGCCTCATAACACAGAGACAAGAATGAGCAAAGAGGCAGCAGATGATGCGAGTGCTTTAGAGCTCTTCTGTTCTTTATAAGTAACCTCCAGGGAAAATCTCTCTGAATTTGATGGCTTTTTAAAAAGCTTAAACAACTTTTTGGTCAGCCTGTTTCAGACCCGACTGGAAGCACTGTTCGACTTCTAATGAAGAATGCTGCAAGATGCTTTGCAAATTGTTGCATATTCACTTTAGTACGTGAGATAAAGGAGACGAGTTGCTTGACTGGATAAAAACTAGTTAGCATACTAGAGCCAGAAGGTACTTATGACTAGAAGCAGTTCCAAATGGAAGGAGTTGACTTGTGGAATACCGTAACATTAGTATTGATTTTGTTTACTTTATAAACCTGAAAGGAGGAAAATGCAGTAAAGTGATGAAATGTGCTGCTGATACGAAATGGGTGAATCAACAAATACACAATAGGAAAGCAATAAGATTCACAGGGACTTGGCTAGACTAGAATCATGGGCAGATAAGTGACTTACACAATTCAAATTAGAAAAAGGTAAGATAATGAATCTACAGACAAAATAACAAGAAAAGAGAACTCTATCTTCAATGGACAGAGAGGTGACTGCTGAAAAGGTTTGCATTTTAACATTCCAATGCAGGAAATGGTATGCTGTAAACTCGGATTTCTCTAAAAAAGCTCCCTTTCTGCCAGGCCTTATTTTTTTTAGTAGTTGCTGTTGTATGGTAAAAGGCACTACCAGAAGACAGAATTGAAAAGAATATGTGAAATTCTTCAACTTTTGGTTAACTGACTCCTTTTTATAAAAAAAAAAAAAAAAAAAAAAAAAATAAGGACAAGAAACAATGTTTAAGCACATAGAAATTAAAGGAGATTATTCTAATACTGGGCTACATTAGGTATTATGAAAGTGACATTTACAAAATATATACATCACTCTGGTGAATTAAATGAAACAGAATTGGGAAAGCAGGATGCAAAGAAGATGACAAGGAGAAATATATATAGGCTAATACAAAATACTTATTTAGGAAGTCTGAGAAACAGGTTATACATTTGGAAATCGATGAGGAAGATTCACAGCTTCATTCTTATATGGAAGCACAAATCTCAAGATATTGTTGTGAAACCCATAAATGTACTGTGAAGAGGAAAAAGGACAAATAAAAATCAAACCCTGACATCTGAGACAGGATTTACTAAGGAATCCAAACCCCCAGACCTGTCAGGATTATCCCAGTAACTTTTGTACTATTGAGAGCTCCCAAGCATTGGCAACACCACTTCGACCCCAAACCTTCTGTGCCATGCCAGTAACACTAAGCAGCCATTATTTTTGAATATTTTACTCATCAGTAGCACCATTTTAGCTGCCACGAGACTGATTTCTGCTTAACTTTCCTTTGTGGTTTTGGATTAAAAACTATTCTGAAAAGATGGTAGGGAGGATTAAGAAATGGAGATAGGAAAATGTCACAAAGCCATGGAAAAAGTAGTGAGAGTTGGAACATCCCTTTCCCTCACAATATTCCCTCAGGCAGAATACTTACCTGTACAGTGCAATTTAAATCTGGATCCCACGCCAGGCTTGACAGGGAGGGAAGTTTTGAGTCCTCCTCTCCCACTCTGCGGGAGGCTATCCTAAATGCCCTATTGCCTGCTACTCTCTAATGAATTTCTGTGGGAACATTTCCACTTTGCACATATCTGAATACTTGTTGGGGCAGAGGCAAGACCTCAAGTATTTTGTCTGTACCGTAACACACATCAGGAGAAAAACAGTCGCTTCCGTGCCACTATATCGCAGCAGGCACTTCACCAGACTGAGATACTAGCAAAAAAATATAAGTCTGCCTCCTCATCCTTCCCCTTTTCCATTCAAGTCAGAAACATTAAAAAGGAAAAAAAAAAAAAACAAAACAAAACTCCCAGAATTCCCAAAGAGCATGAGAGCCAACATTTCTATGGTCAACATAACTGTTATCTACTTCACACAGCAAGCTACAGCAGAGAGTATCCACAAAACGTAACAAGTACCTGAGCAGGTTTCCTCTCTCATACGTGTCCCTGTCACTGGAAGAAGCAGGGTACAACACAAGATCCTGAAAACTCAACAATGCAATGAAACCTACTTTTAATAAATGGTAAATTACTAATAACAAATAAAAGACTCCAGTAATGTTCCAAACAGGGAAACACTTGGGGAAGAAAGAGCTAATGAAGGCTGAGGTCTGCTCTGCAGTTATTTTGGGGAAAAGAATAGCATTTTGTCCGTCAATGACTCCTAGGTCAAATGCATACACTTTGCATGCAAAGACGAGTTCTGTTTCAACTTCCAACAATGGCAAGTTTATCTAGACCAAAGAAACTGTACGAGGTCTTTCCATTTAGTATTTAAATAGAGCGGTAATGGTTTCTTGTTTTGTTTTCCCAGGCCATTACAGTCAAACTGATCCTACAGTCCATGATGCTCTTGTAAGCTCTTCAGTATCACCTGACTGGCCATGAACCTGACTGATCCAACCAGTGAAACTTGGCCAGCAATGTTACTGACAGAACAGGAAGAATAAAATCTTGCTCACTGGTAAACGCTTACACTTGTGACTGAATTTTTCAAATCTGAATTGCTGCTCCTTAAAAAAATAATAATAAAAAAAAACAATCAACATATATGACAACACAGAGAAAAGCTCATATGACGGTAACGACTGTATTTTCTTGCAGCCAAGACACAGGCTCAGTTTCAGTGGTGGTCCACTTGTCCTGTCCTCACAGGAGCCACCCAATTGTCTATCTGTGCCAAACCAGAAAAGTGTTGTTTAGCCAACTTCAGATTATAGATATTTGTTCTGACATGCAAAAACAAATCACAGCAATAGACAACCAATAGAACAGAAGAAAAAACACCAGTTAATCTAATTCTATGATTTTCACTGTGACAGTTAAATAAATTACCACCCTTTATGCTGCTTTTACATGTTTGAAACATGCATAGGACATCCCAATCGTCTCATTTAATCTATCATGACAGTGTCAGAAACGGTAATATGTATTTCACTCCTATGTTAAAGAGGCCAAGTGTGACAAATACCATGAGGCAGATGCTTCAGGTGGCATGTAGAAGTTTCACACATTTATGAAATATCTCTGCTTAAGAATTAGCAGATGATTACATCTCTCATTTGTTTCACACAACCACAAGGGGTAAAGGTAGGCATCACACACACACAGAGTATCGCAAATTTTTTAATATTTTGTGGATAATTACACTACTGCTAGAGGCTGAATACTAATTGCCTGAAATCAAAGTAAAATAAAAAGCAACCCTCATAGCTGTTAATTTGACAGCTGGTCATTTCCTCAAATCTGATAAAGAATCCTTGGGCCGAGACAGCTTTTAGAACTGTGGAAGGCACATTCCTGTAGGAGGCAACACAGCAGCAGGGCTTCAAGGAGGGAACCTGATCTTTATTTAATAGACTGGCAGCTACAAGAGAACTCCGGCACATTTGCAAATGTGCCTGTAGCTAATGAGTGCATGTGCAGCTCAGAAGGGTTACAGCTCTCCCCATAAAACTCTGACCTAAAGCTAACACTCAATTTAGAATCAAATTGGGGGGGGGGGGATTGTGTAAATAATTCATGAGAATTTTAATTGACATTTCTTTTCTGTGGCAACAAGCCCATTAGCATTATGGGTGATTACCTGATTTTTAATCACTCTTTGTGTTATAGTTGTGCATTATATAAACTACCCAGTCCTGATATGCTAGAACAATCTAATGACTAATTCTGAAATAGTACTTGCAGTCACACAAGCAGTACTGTTTACTTCAGTGGAATCACACCAGTAAAGGCAACTTACTGGTGAGAATTACCATAACTTAATTCTGAGACAAATTATGCCAACAGTTTATGCCCTCTGAAGTCCAACTGGTTTCCACACCACTAATTCACGGGCAGCTTATCTCAGTACTTTTTCAGATAAGGCTGGCGTCACAGCAAGAGTGAAGGAACAGTACAACATAGTACATCTATACATATTCTCACACACTCCAACTTTTTATAATAGTACTTTACTAGTATTACTAAGCCTACTTTCTAAGCATCATCCCGTGGAGATATTATAAGCTATCAATCTCTTTTTCTTAGCCTATGCTTAGCCTTTTTTCACTTTTAGAAAATACAGTGGTGGTAGCTTAATGCTTTCTAAGGAATCAAGGTCAAAGCAGCTTGAAGAGAAGGAAAGCCACACAAGCAGTAAAACTTTGGCCTTGGGATCGGATCATACCTGTTCATCAGGTAAGTCTATTTGCTGGTCACTGGTGTTGACCATCTCATTTCAGGAGTAGCACGTCTATGTAAATAAAGTTACACTTAGAGTATATCACTAATGCACGTCACCAACTTTGCCGCCAGCGTAAAGTCACGTCTAGACAGAACGGGAAGTGATATTAGAAAAAGGTTTAAGATACTATTAATTTTTTTCCCAAACCACTGCCAATGCTCTAGCACATTCCCTTCCGCTGCTCTGCACAAGTCTGCACTGGGAAAAGCTGCTGAAAATGACAGCCCAGGAGATACTGGCTAATTATTCTGCTCAGCCATAACTTCCAGAATCCCCTGAGTTCCCAAATGCTTTCTCTTGTCAGGAAAAGTCACACCCCTAAAAAGACAAGGTCTATGCTGTTGTATTGGAAGATGTTCTTATGGTGAGAATTATGCGTGCACCAAAAGAAGCGGCATGAGAAGCATTTATGGGAACACATAAATAATAAACAAAAGCAAAAATAAAATGAACAATGCAAGTTTAAAGATGGGAATTGTCTTTCTCTTTGAGGACTTTTTACCTGGTAGCTACAATGAGTCAGAAAGAATATTTTTCAGTAAAATAGTGTCAACGGTCATTAATACAGGTCTGTCTTTGTATCCAAAGTGATTAAAGCGCCCTCACCAGTTCTACATGTTGATTTACAAGCAATGCCCCAATCCTGCCCAATGCCCCAATAAGCCTATCGATAACTAAATCCATGAGTAGCTCCAACTGCTAAGAAAAAACTCACGCCCGAAGTTGTACATGTGTGTAAGTGTTTGCAAGAGTTGGGCCTAAATTACAAATTACATTCCTTATGCCTCTGTGATTGAGTATGGCAGCTGTTTTAGCTTCCTACATCAACACGACACAGCCACTGAGGCGAGAGAGTATCTGACCTCACGATACTACAGGGAGAATTGCAGGTAGGCTGATTAAAGTTACTCAGACGGAATGAGTCTTAAAATATGAAGCGTATAAATTATATAGTCCTGTCAATGCCAAGGGGACAGACTGCACAGCAACTTCCGTACACATACTCTCAGTTTCACACAACCACAGTTTGGGGGTAAAGTTCGAACTCCAGTATCACGCAGAAGAGAAGGCAGAGCGACAGACTTCCTGACGGACCCTTGGTAAAGAGGGGAGAGAAGGAAACAAAAACGTTGGAATAATCAAGCTAGAAGCATTTCTTTTAGCAACTGTATTAATTGCATTAAACTTAAAACTCTAATTTTGTAATCTGACCACCTGTAGACTAGCAGCAAAGTACCGGACTGCCATCTGCTGGCACTACCGGATAATAAAAGCATGGCAAGAAAATTATTTTTTGGAAGTTCCTGCAGGACTTGGCTCTTGGCATATGTGCTGGTGGTACTGTGCCAAAATAACTGCACTGGCTTGCAGCGCCAAGGCACGTGCTGCCCACAGCAACTATATTAAATGCATCAAGAAATACAGAGATTATGATTTTTTCTGACATGTACTGCAAGATGGAATAGGGATCAACATAAGTTTAGACAGAAAACCAAAAGCAAAGGGAAACTGCAGAAACAGACCAAAAGTGTGCTCACATATGCAAACCTGGAAGCAGGTTCTACCCCAGCCAGTCCACAACTTCAACACTACATGAAATTCCAGCAAAACAGAAAAGTATTAATCAGCTTGAAGGTTATTTTTGTTTGAGGAAAACAAGCATCTTTTGATGTATGCTCATGCTGTGTATTTGCATGCCACACATCTCCACATTCAACTTACTGTTTTTTCTGAGGCTAAGGATAACATCTAGTGTATGTTAACTTAATGTTACTGTAAATTCATAAGCTATTTTGATTAAAAGAAGTTTCATACCAAGAAAATCAATACTGCATACATTTATATATATATATATATACATTCCCTAGGGTCTTTCCTTAACTATAGAACCATTTATGGCTAAAATTAAGCTGCCCAATTGTTCCATTACTTCCACGTTCTCATTATGTACTAAAACATCCATTCAGCATTTTTTTTCCTCTACTAATGTAACAAAAACTCATCTGCTCAACGAGATTTATTGCTTGCTTTTTTTCCTGTGTTCACAAGAGATTGTTGTGCATTTTGCAGTAGGTCTTTATTATCTAGTAATGATGGCTTGGAAATTAAATTAGTTTTTAATGGCACAGTTAAATTCTAATTTATGTTTTGGAGCTTTGTTTAATTCATTTAGTTGTAATGTAATCGCTTTCTCGCTATTATCTTACATTACATAGGAAGAACAAAAGAATAGCAACTCCTCTCCTCATATTCAGTTGTTTTGCTTTTATTAAATCTTGTTACTAATTGCGTTTCCCTAAGAAACTTTTTAAACTACTGTAGGCTTATCTGAAGGGAGGGCTCGGGGGCGGGGGGGAAACTATGCGTTGCTTGGGATTCAGAGCCTTGAAGGAGTCAAACAGAACACTTACTGCAACTCATTGGGGGCTGACTGTACACATTGCTTGTGTACGCACACTCTTCAGAGGCATGACTCATTCCTGCCCTACAGATTTTTGGCAACAGCTGTGCATGAAAACAGTATAACAGCTCTTTACCTTCACTTTTTCAGCTGTGAAGATCTGGCCCCAAACCAGTCTGTTACTAGCAACCTTCCGAAGAGCTATTTTGGAAGACTGAAATGAGACTTAAAGAGTGATCTGCCTCAGAGTGATTTTCCTTCCTGTATTCCCATCAGGTCATGTTCTGCCCTCTAAATCTTTGCTTTTGTGATAAAGGTTTCTTACAGGCATCCCACCTGTTCAGCAGGAGGTTAAAAGGAAAGTAGTTATTCGGTACACCGTGTAAGAAATAATAAGTCTGTGTATAAGGAGTTTGGAGACCACTGTGCACTACAGATGATTTCATCCATGAATTAATGTAGCCCTACAACATAACTTGAGAAAGGTGTTTCATTGGGTGTGGAAACTAAAACACTGAGGCTAAATAACTTCTGAAAGCTTAGACACTAAATACCTGGTAAGAAATAGATCCTACACTTCCAACATACTGGTTTTGAGTCAATAATTTGTCCACAAAGTTTCATAAACTAGTTAACCTTGCAGTCAATCATATGGATTTTTAAAGGTCTTCATCTCTGCCTTTCCATAACCTGTGGTTTCCAAATTTAAATAAATAAATATAAACTGATTTTAGTTTAGTAGTTTAAAACAAAACACGCAAGTATATGCAAAACTAAAAATTCTGTCTTCTCTAATCTGTGCGCCACAGCACTGTAAATTGTGCAGGCCTGGAGAGCAAACACATTCCGGATGCTAGGAGAGATCATGAGCAAGGGCTTCAGAGGTCTGTTTCCTGCTAAGGTGACAACTCCCTGAATAACCGAGCAGAAGACAGATCCTCTTTCATTACCCCACTTTCTAGTTTGTCACCTGGTAACAGCACCTTTTACCCTCTAGTCTATTCAGAAATATGTCTCTTTTTTTTTTTTTTTTGCTTTTTTTTCTTTTTTACAAACTGATGATTAAATCCACTTCAGTAAAATGAGAAGAGCTACAGAAGTTTAAACTATCACTACCATAAAATTAGAACCAGCCTCGTATAAATGGTCCTGCTTAACTACAAAACAAGTAGAGAACTTTCTGAATTGGCATATTTTGGTATAGTTTCATTTCGGCTTCAATATCTTCTGACATGCCCTTTCTAGGCCTGACCCTGGAGACCCCTTCAAACTGTATTTACCTGCTGCAGTCTGCTACTCCTCATAAACCAATGTTTCTGAATGTTTGTGGTATAAGAAGATGCCCTGAAATTAATTATAGGCCTATATTCAGTCTAGAGACAGCTGCATTATACATGTGCACTGTTTTCTGATGTTACAAACCTTCAGAATAAAGCTTTTGTGGTTCATGACTCACAGGTGTAAATTCAATTTTGTACGTCTTTGCATGTTAAATGTCATTAACATGGCACTCTATAAAAAACAAATGATCATTTTTAGTACTGACATGCAGTACAGAAAACTTGAGGGTTTTATTCTACTCTTGAACAAATAGGTCAAAACTGTTCACATGGGAAGAATTTGCATTTTTTTCACTACATAGCAACATTCACCTCTAAAATTATATCGATCCCTATCTCACTGTTTGCCTTTAATGATACTAACAATAGATGAATAATTGCCACTAATCATTTGGTGACATTATTTTAAAAGTTAAAATTCTTTCAGAAGCAAGAGAATCTGAAGTACTGCTGTGAACATATTTTTGATTAGTGTTTCATAAGAGTGAAATATCTTTTCCTCAATGTATTTTTTTAAGTTCTAGGAGACAAGATTCATTCGGTTGTTTTTGACAGCTTTAACTTACTTCTAATAGGCACAGTCATTTTCAAATTCTACACTATGCTGAAAATTTTTCAAAATTAACAAAACTATCCAAGATGAATCTTCTGAAAAAATAGAAAAAAAGAATCTTTTCTGCACAAAGGTTACAATTTATGTATTCAGCCCGAAATATTCCTCACCTGTTTGCTGTTGAATACAACAGCCAAAGATTGCCTGCTACAAGACAGTCATACAATTAGCATGACAGACCACTACAGATTTCAATTACTATATCATGATCAGTGCCTAGAATAAAGAGGGAAATTTTGTAGAAGAAATCCATAGGAAATAAACTGGACTGACAACTGACTAGAATTCAATTTTGCTGAAGTGATATTGAAATACAGAGAAGTAGCAGTACATTGATTAAGTTTCAAACTGCTGCATTACTAATACAGTCTCATGAACCTGTATGCTCTGTTATCACCATGGCAACGGGATCATCAGAGCAATCCAGAGAGCATGCAACACTACAGACTGTTCATTTACATTTGTGATAGACGCTGAAAAGACCTGGGATTTAATAAGCCCAAATTTCTTCTAGTGCATGGAGGAAAATGAAGCCCAGAACCATAATTGAAGTTCATAAATAAAAGTTATAGAAAAGCAAAGAGAAGAAAATGTTCTCGGTATTTTAAACACACAGATTTATTCTAGATTTCCTAATAAGAATTTCCACCCTCCAAAATTCTCATGATCCATTGTGCTACTGGAAACGGCATACTGTTAATGTCTTGTGCTGCATCCAAAGAGAAATGCTATTATTTTAATCCTAGGCACATCTACTCTGCAGCTGAAATGGCCTTCAGATTCTGGACTTTAATCTTCACATTTAAAATCTGAGTAGTTTGCTCAAAAATTCAGATTTAGACTTCATACTAGACTTCAAACCATCCCTAATTTGTGGGTATTTATATCTGAGGTATCATGATGCACATGTAATAAAAGCCTACAAAGATCTTTAAAAACATCAGACTTTATGTCTCCAGGCTCATAATCCTGAGCAAAGTATAAGACAGGTCTGTATCAATCCCCTGGACACTACCTGCATTCACTCTCTAGGCATGTACAAAGTTGCAGCCAATATCATCCTTTTGTGAGAGGAGGATGCTCAGACAGTGATCCAGTTTGCAGCATGGTTCCACGTATAGCTGTTCAAGTACAAGTCACAGGGCTGCAAATTAAATTAAAGCAGGAATAAGTCTCGAAGAAAAGCTGTATAGGAATTACAGCCTATGTCAGAAAGACTATATATTATCAGACTTAGACACAGAGCATTATAATATGCAAAAAGCTGTTATGCTGGTGGCTTCTTTAGGCTTATGAGTAAGCAATATTCCACATTGAGTGATGGTAGAAAGGGGATTCAGGTTGGCACAAGTGAACTTATTTTCAAAACTTCATTTTGACAAAAAAAAAAAGTCTGAGGAATTGATTTGCAAATATCACATTTAAAATGTGGTTTTTCTAAATAAAAGCCCCCCAGAGTAGGGCAGTGAGCTAAGTTGAAATTGTTGTCTGAATGATATGATTCCACAGGACGTTATTATCTGAACACCTACATTTTCGCAGCTCTTCCTGTAAATCATCTCTATTGAGAGAAGAGATTTATAATCACGGTACTACAAAAGCTAGTAACACTTAATTATAATATTTTAATATAATAATTAATTATTATACTATATATTATATAGTTATAATAATGAAATATAATAATATTTTAATAACATACATTATGTCTATTACCCTGCATTCTATATTTGTATATTTCACGAACTGAAAATGACAGAGACCTCTATCGGTCACTAGTGAAACTCAGGTATTACACTAACCAAATGTGTGTTTTCAGTTCGCAGCAGCGTGGACTTCTCCAGTTACAGAACGTGTCTGGCAAAATATGAAGTTCTCTGTTAGGGCTGGAGCGGAGCTCCACATAGAGGAGGAGGAGTACCATAAAAGAAAGAGTTTTCCCCTGAGGGTTGTTTTTAATGGCAGTTATTCGCAACGCCTCATGAAACTGAAATGCCACTGTAAATCCTGGAGAGAGAGATTAAAAGGCACAGAGCAAGCGGAGCAGTCAGGGGCACAAGATAAAGATAACAAATCCATTTCAGCTCCACATACATGGTATGTAAACAGAGATGGGCTTATATGGCACGTATATGTACACGACAGTACTGAGACAATTTAGCAGTTTATCTATTAACTGGAATTTGAAGATAAAGCAGACACGCCAACATTGTAAAATCCATCAAATTGAACCCAACCAAACACTCAAAAATAATACAAGTAATAAGACCAGATTAAGCAGTATTAAACAGCAAACACTTAAATGTAATTCAGAGCCATTACAAGGTACTCCTCTACAGTCATCTGTTCTTTTGAACAATGAGGAAAAGTAAAATGCCGTCATTTTCCAAATATATAATTACAGCAGTTCACAAAGCTAATTACAAACGAGTATCACCAGTTTTAGTTCCCTGCAAAGTAGCAACTTCACGGACAAGAATGTAATTATTATAATTTGTCATGTTCCCATGTGATCAGTTGCACTACCGACACAACACAATGCCTGCAGAAACAGACCTCGAGCCCAGATACTACAGTAAGGGAGATCATTTCTAGCACAATCTGAGAGTACATGTGATGCAAAAATATACGCTAGAGGAAACCCAGCATGTAAACATCCAATCAGAAGCAGAAAAAAATATAGTATATTGAAATCAGCCCCAGACTGTACTTGCCATTTCTTTTCGAACTAAAAAAGGGCACATTTCTTGGCTTCTATCAAAAAGTTGTGAACTGCTCTTGTGTTATTTCAACCAAAAAATCAGGCAAATATGACAATAGCAAATGATACCATAAAGTCAAATGCAAGGTTGGCCGCCTCACATCGCTTTCAGGTTGGCCTAGAAGATGAATCAGAACTTTAAGACCCAAATCTTGTTTCTGTGACTCATGTTTACTGAAGTCCCCCTCTCCCCTTCTCTCTCTCTCTCTCTCTCTCCTTTTTTTCCCACAAATGCTAAAAAACAGGGAAAATCTTCTTCCTTACTGAGATTTTGTAAGCATCAAATATTGCATTGATGCTATTATATGGTTTTAAATAATGTTGAAGATAGTTTCTAAGCCTCTGCATATAATATAATAATAGATAAGAAGTCACCACTGTTTTACTCATTCACATTTCCAGCTACAGCAACCAAAACACTTTCGATTTACAGAAAAGAGCCCAAAACACATGCCATCACACTCAAGAATTTTTCAAAATCTTAATTACCCCTAGTAAAAATAAAAAATAAGGAAGCATTTTGCAAATGTATGCTACTAGTCTTCTGAAACACGTTAACAACTGGTAAGTGTCAAGGGCCTGCTGCAACTTAGTACCAAGAAAAGCATTAAACGCAATTGCCTTTGACTAATAGATGTTTTATGTTAAAGGATAACCTCTAATTCTGCTCCAAGAAGTACGTACTTTCCATTCACTGCAGACATTAGGAAATATGGTTAAGATATATGAAAGGAAGCCATCCTGGGGGAAAAAAAAGTCCGTATCAACTTAAGTGAATCAAGACATTGGAAATAAAATTCTGAAGTTAAAGAAATAATCAGTAGAACTCAGAGCCCAAGGAAAAGGAATTTTAAGAACTACTAAACGATTTGTATCTCAGTGAGACAAAGTATTTGTAGGGACGTATCAATGCCATGTATCACCACATAAAACGAATCCTAGGAGGGAGTCAGGAAGAATTTTCTCAAAATAACATCCTAGTTTGTTAAACGCAGTAAGGCATGACCTCATTCTCAAGTAACTCAGTGAAAAATGGATTCTATTAGCAGTGGGAGCTACATTTATCTCTATGAGATGCCCAGCTTTCCTATGAGACTTGATATCACAAAAGACTGGCACTGTACACCCTTTAAAAGGGCAAAGCCCAACTCCTTTATTTCCGTGTTCCCCCAGCCTCTGCAGTTCTTCAAGTCTCATGAATGAGTGTCTGAAAAGAGAGTATTTCCCTAATGCACACAGAAGACTATTCTTTAGCCCAAGTGTGGTCACTGAGATTAAACGAGCCAGGTCCTGAAAACATAGTTTTGAAAAAAACACTATAAATAAATAGGGGTGTAGTCAGAGGCTGTGTCCACAGAGACTACATACTTAAGCTCCGCACCAGTTACACCCCAGAATAAAATCGGTCTGTGCACCATCCCTTTTCCATTCCCCAGTCCCTACACCCTGAAGAGGACCTAACCAAAGCCTGACCTGAGGACCAGGGACACAGACACACAGGGCACTGTGGAGGTCCAGCTGCTCACCCACCAGCAGCCGTGCCAGCACCTCTGCTGCGAACAAAAACCACTTGGAGCAGCACTCTTCTCCCCTCTGAGCATTCCCTCCTGTCACCCCTGTTGTCATCATTCCTCATTGTTTTTAATTTAAACATTATTTCTTAGCATTCCTGCTTTTACCTGCCGCGTGTTGTGGCACTGTCCCGTTAAAGGTCCCCGGGTTCTGAGAAAGGGAACCCTGAGGACTTTGCTGTTGGATGATGAGCACAGGGACGCTCGGCAGCAGCTGTAGTCAGGGTCCGGGAACTGGGGTCAGGCGCAGGCCACCTTCCCCTGAGACTAGAATTGCCAAGAACTCTGAAAGCGGAAGACAAGTTTTATTGGAACAAAAATTACAACGGCAAGCTTTCAAATGGCAAAAAGGCCACTTTGCAGTTAGGACAGCCAGATGCAGGGCTGGAGAGCAGACCCCTTTCCCATCCCATCCCCAGCTCTGCCCTCGGCCCCGCAGTCAGGGCAGCAAAGGTGGGAGCTCCCTGGGTGACTGTGTGCTTTTCAGTCGTCCCTCCAAGTCCCAAGGAAAAACACCTTTCTTCCTCTGCCTTTGTCCCAGGCTGCCCGCTGGCCTCTGCAGTCAGTACCGTGGCTGCTGGTGGCTACAATTAGCCCCTTGTGGGGCTGGCTGGCTAATTGCAGCTGGCTATAATTAGCCCTTTACAGAGATTGCCAAGCTGGAACTTGATCACAGAAAGGCAGGACTTTTTAAAAGCAGTTTCTTGGCAGCTGTATACTAACCCCCTGTGGAGGCAAAGAGCATACGTACAGGAGTGGTTATTCCATGGGAAGCAAGCAATCACCCACAGGGATTTCTTTTAATGCCTCTTCGTGTTAACACGGCATAATGAAAGAAACCATAAGCTTTCTAGTATGGAAGTACACACAGCTGAATGCAAAATCACAGCATTTTCTACGCAAAAGACGGGGACAAATAGTTTTTATCCTGAACTATTCATTCCTAGACCAATGATAAATTATTTCACAAGGGAAGCAGCGACTGTACAGCAAAAGTGTAGTTTTCTGCATGTATAGCATGTACAAATATTTGGGTATATCATGAAGCCTGTATCAGTTTGAAGATATCAAAGCAACAGGTTTCTCTACATTTTATATTCCCAGACAACACCAAAAAGGGCAGTCAGTTGTCTCCTTTGTTCTAAATACAGCAGGCAGTAATCGCACATTTAAGACATTTATGCAGTACCCAGTAATTTCATATATACTAATTTATTATTTTTTTTTGGCAGCTGTGCCATGTGCTCATTACACAAAAAGTGTAAAGGATAAAATACAAGGTGAACCCATGTTTTCATTTCTGGGGGAAGGTTTCAAATAAGCAAGCTACAATGAGAAACACTGTTGTTATGAAACTGCCATCTATGTGTTCTTGTGCTTGCAAAGTGACAAAAATCTGTATGTTGGCCATTTCCTACAAATATATAACGTTTGGTCTTAGTTCTCAATACGCAGATATCCCGTCAATTTCAATGGGAGTTTTTATGCAGGATCACTCACAGTTATGTCCTTATGACTCTATCCTGAGATGTCATTTCCTTAAGAAATATATCCAAACATAGTGCAGAAAAATCTGTTAACAAAAAAAGAACTTGTATATACAGCTTTAAAATGGATTGCAGTAAAATTGAGAAAATAGTCTTTCAAGGCAGAATTATATGTATACTAGACATCTTTTATTTCAAAAATAAGATCACTGAATAATAATCCAATGCTTAAAAAGAGGGGAATGTTTTCCCAACATAGTCCTTCTATCCCCCCCCCTTTCCAAATCTTCAAGTGTTCAGTAAGATTGGTTTTAGGAGAAAGGTAACAAATTACAGCAATTTGAGGGCAAAATATGGACAGGATGGAGGAAAAGAGTAGTCGCTCCTTTCCATTTTCCTTCCATCTTCTGATCTAGTAGTTAGCACACTGTTTGGAGTAGTAAAGGGGACTCAAAGCAGGGAACAGCTATTGAGTGCTCACCTCAGGGCAAAAAAAGACTTCCAGCAGAACAGTCTACCTGGCAATTACCAGCAACAACAATAGTTGCAATTCTACCCCTTCATCCAGCCAGGCTTCAGTGGGAAAAGTAGCACGCAAACAGCTGTGTGGTCACACTCATCTTCCTCCAGCAATGTTTCTCCTGCCTGCACACATCTCAAAATCTACACACATCTCTGTTTACTTAGACATTTCAAGTTGTAACAGCTGGTTCGTTTTGCCCTACACTTTATACCTACCAGTCTTTCAGAGAAATATTTGCAAATGATAATTCAACAGATCCAAAACCATACCACTGAAAATCCTACATGTGACATCAGATAAAAATTTAAATTGAAAGAGATGCTCTGTAATAGCTCCAAGTTTTGATTTGCATCGTACAAAAAAAATCACGTTTTTCCCTACTAAGCTCTATTCCTCTACTGTTAGTGCAAGTCCAGACTACTTAAATTAGAAGCTGAAGGGTATTCAAGTGCTTAAGTAGTTCTTACATACCTTTATTTGATTTTATTTTTTCCCAAATTTAAACAAAGCTTTATCCATTCAGGGTCTGATCTGAATTTCAGCAGTAAGCAGGACAATTCTTGTTGATTTCGGCAGTCATCTGTGAAACAAAACCAAACCAAGTTAACATCACTTAGAACCTGAAACAGGTGTGCGTTGTCCCATGAAAATTATTCACAGGATGGCATAAGTGAGATAATTACCAGCAAAATAGCTGACATTTCATACTAGTTTACAATCAGTTAAGCCGGCAGTCCTAGAAACACCAAAGTTACCAGATGCTATTTAGGTAGCCACTGGACTGACAAGTTGGACAAACCAAGACACAGCTATTGACCCATAACTATTGGCCTTTTTCCCTTGTGTTCTGTCTCTTATATCTACATATTCCTTCCCACTTTGCAAAAGTTTTGAGAGGCTACCTTTTTTGGTTTGTTCGTTTTGGTTTTTTAAGAAAGTTTCACTGTGGTCTTTGCCTCCAGGAATTACTACGATACAAATAAAAAAAATACTAAACACCAATTTTTTAAGTGCATATGGGAAAAATAGCTGTTCCAGCTGATTCTGAATTAATTTATTCTGCCTGTTGCTCAGACCTAGCCTTGAGGGATAGTCCCTGTAAAATGAGACGGACAAGCAACTTCTATGTCTTCCATCAGATTTCACAGGATTTTCAAAACGAGCGTCATCTTAAACAAGAAACTTATTTAGAATTTGTTTGTTAGTGCACAATAATCAAAGTGATTTAAAGGAAGACTTCTTTCCCTGACCAAAACCTTAAGTACACTTAGGTCTGCTGCTGCCTTATTTCAAACAAGGAAACAGCAGCAGTATATATATGCCCTCCGCAACACAAAACTAATATCATTATTTGCTTTAATGACAACCTGACCCCAGATGCTGGTGCCAGTACTCCAGCATAAATCCACATTATTAGATTTCCTGCTTCAGCCTGGTGCTACAAGCTTTACACCCAGAAGCTTTATGCTGACAAGCGGGAAGTTATATAAAAATAGAGTCCCATCTTAGCAATTAGTTTTAACAAAACAGATATCACACAGACCGATCAATCCTCAGCATCTTATCCCCCTTTCAGCAACTTACTCTTCTACAGCTTCACATTGCTCAATAATCAAGCCCTTGAGGTAGGGACGTTACCTTTTTTTCTCCTTTGTCTATAAAGGACAACACAATTCCTGGCGTTACAAAAACAATAGTAATGTCCTGATTGCGTTAGTTCACCACTATTTGCCTAGAATAGAATGAGCCCCTCAGAAAAATGTTATTTTTTAAGGATGGAAGGACTAGACTGAGTTTCAACCATATTTGATATTGGCCCATATGCCTCATAACATCATTTCAGAAAAGCTCTGGATTCAATTTGGGCTGAGGCTATGCTCCCACAGTTGAAGTTTCACTTTCATAATTCAGATTTTCTGGGATTTCAGATTTACAAATATAAAGTTTCTTCCATGCATAAATGGTACGGCAATCACTGCAATAGGTAGATCTGCTTACTCCAGCAGTGCAGTGATGAAACTCTACTGAAATCAAGGGAATTCCACCACCGGAGTATAAATCTGTTATCAGTCAGGCAGAAATCTTAAAAGCCCAACATCTGGAGCTTCCCTCCACTTCCACTCTTGTTCCCTCCCCTCTGAAGTGTTCAGTTCCATTTGGGAAATTATTAGGGAATAAGAAAATTCTTAATAGGGCAAAGGAGTAGGTGCCAGGAGATGAAGGTTCAGTTCTTTCACTTTTCAATTCTACAGTCCACAGCAGTGAAATCATTGTAAAAACTGTGGAAAAATTAAAATACTGCAAAATAAAACCAAACCAAGCCTTTTGTTATATTTCATTATATTTTCTCTCCCTTGTCCAGGCGAGGAGCAGAGTAATAAAATGGCTTTGTTGGGCACCTGGCGTCCAGCCAGGGTCAACCCACCACACCATCAGACAAGAAGAAAAAATCCTCCAAAATAAAATAACATTCAAAAACGTCATAAGACTGGGGAGGGTAGTAACTGCAGTGTTTAGTAATGCTGATAAACCTTTTGAGTAAAGCACATTAAACCTGCTTATTATGCTCAGTTCAACAGTAGTAGTTTCAATAATGCCCAGTAAACAACTCTTTTAATGCAAATATCAGTTTTTGAAGCAAAAGACATTGAGCTCTAATTTCCATCCTCTACTCAGACAACTAGCAGAGTGAGGGAGTTACTAGGCTGTGGACTGCATGGCATTGTGTTTGGTGTGAAGTGACAGTTTTCAGACTGACTGGTGGGCTTAGGTTTCCTAACGTATTATAACATGCACTTCACTGTAAGCCCACTATTGCAACATCAATAGAAGACAGGCTCAGAATTTCTTATTCAAAGATTCCGGTGAGCAGCTCGTTGTCATCTCCATCACAGATGCAAAACATATGCTACAAAGCTAAAACATCTTACTGCTTCTGCCTGCTGAATTTTACATTTCCTAATCACTGATACAGAAACAGGTGCTGCTGTAAAGTCATGGGAAAGCACTGTTAGCCATATGACTATGGCAATAATGGAAAGTTGTCCACAAGAGGGGAAGACTTCAAATTAAAACATGTGTAATTCATTTCCTTCGCAGAATATTCTCTGGTGACATTTGTACAGACCTCCATGTGTTAGCAATCTATTTGTGATGTTTTGCAATTGGTTCAAAAGCAGTTTTTTTCTCTATGGAGTGACAGCAGCAGCAGTGATTAAATGAAGCTGGAATGGAAGGTCCTGCTGAGCTTCCCCTGCCGGGGAGCAGCCAAGCCACTGTACTTGGGAGCTTTAGGGAGCTTTTGTGGGTTTTTTCTTGTTTTCCTTGCCAATTTGTGATTTGTTCTGTTTGACTTACTTCCCCTTTCCTTAAGACTGTCACTATCTATGACAAGCTAATTATGATATATTCATTTCTGAATACTTTCAGAGAGGTGTCCCAGAATGTCAAATAATGTTGTAATAGAGATGAGGAGAAAACAGCAGGTGCTTGACATCTAATTTAGTTAGAGCTGCCAGCCTGAAATAAGAGAAGAAATGAACATACAACACGTACCATGCATATATTTATTAAATCTCTATGTACCTGCATAGCAAAGAACTCGAATTAACCTAGCCTGTTGTTCTGTATCTCTTATCTGCTATACATTTACAGAAAGATGAATGCAGTTTGGAACATCCATCTTCCCTACAACTATTAACCTGCAGAGATTCATCAGAAGTGGAACTCAGATGGTACCAGGATATTCCCATTGTGTTCAATAGCAGCTGAAGCTGTTCTGCATCTCACAGAAGAGGTATCACAGTTTTCAAGGTTTGCAGTTAGATGAGCAGCCAGAGGAAATGCTTATAAATATTACTGGCACAATCTTGAACAGTCTTGCCTGTCCTATCTAGGGAGTCATGATCTTATAGCAGTGATACCTAATAAAACCATGAATTTAAACCTAAGTTCACCCAGATTGTCTCTGACCCCCAGATCTCAAATAGTTTGTGGGTAAAATCCTTTTCTGTTCACCAAAACACAAGCTAAGTAGCAACATTAGTGGGTTTGGGGGGGACAGAGGAAGCTGTAATATGAAAGGTTTTAGGCAGCAAGAGACACGCCTTCTTATCACTTATATTGTTTTTAGCTACCTTCCAGTAATAATTGCATTATTTTGTCATTTTAATGCTTTCTTATCCCAGCTCTAGCACTATGACTACACACAAGTCACCACAGTGCCTCTCCCTCTAGACAGGGATGCAAAAGAGAAATGTAAGCTATAAATCCTCTCAAAGGGTTTTGACTCTCAAAGCAAGTTTCTGTCTTGGGTCTCAGCCTCCATTGAAGCCTATGGGACTTCAGAGAGGTCCAAACAATCTCACTGGAACTTAGTGGAAAGTCTCCCCCAGAAACTTGGCCAGACATTAAGCATGGGGCTATACCGTTTTTTGTCCTAAGATTCTTTCTTCCAGACATTGTTTTCCACATGTATCCTGGGTTCATTGCAGTTTAGATTTGTTTAGTGTGTGTTTCCACTGGAAGAAGTGGTTTAGAAGGGCTTGGATTTATTTTACTAGCTTCATTCCCTCTGGTAGAGATTAATTTTCTTGCACTATTATATACTTATGCATTATATGTATTCTTGTGATGCCTGGGATTCCCTGCTTTCCCATTTGGACACTGAGAGCAAGCTTGCAGAGCAACCTAACCTAGGAGCCTGTCACTCTGAGCTGCATGTAACATTAACAGATACAGGCAGAGGAGCTAAAACATCCTCTAGCTGTGACCTTTTTTTGTCTCTCTCCATCTACTTTATAGGAGTTTAGAAACTCTAGTCAAGCATTTGTAAAATTATGTGGCGTGCAGAGTGGGTACAGCCAAATTCTGCAAAAAAATCAAGAAAACAGTATGATTAGATATTAACTCTGCCTCACTGTAGTTATTCTTTCTGTATTTGCATAATATTTTATACACTACAAGCAGTGTTAGGCACTCTGAGCTTAAACTGGGTATCTCAATGGATGTTTAAGAGCAGCCAGGCTAAGGCCAGCATTCTTTTTCTCTAGCCACTTCTGACACCTGCCCAATATATGCCTGATTTTCTATGACTGCAAGAAGAATACAATTATTTTTACAAGAAAAAGAAGTGTGAACTACCTTGATATTCTTTTTAGCTCCTTATTGTGAAAGGTGCAATCCACAGCTACTGCCTTCTATATGTGCAGGGGCTTCTTAATGCTCAGGAGACTGAATAGCTCCACAGACCTTCTGAGAGCTGCAAGCAAACTCTCAAGATGGCAGGCAGCTTTGCATTAGCTGAGTGAGCCTTCAAAGCCAATCAGGCTGTTGGAGAAAGTCATGTCAGCATTCTTGAATCACAACTGGCCCATGACAGAAATGTGTATTCTTCTGCATTGAAGTTTCCTCCATCACATGACTGATTGCTCCAGGACAAAACCAAAACCATGCTGTCCTATTCACAAGTCATATCACGAGCCCTGAAAAGGGGACTGTAGAGACCTGTTTACATAGAAATTTACTTAAACTCTCTGTGAAACAGTACTTTATTTCTATACCATTCAGCCCTTCTAAGGTTTGGCAAGGACAGTAAGAAAACCTATAGGCAAGAATCATACAATGGTTCAGGTTGGAAAGGACCTTGAAGATCATCAAGTTCCAACCCCCCTGCCATAGGCAGGGATAACTCCCACTAGACCAGGTTGCCCAAGGCCGCGTCCAGCCTGGCCTTGAACACCTCCGGGGATGGGGCCTCAACAACCTCTCTGGGCAACCTGTGCCAGTGCCTCACCACCCTCAGAGTGGAAAACTTCTTCCTAATGTTCAATCTGAACCTGCCCTCTTCCAGTTTAAAGCCATTCCCCCTCGTCCTATCGCTACATGCCCAAGTAAAAAGTCCTTCCCCAGCTCTCCTGTAGGCCCCCTTTAGGTACTGGAAGGCCACAAGAAGATCTCCCTGGAGCCTTCTCTTCTCCAGGCTGAACAGCCCTAACTCTTTCAGCCTCTTCTCATAGGAGAGGTGCTCCAGTCCTCGGATCATCCTCGTGGCTCTCCTCTGGACACACTCCAGCAGGTCCATGTCCTTCTTATGTTGGGGACTCCAGAGCTGGATGCAGTACTCCAGGTGGGGTCTCACGAGATTGGAGTAGAGGGGGAGAACCACCTTCTTTGACCTGCTGGAATGAAATACTATACTTCTCTGTACACTAGGGGAGAGAGGCTTTGGCTTTTTCCTATTAGCTCTCAAGATGCAATAATAGTAATAATAAGTTTCAGCATTAAAAATGTCATGGTCTGTTTCACACAGAAATTTATATATATAATAGGGTCTTAACAAAACCAGGTGGTTTTTTTTTGGTTGCTCTGCCATCTCTGAAGTATGCAACCGTATCAGGAATGGGAAGAAAAGACACTAATTATTGAACTGAGACTGGAGGAATATAGTCCTTTGAGGCTCAGAAGACCCCTGGGAAACTGGACTTCCTTGTAAAGTACTTCTGAGGCTGATGTGCTCATGGATCAAGTGCTTTTGCTTTCTTTAAAGCAGCTGAATGGATACCAAAGAAGTCCTACATATAACAGCACTCTCTGCAAGACCTCAAAAATGACAACTTTATTCACCACTGCAAATTGCTAACTCAGTAACCCTAATCCTCAGGTATGGTACTCGCTTGTTTCCAGCACAAAAAGCACAGCTCTATTAGCATTTATGAAACTGAATCTATAAACATGTCTCAGATTCAAGCCTATGCCCTGCACTGCCCTTCAACAGACCTGTGTCAAGTTGGTACTTTCACATTTGAGTAATTTAAACCTGTAAAAAATTGACTATGCCTCTAGATTTTTTGTGCTGTGAATGACTAATAAAGAAATCTTGTAAAAAAGAACACAGCATAACACAAAGATTAAATATTTCCAACAGTATAATGGCCAAAACCTACATTTTTATAGCTGGCACTATGCATTCTTTATAACACTAGCAATACCTGTAGCAAGCTGCACTTATTAACAAGAAGCCTAGGGCTATCATGGTCACCTCAACAAATTCATGCTGCACGCGGAGCTCAAGTCAAAATGCAAAGCCACGCTAATGTAAAATGTGCAAAGCCCTTTCTGCATTAGGCAGTATATTTTAACAGACAGCTGTGACACCAGTGCGCCATGATCCAGGTTGGCTGTCTGCTGGTGTCCAAATCATTGGGCTGAAACTTTAAAGCTATGGGGTCTAATTTCTCTGCTAAAACGGGTACCCTGTGTAACATCTTAACTCCCAGGTAAGATATCAGCTCCTAGGAGGGACCCTAATGATACTACCTAAACTGGTAGATGTAGAAGCACTAAGTTCTCCAGTTTGGATAGATACCCTGACTGCAACCACTCCCATACTGCAGTGAAACTTGCACCTTGATCTTTGCAGGAGAGAAACCCAGGAATGTGTGCTGGAGGACACAAGATGAGCCCTCCGGGTCCTTCACTGGGCATTTCAGGATCATGACCCTAGGACTCACTAAAGAACGCGCTTTTCCTTCACCATAAACACAGTATTAAAAAAGATGGGGGTTTTGATTTATGCAAGACAAACTCAGCAGAATTTTCCTCTTTCTTTCAGACACTGTTAAAAGAGTTATCGATCGCGTATTCATTTTTAAACGGAGGGCAGTTTTATACCCGCTTTCTCTGCATGAGTTAAAACTAGCTAAACACTGCAAAAGAGTGAAGCTAGCTGTTATCTTAAGTAAGAGTATTTTCTGACTGTCTGCCTTCTTCCTTGTTCCTCTTGCTTATATATATGAAACAATGAAGTGCCATTTAAAACTTCTGATTGTCCTTGCGGTTTCTAGACCATTTCCTCTCTGGAAGAACTTTTAACTGTTCTATCCTTCCTCTCAGAGTATTTGTGCAGTTGAGTTTGCTTCTGATATAGTGTGCTGTTCTGTAATCAGAGCCAATTGAGAATTGGGCAGAGACCTGCTTCCTTCAATGCCTGACTAATAGGTCAGAGTTGCTTAATATAGCACCACACAATAACCTGGTCCCAACCATCACTTGTGAGAGAACCTTTTAAAGGCATAAAAGCTATTTCAGACCAAGGATAGAACAAGTTCCCAAACAAATCCTCCCAGCAACCCTTCCTATTTCCTGGTAAGCTCTAGAGCCTTCATAAACTCATCTATGGCAATGTCTTGGGAATAATACATGCCTCTGAGAAATCAGGTAAATTAAATTTTAACGCTTTTAGGAAATTATGGAATCTTTTGCTGAGAGGCTCTCAAATTATCAAACTGTAAATTCCTCCAGTCCCTGATGTTCTAGAGGGTTTTGTTACTGGTATTTTGTGAAAACTTTGCAATCTCCTGCAAGCTGGTTGTTTCACCAAAAACTTCAGAGCAGCAGTTCTTTCACCAATCTGAAAATTACATGCAAAGAAATCACAAATAGGATTTCATAACAAACTCTCAAAGGTGCCCTAGAACATGCACAGAACAGTTTTACAGTTGCTTACAAATTTCCCCCCCCCCGCAACTGGCACAAGTGACCGGGTAGGACCAATTAACCCGATCACGGAGTTTTCAGAGTTGGAAGAGACCTCTAGAGATCATCTAGTCCAACTCCCCTGCCAAAGCAGGACTGCCTACAGCACATCACTCAGGACTGCATCCAGGCCGGTCTTGAAAACCTCCAGAGAAGGGGACTCCACAACCTCCCTGGGCAGCCTGTGCCAGTGCTCTGTCACCCTCACCGTAAAGAAGTTTTTCCGTGTATTTGAACGGAACTTCCTGTGTTCTAACTTGTGCCCATTGCCCCTCGTCCTGTCACTGGGAACCATTGAAAAGAGCCTGGCTCCATCCTCCTTCAACCCACCCTTTAGATACTTGTATGCCATAATAAGGTCTCCCCTCAGCCTTCTCTTCTCCAGGCTAAAGAGTCCCAGCTCTCTCAGCCTTTCCTCATCAGGAAGATGCTCCAAGCCCTCAATCTTTCATGGTAAATCAGTGAAAATATTCTTTCTGACTACAATTAGCTTTGGATCCAGCCCCAAATCCAGAATAATTAAAAGCAAACAAACAAACAAACCCAAACAACTAGCCACATCACTGAAATCCTTATTCATAGAGCTATGGGTGGAACACAGCAGCAAGCCCAATCTACTTTCTTACAGCTCAAATAATCCCAAGTTCAGATGACAAAAGAAATTTAACTGACAGAATAACCAAAGAAGGGTTCAACAGCCTGCTCTGCCGCTTTAGTAAATGTATTGCACTGTCAAAAGAAGGTTCTATAATGAAAATGTTCAGCAACTTCATTAGCTTTTACTAAGTGCTCACTATACCCTTTCTTGATCTTACACTTTTCTAACAGAACCTAATATGCAATTTGCCTATTTTACTGAAACTGTTCGATGGGTTCGTGGTTTCAACAACTTTTTCCACAATAATCCCCAAGTCTTTTCCTTGATCACTGTGCTGGATGATTGTTCCACTTAGCAGGTATTCCCCAGATTATTTAGTTCCTTCAACTTTAATTATCTTACAGTTCTCTACATTGAACTCTATTTGCCATCTGCTGGCCTAGTCTCAAGTGAAACAATTCCTTCTAATTTTGATTGCATTACTCTGCATTATTTCTTCTGCCTCTAATCCTGGTATATGCAATCTTGGAGGTTTTGTTTTCAATATTCTTTTTCAAGTCGGCTTGGTAGGTGTCAAGAGAAATGGCTCAGCCAGTTCAAAAAAGAAATAAATGCTTTAGGAAAAAAAAATAATCTTTGCTTCCATATGAATTTAGGTGTTCTTCAGCAACTCAGAAAAATAAAGAAGTTCATGTTTCATATAACACAAGAAATATAAATTACATATTGCCATAAATAACCTGTGTGCTCTATCCTTCTCTCCCAAGGAAAGACCTAAAAGTCAGCCCTCAGAATAAATTTTTTGCCATTCTGAAGACTTCTCTGAGCTTGTGAAAACTATTTATTCTTAAAATTGGACTTAACCTGACCTGTGAATTATCTGATGATTTCAGCTTCTTATTGCCAGTTTTGTTGTCTTTTATTGGCAACTAATAGCTGTATTTTGCACTTAGAAGAACCAATCTAAAGCCCATTGCATCTAGTTAGTTTTCCCGTTGGCTCTAGGGGACTTTGGCTCAGGATTGTCTAGCATTTTCCACCTGAAGAACTCCAGCTAGCTTAATTACAGACAGGAAGATAATTTCCTAATATTTACCTTTTACAGAATATAAACTTAAAAACTGTAGTTAACCTCTGGTATTAAAGATCAGCAATAGGTTTTGATCGTGGCGTTTTAAAAATTTGCTGAAGGAAAGTTAGCAGTAGCATAGGGCAAGAATCCTCATCACAAATCATTAGAATAACCAGATTACCCTTACGTTTATTCCACATTGAAATACTTTTCAGCATATCCTTGGAAGCAAACTTTATCTGTAGATTCTATCTGAAGACTGAGGTTAACTCACATTCAGATTAAGTAATTAACTCTCTACCTAAGGAATTTGGTAATGAGTGATTTTTTTTCCCTACCACCAGAAAGAGAATCAAAATATAGCAAACTGATTATTTTTTTTCACCTGCTGAGCAGCAGGTTTTGATTTTCTCTGCCGCTGTAACGATATCCTTTAAGAAGGGCAAAGAATCAGGTTTTCTAAAGATCAGAGATTCTGATGACAACTGAAGTTAGAAAAGCAGTACCTTAAATTCAGGTCCCACTAAGGAAGGCTGAGTTTTTTCCAATATTTCTCAATGTTTTTGTCTGCTTCAAATATACATACGTGTATATATATACACATTCATATATATACAAGCCCTGGAAACAGATCTGCTTAGACACACCAGTGGTCTTCCTAAAAAGAGTAATGCAACAAATCCTGGGGGTGACTGGCACAAGAGACATTTTTACATCTGAAATCTAGAAGATGCTTTTGTATCTTACTAAGATTTCTCATTAACTTCATTTCACAAGGATATTGTAAGAGCTTTAAAACACTAGGAATTCCAGATGTTTGGAAAATATGTATATTATATTTAAGGAAAGAGTGTTAATTTAATCAGAGCAATTTGTTTTCAAAACCAAGTCTTTTGGACACTCACTCCCTTTACTTCTGAGGGGGACTGCTCCATCTGAATGATTAGGTTTGGAATGCATCTACATACGTGGTCTAATAGACTGAACTCTCTCTTAAAAATTACAATCTGGTCTACCAATCACACTTCAGCAACTCAACTCAGGTTACCCTTAGGGGCTGAACCCTTCCTATTCAATTTCCTGCTATGATGAAGGAGTTGCTCTTGTCTAATTTCTGAAGGGATTTATTTAGCTCAGTGACATCATTGATTATGCATAAAATTGTCAATTATCTAGTATTATTTTTTACAATAATCTTCCTACATATTTACAGAAAACTCCCTCTTTACGGCTGTTTTATCTGTTTCCACAAAATTAGTACCTTTACTTGAACACCACCTTTTGAAAAACACCAGAGGAATCAGCTATACACAAATGCATTTTAAATAGGCTTTGAAAAACCACAGAAGTGTTTATGCTCTACCAGCCCTCTTAGCAGGGGCTTAAATTATGAACAGGAACCTCTGCCCTAGTGGCACAAAGGAGTTGGCACAGAAGCACGTCAGTCTCCTACTTCTGTCCCTTATCCCTCAGCTACCGCTGGCACGGTTCTCCTGTGGCGGAGAGCAAGTGAGGGCAGTCAGTGCTGTTTCTAAAGCAGCTTTAATTCCCCATCAGCTTCCTGCCAAGAAATCTGCAGGGTCAACAGGGAACGTTGTTAGGGAGTCACAATTCTTGTTGCTTGGGTTTTAAGCTTTATTGAAGCTTGAGCTTTGTTAAACATTTATAATACCTTAAGAAATACACTGTAAGCACTGATAAGGGACATCTGCACTGTACAGAATATTCCTCTCACTCCACTAATAATGGACCCAACCGTACCTTTAAGAGGCATGTCCTTGCACTTGCTAAGAGGTGCAGTTATCCATGTCTTGGTGCTTTCTTTTCCTTCTCAAAGAATTCCCTATCTTAGTAGTTCCAGGTTATTATTTGCTTCTGTTCTTGTGAAATAAGATCTCACCATTTCTTTCATCTAGTAGCCTAGTACCGACCCTCCACACCCTGAGTCGCATTAGACAAATTAGGGGATTCTTCCCCTTTCAGTGAACTGTACATTAATTTAAATTTTAAAATATATAAATAGAAGAGGTGCCGCCTTCCTCACACTCGAGACTCTCTGAAGCCAATTTCTTTAATATCTTCTTCAGCATCACTTCACATGTTTTTAGTCATTGTGGTTATAGCTATGTCATGATAACTTGAATGCATCCAGGCATCCATGGTCTCAGCTAGCATCAAGAGCAAGACATTCAGCCTTCCATCTTATCCTATTATTTGTCTCTGCACAAAATAAATGTCATACCTTCCTACATCAGTATTTTACTCTCGGTGGTAGGCACATGTACAGTTTCAACTACAAGATCCATAGCAGCTTCCTGCAAATGCCTTCTGGGCAGAGAATCTTTACTAGATTTACTGCAAAATTAAACCACACCTCAAAGCTACTCTGCAAAATCTCCTAGGACCTCCAACAAGGTCCAGTAAACACTATGGGTTTCCATCGATTTTCAGATTACATTTAGAGAAGAGACTATCATTCAGTGTGAGTCCTACAGTGCTGAGGTTCCGATTCATCACACTCAACCAAGGTACCAAAGGTGTGCAATAACCATAAGCTCCGTCTATAATCATTAGAGACAGACACTTTCGGAAAGGAATTCAGATTTTCAATGGAATGAATGACTTTTGGAGTGTGCTTACCTCCGTTAAGTGACTACAGAGGGAGTCTGAGACAACAACATTCTCAGTTTAGGCATGTCAGCATAGAGCTGAAAGTTAATTGGCTGGAAAGTCCAATCTGTTTCTGACTATCAAATATTGTTACCTGGATAAAAATAACATGGATGCACATGTTTCTCTCTCAGAATTGAACACTGAACAGAATTAAGAGACCAAACATAAGGACCTTACCCAGTTGATTGACAACATTTGCATGTAACAGAGCTACGAACTGTACAGCAGCCAAGAAGTGCCCATCCTAACCTCATTTAGAGCTCCCATACCATTCCTACAGCTCTTCATAACACTGCCTAGGTTATACAATCATTCCTAACTTCATTTCAACACCTACAACTGGATTTAAATGCCCAACAGTAAAATGGCCCCTTATTCTTGAATTAAAACCTTAGCATGTAGGACTTGCATGTAAAAATAACAATGACTTGATCAAGTGTTTCTTCAGGAACATGCTAAACAAGATCAAATGTAGTTAATTGTAATAAAATCATTACAGGTTATAATGCCACATGATGTTCATAGCAAAGTGAACTCACTAAGAAGAAAAAGTGGTGGCGTGTCTGCTCCCTTGTAAGGAAACAGAATCATTATTATAAGTCAGCCAAGCTTCATTAGCAAAACAGCAGCATTCATGAGTCAGAGCAGCGCTAGCAGACAGCAGGATAGCCTATTTGATCCATTTTTAAATCCATTTCTATTAGCCTTCAACTACTATTTTCAACAGTACAATGTTTAAACTGCTTACCATAACACAAAATCACCTTCCTCAATGTATAATTGAAGCATTCAATAAATGAGGTATTCTGGCAAGTAATGAAAAACAGGGCACTATATACAACAGTAAATATTTGACTGGTTCTTCAAAAGAAAATTGCAGCATTTCAATATTTACTTTCACTCGGAAGTGTTGATGATTTCCCTGCTGAGCAATAAAAGAGGAAAATTAAAAGTGCCTTCATAATCACTTGATCTTCCTTTTAAAAAATAATATTTGCCAAAATATTCTCTGTATTCCTATTCTTTGCAAATTAGAAAATGTAAACTTGCAAATACATTTGGAAGTGCTACTGTTTTAAAACAGCATCTCAAACTTTGATTTTCCTATCTGCACTCTGCCCTAAAGCGAATAGCAATTTCTCACTATGACAAGATGGATCTGGCATCCTCAAGCTATATCAGCATGAACTATCATCAGCACTTGCTGAGCATCTATCTCACGTTATATACAGTTCCTAACACGTTTATGCTACAATGGCAATTATAAAAGTAACATTGGCTGCCTGCAGATGGTTATTTGATCCATAACAAAAATGAGTCTTCTTATTGTTTATTACCACTAGTGTAAAATCCATCTTGTCTGAGTAGAAGACAGATAACAGATCTCTTATCTCTTTAACTATGTAGTCTCTTGAGAGTAAATCATCAGTTATACATGGTGATAAGGATGCCCCAAAATGTCACTTCAATTTTGAACATTCAAAACATTTGGAATAAATCTCGTCTAAAGTAGTAACAATAGCCTGCCTGCTCATGCCTTTCTTCAGAATTAAATGTGTATTTAACACAACTAGGTATAATTCACAAGACAGAAAGTCACCTCTTTTGCTGGCTCCCACCTAGCAGGCACGCAATTGGTACCAATTTATGAATCTCGTCTCCATCTTCACCAGGCAAAATAACTGAATTAGGTAGTGTGCTGTTCCTAGGACTGGAAGTACGATAGCATTTATTTTCTTTTAAAGATTCGACCTGACACTTATTTTGAAATACTTACTCTATAAATAAAGGGCCAAATCCTAGTTATGCCTGAAAGCAGCTCTTCAGCATTAACCTTATTTATCCACACCAAACTTCAAGTTTTTCATGATGAAAAGTAAACAGAGAGGTTCAATTTTTCTCACTTTGCCTACTTTCCCAACAGGCTAAGCAAGCCCTCTGGGCTCTCCTTAGAGTCAATAGTGAGAAACAGGCATCCCCAGAGGGCAATTCATCTCATCCCCAAACAAATGTTATGATACAGAATTGCTGTATCATATCTGTTCACCACCGAATAAATGAGATACCTGCTTTTTCAGATAATTAAAGATGAGAAAGTCCTCTCGGAGAGTGTCTTTGCCCAAAGTAGCACACGACTCGGTGAAAGCAAACCAGAACTAGCATTCATGGAGTAGTGGCTGCAACCAACCAGGAATTCCTGGCCTAATTGTGGGGCAATGGCAACAGCATGTCAGAGAAGAACAAAGAATATATTACGATTAATTAAATCTATGCTACAGATAATTAAGTTCTGGTGTAGATAAAATGCTATCTAAACGTAACGGAATATTTTTTTGTCTATTATTGGAACACTCCTTAAAAAGCCTTATGAAGGAAAGAACACGTGGCTGAAAAACATTAGTCTGCCACTCACCTGAGGAGACAGGATTTTATGGATAGCTATGAAATGAGGAAAACGTTGTCAAGCTTAATTTTATTTTTTCTACTTTTGTCAGCTTGCATGAGTAACTTCCATCCCCTTTTGCACAGCTCTTAATGTATTAAAAATAATGAATAAAGGAGACTCTAACAGGAGAAGTCAAATATGACAATATAATTAAATTACTCAGCATCCAGAAATCTCTCGCCTTTCAGATCTATGAGTTAAATATATGCCAATTCAATTTCCTTAAACACTTGACAGGACCTATTTTCTATGAGATTTCTTGCTAACAGGCTTTCAGTCACATTAAGTGCTCACAAAGTGCACAGAAGTTGTATTTTACTGCACAGCCCTAATTGAGCTGTCTGGGCTAAAGTAGCTGAATGTTACAGAAATGTTTATTATACAAGCCCACTTACTCTCAAACTAGAAAAGATCATTCCTGTACATTTGAGTATAATTTATCCTAGAAAAAAGAAAGCAAAAGGTCTTTTATCACCCCCTCATTTCAGCAAATTACACTTATGGAGTTCTTTTACAACTCAAAATCTGGTCTCACTCCAAACTCCAAAAGAGCAAAGTCTCAAATACCTTTCAGTTGGCTCTCATTACATTTGATGTCTCTTGCTGACCAAGAAGTATGACTCAGTTCCATGTAGCATTTGGTAGCAACCTCCTATTTATAACTCGAGTGTTCATACCTCAGCAGCACTCTATGAATGGGGAGATGATATATTTTTGTTTTCAATAAACATCTTGTTGTGCATGTTTGCCTTTTTCCTATAACTTCATTTAGTATTTGTTTCTCCATTTCTTTTGAGCACCTATCCATCCAGTCTAAGTTAAAAGTCATGTTTAAAGACATGTAACAAACAAAAAAAAAATAGATGTAAAAAATCCTGATACCTGCACGTGTCACACAACTGTGGCTGAAATGGTGCACACCCCCAAAATCCCTTTCTATCCCATACGCCTTCCTTATGGCAGCAGAGGTGTTAAAGGAGGGAAATCAACTTCTCTCAAACAGGAGACTAAAATCCAGCTCTGTTACAGAGTAAGGATGTGGGGTAGCAACAAATTTATTGGATAAAAGCTGTAGCAAAGCTATTTTAGTTGTAAAGCAAGATGACATTAATATGCACTTACCCGATAGGGGCCACTAGCTCACCTGACCCTCTCTTGAACAGCTCCATGTATCTCTGCAGCATGGCTCCAAGAGCTCCCAGCTGTGAGTACAGGGCAAAGTCACCCATTCTGACCCCACAACTTGGGCCAGAATAGATCAGCAGAATCTATTCATTTGATCTTTGGGTCACACCTTATCTGCCACTGTGCCAGTGGCTCACCAACTCAGTACATGCCGTGGAGAAGAAATAGCAATCTAAATGAGAACCTTAAATACTAGACTTGACCTGTTTTCCTTTATTTCTGAATATCTCTATAGTTTCTTTTAAAAACCAAACAAATAATTAAATAAATAAACAACACACAAAGCCTGCACATCAGCTTAGAGGGCTCTTCGAAGCTACCGAAAACTTTGGTTTAAATTCATTTTTTGCCTCAGTCTGGCCCCACTTACGCAAGCTTGTTATCAAAAAAAACAATCCAAGATACCCCAACCTGAGAAGACAAAGGAGGAAAGAACACTAATGAAAAGCAGAAACTGAGAACTGTGTTCATTTGTTAGTAACCAAAAAGTCCCAAAATAAAGTAATATAAAAAACATTCTTTTAGTAGGCTCCCTTCCCAACATGCAATGAGCGTAATTACAGGCAGGGATATTAGATCACAAGATGGAAAGCAGCTTGCACACAGGGCTATAAAAATAAAGTCTCTGCTCTCCTGTCAAATCTTCTTTTCCCCCTGTGTATTACCTCTGCTTTTCCAACTAATTCATTTTTTTATTTCATTTACTTTTCTCAAGTGTCCTTTCATTATAATTCAGTGTCTACACTAGACCTGTGCCTTGACTGACTGATTTTTTTCCCCTCATGTCCATGCTTGGCAAGCATTTAATAGTAATTAAAGATTTCTCTAGTCTATTCAAAGGGTACACAGATAATCAACAAGCAGTGACTTTGATTGATAGTCCCTGTCATGAAAACTGGAGGATGAAACCTTTGAGTGAATTTCCTTGAAGAAAAGCTCTGCAGACAATATTTTCCAAACTATGTCTGAGACATATTTTTACCACATGCCAGTGTTGCTTAGAAAGATGGTACAGACTACCAGAGATTGGCACAATGAAAGAGATTTGCTGCAGCCATCTGAATTTCTCGGTGATCTCATTTGCCCTGGGGTATCTCACCTTCTCAATATTACTTTAGACTCCTTAGTGGTATGACATATCAACAGAAAATCAATAGCAATAAAACTACAGTGAATCAACCTTCATTGCTGAGAAATTAAGACAGAAAGTGAATCTCATGGATTTCAAAGTAACGATGAGAGATGACAAAAAACAACAGCAATGGTAAAAGGGCAAAAGCAGCTAAAGGGTCTCCATGGGTCATCATTGCAAAACATTATTTCTGTATACATATACTTGATTTAGTGCTGGTTACATGAGGTCTATAGTACCACAAAAGCTAATAAGTCATTGCCTTGGATGACAGCCTTAGCACCTGTGCTTCATCAAACAGCAGGAAGCCTTGTAAATTACCTAAAGAAGCAACTGGTGACCATACAGCATGCCTGTGAGAATCTTGCAAATCCCATTTCAGCACACTGATTAGGTTCATTTCGTTTTTAATACTATTAAAACCCACATAAACACTTTATAGTACTATTTATCCTTTTGCCCTGTTTACTGTTTTTAGGATCAAGCTAATATCACTTTTGCTTCTTGCGCTAACAGAGATGCGTTATTTCTGATTTTTGAAGTAATGCCAGCGTGTCTTTGACAACAATCTGGAACATCTTCTAATTTAAAAGAAAAAGTAATGGCTAGAGAGTGATGTTATAGAAGACCCTAGGCACTTGTATTTGAGGATAGATGGATTGTTTATTTACGTAAGAGTGAAGTGACAGGAAAACCTTTAAGTATTTGACTTGGTACTGAAAGTCTTTGGGTTTTCTTTTCCTTCAGCTAAATCGCACCAAACATTTTTTTCATGTTGATGAAATTTACTTGAATAGAAATAGTTGAATAGAAATATTAGATTGTGTGTCAGCATCAAGGAAAGGAATTCCACTGACGTGACTAGACCTCTACTTATACCAGCAGGTAGCAGTGTCACAGGATCTTGAAGTATGCAGATGAATGTGGAACAAAGTAACTTCAGAGGTTGCATCTCAAATTCCAGCCTGGAAATGTTTAAGATAATCCTGAGATTTATTGTTCCCAGCAAATGAAGTGATTTTATGCAAGTTTTAAAAACATTTCAAAAGGGAGAAAACACAAAAGAAGTCTGCTTCAAATATTAAGAGATGTGAGTTAACTCAGTGGTTTTAAGTGTATTTGAAGTTGAAATCTACCATTAATTCCACCTTTAAACAAATAATAATAAAAAAAAAGAATTCATGCAGAGGCCATTCATGAATGGCCACTAGTAAAAATACTGCCCCAAATTCCTGGTGTGTTGAACACTTATTTCTGACTTGTGTTTATTAATACATTACACATGTATTAATCTGACTTTACATGACTTTACATCTGAGTCAGATTTGGTCAGTTACTCCTTCCCTCTTTTAAAGGCTAGACAAGAAAGACATTGTAAACGTCTGCCATAGGAGATCTTGCAGTAGAAGAGAGCTGCAAGAATTCTTTCTTGAAAAAAGAAGGCAAGTTCAAAGAAATGTTACTATCCACAAGGGAAGGCAGAAGTTACATTCAATTCGTTCCACAAACTTCAACCACTAGTGCAAAAATTGGCTCCCTTAAAGGCAGTCTTTACCTTTACATAAATACCAGCAGTGTTCTTTATCCTGAAGGCTTAAGCAATCACTCAGTTATCGTGAATTCATGCCATGGAACCCACTAAAGATAAGAAACAAGATTTTTAACTCAATCAAAAACTCTGCAGGAAGACACCAGAGAACCGAGTTTGCTGCTTGTATTGCCGAGATCTGTTGCAATGTTTTTTAACTGGGTAGAACCTCCTAAGTACTGAAGATATATCCGTATACATATAGCACTGGTCTAGACCAGGTAAGGAGCACAGAAAAATGAGCAGTAAAGTCAAGCTGTGGTCCATCAAGAACATGGTTGAAAGCTCCTGTTACACGACAGCAAGCTATAGCCCAGATGTATTAACCGTTGCTATCATCTCCTACCAAGGAGGTCACACCAAATCTGCAAATGCCCCAAAATACTTTACTGTGCCCATCAGTATTACTTGATTCTTAGCTTCATCTTCAGTTGGTTTACATATTGATGAATATGCTTCATCCAACCCCTGGCAATCTTCACAGCAGTAGCATTTTTGTATGAGATAAAGAATAACTTAGAAATGCATAACATCTGCATATTGAAGGCATGTAAGTTCTTCACATTTGACTGATTTACTAAGTAGTCACAACCTAGATCCTGAAACAGGCTAGAAAGCCATGAGACAGAGGAATTACCTGGGCTAAGCGTCAGACCAGAACAGGGCTCTGCCATCAACCACTATTCTGGCCAGAAGCTACAGTTCCATCCTTCACCTAAAGACCACCTTTCCCAGCTGTGGACTCTGAGTGCTGTGAGCGGTAACATATCATAGCCTTAAAATAAGCATCTCTTCCTAAGGTATACCTCTCGACAACACAGATTTGATCAGATTCTTCCCACTCACAGAAAATTATGAAAGCCACAATCAGTAGGGATTTAATACAAGTGGAGAAAATTTGAATGCATATCTTATAGAAAGCATACAAATGAGTTTCATCAGCTGAAGTACACCAATAGGAGGTCATTATCCAAGGAATATCATGACAGCATTATAGCCTTAAGACTGTAATGAGAACAAATTGTAAAAATGGTATAAAGATTGTCCACTCTCATTTTGGTCTCTATTACTAAAATATTTTCAGTAAGTGTTATATTTCCCTTTAAGATGGCTCCATATATCATAGGACTGAGGTTCAGAAGATTAATGCTTCAAAGTCTCTGAAAACTGCAAATAAATTGCAAAGAATTTGCAATCCTCATTTCAGCCTGTATTAGCAATCTGCCATTCTACTTGCGTCATTGATAGGCCATTCTATTTGCTTCTCAACTTTCTGCTAAATTCCAAATTCTTCACTAAATTGTCATTACAAAAGAAATAAATACCCATACAAAACAGACTGTTAGGAAGACCATAACTTATATAGCTTAACATTGTCTTAGCTCATTGTATTAGCTCTAACAGTCCTGCTAACCTCTAACAATCATTCTTTCTACAAAGCGTCTGATTGATTCATCATGCCCAATGAGGAAACCAGGTACAGAAGAAATAGAGCAGGGAGCCCAAAGAATTAAATAAAGATGCAATTATTATTTGCTACTCATAATCAGGAGCATGAGCAGCTCGATGCAGAAAAGAGGCACAATTTGGAGAAAAAAAAAAAAAAGGATACACCTCTATCAGTCATGAATGCGAAGATCATACAGACAGCTATATTCCCATAGTTTAATGAGTTACTAATCAACTGGGCAGCAGTGACAGTGTATGTGCCTGAATTTGGCCATCTACATATGAAAACTGTTAGCTCAAACAACAAAGACTTTTAAATTCGCACTTGTGTCATACGGAAAATGTTCAGGGAGCCAGTTACTATAGCTGAGCTGATGCATGTGAAGTTATTAAGTGAAATATCTGAGCTCTTAATTAGGAAAAAAGACATAAAGATGAGGTCCACAAAGGAGAAAGAGCATTTAACAGCAGAAGAGCTGAAAAAAAATATCTGAGCTTACATGGCTAGCAGTGGATATATTTTTTTGCAGGATCCACAACATGTTTATAAAATAAATCAAATAAAGACTGTACTGATGGTCCCTTTACAAGCTACTGGCCTAGTCAGACAGTTATTTATAGTCATGGCTGAAAGACTTGGCTTAATCTGCTCATTTAAAAGTTCTGTATTGTCATCCTTTTCTCATTTTTAGGATGAAATTTCAAATCAAAATTATTCAGTCATCTTCAACACAATTTATTTTTCTTTGCAGAAAACTAGCAATAAAGAATAGAACTGCCTACTTATTTTGAATCTAATTTTTAACACTCCTTTTTAATAAAGTGTCTGTTTCATCTTTGCATTCTTGCTAGTCACTTAGGGATGTCTTTAAGGGTGAAAAGAATTCCCAAACATTCCATGTGCACCCAGGGCTCACCTGGTTTAGGGGACAAGAGCTGATCAGGGAGATGGCTTATTGCTGGAAAGAGTTCTAGGTCTTTCTGATTGGCAAAGGGAAAAAGGAATGCACAAAAGCAAGGTTTTATATTATTTTATATTTGCCTGCTCCAATTAAATAATTATACTCAATTTTAGAAATATTTGGCCTATCAGTAAAGCCTAGTAGATTATTTCAGTTTCATCAGCACACATTGGGAGCTCAGGAAGTGCCCATATTACCTTCTGCCTTCAAAGAATTGGCATGCTGCGAGGCAGATTGTAATATCAGTATTCAGCTCAAGTATTTTGTACTATGTGTAATCCCACAATAGCCAACAGGACTACTTACAAGATACAACTCAATCTGACAAATATCCAATGACTGAAGAGTGGAAGTTGAAAATACATTCTTTTTTTTTTTTTAAAGAGTAAGGGTAATTATCACTTGAGACAACACCCAGTTGATCCGATTGGTTTCCCATCACTTAATGTCTAAAAGTGAAGTCTAAGTAATCTACATTCTAACTCAACTAGAAATCTGTTATAATATAAGAAACTGGGGTCATAATCTTGTTATCTATGACCACATATTCAGTAAAATGTTGTCTGGGATTAATTTGAACCTTATTTCAAAGTGGTTTAAGCAAAAGTGATGCGAACCTCCAAGTATACAAGCTCTAGGTGATCTTAAACTCCAGATAAGCTCAACTAAAAGGTTATTAATTAAAAAGAACAGCTTTAAGGACTTCAGGAGAGGTCTCCCTGAAATGAAAAATTTCATATTTCAGGATAAATCCATGTAATGTTTCTTTGCTTTTATAAGCACAGATTAACACTTTGTTATTCTTTATTAACACACATATAACAAAGATGTCCCCTTACAGACTTAAAATCTATGAGAATGTTACCATTTATTCCCATCTTTGGGAAAAAAAAAGTCAATCAATGAAAAAAAAAAAAAAAACAAACCAAAAACAATCAACCCTGTCTGATTGCTTTTTAGCAGTTCTCCTAACCAATAAAAATTAAAATTCTCTAAAGAAATCTAAAATATTTTGCTAATGGCTTAACCATGTATTTTAAAATATAGGTGTGTCTTACTGCTCATGCACACTAACTATAACATAGTTACACTATCATACCACTATATTTAGGAACCGTATCAGTAGCATTTGTGATTCCTTTATTTGACAAAAAGCCACGGATGAAATAGTGGTTAGATAAAACAGAAAACCGTGCAAGAACTCATAGATAGAGGAGGAGGAGCAGACAGATGCTATTTCAGTCATACCTGCCACAAAAGGGGCAATCTAGAACCATACTGTCGCTGCCAGACAGAGCGAGAAGCTGAGAGAGTAGAGATACGATTCAACCCTGCTGCAAGTTCTTTAATTCAGCAGGAAAGAAACACTGCCTGGCAATAGCTTCTACAGTGCTCAGCCTTACCCTTACATGTTCCTACTCATCTTAAAAAATTGTCAGGCTTCCTGCTTCCTTCCTCTTCAAAGAGGTGCTAGGAATACCTGTCTTCCCTTTGGATATATTAAGTTGTCGAGGAAAAGGACATTGTATCCCTACATTGCCAAGAATGGACTCTGCTTTCAGGTTTCCTTACAGGCTTTCACTGAAGCTCCAGCAAAAGATGTCAGAGCTGTAGGGTACAGACCCCTTCACCATTACTCATAGCTGTGCTGGCCCCACTAGCACCACTTCCATGCAGTTGACAGCTACAGCTGCCCATCACTCTCACCACTGAAGTCAGAGGAAGGAAGCAAGACCTTAAAGCTTGTTTTCTCGTGTTAGCCAGATGTATCCCTCTTTCCCTCTCCCAGTAACCACTTCATACAAAGCTTTAGTGTGCGTGTTTTTTCACAAAGGCCAAACATCAAATTTCTCTTGAACATGACATCTTTTGATCCCCTGAAGCCTTCCACACAAGCTGGGATTTAGGCACACAGGTAAAGTGGGAGCAGAGAAATTGTTCCATTACTGCCTACATTGTGTCTGTGAATAAATGGCTCCGTGCTCCCGGACGCCTCTTTTCACCAACAAAGCAAGCTACGCATTTGCAAAAGGTTACACTATATTCTTTACAAAAAAATTTCCCATTTAGATCGATCTAAAATGAACTTTGCTGCATTAGAGTGCTAACCTGCAGAACATTCTGGCTGCAGTTTTTATCAATTCCACCCAATAGTGTTTTGACAAACAAGTTTAACATTGAAACCAACAGTTGCAATTTGGCAGCCAGGAGTTTTCTCTCTTTCATTTTAATACTGTTTCTGCCAGCACTCACTGTTCTTGTTATTCAAGGTACAGCAGCCATAACTCATGTCTCTGAGGCATTATTGTATGTATACTTTGGAGTAAAGAGGGCTCTTAGGATGTCTAATATGATGTCCTTTGCAATCTGTTATTAGAGTATGAATCACCTTGCCAGTTAATCATACCATTATGAATGCTGAAGACACGAAAACCAAGAAGGATTGAAATGCGTATATTTCCAGATTAAGAAAAGCTATTTGAAAAATACAGGCAGACTAGTGAAGATAGGTTTTGAACTGTGTTGGATCGGTGCACAAAACTGAAAAATTTTAGTCAAAAGGGCCTTTTGCCTTAGTTGCTTGTAATGATACTGAAAAATAAAAGGAAAGAACACGCAAACTTCCATCTTCTGCTAAATATGGAGATGTAAAAGGAGGAATTGATTTGCATTTGGATGAAACCCAATATAATTAAAAACCAATAGATAAACACATCAACCCTCTGTTTACCTGCACTGTCATTTTAAGCTAGAAGAGGCTGATGCATTTAGTCAGAGTCATCATCAGTACTGCATAGCATCATTAATCTCTTGCTTGTTTATACGTTCGTGTTCATTTTACTTTCCTTGCGTGTACTTTGCTGCCACCTCCAGGTTACTGCGGCTATTAGACTGGAAGTTTAAAAATCCTGTAATAACTAAAAGCTACTTTGCTCTGAGGTACAATATTTCAAATTGTAAGCACGGCTTTAGTTTCATTTTAAAAAAAAATCACCAAAATCTGTTTGCAGACACCATTCACAAGCATGGGTGTCACGATGGCTTACAGATGCAAAAGCTGCAGGCTGCTTGTTAGAAAAGTAAAATGGTGCTTTAAAATAATAGCCTATTTAGCATAATGCTAAATTACAGAGGAAACCCTATAAAAATATATTTATGGCATACGTTCTTTCCAAAGGAGTCTTTTGTGATTGTTATTCCACCTAATTCCAGGAAAACAAAGTGTAAAGTTCTTATATGGATGTCTTTTATAGGGTTGGGTTTTTTTTTTTTGTTTTTTTTTTTTTTTTTTTTAAACTGTGTTAAATCACTCAAGGCACACTACTAGCCCCCTAGAAGTAGGCAATAATTGCAGTGAAAAAAAGGTTCAAAGTCCTCTAGAATGAGGAGGTAGTAGTATCTTTCTTCCTCCTTTATTAATGAGAGGATCAATTTCAAGTGGGTGGAATATCAGGTATCATTAAGAAATTCGTTTTTCCAAGAACTGTAATGAGGTGTTAAGTCTCACAGTGCACAGTTGTACACAACAGACTATAGAAAAATTGTCCTAAAATTAAGACTAACATTAGACTACAGACTAACATATTTTTTAAGATGCAATACCATTAGTAATATCTACTTAATATAAGTCACGCACAACAGTAATTTTTTTCTTCATATATAAATCTTTTCATCCGTCTCATCTTTTCTGTTACCTTCCTATGGATATTTCCTGACACTAGATTAATGTATTAATTCTGTACTGTACTTTACTGCGTATCATGCACTTTCACTTGGTCACAATCCCAAAGCTACACGCACTGGTAAGAGTTTTTTACCTCTCTATCGCAACATCAAGCCATTTCCAAAACATATCACTTGCCTTTTCTACATTCACTTTCAATGGTCCCTTGTTTGTCTAACCACCTATTGGGCCATTCACACAATACTGCAGCCTTCATTATGTAAATAAATTTGACCCGTGCCAAGCCAATGTCCTAACTGGCTATGACATGATACTTATTAAATACTGATATATCTCATTATCATCCTTTTAAAAGAATTCAGAACTTGCTAAGACTAACAGTATGTTCTGGTTGTATACATACTGTATACTTTTTTTGCTATTGCCAAGAACATAAGACCTTGAAGTCATAACTTACAAGAGTGAAGGAACACTCACCAAAGAGATCCTATTAGAAATTTTTTTTATTAAAAAAATAAGATTCAGTGAAAACTAGGTTGTATCCTAGTAGGCACTTTCATTTTTGTTATGAATCTTCCTATCTCAAAAGTATAGGATGCAGCCTAGTTCCATTGTCTACAATCTATCTTCTAGGTTTTTCAGTCCCTGTAAGAACGGGCAAAGGAACGTATCACATGCCAGGGCAGAAACGGTCTGTACCACTGGATTAGGCATTGCCAGAATATCAGCATAGGTACTATATACCATAGAATCCACAAAACAAGTTTAGCGACATTTAAGCAAGGTCTTTAATTTGTTAGACTTTTGCAGAGTTTATCCTACTGGCAAGCGTTTCTGTCCAAATCATGTAGATAGCAAGCTACAATGCAAACACATACAAACATCTTTCCATGTTATAGCTGAAGTGCTTTGCCAAAAAACATTCAAAATTATGTATACAGGGTAAGTTATTTGGCTCCATTTTTATTTTTATTCTTGCAGTTATTTAAATAAAGACTTCGGCTGCTAAAGATGAAGTGTGCGTTCAGTGGATTCTTCTAAAATCACTCGGCAATAATCTTGCCAGAAAAAGTGGAAAGCATAGTAATATGACTTTCATTGATTTCCTGCACTAAGATCATTACAAATGTATCAGAACCATAAAAATGCATAGAATAGGTGCTCACTATGTTTACAATAATACTGAACTATACTTACCTTTTGGAATTCAAAAGTCTCAATTACTTTTCCTGTATTTTAGATAGAATTCACTTGCTTTCCATTCTGATCAGAATTTGAAGTAGTTATTAATTTGCACACAGTAAATAATGTAATATTTTTTAGAGTTGAAGAGAGTAGTTTGAGAGCAAGACAAGACAAAAACTTCAGTAGAATGTTTGCATGTAACTGGTTAAAATTCAAATCACAATCCAGAAAACAGTGCATTATTTGTCAATATTTCAGAATGCTTCAGAACTAATAAAAAACTTACACCAAAATAAAAGCATTGCACACAGAGTAAAGACTCAGCTGCCTGGAAAATTCATCCACAGTAGCCTGAACTGACACAGTGAACTACTCTGGGACCTTGGACTAACATGATCATTTCCTGAAAATCCCTTTAAAAAGACATTGCAACACAGACTCTCTTTTTTTATTAGCCATCCTGAAGAACTAAAATTTAACATGAATTTATCTTGTTTAAAAGGGAAACCTGTGGCAATTCACAGCATATCAGCACCTCATCAACATGGCATATTTGTGGTTATTATTTGGACAAGGATGTAACTCTCTGCTAAAAGAAATTCAATCACTCAGGTAGTAATAAGGATTTTTTGGATCGTTTTCCTCTGGCTTTTTTGTTTGCTTTTTACATGCTCTGTAAATCCTAGGATTTACATTTTAAAATGTCTGTAATCCAAGGAAAGCTAGAAATTACAATGAAAATAGTAAATAAACTGAGAATTCTTGAGAAGAGAATTTTCTGTTATTCACACTAACTTCTGTCTTACATAGAACAGAAATAAAAGGCTCATATAGCCTGTATATCTGAAATTAAGTTTTAAAACATGTTTCTAGAACACATTAGCTCCATTAGTGCTATAATACTTTATAGTGTTTTCATAGCAGAAAGTTGGGTCACATTTTTCTCACTATTGCTAACTTGCTATCGTTCCATGTAAACATAATCCCAATTAGATGTTCATCACATACAGACTTCTGCTGTCAATATTCAGTATGGTTCTTCACCAGAAGCCATCAATATGACCTACACACTGTATTTTCTAACTGACAGGTCATGCATCAGCCACATGCTGCTTATTTGTTAGATTCATTGATTTAAATACTTTCTTATGCTTTCACTTGCATATCCAGGAGGGGGGTGATATTAGCAGAGGCTCCACAACACAGATGCAATGAACTACTCAAAGCGAACACACCATGAGACGAGTGTCCATGTCTTGAAGAGCAACAGAAAATTAAATACCATAAGTATATCAAGCTGCTTTTGCCATCTTGACTAAAGGGTAACAAGCTTTCAGGCATATATGTCCCTAACAGAGTTTATACACTCCACTCACCATGTCGTATCATCAATGTCTTTTTTTCAGCTAAGTGTTGTCTCATTTTTTGAAATACAAAAATGCAAATTTTTTTTTTTTTTTTATAGTTTACACTGTTGTTGTGACAGCTAATATAGACAGGAGAAAGAGTTCAAGCCTCCAGTGTGGAGAATGAATCACAATTTCTGACACCTTTAAACCAGACAGAATTAAGTCTCTTCTTCATCACATGAGGTTGAGTGGAAACAGTATTTCTTTGTGCTAAAAGGAGGATTTAATGCTCCCTTAGCATTGCTTTATAAATAGTCTTCACGAGATTACAGCAACTACAAAAAACCCAGGAAAGTCTAATTTATAATTTCACCCCACAACAGCAAAGGGGTCAGATTCCCTATATTCTCTGAACATAGGCAGAAAATTCATGACATCAAAGAACACAGGAAAAAATCCCAATCAAGACAAGCCACAAAGGAAAAAAATTAAATTAGTGACCACTGTGGGCATAGTGTGACTCCTATTTCAGGCTAAATCTTATTGAGATGAGAGTCCCAAGACAGTCCTCTTTAAACTAATTTAGCATAAAATACCACTCAATATAATGGTGGCAATGTCTAGTCTCAACTGTCTCCTGCAATTTACTTTTAATCTATAATGTTCCCACCTTCTGTGCAATTTCATGGCAGAAAAATAATACCTATAAAGACTACTTTAAAATAGTGTTTCTGGTTACAGACCATTAGTTGTAAAGGCTTTGAAGTACATTAATGCTTCTGTTCAAATGTAAATATTTGTGATTTTTAACATCTTACTATTCAAAGCAAAACAAGCTATTCATTTACCACACTTTCTTTATTCAGAACACTTTGAATAATATTTACAGTCAACATTTTTTCAAGGAAAGTAATTTTTTCCCTTAGTTCAGTAATCATCATATTTCAAATGTTGCTATCACTATTGCTACTAAACACCATGGCATCTTTTTCAGAAATTATAACAACTGCAGGAAAAGGTAAAATATTTCAACTACAAAAGCACATTCTAAATAATAAATTGGGCAGTTCATAACTGCTGTGCCTCAGGAGGAGCTGAAGACAGGATGTTTGAAATAATTATAATTATTTCCTTGCTACCTTTTGTCTCGAGACCTTTATCAGTAATAGGTTAGTTCTTCCCAATTCCCACCCCCTCCCCATGTCCACTCTCCCCAGTAGGAGTTAGAAATAGAAGTGCTGGCTATTCCTCACTTCTCTCAACTCACCTCTTTCAGCAAAAGGAATAGACACAACAGACAGCAAGAAAGGGGCAGCAGAGAAAAACAATCATGCAGAAGAATGCACTGAAGATCACTTACCCACTTACTCCCAGGCATTCTGGCCCTCAGCAACCATGCAAGTCAATGCCGAATATTCCAGTAAGATCGTACTGTTTGAGTAAACAATTGTGTATAAACTTGACTTTAGCTGAAGAAAATGATGCAGTATTCTATTATCTACACTGACAAATGATTTATTGGTATACTTTTTAGTCCTCAAAACTGTTTTAGGTATTACATTTCTCCACAACTGTACTGAATTTCTAACTCTATGTGCAATTCTATGTCTGAACAGTAGTGCTCAAGATCCTTAGTCCATTTTTTCCCCAATACATGCTTCCTTAGGAATATTTTTACAGCTACTGTACTACAATGTTTGAAGGCTGATCTCAAAGTCCTGAAATTTGTTTTTCATAGCAGATGTTTTCCTCATGTCTTGTCCCCCCTCCAAGACTACACAAAACCGAATGAGACAGGAATACTTCTCTATCCATATTTTGTTTCACTGCCATGCAGCTTAGCATATTTTACACCAAAGCATTTCAGATGGCCTCTAGGTCGCTAGCTAACTCAATACAAGTAACCAACTTCAGAGATTCAAAATCATTCTGACCTCTTTCCCAGTCATTTTTGAAAGGATCAATGAGGCTGCATTTTTTTAAAAGTTCTCAGCAATTCTCCTCCTATTGTGTTCCAAAAAGTCTAATGATTTGCACAGAAATAATTAGTGAAGGGGCAAATGTTTAAATCCAAATATTGTTAATGCACTGGACAAGCTGCACTGCCTAGAATCATTCTGTTCTCATAGATATTGCAAAGGTATTTTTTCTACCTTAACTGCACTTAAATAATAATCTGATATGTATGTAATAAAAGAAAACTAAATTTATTACAAAACAGAATTCAAGAACTGAATAACTTTCACAGGAAGTTTCAAATAATAACAAGAGAGAAACAATTTCAAAGTGCAAAATAACATAAGCTGTTTTCCCTCAAAAGTTATTTATGATATACACAGAAGATCTATGCATTTGTGCTTCAAGTTCATATCAAAGTAGTCATGAATGGAATATACGTGGCCTGAGCCCCAGCCTTTCAGTAAATCAGCCACTCCTAAATTGAAGTGGAAATATCAAAATTCACAACAGATTGTTTTAACAGTAGTTGGATACAATATCCTCATACTTGCATGACTACTATTAGCACAGCTGCCTCTTCAGAAAAGACATGTTTAAGTAATGCTGCTCAGTGCCAGCTATTAAAAAGGGTAATCCTAAATATGATTGCTAGATTAATGCAGTGTCTCTTTCACTACCTTTAATTTATATCTCCTAGTTTATGTTCAGATTTGCCTGTACCTGTTTAATCACACTACTCCTCATTCTGTAAGATCATTTGTAGGGACTTCAGCTTCCTCAATACACAGCATGGTCTCTCTTCTTATGTCTACTTGGAGCTCAGGCTATTCTGAGTCTGGAAAAAAATTCTAGTGTAGATAAATGGTGCAGGGTCTGAAAAACAAACAAACAAAAATAAGAATGTCCCCAAAAGCCCCATTATCATCATTATTATTCCTTACACCTCTGCCTTCTAAACTCTTTCTGTTGCCTTCCTTCTTACTTCTGGGGAAAGTAATGGGCCTTTGATCACACCGTTTTTCAGTCCAGCCTCCTGCGTACCAGCCATTAAAGTCAGGTTGCTCCCAGAAATGCACAGTAAATAATATCCTGCTTTCAGAGTCACAACTCCTTCTTCAGCTCTAGAGCAGACTATCTGCCCACTACTTCTTGCACATTCAAAAATGTATTGGAGACTGGAATGGAGCTGGGGGGGAAGCATTGATTTTTTTTTTTTTTAAGAGAAGAAAATGCTAGATAACACCAAAAAGTTACATAACCATCAAGTCCAATTCCCTTTTCACTGCATTAAATACCTGAAAAAAAAAATGAAAAGGTAATGTCTGAAGAGTATTTAAAGGCAAATTTTGGTATTTTAGAATATTTCAGTTCTTAAGGGATGCTATTAAAGGAAATTGAAGTTTCATTTTATTTAAGTAAGCTTTCAAACATTTCTGAAAAACCCATCAACCTATAAAAAAAAAAAAAAAAATGAAGCTTTCAAATCTCCAGTCCACCAAAAATACCAAAACATCATGCAACTGTGGGAAACAATATCTCCATGAACTAAACATCTCATTTCTTGCTTAGCTTTGCTCGATGATTCCATACGAACTATATATTTCTGCACTGCAGGAGTTTGCTAGTGTTAAAAGTCCTGATCCTTAGCTGACTGCACCAAGAGGTCTCTACTTCTTATAGAAACAGAATAAAACATGTGGAACATTCCAATAGAGCTTCTAAACCAGCTTTTGCCATGGCCTGGATAATTCACATGACTGCCTCACGTGACTTTTGTGAAGATGTTCTGTGTGAACAGGTTACTAAGTTCTTAAGTCATATTCTCCATTCACTCAGTTTAACTGAAGAGTTTGCCAAGTCTGTCTCCCTTTTGCTAGGACTGGGGATATGTATATCCACAAACACGTAACCTACAGAAAGACATCATGACACAAGCTTCTGCTTTCTGTTATAATGAATCTGTTCTGCCTTAGAGAAGAACCAGTGCAATACCTGAGTTCTTGTGACTTTTTCATTAAACAAGGTATGTAGCCTTTGTTGCTTGTGAACTGTTTCTAGAATCTAATTACAGTCAGCTTGTTCACATAGCCTTCAGAAAAATTCAAGGTATAAAGACAAGTTACATAGTCTTCTTTAAAAAAAAAATAAAACATGAGAAGGAGTAATCTAATCAAAAAGAGCAAATACCTCAAAAATGTTTTGTTTTCATTTTCTAATGTGTTCTATTTTTTTAAAAACAAAATATATATTCACAGAGTGATTAAATTTTCAAAGAAGGTGCAAGATCAAAATTTGTTGATGGTACAGTGATAGTTGTGTATGAACCAGCTTTCAACCCGGAAAATAGTTAGTTATATGTGCATTTATACGTAAAAGCAACATAGCACATTAATTCTGGGTAATCATTCTCACAACTTTCACAAAACTACCTCATACATTGTTTCAAACTTAGTGGGAAGCTCATGAGGTCTTAACTTTTCTGTGTTCTAATCTAATAGAAGGCAAAGATATGAAATTAAGAGACAGCTTGATGATACCCAAGGTCCCCCTAAGGAAAAGCAAGTTATTTTGTTGCTGAGGTCCACAGCAGCATGCCAAACAGTGTTTATGAACTTGGATACCCTTCTTAAAATTGCAATTTTGCAGTTAATGAGCCATTGATATACATACTTTAGAGATGCATAAAATTAGGACTGAAGTAGACTGCTGACCCAATAAACTTTTCATTAGAACTTTTTCATGTACCATTTTTACCAAAGTCATAAAGAAACTAGGACCGAGGGAAGGCCCATTGATTTCAAGGACTAGTCCCCACTCTGTTCCATAGGTACCCCACAGACTTCCGCAGGATAATTGATGCTACCAAAGCACGAATTCAAACTCTGCACGTGACAACAGCCTGAGTAGGCACTGAGACAGAATCATTGTTTCACCCTCTGCAGCCGGGGTTACAGCGTGTGCCTCAGGAACACAAGGGAATCGGCAATAACGGTGCTCTTTATACAAAAGACATGCAGTAAAACACTGACCTTGAATTGCCAGGTATTTTCAAAGATATCATGTTGGCATTTTTCATGAGCACTAAATTCAGTGGAATGGAATGGGGTTTATTAGATTAATTGGGAATTATTCATTAGCGGTGAAGAGATGATAGTACCCGAGAGTCTTGCCTTCAAGACCCTAACTAAGCAACATTAAAGCGTTTAACTAGAATCTAGTTTAGTGTGAACTTGCAAATAAAATAAGTTTACCAATAATAAAATGAAGCCAAAGATTTATTTTCTTATCAAATATATTTGCAGGACTTCCTGAGAATGGAGAACTTCAATGGGTGCTTCAAAGCGCTATGAATTGGTTGCACTATGCAAATTGAACATAAAACCTGAGGGAAATCCTATAATAATGGTTGATATCGATGTGGTATTCTTGTAAGAAAGAACAATTAATGGACTTAAATGGCCACTCACTGTTGTGCCAGAAAAGCAAGATTCTCTCCTGCATGCACAGCCCCCTTTTTAGAGCAAGGAGGAGGACATCATGTAGGGGAGCACTAAGATGAAAATTAAATCTTCTGGGGCATTAAGACTCAAGGTCAACTAAACACTGCTTCCAACAAATATTATTTTTATCTTCTCCACTGGTATAGGCAGAACTGGTTGATGGCACAAACCTACCAAGCAACTATGGAGTTGGCCTAGGAGTTTAAGACATAACATTGTAAGTTATTCTCTCACTTGAGAATGACCAACAATTAAATAAAATACCTTAATTTTGAGTCATTATAAACACATTTCATTACATTGTAAAAGAACCATCATTATTTATCATGGTCCAATGAATATGGTAAATCACTAAGAATAATGGCATCTATTTTCTTCTTATTTTTTCTGGGAAAGAAGCAAGAAATGTACATGCCTACTAAGGAAGATGTCTCGCATCAAAGTACATGAAAAAGCTCTGCACACATGAAAACTCAGAAAAGGACAAATGAATTCAAAGTGAGAGTTTTGGAAGCCTATAAAGTCTGCCTTTATTTTAGTATCTTCTATGGTACTCAGGTTCAACTTATTTCATAAACTCAACAACTTAAACGATTAAAGAAAGGACGTGTAGTAAGAAAAGACATATTAAAAGTAAAAGCCATACTTGAATGTAGCTGTGTTAAAAAACAGAAAAATTGTAATGAGCCCTATGCTTAGGAGAGAGCATTGTGCAGTTAATGTAAGTAATGAACCTTTCATGTGAAATGATGTAGTGTCACAACTCATTTGCATCCCACTTAAAGTGTAATTAAGTTTCCCTGACAGCATGGCTTATGGCTGAAAGAACAGACCTGGCTGCTAAATTAATCCAGAATCCCTCTAGTTAATAACACTCTGCAAAGAAAACTTAACACACTTTCATTTAAAGTTCCTAAACTTACATTTAAAGTGGCACTATAAGGAATTTCAGAGAATGGTTTTAAAGACTTCAAGCCACACTCAGTGGCACAGCTGACTTAAAGATTGGACGTGTACTGAATCCAAGACAAGGCTGGACCCAAACCATAGTACGCAAGATAATGCAGCAACACATCTAAACACGTTTCCATTTTTTTGTTACTCTCGCAAAACTGACCTATGCATTGCAGGAACTCCATCACCAAGGGAATGTTCTCAACCGCACAAGAGAGAGAAAAGGTCACAGTGAAAAGGTGCTCCTAGCTACAGCAAAATATCATCAGCTGTTTCAATGTTGCTAATGATACCAAGGACTGATTTTGTGATAGAACAATAAAATCCAGCCATGCTCAGTAAGAGTCAACAGCCACTTGTTTTTAATTCAAAGAAGCCCTATTAATAACCATTCTTTTCAGCCACCCATAAAATCTATACTCTAAAAAGTTTATAGAAGGATTGTCTATATAAAGCAGTCAAGCTTTTATTTTTTTCAGTAACATTTTGTGTTTTATGAATCAGTTTATTCTTTACTGAGTTTCCTCTTAAAGGTTCTATTTAGAGCAAAGAAAGGTGAAACACTCCAGAATACAAAAATCCTGTAAAATCCACATGGATCTAAGAAAAGTTAACTCATTACCATGAACCATAAGTTATGGACTGTCTAGAATAAACAGTTCATAAACACCATCACCTTATTTACCATTATATTCCCATATGCATGCTACAAACAGTGAGGAATCTACACAGTCTCTCCATTATTCTGAAAATCTCATTAGAGAGAATTCCATTTGTGCCACTGGAAAGAATCCAATTTTAGCAGCTCCACAAGATCATTCCCAAGCGTCACTCTGAAATACATTACATGAAAATCTGCAAAGTCAGAATCTGGATTCAAAAGGAACAGGTACACAGTAGCTATAATTAAACTGTTGCTGTTACAAAGGGCTTATTTCTTCCCTACAAGAGGATTAGTTATAACAGCTTTTGTGATTACCAAGTATGAAGAACTGAAAAACAAAAATCATGTTTTGCAAAGTGTTTTGATGTTCTGGAAAACAATTTTACTCTACAGGTGAAGAAAATGAAAGCTGGTAGCAGTTATTTTTTATGTAAATAAATGTTCCAACTAGTCACAAAAAACATGGGTTTAGAGTTGGTGGTTAATAGAACATGAACGACCAAGTCTCTGAATTTGAGACAGTAAGCTATAGCTTTGTAATATGAATACCATCACTACTTAGAAAATTGGCCAAAATAATTTCAAGTATTTTCTGTTACGGAGATGTCTTAGGAAAGCATGTTGTGCCCAGGAAGAGAAGTTTAAAGCACCGATTATCCCTCCACAGTCGATGCAAAACCTAAGAAGTACTTGGAACTGTCGCCCCTTAGATGATAGAACTTGCTCATTTGCCTGAATGTGACTTTCAACATTAGACAACGCAGTTTTAGCGATCCAGACCAGATGTTTGTTTTCAAGTAGTTTTAGTCATTACTTAACAGTAGAAACTGATTTATCTATATTCACAACAGTAAGGCAGCTGGTTCCCAGATCTCTCCCAGATTCCAGTTTTTAATTAACATTTTGAAATATACCAAATGGTAACTAATGGAGAAAATAAGGAATAGAAAAACAGTGTGTAAGTAAATCTTACAAGTTCCACTAATAATTTACACTAAAAAACTAAATTCTCTTAGATGTGATGAAACCAGAATTCACAGTCTCTGGCTTTCACACAGAGCCACTTGCATGTCTAACATATTATTCAAGGCCACATATGTATCTCATCAGATACAACTGTCTCAGCCACACATTTCAGGGCAGCAAAAATCAATTTAAATTGCTTTAAATGCAATGCAGTTTTGAGCTGGTTTTGCAAGTAATTATCATGCATTTATTGGCATTAATTGAACTACTATTGTATAATAACAATTGTAAAGTAATATTTTATAATATTAGGAATATGAATGCTATTATATTCCCACCAACCAGGTAGTTAGATATCAAAATACTCAATTTTTTAAAGCAGCAAATAAATATGCTTTTTTGGCAGGGACAGAGCGATTTCCAATTCCTTTGCTTCAATAGCGAAACAGAAAACATGCTCTAACAAAGTTAAACAGAGACCACCTAGGGTCCTTCAGGCTGCCAGAAAATTCTGAGGTACTACAGAACCACCAAGCCTGAAATGAAGGAAAAACTGCTACAGTAGTTTTTTCTCTAACAACATCTGGCTTAAGTTCTGAAATCAGGGCCTCTGGGCACTATAAATCAGCCCTGGACCTTTGAAATCAATGTGTTCCTGCATGGAAGGAAAATAGCTGAATATATTCACTGCAACTTGTTAGCATATAGCTATTACATTTCCTCCAGAACATTCATTCCTTGTAATTGTATGGAAATCATCAACTTACATAGGATACTCCCTATTCTCATTAGCTGAAAAGACTCATTGCAGATGACAGTCCAGATGACATTCCATTCTGGATTTAATCCAAAATCCATTAATCCTTAAAATCAAAAGGAAAAACACTTATTTCCAGACCTCGGTGGCCTCAGAGCCCAATCTTCCTTTATCGGCAGAAAGAAACTGTTCATACGCACAAATCAGGCTCCTGCCCCAGTTCAATCTCTTAAGTATTGGAAAAAATCCTCATATATTCTTCCAATCATATATCCATGGATAACATGGAGCTCGTTATTCTTAGGTGGCAAATACTTTCATCGAATAAATGATGCACCATTCCAACTGCTCCAAATTATATCCACATTTTATAGCAGATCAATCCCTTTGCAGGGCATTTAAAAGAAAGTCATTAAAATTTCAACTTCATTTGTAATGTGATATTGGCAAAGTACTTTGAACTAAAGCATTTCCAAATACTCCAAAACATTTTCATTATCTGCCTTGTTTAGACAAGGATCTCCAAGTTTCTCTACAATTTCACAATTATTTATTATTTAGGGATTATTCAACTGTTTCCCCCCCAAAAAGCTTCAACATATAAATTTAAGAAATACAGAAGATTACGTATGGAAAAGAATTATTGAATGTTATTATTGCAAGCATTACAGTGCACATGTTGAAATATAGACACTGATTTTGATTATTTTGTGATTTGTAATAGTAGTCTTTCTTCAAACTGCCATACCAATAATATACATACAGATACGTAATGTTTTTGTTAAAGAGATCAAACTCCACTAAATGAACTGACTAGCAATTCCTGCTGGCTACAACAGATTGTTTGGAATATCTTCCAAATTATGCCATTCCTATATACCTCTTCCTCTCTTGTTTGAGATTGCACATGGAGACTGACAACACATGAACACGCTATTAAAATAAATGTGGTAACTTCAATAATTCCTTAACTGAGAAAAATATCATTAAGTCATTTTTAGCTGTTTTAATACAACTGGTTAATGGAAAATGAAATAGCAGTTCAGACTGGACATCTAATGGAATCGTCATAGCCTGTTGTGTTTTATAGAAAAAAGTTTGTGAACACAGTAAGGATCAGCTTTTGACAAAAACAGATTTACAGGTGCTGTTAAATGGACCACCATATTATCTTACAAGTTACAGTGAAATTAACTTCTAAATAGCTCTGTTACTTGTATGTGCCAGTAACAAGTACTTCATAGAGTCTATACATACACTGAAGAGTGCAGGCCTTCTATCAAAGAGCTCAGTGGTACCATCAGTTTTTCCATTGTTTATTTAAATTTGAAATTTTCAATTTGAAAACCATCAATTTTTCAATTCAGCATTGTTATAAGGATGTAAATTAGTTTCTATGTATTAATCTTGTAAAACAGTGTGTATGGACATTTTGGATTAAGACAGCAATATCTAAACCACTACCATGGAAAGAGATAACTGCTTTTCAGTATTAAATTCACTTTTACTGTAGACAGTACCGATAAAGTAACTAGCTTTATCCTCTACAGCTTTTTCAAAGATTCATTACAAATTAAAGGACAATCATGAAGTTGTCCAACCATGTTGTCTAACTACAGACAAATATAAAAAATTAAGATAAATCAGAAAAAATACTTTTTTCTTTAGCCTCGGTTACTGCATGATTAGGTGTTACAATATCTGCAACAACATAAGTGCTACCCATTAGGGCAGAAAGTTATGAGTGACAAAGAATATTTATGTGCATTTCAGAACAACAGGCTCCAATTTTATTTACGACACGCTTGCACACACACAAGATGCTGCAGATATGAATAAAGTATCTCCACATAATCTATGGTTAAGAGGTATCAAAAAGAGCTATAGATGTAATCAAACATTGAGTTGGAAAAGGCAAAGACCACCTGCAGAAGTCTAGAAGTATACTTCTCCCCTCTCACAGATTTTGTGTCCCCACTTGCTTCATTATATATTCTGCAAAGAGTAGGTTCTTGGATGAAACAAGTTTACCTAGTTTATTGTCAGAAAATTTACTTCTGAAGACTGTTCTTCTGCCAAAATACTGCATTCAACCCTATCAATTGTGGCTGCATATCTTGTGTTCCTAAACTGTGGCAATTAAAACAAAAAAACAAAAAAACAAAACAAAAAAAACAAAACAAAAAAAAAAAAAAACACAAAACCAAAGAAACAGACAAACAAAAAACTCCTTTCTGTTTGCAAGAAAAAGAACACACTCAAGTCTGCCAAACTGGCATTTTCAGAAAAAATCTGTTATCTGTTTTGGTCCTGGCCAGATGACTGGATATACTACAGCATAAATTCCAGTCCCTACTAGTAATTTAATTAATAGAGGAAGCTGTTACTTATCTTCCAAATCAGAGAAGAATGGCAAAGCAAGACTCAGATGAGCTGAGATGACAAAATTTTAACTAATTCACCTGCCCAACTGAAGACAAAACCTTTTGTTATATCGCAAAAGAAAGCAACAAGGTAGTAAGTCACCTTGGGATAGCCACCATACCTCAACAGCAGCAGCAGTGTATTTGTATTAACATCAGTTGTATTTAAAAAACAAACAAACAAACAAACAAACAAACAAACAAAATAAAACAAACCAAAACAAACCCAAACAAACAAACTCAGGAAAAGAGTGATTGCCGCTTAAGTACAAGAAACATTTTGATCACACAGGGTGAAATCCCATGAGTTTTGTCATTTAATTCAACAGGAGACACATTACAACCTTACAAGTATAATGAAAGACCAGAATCAACTGAAGTTCCTGCAGTCTTGATGACACACTCTGACCATTCTCACAACTTCTGTCTTAAATTAATACTCTTCATTAAAGTACACAAACATTCTAAAAGCTACCTGCCAAACTTCTCACACATTACAGAAATCTAAAAACATTAAGTGTGCAGTTAACTGAAAGTGTGAGCTATTGAAAAAATGTATTTGTATTCTGCACAATGTGTTAAAGTGAGGCTGGACTTTTGGATAACTGATAGAGAAAAAAACAGCTTTGGTCTTCATACAACGTCCATAAAGTTGAAGTATGAACTTGAATATAAAGAGATATCCACAAACAGTTTTCTGATTAACTGGATAACCTGACACAACTTACAAGGGATACGGTGGTATCCTGTCATTACTCAAAGTGCATTATTTCAATGATTTATGTTAGGACACTAAAACAAATGAAGTGCAATAGACAGGGTTTAGTAACCAGAAGAAAAAAAAAATCATAAAAGGGAAGATGATAAAAAGAGCAACAATTGTCAGTTTTACAAACCTCTCTGTAAATTAAAAACTGGGAAGAATGTTAAAAGAAAAAAATATGAGAGAAATTGATTTTATCAAGATGGTTCTCAGGTATTTTTACATCATTAAAAAATTACTTGCAATTAACCTTGAAGACAGTATACTTTATATGGAAATCTACTAAGATATAGTTGGCAAGGTGGGAATTTATTATTATAAATCAGAAATATTTTAGATATTCCTGGATCTTACGCTATTTTGTTCCTGAACAAAGTTACTCTTAAATAACTCCTTTCCCACTTAAAACAGAGCACCATATTTAAGTTAGCATTTCTTGATTTAAGAATCTTCTTTTGTCTAGTGCTGTTGTAAGTAATTCAGGAAAATATTTCTAAATCCTAGCCTTAAAAAACTCCTCAAGTCTTATTAGGCACCTAAATTGACTAAACAAATCTGTTTTAAAAGTGACCTACCTAGTTTTCTTATTCTAGAAATTCTTTTTAATGTGAAAAGTACATGTGTGGTCAGAATAGTTAACATACAAATACGAAATCATGTACTTATATTTCTCTACCATGAATATTAGAATACTAGAGTATCTTTTCAACACATATACTTACCTGTTTTCACAACTCGTTGTGATACTTTAGTGTCTGGATGAAAACTTATAACCATCAACTTTCTTCTTACTGGCCAAGAAGCTAGAACAGCAAATTATTTGGAAGCACTCTCATCACTGTGTCTAGCAAGGAGAAAGGACAAGGGCTCTGTTTCCTCCTCTGAATTTACAGCAAGGTACAATCTAATCCCAGTTCTCACACAAGATTTCCAGAGAAATGCTGTACTTACAGAAATAACTATGAAGTCAGTGACATTGTACCAAATCAGCTGTATCCATCTTGTTTACAATCCAATTATTGTCCCCTATTAATGGAGGATTTTGTAAATTTCCTAAAATACTGACTATCTGTTGTCCTGAACAGAACAGTTCACGTGGGACTCAATTGTTTCTAAGCAGTGAACACATCCAGAACTCTCCAAGACTTTCTTACTCATTACTTCTCCATGTAAATAACTACCTTTTTTTCCACAGATGTAGTGGGAAATTACAGAAGAGGGGAGCATTGTCTCCAGAAAACTTTCTCCATCAGGATGCCTTTAATACAGTAAAAGTTCAAGAATGCAGTCTCGTTTTATTGCGTAGATTGAAGGGAAATGCAGTTCCTAATTAACAAGACTATGAAGACATGAAAACAATATGTGAGTTATGTATATAATTGGCATGCCTGTGGTTTTTTTAATAACATGTCTCTGTAACTGTCAAGGGCTCTGATCCTGCCAGAAAGGAAGCATCTACAATTCCTAGAATACTAGATGGGACTTCTTGCTAATCACAAGCTTGCAGATGCTGCTCAGCAAATCTTAGAATTAGGCCCAAATTCGATTCAGACTACAGATGGGTATATACTTGATATCCAATCAATATGCATATCATTATAGCAAGACAAATTCAGCAGGGTTTTCTGGGAACAACAGAGCTGATGTACAAAACTGGAATGGACATTTGAAATTACAACCTCATCATCTACCATAGATTCCGCCCTGCGCCCCATGTGAACTTTGGTACGAGTTTTTTGGTTTCAGTTTTCAAATGTACTTGCAGTCAAGACTGTTATTCCAAATGGGCATTCTATGCTGTATGGTACTACTCAGTGCAACTTACAGCCTGACATATCTAGTCATAAATCTTAATATTCCAGAGTGGGTAACAGGTGGCATCAGTCAATTTCTTAAAAATAGAGCTCTTCCAGTGTGCAATGTCTTCTAACACCCAGCCTTTCAGACCCACACATCAATTCAGATTCTGCCAACTTTTAACCATTAGATATAAAAACAACCTTCAATACCAGTACTAATGGAGCTTAAACAAATGTTAAAAGATTGAGACTATCTTCTGCTTTAAAAAAACTCCTAAGATGTCAAACGCAAGCTCATAGACCTCACTGAAAGCTGATGCTGTGTGCAAGCAAAGAAACGGTTAACCTTTTCACCAAAAAAGTCTCAACATATTCCTGTTGTCTCCATTTGTGAGAAACAGATGACTGATATTCAGCTCAATCAGAGTCTGACAGCAATTACAAGCTCCTTAACTGTCACTCTTCTAACAAGGCCTAAGATTCTTAAGTGATTTCTAATGCAGATAGAAGGGCTCAGGGAGCATGGAACACAATTCCAATGGAAACTAGGCTTCACAAAACAGCTTGTAATTAGTATGTTCTAATTAGATGCTGAAAGACACACAACCATCCACAATTAATTCTATTCATGATATGGCTTAGGGAACGTCATAACTGAGTTAGAAAAGACCACAAGTGCCAAAAAATGTGAAAGCAATGATAGGTGGCTACCATTATGTGGCCTACTGAAAAACAAAAAAACTCATCTTGTGCAATACCTGGAATTTATTTTAAACAATCCAGTCCTTATGACCATAATTAGTTACATTACACCTGCTGAAAAAATAGACAATTAGTAGTTCTAATAAGCTAGCCATTAAGTTGTACCTACAAATGCCTGATTTTAAGAGCAGTACATTTACCAGTTTAAAAGAATCATTACACTTGTCAATTAGCAGCATCTTTTTTTAATTAAATCATCTTTCAACAAGTGGAGGAAAAAATACAGATGTTTCGTGAAGTTTAAACAGAGCAGACAATTCTTCAGACTATAATCCAATTTTAAGGGCTGTAATGGCTAAGCCAATGTTTTGAGCTGTAAATATTGATACACAAGCTAAACAGAGAAAGGAGCAAGGTTGCACAGATCTTTGGACAAAGTTCTACCCTAAGGAGGTTTTTCTGGTCTTGCTCATCAGGAAAAAAATGGATTTCAGCAGAAAAAAACCCCATACATTGTTGAAAACTATAGTGAGCTTTCAGAATACATTTAAGAATCACAGAGGGGGAAGGTGTTAATAATCAGAGGGGAACTCAGCATCTCACATTACAGTGAACACAAAATTGGGTGAATACAGTCAATGCTTGTGATGTAATCTGTGCAATCCATTTTAACAGATAAATTACACATCTTATAAGCAACATTATCACGATTCAGGCTTTGTAGACTCAGGAGGATGAAAATAAAGACTTGGCACTGTGATACTAACACATGCAGAATGTGATTACTTTTCTCCATATCATTTACTAAACCCACTAATTAATCTGGAGAGCCTGACCCAAGCATCAAACCCACAGATTAACTGAGATGGAAAGCAGTCAATTTACTTCTCTAATAAAACTAACTAAGCAGGTGCAGAAATAAAAAAAATAAATTTCCACTTCTTATTAGCTCAGATGTTCTTTTCCAATCCTGAATGTTAAATCTCAGTAAGTCTTGACACCACAAAGATGCAACACGTGGAAAGAGACTCGTTTCTGAGGGAACTTCCAGTTTATAAAAAAGCCCCCTTCCTTCAAAGGAAGTGCCTTACATTTGCCAATACCTTAAACTGTAGTAGTTATGCCTTTTTGCTGACCTGATGCCTGTGTCTATTTTCCTTTCTTTATGTCAAAACTCTTTCAACTGAAGTTTATTTTGGTGCTGGGTTTTTTTCCCTTCTCAGAGAGAGGACCTGGGGTCAGGGTTGGGTGGGGAAAGGGCTTATTTGCATGAGAACTGGGGTTGTTTAGCCTGGAGAAGAGAAGGCAGAAGGGAGAACTTATCGCTCCCTACAACTACCTGAAAGGATGTTGTAGGAAGGTGGCGGTTGGTCTCTTCTCCCAAGTAACAAGAGATAGGACAAGAGGAAACAGCCTCAAGTTGCGCCAGGGGAGGTTTAGATTGGATATTAGGAAAAATTTCTTCACTGAAAGGGTTGTCAAGCATTGGAAGAGGCTGCCCAGGGAAGTCGTTGAGTTGCCATCCCTGGAGGTATTTAAAAGACCTGTAGATGTAGTGTTGATGGCTTAGTGGTAACTGTGCAGTGCTAGGTTAACGGTTGGACCTGATGATCTTAAAGGTTTTTTCCAACCTAAACAATACTATGATTCTATCTCTGGCCAGAAAAATTCCACTGCAAGCACAAAACAAGTATCAAACCAGAGGCACTGGCAAGACAAAGCTGCTGCCTTTTAAGCAGCAGCCTGCACTCAACTTTCAAAACCATCTTTCATCCCAAAGACTTCACTAATGACCTTCTCATCAATAGTATCTGAACAGATATTATATAATCACCATTTCCTACCCAAAGAACAATTTTACTACATGACCTGACAGAGTTTGAAGTATGAAGTTGCTTAAAAGAAGATTTGACTTTCCTCCTCTCTATACAGATTATATCAACAATTTAAAAATTCAGATAAGATAGGCAGATCTATTTAACAATATAAGGAAATCATGATTAACGCTAGTTTGAGCAAAAGGCAAAGAGCCTGTAGAAGTGATTGAAGGGATCCAACAAAGAATAATAATGGAGCATAAAAAGCCACTGTGGCATAAACTACTCGAGAGTTCGGAAGTGACCAAGTACTCTGCAGCCTTATATATTTCATATTTAGTTTCTTTTCCATAACTATAGAAAACCACATTGAACTACATATACCACATGAACTACCACACTTATGCTGTACTCTCATTTCACATGAGGGACAGCATGCAGGGAAAGAATCTGTTACCAGCAAGATTTCTGTATTTATTGCAGAAGCTGGGAAGAATATCCAGAACAAACAAACAAAACAAAACAAAACAAAACAAAACAACAACAAAAAAACCCACCAAACGAGAAGGATAGAATCACAGTTCAGTAACTTGAATGATACCCTGGTAAATGGAATTGTATTTCTTCCTCTGACACAGTATTTTATGTGTTATTTGCCAAGCCACTGAAACCTAACTTTTCACAACTGACCACTAAATGTAATCCCATCCTGCCCCACATTCCACCTCTACGATTTTATTCATCAGGTTAAAACCTCCAGTACCGGTTAAAAGCAATAGCAATGAGAGGCTAGTTATGGTCTTCATGGTCTACCAGACTACAAAAGACAAATTTAGCACTTGGCTTTCATGGTCACCTGCTAATAGCAATAGAATGTGAAAGCATTTCTGGATCTAAAGAGAATATCCTGTAGAAGTCTCTGAATCCATTATTTTTTATTTCCCTGGCTCTATCTCCATTTCCTCTTTTCCCTCAAAGCTCTTTCCCTTGACTCTCCTGGACTTTTTGCCAGGCCAAGTCTACTCCCTCCTACCTTCCCTTAGTTCTTCAAGCATGTATCCCCAGCCATGCCCTTCTGTTTTCTTGTCCAGCTGCTTTTACGTTTTATATCCCTTTCCCAGCACTAGACTTCCTTCATAGCTCCATGTCCCACCCTGTGTTTCCCATCCCCTCTTCATTTCATGGTTCACACTCAGCCCACAATAGCTCAGACTGAGCTTCCCGATTTCCTGAATACTAGCAGTTTTCTTCTTTCCACTTCTCAGTACCTTGGTTCAGCATGAGATTTTGAGAACATCAGCAAGAGTTGCTTTGCCCCTTGGTTGTAACACACAGTTCTAGTGTAATTTACAAGTAATGAGAAACAACTGCAGGGAATTACAAAATAATTCCTTCAGCTGGGTTTCCAGATGTAAGAACAGATAGTGTTTCAGACCAGGACTCCATCTAGCACAGTGGCCTTTATCCACAAGTAGATGCCTCAGGAAGAGTAAGAACAGGAAGTAAAGAAAGCATATGCTTATCTTACTACACTCCCAAACTCCAATTATTTTCAGCTGAGGGGATTTCTTGAACCTGATTTTACATACTTAAAAACTTCCACTTCCAAGTATCTTTCCCAGTCTCCCACTGAGTCCACAGAAACTACTCAAGCACACAGTGGCAATACAATGTACCACCTTTCTCAGCTCTAAGCATGGCACTCACCAGCTTCCTATGATGGTCCACCCTCCTCACATTAGAACAAGTCAACCCCCATCCAGCTTCTCTTTGCTGTTACATCCATCCAAACTCCATACAGTAATTTGTAGCCCTCTACCACATCCTCAAATTACCTCTTTTCCAGGCTGAAGACAGCCCTAGCCTCACCAGTACATGCTCATAAAAAAAGAGCATTCCTCAACACATAACCTGTCACTGGGAGGCAGAAAGACCACTCAACATTGAACAAGTCAAAGCCTGGCAATTCTACCTGCCAGTGTTGTATTCCTACTCCCTGCAGAATCTTCAGAGAATTCACCTGTCAAGATCCAAAAAGCTCATTTGAAGATGTACAGAATAGTTTCTGAAAAGCTGTTTCACAGAGATTACACAAAAGACTCCTCCTGAAAATAATATGGACCTCTCACCAAATCTGAAGATTTCATTCTAGAAGTTATAAGAATTTGAGGAGGTACATGACCACATTTTTGTCTTCTGACATAACGAACTACCTTCCGCTGTGACAGTTAAGTATTTTGCTGAAATTTAAAAAGGTTTGAAGTAGATGCCTGGCATAAGGGGTTACAGACCTCCCTGTTAACATTTAGGAAAGTACTATGCAACTTAAAAACAAAGAAGCAATTAAATATAAACACCATGGCTTTTATAAGCTATAAAGCACTGAGAACAAGAAAGTACCAGTTTCCAAAACATTTAATTTTCTGATGGAAGCAAACTCAGCAGTAAGAAGGAAGTCAACCAATTAGACTGTGTAGACTTAAAGAGATGAATAATTTTATGACAGCTACTACTGGCACCGAGATATAAACTTCATTGCCTGCAGTGACTGAGTTCAAGAGACAGAACTCATGAAATGAAAGACAAGATTAAACTGGCTAAAAATGTGTTCTACAGAGGGGATCTCTATATTTTAAGAAGATGACATCTGAAAATTCCTTTTTTTTTTTCCTTTCCCCCTCAAGAATCTGTTGCATATTCCAAGAAAGCCACTAAGCCAGTCTGGCTAGGTTGGTTGTAAAACAGTAGTGAAGGCACAGTAATTTAGATTTTATTTCAGTGCTATTCAAACACAAGTTAGTTAGTACTGGTTTACCACATGTGTAAGAATACAGTTGTATTTGCACATAAACTACATAACTAGCAGAGGGTATTTACACACATACTCAGAGGTAGTCTATAGCATTATTTCTGAAAGTGAATCACAAACATATTTTGGTCGGTTCATAGCTAGCGCAGGGACAAACAGCACCTCCTAAACCATCACTTAAAACCCTCCCACAGACCCTGCAGCTAAGGCTTTTGCTTGTTTTAAACCAGAGGAAAGAAAACAAGCAGTGCCAAGCAATATGCTTGATAGAACTAGCTTCTAGAACTGAATTCTCCTGATAATACTGATATAATACTGATACTAATTTCAACAGATAGACAAGTAGATGGAAAAAGGCATAATTACGATACACTTCGTGTTAACTTGCATTGATCTCACTGGGACTGTTTGCATGAACATGCACATAGCTGTTTACACAACCAGTGTAAATAAGGTTGCTATAATCAGGCTTAAAGCACTTCCCAGTACTTCTGCTGAAGCACTGTTCAGAGACACTGTAGTAAACTAAAGCACTCACTAAAACCAAAAGGAAGGAATCATCAATAAAAGAAATGCAGGTTAACTATCAAACTTCAAAAACGTTCTTATAAATGCACTATAATTAAATGCAATTAAGTCTACTTTAGAGATGGCTTTGGCAGTGTGAAAGAATAGTTTTAAATTTTATGTGCAGGAAATTATGCACTGTACTGTTCATATTTTGAAAGCATTTTACACGGTCAGAATTTAAAATACAACAAACATTCTGTGCTGTGCCTTTCAGAGGCACAAAACACCTCAGTCTGGGAACAAGGAACAGCAAGCAACATAGTACTTGACATCACATTCATCAGTATTGTATCACCATAGTGCTGGGCAGTACAAATATTAACTTATTAGAAATGTTAGTTAACTAGAATAGATAATACAATAGCTATGCCACCCATGGCAAACAAAACATATATAATCCAGCACAACGTTAAAGTTTACTAGATAATATGTGAGCTTGCATATAAGAGAAAACAATTAAAACGTATACAAAAACATCGGCACAATGTTATTCTTGTTCAGAGCCTTTGCATAAACAAGAAAACCCACCAAACTCTGCAGTATCACTACAGGCAGTGTTAGATTTTATAACCTACTGTATGTGACAGCCTAAGTCGCTCCATCTTTGCATTTGAGACACAAATAATTTCTGCCAGTAGGACACATAACTATTCAAGTTTTCTTTAAAGAAAACTTTCTTTTTGCATATTTGTATTGAAGACAATAATTTTCTGTCCCTCCTGGGCTACAGCTTTTCATTGTTTCATGTTCCTCTCTTCTAGGCTTCACCCCGACATGTTTGCACCACTCAAGCCTCACCCTTGAAGGGGTGCACCATCTCTTACAAACCAGGATGTATTTTTAAAAATTATTCCTTCAGAATTTAGTCTTTCTGCAAAGTTTGCAAGAGACTATCCAAGACATATGTAAAAAAAAAACCAACAGAATATTCAAACCAGTTGTGTATCACAACACTATCTTTTATATTACAGACTGGCATCTCATAGAATTTATCTTCTGTTAACTTTGTCTCAAAATTATTTATAGAAATACTACTGTGGAAAAAGAAACATTAGAACTGTAACTAGACAGCATGACATAGTATTTCTTTTGATAACTATGTCTCAAAAAATCAAAATAAGCCATCATCAGCTTGACTGAAACATCTTTTTTCTAAAATCAAGGATATAGTAAGATAAGGAGCGAATCTGGGTAAGGATAACTAGGCTGGCAGCACCAAGGCACAGTTTTGATAACCTTCTTCTTCCACCTAGTGGCAAGAAGCATAAAAAACAAGGTCTTTGGGAGCACAGTCACAAAATGTGTTCAAACACCAACTCAATAAAGATTCACTGACATTATAAGGAGGCCAGAGTCATGTAGAATTGTGGTTTTCATGTTTAAGTTCACAAGTAATAAAAATACTATCACAAGGAGCTTAGAAATGCACTTACAAGAGAATTCTTGAAAGAAGCCTCAGTTCTCTTTACAGGTATATTTTTCATTCATAAAGCTCAGTATTTTTGTTTTCCAGGTTATCCAGTCTGACCATCTCATAAATAAGAGGTTGCAACTATCCAAATCTGCATTCTGCTTCATCTGCTCAAGTATTCACTGAGAAGATTTGAAAATAAAATTAAAAAACATTACAGCAAAATGTTGCGGCCAGGTGGAGGGGAGCAAACACACCGATACGATGTATGTTAGCGTCAATCTCCGCTAAGCTCCGTTTATTGTTAACACTCGGGTTACATATATAGTCATTCATATCTTGTACACGCGATCACGCATTGTTTGATTGGCTGTCTCGCTTTGTGCATGCGGCGAGCACGCAGGGTTATTTCACCCATGATTGGTTAACATTAGCATATTGTTTAGTCTTGCTCAAGCGTTATTTTTCTTGTGGACACCTGCTCTTGTTTTACTCTTTCTGCCAACTTTCCTGTTATCTAGTCTCAAGGTTAAGGCGTTCTTCACAATTTGCTATACACACGGTCTATTTTCCAAGGACTGGCTCCCACAGCAAAACTGCTCTGCATTTCATTAAAATTAAATTAAAAACATTAAAACAAATACTATTGTTGTATAAACTAAAACAGGTAATTCTATTGCCCTATAGACAGGGGGGTGGTTGCAGCAGAATATAAGAACTAGTTGAAAGTTTCTGTTGAATTATCTGCCCACAGCAGAAAAAAACATGCCTATTAGTACTGAGCACTGTGTGAGCAATAACCATTACCTCAACTGGAATTTTAAGTAAGGGCAGTGTTTTCAAGCTCACATTCTGCTTCTCTTTAGGATCAACATTCTCACAACAGAACCTACTGAATTAGAAAACGGATTAAACCAGAAGTGTGTTTTCAGAGGCAATGACAAGTTGACACTATGTCCTCGTGTGTTTTCAACTAACCCTGGCATTAAACTTGGGGAAACTCCATCCCTTATCCTTTGTGCAGAATCTTCTCCTGAAAAGGACAGGAACAGGGGAATTATTTCCCCAGGTTTAAAAAAAAAAAAAAAATAAGCACAGAAAACATACTTGGATATTTACCACATCCAGTATCTGTTAGCAGCAGGACTAACAAACCATGGCTGCTCATACATTTCCATTTTATACATATAGTCTGTCTCCTAAGCCTCTTACCTGAAGATAACGCTAGGGCATAGGCCTGTGACATTTAAGCTTACCTCTGCGACAGCACCTCATATCCCTTAAGTTCCACACATTTCCTAGTTTCCTAATCAAAGTCTAAAGGCAAGAGGCTATATGTACTACACCTGAAGTTAAGCACGCACCAACTGCCTCAAGTATTGGGCATTACAGCTACAGGATAGGGGCTGAGAGATGGTGTCTCCTTTTCCTCAATTTGGGTTGCTAGAGTGAGGAACTGCCTCCAGCTGTTCACATCCACACATTTTGCAAGAATATAGTACTTTTTGAGACTTCCTGTTTCTCTGCCTGCTTCAGCTGAAATTGAGTAATGGATTCAAAAATTGTTCTGGTAGGGGGGGAAAAGTCAATGACAACATTGCCAGAAAGGCAAGAAGGTACTGATAATCCAACAGCCTCATTTCCTTTGGAATTCTTGCTAAATATGACAAAATAATTAAAAACTGCCATGACATTGACTTCGTCACGTGTGAAAATGTCACACTTATGGCTATCTAAAGCTTTTGCAGAGCTAAAAAAAAATAAAAATCAAATACAGTGCACCACCCAGTGAGTATTTCCCCATTTCCAAAGTAATAAAATTCCTGCATCTTAGACTCAGTATGTCATGATATAACTGGCACAAGGCCAAATATTATCCACAGAAAACATTTATGAGACAGGTTGATTTTCATTTTAAGAGAGCAATGGATAAGAAGTGCTTACAGGGTTGAAGTGTTTAAAACCATTTAAAAGTGAAATGGATTTGTGCATAGAGTGTTTGTATGATCTATGCTTTCTATCATGCAGCTCTGCATTTTAACAAATTGATATCCTACATAAAGCATAGCCAGTGTGACAATTTAGGAATTTTTATCTGTATTACTCTTGATACAAGTTTGACATACAAAAGCAGCACAATGCTGAATGCCTATATGTACATATGCATGTATATACACACATACACTGAGCTAGACTGGGTTGAATCGTATTCCTTCTAAACCAGGATAAACAATAAATGAACATGTACTTAAGTGGAAGTCATGCAGAACAGAGTTTGTTTTGTCTTTTCCTCATGCTTGCACATCATCAAAAAAGAGAGGCAATTCAAGAAAGATGGGCTACAACTGGACTCCACAGTGTAAAAAAAGGCCTGCTTAAAAAGCAGATCAGACCAAGAAAGCTACGAACTAGCTTGTCATCTCAATGATCCATCTCAATGAACCCAGTTCCGCAAACTCCTGGGAGCTTCAAGTGATGCTGGCAAGCATTGTATTGTCCATTGATGAGCCATGAAGTCAGTACTCCGTGCCAAGACACTGTGCCTTCGAGACAATTCATCTAGCATATGCCTTATGTAGAGACTCCCTCCGACAATTTTCTACCAAGGGATTAATTTAACTTTAAACTTTTAGAAACAAGTCACTGCACAGGTTCTAACTCTGCACTCCATGAACCTATATGGAAACCTTCTGATGAAAGCCAGCACTTACAGTTCAAACAGACTCTTAAAGCTTAGAAACATACAAGTGAACTACCTGACAGCAGTGAGGAGTAGCATGTGCCCTGAATAAAGTCTATATGATAATTCCTATTTTCAGAAGCATCAAGCATTAAATTTTGTACTGCAGAGACAATTGTTTTACTTTAAATTACTTATTTGGGGAAAGTAATCTATTTCCCTCAAAGTTCATAATTTGCATCCAAAGTCAAATCTGAAGCAGTCAGTTTGAAGTGGGAATGAATATGAGATGCAGCCTCTGAATAAATAATTTGATTTACTGTCTTTTACATACAGAACATCGTTCATCACATGAAAACAACCTTTGTGAGAAAAAGAGTAAACTTATTTTAAACCTTTGCACATACTTTTTTGACAAACTGTTTAAAACAAAGTCTAAAAGTTTAGTGAAATGGGTTTTTTTGCTTTTGACTGAAGTGTCAAAAACAGCTTTGAGATGCCAGTATCTAGAAGATGTTTTTAATCAACATTTATTGGATTATTCAATATTTCAGACTGATGTCATTCTTTAGAAAACTGTACATGGATTGAAGGTAGAAAAGAAGCCAAACAACTGAATGTACAATACTTATAATTTTCAACAGATGGCACTTTGTAGCAAGGAATCTATAGCATCTAATTAAAAGAGAGCAAAAACAACTGGATCGCTGAGTGCATTGACATGCCAAAGTCTGCATCTGAAAAAGCCCAATATCCTTAAATTTGAAAGTATAGTTCTATAAAACGGAAAGTACAAAGAGGGAACCTAAAGCCAAGCAAAAACTCTGAAGTAACGTTGTATCTCAGATATTAATCACACTGAGATGTTCTTCACAAAGGCAGGATATTGCCATCTTCTTTTCTTCTCAGGCAGAATTTACAGGTAGAGTTAAAGACACAAAAGAAAACATGACCATCAGACTATGCTTATTATTGTGTACAAGCTCAGAAGAGAACAGAGAATTCTTTTGGTAATATGACTTGATGCAGTCTTGTGCAAAACTTTACAGTTATTTTGATGTCTAAAGCTACACGGAAGATTTTTAGAACCATTTATGAGCTAAATAAACAAGAAAGGCCTGGGAGCATTGCTCCCTCCAAGTTACTGCCCAAGCTACACTTCCAAGTTGTCTGTCAGTGTTATCTGAGTGTAAGGTGCTTACGAATGAGAGTCACAAAAGGCAAACTCAGAATGACAACATTTAAAGAAATCCATGGGGAGCTAACAGTTATCTTCAGTTACCTAATCAGCAGTTACAGAGAAAAGCTCACTCTTCTTGGAGATGCACAGAGAAAGGACAAAAGGCAATGGACACAAATTGCAACATGGGAAATGGCAATTAGTTAAGTTTTCATACCAATTCATACCAGAACTAGTTGAATATTGAAACTGGCTACCCAGAGCATTTGAAGCTCCATCTTTGGAATTATTCAAAACTCAACAGGGCCCTGGGCAAGCTCATCTAGCTTCAACAATAGCCCTGCTTTGAGCAGGATGTTAGACTGCAGGATCACCAGTCCCTTCCAGGAACTTGAAGGATTCTAAATTGTTCAGTAGAAAGTGCTACGCAAAAGGATGAGATTCAACACCACATCCTCAGGGCATAACTTCTGAAACACACTCCCTCAATTATGACTGAGACATAGTCTCTCAAACTCCCAAAACAACCCTTCACACAAAATTAGAGAACATGACCAGCTTTTACCCTGTGATGACGACATTGCAACAAGATGCAGGAAGTCCTCTTTCTAGTAAAGGACAGAGGACCACGTCTTGGTCTGAACCCTCATTCTGAACTAAACCAAAGTAGTTTGATTTTAAAGTCACCTACTTTTTAGATGTAGGATCTGGTTAGTGGGTAAGCTCCCCATTTTCTAAGCTAATTCATATAGGATCGGGTCAGCAGCCACAATCAAGCAGCACTTACTATGCTAGACAAAAAAGGAACATCTCATTCGTAAATCCTGTCAGAGATTACAGGTTAGATGTTACCATCTAACAGTATTCAGTACTGTTAAAAATATTCATGTTCATATGTAGAAGATGTAGGCACATGCAATTAGAGTATTTCCAGACCTAGGTGGCATGCAAACAATATTCTCATACATCTGAGCTGAATCCTTAAGGCAATGTGACAAGGTCTAGGAACAAACAAGCTTTTGTAGGCACACAACTATATCAAAAGGTTTGACTAAACATAATTTGTCCCGGAAACTTTTCCTGCAATACATAAAACCATTCGTAAATCCTCTGTACCTAAACGCCAATAGAAATTCCACACTGAATTTGAAGCAGAGAGGTCTGCTAACAAAGTAACACAGACTAAGTTCCCCCTTCAGCACTGTGCAAGGGAAAACTTCAGGTACAGGAAGGTATAGGAAAGGGTAGTGTTTTACCTCCACAGCACCTTGCAATGCAAGTACTGGGCCACAAAATGCCATGATAGCTGTATTCTTTTCTGTTGCTGACGGAGGCATTCTTTCTCCTGATTCAATCAAAAACTTTAGGCACAGAAGAATCTCATTCAACAGCCAAGAACCAAACAAGCAGCAGTGAAAATATAGCAGAAATGCAGCAACTACAGGAAACTGAAAAGATTCCAAGCCAGATGTGGGCCTTGTCATGCTTAAAGCTCTCATGAAAACACAGCTGTAATTTTAGCACATTTTTCCCCCATTGTTGGTAGGAGCAGATTCATCTCTTGCACAGATGAAAAATACCCAGATGGACTAAAACACGTGCAGTTGCATACTTCATACATTTAGAATCAGCTGGCCCAGGTACTTCACAGTTGATTTTAAGATTGATCAATGATTTTGGTATCAAGGAGAGTCTTACTAATCTGGTATTTACAAACTTGGCTCAGAATGAAGGAGTTGTTTCCATACAGCTTCATCCAACCTTAATGCTATAAAACTTTGAGCCTCAATCCATTTAATTAGTGAGAGACTTCCATATATCTGATTCAGGCTGCTTCCAATCTTCTCCCATTAGTCCTTTCAGGTTCAATTCTCTGAAAAATTCCAGGCGATGACTGCAAAAAGAGGAGAAATAAACAAAAAAAGTTGTAAGTCTTCTAGTATGCATCTTAATAAAGACACCTCAACTTTTGTTGCCTGGAACCGTAGTCAGAGCAAGACCACAGTGCTTTATGACTTATCTGCACTCCAATAGAGTAAAAATTCATAACTTTCAACCAATTGAAAAATTGTTATCACAGGGATATCCTTTCCTTACAGAAAAAGACTGGATAGGATAATTAAGCTAGTAAACATTCATATTTCTTTTTAAGAAAGTCTTGTTTTCTAGAAGTCTTGTTTTCTTTTAAACATTATGAATCAGTCCTTGCTAAGAATTTCTCCTTTAGGCTACCATACAGACACAATAGAAGGAAGATACTGAAGCCAATTGCTAATTAATATTTACATGAAACAACTGCCAAACAGCAGACAGAACACTACACTACAATCTGACACTACACTAATCATTTAACAAGGTAAATGGAATTCTCTTATTAGGAAGTAATTTGTAAGAGTAAAGACAAACTAAGAGCAATGAAATTAGCAAGGAGCAACCTCTTCACATAATTGCATCTGCTACCAATGTCTGAAAAAGTCAAGGGTTGTGGGGTTTTTTTTCAAGAGGTACTATCGAAAGGGTAGAAAGAACCCCTTCCTGAAAAATAATACAGGTGTTCTCCAGTTTACCACAGAAAAATAAAAGTATCCATTTCTTATGGAACACTAGTAAAGAGAATGCATTATATTAGCAATAGCTTAGATTTTTTTTAAACAGTTGCAGAAGCTAAGTTGTTCTTAAATAAAGGCAAATAAAGGGTAAAGTATCTAAAATTTACCTTACCCAGCTGTCATTTTATGTTGAGTAATAAGTTTGCATAAGAGCTACAGTGTATCCCCTAGAGCTAGTTCATTTATACAAAATGCCAAGAAGCAGCATTTTTTATATAATCATCTCAGCCTAACAGTCAAAAGAAAATAAACAGGTGAAAAGCACAATTTAAAAATCAAGATACTCTAGTTTTTCTATTGATACCAGGTATCCTTTTATCATACTTTTCAGTTTAGTCTGCCTTTTCAAATTTTTCCATAATGTGGAACCATCTGTAGAGGTGAGGTTGTTTAGAACAGTAGGGGAGATGCAAAAGAGATTTACTGGAAATGTACCTGGTGAAATTAACACTAAATGGCATTTCAAGAGGTGCTGGAGGCAAGGAAAAAGTAGAACAACCTATCTATGATGTAGCTGAGGAAGGTGATAAAACAGATGCCAATGGTCTTGAATGCATCATTTTCTATGCACCTAGGGGATAACACAGAAACCAAGCACTAATTACAGCTACCTGCTTTATACAAAGTACAGTGCCAATGGATCTGCGGCTAAGCAGTATAATTAAAACACTAGTGGCACTCAACCTGAAAAACAGATTAGCTTTTTTAAGTATTCCAAGAATAACGCAAGTATATTACAAAAGAGCTAATTTTATGCTTACAAATCTGGTTTCTGTCCTTCCTGTACTTTGTGTTGAGGCACAGGATGAAGCGCTTCATATTTTCTCTCTTCTCCTGAGCCATGAATTGCAAACGCATTAAACTTGTTAGTGGATGGTGGAAAATAATTCCAAGGAAGATGAGCTTTACCTTCCCATTTGGTTTTCATTCTGGTCACCTCAAACTCTAAAGGAAGTTCTTCCTGTTAAAGGAAGAAGGGGGGGAAAAAAAAAAAAGGTAAAATCATCTTCCAATCAGGCAAAAAGTACCTAAAACCAATTCGTTTTTCTGTACATTATGAACGTACTTGACCACTTACTTTCCATACTCTTCTTTTGCCAGAAAGCAGCAGCAACAAGTGTTGTCCATGGCTGTCAAAAAATCAGCACAAGCTTCTTTAAACAATGCCAAGTTATTCGTATACCTTTCTGCCACAAATATGTACATTCCCCATATTGGAACAATTTCTGTACCCAGTCTTCCTCATATATATATATCTTACAATTGTTAGAACTGGAAATGTAAATTAGAATTTGTGACTTTTTCAGAGTGTTGTACTTACGGACAAAGTTCAACTTCTAAATAGTGTTCAGTTCTGTCACTCAGGAAAAATGCTTCTACAACTGAAAAAAAAAAAAAAACAAAAGAGGCCATCAGTATTTTATATTAACTATTTTGTAATATCCTGAGATCTTCATATCCCACTAAAACAATTATGATTTTTGGCCTGCACTCTGCCAGAGCTTGACTAGCTGTGTACATGCTACTGACAGCTTCCTAACTATTTGAAATGCTGTGCCATAATTGTAACTTCAAGAGCTTTTATTTTTAATGCCCATTATCGTAAAGAGCTTTATAAAGCACTGCACTAATTTTATTTACTTTGCCAATTACAGCTTTGGAAACAGTCCCCTCTTGATGCAGCAGGAAAACATGTCAAGTCTACTAACTCATGTTAGCTGTCCATGGAATAAGAATAGCATCGGCACACAGCTATTTCACCTAGTATGCTTGCTGTGAACAAAGCTGACTGAGATAGAGCGATCCTAGTCAATCATACTCACAGCAGGCACTCCAGGTAGAGCACTTAAGTGCACAAGCCTTGTGTTTGCCGGTAGCCTGAGGATTCAGAGCACCAGAGACCAGAAAATAAAAAAAATGAAGAGGAACATACACTCACAGCAGAGCACATGCCGCATAACTACGATTGCTAAATCTCAGAAATAATAAGAAAGCATTTAGCTCTTAAATGGTTTTTCCCTGTAGATTGCTGATACTTTGGACAAGGTATTACTTTTCCAGGTGTACCTGAAAGCCATGTGTGACTGTTAAATCACCTTTCAGGAACACAAAGGAGAAGTATAATGGTGTTTCTCACAGCAATGACATTATTAGAAAGCTTTAGTTAGAATTATGTTTAGATATGATTGATTAATTTAGTTTTACATAAGCCTATTTAGTATAATAATATCAAAGAGGTGGTTATACTGTGTTAATAGAGCTTTAATCAGAATAGTTCAATAATCAGGAAGTAGAAAATTCCTGGACACATTAAATTCAAACCAATGTGTAAAAGTAACGGTATTGACAGGAAAGGAGAAAGAAAACAGCATTACTATGAGAATATTCCCCATTCCATTTGGGTACAATTTTGAATCATATTTTATTATGAGCTGCTATTTCTTTGTTTCACACCTCCCTATTCCTCAAATAGACTTTGTGATTAAAATAGACATCTATTTTAGTTATTGCTCTCTATTTCTTAAAGCAAAAGTAGAACCTATCTTTAGGATTTCACTTCTATTTACATATTGCAAAAGTATTTATATATGTATATGCCCCACAAAATTATTTTGATATTCCAATGTCAAGCCTCTGTTATTCCACAAGTTATATAAGTAACCCAGAAACTAAGTTTGAGTGCCTATACTATTGACAGGATCAGGAAGAGTCAACCTCATCACTCTTGAAATCAGTCCAGCTCATTGGACTCCATTTCTTTGTGGCCACCAAGTGACATAACTTACTTGCTGCTTTTCCCAGTCATTCGTATTGTTGTACTACTATAAAACAACCAGTCACCTTACAGTCAGCAGTGCTAGTGATGAAAATCAATTCACCACCTAAGAAAAGAGCATCACTCGATACAATTTGGGGTAGTTTTCAGCTGAATATAGTATGAGGCTTACAGTTACTTCAGGAGCTGTTTAAGGGTAAGGCAGTGATCACAACTAAGTTCTTTCCCAGTATTCCTTCCCAGATATAACAGAAAGGAAAATTTTACTTTACATTTCAGGTCTGATCTTTAAAAGCTGTACTGTGACCAAAGAAACTGAATTGAATTGTGTCCACTCTGGAGACATTCAAAACCCGCCGGGATGCCGTCCTGTGCAACTTGCTGTAGGTGACCCTGCTCTGGCAGGGGCGTTGGACTAGATGATCTCCCAAGGTCCCTTCCAACCCTGACCATTCTGTGATTCTGTGATTATGTGAATTAGATGTCACACACTTACAACCACTATATCAGTTTGAAAAAATAACCATCATAGACTCTTAAGTAAAGACCAGGTGTATTAAAATAATCGTCATAGACTCTTAAATAAAGACCAGGCATATTAACCACAGAGGAACATCAGTGTCTACACAAATCAGATATATTTGCAGCAGAACAGTTACACTTACCCTCATAGTCCCACAGCCTACTAAAAGGTTTCCCTGGCTCTCCAAGTGGCGCTGGAGGATCATTAAAGAAGGGAGCATGAACTTCCATTAGCAGTCCTGCATTTTCTGACTTCAGCACAATTGTTATCGGCTCATGGCTCACAGGTAAACCATCCCACGTGTGTTTAATTGTAAATTCCATCTTCATATACTACATAAATGAGAAAGAAGGGTCTGTCAAAGAAGATCTCGGATTCCATTTCAGCAGCAACTGCACTGTTTGCTCGGACAGGAAAAAAGCACACTTTCGTAGAAAGTCAATCACCAAATCATGTTTTTACACATCAGAAGAACCAAAATAGTTTAGCTTTATAAAGCAACTAAACAAACAGTTACATGAATGCTTTTCATAGTTTTTTATACCTGCATGGTTACAAATCAGTCTGAAGTCTTACCAAGCTTAAGGCATTTCAGCTATGTACCTAAATAAACACCTTTCAAAACCATCAGAAATACTTATTAAGAGAACAGATAAACAGAACAAACTCTCCACTACATGATCTTAGAAGATTTGGTAACATGAGAAAAGAGATTGAGAAAAACCTTTCATGAATCTGAGATGCAAAAAAATGAAACAATGAGCTAAAGCCTTTCTTCGCAGTCACTGCAAATCAGCTGAGCTACAGGATTTCAAGGAAAAGTGCAAGTCCATCTTGTTAAACACAGTGAATGTTTGCAGAGCAGCAAAACAAGAGAATACTGCACTCCAACAGCTGTTGTTACTTAGAAATAACTGTACAAACCTTAAGAATAGCCTATCTATTCAATAAGCAAAAGAACCAGTGGAGCCCAGTTTCCAACAAGTTTATGGCCCCTTACCCCTCCCCTCCTCAGTATGATGAGTTCCTTTCCATCTCCACAAAATTGATCCTTGATTTGTTCCCTTCCACATCTCCTAGCCATACAAGAAGGGAACTGGCAGTGCGTAGCCTGACTGAGATTTATGCACATGCTGTTAAGTCCTGTGACCAGAGAGGTGTTAGCTTAGTAGCTGTTGTAACCACGTTTCCATCAGCGGGGAAGGCTAAATTGAGTTATTTCACCTCTACCCAGATACCCATTTTATTGGGACTCACAGAAAGGTAAGCATAACTTACCACATTCTGCAGGTGTTGTCAACGGGTATATTACATGAGACAGAATGTAACCACATGCATCACACTTTCCTATAGGCCACAGCTTTGCTCTTATGACTACCCATTAACTGGGTCCAATATCCTGTGCTACAGTCACGTTAGTCAGTTTCCGTTCACTGACAGTCATGCTGAAAAGCACCAGACCTCCCCTCTTTGAGTTCAAGTCAGTAAAATAGCTACAATGACATTAGGTAAGTAGATATACTCACGATCAAGGAGTTGATGATGTGACCAAAGAAGTGTGACAGATTAGAGAAAATTTGAAGTAATAGATTTAGTAATTAGACACCTTAATTTAAGAAGTCCAGTAAAAAAGGAAAGTCAAATATTGGACCACCACTTTTCAGTTTATTCAAATACAACCTTGTCAAAGCTAATTAAATTCTTATATCAGCCTGGGATAGCCCTAGCAACTATAAAGGACTCTACTATCATTAATGTTCACTCCAACTCAAGCAGCAAGTTTCTGGAAGCAAGATGACACACGTTGAAAGAAAACAGTCAGCGTACAAAGCATGGGGAGGGAAGACACCCAACAGTGTCCTAACAGCATTCTTAAGCCAGCAGAAACTGGCTCATAGTCCAGTATTAGTAGTAACTCAAACAGGCAAAGGGAAATCATCCACAGTTTAAAACAAAAAGAAATAGTTAGAAAAGGTATTCTAAGTACAGTGACAACTCTTCTGCAAGAATCACAATGTACACCACCAAATAAAAGAGCAATGTTAAATAACAAGTCCCTTTCACAACACAAACAGCTGCTGAAACATATTTAATGGCCTAGTTAGCCTGAAACTGATCTAAAAAATATTAATCCGCAGGAAATGTAGGCAAGTGGTGTGTTTTTACTTTTCTAAGCTGCAAACGGTGAGCAGCATGAGCATGAAGTATCCACAGATGGTAAGACCCTTCCTAGTGGTTTTTGAAATTAGCAGAATTCCTGTAAATGGAGCGCATGTGCTTTATGTGCGTTTACTGTGAAAGGAAACAAGACAGATTTCCACAAGCAGGATCACTTACTCAAAAAAGTAAAGTTTAACAGTAGATGGGTGCATCTGAGAAAGTTAATAAAGTATTACAAACCCATTTTATACTACACTATTAAATTAACATTATGCACTTAGAAGCCAACATTTCCTTCTATTATTCTATTTTCAGTTTGTGCTAATGTATTTAACTCTTTGCATTCACTGGTCAAGTCAAATTTCTGAAACACCTCTTTGAAAACACTGCCAGATTTCAATACTGTTTTAAAATAATGTAGCTGTCTAACAAAAATAGCCTGAGAAGACCTTAAAATCCAGGGAGAATTACATGCCTAGCTATTACAATTCCTGACTGAAGTAAGCAATGTGAAGCTTCTCCTTGCGCACAAGATTTGAAAGGTTGTCTCAGGAAAAGAGTCATAACATACCAGTTTTTTTAAAAAGCAGTAAAATAATAGAACCGTCTAAACTACTTCAGACACTACTGTAATTGTAGTGTCTAAAATGAAGACGAGAGACAAGATGCTTCACACATTCCTACTTGTACCTGCATGAGAGACAGATGACGTTTTTTGTAAAAAAACTAACACTGGCAGGGCCAGCTTACAGTGTCCTGAAATGCACATACTGAACATTTAGCCCATTGTTGTAAACCGATATTACTCTTGAAAAGAAAACCATGCAATTTTAAAAAGAAATAAAGTAATAAGGAAAATTGCAAAACATCCACAAGCTTTCATTAGAGGTCCACCTAGTGCTAAGGTTGCTCAATTTACAGGACAGCAGATCTAAGATTTTCCAAATTAACAGCCTTTGGCGCAAGATTTAAGTTTATTACATTGCATAGACTTAGGTAAGCTGGTTACAAGCATGCTTTCCAATTATAATAAAAACACCACCACACAGCAGTGGTGCAAAAGTGAATTAAAACAGCGAGAGGAGACCTTTCATTACCTTTTAACACTACACCTCAGCCAGTTGTTAGAACACTGCAAAGCGATGCAAGCGCTAAATGAATTGGTTTTACAGCAGCTAATTACAATTTGTAAATTAGAAGCCATTTAAAAGCACTCGGAGTGCACGGCCTCAAGCCCCACGGAGCTGACAGGACCCGGCCGGGACCCGCCGCCGCCCTCATCGCCTCACGCCTCTCCCTACCCACGGCATTCACCTCTTTCCCCTCAAACCCCGCCGACGCCGGCAACGCGCGCAAAACTAAACAGGAAGTAATTAGACTGCTCTTTTTCTTAATTGCTCCAAGAGGTCAGGGGGAAAGCTGGAAACAGCGTAAGAGACAGCAGCTTTTACTGTAAAGATTTCATTTCAGAAGGCTCCACACTGATCCCGGGTACAGGTACCCCCCAGAGACTCCAGCCACCAACACCGGCAGCGGCGGCATTTCCGGAGGGGAAGTTTAACGCGTAAGCGCCTATCATTAACCCCGAAGTTCCTCCGAGAAGTTTACCGAGGTATTTCTTACACCTCCGGGCACCGCCGCGGTTCTGAAGGGAAACGCTGCCCCCCAGGGAGCCGAGCGTCCCTCCCTCCCGCTTTCCCGCCCCGCCGCCTCACAGCGCCCGAGCCCACCGCGCATGCGCACGCGGCCTCCCCCGCCCGCCCCTCCTTCCCTGGCTTCCTCCGCTCGGCTGCCGCGTGACGCAGGCGCCGCGCTGGTCGCTGTGGGGAGAGGAAGCTGCCGGGCGGCGGGAGCCACTGGCGGTTCCGCGGGCTCTCTGCGGGCTTTCCTGAGCTGGAACTCTCTGCGGGGGGCGTTGGAGCTTCCTACAGGAGGTGCGGCCGCCGAGCGGGGCGGGGGGGGAGAGCCAGGTGAGGTCTCCGGGAGCGGCGGGCTGGGGGCGCTGCTCGCCCGCTCGCCCACCACTCGCGGCGGGTCGGCCCCGGGAGCTGCCGCGGGGCCGTTGGAAGGAGGGAGCGGAGGAGCCGGGGTCGGGGGTCAGCTCCTGCGGAGGGGTAAGAGCCCTTGTGCCTGCGCTTGTAGCAGTGAAGGTGTATGTTCCCTAGCTCTTGTGTTTGATATGGTGAGTGACAGCATCAAAACCGTTTGTTAGTTGCCTGGAGACTCATAATTAAAAGCTGCTAATGGGGGTAATAGCCAAAAACGCATGCAGTTTTTGTCATAATGCCTCTTTTCGCTAGTTGAGAAGCAACTGCGTTTCTTATGCTTTGCTCACAGCTGAAAGGCAAAAAAAAGTCTGTCTCGACAGTTACTCATAAGATTTGCTTTACAGAGTAAAAGCAGTATTTTTAATTAAGTATTCTGTTACAACTTTGATAACTTTGATATAAGCTTAATATGGCTGAATCACAGAACACTTTACTTACCAGCAAAACGCTGACAAAAATTGTTTCTGCACAGTTTATATTCCTAGAAATAGGGAAGGGTTTGATGTGTTGTCCCAAGAATGTTACTGCCCCGGTCGCTAATTAGTGTTGGAGAAAAACTTGATAGCACGGCAGGGAGTGGGACGAGATCACGGTGCGTAAGGTGCTTTGGCTGTGCATCACACAAAAATCAAAACTTCAGCTGGCCGAAGGTGGAAGACCAGCTCTTGTTCCAAGGACTTCAGTAGCAGAAAACTTCCTGTCTGAGCCAACAGAATCATGCCAGCTCAAAAGCCCGTATCTTTATGGAGCTTTGCATGAGCATTCATTATACCGTGATGTGAACAAATCATAGGTTTTCAAATACTGGCGTTTTATTTTTTCATGTGTATTTAATTTGTCTGGGTGTAGCTGCTTATTTTATAACTCTATAGGCTCTAAACAGAGCTGAGACTACGTTCACTGTGAAGTGGTAAAAGTTGCCTTTTCTATCAAGGAGTTTAATTCTCTCTTTAAAAAACTCCATACATTTTGAAAGGTGCCAAAAGACAAATAGGAGGTTGGCTTGTGTGCCAGCTTAGATGCAAGTTATTTGAGGCCTACTGTAAGTCTGATATATGGATTGAAGTTTCTCTTGTTTCATGAATGTGAAATCAAAGTTCTAAAATGCTGACTGTGTGTAATACACATAAAGAGATTCTCTAAGCACTATTATATTTAGCTTTGCAGAATACATATTTGTTGCGTTAAATATGTAGCTGTTAAGAAGCTTCTCAGAATGAAATGCTAGTCTCTGGCAATGATGAGTTATAAATTGAGTTTTACCTGGATGCTTTTTGCAGTATCAGCAGCCAACCTTACAAATAATAATTCATTTGTTTTGCACCTATGGCCTCTTATGTTTGCAGACTGCCTTGGCTGGGGAGGGCAGCTGCTTTCCGCTTCCTGTTCCTTGGCATCCTTTTACTGTTACCTCCTTTCTATCCCCTCTGTCTTTTTCCTATTTCCTCCTTTAGAAGGTTAGAACCAGAAAAAGAATCATGGGATGTGTATCAAGAAAAATAGGCATGAAATTGTTTTAAATCAAAATGTATGCATTACCTTCCTGACTTTCTTTTTCTTCCTTCCTACCTATTCCAGTTAGAACGATGTCAGTTGGATTCTTGTAAAATAGGATATTTCAGTTGGAAGGGACCTACAACGATCATCTAGTCCAACTGCCTGACCAATTCAGGGCTGACCAAAAGTGAAAGCATGTTATTAAAGGCATTTTCCAAATAAACACTGGCAGCCTTGGGGCACCGACCGCCTCTCTAGGAAGCCTATTCTAGTGTTTGTTTGACTACGCCCTCGGTAAAGAAATGCTTCCTAATGTCCAGCCTGAACCTCCCCTGGCACAGCTTTGAACCATTCCCCTGTGTCCTGTCACTGGATACCAGGGAGAAGAGCTTAGCAGCTCTGTCTCCACGTCCCCTCCTCAGGAAGCTGTAGAGACCAATGAGGTTGCCCCTCAGCCTCCTTTTTCACAAACTAGACCAACCCAGGGTCCTTAGCCGCTCTTCATATGATATTCCTTCCAGCCCTTTCACCAGCTTTGTTGCCCTCCTCTGGACGCCTTTGAGGACTTTCACATCCTTCTTAAACTGTGGGGCCCAGAACACACAGTACTGGAGATGGGGTCGCACCAGTGCTGAATACAGCAGGATAACCACCTCGTTTGACCAGCTGGTTATAGTATGTTTTTGTTAGATCAAAGAACACCCCATGAACAAGTGGAAAGAGCTATTATTTCTCCCGTCCAACCTTCTGCTGGTTCTTTCATTTCTAGTACAAGTGGTCTCTGAAATCCCAATAGCCAAAGTTAGATGAGTAAGGAAGAGTGATGCCTTAGTTGATGTTCCCAGCTCAGCAGTGTGAAATCTCATTACTCACTCGGCTTTGCTTCTTTCAGAAAAAGCAGATACTGACAGACTGCATTTCTTCATTCTTGTTTGGCTTTCTTCTGGATATACTTGAGTGCTCAGATCCATTTCTCAGTGAAGCTCTCTTGACCTAAGTTTGTTGAAAGTTTATTGACAGCTGCAGGGTTGAGTTCCCAACAACAGTTAATTGTCAAACATCCAGCTAATTGAATTGGACACACAATGTGATTTGTTGCACTTAGACCTCACGAATCATTAAGACATATATGCGTTTGTGGGTTTTCTAGGCAGAAACTTCTTTTTTTTTTAATTTCTAAAAGAGAAGAAGGAATATGAAAGAAATGGAATTCATTATTATTACGTGGTCTTTGTAGTCCTATTTTCATTAAAATAGTTGTGCTAAATGGAAGAATTTTATGAAGCGTATTATGTGCCTTCAGAGCACTAAACTGTTAAACACATTTCTGACTACCAGTCAGGTTTATGTAGATAATGGCCCATGTTGTAGCAATGATTTTCAAATTTTGTATTTTTCAGATCAGAGGCTAAATATGGCACTTGGGCAGTATGAAACAGATGAGATTTTGAGAGCTACCACTGAGCAGGTATGTGAACTTGGGGATGGAAGTAGTAAGAATTTTTGTGATGAGGTTTTGTGACAAACATCTTTGCATACATGGAGCACAACCCACTCAATGTGGCCTGGCCTTACTTGGATTTGTCACACAACTCTGGAGTTGCTTGGTTTTCCAAGCAGCAACAGCAGAATAAAACTGTCATAACAGTGAAATCTGGTATTTTTGGTGTGCTTTCAAAATTTTTTCATATGCAGAACATTTCCCAGAATTGATTTCTACTTTAGTAGACTTTTTCACTTTTGTAAACTTTTCTAAGAGATCAGTCTCGTGTTGAGGTAACTTTTTGTGCTGGGTACCATAAGCCTGTCTGAAAGTCTGTGCAGAAGCTAGGGCATCGGCACTTTCCTGATGCTGAGATGCATGGAAATGAACTTAGCGCGTACACAAACTTAAGATTGTTCCTTTACGAGTGAGATGATTCCCCCTTAGATGCAATTGTGCTTTATATCAGAGCATCTCCAGGAAAAAAAAATCAAATTGGACCAGTACTTTTTTGAACATACACCTGAAACTGATCATGTGCGATATTGTGTATGATTACAGTACAGGCAGAACAACAGTGTTGGGTTTCATATAAAAATTTAAAACTGCATGCATTCTATGATTCTTTGTGCAAGTACTAATATATTAAGTATACCTTTGCAGAAGAATGCCCCTGGTGGTGACGGCATATCAGGATCCAGGATGACAGACCAAAGGTACCTGATTCCAAGTGATAAGTGGGAATACTACAAGTATTCAAAAGAAATTGTCATGTGCTTTTTAAAAGTGTAAATATACAGGTGAACCTGGTCTTAGGTTCACAGCTCTGAGAAATTGAGAATGGAGTCTGGGAAAGTGTTCCTGTAGCAGTTGTTTTTAGATACTACTCTATTTATTCACTAAATTAAATAAATGTTCCACAATCTGTAAAATAAAGGATGAGAGATGAATGAAGGAATTCTCTAAATCTTAAGATAATAAACAAAGGGCATGTAAGATTGTACTTATCTCGGTAACACAGCTAACTGCTGTCTGTTGAGGTCAGGTGGGTGTTTTTAAAAATGCTTGTTTGACAATCTTCACCTAACAATTGCCTATTAGTAAATTGTTTAATTAACATTGTCATTTCCTAAAAATGACCTATCCGTTCTTGTTGGCTTTTAAGGTGTTATCACTCTAGACTAATACAGAATTTTCAGAGAATTGCTATCAATTACAAAACCGTTAGGAAGGAAAAAGTGTATAAGTAGAACTACATTATTTTACATTGTCTTATAGACCACTTTATGGTTGCATGTGAAAGGAGTAACAAAGTCTAGTCTTTAATCATTTGGGATCATATGTATGCAATATTAGTGCTTGTTTATAATGTCCCATGTTCTAGTTCTGTTATACAGGAAAACTGCTGTTAGTGATCATACTTAAAAAGCAGTAATTAAATTTGTTCATTTGATTCTGGAGAATGTTGAGCTTGGAAATAAAGAGAAAGTAACTGTTTTGTTCTGTTCTCTACATTAAGAATTCTTTAAAACTAGTTAATTACCAGAACAATGTTTCAGCATTTACAAAATTTATTCTAAGTATGTTTTTCAACTTTTTAAGCTTGTCAGCTCTAATCACGGAGTATGATAAACACCTGGAAGAAATGAGAGAACAGCTGCAGCTTTATCAGGTATGGATGTTCCTGACATTTCATGCTATATATTCTTAGTATTTTATAGTATTATATTTTTAGTATTTTATAGTATTAATATCTAGGCCGTTAGTTTTTGTCAGTAAAGGAAAGTGTGACTGTGCTATGCTTCGCCAACTTGCTGGACTGCAGTCTGCCTCAAATGGAGGAATGGAGAGCTTCCTATGAAAAGGTTGGGAGATTATCCAAATTGCACGGATTACTGTGTGTGAGAAGTAGTGTTGTGAAATGAAATGTGTGTGTCTTATTTCTCTAGATGTTCTGATATGGTTGCAGGTATTTTCCTAGGTCACATTCAGATGAGGCAGCTGTTTGCCTCTTTCCTTACAGGTCTGATCTTGGCTGTGCAGTCCAGCTCAGTCCTTGAAGCGCAGGTGCACCAAGCCTTCTTCGTTCTTAATAATTCTACAGATTCAAATAATTCTTTAAATGTTTATTATCATAGAGGCTGAGGTGGAGAGGGACTGTCTGCCTTTCAACCACAGAAAAATGAAACTTTTTAATGCTTTATATGATCACCAAAAAGCAAAATATGTTTAATAATTAAAACTGTGGCATACAGAAAGCAATTTTTACTTGTGATCTACATGCAGAAGTTATACTCTGTTTTTAGTTTAATGCACTTAATTTGTTTGATCTGTCCATCATAAAGATTCTGCAAATACAGTCTTCAAGCTTGGCTTGAAGGCCATGTAACTTTATTATACATGAAGATTGGCTTTCACAGAGACTTACCTGCTTTATAAGTTTTACTGGGCCAAGGTTTAGAAATTATAAACCAGGGAGATATAATCTCTTAAAATTAAATCACCACACCTGCTTCTTTTTAAGGTACTATGAGCAGTATTGAAAACCGTGCGTGCTTCTGTCCTGAAAAAAAGCTTGCCTGGCGCAAAAAACAACTCATTTTTCAACAACACCCTAATTAAAGTTTTTCTCCTCTGCTAACAACATGGTTACACGGCTGATTTCAGAAGGCAATAGAAGAACTATGGGTTTGTTGCACTATTTAGTTAATAAAACAGTCCATTTGACTCATGTAACTCCACCGTATCCCTAAAAGAACTTGAGTTAATTAGGAATTAATCTGTAAGAGCTGTAAGAATTCTAAAAGGTAAGTTTAATGCTCGTAACTTCTGAATGCTTGGGTATAACAGCACTTAGCTCTTTAATTTTAGTGGCATCCTGTGACTTTTCTTAAAGAAGAAAGTGACTTTCATTTACTGTATTCTGCTGAATGAAATTGTCCGTCTTTTACAGTATCACTCAAAATTAAAAGATGAAAGAATTACCAAAGTTTGTGTCACTTAAATGAGTGCTTACTCTTGCATGTTTTTGTGTTAGGCACAAATGAGCAAGATGAGACTGAAATTTGAACAAGTCACCAAGGAAAATGAAAGGTAAATAATTGCACTGCCCTTTTACTACTGCTGTTTTTCTTGATTTCTAAACCTTAAAGGTTTTTTTCTAGGGCCCTAAAATCTCCTGGATCTACTCAATAGTTGAAGATTTCATACTTGGGAGCTTAATGTTAGAGTTTTTAAGTGCTGAATATAGATTACAGCACTCATTTTGGGAGATTTAACCATATCTCTAAAAGAACTAGATATTAAACTATTTCAAACTATCACATTTCTAGAAAATAACATAACAGATTTAAATATGACTTAGAAGAAAATAGTGTGTACAGATTGAAGGTACAGTATACTTCAGTTAAAAAAAAAAAATAACAACAACATCCCTCTTAAAGAAGTACCTTGCTGAACTTAGTTCTTTGAATTTCAGGCTGCATGCAGAGTTGAAAGAGGCTCTGGAGAAGCAACTGGAGGCTCTTCCTTTCATGCCTCTGGGAACTGATATTCCTGCAGATGAAGGCATAGTGAGAAACCTTCAAGAACAACTACAACTGATGAATCAAGTGTGTGCCATGAAACATTTGTACATTTTTATTTCTCTTGTTGTGCCTTGGCAGATTAGGGGAAGTTGGTTTATTTCTTGGTTTAGAATTCATTTGTTCAAAGTTCCTCGAGACTATTTTGAGGCCCTCTTGACTTTCTGTAGCTAAAGAAACAAGTACTTACACTTTCAACTTAAAGACCTGAAGGAAATTCTTTCCTAGATTCGTATAAGAAGTTTTTAATATTAATTTTTGCCTGTCATTCTACCTAGTTGATTTGATCTTTGTGTTGAATTCCTGACCAGTAAGTTACTGAAATATTTTGTTCAATTCAAGTTTTTGTAGTAGCTTGTAATTTTAATCAAAAACATTGTAATGTGACATGAGGATATATTTGGGATATAGAAAATAATATTTAAAACATAAGTAAATTTTGTTGCGCTTACTACAATGATGTATCAATCCTGTTGCATATGATTAAGTTGAAGTTAAATTGAAAGCTGAATTTTGGTATTTGAATATTGTATCTACAGTAGACCTACAGTAGATACCTGTAAAAGTTTGAGCTTTATAAAAAGAGTCTGGAAAACTTGCAGTTCACTTGTAGGTGTGTCATGGTTTAGGTCTCAAACCAGGACAAGGTGGAAGCGTCTGTTTTTCTGTAACTGAATTTGGTATTTTGTCTGTGTAGTCCTAATGTGTGCAGAGGAAAAGTACAGAAAATGGCATTTCTTCAAAACAGAAGTCAAGACTTCTATTTTTAGATAATGATAGATTAAGGCAAATGTGCTGTAATAGAATATTCTAAACAAACCATTGTTTTGTAACAGGAAAAAGAACAAGCAATAGAGCTTTGGCAGACTGTATTAGAGGAGCATGATCGCCTCCAGCAGCAGTACCAGGAACGCATGACTGAAACGCAGATTCACGTGGCTGAAAGGCAAAAGCAGAAAGTAATTTTCACTTATATATTTGTTAATTTTGGAATGTCTTTCTATACTGAGAAGAGTCTGGGTCTGTGTGTAGTCAAATTGAAGTGGGGGGTTCTACCTGTACTGTTAATTATTTTCCATAATAGTCATCTAAAGTTGAGTGGTCAGATGTGATCACTGATTCATCAGCTAAATGCACCGTTATGACTGGAAAACTTCTTTGTTTCAAATAATATGGGGAGGAGCTTGGGGAATGCACTGAGTCTGAGTCTTAGTGCATATATATATGTATGTGCATATAAATAGTCATGTGTTTGAATTGCTTGGTTGGAAATCTTCAGTAGAGTTCAACATCTGAAAAAGCTGCTAAAGATTTCTGAATTCGAAGGTGGAAGTCTTTCATGTTTTCTTCTGTCTTTGAATCCTGAATTTTGTCTGTAAGATAACAGTTGGGTAGTGGGAAAAGTAGTCTGCGTTTCCTGTTGTCATTCTGTAAAGAAGCATGTGTAAACAGGTGAAAAATCAAGTTCACTGGTATTCTTTTAATGCTAGCTTTTGTTTAGCAGCCTGTTTCTCTTCTGCTGTTTCTAGGGAAAGCCTTTCAAGAAATCTTAGCTCAGAAAAGCTGTTTTGCTCTGATGAGCTATAGAAAGATGCTCAGCGTGTGAAGAACTAATAGAAACTTTGTGCCTGTATGTATCTCGCTACAGAAATTTCTAAGTCTGTAAAGAGATACTACAAAATTTTTGACATTTCCTTTCTGTTTTCAGGTAGTAGAGTTGTGGGTACGGTTACAGCTCACCTACATAGCAGAATTTTTTTTACTGATTTTTGTTCACTTGTGGTGTAAAGTCCTCCTCAGCAATATGCTCTTTTCTGAAAAACAGGAAAAATATCTGTACAGCTATTGTGCTTTGTCAAGTTTCATAATTATTTCAAGTAATAGTTATGAGGACTCTTTATCTAGATGTAGTTCCACCTTTTTGCTGCTGTCCCTTCTGTTAGATTATTTCTTGTGTTGTATTGTCAGTTACTGGTAACATTCATGTAGTAGAGCATATGGAGTCATTGGTAGCTGTTGGAGGGTTTAGGGCTGTCAGATTCTGCTTTTCATTGGTAACTAAATTCTTTGTAGATTGTAATGCCATTGTAACAAGAATGAGGTTGAGCTGCTCTTTATTCTTAAATGCTACTGGTCTCCCACAGAAAAATGGCTTTTTGGTTAAATGAACTTTTGTATATTAGGATTTGCTTTTAATGGAGGAGCAGAAAATAGCTATCAGAGGTAAATAGAAATAGGTAAGACCGATTTGAATGAGAAATGAGAGAGGGTATTGTTTTAAGGGTTGGATGTAGTAAATAAGGCAGTTGTTGCAATAGGTTTCTGGCATATATTTGACCTTGAGACTGTTAGATAAACACAGCACAATTAATAGGCAATCCAGCTCAGGGACTTGAGTCCTCTCTATGCTCTGAAGATGTTTGGTGTGCTGCAGATGATTTTTCTGTGTTATGCTAGTTTTCCTAGGACATGTTCAGGGACTTGAGTTTAATTGAACAATTTTTTGCATGGACACAACACATCCTACATGGCAAAGAGCAAATTAAACATGTCCATACAGGCATTTTTTAATTAAGGGGTACACGTCTGCTACCATCCTTAGCAAAATGCTTATAGTGGCATCATAGTCTGTGTGGCTCTTTAAAGGCACTACTCATGTATGCTTTCATACTTTGATAGTGAGTGTGTATGAGTTCTGGAAGGAGGCAATTTGTAACTGAGTGAAATTCAGATGCATTTTTCAGTAGCAAATCTAATTTTCCAGATTCCTAGGTCAACAGCTAAAAGCAATCTAATTAAAATCTACAAAGGCGTATTGAATTTCCTGCAACGTGTATAAATTTTTTTAGAATGTGTATTCAGTTGACTATGAAACTCTCTAATTGTACGCTCTTTGTGATAACAATTATAAGAAGCTCTGAATTTTCTTTTTAGGATCAACTGACTGGCTTTCAACAGTTGACTCGGCAACTGCATATAGCCAATGAGAAAATAGAGTTGGTAAGTAAAACCTTCTGAACAGTGACCTAGTATTTTTTTTTCCTACTAGATTCTCAAAGTATAAAAGAAAAGCAAAAAGTCTTTCATACATACCTGGATGAAAGAGAAATTGTACCACTGAGATTTGCAGACTTCTGTAGGAACCAGTCAGACATCAATTAGCAATGGCTTTTTTCCTGAACTCCAAACACCAGGTCAGGGTGGCTGAGAGGTTAGCTCTTAATATTATGTGAGCTCTTTCTTCAAGAAGTCAGTGGTAAGCTTCCACTCAGAATTTCAGTATGTGGTGAGTGTACTTCAGTCACACATTCAAAACCATCTTCGCAAAGGAAAAATATATTTAAATGATGACCTCATAGTCATCATATAGGCTAGCTCTGCCACATGTTTATCAATTCCTAGTTTGGCACTGTTGGCTTCAGTGTCTTTCGTTGACCTTTTCAGGGATTTTTCTGAGCTCTAATAATCTTCTAGTGCTTCATCCATATCCTTGTACTGTGAGACTTCTTAGTCTCTAAGCTTTAGCCTAGGACTTCCAGGATTGACAAACAATTTTAATATGGTAGACACATTAAGGTGAAAGACTTTGTGAAGTATGTGGCTGAGCAGCTTCTTCTCTGAAAGACATGATTCCTGTGTGATTTTAGATTAATGTTTCTCTTGGATACTGGCAGTGCAAAAAGACTCCTAACCTGCTCTAGGCAGTCTACTCTCTTCTGTCTTTATCATTTTATCGCACCTTTTTTTCTTCACATCTGACCTCTTGTTAAAATATATGCCTGTTCCTTTGATGTGAGATATTGTAGGTGTGAAGGAAAGATTACTACACGGTGCCTTTGTTACTGAAAACTTTTATATTGCCATCGTTTCCATTTTCTCTGTTTTTTCTATTCTGTTCAAGCAAGTCAGGTCTTTAAATGTTCTTTGACAATGCTTTTGAGATGTCTAATCATTCTTCTTGCTCACCTTTTAAATTATTTCCAGTTATGTCATTGTTCTTGAACTGTGGTGCTGGAAACAGTACAATACTCCAACTGGGCTCTTACCCATGTTGAGCAGTATATTGCAGGTTACTACAGAACTGTATCTTGCAAGCAGTTGTCCTGTTTACAGCCTATTTCATGAATATTAATAAAAGCAAAATAATGCACTCAAGAAGGAGCTTTTGCCTTATATAGTCAGTGGTTGTGTCAAAATTAATTGTTGTCTAAAGATAGATATTTTAGAGTTACTGTGGGGTTGCTGTCTGAAAACAATCTCAATCTTTTAAAGCAGTTTTGCTGAGGACTTGGAATTTACAGACTGTTTGATCTGCTGTTACAAGCAAATCGGGAGTAGGTACCTCAAAAATCCCAGAATCACTGAATGCTTAAAATCATAAAATTGGAAAGAGATGATGTAGAGAGGAGAGAGTGAAATACGTGAACACTTTGAAAGAGATGAAACAGACGATGTTAAGATAATGGTAATCCATTTGTTTGTGTTATCCAAAAAACATTTGGCAAAGTCTGTTTCCAAGGGCATAAAGATGTCATGGGATAAATAAACATGCCCTTTCTTGAACTAACAAACTGAACAATAGGAAGTGAAGAGACAGAGTAATTAGCCAGGTTTTTTATTGTGGTAAAACAGCTGTGTTTCCTAGATGTGCTCAGGTTGGAGTTGTTCAGCATATTTATAAATGTTCAGGAAATGAGATTCAGTATTGAGGCAACAGCATTCACTACTGATGTTAAACTATTTAGAGCAGTGAAAACTGAAGTAAACTGCAGAAATTTGCAGAAAGATCTCATGATGTTGAGTTAATTTTATCTGATGTTTCATTGGTAGTAATAAAAGCAAAATAATCCATGTGGGCAAGAGGGAGCTCTCACTTTGGGTACTCTGATGGTCTTGAAATTAACTATAACCACTCAGAATACGTATTTTAGAAGTAGGAAGTGCCTGAAAACAATTCTTAGCGACAGTCAGAAAAGGAAGAATAATGTTCACAATTATTAGCAGAGGGGGGAGAAGGAATATGTTGTGCCTAAGCCCACAGTACAGTAGCATCTTGAATGCTGCCTGCAGTTGTGGTCATCGCTAATATCTCGATGCAAGGTATACGTAAGATCTAGAAAAGCTACTAGGGTGACAAAAACACGAAATGATTTTCAAATGAGAAGGCAGTTGAAGGAGAATGACACCTCCAGCACTGTGGCTGGCATAGAAAAAAATGGAGGAGGAGCGGTTGTTCATTGTTTCTTGTCCCTAAAACAAAGGAAGTCTTTCCAGCAATATGTGGTCTACTGTGGTACTCATTGTGACAAGGCATTCTAGAAACCTAAACTTGATGGGAATGCAGGTGGTCGGTCTGAGCTATTACAATTCTCATCTTAGCAAGTTCTTACACTACCAAAATATGGGGAAAGAAGGAGAGGACTAATCCTCTGCATTTGCCTTTCTAAAATACTCTACCTAAACCTTGGCACTGGGAGACCAGCCACAGTGTTAGGCCTTATTGACTATTTCTATGGTATTATATTCTGTAGAAATGCCCTATAACAATTCTGAATATATAACATTTTCAATACAATAAGGAACATGTTATAAGTATCTCCTTATTTTGCAGAGCAATCAACAGTTTCTGAAAACTGTAACGGAACAGAATGTGGAACTGGAGCAGCTACGAAAACAACTGAGGTATAAACCAGGCAATTAAAAAAATATTAAATATCTTTTCTGTACCTTTTTCTAACCTGCTGCTGTATCGTGGGCCTTGTTTGTACTGCAAACTGACTTGATAGTGATAGTTACAATGGTTTCAGTTAATGCCTCTTAAGTTTGTTAGAAATGTGTGCATCGTTAGTGTTAGGGTAGCATGTTTCCAGTTAGTGTTGCTTGCTTCAGCTGTTTCCTGAAATAGTCAATGTTTGACCTTGGATTGAAAAGGAATAAAGTGTCAATATCACAACAAAATTGACTCTGAAGATTGGTTTGCATTAGAATACAATTTGCTCAAAATCTAGTTACATAGTTACTTGTTACAGTTCTGAAATTTGAATATTCAAAGTATTTTCAATGTTCTTGATAAAACTTTCATTCACTGTTTCTCAATAAAAAGCTCTAAACCATAGGCTCTTTGGAACTTAGAGGTAAGAGAAGTGTTAATTAGATTCCTGAAGTATATCAAGGAAAATGAGAAAAATACCTGCAACACAGTTTCACGATTATTTGTATTTACAGCCAAAGTCTGTTCAATGCCAGTTAACTGTATCTGTTAACTCTTCTAATTAGTGATGGTTGAGGTCAAACTAAAATTTAATTTCAGTAAACAGTGGATTTGCAGACTGACAATAACAAGGAAATGGATTCATTATCAACCCGTGGTATTTTTTCTATAGTATTGCCTAAAGCTTTAAATAAGCTTTTTAAAATAAACTTTTAAGTTTGTAAGCTTAAAATTTATAATGCACTTAAAATTTGGGTTAATTATTAAATGTTCTTTGATTCTAGTGATTGTCATTTCCTTTGATACTGTGATTAAAATATTTAGTATGGTTGGACTGCTGTGATGTTTTAGTTAATTTTATCTTTTGATTTTAGAGAACGTTACCCCCAAAACGGTGGGAAAAAAAACAATCCATTTTGATGTAAACAGTTAAATATGGCTGTGTATGTTTGTGAACGCACATGTGTTCACGCACTCAAGTTTGTATGCAGCTTTTGCAGGTAATGCTGATACTTAGAAACTGAGGTTGGCTGAAGATGTGCTGATACTGATTTTATCCCTTCAAGAATGTCTGCATTAGGCCTTCCGTCCACTTTCTTCCAAACCCATACAAAATATTACACGAAGAGCAACTGGTATCTGTTGTAATGCTGAGTGCTGTAAAGATTGCATGTTACACAAATTTCCGCATCTGTGTAATGAATCTAGTTGTACTATTCATAGATATTAAAGTTACTGTGTCACAATGCCCACAGCAGAAGATACAGATTTAGAGTGTATGCACAGATTCATTAGTTATTAAGTATTGGTCATTATTGAATATTTATTAACCAATTAAAATTGGTCTTTTTTTTCAAAGTTGGTTGTATCCAAACTTTCTTGCTGTTAAAGCAATAAAACTTAGCTGCTTTTAGTATTAAGCTTTCACCCTCTGCTTTGATATGTTATGGTTTACTTACTAGAAGAATTCTGTTTGTTTTAAACAATGTTTATATTTGTTTCCTTTGTAAGTAAGTTCTGGTCCTAAGTTTATTGTACAAATACCAAGTTACCTCAATCACTGAAGGTGTGTTTTTGAGGTACTTGTTAGCACCTCTCACTTTTATTAGCCAAGATTTTCCCATGGAAAAACTATTTTCAAAAACTGTGTTTTGGAAAAGGAAAATGTTGTGATAAGCAATCAAAGACTAAGGTGGTCTTCAGGGTATTTGCTAAAATAAAGTATTTCTGAAGTCGGTCATCACATGCAATTTGCTTGTGCATGCTACTATTTAATTCTTAAAAAGGAAAGAACAACATCTTCATACCCCTAGTTTTTTGCAATTTCTTTCTTTGCAGAGGATATTAGTATTGAATTACTCTTTTGGTATCTCATCCATCTGTAAATCCTGCATTGACATACTCACATTGACTCATGTAATAAGTGGGTATGAAAGCAACTAGCATTAACTGAATCTATTTTAGACATTCAATAAATGCTATCAACATTCAGTTTATTACTGCAGTCAGTGGTTTTGATTCAAAAAAAAAAAAAAAAAAACCAACCAAAAAAAAAATCAAACAAAAATCAAACACCCAAACTTAAAATCATTCTGGTTGTGGTTGAGCAGACAGTAGAGTGTTTTTGTCAGAATTTCCTTTTGTCATGATTTCCTTTTGGTTTTGTCAAAATCATGGATGTCATGATTTCATTTGGTCTCATCTTTATTTCATTTTTTTGAAGGAAACTCCTTTTTCGGTTTCATCCTTGGAGTTATATAAAATTCTTTAATGATACTGCTTTGGTCAAATAATTTAGAATATGGTGTGACGACCAATATAGCCAAACTCTTTTGATGCATAGCCCAGCATACGTACAAGGGTCTGTATAACTATCTATATGGCAATGAGCGTGGATAGTAGAAGGGAAGCGCATGTTTTCTCCTTTAAACTACTGCTTCAAGAAGAAGGCATACTAAAAGGTAGAAGTCCCTGGGACTGACTGAAAGATAGTGGATCATCTTGCTCTGAACTCTTACTCACACATGCCCAAATATATATGCATATTTTTGATTAGGTGCTGGTTTATGAATAATGAAATTGTGAGTGAATTTAGACTTCTATCTGAGTATCCCCAGGGCTGGAGTAATCATCTTCCTTCTCATTTCGGAACACTAGATTTCTGATTTAATATGTTCTAGGTGGGCAAGACAGCCCAACACATGTGGCTTAAGTCACTCAAAGGAGTTCACTGCATGCCATTAATCAATAAATAGACAATCAGTGCCCTATACTGTAATGATCGATAGTAACAACGTAACAGGTAGAGTATGATACTAGGCACTTCCACTATGTTAATAAACAAATACAAATCTATAAACAGCCTTCTGTAATTGATCCCATGAAGTACTGATCTCGCACAGTCTTTCTTGCTTGTGCTTGTATAGGTCACACACTCTCTGATGGGAAGCATGGATTAAATGTATGTGCGCAGATACTCCCTTTTTGGGGAGTGTATGTTATCCATCTGCACACCCCCCCTGCAGGAGGTGTCGGTGCTGCAATGTTATGTGTACTTGCGCTGCTCCCTGAAGTCTGCTAGCTGTGCCCCGCTGAGAAAGCACCCCTTGCGTGCTTCTGATACCTTGGTCCCTGTTATTTCACCCTGGGCTGTCAGTCTGGCTGCAGGCTCCTCCTGGGGGCTGGTGGGGCGGCTGCTCTCAGACCTGGGAAAAGGTGACTATGGCCATGAGGCAACCCCTGGCAGGGTCAAACACAGCTTCGCTGCTGGGCTGTCATGGTAAGGTCTTGCACCCATAATAACAAATTTTCATGTTTCCTTTCAAGCTGTCATCTCTTTGTAACTGTTTAATCATGATGAGCACCCTTTGTCATTGTTACTTTCCCCATAGCGTTCTCGGTTTTGGGCAAAGAAGCTCTCAGAGGAATTTTGTGTCTCTAATTACAGGCACTGATTACACTCAAATTCCTCTCAGATCAGCTAAAAGTTCTTGCAACCCTAAAAACAGCATTATGTTATACTCGCAAAGCTAATGACCACAGCTCTACATAGCTCCAAATTAAGTGTGCAGTGATTCTCAGAAAGTCTGAATATTTTCACCAGTTGTTTCTCTAACATGAAGTTACATAGATGTAGTTTGGATGGATTATATAGCATATATTGCAGACAATTCTAATCCTTTGGATGTTTTTAATAGATTTACATTGATTTATGGTGATAGAGTAACAAGTCTGGAGTGGAAAAGTAGGTTTAAAAAAAAAAAAAAAAACAACTTACATGTGAGAGAATTTAGGTTTGATTTAGCCTAGATTGGCCTAGATTAAGTGTAATTTTGGAGTTTTTGATACTCCTAATCTTATAAATGTATGTTAATAAATTTTAAGTATTTTAAGATTATGGCAAAGTGTACAATCTGTCACGTGTAGCCATAAAATGCTTTAAACACGCTCCTGATGTGTTGTGATCCTATGTCTCCAGTATGTATGCCTAAAGGAAGACTGTGAGATTAAGTTTTAGCAAGTACTGTGGGACAAAGATGACAAAATTTAAGAGTGCTGCTGGAAGTTATTTTCAGGATGATATTAAATTTTATTCATTAGCTTAGAAGCTGACCTTTCCCAAAACTAAATATTGAAATTTGGGCAAAAACTGTCTAAGGAGTATTTGATAACGGAGTCATTGCTTCTCATCAGTGCTAATATAAACTCAATATAAAATGTACAGTTACACCGTACTATTTACATAATATTTATGTACTACTACCTTAGCTATTAAAGGGTTATAATCTGCCATGCATAGAGACAGTGTAATACTGGATGTATTTCTGTAGAGAATTGAGGTTTGAGCAGGTTTCACTTATTTGTACACTAGAATTTTTATTAAAACACGTATTAGTGCTTTAGTGTTTTGAAGCTCTGTTGGCATTGCTAGGACAGGAGCTTGGGATTGCTAGGGCAGGTAGCTGCAGTTCAGAATCTTAAAGCTTTTAAACAGAGGTAACTTGCCAAGATTACATTAAAGATATATTGCATAGTGAGGAATAAAAGCTGCATCTTTAGAATCAATTTGTTGCCTGTTAAACATACACCTCTGAATTTGTTCTGAATCTGACTTTGGTCATTAAAATGCATTTTTAATACTTAAGCTGTTCTGAGTTTTATAACCTCTTTATATTTTTCTTATTTTTCCTTTCTTATGCTGGGGTTTGAGTTTTTGTTTTGATTTGGTTTACAGCACATTTTAAATATTTTTGGGGAAGCAACTTAATGTCCTCATAATCCAAACAGTACTTTTGAGGAGAAAGGTGTGTGACTCATGGAGTAAGATCAAAGTTTTGGACCTGCAATGAGAACCATGTTTCTGGGAATAATGTTTTTATCTTTGCTTTTGCTTTATTAAAGAAATTATAACAAAATTAGCTTTTCCAATTAATTAAGCTGAAATTAAGTATTTGCTGTAGAATTGCTGGGATCATCATTTTTGCCGTGAATCAAGATTATTATTTCTATGAGGAATTTTTGCTTGAAGTTGATTCTTGACAGTATTAAATATTTTCTAGCTTCTTTCATGGCTATTAATGCTCCAGTTTGCATTAGCTTATCTAATATGTTTGCTTTTTTTTAACTTTATCATACATTCAATCATTGGCCTTTAAATTTAGCCTTTTAATATGCAGCCTGAATAACTGGGTTACACCCCAAGTGGACTCTCTCTGTCTTCCTGTTCCCAAATGAGAGGAGTAGGAGTGTTGCTCATTTCAATTTTCTACGGCGGAGGAAGCCTGATTCATTAACTAGTACTGTTTTGTTTTCTTTTTTTTTCCCTTTTCTGTTTCAGCTCACCAAATCTCTTCAGATTACAAAGCATGTTACTTAAACTCTTCACAAGTGGTTAATGATTTTTTTTAATACCTAATCAAATTGCTTTAAAAACTGAAATCTAATTCTGAAAAAGAGTTCTCTATTAAGTATCTGTGGCCAATTATATTTAAGTTATTGAATCACTTAAAGTTTTTTATTGCCTAGTCCTCCCAGATATTTAAACAACACATACACCTTCTTGTTAGGCTATCTGTAAGAAGTAATTTCCACAGGACAATTGTTTAATGAATTTGGTATTCCAATGTCACTGTGCCACATAGTAAGAAGGAGAAGAAGGGGGAAACCTTTCCTGCCCAGTAGGAGAACAGTATTATGAAATCTGACTGCCCTTCACAGCTATTTCAACAAAGTTGTAGTGGAGTCATTTTTTTTCCCCTATAATAGTTGAAATGTAATTCATAGACTGTTTTCTTTATACAGGCAAGCCAAAATAGATGGGCGGACAGCAAATGCTAAGGTTGATGAAATGACCAAATTGACGGAGAAGCTTCAAGGCCAATTGGAGAGAAAGGTATTCTAGAGACAGGAATGAATTTCTGTTGCAATTGAATGACTAGTCAGTTACCTGAATGCTGACGTTAAATTAATTACAACTTGTTCTTTAACTTGTTTTATGTTAGTATATTTTTATTTTGTTCAGGGAAGCTCAGATGATGTCTGGATAATATGTATATTCTTTCTAGGAAGAAGACGTGGTATCTGCCCAGCAAAGAGAAACAGCATCTGACAAACGCTTGCAGCAAATGCAATCTAGTATAAAACAATTAGAAACAAGGTAAAGATAGCTCATTGGTTTCAAGTGAAATAAAATATTACCTTTTTTTTCAGCCTCTTGGTTTGGTGTGTCTGAGAAGTTCTGGTTTCTCAAAATATGGATATCTTATGCTTGGCTGCCATCTGTCTTATTTATTCTATTCCACAGCCTTTCAGAACAGCTTCTGATTTCATTGTATTTAAAATGATAAATTGACTGTAATGGAGAAAAAATGAGGCATATATTTTTTCATTCTAATGCATAAACTCTAGTTATTCCATTCTTGTTAGCTTTAGGTGGAGTTCTAAAGAAAAACATTCACACTGAAATTTGAAAATGTTTATATAAACTAGCTGGTTTTGAGGTGAATACAGATACTTCTTTCCGTGTTAAACAAGATTTGGTTTCAGGTCTTAGTTCAGCAACCTTTGTACTAAATTGACTAGATAATAAAACTGTTAAAGCATATTTCTTAACAATAAATGCTAGTTATAAAAGTAGTTTGAATACCCGCTAAGGAGTAGAACTTTAATTCCAGCACTATCTACTGGAAGATCTAAGACTCGATCAGGTTCTTTTGTGGAATTTCCCCCTCCCCCCTTTCGCTTTCCAAGGATATCACACTTAGCTGAGCACAGTGATTTTGATTCAAGTGACACCAACAGTTGTTGAATTATTAACATTAGTCAAATGACCTGATAGCTAAGAATGCGTAAATTTCTTATTGAAATAATTGTGTGACTGTTCATCTTGCCTTCTTGGTTGCAGCCTTGTGAGTGTGATTAGCAGACTCTTCAATAACGCTAGAAACTAAATAACCAACCTTGTGACTGTGTGGTCAAGTACTGCCTCAAGGAGTTGCACAGACTTGTGTGGCTACCTCCACTTAATGGACGTCACTGGCCTAAGCACTGTGGAGGCTCTTCAGTTTATTTTAGAATGTCTTAAGGAATTAGCTAGTTTTATTATTTTCATAAGTTTTTGGTTCTACAAAAATTGTGCTTTGGCTCTACAAAAATAGAGTGGTTGTCTTTCTGTGTTTTATTACAAACATGTTAGACAGTAAAAAAGCATGGCTGCTTGAAAAGGCAGCCCACGTGTTGCCGAAGTGCTCACTATGGATATTTAGAACCATGCACGTTATTGAACCAGCAGCACTTGTGGAGCTTTCTGAGATGTTTTTGAGGATACCTCTGAGACTGTCTTGCCCTTTCTCGTGCCTGCCAATACTGACAATCATAATTAAACAATAAGAATTTCTGAGCTGTTGTAAAATTACCAGTGGTTTTCTTGTTCTAATGGTATAGCTGCAACTTCATTGCCCACATCCAATTATTCCATTTCCTCCACAGAGGAAAACTTTATTCCTTCTGGGGCTGTTCTATTCTGTTTTAATATAGAACATTTTCAGTGATGTATCCCAGGATAGCAACATTCTTCTAGGGATCTTCTGAGATTAGATATCCGAGTTAACTCCTTTAATTCCGTTTCTTTCTAGGGCTCAGATAAATATTAAACTGAAAGACACTGTCCAAAACCAAGCACAAAACCAGAAATGCAGTTTTGGCGACTTATGAATAAATACTTTCTATTTGGAAGAATTAGTGTCTTAGTTAAGCATCTCATTGTTAAATGCATAAAATTATTACTGTCTTGTAGATTATGTGTCACAGTCCAAGATGCTGAACATCTGAGAACAGAAAGAACAGCCCTGGAGAAACAAATCAGAGAGCTTCAGACAAAGTATGCTAATCTAGAAAGGGAGAAGTATGATGCTGTTGCAAAAGTCCAAGATTGCATACAGCTCTTAGAAGAAGCTAATCTACAAAAAAGTCAGGTAAGGCACTGGATGAGGACGTTTCTTAGATATTAGAATACTTTTTATCACTTACGGTTATGGAGTGCCTGATTATGTATTCTTACAGGCATACATGCATACAGAACCAAGCTTCTTTTATGTCTGTTGTACTAAAATTAGTAATGTGTAAGACAGCAAACTGTGATATAACTGTACATTACTTAGACCTGTCATACAATATACATTTCAAAGAGTATGTTGAGTGCCTCGATAAAGGTGATCTAAGTGATAATACTGTACCTGAACATGAATTTTCAAAAATTTCTGACAGGGTTTCTTATTGAATACTTATAAACAAATTGTGCTGTCAGAATAAAAAGGAAGGTCCTGTTATGAATTTATAACTCTTTAATGGTTAGGAAAGAAGAGCTAAGACTAAAGGTGTGTTTTTTTGTCATATGATGAACATAGGTCACTGAGAGAGTGAGTTCTGTGTTCAGATCTTAATTAGTCAGAAGAAATCTGGAAAAGTGACTGAGTAATGAGTGGATGAAGCCTGCAGTCAGGAAAAAAAGTACAAAGGTGTTTATTATAAAATGGAAGAAGAAACTCAAATGTGCCATGATGAATTCAGTCTTACCAGTCAAAATATGTTTTAGGAGATGGTGTGGATGTCTCTTAAGAATACATTCTCACAATCCTCACTGGTACTCAATACAATGAATAGAAAGTTCAGAATCAGAGTTCAAAATAAAGATGCCTTTAAACATAATGCACCTTCGTGTGCAGTTTTGACCAGCCTATTTCAGGCAAGACATAGGAGAATTAGGAAAGTGCAGAAGGAGTCGACAAAGAAAACTAGACGTGTGGAGTGGTCTTAAAACAAATTTTTGTATACAATATGTGATTAAACTGTCATAGGGTGCTGTGTATGCCAAAAATATAGATATGAAAACAGTTAAATTCACGACAGGACAATCCACTAAAACTTCCTAAAGAACAGGGTCTAATCCAGCAAGTCTTGATGTGTCTATTGATCAAAACAAATAGTCACACTGTTGTTCCCCATTTTTAACTTTCCTGAAGTATCTGCTGTTTGTCCCTTTAGGAGATGGGATACAGGGCTTGGTAAACTTCTGTCTAATATGGGCTCTTTGTGTTTTAAAGCTAAGCTTCAGTTTGAGTCAGACTTTGGAAATCTAATGAATTGTGTTTGCTGGCAAGACAGAGCTCTAATGCACGTCTGAGGACTGTGGCCATCAGTAATTGAAATCCATTTTAGTTAATGTCTCTGGGAATAAATGGAGAATCTTAGAATTGATTCTATTTGGGCTAACATGTTGAACTGTTGAGCAGTTAAGGAGATAAACACTCCCTTTTAGTCCGAAGTCGCTTTTCAAACTGGAGGAGCTTCCTGAGTATCTAAACTAGCTTTTTACTTTTAACTTTTGGAATATTAAAGTTCGCGTTGCTCTTCCTGATTTCAGTTCTCTGCCAAAGGAGGCAGACCTGCCTTATTTTTTATGACACAAAAGGGAACTAACTTCTTTAAGTAGAACCTGCTACCTTCTGGCTTGCTTTGAGAATAGATTAAAATATTGACAAAGTTTAGGGTTCTGGTTATTACTGCAAGTAAACTTCTGTGATTCTTCTCGTTATACAGAAGAGGATTATCATCTTACAGTCTTTCTTCCCATAAATTTGTAGGCATTTAGGAAACTCTGTGGTGGCATCTTTTCATAATTTCCTCATAACTTTCTGCATCTCATTTGCTTTATGAACTGATCTTCTACAATTCACTTTACCTGTTAGGCTGTTGTTCAAAAACGGGTGAAAAATGAAGTTTTACATCTTCCAGCTCTTGATGGCCACCTTCGGACTTGTCAGTTCCTTTTTCTTAGTAAGCTATTTTCATCCTTAACAGCATTCCCCTGCAGACCGATAGTGGGAGGAATATGAAGAATGAAAGATAAAAATAGAATCATTTTTTTCAGAGTTAAAAAAACAGAAAACACGCTTTCATTTGAAAATTACTGGTAAGGAGTATAAATCGTATTTCCAGTCTGCTTGGTATTAGTACATCAGAGCAGGGTTACAACACCATTTTTCATCCAAAAGTAATTCAGCAGGTCATCTGATGCCACTTGCTATGAACTCATGTGAAGCTGTGAGAAAGAAGTGGCCCAGTAAAAATTACTGTGATGTAAATTGCATCTCTAAGACAGTAACTGAACAGTTAGTTAAATAAGTGGCTTGTTACAACTAACAGTTTAGATTAATGCTGTAGTAAGGATAAACTGGAATTTGCAGTTGCTTGCTAATTTCCTGCTAAGGCTAAAACATTCTGAATTTTTTAAACTGGGCAGTTTATTAATGAACAGGATAAAAAATGCAGGATAAGATACATATCACTTAACTCTCTGTCTTAAACTGCGTCCACAGAGGTTTCTCCCTGCTCTGTAAGGGACTGAGGGGTGGGAGTAAGAGGCTGTCATAGTAATGCTGCTTCTGTTATATTAATGTTATAAAGCACACAAAGCTAAGCTTACAAAAAGGCATCAGAAGAATTTTGAGAGAGTAGTTTGAGAAATAAAATACAAGGTTGAACTGAATGGGAGCAGTAAAAGAGAGTATGACTGAAGTGGTGTGTTACTGCCTGAAGCAAGTAACATTGTATAGGCTGAATTTATATCATCCAATAGGGATATTTTTATGTCTTTCTCCTTTTCTGCATCTACATATTCTCTATGTGCCACTTAAGATTTTTCATCTCACCCATCAAGAATTCTATATTCTGTAATCTTTTCAGATCAGTATCTCCTATTGTACTTTAACATCAGTAGGTTTTTTGCATCCTCCAGAGGAAGGGTTCTGTGCTACACCTTTTTCTTTAATTCTCACCATTGTTTTATGCTAAAGAGCTGTTTGATTCATTGTTATCCACCATGAAAGGGATTGTATACACATTCCGTAGTTGCTGATAAATTTTTATTCCTTTACTTTTCATTTTCTGGGAGATGGGTAAATTAGTGTATCAACCATAAAAAAGGGTTAGGTGTATGTAGGAGCATGTGTATGTATTCAGTTTCCTAAGAGAGAACTTTTATATGTCATTGTTGGCATTTTTTGTTACAGATCCTGGCCCCAGATGAGAACATAGGAGAGTAGCTTTGCCTTTTGGTCTGAGTTCCTATGCTTTCTTCTCTATAATGCTATGCTCAGCCAAAACCTGAAAGTCCCAATAGAAAAAGGCATCTACTGACAGTAACTTTTTGTGCGGTTCTGATTTACAAGAGCGTGCGTTTAGAGCAAAATGTTCTCGCTTTTCTTGTTTTCTTGTTGGGTTTTGGTGTCAGCTGCTCCACAGTAAAAAGGAAACAAGGTTTTTTGAACAGTGACTTTGTGTGGTTTCTTCTGTGAGTGCTAGATACTATGTCACCACTGAAATATTATCAGTAGTATTTCAAGTTGTTATTTTTTTCCAGGCACTCTTTGGGGAGAAACAAAAGGAAGAGGAAATCAATAAAATGAGAGATGAAATGTCTCAACTTGCAGAAGATACTGCTGCAAGAATTAGAAAGGCAGTAAGTTACAATGTTTAGAAAGAATGGGAGGATTCTTTGGTTTTCCTCAGTGTGAAAAGATATTGATGGTGTATGGTCATCATGAGCAGCTTTCTTACAAGTGTTTTGTTAATATAGGTAGTAAGGCAGCAAACAGTACTGTACTCTTCAGCTTTGTTACCTAGACATTTATTCTTCTGAAATAAATGATATTTTTAAATCTCTCAAGAACCGAAAGTGTTGATGTCTTTGTAGACATTGATATAGAGGCTACACTGCGCAGAAGTAAAGAATGGCGTTTTGATTTCAGAGATTCTGTTCAGTAGCCCGTCAACAGACTGAGTGTTGTATTGGTATCAAGGTATTTAATTTATGATACATGGCCTCGTATTGGAAGTTGCTGATGGCAGTTTATCAGGTATGTTCAGATGATAGGACCTGTTGAAAGTTACACTATCATTTTTTTGGCATCTCAGTACTTAAAAATATTTCCCCATTTAGGCAAGTGAGACTCTTCTACCAAGTACAGCTAACAATCAAAAGGCTCAATATCACAGCACACTTAAAAATCAGAATTCGGCAGAGAAATTACTAAAAAACTTTGCAGTCTCTTTATGACTTTTGTTGTTGTTATGAGCAGCTGAAAAATTGAAGCTCTTCTGATAAAAGACTAGTCACAAAATTAATTTTCTCCATGTTGTGTCCCATCTGCAGCTAAAATGCAGACTGATCTACCTGGAGGTTCTCAGTAATTATCTGCATGTCGGAGAGACTTGCTTTATTTTAAGGCAAACTCCAGAGGAAATAAAGGCTTGTTACAGGCATGTGTTGGTAATGTCTTTTGTTGCAAGTGGACAACAGTGTAAAGCAATTATCTCATTTGTGAGTTTTCAGCGATGTAATTGATTTTGCCTCCTTTCACTTTCTTCACTATGACACAATGTGCATATATACTGTATAGTGATAAAAGGGTTCTTTATCTTTCCGATGCTTTCATTTTGAGAGGTTTCAGGAATATACTGCCTAAATTTTCAGAGCCTTTGAAATGAGGATAAAGATGGTTTGTGCCTTCTTTTTAGTGGTTACCTGAATTACAAAAATTGTGTGGATTACTTAAAACCGCAATATTAAATGTCATACATGATTTGAAGAAGGTACAAGAGCTAAAGAGCAACTAGGATAAGCACTCTAGTTGAGACAATGATTTACTAATCAGAATTTAGAAATTTTGTAATGTCCTATTTCTTATTTTGAAATTATCTCTGTAAAAGTGAATCTGTCAAAAGCATAAAAAGTAAAATTTTAAACTATAAGTTGTCACGTTTCTCCAGGTATTAAAAAATACTGCTTTTATTATGTGGTCTAAAAATCTCTGTTACACAGATTGCAAATAACTTGCACCTAATGGACAGCAGCTTTTCTGACAGCCTTACTGTTCTTTTTCTAAGGCCTGATGTCTTCCTTTTTGCCTTTTTTTTTTTTTTTTCAAAACACCCTCAGTTAAAGTAGTATGGATTGATAATAAACTTTCTTCTAACTTCTATGTAGTAAGATTTTGCCAGTTATTGCAGTCCCAGATATTTTCATTTTTATATACATGTACCACATACACACCTTTTATATATATATATAAACAGGATGGAGAAATAGTTCACGGGATTAATTTTTCAGTTTTACTTTGGTTTTGATCACAGGTAGACTCCGCAAAGAAGCAATATAATGTGCAGATTTCTCGACTAACAGAAGAACTTTCAGCTCTTCAGATGGTATGATGTTGACTGATGAAAGTATTTTTGATAACAAAACATTTGAGACTTTTCGTTGTTGTTGATCAAGTAAAATACTAAATTCAGGTAAAAGTAAGTCAACTAAAATACGATTAATGGGCAATTGTCTAGGACTACGCTTTATTCATGCATAGCACTTTACGTCCTGCGTGTCTCCAGACATTAATGCAACATACAGTGTCTTTCATGCTAGTTGGCAAATGTGACAGTGTGCAGTGTCCTATCAGTCACTGCAGAAATTCATATTTAGGTGTAAAGGGTATTTGCTTTGAAAATGCATTTTTAATGTACAGATTTGCCTTATGTGTATACAATCATATCTTACTGCAAACTTGCCTGGTTCTGCATGAAATAATACAGTTCTGCAAATCTACCCATTTCTTTGTGTAAGTTTATTTCTTGAGTTACGCATATTCTTATCATAGTTCACAAGCATCTTGACAGTCAGATTCCATGCTCTAGAAAGTATTTCCCATGTGATGGCATTTCTGAAGTATTCCTGTTTCCTTCAGGGATAAATAAAGGATGGAAAGCTGAGTATTGCATATCTATAGTTGGGTGTGTAGAAATACAGTATATGAAAGTTGATAAAGTATGCTAAGGGAAAGTCTGTGCGTCACAATCATCATATTCTTGAATGAACCAGGAACTTACAACAAATTATGTAGGAGACCAAAAGAGGTTGGTGCATGTGCATCTACTTATGGATTAAATTTATTTAAAAAAGGTTTCATTTTACGTGTCTCGATCTGTATAGTGAATGAGACTGATCCTATAGAGCAGATAAATATATCAGCAGCAAAAACTACATTTACAATAGCTGGTTTTTGGCTTTGGCACTTGAGTTTTTATTTTGAGTAATTTTTTATTACATTTATTTAAAAATTATTTTAAAACAGGAATGTGGAGAAAAACAGGGTCAAATTGAACGAGCCATTAGAGAAAAGAGAGCAGTGGAAGAAGAACTTGAAAAGGTAAGGCAATTGCATGCATTTTTACATGATGTTTAAGATCTCTTTTCAGAGGAAAAGATATATTGATTTTTCCCATTTCTCATGGGTTTTTTGTTCCTTTAATTTTCTTATTTTATTATTTGTGTGGATTTTTTTAATTGTAGCTTTTCATGTAAGTATTTTAATGTGTTTTGGGTTTTTTAATCCAGAAGGCATTTTAAAGCTGTAACACTAAACTGACAAAGAGGGTTCTTTGAAAAGTGTAGAAAGTAAAAGGAGAGATGTTTGACATAACCCAAAAGAACGTTTGTACATGTTCCGCTTACAGTTAAGCTGAACAGATAGAAAATTAATTGAATGCCAGATCTTTGAAAACTTCTTTTGCAAGTAGCAGCAACAATGATAGAAATTCGCTTTTGTTTTAAATCACTGGAAAATAGGACACAATGAGGTGTATCCTCCTTGTCAGAACTATGCTGCCAATCACCAGTGTGAGGTAAGGATCATCTTATATGTAAGTTCATTCTTCAGATGTACAAGGAAGACAGAGGACATGAATCTGACAACAGAAAGCTAGAGCAGCTGCATCAGAAATACTTACTTGCAGAAACTACCAAAGGTGACCTTCAGCTAAGTCTGCAGACAACACAAAATAAACTGAAACAACTGGAAATGAAGTAAGTAGTGGATGTTACAGGAATTAGAATGGAAAACAATGGAAATGACTTCTGACTAATTAAATTGTTGATTATGTGTTAGGTTTTTGTCACATCTCCTTAACCAGTAGCAGGCATAGTATTGAGATGGCATAATTCTGAAGCAAGGGCAATTGTGAATCACTATAAAAGAACTAAAGGGGATAACGTGCTATAGAATGAAAGATTTTCTTTACAAGAAAAACAGTTGTTGCAAGCAGTTATTTGACAGAAGATTGAAAATAGGAACATATTATTTGGAATCTAACTGCATTTTTAAATACTGTTTGTAGGAAAAGTTACTTAATGAAATATTCAGGCTGAATTTATTATTTATAAATTCATCTACAGTGTGGTATCTCGTAGTACCTGCAGAACAGTGTTTACATAGCATACTGAATTCCAGGTTTGTGTTCAGAGCTAATAGACATTATTGCAGTTCCAATAATACAATGGTAAAAAATAGTCTGGTACACATTTTAAGAGCCAGGTTGTCATTTTCAACATGAAAAGTTGAAATAATTTTCTAGGATTCTCTAGAAGCTTCAGTCATTTCTATATTCTCATGATCGTAAATCCTGTCACTTCACCAGAGCAATCCTCAGTTGAGAATCTGGAAATGTTATAAAAATTCACGTTGTCATTTTACTGAGATTGCTGCAATATTAGATTGGTTTTATGAATTCCGTCATCTTGATAATATTCTTTGCTGACTTGTGCATAGTTCTAGCTGTCAAGCTCATGAAACATGCTGAGCTGATACAAACTTTCAGGAAGAAACAGGGGAATAGCTGTACTGGGTCAGACTAAAGATCTGTCCCAGTACGTATTTTTTCCCTCTAGTTACAGTAGTTGTTCAAGTCTTGTTCCAACAAGACTTTTCTGCTTTCAGCTCTGAGGAAGAGAAATCTCGTTGCCAAGAAGCTATCTCTAAATTGCAAAGCATTCTGGATTCAGAAAGAGAAAAGAGTGCCTTTGTCAGTGAGCAAAGGCTAAAACTTCAGCAAGAGAACGAACAATTGCAAAAAGAAATGGAGGGCTTGAGAAAACTGGCCACAGAAGCTCAACAAAAAGCTAAAATAAAGGTATGTTTATACGTTATTTTTATTTTAATGTAAGATTGATATTTGCTTAATAAGGCAGAAGTTCTAAGAGAAAATCATTGAAAGTTTAACGGTGAAAATTTCAATGATGCTTCCTGGTGTCTACTTAAAAGTAATTTTGTTGTAGCATTGTGTGTCCTCAGAATCTACTGGGTAACTCAAGGTCTGCTAACAAAATTGTATTTTAATATCTATTAAATTCTGCTTTATAAGATCCCAGATATTCTTTGGGTTTTATAAATGTATAGATTAAATAGTAACATAGTTTCCTTCAAGTGATTTCACGTATTCCCATTCCAGCTCTGAATTTATCTCCTGTCTGTAATGTGTTAGGAATCTCCATATGACTTTCAGTCCTGAGTGTTCCTCTGCATGTATGTCCACCATGTTGTCAGAGCACTGTGTAACTAATAAATAGTTTAATACTGTGGTTTAATACTGTATTTTCTGGACAGAAATAATTTTTCTGTATGAATAGCTGCAAACAAGATAATCAGCTGAAAGATGGATGTTCTTTTTGAACATGTTCCATTAAATGCAGCTGAACAGACTGCAGGTGGGATAACAAATTAATAGCGACCTCAGGAGATTCATGGTACCTTTGCCTTTTAGAGGGAGTAATGGCTTTGATCCTTGATGTACTTTCTAAACATATACAGCTGGTACTTTCCCCTCTGCTCTTAACTCCAGGGATGTAAAGATATTGAAAAGGGATCTAAGAATCTGCAGCAATGAAGATGACTTCAGAAAGCAGTTGTACAAATTAGGAAAGGGGGCCATCTCAAACCCAGGTGCCACTTTGCACCACAAGATAAAGGAAGCAGTCAAACAGGAAATCTCGTTCCAGCTCCAGAACCCTTCGGTCAAACATAGTTTAAAAACAAAGGATCAGAGCCTGGTAACAGATAGGTAGCAGTTATAAAGCATATACCAGATCTTTGTCCATCTCATTTTTAATCAGACAGGCTTCCATCATAGTCACAGATAAGATTTATTGCTTGCTTTCATTTTCCTCTAATGTACAAAGGATTTTAGATGCAGTTAAGAAACTCCTAACACATTTTAGCTAGATGAAAAAGAACGAACGTGTTTCTGTGGAGAAAACACAATGGATAAGGATAAAGATTATTTACAAAAATAAGCATACACAGCTCATTATCCTTTATCGTCAGTTGTACTATTTGCTTAAATTGGCTTTGGGAACATGTATCTATTTGGGCATATAATTACAAGTGTAAATATTGTATGTAACATGCTTTCAACAAATATTTATAAATTTACCTCAAGTGTTGTGGTAAAAAAAAAAAAAAAAAAAAAGGAAAAAATGAGAGACCTGATTGTACCCAATTTGTATTTTTTTCTAGATAAGCACAATGGAGCATGAACATGCTGTGAAAGAACATGGATATGAAGCTCGACTTAAGGAAATGGAAGACACCAGTCAGAAGTCTACTGCTGAACTTAGACGTCTGTTAGTAGCTCAGCAAAAAGCAACAAATCGGTGGAAAGAAGAAACAAAAAATCTTACTGAAACTACAGAAGCCAGGATCAGTAAGCTAAAGTAAGTGCCATTTTGTTCCTCTTCTGGAAGCTGTTACAGGTTTAGTTACTGTTTGGTGTATGGCAGCAGACCTGTGGTGAAAACCGTGAAGAGCAAACCATCTGGACTAGACGACGTGCTTCCAGCAAAACAAGAAAGAGTGTTTTTTAAAGAGAACTTTTAGTGCTCTTTGTGAAGTTAGCAGCTAGGCACTGAAGTAATTTCGCATCTTGTTGATGGGTGTGAATTTTGTAATGACAAAAAGTAAATGGAATATATTATTTCTGATTTTCTCTTTCAAGGTACAGCATGCTCAATTTAGAGAATTTTAGCTTTGGCTTATGAAAACCTCTATATTTATAGCTATTCAGAACAGTCACTATAAAATCAGTTGTGGAGGGAGTCTCCAGACTTCTAAAATAAGCTGGAAAAAACCTATTGGGATGCACATGTAACGTTTTCTTCTGAGCAGTTGCTGTCATAAATAAGGATACAAACGATTCTTGTGATTGCCCTAAGCAAAAATAAGATATAAAGTTTACTTTTCTCTTAATTCATACAGGTTGGCAGGTAACTAGCTGATACTTGTATCCCAGCACAGAATATAAGAATATTTTCAGTTTTGAAAGGGCATGATAACAAGGGCATCTCATGCAACAGGCACAGATACAGATGATATATCATTCCTAGATGCTGGGGAATACAAGCACCTCTGGTGCCTGTGAGCCTATAGACAGACAGACATCAACTGGTTTAGAGAAGATGGCGGCATTACTGGAAATGAGTGAGCAGAGAAGGAAGTGTCCCAGTGAGAAATTTGCCCACTAAGAAATGAGCCATTTGCAAGTTATGTCTGAAATAAATACTACAAAGTTATCTTTTTTTAAATTCATACTGCTATAGATACTGTTTGCTTCTACTTGGATGTTAATGTCCATTAAAAAATGTTAAGAATCCACACTGATCAGTTTGTGAAGTAAGCAGATAATGGCATCTGCATTCATCTCGGTTCTCCTTTTCAGTGTGTGGACACATTGCACAGTGTTAAAATGTAAATTAATTGTGCACAGTGGATTTTTTTGTCTTTCCTTTACTGGTATTGCCTTCCTCCACCTCAGCTTCCTCATGTGTCTTGTGTTTAGCTGGCAAGTAACTGCTAAACTGTGGCTAGTTGTGAGCTGACACACACTCTGGTTAGCCTGCTAGAAGTGCTTGGAGGAGGCCAAGTTTTAAATGGACTTTCTCTCAACAGAGGCAAAGAGATATGTTTGCCTCATGCTTTAGTTGATTTTAAGCTCAGGAAACTCTGTCAGATCAAGTAGACTATAAATTAGAGATTAAATTAGCCTGATATTTGCGATCTCTTCCTCTTCAAAATTGGTTTAAAATTGGAGGAGATTGACAGACAGGTATACAATAACTTCTAGAGACTTCATAAGTCTCATTTCTTTCAAATTAAAATGTTTAGAAAAGAATATAGCATTGCATATGTCATTGTCTTTTGGGAAGTGCATTCAGTGGTTTTTTAGCAGAAGAATTCAGGGTATGCAGCTGTGTTAACTTGAGTAATTTGAAATGACCCTTTAATTTTAGTCATGTAAAGTACAGGATGCACTTATTCTTTGCTCAGATTGATTTTAGAAGTTGCTTACTATCATGTTAGCAAGGAGGCAAAGCTCTTGCCCTATTAAAATTGGAAACGTATGAATTCTAGCATTTATTTCCTTTGGAGTAATCATTGGATTTTCCATGTTTCATTATTATAACAGCTTACGTATTCTCAGCTCAAGCCATAATACTTCCAGTATCCTATGCGATTTTTGAAGTCACAATTTTTTACTCGTAGCTTGACATTTCTTAGTTGTCAGAATGCCAATGATGTGAGTAGAATTAGAACCCAAGTTTCTAAACACAAGCAAGGAAAAATAACTTCCTGAAAGTGTTGCCTACAACAAATCTACCCTGCCACTACTCTGACTTGATTTTCCATCCTTTTTAGAGAAGTATGTGAATTTGACCTCCAGTGACCTTTGCAAACAGCAGTCTTATATGGAGTAGTGCTTCCCTTTTGAAAGGACTTTCATTCCTCTTTAAAGTGACACAGTGTCTGTCATGACTACTTGTACCTATTGTCTCCCCAAATAGAGGAATGCTGAGTTCCATCCTGCTTGAAGTAACAGGAATGATAGATGACACGTTTATTGATGACTTTTCTGTTTTACTAGCAGCTTCACTGATCTGCTTTTCTTTTTTTCAAGTGCTCCTTTTCTGAGCGTTGAGAACACGTTGTAGTAGTAGTAGGTTGTTACCTATGATAACTAGTTCAGTTTAAATTTTTCAGACCGTTCAAAATCTTACTAAATCCAATTTCTGCCTATTTTTTCTAGAAAAACAAGTCCTACATAATCAGTCTGGTCAGTTTTACCTCTCTGAAGTAAACAGTTTCAGGTTTTTACCTTCTCTGTCCAGATGTAGTCTGGCTTTATTTTGCCTTAAACATACTGTATTTTGCAAAGATTACTAAAAATCGTTTTTTTAAAAAGGGCAAAAAGTCTGTTTCAGAAGTCATCACAGTGTTGAGCACGGCTGCAAGACACTGGGAGCTGTGCTTATTCACTGACAGTGTTAGTGGTATAGCTTCACTGTAGGTAATTAGCTGGGTCTTACTGATGCTTTTTCAACATCGTTTGCAAATGCAGTAACTAGAGAAAAATAATTTGTAGTTTTTCATGTTAAGGTAAATATAAGCTGTTAAACTTGTAGTTTATTTTCTGTAAATGAAACTACAAAATCTCTCACAGTTGAGCATCTAGATTTCTAACTAGATCCTGAATGTAGTTCAGCAACTTCCAATTAAAAGGGAAAAATCGCAGACTTCCAAAATGATTAAAGTTGTCGGCTGCTTTCCTCCTTAAAGCTTTAATGTTAAGTGTTACAATGTTGTTATAGTGGACCAAAAGCTTTAGACCTTATTTATCTACAGCAAAATGCTGACACAGAAAACATAACAGACATAAGAGGAAGTCTGCTTTGTGCATCTGCATGGAAACTAGGTAGTAAATTTTGAAAATGTCCCTGTTTATGTAAGAAGCTGCCTATGTGGCATCATCTGGAAAACTCCTGCAACAATTTAACATCCTGTATCAGAGAATACTGTCTGATGAGCAGAATAGAAAAATTCTTCATCTCATTAAAAATTGTAAGTCTACACTAAGTCCACATCATTCTCTGTGACTTCTGTAGATATTTTGGTGCAAGTCTAAAAGCAAAGACAGTTACTTTTTAAGATGATTCCATAGGTGATGCTTTTGCATCCTGTATAAGCTGGAAGCAGAAGTTTTTATCAGACGTTTGCTCTACCTAACAAGGAAGCTGGCAATAGAAACAAGTTTGTTCTCTGCTAGAAGGTTGTAATTTAAACTGACATAAGGAATTTCATAATTAAATCTGTGCAGTGATGCTCTGATATTACAGTGACAAGTAGCTATAACAGAACCTGTATTATCTAGAAAATTTAAAGCCAGCTTATTTTTCACGTTCTAGGCGTTACCAGATACCCAGCTATGCAGAATGCAGTTGGTATGAGAATTAGCTCCGGAGTTATACAGTAGTAGTTACTCAATGCAGAGTCCTTCCTTATATTATAAATGAATAATTATCATATTTATTTTAATCTTACCACAGTAATATTTTGAATAAGTATTTTGAGCGCGAGTACAGAATGGCAAATCAATTCTTACTTTGTTGTGAACTAGAATAAAATTGCTGATTATTTAAAAAGCAAAATAATTTTGCAGCAAATGCATTTATCATGGAAATATCAGCAAGACCAGTAAATAATAGACTGATAGTGTGTAAGCAGGGTCTATTGAATTAAAGGCTCTGTTCGAAAGTCCTTTTGAGGCTAACACAGGAAATCGTATCACCAAGCCTTATAGCAGGGTCCGAGTGAAAGGCTGATGTTTACCCAGCTTTCCTATATACGTACATTTTTAAGTCTATGCAGTTTTGAGAGGGTTAGTTAAGCTGTGAGCTTGTTAGGAAAACTTAATATCTTCCTTAGAAACTCCGTGTTGACTGGGCAGCAAGACTATGAACTTACATGAAGATTGTAACATACACTTTTTGGATTTAAACAGAGAGCTTGCCAAGTTTAGCAGCATATCATGGTTATTTAGTATATTTTGAGGATAGCATGAGACATTCCTTGGCACTTCATGAAGTTACTGTTTGATGGATCAGATTCATGCAAATATATGAGCAAATACGGAGGTTGTGTTGGTGACATATAGCAGAATTTCAGTTCTTAATAAAAATTATTACTCTTACAGCATAGTAATGTGCTTTATAAGTGAATGTTTTTGAGGAAGTTACACGCTTCCTAACAAAGTCATATCCATGTATAGTAGGGAGGTATTTTACATAAAAGCATTTTATATTGCATTTCACCAGAAGTTTGCTGTTAGTGCAGCTCTCGTAAGCATTGAGGCAGTGTCCCATTTGTTAGTGTAGGTGTTTCCCATTCCTTTGCCTTAAATTCATGATCTGTTGCTGGTTTTCGGTTCTCTCCTCATTACTTTCATTTTCCATGTGAAGGTGTCTGAAACATTTTGGCTTCTTTACTAACTTCCCAGCAGCAGCTGCTAACTTTTCCATATTCTGTGCTGCTCATTTGTCATCTTTTAAGTCTGCAGTGTTTTGTTTGTGAGGCGTAATACATATGCATAAAGGAAGCATTAAACAAATACTTTTAAGAATTGAAGCAACATCAGCAAACATTAGGTGATTTTTAATTTTAAAAAAAATAAGAAGGAAAAGTAAATTTTGCAACTTGGAACAGTAGAGCAGAGGGATTTTTTTAAAAAATACAAGAATTAGTAGATCAAGTAAAAATGTTGATAAATATACTTTCTGGCTTCACTGAACATTGTTCTGTGCTCTCTTGGACATTTGGGTCTCAGTTCAAGTTAAACATGTAATCGTTGGCTCTAAAATTGAACTTGGAATTAAGAAACAACGCTGAAACAGTAGGCAATGCATTGAATACTTGTAGACTAAATTCCACCATTTTCTTCATAAAAATACATTATAGTCTTCATTTACGAGAAGAGTTTTCCCTCTAAGCATCTTAAGATGCTGTACAGTTTTAGAAGGATTTACTGGTAGTAGACTTCACCCTCACCTTGCAAGAGGGCAAGGAACCAGTTTTGCTTCAATATACTTGTGCCAAAAGTCAATCGGGAAGGTAACTAAGAAGGTCAGTGCTTCTTGCAACATAGGTCATTGTTCCGAATAAAAACATTGCTCTTGGCAGCATGACTAACAACTCATGACTAGTGTTTATTCTCTTTATTCCTGCAAAACGTCTAGTCTGGCAGACTATGAAATGAAGCTGTTCTGACTTTTGATTGCATCCATTTTAGATCTACTTTGAGTTCTAATGACATTTACTGAAGTGAACTTAGACAGCAAATATTTACAATTATAAAATAGTTATGCAGATGAATGATTACTGTTAAAGGCTGTAAAAAAGTGGTGTAGCACTCATTTATTTAAAGATGAGTTGTCCCACGACTTTTCTATTGAATTTAGGTTGTTTGTTTCTCTAAGAATGCGTATGTATGTAAAAAATTAATTCATATTTATAAATACATACAAAAATGATCACCTTCAGATTAAGTTTGGGAGAATTTTGTATTTTAAGTTAAGGTGAATGTAATGCTTTTTAAAGACCTGCTCTGGGTTTGGCTGGGATGGAATTAACTTTCTTCATAGCAGCCTATACGGTGCTGTGTTTTAAATTTATGACCAAAATAGTGTTGATAACACAGCAGTGTTTTAGTTGTTGCTGACCAGTGCTAATATGGCATCAAAGCTTCTCTGGTTCTCCCTCTGCTGCCCCAGTGAGGGGGCTGGCAGTGAGCAAGAAGCTGGGAGTGGAAACAGCCAGCTTGACCCCAGCTGACCGGAGGGATCTCCCTTAATGTCCATATAATATCACGTTCACCAATAAAACTGGGTAGAAGTTCTTCCAGAGTAGCTGCTGTTTGGATACCGGCTAGGCTTTGGTCTGCTGGTGATGAGTCGTTGCTTTTGTATCTTTTTTTTTTTTTTTTTTTTTTTCTCCTTCACTTATTAAACTGTCCTTCTCTTGACCCATGAGGTTTTTTTCACAACTGCACCCTTTGGGTTCTCTCCCCCTTCATTCTGGGGGAAGGAGTGATGGAGCGTAGGGACCGGGTGGGGGCTTACTTGCCAGCTGGGTCCATCCACGTAAAGACCAAAGAACAGATGTGGCTTTTGAGACGGAAATGCGCCTTAATACTTCATTTCAGTTGAATTGGTTTGGTTACTGGCTGTGTTTCAGCGGGCTTGCGTTCTGACAGTGGCATCTTGGCTAGGGTCTGAGATTGAACCACCAATTCAGTTCTGACCTGGAATAATCAGTAGAATGAAGTGACCTTCTGAGAGGCAAAAAGTCATCTTGCACGTTCTTTAGGGATTTAAATGGAAAATAGTAAGGAGAGAAGCATGGAAATTCTATAAAACTAGCAAACTTATTTCTAAAGGTAATTATTTTCATAACACAAAAAGAGCTTTTAAGTCTTGGTGAATAATTAACTGACACTTACTTGAGCTTCTATTTGATTTTTTTCTCCCCCTATATCTGGAACATCATTTAAGTAATCTAAATAACCAAATCAGAATTGGGTTTAGTGTTTAAAAGGTTATTTTGATCTTCAGCGTCACTTCTCCACAGATTTGTGTGGAATTTTATAAGAAACAGAAGCAATTCATGTTGTTGTTGCTGATCCATAGGGTGTAGAGCTTCCAACTGTAAAGTTGTAAGGTCTAAAATCACTGCCAGTTTGAATGTCCCAAAACTGCAAGGGTCTTAGCTGATCTGCCTTTGACAGCTGTGGTAAAATAATAGTATCAAGTGTTTCCAGCTTCTTTTACGTTTTTTGTCTTCCTTTGAAAGAATTTACTTTTGAAAGAAATGAGGACTGCATACATGTATTTTTAAAGGCTCTTGCTTTCACTGGGGTACTATAACCTAGAAAAACAGTTCCTATGGCCATATTTGGGGGGAAGAGACTGGAGAGGACTGTTTTTACTACCTTACAGCATTGTGTATAAAGCTATGTAGTCCTTCAGACTTAAGGTGAGAAGAATGAATGACAGCTGAGATAGAAAGTGCAATCAGCAATACCAAAGGAATATTTAGGAGATTTGTAAATCAGAAGGAAACAAACTTCAGTAACAACAGAATACAGGACAGATTGAGAAGAGGTGAGAGAGAAAGTTCTGACAACAGAATTTAAGCAAAACCAGGGTAATCGGATCTACCGGCATTTACTAAAAGAAAAAAAAAGACTGGAGGCAAGTTTAAAAAATAAGAGCAGATTATTCATTCATTCTGTAAAGTCCACCTTGATTCACCTGTACTTATGTTAAATAGGTTAAACAAATAAATAAAAAAAGACATCATAGTAGAAGTAGTAGTAGATGGTTAATCCCTTCTAATTGGCGTATCAGTATTTTTCATAGATTTTTATGTTCTAATTGTGAGAATGAAGAAAAGAATTGGGGTAAACTGAGAAAGAATTTGACAGATAATGAGAGGCTATACATAAAACCTTACCATACTCTTCATACACGATTCTGGTTGGACCAGGGATCAGAACGAGATCCACACTGACAAGCGAAATGTCATATTCAAGGAAATGACTGAGTTATCCACAGAAAGCCCTTCAGCAGAGTAGATCTTGAAAACTGCAGATGGGAGAAAGGTAGATCTTGTAACTTGAAAACTTCACAGGAAATTAACAGTTCTCTCAACTTTGCTATTAATATCACTTTGGGCTGTTAGACATGGGGATGATTGCTCAGTTAAGGTACAGTTTAGCCTGAGTAGGGGTAGTAATAGGTATATGCAAGTCTGTTCTCTTTTTATAAATATAACTGAATCTATGAAACAAACAGTACGTGAGACAATTTGTAAAATTTGGCTTAAATGATAAAGAGGGTAACTACTTTAGAAGTTACTTCCATGTAACAATGCAGTTCAGGAGCTTTAAATATCTTAACTCTTTAGCTAGTAAAAAAGTAATAAAATTCAACACTAATGCATAGTATGAACAAATTGATAAATTAAAACTCTTAACCATCTGCCACTATTGTCTAGTAGTAAGATACAAATTGGGGGAGGGGGGGATCAAAAATATTTGTTGTAACATAAACCCTTTTATATTTGAACACCTATACTGAATGGCTTCATTTTTTTAATATTCACTTGAATTATAATTGTCAATACTTACAAAAAGGGAATCCTTGCCCTATTGTTTTTAAATTTAAGTACTTCACTTAGCTAAGTCACCTGATTGCAGCTATTTTGGGTGTCTTTGTTCCAGTTTCTGCTTTTGAAACATTTCTGTGTCATAGTTAGAGTTCCTGACTCATCAGTAGCCATGTGTGGATTTTGGAGTTCTCAGTTTTATCTTTTCTATAATTGAAAAGAACCTGCCTGTGAAGAATTACCTTTTTTGGTACCTGTGTATGAAGTGTTGGCCAGGACTGCCGCCTTCTTCTCCTTACCTCCCGCACAGAACACTGAGTGAATTGCACAGCATCTTGAGATGAAGAAATTTCCTCCATTTCTAAAACATTATTCTTGGCTGCACTTCTGTAATATTTGGCAGCCAGAGCCGCTTATTTTAAGGTGTTCATTAAAGAAAAAAAATTAACAGGATGAGAGACAGCTGCAGGTACTGGCAGTATACAAAATTCATAATTACTAAGAGTAACTGAAGCATATTATAGTATAATTCAACCGAAAAAACAGCTGGCACATGCGATATTTGTCATATGAGAGCTTTGCAGAACGTACTTGCTACAGCTGGCGGATTTATCACCCGTCTGCCAAAATGCTAAAAGCTCACCTTTTGTTTCCTACTCACTTAACAAAGAGAGTATGGAGTAGGGACTGATCTGATTATTCAGCAGTTGGGGTTACTGCTCAATTTTAATATTGAAATATCATAATGTGTGTTTGGGGGAGGCTTAGCAATCAGAATGAATCAACTGTCTAGCTCAATAGCCAGCATGTTTCCTTATGCTTACACGGTTAAACTGTTTTCTTTAAATACATGTGCAGTGTGATCTAATTATAAAAATAATTTCTTGATATACAGCTGTATATGAGCATGTAAACACTGTTTGTGGCCTGTGCTGCTAAGAATGCTAATTCCACACCTCAGTACAAGCATAGAAGACAGATTGTTTTCAGTGACTAGGAATTTTTAATTTCGAAAATTAATCTATTTGGATAGTCTTCTAAGATGACGTAACAATAAAGATGGCTTGTCAGAGTTCAAGAATTTCCTTACTTTCAAAGCCTTTTTTACTAGCGTAGTTAAACTTGAACATAAGCGGTCTATGCATTGTAAGGAGTAGTGTTTGAATAATTTTCTAGGGAGTTTATTTTGAAAAGGTATGTATGAAAAGAGACGACAGGAATTGTGTAAAATTTCTGTTTCGCTAATAAAACAGTTTATAAAAACTGAACTTGCAAAAAACAGCTGTTCATTCAGGCTCCTATGCTGAAAATACTTCATCTTGATGCTTGATATTGATTACAGAGGACAAATTGCAGTAATTGTGTTAACTATTAACATACTATCTTGATCCTGCAATTTTAATTTATCTTTAATTCTTATCTTATATAAAATTGTTCACATGTTGTAACAAAGGTATAAACTACATATAATTTTGACTGTTTAACATGGTTTCAATATCTTTCTATGTACTCTCATTTTTATAGCAGCTAGTTAAAAGATGTTGAACCATTTTTATGATGTCTACCTGGGACTGATTTTTAAAGGAGCTGGTTGAGAACAAGGGAGTAGGAAGTACCAGCCTTCTGTTAACAGATAGATTGCAAATTTGTATTTAAAGTGCCATATAGCAGTTTTCAACCAAACTTTTATGAAATACGAAGTTTAAAAGTTTTTAAGAGTAAATTATTATTGAGAACTAAATGCCATCATTAAAATAGCAGGGGCTTTTTAAGATGAAGCTGTGAGGTTAACGCATCTCTCCTACCTTACCTCCATTCCCCCCAGAAAGAATAAAGGTATTCACTTCTGTTACAGTGCATGTAGTTTCAGTAATAGGCAGAGCACCAAAAGGTTAAGTATTGGATTTCTGAGCACTGTCAATGTGCTACATATTCATGAAGGCATTTCAGCATATTTTCAGCTTGGGAAAGGAAGGTAAAGTCAGGATAGATTTGAAAATTCTGCTTCACAAATATGTTTGAACCTCAACGTAGAAGGTGAAACCGGTGGCAAAAATCTTGATCACATCGGTTTTTGTGATGGTGGTGCTAGTGGAGTAGAGACTGGTCAAAGGTTAGAGCAGCCCATTTAGTTCTGCACCTTTCTCTGGCTAAAATTACCAAAGTTCCGAGTTTTTTCCATCTTTGGTCATCCCTCTCCTTCAGTGGCTTGTGAACACAGAAGGCAAGAACTGTTTCCTTTGAGCACAAACTCAGAGATGTCTACCATAATGCAGATATTTTTTGTCTTTGATATGATACAAATTCAGTGTAAAAGTAAAAAGACCACTTTGAAAAAGGTGACATTTTCCTTTTCCTCCTGAAGTGTTACATTGCTGTCTGTCTCACAAGTATAGAATGATTTGGTTTTAGGGTCAGAGTACCTTCAAAAATGTCCACATTGCAGTCTGCTTATGGGACACTAATTAGAATGTTAATCTAAAAACTGAATGCACTGTGCAAATGCATCTTATATATTTATAGCATATTTGATAACCTGCCTGCAAAATAAGATTCAATAAACAGAAAAAAACAAACCTGTAAAATGTCAAATGCTCTTGACAAAGTCCTGTTGATTCGAACAAACACATCTCATTCCTCTGCCATTATAGTTACGTATTACAGTGCTAGCTGTGTAATACTTTTGAAATCAATGTTTTAAGAGCAACGCTATAATTAAAAATACACCATAAGCCCCTACAGTGCAAGAAAGTACCTATGAAACTATCTTCTGATAACAGATGCACTACTGTGTGTTAATCAGCATCTCTTCTTCCAATTAACAGAAGTGAGCTGAGCCAACAGAAACTTCGTAGCCAGGAGCTCATTTCTCAGCTGGAATTGGCAAATGAAAAGCTAACTGAGGTAAGATAATGACTGATATGACAACTGCTTTCAGTTATAACCTGATGCATACACACTAGGTTTTAACAGAAACCTGTTGAGATGAGTTATGTTGCTGGTTTAGAAAAAAATGAGGATTTTTGACAGGAGTAGTCATAACTGGAAAACCCCTCTGTTTCTGCTGACTGACATGTTTAAATGGCAGGAGACAAATTAACTTTACTCTCAAGTTACGGGAGAAGGTAAAGGAGAGATCATCTTTCAAGGTTACCAATTTAGCAATAATTCAGGAAATGTTTCTGAAGTCACTTACGCCTGCATATGCATGCATACCTCAGAAAGGAGTAGGCATTGTGTTATGGGTAATGTAGCATATGCAGAGGTATAAGATTCTCAGCATGCTATGTGTATAGTAGAATTTACACTGTGTATGTGCACATATGCATATAGATAAAAGCATTATCCATTAAAGACTAAAGGCAGGGTTGTTTTGGAATGTACATTGTTCAATAATTAATGGCCACTTTAGAAAACAGCTATCCTGTCAGCCTCATAAATCTGGGATAATATCCAAGTCTGTCTAGGATAAGTCCTTCTGTGTTGTTTTTTGTAGTGCTGTATTATTTAGAGGAGAAAAATGGGGCTGATGCGAGAATAGATTTCTGTAAGTGAAGGATGGTTAAGAAAGACTTTATACATACCCTTTGATGAAGAGAACAGAAGAGAGCTGTAGCAAGATTATCGTCTCATTTGTATTATCTAGGGGATTCTTTTTCCCTTTGGGTATAGCTGAAACATTTACATTGTAAGATTTGTAAATTAAATTACCTGGATTAAAATGTCAGCCTTTATGCATCTTACTTCAAGATGGTGAAATGAGTAAAACTTCCTCTGCAGATCACTCTGATTGGAAAAGTCATATATGATGTCATATTTGAGCTCAAAGTTCTCTATCTCTGTCAGCAGTATGTCTTCAGTCTAAGTGGTAAACAGTTCCACTTCTTAAGTTCCTCGTGGTTTAAACTGTTTCACTACAGTACATATGCATCCAGTAAAAAGAACTTTGAATTTGTAATGAGATATTTCGTTTATACAGGATGAAAAATTAATGATGGAATATCGAGAATACATCAATAGGCTTCAGAGGCGACTGAGTCAGGCAGAACAGAGGGCAGCTACAGCAGCTCAAAAGGTACAAACCTAACAAAAAACACGTTATCTAAGCACATTAAAAAAATGCCATTGAATATTAAAAAAATACTCACTTTGTATCATTCCTGAGGCAGCAGTGATCATTTATGGGCATTATTACAATTATATTAGTAATCACAGAATCGTAGAATACTTTGGGTTGGAAGGGACCTTGAAGATCATCAAGTTCCAACCCCCCTGCCACAGGCAGGGACACCTCCCACTAGACCAGGTTGCTCAAAGCCCCATGCAGCCTGGCCTTGAACACCTCCAGGGATGGGGCAGCCACAGCTTCTCTGGCCAACCTGTTCCAGTGTCTCACCACCCTCACAGTAAAGAACTTCACCTCTGGGGGCCCCAGAGGTGGACACAGAACTCCAGGTGAGGTCTCACCAGAGCAGAGTAGAGGGGCAGAATCACCTCTCTCCACCTGCTGTGTCAAAAATACTGAAAATTGTGCAGAGAGAATAGGAGATATTTGGGTTTTTCCAACCCGTGTGAAGAGGGGAAAGAAGGGATGGTGTATGTATCTCACTACCATAGTGTACATGCTTAGTAGATGTTTGAGTGATTCTGAAAACTTCAGACAAGGTGTGTCTGTTAGAGCCATTTCTATGTCTAAGACCTCCTTGTGCACCATTGTGATCACTTAATGAGCAGAATTGTTGCTGCTGCCTTCTTCCAGTTCTCTAACAACTCAGTTCCAGCTTTGAGCTGTACTATTCAGTATTGCTAGACATCAGGGATATCGGGAGCAAAGGTTTTTATCTCTTCACAGAGATAAACTTCGGGCTTTAATTGTCTAAACCCCATGCTACCTATAATTCTGTATTTTCTCTGCTGGACAGTAGATGTTTGTTTTTGATTTTTTCCATCCAGCATTCTTTCTTCCATACTATTCAAGCTGTACATCTTGAAGCAAATCCCATGGGGGGGTTATACACTGGGTTCACTTATTTGCCAAACAAATTTGTTACTCAAGTTGCTCTCCTATTAAGTAAAGGTGGTCTTTCTGCATCCTAATTTTTTACAGCGATTCAGGAAACGTATTTGCAAATTATAGCTTTTTAATGTGGGTGATCTCATGTGATTTGCAGAGAGGAAATGTTTTGTTGATCTAAATTGTCCAATTAGGACAAAGGGCATTCTTTTTCCCCACAGCAGTGAATAAATGGGCATAGCTGCCAAGCTATCATAACATAAGCTGTGTTTCCTGGCTGTAAATGCTCTCTGTCAATGACAAGGTCTGCCCAGCTGGTGAAGATTTGCTCTGAAAGAGTGGGTTGGGGTTTTTTTGGTGTTTTGTTTTTTTTTTTTCCTCCTGTTTGTTACATGGATCTGTTCAGCTCTGATACTTCTGAGGTGCTATCTTCCCGTAAAAAATCATGGTCACATCACCTTTCAAGGGAGTAAATTCCCAGTCTCAGTGCCCATATAGGAGGAGGTCTTGCTGTTCCAGAAAATACTGATAATTAACTGTTCCTCACCAGTCTCCCTCTGAAATGTAACAAAGAGATTTGAGAAGATGTTTAGCTGCTCAGTTGTTGTCCAGATCTTATTGCTAGTCTTCAGAACTGCCTTGCCCTCTTCAAGCTTGGCAGAGGTTATTGCTGCCAGCTGTCAGGCATGGCTGCTTTGTAGCGACTTAAGAACTTCCGTGCCAAGGCCCTTCCTCTCTGCCACCCCTGCCCTGTCCCCCCCTTTCAAAAAGACATACCAGTGCTGTTGCCACTAAAGGCTGGGAAAAAAGCATTCTCCAGTAGTACTGCTACAAGAACGTCCGCTTTTCTGAATCTGAAGAAATGAGGTGGTTATTCTCTTCTAGCTCTCAGAAGTCTGAAGGTTGACATTTGTGCTTCCTCAGATTCAGAACAGTAATTCTCTGTATTCGGAATCTGTAGGTTAAGGGCTGCTTTCTGCCTTGACTTAATTGTGTATTCTCATTACGTTAACCAGCTTACTTGTAACATTAAATCCAGTATAGGCTAGAGCTGGACTATTAGGGAGTCTAGAAATTACATTTTTATTGTGGTTAGTTCAATGACTATGAATCTTAGCTTATTATTAAATAATAGTAATTCAGTAAGAAACATAAAAAATACAGGATAATGTTTGCACAGGTTTAAAATGTGTGTATTCTACGTAGATGTCTTTAAAGTGTACTTTTGCTGCCTAATCTTTCATCATTTTGAATTCTTTGCGATCTGAAATAAGACAATAGCAGTAGTCAGCTGTAGACTAATTCTGTAAATTCTGTTCACCCCAAATTCCCACTTATCTATGCTTGTTCCTTCTCCTTTGTGACACCTTCCATATTGAAGTTCTACTGATACTTCAGTCTTTCTTACAAAAAATTATGTAAGAAACTGTCTGCTTGCTTTTAATGACAGCTCAGCCTGATAACTACACAGAAGAAGAAAGCTGCTTCCCTGAAGGATCTGGAAAATATTTAAACACATATTGTTCATTCACACCACGTTGGAATTAAGAAGATTGCTGGAGAAACTTCATATTGGAGCATTAAAGTCAAATGCATAGCAAGGCTTGTAAAACTTAGATAAATATTTTATGGTTTATTCAGGTAAGAAAGGGGGTGGATAAAGGTACTGTATCTGTATGCATAGTAGATTGGAAGAAGACTGCAAAATGTTGTAATTAAAGTCCTTTAATGTAGCAGATGAAACAATCTGAATACAGTGCCGTGGCATATTGGTCTTTTTTGGTCTAAAAAACACCAGCTCCAACTATGATAGGATTGTGTACAGTGAATAGATAACATTATATTGAAATTCATGAACAGCTTTGCTCACATACAGTCGATACCTTTAATTTTTCTTTGTAGTGCATTAACTTGGGAACATTTTGAAGATCTTTTATGAATTGTAGTAAGACACTAATTACATCACGAGCATCAAATAATTGCTCTTTTTATGGCAGACGTGAGAGCTGCCAAATGCTCTCATTGCCTTCCAGTTTTAAGAACTGGGTTCAGTTTGTTCTGATGCCCCTGGGAAACAGTTAATAAATAAAATGCTGCTATGGATATTCATACAGCTTGTTTCTAAGGACTGTAATCTTTCTTCAGTCGTGTTTTTTCTTCTTAATTACTATTTTACAATTGTTCCTTGCTTTTCTGTTGATCTACTCTCTTGGTTTGTATGTGTCTGGGAACTTCAGTTCTCTATTACTTCCGTTTGCACAAAGCTGGTGAAGTCATCCAGCTTTTATGCATTTTGAAATAGCATGTTTGAATTTTGCAGATGCCAGTATGTGGGGAATCCTCTTGTGTACACTTTTTTCTTTGATAGCTGAGAAACTTCATATGTATCATTCTAAAATTAGAGCTGAACTCTGTTTTCTTTTTCAGCGTTTATTATAAACAATTGATAGGTATTAACTGATTTTTGAAGTGCTCCCATTTTGGATTTAAGTGACATAATTTCTTGTCCTTCCTTTTAAATGTGAAGAGCATCATTCTGGTTTATAACTTCTAAGTCGGTTGATGGATAATGCTTACCCAATGCTTGATGAAAACTGTTGTTTTGGACTGATAAACCCATACGTCTGTCACAGTGGATCTTCACCGTATTTGCATTTTAGAGGACAGACCTGGGTTGATCACCGCATGGAAGTAAGAGTTTGTGCCACCTCCTGAAAACCTGGCTCTTCAAGTAGAGCCTGCAAGATGGATGCAACCTCAAGAAAAAATTCTGCTTACTATTTCCTACAGTTTTACACGCTTGTTTACTAGTGCTTTCTCAGTTCGTTACACGCCTGTATCCATTACAATCTCTAATTTTACTAAAAGACTTCAAGAATTTTTCAAAGCAAGTGGATACATTGTCCAGAAGCTCCAAATGTCTGTTGCAGTGAAATTTCATCAGTCAACCGTGTATATGATACAGAGGGAGGTGAGTACCAAGCACCTTATTTTCATTTGCATAATGCACATCTGAGATGATGACAGACCACCTGGAAGATTTCATGTGAGCTATTAATCCCATTCACTCCTTGAAGAGAGGCTCTAGCTGTGAAGTGAAACCTGCAAAAAGGGCAGGTAAGTGTAAGTTTCTGAGCAACAGTACTTGTGTATTTGTTTCTTGAGGCACAGAAGGGCACCTGATTCATTCCCTTTTAATTATGGGTATATTCATTTCAACTTGTGGTGTAGATCTTGTGTAATGGTGATTTGCCAGAACATGAATTTCAATGATGACACAAGCACCTAATAGTAAAGTTAAGGGGCAACAGAGCAATTATGGCAGATGACATAGGAAAGAAAAAGCTTTCCTGCTTTCAAGTGTCTGCCTAATCCTCTGAGCAGCTAAAAATGGACCAAATCCTTCTGTCTGAATGACACAGGGAAGATGTCAAGCTAAGCTCGTCATCCTAACACCACCTCCTTTCATTTCCGTTTGGCTTCTGGTGGAGGCTGCTGGCATGTTCCTCACAAACTGGACTTTCAGAGGAAGGGCACGTGCTGAGGCAACTGAAATTTGAGGCTTGCTGGTGAGATAAGTTTTGCTCTTTCCCCGTGATACTAGATGATTGTTTCATGGAATTGAGCAGCAGGCTTTTCATCCATCTGGCTTGGGTCTTTTACATTTGTTTCTATCTGTATTTCTTACCACTTCCACTGAAAAGGTTTTGTTTCTCCTACCTTCCTTTCCTACCTCAACACCAGGTTTTGAGTGTTTTAAAGATTTTAAAGCGCTATTAATGCTTCCCATTGAGTAAAACTTTGTTCTTGACAATGTTTATTTCAGGAAAGTTTCTAGGTGATAGTTACTTCCATTCAACAGGTGAGAGAAACTGACTATGGAGGTAGTATGAGTTTCATTTTAGGTCTTCCTAAGAGCCCTGTACCTTCTGGCATAGGCAAGATCGTGAAAGATCTGTCACTGTAAGCTGCCCTCAGTTCTGACCCAGTCTTGCTTAGGTAACCCCAGCAATGCAGTGCCTTTCAGAAAGGCTGCTGTCAGTAAGATCTATAAAGCAGCTGCAAGAACCTCATTCAGACTTTTATTCACGCCTTGAAGAGCTTGTACCAGTAACTCTTCGGAGGGCCATCCTTTAATCTTCAGTCTTTGAAATATGTTTTCTTAAGGGATGCCACTCCCAGTTGCCCACAATGTGAATGAATGTGATACAAATTATTTACCCACAGCTGTCTTTCAAGATGAATTGCTAGATATATGCCTTCACGACCTTGTCCTTTTCTTGCTCTGCCCCACGTCCGTTCCATGTTTCTGCATCTTGAGTTTAGACGAAGCAAGAGGAAAGGAGTTACTGTGCCCTTCACACATTCTCTCCTAGGGCTCCTGCTAGAGCAGTAAACTGTGAGCATTGCTTGACTACAGGCAGTTCATAGTGTGAATATACATTCAGCGTACTTATCTTGAAGATCTACAAATAAGAAATCTCATGTTCCTCCTCCAGTGGAACATGCATGAAGATTATGGACTTTGGAAAAACATATCAACAAATGTAAACTATTTGAGGTAAGCAACATCTCTTCGAGGATCTCAAGGAAAAAGTATACAATTTTCTGTTGATGGGATAGGCACAGCTGTCAGTAACAAGACCCTATACTATCCCTCAAGAAAAAAACCCCAAACTTTCTCTTGCAACCGCAGTGTGCATTTTAATACCTGTAATAATCCAAATTAAATGCTTACTTTAACCATGGAAGTTGTTCAGATCGTTGCAGTGAAGTGTTTATGTAAAAACCCAAATAAAATAACTGCTGCAAATTCTAAAACGCTGCTGGCAAGGATACTGCAAAAATGTACAGCATTTATTCACATACAGACAAAAAGGCACAATTCTACTGAATATTTTAACAAAAAATACAGCTGTCTTCAACTAGGTCTTTATAAATACTTCAAAAAAGGGAGAAAATAAATACAGGATTGGGCCATGTAATATAAAATAGTCATCTCTACATATACTTTTTATTTCTATCTTTTTCTCTTCATGCACCTTTTTTAATTAATTTCAGCTGAATGGACACCAAAGCTAGGCACATAGTGAAAAATCTTCTGTACAAGGTTTTACAAATGTAATGACAATTTTCTCAGATTTCCAAAATTAAGATTTATACACGACACGTATAACCCTTCATTTAGCTTTGTGTGAGTTTATAACCTAACAAATGGCATTCCAGGCAACTTTACAGAAGTTCAACTAGCCTACAGTTTGACAGAACACACCGATCATAGTCAAAGATCTCTTGGTCAATCTGCACAAGGAAAGGTAATGCTTAAAAACAGAAATTCAGCAAATGGTTCTATCCCAATAAAATACAGGGGCGGGTTTGTATTGTCACTGCTGTACTTACGACACCTCTTCTGCTGAGCACTAAGCATGGGAGACAAAACTAACCTACAGAGCTGGTCATACTGCAGTCTTCTTACAGCTTTTTTGGTTTTGGTTCAGCTTAACTCGAAACATTAGAAAGCTTATTAACCTAAACGTCGGGGAGGAAAACAGATAAGGCATTAATTCTGCACAACGTTAGCATTCATAATAGTGCAAATTAACAAGGTACCTCTTCCAAACTGGTATGAGGTTAAATGTTTACTTAGAATCAAAATTTCGATTATTCCATTTATGGCTTGACAAACAATTCCCTATATGGTCATGAGCTTCTTTCTTACAGAAAATAGCGGTGCCTGTCTGGAAAACATTACTTATGTGGAGTAGAACTTACCTGCATTTACATTTTGTCTGTCTTGTTTGATCAAGTAAGTACTCTTCTTTTAACACATCCCCACGAGTGACTACGTAATTTTAGATTCACCAGTGCCCTGTTTGACTTTCACCTCTCGAAGTCATGAAGTTAATCTAACTTCTTGGGACCAGCAATGGTATTTTAAAAGTACACTGTGTATCTTACATAAAATTCCCCGTCTTCAACATCATCCCAAAAGGTATCAAAAGGTTAAGACTTCTGAGTTTTAAAAGAAATGCTAGGGATGCATTCTGTTGAAATAATTAATTAAGTGATAACTTGCATAGCAAGATAAGCCTCTTTTTTTTTTTCATTTCCCTTTTTTATTTTTTTTTTAATTGAATCCTCTGGAAGACTCAGTTATGACAGAGTTCTACTGTGTTTTAAATATTCCCTGCTCAAGAGGCAAGGATCTAACATTAAAAAGTGAGTGGATGTGATAACGGCAGGCTAGGAGTAGAAAGGGGGAGGGTGGGGAAGGGGATTCTTGATGCCTGTCTTTCTGTAACACATTGCTGCTTAAACTTTTTCACCAGTACATACCTGACTTACTTACATATATGCAGAATTCCAAAATTTACAGGCTCCTAACACTCCACTGTTATGTGTGCCCTCTCCTCGGTTCAAAACAGTATCCTAACGCTCTGTTAATATTATTATTGCTCATAGCTTACTAGTTATTGCCATTTGCAATTATTAAAAAAAGTACATAATCAGAATATGAGTTCCCTCTTCCATCAAATCTAGTCCAGAATAGAATGAAATATTTTTTCTTCATTTGACTGTAAAGAGCTAATCACAATTTATTGCCTTTCCATTTTACTCTATTTAAAAATATATATTCATGTCCATTTTAAAGCAACCTTTTAGTGTCATAAGCCTGGCTTTCCCAATACATACCATTAGTGCATATCTGGTGGGTTTTGGGAAATCCTGCTGACTAGTGCCTTAGAAATTTTTTTGTTTGAATTGTCATCACGCTCCCGGAGGCAGGTGACTGACTAAACGGTGACAGGTTATTCCACGGGGTGCCGTAACCCTGCCCCCTTTCTCAGAACTGAGGCATTTGAGCGTGTCCTCTGTGCTCGGGCTGAGGCTTTTCAAGCCGTTGCACTGTAAGGCAGGTGCAGCCCTGACCTTTCCCTTCCTCCTTCTCCAGTATAGCGTTATAATTAAATCTGGTCGTCTCGTAGATGTATTTACATGTAAACTCTGGAGCTTATGGAGGGTTCTGAGCTGCCGTCTATGCTCAAACTGAATGCAACAGAAAACATTCTGCAGAGAAAGACCTACCACCATCCAAGGAAAGTGGCCATTTGTAATGGGGTTTAGCAGTGCAGTACGGTTCAACAACCATCTTCAATTCAATACACACTAGTTAAATTAAGAGCTTGTGCTTTTCCAGAAGGCAGGGGAAGGGAGTAAAATTTTATCAGTGCTTTTTAGCTAAAAGGGTTGAATGCAGTCTACTTCCCTCTACCCACCCTAGCCCTAAAGGTCTTTGTGAGTTATTTTAGTGTTCATCGCGAATCCTGGTTTTAGTAGTGACGTCATTTCTCTGCTTACTCAGGAAAGCTGCAAATAAAGTAGATTCAAACTTCTCACAGAATTGAGGAGGGGACAAAAAAAACAGCTTTAAGTGCATGTAAACATGTTTACACAGCTCAGGAATAACAGGTTATCAATTTGTCAGTCTGTAGCCATGTCTAAGAACTCTCCTCTCTCACACCAATAAATAATGTGGAGTTGGCTTGTAGGCAGTGACTCTACTGACGACAGTGCTGACACCGTGTCCCTGTGTCCAGTCAGGATGCCAGGATGCTTCTCCTAATAATGTCCGTCCTTCTGCTGATAGCGCTGTTTGGACTGAGCCTCTGCTGCCTGCACTTGTTTTCAGCCACTTCAGTCTCCGAGTCGCTCATTTCGGCATCAGGGATGTACCCATCATTCTCGCTGTCAGGCTTTAGCTTGCTTTTTGCCCTGTCCTTGGGTGAAACTCTGCCCACGCCCAGGTAGGGGTAGCTGGAGTTCTGGCGGCAGGTCTCCTCCAGGCTCTCACCCTGCTGTTGCCTCTCCCCCTTCTTTGGAATTCGGAATCCGCCCCAGTTTTTCACTGGGCTCGTGGGTGTCGTAGGCACTTTAACTACTGTCTGATTAGAGTTTACTTTGACAAGACCCCCGTTGCATTTAGGCACTATATCCCTCCGCGTGCCAGGTGCTGACCTACCACTGGAGTGGTTCACAGCCCTTTTATTTTCCGATTGCCTCTGAGAGAGTTCTGTGGGTCTCAGTGGTTTGTGGTTGTGTTTAGAAGTCTTTTCCTTTAGTTCTGCCTTGATCACATCACACTGTGGACGATTGTCTCTTCTTTTTCTGTGGTCTGGTATAACTATGCCATTTTTCTGCTGTGCTGATGCAATCCGTGTTTCTGCAAAGGTCTTGTCAAAATTTAAAAAGCTACTAGGAGCTGCACCGCCTTCCCTTTGGCTGGGCTGCCTCAGCATGGATTTGCTGTCATTCCCAGGGCCGTTTCTTACTCTGTCTCTCTTGTGTGGTTTTTTCAAAGAGTGGGTTAGAGATGTGCCCATTTGTTTCCTGAAGAATGCAGAATGCCATTTCAAATCCTCGATCTTAGGGGCATTGGGGCCCAGAGATGGACTATTGAACAACACTGTGTTTTCCATTGAGGGGAATGAGGAAGGCACACCTAAACGTAAACAAATTAAGTTCAAGTCAAGCAATTCCATGTTTGGGTAAATACCGCTTTTGAATGTACCTATTTTAATTCTCTTCCTCATGGCTGACATGTTCTTCAGCATAAATGAGTATTTGGTTGCCTATCCAGCACCTCTGCATCCCAATTACATGGCTATATTGTGGTTTCACAACATACTGCTGGGGTACTTTGCTTTCCTGTAGCCGTGCTGCACCTAATTACACTTGTAGCAAGTAGAAATCCTAGCACTATTACATCTACCAAGACAGAGAGACTCCTCAGAGAGGGGGGGGAAAATAGCAACTGGCAAGTGAATCTGATTGATTCCCTCTAAAATATGGTTTATTAGTTACTGAATACTTTAAGGACACTCTAGTCAATGCAGGAACTTTGAAGGTATTCATCTTTCTGAGAAAAGACTACTGCCAATGAGATTGGGTGAAAAAAACATGATTTAAAACCAGAGTGCTACCTTTTCAAAATTCACTTCTTTAAACTGCCATCTATGATGCAAAGAAGCACATGCTAAACACTAATTTAGTATTAGCAGCACTAATAAACCACGGCCTTCCTAGGTACCATATGGCACTGGAACGTAAGTCATGGTCTCTCTGTCAGAAGGAGTCATTAAAGAATCACACCAGGAAGGATCTGAAGCAGCAAGCCATTCTGTGCCCCATGGATAAGAACACAGACTTAGCCATTTCTATAGCATTACCCACCATTAGAGCTACACAGAGCCTCATTTTTTCTTCCAATCTGCTGATGCATGGTGGACTACACAAGATTTTAATGAGAATAAATGACATCCTGTTTGTCCTTCAAAATTAGTCATTAGCCTGTAACCAAACCTCTCGATGCTTGTGCCTGTAGTCTTATGTGAAAAAGATATAACACTGAAGCATACCTGAAAGTCTTTCTTGTTCCAACTGCTTTGCGTAGATATTAAATATCTGTTCTTGAACTTTGCAAACAGATCTCTTGATTTTTTCCCTTCGGGTCACCATGTAAGTGAGATTCCTCACCTAGAAGACATCAAGTTGATGAGTTTTACAGGAATTGTGTTTCTATAATGTTGTCAATCCATGCTTTGACTTAATTCGGTTTAAGTACTATACACCATTTAAACAAGTTAGTAATGTATTTAAGTTTAATCTTCTCCAATACACTTCTTAGAAAAGAATCTTAAATACCATTTAATTACAGATTATTCAATCATATTTGGGAGGGCCACAGCACAGAAGTAACTTCTATGAACACCTGAATCACCCATATATATACAAAATCTAGAGAAATGCTGCAAATACTTAAATATACTCAGTATTAAATAGACTTGCACCATTTGCTTCTTATTGTTTCAGACATAACAGAAAATTATACTTAATTAAAAGCATGAAAACGTGGAGAGCAGTACGACTGATCATAATGAAGGCAGGCCACTCTATCCCTGCCATAGCACATGGTGGTAGCAGGGACTGGAAACAGTAACAAAATTATTATTAATTTTGACTATCTCAGGGGTTTTTTAGAAGAAAACTACAATTCTGCCCTTAAAATGTGACTGCCTAATGTAGACAGGTGTGTAAGTTTCACAACCACAACTCTCCTAGAGCTTCAAAGTCATTTCTTTCCAAGATGAGGGAATCTCAGAGAAGTGTATGTGTGTGTTCCCAAGGCTCCACTCTCCATTTAGTGGAGCTGCATACAGTATGGTGCCCAGTGGATTACAACCTTGTAGGCTGATCTCACAGCAGTTAAGAAGGAGACATTTAACAAGTATGACTGTTTTCGGTAAGGTCCTGCTCTATTAAAGGCTTCCAGTCCCAGGACAGGCAGTACTTTTAAGTACCTGTCATTACTCTGTGGATTTGAATTGAAGGGATTAGTCTAGCCTTGGTACGCTTTCTGAACAGTCCATGGCTGCCTGGTCTTTGCCTTGTCTGATCCTAGCTGTACCACAGATGCGCTATGTCCACAGAAATACCTGTTTCATTAGGTGAACTGGATGACGTGATTTCAAAAGATACTTCTAGATGGATGACGCTGGCACTAATGTCACTCATGATCAAGTCTACCTGACATTATCTTGGAGAAAAAAACTTAGACCCCTTTTTTTTTTTTTTCATCCAAGATAACTTGAATGTACAATCAGTGGGAACAAGAGAGTAGTAAAATATTAAAAATATTACTAGAATGATGTATCCTGTTTTGACATCACACTTGAAAATGGAAAGGATACATACAGAATAAGATCCAGAGAACACAGTGACAAACTCAACTTATTTAGCTGATCAAAGAGAAGATTAAAGGAAAGCTTGAGTACACAGAACAGAAACAAAAGATACTAGGTAACAGCTAGCTCACCGAGCTAGAGAACTGTCATGGGCTGGAAGTTGAAAACGAAAAAAAACTTCAAAAGAAAAACTGCAGTGATTCATTAGAAGAGTAATTAGCCATCAGGATCCTCTGCAAAGGATACAGCAGATGTATGAGCACCTGCTGTCCTGATTTAAAGATTAAATGGTATTCTGGAAGAAAGACTGTAGTTCACCCACAGGTTACTGAGACTGAGGAACCCTCCTGAGCCAGGTTCCGTACGTGGCCTACACGAGCCATACGCTGTATGAACATGAAAAACTAAAATAATTTCAGTACTTTCTGGCTCTAACATATCTTAAACTCTACTAGTTAACCCCCCAAAAAAAACAAAAAGGAAGGAATTCAGGTCATTACAGTATCAGATGTAATTAAGATAAAACACCGAACTGATCCTACTGAACTGTTCTTTAAACATTGAAAACCTAATTGAATGGAATTACCACACACCTCCCAAACTTATATAGAGATAGCCCAGTGAAAGGTCATCCTACTATGCTGTGTCAATGAAAAACAGATCTGCTGCAAATCAAGCTAAGTTTCATAATCTTTTCCTTCTTGTGCACCACGTGAAAGGAGCACAGAAAGCCCTTAAAGGCTAAAAAAGCTCCAGCTGGGGATTGCAGTACAGTCCACAGCCATCAGCGTTAACCAGTAAAAAAGCAGAAGCAGAAGTACAAGAATCCAGTTATAAGGAGACTGGATGCTACAAGCCAAGACCCACTGGCCCTGTGAACTAACCCTCTTATTTGAAACGGCTAATTGTGTGCTCTGTAGAAGTTTAGTGTTAACAGTCTTTTCTGACAACACAACTTTGAGATAAGATGCAGCATGGAGCGCCTGCATGCAAGGGCAACAACTGAGAGCGCAGTTTTGGCTAATGAAGAGCAGCACACCTCGCACAAGTGCAGACAATGTCATGGCTTACCCGCTCTAGATCCTGCCGGAGGTGTGTGAAGAGCTGCAATCTTCTGAACAGAACATCCTGTTCCCGTTTAGCCAGATTGTCCTCTTCATCCTTCTTTGGGGTAATCAAAGGCTTATTGAAGTTGGCTTTTCTCTTCAGCTTCCAGTATTGGTACAGGAATGCCACCGGCTCCTCGGGCAGCCGCAGCGCTTTAGCCACTTCCAAAGACTCAACGAACGTGTAGAACTCATCCTCCAGTTGCTGGAGCTTTTGTTTGCGGAGGCTGACTCTGTGGGCCTCCTCCTGGTTTTGAGCCATGCTGTGGAAAGGGTCCATGTGGGCAGGAAGAGAGCTGTCCTGAATCCCATTCCCGTTCTCCTGGGCTGGCCTTTCATTGAAAGTCTCATCATCCGCTTTCTTGGTGGAGCTGTGCTTGGGACAGTACGACTTAAATTTCACCTCGTCGTTCTCTGCCAGTATGGTCTTCATTTCCAAGCCACGGTCAAACGCACAGGTGACATGAAAGGCTGTTCTGCAGTTCTTCACTGAACACTACAGAAATTAAATTAAAATTAATCAAATATAAATTTAAGAAGCCACACTGCCTAAAACTATTCAAGCAGCCATGACTGGCTGTTACCTGTTACTGCGCTCTGCTTCTAAGCTGCATGTACTTTCTTTCTCTTTTTAATTAGGTTTACGATTTAGTGCTTTCAGGCCAGGCAATGATCAAGTGGCCCAGGGGGACAGGAGTGGTTAACCCCCCCCAGCCCAATCAAGCTGTTCAATAACCAGCAAATCCACAAGAGGAGCGTTCTTCCCGTCACCGGAGCCCTCACGTAAGGCAGTGTTACACAAAGGAAAACGTTCCCCCTTTGACTGTGCCAGCGTGAGAGAGGCAAAAACATCTCAGTGGCTCCAGGCCAGTCTGATACTTTTAATTAAAAGTCTTTCCCAGCACCTGGACCCATGGTACCCAAAAGGCCTCGACTGAGGGGAAATATTTTTTTTCCTGTTATCCCAATTTTGTAACGTCAAATATTAAATCACTGTCAATCACTACTTCACTGACTACAGCCTGTACTTCACCTGGCAGATGAGAACAGGAAATTCAATTTTTTGTCATTTTTGTTCCCTCCCAGTGAACCCAACCGTCATGGAGTGATGGGCGCTAGTTCAGCTGATTTAGCACTTAATTATATATAACTTCCTCTTGCAAAATGCTGTCATAGCTATTGCCAGCCACAAACTGAAAGGTTTAAATATATACGTATGTATATACACACACGCATACATATGCATTTGTATCAACTCACACCTCTGCCTCCAGTGAAAAGAATTTAAAGTGGAAATAAGCATTAGTGCTATGAACTAGGAGGAAACAAAACTATGCTTAACCCAAGTCACCTAAGCTTAAAGAGAAATGCATTGCACTGGGATATTTATACAGTACTTTGTAAAGAAGCCAAATATCTTTCTCCTCTGGGTTTTCCTGCTCAGGTTGACTCAGCAGCCAGATGGCATATAATGGTATGACAGAGTTTAAACTGCAGAAGTTTCAAATGAACATTCTTTAATAAAATCAACATATAAAAGGAATTAAAAAATACCAAGGCATCTTTTGCCCTTTCCTCTCTTACTAATGGGGCAAAAGCAGCCCAACGGGAACACCAGACAGTACAGAAGAGTACTTTAGCCATGGTTTCCAAGCTGCTGTCATTTAGAATAATTAGCTGTTAGTGTGGCTAATGTTTTATTGGGAGAAGAGAGGAAAGCCTGTCTCATCGGAAGGAAATCTGCTGAACCTGGGAGATTATGCAGTCTTGTTTTTTCCCAGCTTACTGCAGCTGCTCTCTGCCCAGCCTGACGCACACTTCCAGCTGCCGGCTTTCCTAATTGTTGTGCACATCTCACAACATCTCTGGAGGATGTCTCTCTCTCAGTTCCTCCAGTTAATGCTACTTCCTTTCTATTACAGTGGCTTTGTATAGTATTAGTCTCTGCTGGATAAAATTTCACAACACAAATTAAGTATTTCTCACTGTTAGCTTAATGATACTAAGATTTACACAACTATAAAATGTCAGGCAAAACAGTAATTTTTTGTCTCTCCCCCACAATTTCAAATGTAGAACTGTCTGAAGTGGCAGCCGTTGGGCCTGCAAGTCATCCTATAAGGGGATGTTGTTACTAGAAGGGGAGAGGTAGGATCAGAAGAAATATAGAAGGACACCCCCTTCTCCCCTGCACGCTAACATACATAAATACTCAAGCGTTCAACTTAAACTACTATAAGTTACCCCTCAGAACAGGTCTGGAGAATGGACAAAACAGTTTCAACTACATAGCAGCAGCCAAGAGGAAGGGGACAGCTCTGCAAGGAGGGATTACGATTGCAAATTTATATGCTGTGGACAGATTTATTTTCTCCACTTAACGTTTACTATTTTATACATTCCTTAAATGGAAATGGACTGATAGGTTTCACTGGAACTACTGCTGCATTGCTGTTTTACAACTTTTTCTGGCAACCTCATCAAATGACTTAGAGCAGAGAAAAAAAGGAAATGGATAAAACCTAATTTTTAAAAAAGTGTAGGGCTTTAGAAATTTCTGTGTCTTAATGCTGGTCTTACCATCATGGATGCCGTAACATTAGGCTAGCCACCAGAAAGAGCTCGGCCTCTTCAGACTTCTTATGAGACAGTAATACCTTCCTATCTGTCTCAGGGAGCTTTATAAGGATCGTTTTGCTGAAGTACACGAAGCACTTTGAAGGTGAATACATATACCACAGTACTAAGCTGCATTTTATTTTCCTTTTCTACACAATCACAACATCGCTCCATGTGGGTGGTGACCCATTTGTTCTCAAGTAAAGTAGATCAAGCTTGTGTCTCAGGAAACCAAGTATCTCCTCTTTCAAAAATTTGGGGCTTGGTAGTGTGTTTTCTCAGTCTTTCTAGATTTTAAAATTGTTCTTAAAATGATTATTTAACATTCCTGAGTGATTTTCCACTGTAAAGGATATGCAAGTGCTGTACAGCTAACAACCCAATATAAATCTGCACGTGAAACCACACTGCCCAGTCAGCAATGCTCTGGTGCACATCAATTCGGTTATTTAACAGCGACAATTACACACAGGCTATGGTGAGAAAGGCTGAACCCAAATCCAACTGAAACTCCAGAGAGATTTTCAGAAGTATGCAATGAGACAGATTGGCACTGGCCCAAGTCTGTGAGTGGTTGGTATGAAACAAATGGCTTTATGGTGCTGGCTTTATAGTTTAATTATTTACTGCATACAGAAATCATTCTTTTTTGAATTATAAAGACTAGACATTTCTTTTGATTCTGCTCCATCTTGCTGGTTTGGGCAGTCATGATCCCTGAGCTCAAGTGAGTACCAGATGTCAGAACGAGAACGTGTGCTGTTTCTACAGCAATGTGAACTGGGAAACCCACACCCAGAAGGGTTTCCCCCCCCCTCTTAGAAACAACAAGAGCTCCAGAATCTACCCACAACCAATGGAGGAAATGGGGCTCATTTCCACAGCTTGTGGCTTGCTTGAATCTCCAGGTGGACCAGTCAATCAATCTGTTTCTTTCCTACTGCTCAAAAAGCCTAATATTGAGCGATCAGATATTCTCCTCGGCAACTTAAAAGCTGGACCAACAATAAAACAGTTACAGAAAAAATAGTTATAGCCAAAACACTCCAATGTTAAGTAGCACCTAAAATTAGAAATTCAAAGCTACAACTAGCTTTATCATGAAAGTGAAAGTGTTCACTTCCACTGACTTCACCAAGAGCTGGGCATGCTCATCACCTTAAAAATTCAGGTTGTTACTGGAAATACTCAACTCCCACTGAGGTATCCAACTTGTCTTAGAAGTCGCTAAATAGCAGATAGGTTTCAGCACAGAAGATTTCAGCATTCAAGCTTCATTTTTTTATGCGGTACATCACAGAAACATAGGGTTTTTCCTCTACTTAACAACATTTAAGTTTTATTTCAGTGTACTAATAAACGTATTAGCATATCTACAAATTAGGAAGTCTTATGGGATGACCTGGCTATTATTAAAATTTTACTAGAAAGTAAGAGCATACTAACATTTCAAAGTACTTTGTGTGCAATAAAGTCCATAGTAACAAACAGGAAATCAAAGGTTGTTTACTGCAGATCCACATTTTGTGTATCTACTAAAAGCTGACAAAGCAAAACACACGGAAATTTGTGCCATTAAATTACCTGTATAGATGCTCCAACTTTCTCATTACAAAGGCTGCACACCAGTGCCCATCTACTGCTGGGAATGTGAGAAACCTTTGTAATGGGCTCCATTTTTTCTGGGCTTCCAATGCTCACCTAAGAGAAAAAGGTTAAAAACCACAGAGTGACTATTACACTGTTAACTGAAAAGGCAAACAATTTTATCAAAGAAATCAAATGCCGTGTGTGCGTATGCAAAATTAGCATGTTCCAAGTTCCTCTGTTTCTAAGGAACTCAAAAAATTAGAATTCCTTTTTTAAAAAATCCTCACTGCATGAACAAAACAGCTTCAAGGTGAAGCCCTCCAAGTTAAAATGATCATACAGGATGAGTATTTTGATTATGAGAACCCACACTAATTCTCACTGTCACATCCAAACTTTCCTGATTCACCTTTAATGTTCCGTTTACAAAATAAAATGGTACTTTGTCTGCTTTTTAAATGAGCTTTGCCAGCAGCAAAGGCCTAATTTTTTGAGGCCTAGTTTTGGTTGACCAAGGTAATTACTTTCTTTATAAATGATGCTTCATCCTGCCAGACTTTACACCTAATGGAAAATCTTTTATACTGTCTTCCTAAAAATTACCATGTATGTGCTACACACAGTGTAGCAACACGCACTGGGTTGAAGAATTTTTTTAACAGATTTCTTCTTTCTCAGAATCACTGCAGCCTTGAACTCCCAGAGGATGGGCACCTACCTCTGGAATCCACAAAGCACAGCTAACGTGGACCCACTTGGTGCCACTCCGGGTTGGCTTCATGGCGCCACCCTTCTTGGGACACAGCAAACACTTGGGCTGAACACCAAGTGCGCACGTCCTGCACAGCCAGCTGCCTTCCGGCACCTTCAGGATCCCGTAACACGCCTGTATTCCCATTTACAGAAAAGGGAAAAAAGAAACAACATGCATTTCTGTTACTTTTTAGCTGTTTACACATAGCCTCTCACAACTCTCAAAATGTTCTTTATGGAATTTCTAAAACTATAGAAACATTAGCTTGTGGAGGAACTCATAAACTTGGCCAACCACATTACCCATTCATTGCCCAAAAAGATCTTTCAGTGAAAGCAGCAGAAGTCATGACCAGCTGTTATGCAAAGAACCACTGCCCACTTCAGCTGGGAAAATGAAGAATGTGTTTACCAGACCAAAGAACAAGGGGACTCCCAACAGACAACCCTACCAGTAGTGAGCTAGGATGAAGTTCAGTATCACCAAGACTACAACTAACAGGAACTGGACTGTATTTAATTCAAAAGGCAAGAATGACAAATTCAAGAGCTCTGCTGTGCAAAACTCAAATGTTATTCCAAAGCACTGGGGTTTGCTTCTTATTCAGAGGGAAAAGTCCAGAACAGCACCTAATTAAGATCACTTTTTTCAGAAGATTACATCTTTATGGAGACCTCCATCCAACTTACTGTCAGTTTTAACCCTCTTAAGTTTCAGATTTGATGAGATCAGAGAACTGCTACAGGTCTAAAAACGTCCACTTTACTCTGAGTATCTTGCAAGATAGCCATCTGTACCTTACAGCTGTCACAGGCATTTTTCTTTACCATACAAATGCATTTCAGTAACACATGCAAGAAAACGCCATTCTTGCTCATCAGACAACACAGCTTTCTGAACGCTGAATGACAAAGTAAACTTCTTAAAGTTGGGAAGGAAGGACAGGCTGATAGGAAAGCATCTGCCACAGTAAGAAGCATCCACAAAAACAGGCTAAAATTTTATCCCATGCTAAGACGACTTATTAACTGCCACAGAAAGGTGGCACATAATAGTGCTTCATTAGCTCAGCTCAAGTCAGTAGATTATCAATTAAATTAAAAGGACTGTAATAAATCCTACCTGTGTCCCTACTGATTGCCTGAAAGTTCTTTTTTCCTCTCCCTTCTGAGCCGAAGCTGCTCATACTAAAGGTGTGTTAGCCCCAGAAGTGCAGAGAAAAAGAATATAGCAAGAGAAGTGACCAGGTGAGAATGTACAACAATACACACGTGTATGTTTTGGGGAAGCTGTTCCTCACCTTGTAACTTCCTCCACACAGACACAGTACCACTTTTAACCCTCTCCGCATGACATTTCTAGAATTACATGTAACAATCCTCTTTCTCAATTACATAATTCCTGAATTCATCCTAGCACTGAATGGTGAATTCTGCAAGAACTTAACAGATCAATGTCTGTCACTGGAAGAAATCCAACCTGTTACGTGTAATGGTTTGGAAAAGTTTCTGTCACCACCCCTACACTCCCCTACTGTGCCCTGGCTGCCATACCTGGTGCACACAAATATTGCATTTGTCACAAAACACCATTTCATTGCCATCTTCTCCATCTGGAGACTGACAGACGTCACAGACAACATCTTCATCATATTCAATTCCAAGTCCTTCTTCCGTCTCAATCGCATGGTTCATGTTATCATAGCATCGTTGTTCAAACTCCTCTATGACCCTTTCCATCGTGTACTCGTCCAGCTCAGGCATCCCTGGGAAAAAGGAGTTGTTACTTATGTAAAGGAAAGAGTGGAAACCCCCACCACACACAACTCCAGCTTCTTTTTTAACAGCTGAGTAGATACAGCCGACCCCCACACGTACACAGGTCATTCCGAGACAATCATGCCTATTTCAGCATAAACTAGGGAAACTTAAAAGAAAAAGTCAAAGAAGTCTTATAACTGTATTAAACTAATAGAAGTGGAGTATCCAAATCAATCTTTCAAAATCCTGAGAAAAACTTTCTTAAACTAATTTTGTCTTCCTGGTCTTGTTCTCATTTCTCCTTCTGGGACAGCACTGTTTAAGGCTTTTGCTCCAATTTTGCAACCCAGATGTTGACTCTGGTGAAAGATTTAAGAGTGTTTTGAACCAAAAGTGATGGGGGTAGCAGGGGAAATCAATGACAAAATCTGCTATGATACCTGTAGCAAACTTGCAGCTTCTAACAACAGTTGATTTTTTACATCTAATCTGGGATTTGGTCTCTTCAAACAGCATCCATCAGAAAATTATTCATGACACCACAGCTACAGGCTGATTACATTATAGTATTCTCTAATTCAAATTTGTTAATTATATTAAATTACTATTACAGACCTGAAAAAATATCTATCATAGAAACAGCAAGAAAAATATCAAAAAAAGAGCACAGTGCTTCCCGTTCTGGCTTCCATCTCTCGCTTGCTGTGACAATGAGCTGGCTGTAATACTTCCAAGTTGGTACTACACCAACCTTTACCACAAAATCATGCCACATGATCACCTGTGAAATCAAGAAAGCTATGGTGCTGCAAAGCATCGCTTTCCTCTTCTGAAGTCAGTTTAGCACAAGAATTTCCATATACTTGTATCACTATAATGAAGCGTAGGCTAAGGATATCCTGCTTTTGGTCTAATTCCCAATACCTAACATTTACTATGATATACAGAAGACGGCAACCTCATGATATATGTTTTAACAAGAAAATCCTTCCTTTGGCTCTCCCTGTGAATAACTGAGCCACAAATTCCACAAAACAAAGAAGAAAAAATCCCTCTCTAGCTCCCCCAGATCAGAAGACAAACAGTCTACAAAAGTACTTCCAGCTTCCCTTACTGACAGGTAAACCCTTGCATCCCATACTACTTAAACTGAGCAGCTGAAAGGGAGCAAGAGGGAACATCCAAAATCCTGCTGATGAAAGACACTGAATTTTGCCCTGGAGCCCAGATATACGGCACTGGCAAAGCAGATGATAGCAGGTTTTAGACCAGTTTGCAACTAAATTCTAACCTCATGACTGCTATCACTTTATAAAAACCCCTTAGAGATATGTCATTGACTGTGCATTTATAAGGGTTAAAAAAGAAGGGAATCAAGGGGCTGTGGCTTCGGTTCAAATGTTAACATTCATTCTTTTAAAGATAGAATATGCATTTTCAGTACCTGAAGCACCCTAACAGGTATCAAAGAAAACACGGGGAATTCATAGCTGCAGGAAACCGTAAAGGAAGTGCTACAGCTGCAGATCAGGAAATATTTCACTTTTCAAATGCCCATTAACACTATCTGTAGAGTGCAATGTCTGATAGAGCACCCAGGTACATATTTCAAGACCTGCAAGGTACTGCCTGGTACTGACAAGAGCATTTCCTTCTCTCTGCGTACAGCAAAACTGAGTGGATAAAGATTTGCAGCCAACAAACTACAAGAAACTACACCAGAACACAACATGGAAGATCAGATCTGTAAAATTCTAGCTGTTCCGTGTTTTGTGTGCAATGCGTACTTTTGAAGGTTATGCTGGTGCAGCAGGATGGCAACCACGGGGCTTCGTGCACGGGTACAAAGCTGCACAATGAAGAGCCCCTTGTGCGCTTCATCACTAATGCTATTCACACCCCAGTGTAACACTGTGATAACTCTCCTCTGGTTTTGGCAAAAGACAGACAGACACAAGGGATTATCTACATTGGGTAGACAGAGATCAATGACAAATCATAAAATCTATTTTTAATTTTTCTTTGAAGAAAGCCTGGGATTTGCTGCTGCTGTTTTCCTGAAGATAACTGGAAAGGTAACCTAAACTCTTGAGCTGTTTTGAAATCGTATAAGCCCGACACTAAACCTGAGCAGGCCTGACTTGAGATCTAGAAAAAAGGCTTGGGTAAGAGACCAAGTCAAGGTTGGGTCATCTGTTTCTTCCATATGTGGGTTTAAAAAGGAGAAATCTTTAAAGATTTATAAATGGTCAATTTGTGGTTTACCAAGTCTTCAGCCATGCCACATATGGGCTACAGCCAGGTAAAACCCATATGACTACACTGTAACCCAAAGCAGGGAACTGCCACAATGCTAAAACAAAAATCAACAGTGTTCACCAACATGTCCAAACCTCTTCTAGCTGGCACAGCCTCTAAACAATGTGCTAAAAGTTCTGTGCTGTCTTACATCCTCTTCAATTCCATTGAAATCCCCTTCTGAAGCATACACCTTACCAGAGAAATGTTCCTGTTCTTGCCCTGCTCCCCTGCCCCTTCCCACACACAATCCACCCTGTAGAAAAGGGAACAGTTGGTCCCCTTGTGACAGCTCCTCTTCCTGCTCCAGAACTGGAGCACACCATCACATTGGGGAGGGTCCTCCAATAAATCACTGCAGGAATTCCTTACTGTCTCATTCCCTGCACAGTTCAGCTGGCATAGGTTCCCTAAACCTCCTGAGACTCCTTGTCTACCTTCTTTGCACTGAACACCACCAGCTAAAAAGATGATATGAATGTGTGACACAGAAATAAACAAATAAATAAAAGGACTAACAGGAAAAACTACTTGAATGGTCTATCTGATGTTCTCTTCAAGGACCATGATGGCAAAATGGGAACTTTTGTGAGAATTCCCTCGTGAAATGGAAAGCAGCAGAGAAAAAAAACAAGCAGCCAGATTCTGACCTGGTCTGAGCAGATTCAACTCAGCAGTTATGAAAGCATATCTCTTCAGGCTTAATCACATCAGGTCTGGTTTCCCATGGCTACCCCAACTCATATGATTACTATCTCTTCATACCTCAATCATCTCTTCCCACTGCTGCCCTCCCTAAAATTATTCTTAAGATTGCCAGCTTTAAAAAAAAAAAAAAAAAAAAAAAAAAAAAAGGCAACAAAACCACACTCATTGCTCACCCATTTCTTTGAATTCTTCATTGGCAAGTTGCAGCCATGCTACGTCCACATCATTGAGATCGTAGCGACACACGCTGTCTGCTAATGTTCGAATGTCAACATAGCCCAGCTCTGGAGGCTCCGAACCTGAAGAAACAATATACTTCCTGGGACGGGTAAAGGTGACAGCTTTCGTCTCAGACACAATCCTGAAACAGAGACAGACATCAAGTATGCTGGGTTGCTGAGAGACTTGTTTCTAGAGCATTCAAAATGCCTCTTTCTAAGTGACTAACAATCATCAGCAATCATCTAACCACCTAAGCAAACATCTGGCACCACAAAGAAAGCAGTACAGTGCACTTTCATAATGGATTAGCAGTATTATAAGAAATTAATTGGAGTTGTCTAGAAACCCAATTCATTACCAGAATTCTAAATAAAATGAAAAGATTAGAAGACAGAGCTGTGCCTACTCTTACCTGAAATTCACACGTGTTTAAAGCTAGAGTAGGAACACTATTTATGTAGTGATGGCTGCCATATACACAGATGTTGAACTAAAAGACTTTTTTTTTAAATCAATCTCTTTAGCTAATACCAAGATCAAGAAAATTAAAGGAAAAAAAAACCAACAGTATTTCCTACTACATTTGAAGTTTTCTTTCTTACAGTATGTGCCTTCTGAATTATTTTTTTTGGTGTGTTTGTATGTAGCTACGGAATTGCCACTTTTGTGAAATTCAGAAGACCTTTCCACAGAGAATCAGTACTTTGCACTAGGTTCACCTTCACTTACCCAAGCAGATCCAAGCTCTGGCACCCTGGGTCTGCACTTCCTCTTGTGCAATCACTAATGTCACGCTGGGCCAAGCGCAAATATGAAACGGCTGCTACTGAAACTACCTTCTCTTAGGTTTTGGAGGCTCCAGCTGGCCAACAACCAACCGTGAAAGCGTATTTTAGCTACAAGCCAACTGGAGTTTTGTTCAACCACAGGCACTGGTTCAGGAAACGGTAAAGTACCTACAGCACATAACTTGTTCTAGGTCAGATTCCTGCAATGCCGCAACTTTGCAAAACCAGGAGCTAGGGGCAAAACCACCCAATTCACAAAGGACAGCAGTCATTCTACCAGCAAGCTGCTGACTTGCCTCCAAACACCAAGATAACTGTGTCAGTCCTCATACAGCACAGTTCTCTCAGTAGAGGACACGGCACTTTCTCTTAGTTAACTGTACACACTGAAATTCAGATTGGATGAAACCCACTACACGATGTAACGCTGGTGCAACAGGCCACACTGCCAAATGACTGCCTCCTGCAGCACCACTGTTGATGACTTTTTGGTACTCTAGTGCTACAAGGGAGGAGATAGCACCACTCCATGTGGACACAAGTTTCTGCTGGGAACAGCCTATGCCACACAACAAGCAGGGCATCCTCCACCCTATTTTGCCCCCATCTGAGGTCCAACGTGTTAACTCCTCCTCCTGATCTGCTGCTACTGTATCTGCACACATAGGTCTCAGTAAATCCTCTACCTATTTCAGTCTCCTGCACAGCCCTAAATCTTCCCCTTATGTAGCTTATTTCAGACAACAATCAGAAATGGTGGGCAAGAGCCAAATGCTGAATTTGGGGCTTCTGAGGTGCAGAAGGGGACTGTGGAAGACTACGAACCTGAATGACCTTGCCAGCCTAACTACACTGCCCGAACTGTTCCTGGTCATATGGCACAGTATTAAAATATTACAGACTACTACTACATCTCACAGAGAATTTACTTTAAACTGGGCACTGCTCTCTGAATCTTCTGTAACGTAAATTCTTTCCCGAGTACCTCTCCATGCGGAAATCATAACGTCTGGACAGCACCCTGCACGTGCTGGCTAAAAACCACTGTAGTGGCACAGGAGAAATAAGCACAGGTAGTCTGGCTTCAAAACCAACCACCTTCATCTCTTTATTTCTGTGATAGAAAGAAGAAAAAAAAAAAGCAACACTTACTACATACCAAAAAACACGTTAAACTGAATTACCCATCTGACTGCATGCTTACACTGAATCACCACACAGACTTGCTCCTTTCCCCACCCTTCTGAACCTACTCTAGCTGCCGACCGGTTGCTACAAGGCCAAAACCTTTTATTGCCTATTAAGTACCTCATTAGCATCAGCTGTCTGTACTGTATTCTCCTTCTGTTCTACACCAGCTACTATTTGACTATTGCTGATGCAATTTACAGAACATGTTCCTCCCCTCCCAAAGTTAGGCACAGAACAGTTCCAGCACTCCAGCACCACCACTCCAGAGCTCTCCAAGTGTTCTGTGAGGGAGCAAACAGGATAATAATCAGGCATCAGAGGGCCACTGGTCACAGCAGGTGCTCACCAGTAGAATCATACAAGATAGCTCAGCAACTAAAAAAGAGTGGTGCCTTCTGTGGTGATACTGACAACTACACAGAATCACAGAATCACAGAGTTATCAGAGTTGGAAGGGACCTCTAGAGATCATCTAGTCCAACTCTCCTGCTAAAGCAGGATTGCCTAGAGCACATTACTCAGGACTGCATCCAGGCCGGTCTTGAAAATCTCCAGGGAAGGGGACTCCACCACCTCCCTGGGCAGCCTGTTCCAGTGCTCTGTCACCCTCACCGTAAAGAACTGTTTCCGTGTATTTGAACGGAACTTCCTGTGTTCTAACTTGTGCCCATTGCCCCTCGTCCTGTCTCTTGGAACCAATGAAAAGAGCCTGGCTCCATCCTTCTTCAACCCACCCTTTAGATACTTGTATGCCATAATAAGGTCTCCCCTCAGCCTTCTCTTCCCCAGGCTAAAGAGTCCCAGCTCTCTCAGCCTTTCCTCATAAGGGAGGTGCTCCAAGCCCTTAATCATCTTAGTTGCCCTTCGCTGGACTCGCTCCAGCAGTTCCCTGTCCCTCTTGAACTGGGGAGCCCAAAACTGGACACAGTATTCCAGTTGTGGCCTCACCAGTGAGGTGAGGCCACAGGTGCCTTCTTTCCCTCTCTCCTTTAATATCTCACATTTGGAGCAACATCTCTGTTGGCCACTGGCAGAGAAAAGCTCTCTCCAAAGTGAGTACCTGGATCTGATATAGCCACCAAAACACCTCCTTGAAAGACAGGAGGTGGTAATCCCATGGAAGGTCTCCCTCTGCTAAAGTCGACAGGTCTCCTGGCCCTCCTGCAGCCTTGGGAGATGCTCAAAAGAGAAAGCAGTACGGAAAAGATAATGCGAGCGCACAGGTACAATATGCATGCATTTACACAGGGACTGAGTGAGGTCAATGTGGAGCAGGCTATGAGCACTGCAGGGAAACAGTATGCTCCCATGTTCTAAACTGCACAGCAGAGAGGAAAATGCCAATTTCTCCTTTGAGCTCCAGGTCCAATCCTTCACAAGGAGAAAGAAGGAAAGGGTTTACCTGATGTGTGGGTAAGTTACTCATTGTACAGACCTAGTGGAGCTGTGCAGTGGTCTGCAGGTTGCTGCACAGAACACAAAAAGTGCTAACAAACATTCCTGTAGTCCCCCTACTCCAAGGTTAAAGCTGGCAGATGCAGACCTAATAGAAGCAGTGTAGCGTTACCCAGAATTTTCCGCTGTATATCAGAGATTGGGCTGTTCTGGCCCCACCAGCACTGATGGGTCATTTGGTAATGCCTTACGAGCCAGCCTGGACTTACGCAAAGAGCTCTAGTATGATTAAATGGCAATGATCCATGTTCTTCTCACTTTCTCCAATCCAATCCCAACTAAGCATAAAATAGATAGATAGGCTGCAGTGCGCTCCTGCCCTTACAAGTATACTGTTTAATTTGAAACAGAAAACATTATCTAAGTGTAACAAGCACGGTAAGGAAAATAAGGGCTTCTTGGAGAAGAGCTAGAAAATCTCACATTAATGTATTTAGTTACATGCGCATCTGGATGGTTCTTAAAACAGCTGAAACGTTGTACAACAAACAATTTCCTAAGTTAGTAAATGAAACAACCAAAAAAATAACATGAAACAAAAATAAACGCTATGTTTCCTCTAGCCCTTAAATCTGGCTTCTCACTGTTCCTTGAAAGGAACCTATGGCTTGGAACTAAGCACAAGAAGCATCAGACAAGGGCTCTCCCAGCAATGCTGAGTGAGGTCAAGTCTGAGCTTAAAAATAGAAGCTATTTTTAAGGTTCTGTCATCACACTCCATCCTAATGCCAAAAATTATTATCTGACATTCGTATTTCAACACACAGGCAGAACTGGCCTGACTCTTGATATCTCCGACCATTCAAAAAGCTGAGGCAGGTTGCTCTTCGTCTGTAAGAACCAAGACCTTTCTAGCTAGACACTGTGGAATAAAGCTGAAGAAGCCAAGGCAATGTAGACATAAGCTGCTAGCATAAATGTACGTGTATTTTGTTTACATTCCTCCAAAGTATACCTGGCTACTGGTTCTGGGATGGTCCCTGGGCTAACTGGCACCTGAACTCCCTTTTCCCACTCCTGCCTCCAGGGGTCTGCCAGCACATAGTATTCATCAGGGTTCAGCTGGAAGGAGTCATGTAACTTCATGGCAGTGATCAGGTCCGTTCTGAACACCTGCAAAGAGAGTGACCGAGAGAGAAAAATAGAGACACTGACATTTGATATTTACACTCTATGATTCACAGCTTCAGGGTAACCATGGAGTACAGTGTGTAACAAGGTCACTGTATCAACAGTGAACTAACCCAGCCCACTGCAGGACAGAAGTTGAGCTTCATCATAGAGAAAGGGGTGGCTGAAAGTGCAAATACTGACAGAATTACTTCCAGCTAACTCCACTAACACGTCCTGGTGCTCCCCCTGCACTGCAGACATGATGCTAAAAGGTGCTACCCACTTTTACCTCCGTTTTGGCTGCAATAAAAGCTGCAGGAGCGTTGCGTCTTAAAACAGCAGCACAAGGAAGACTCATTTTTGCTCCAAGGCTTTTGGTTTTTTTTTAAATTATTGGAGCTCTGACTAATCCAAAGACAATCTAGAAATTCCCTGTGGTAGAAATCAAGGCGTGACTCTACCATGACCAGCCGCAAGAGGAAATTCTAAGGAGATGACTCTTTATGCAAGTATTTAAAATAATAACCCAAAAGATGAAATAAAATAAGGCCCAAACTGGAATTCTGGTGACAGCTCCACGTTCAGCACAGGTGCTTGTTATTCGATCAGCTACAGACACCTCTGCATCATAGCTGAAATTTTCCTTTGCCTTTGCAAAGGCATCCACCTCTAAAATATGCAGGATGTTTGGCAACTTTTGGGTTAGCAGCAATAAACAAGCAGCAATGCTGTCTGCAACAAGCTATAGAATGAAAGAAAAAGCGATTCACTCTCGTAGCAGGCGTGTTGTGGTACGGTTGTGGCAGTTTCAGCCCGGTTTCCCACTGCCTGTCTGGGCTGCAGAAAGCAAAGGGTGCTATTACAGGCATCAGAACTGCAAGCCCGCACTTGTTTACACGTCTTCCAGCTCTCCCCACCCTGCTCTCCCTGCAAGGCTGTAGACTACAGCAACTGCACTCAGCACTCCTCACCTCCACAACCACAAATTTTTAACTACTCAATGCCACATTCAAAGGAAAGGGTTAAAAAGCAACCAAGTGACAGAAAATAAGCACAACCAGGACAAGAAAAAGGTAAGTAACATCTTAAGAAAAGTTCTCCTGCAGACTTCTCGGTTTGTGGCAGACAGAGTCAACAACCACCCAGCCACACGTTGCAGAGTTACAAAGGAAAAGACAAATTAGCTGGACAGTGCTCTTAGATACTCTTATGGGGCTGCTAATGGGGCAAAGTACACAACCTGCCAGTCTCCTACCCAGTCCCAAACCAATGGCAACATTGGCTGGTTTACGTTAGCTCCAGCCAACTGTTGCACATGGCTGAGGAAGACCAGATTTATACAGAGTACTAATTAGGCAGGCCTCCCCAGGACAGCCGCTTCTGTCATACACTATTCACACACCTGAAATCTCAATAGATTCCCTATGATTTGGGGGAAGTATTTTAGCAAAACAGTGAACCTGATGGTTTATTATACTTCTGAGAATATTTCAACATGTGATTTGCCTTACCACACTGCACATCTTGAAACCCCTCCTCCCGCCCAACACATACATACTATCCCACTTCTGTCTCAGTATGTTTCCGTTTCCATTCTGGTTTTGTCACAAAAATAGCATAAAATCATGACGTTTTTCTTAACACTTGTCTTGACATGTTCAGAAAAACTGCCAACATTAAAAAATGAAGAATAATATTACCATAGGAAGGAAGGGGCGAATGCAGGTAATGAAATATAATGAAATGTTTTAAACAATCAAATTACAAGTCCTGTGAGGCTCCAATCAAGAAATGAAAAATACGCCACAAAGTAAACTGGCTCACAAAACAAACAAGCACAGCTGGCCAGGGGGCTCTGCACTTCGAAGTGATTTGAATTAAAGCCATCAAATGTCAAATGAAAAGAAGACTGAAAATATAAAATGGTATGCAAAACTTGCTCAATCTGAGAGCCAAAGTAACTCAGCCTCTCAGATGCATTTTTCGCAAAACTCCCTCAAAAGCAAAGCTAATGCAGCACCTGACAGCCAAGAAACTCTTTCCCAGGCCAGTGGCCCTGTGACACCATTCTTTCTGCTCTAATTTCTGATGCAATCAGACTGCCCCGAGCAAAGCAGAGCTTACAGAAGTGCTGGCTCTCAGAAGCACTGAACACTTCAAAGCTGAAGGGTGAAACCCTGGCCACGCTGAAGTCAATGGGAATTTTGCCACCAACTTCAATGAGACCAGGATTTCACCCGGGGAGTTTAGCAAGTGTCACTTTTCTGCCAGCACGCTTATCATCAGAACACTGTGCTGTGGCGAGCAGAGACAATGCAAACGGAGGGAGGGAGAGAGGGAAAAGGCTGTGGCACAGAGCTAAAGGGAAGTATATGAGAAGTACATCCAGGCTGAGAAAACAAGAGAGAACAGCACAAAACTGCAAAGATTCTGACAACAAATGCAAGGAAAGGGAGAAGAAAAAACAGAAGCACACAAAACCCAGCAAGGTTCGTAATTATCTCAGATTATTTCTTGATAGCCTTTCCTGAGGTAGTTCTCAAAACTGGGTCTAAGGGCTACTTCTAAGGGATGTACAAAAGATAACTAAGGAAACCAAGCCTCTCACCAGCAAGAATAAATTTACCAGGGGTCTCCACATTCACACACACCCCCAAAAAAATAAAAGGGGTCTTTAACAGCCAACAATCAAAAAGAAGATTGGAAAACACCAGTACTAGGTGTAGTTCACACTGAACAATGAATGGGATTCTTCTTGTGAAAACTCTTCCCTGGGACTTAGGTATACTATCATGGGGGAGATTAATAAAGAATGTTTTTTCTCAACATCAATCACTCACTAATGCATGAGAAATACATGTATTGAGCAAGTACGTTAAATGAAGAAATTCCATTTCCCAAAGCTAATGCTTTCTTTGCAGCCTCTACAAAGTCCGCAGTGTAGTATTTGCCTGAAGATAGGGAGATTCATCAAGAATATTTCCAAAGAACTGGATCACTTTTATGTGTTACTAAGAGTTGATCCACCCTGGGAAGTTCAAAGATTTACATCTCCCTTGATACGATGTCCTCAAAGCACTACGCAAGACAGAACTGTCAGGAAGCAGATTTCTAGTTTCACAAGCACTTTAACAAAGATCACATACCATGACCCAATGCCAACTATGGAATAAATGCACCTAATTTAAATGTTCACAAATTAAGCTACAAATAAACCCTGATGCCTAAAATACTAGAAGACTCTGCAGCTATGTTGAATGGGTGTCAGACTATAACAAAATTCACAGATAGAAATTAGTGGCTGTGCCAACAGCTGAACTCCCTAACCTCCTGGCAAACAGGAAAAAAAAAAAAAGGGGGGGGGGGTGAGGGGGGGGGGGGTGCCAGCTACAATGTAGCAAAAAGAAAAGAAAATGTAAATCAGAAGAAATCGATCCATTACCAGGAACATGTATATGGCTTTATATCTGATAGATGTAAGAAAATGCAAATCAAATTCCAGAAATACCTCAGAAGGTTTTCGATCTTCATGTCTGGAACACGAATTCCTCCGATGTCGAGATCTGGAATGCTGGGACCAGGTGGACAGACCTAGGATACAGAAATGATCATTTGCAGACACTGCTGCCATCTATCAATAAAAGCCTTTGCTCTCTCCGCACACCCAAGGCGGTCAAGTGACTTCCGTGGGACTATATGAGTAAGGCAAGCCAGAGGCAGGCTTCTCCGACAAACCTCTAAAAGACTCTTTTAAAATGAACCAGAAAATAAAAGTTACTTGGTCGTAAATTTCTGTGATTACTCTTTTGCTTTTGTTTTGCTTGTGATTTTCTACTGATACATATATATATTGGCTGCACTGCGTTTATCGGCCTTCCACCCAGCATTTGAAGAGAGCTACCTCGTAACATGCTTCCCCCTGAGCGTCAATAAACCACTTTCTGCAGATTAATAACTGACCAGGAGGTCTGCTGATAGCCTGAGATGTACTCTTTGAAGCTAATGTATTGATGTCCTACATATCTCTATCGGTCACCCAAATTTTACCAGAGCAAGCCTTTTCAAAATGAAGCGCGCTGCCACACACACAGAGTGGAGCCCAGAGCAGAGCCCACAAAACAAGCTGTTGACTCTTCTCTTGAGCAAATCTCTCAGCACGGTTGTACGCTTTTTGTCTGCATACTTATTCATTACATTCCAGAGAAATTATACCTTTTTGTCTTGAAACCTTTTGACAGAGTCTCTGTCAGCTTTCAGAAATATTGTAACAGAAGAAAAGGAAAAAGAGAAAGAATCTACACTCCACTGACAAGGTAGTACTTTGACACCAGAGTATATTATACCTGTGCAAATCAATTAATTTTAATTCAGTAAGATTTACTGGTACGGCAGGTATTTTCCACTGCCAACTACACAGCAGTAATGAAAAAAAAGCCAATAAATCCTTACGGGCTGGAGAGATGAAGAACTTGTAATAAGGTCTGTATGATAGGGAAGCTAGGACCTACATGTTGAACACTAAAGGATGAACACAGATTTTGCAACTCTGGTTATTTAACTGTAGACAGATATGACAGACCCAATGCAAAAGCCTTCCCACACTGCTCATTTCTTTCCTGCCTGTGAGCATAGATGCTAGGAGTAAAAAGCGTAAGGCTACAGTCCATAAGAGCAACATCACATCATCCAGCAGAAACCTCTTGGGGATCAGAAAGCACTGTTCAAAACCAGATTGCATAGGATGGGATAAGTTCTCTATTAAAAACAAACATCATTTTCAAAGACAACTGACTATCCGAGACTTTGATTGGAAAGATAGGACTGAGTAACAAGTCAACAGTAGAATTTGTTGTGTTGTAGTTATGCTTTTGTCTTCTCTTTTCAATTAGAAATACATTAAGTAGTCTGCCCCAATAAAAACCACTCCGTAACAAAGCAATGAATAACAGACATTATGCAGAACCTGCATAGTGGTCAAAATTGAAGCAAGATACGCAGCAAACAGCTAAAAATCTTCTCTTCTGAGGTAAGAATCCAGAAAAGATTATTTCAGGTAAATGTTAGTGTTTTTATATAAAAGATGATGATTTGAAAGGTTTTTAAAAAGTCATGGGCGCTTTTCCTAAGCCCCTCTGTTTTACAATTATAATTTTCTAGTTCTATGACAGGGGAAAAAAGAAAAGGAAAAAAGGAAAAAAGTGACCAACTGCCATTTACTAACATGTGTGGAAAGCCAGATTCCCAGTATCTTCTAACTACTGTTCCATTTAAATGTTCTCTTGAAAACTAAAGAAAAAACACAAGCAGCAGTCTAAACTCCTGAGAATCCTATCAGCCCGTACCCAAACTCAACCTAAAAAAGGCAGAGGGCAATAAATGAAATCACTCAAAGTGTCAGATACATAGCTAAAATTCATGACAGAAAATTTTTTTCCTGCAATATAGCAATATAAATACTAACATTTTAACATTCAGAGAGATGTGTTTTCTTCAATCAATACTTCACTAGAAAACCTAGGCCACATACATACCTACACAGATTAGTGTTCGGTTCTTGCAGGTTCTGATGTTTTCCATTGGCAAGACATTAATATCTGACCAGCTATCTGCCACTGAGGTATTCAGCTAGTTACACCACTGCACCCACTGCACCAGCAAGTCAGACACTTTGAAATTTCCCATTTATTTGTAGATCTGAGTGTTTAATGCACTGTTGGACCTGGGGAAAGGAGCCTGCATACCAGATAAGGAATTAAGAACAACAAGATGTATTGGCAAATTGGTGGTTGATTCTGAAGTTTCTGTGGAAGAAGAGCTGGTGAGTCTGGAGGCTTTAATACAGTTATTCCCAAATAATGCATGCATCTGGCAAAATTAGAGCAGTAGCACCATGATGTACTTCTGGATCCTTACCCATGTGTTTTAATTCAGCTCTGATGACAACTTGTCATAAACTGAAGACAAGTAAGAAAGCATATGGGCATATAGGCTTCTTTTTTTTTTTTAATGTTAATATTAAAAGATGGATTTCTAGGTCTCTCATGCCACAGAGAAATTACAAAGGTGAGGAGTAAAATAATCCCTACCATATCTTCCACCTCCATTTCCTTACTGTGTCATTTGCAGATGCTACACATCAAAACAGTGCCTTAAATGTGTACTTCTATTTTAGACACAGTCCATGTACACAAGGCTTAGACCCCTGGATTAACTAACTATTCCACGCAACATGAAAGGTCAACTTTTAGCACCAAAACTACAGAATCATCATTTAAAACTACTTTTTTAAGGCTCTACATGAAAGTACACTACATAAAATTTCCATGCATAAGGGACAACTGAAATGCAGCCAGCCTTCCTCAGGATATATTATAATGAGTATTTTTTCCATGCTAACTAACCTCCTACAATGAATACGGGAAGTAATAGTTTCTTACATAGTTTTGTAATAGCTGTTTCCTTGCACATAAAATTGGTGAATGCACAGTGAAAACACACCATGTTTTTAGTAAGTTACTGAAGAGACTGTTGTATTTTTCTGTGCAATGTAAACTGACTGTACATAATACTAGGAGAAAAAGGTGGAAAAATTTCTCATGGGACTGAGATTTTACTACCCACTAAGATCTCTAACTGTAGCTAACAGGTGACCTTTGGCAAGGGCTTCACTTCAATAGGGACAACACTTACTCGCTGAATAAACAAAACCCGACCTATAAGACATGCATTCACAGATTCAAACAACCACCACCACTTCGACACAGAAATGCAAGAAATTATGGTAAAATATCCAGCCCATAACAGTATTAAATTTAACTGCTTCTGAAATCTCAAGTAAGTTTCAACTCTGCTTCCATTAAAGTTAATGGCAAAATATCACTGCCTTTAACAGTGCCAAGACCAGGTGACTGAATTACCCAAAGCTGCTTTCATTAATAAGCAATCCACCCACTCCAAGTATACCAATAAAAGTGCAGGAGGAAAATGAAGGATGTTATTTGTCTTTTAAGCATCCTTTCCATATTTTCATACCTAATCCAGAAGAGTGACCTTACTAAAAGAAAAAGTTCACAGGCAATTACAGCTAATTCAGTGATTAACGAGCTGATTTTTACGTCTAAATACATGAAGTAAGAACCATTCCTGGATTATACAGAAGGAACACTCTACCGTGGTCAAAACATAGGACTCAAAACAGCTCTTATATACTACAAACCTAATGGAGTTATTTTAGAAAGATTCCAGACACTTTTCACCAAAATTATCCTCTTGCATTAAGTATGCAAAATTACTACATTCATTAACAGTTTTCTGAATACTAGCCTTCATCCCAAACTGGATTAGGATCACCAAGACTAGAAAAACAATTAAAGCTCAAGACAGAGTTAAACCCAGTTTTGGTAAAATAAAATAATAATAATAATAATAATAATAATAATAATAATAATAATAACCACATCAGGGAAGTCTGAATCACTGGGATTTGGAAAATGTAAAACTTTTGTAACATAACATTATATACCTCATGGGAGAAATGAGTTCTACAGCAGATGGAAAATAATGGAGATGTTAAGAGAGCCCATGCTACCAAAAGTCATGTGAATAAGAAAAATACACAACTCCAAAGCATAAAGCTAAACAAACACATCCAAAACATGCATCATTATTATCGCTAAACATCACAGATAAAATGTGTCTTATTAAGTGCCCATCCTGTTACAGGATTGTGCAAGTTAAGGATGAACATAGTAGCCCAGCTAACATCATCATGCCAGGAGATACACTAAGACCATTCCAATTCTTTTGTAGAATCATAGAATGGTTTAGGTTGGAAGGGACCTTAAAGATCATCTAGTTCCAACTCCCCTGCCGTGGGCAGGGACACCTTTCACAAGACCAGGTTGCTCAAAGCCCCATCCAACCTGGCCTTGAACACTTCCAGGGATGGGGCATCCACACCTTCCCCGGACAATTTGTTCTAGTGCCTTACCACCCTCAGAGTGAAATTTTTTTTCCTAATATCTATTCTAAATCTACCCTCTTCCAGTTATAGTTAGGATCCTTTCAGATGGCTTAGGTGTTCATATGTTTTAAAAGTTTTTCATCGCTAAGAAAAATGGGAGGAGGATTATACTCTTACTACTACATGTCTGTTTTCCCTTTGCATTTATCCACCTACAGACAAAAAGCAAAAAGAAATCCCAAACCACTAACGAGGTGTAATTCACAGCAAGAGAGGCAAACCTCTAACACACGACTGGTGCTGGAAAGGCAACTCCTAAGACTCAAGTAGGAAAACTTTCTGTTCCCCTAGGCTATTATATACACCTTACCCTGTAAATACAGTATTTTTATAATACCGCTGCAGGGTGTATATAACACATCCACCTCCTGATAGTAAAAGAAAGCAACCAAGGAGCGTGAATTCTTTTTACATTATTTGTGAAGGACACACTTCCCAAAAGGAAAAACATAACCAATTTTAACTGTGTCAATTTATTAAATGATCTGTCAAGAATATGTTTTGATTCCAAAAAAAGCCCATCAAAACAGGAAATTCCTTGGGACCAATAAAGCAATTCAAGCCCTCGGGGAATTCTACCCCACAACTAATACACTACTCAGCATGAGCAGAAAAGGCTCAGCTATTATGTATCATGCACAAGGCTGTTGTAAAGCCACCTGCAAGGCACCCAGCTGTGTCCCTGGAGAACTACCTGCTGCTACAGCCTCTGAACACTTCAAAGCCTCAGATCGCCCGGCATCTGAAAGCACTTCTCCCACCATAAATACACTCCTGCTACACCATTACACCAGGCAGCACAACAGAGCAAAACATCCCCGACACGAATGTATGTCTGGCTGTCACTTCTGCTTAACACTGGCATTTCCAGCTGCCTATACTGTTCCTCAACTCACTCTGAGACCAACTAGGTGTTGCTGCCAACACTCTGTCAGAAAGATCTGCAGCCTGAAGAAAAAACATAGATGCTCAGAGTCTCCCTATTTGCTGCCTGGCCCACAACTCTCCACATTAAGGCTTTATGTCACTTAGACATAATTCCACATGTCTAGACCCAAATTCCAGCACAAATAAAACAGAAGCAGACTATTCTAAGGCAGTTTTCCATTATGTTAGGTATAGAAAAGAGCTGGCTATGCAGAAGTCTTCAGGCCCTATCCCAGAGAAAGCAGCATGTATGCAAACACAACCTACGACATCGTTTCACATAGCCAAATTCCCCTTCTCGTGTTTCTGTTGCTGGAAAATTTGACCATCTATCTTCCTTATCTTTATACAATAGTGTATTATTATATGATAATCTCATTCAAGATCAAACCAGAAAAAGCAATGGCCTTTTATTGCTTGTCAACACCAATTCTACTCAAAATTTAGTGTCATTTGACAACTACCCAACTGCAGCTGCTGAACAACGCGTGGATCCATACAATCTCTGCAGTGCTTTTTGACAACACTACACAGTTGGTCAGTATCAGAAACACATAACAAAAAGCCTTTGCAGCTCACTGCCACTGTAATTGAATACAAGTTCCGTCCTATGATCCCTTTTCTCAGTAACACACATTTGAGTTTTATAATCTCAAAGAACACACCCATAACCATGCACAGGCACATGACACTCTACTAACAATGAAGAATTCCTAGACCCCACCTTATTTTTTATCACAAGATCCAAGTGCCATTCTAACTCCCTAGCCCAAGGCTTCCCACTGCAGCAATGCTTTACCATAAGAGTACAAAAGGTTTTAGCACAAGTTTAATACAGCTTATCAAAGTCAATTGGAGCACCTCCCAAGCTAGCATTCATAGGTTGATAACAGGATGTTGTCAGGCCTTAGAACTCCAGTGAAGTTAGGTGTACTCAATATTAACAGTCTTGTAAAGAAAAATGTACTTCTCCAAAAATGACAGTGATGATTATGTGGTGACCCTTCCTCAGATGTGATATCCTATCAGCCCAGGTAAGTCGTTCAAATCACTCTTCCAGAGTACTCTGAAGCGTAACAACTTCACCAAAAGTCACCCTGCCCCAGCGAGCCTAACCTTCAGGCAAGATGCTAGCTCTGACCATCTGTCATCACTCCAAATGCCACAACCCTTGTTCAAAAGCATAGCAGTGACCACTGAACTTGCTGCTTTGCCCAAATTCTAGCACTGTAACTACGTTACATTCTGTTGGTTAATCACAAACCTTCACCTACTAGCGAGTTCAACCAAAAACCGAAAAGCATTCACTTCCTTTTCATAAAATGCTGCACAGCATTAGATGCACTGCTAAGTAATTGCCACATTTCAGGCCAGCAGCGGCTGCAATTCTTCAGTAAATGAGGTACACACCTCAGGTTATGTACTCAGCAACCTTTGCGAAGGCACTCTGGGATCCATCTCAAACACAACAGGAATCCACTGGGATGACAAGCCCTTTCTAAATCTAAGATCCCCATCATTCAGTCAGAACACTGGATATTAGCAAAATATGTTTAACTTTAAAATAACATTTGTTTAGCAATGGTAGAATAAGGGTCCATCTAAATTACAGAACTATATTCCATAATCCCTAAGTATTAAATCTTTCATTTCTCGGAACGGATGTGAAACCTTGTAAATCTTAAGAAGCATTTTTCATCTGCAAGTGTCTTCAGTTCTTCTCACAGACACTCTGTACGTAGGAGTATGATAAATTGATAACCCCTCCAAGAATAAATGAAGAGGCATCGTGGGAGCAAGTAAAGTGTGAAGAAAATAATGCTCTGAATTCCTTGCTCATGGAAAACAGTGACCGAACTGTCTTTGACATCAAGGAGGGCCTGGATTTCACCCAAGCTCCCTACAATACAACTGCCTGAGCTTCAGCTCTTGTCTCAAACACAATCTTGTCCACATGTCCAAGCAATTTGTGTAAAAGGAATGCCCCGAGGCTATAAATGGAAACTACTCCACTGCACAACTTTATCTCACCAGGAAACAAAGCACATGGAATATTCAGCACAAACCACCTTTGTAGATTTATAGACCAATGAGGCTAAAAAGTCAGGTCAAACACTGAGCAGGAAAGATAAAACAGCTTCAGTATCTCATTTCATTACAGTGAGACCTGGAACCACAAAGAGGAGGTTTTTATGCAATGAAGGAGTAAGCTGAAATACAATGTAACAAAAATTGCTTAAAAATGACCAATGACCTAGCCAGCCACGCAGAAAACAGGAACGTAATTGAGTTTGAGGTAAACATCACTAATTTACTTAATAATACAGGTTTTGAAGAAGACCGCATGTACATCACAAGGCTTTTATGACGGGCCTGGCTAGTATTAATGCCTATTATAGTTGCTGTTATACATTATCTGGAAAGAGACAGAAATTAACAAGCTGCCAGATGACAAAAAAAAGGATTACTTGGAGCTGCCAATAATCTTAAACCCTTCCCCAAGCCTCTCCCAATATCATTCCTCTGAATTTAGACAAAAGTTCAAAATCCGTTCATAACTATGCCTGCAGCCATTTTTCATTCAATTGTATTTCACAGATAAAATGTTCAAAAGTGACCCATAATTTCAGAAAACGAAATCTCTGAGAACACACTCGGATATTCAGGGACTGCTGTGCACAACTTTCACTGACACCTCTTGCTCAGTGCTTCAATTATACTATTTTGTCCTCTGTCTAAATGAGGAACTTTGATTTTAAGGGTGATTTTAAGCTCAATAATTTTTAGTAGTTACACTGAAGGACACAAAATAAACACCTTTTGGGGCTTGAAGTCTGTACTTAGCTTTCGTGAAAGAATCAAGTCAGAGGGCAAAAAAGAAGTGATGAGAAAAGCAAAGGTTCTGTGTTTAGGCTGCAAGGCTTTAAAATACTGCAAATAATATATAACCACCCACACTAAAGTATCTTGTGTAAGTTAGTAACTACATGTATGTACTGCAGCCATGTTGTTAAGCGTTTTTCTCTTCTGTATTTCACCCCTAAATGAATATGATTCTCACTCCTTTCATCTCACACAAGGAGAGCACCTTTTTCTTTCTCTGAACTACAGATGCTTGTATCTTCAGTATAACACATTTTTAGTGCTTGGGGTATGAGGTTTGTTTCTGTGACTACCAAGGAAACTGATTCAGTTCAGTAATCTAATGGAAAACAATCTTTGTGTCTTCATTTATTTTTTTTTTAGATAAATTCCATTATTAGTATCATTATTATTATATCATTATTATTACCTTATAAATATTCAGGTTCCTGAGTTCCATAAAATAAAATGTGTACTTCTTCATGCCAAAATACTTTCTAGGTGGCACTAGTCTACATGCTGGAGTCTACCCCAGACAAGCACCATCATTCAGGTCACTCCAACAACATTTATCCAGTGACATTCATGATGAATCCGAGATGCCTGATCACACAGTCTACTAAGGCACTGTATGAAAACTCAACTTCAGAACTGAAGAACCTAACAGTTGGAGGCCAAATCCTCACCTTGGGAGATGAGGGAGAGCAGCGCTGAGCTCTAAGATGAAGAATAGAATTCACTTATGATGGGAATGCAAGAAGCGCACTTGGAGGGTCAAGAAGTGCCGCTGACTGAAGGGAAGCAGATGTTTGGCAACAGGATTCCAACTAAGTGTTGATTAAAATTTCAACTTTTCAATTAGAAGACAGCTGTTTGAAGTGCTCAGAATAGTCTATTTAATTGTTTTCTGCCTCTGGAAACTCTGAGAAGGAAAAATAGCTAAAGAAGAACTTAGTCTCCAACGCAGAGCCCAGAAATGCACAGAAATTTTTACCTTTTATTTTTTTAGGCAATAAAATTTGCTTACTCTTCTAACACTAGTATCAGTACAGTGAATCAGAAATACTACTGATAAAGTAATAATACAGAAATTAACATAGTGAGAGTAATCAGTAGTTCTAGTAAAGACAAGAAATGATTAAACAAAGGTGAAATCTGTAAGGGGAGATGCCTGATATTCAAACACAGCTGCAAGAACTACTGGTATCTCCTGTAACAGGCAAACTGGAGAAAAAGGGCCTGATCATCAGACATAGTTCTCAGGGAAGTGTGAATGACAAAACGCCTTGGAGATGCTGACCCTACATTAATTGTTATCTCAGCTTCTGATTATTAACCCTTCATCTTTTTGAACATGGGTATAGTAATAGAATGAATATGCAGGAACCTGTATCTGAATTTGACCAGTAACTTCACAAGAAGAAATAAACCTAACCAAGTCAAGAAAAAAAGAAGTGTAATGAAAGGGAAGCGGTACGTATTTCAAATAACAGGCGAAAATATTTTTAAAATATCACTGCCTTTTGCCATGTAATTTATTTAACAAATAGTTATTCATATTAATTAGGCTTTAAAATAGAGAGATCATAAAAGGGCAGGGGGTTGTTTTTCTTTTCCTCACTCATTTTCTTAAATCTTGATCTATGGTACAGACAAAAATACAGTTTTTTGGAAAATGTAATGTCGACAGCTCTATTCCAGATAGTTATATATCAAATGACATTACAAACAAGCATCATAATCAGCAACAGATCAGTCAACTGTATCTATTTCAGAACTTCAATTCCAAGATTAACTGCTTCATATTTTATTTGGTAAAGCCTGTAACACAAGGTACATGAAGGGATCAAAGAGTAAAAAAGAACAGATAAGACAGTGAAAATAAGCACAATTATCAAAATGAAACACTATTATATAAAGCTGGTAGGGAATGAAAAAAGGGTAAAGCAAAATTCTAATGAAAGGCATCACATTCGCTGCTACTTGTCTATTTTACAAGTAAAAACACATTTTCGTTTTGGGGAAGTACACGTCAGCTTTAAGGAAATACACAGACTTCAATTTTTATAACTCCAAGTAAACTTCTAATCAAGAAAAAACAGGTATGATTCAGGATTTTTTTTCTTCAAAAACCCCCCAACTGCAGGTAGTTTTCCAAAAACATGCCAAATTCCACACCTCTTTAACAGATTTTACTCCTTATTTGGACTAACTCCTAATCATTTTGCTAGTCCTCACCGCCTCCAATCCTTTTACCACTCCTGCATTTCAGCAATAGCTTGCCTACGGTTGTTTTAAGATGCAGATTTAGCCATACCTGAGCAGACTCCCAGGCAGCACAGACACACCTAAGAAATACGTATGCAGGTGAAGCAGCCACCTATGCAGGGCCACAGAGCAGCACAGGGCTACGTTCTCAGAGTAGAGCTTTCAAAAGCACCTGGAAAACCTCCCTGATCATTTTCTGTTACATTTCAGACTGAAGTCTCACAAAAGACTTCGGATTTGAAGATGTGCACCCAGATAGATCAAATTAAAACCAGGAAAATCTCTCTGACAACTGGCTAAGCTGCACTATTGTCAAGTACAATCAACTTGCTTGTTTGGGCAAATAAAACACCTTGGCACATTTCCCAAATTGCCCTCACTGCCCCCCCCGCCTTTTTTTTTTTCTGCTTAAATGAAAGATTAGCAATCCCTGGAATCCAAACACAAGAGAGATATATACCATACAGATCTCAGTGTTAGCTATGTCAGTAAAAATGTAAAAAATACATTCTATATCCAATTTACTAATTTACTGAATTCCAATTCTTGAAACTTATTCCTCAAATAAGATAATCTTCAAACAAAGGAACAACTTTTATGCACCATCAATCTTTTCTACTGAAGTTTGAAGCAAGATACTTTTCCATTGCATAGAAGTATGAGAACCCTGAAGCAAATTTAAAATCCTAATGCAAACTTCTACTAAATACTAAGCTGTGGACAACACTAGCAGATATCTCCATGCAAGTTCTGTCTTTGTAATGATAAATTACGCTGCTTGCAAAGATTTTAAAGACAACCAACTTTTTCTCTTCTTTTATCTTATTAACTAACACTGTATAGTCAACACACTGGGGGGGATCCTGAATCTGTCCACCTGTGCTCAGAATAACTGACTTCAAAACTAGATCCTTATAACAGACATTTCTACCAGTCCACCCAATATGCAAAATGCCTCTGTCACATAAAACGCTGCATTAAAACATGTTTTCAAACTCATAACCTACTGCACTTTACAACAAAGGAGCACTTACTGCCATTGTCGTCAGAATCCTCACTGCTGCTAGGAAGCCGACGTCGTTTCATGATCTCCACGGGAAACAGCAGGCAGCCTGCAAAGCAATGAGACAGCACTTAACCCAAGATAATAATACACAGTCATCAAGTTGTGTTTCTGATGGCATTTGAGGATTTACAGCACACAAAGGAAAACAAACAAATTTAAACAGCATCTGAAATATGAACACTGAGTATCTCAAGGATGCTTAATTAGGCAGTCATCATACGAGCAGGTGAACAAAACTGGAGAGTATCAATGACAATCCCACCAACGCTTTCACCCTAAAACAAAAACATATTTTGTTCTGAGAGGTCTTAAAATCACTAAATATCTGCAGTCAATGTGCTTAACTTCCCCTGCCCATTCTGACACTAGATTTGCAATACAATAACATTCTTACTGCTTGTGTAAATATTTATTTGGCTAATATGTTTTTGGAACCATTTTATTCCTGTTTCAAGTGCCAGATTTACAAAATCAAAGATTAAAGTCATCCACTTTATATATATAAAAAAAGAAACATCAGAAGTAGCAAGCCAAGTTCTCTCAGATTAACTAAAGATATACCATCTATGCCCTGCAAGGCACCACCCTCTAAGGTAAGAGAGTTACTTCCTCCTGCAGGCACATTTCTAGTGCCATGCCTAACACTAACTTTTCTTCAGGAATCAGACCACCAATTGATTACGCAGAAGCTCCTCCAAACTGCCAGACTTCTAGCAATATTGCGTTCAACCGCACGTGAACCAGTGATGTAAAGGCAAAAGTTCCTTATCTTTTTAACTGCTATTTACAGGGCGCTGGTTTTCTCGCATGTATTCCCTGTGGAATGAAACCAAACTCAGAAAAATTAAGGAAGCTGTAAATAGCTAGTCAGCATTTACATGTAAAAAGCTATTAAAAAGTCTAAGTTGAAGAGCAGAAAAAACATGACAGGACAAGCGCAGAAAGGCATATCCACCGTAAGTTAAACTGACAAGGACTCTAGATGCACATCAAATCCCCTGAGTCTTTGCTTACCACATATCAATCGTGATATCAACAAGATCTGGGTGTTCTGCTAGCAGCAAAACCCTCATACATACCTCTGGGGCACAGATTTCAAAATCAGATGCCAAAATACTTTCTTGCTTCTAGGTAGGTGCAGAGAATCTAACCTCCTCATTTTCATGTGAGTTGGGATTTCCTAAAAACCTTTCAGCAAAACTCTTCATTGACCCTCCCGTATACAGTTGTTTACTACAACTTTATTCACTGAGAACATGTCTCATTGTAATAAACTCAATAAGGGTTTCTCAACTTTTATAAAACTAATTCCCAAAATGAGGAAACTCAAAAAGCCTAACCAAAGCCTAGCACCATTTCCAAAAAAGCACAAAAATATCTTCTCTTCCAAAAGTGATTCATATAAAAAGAAATAAGCATTTTTTGAGGGAATTCATTTTATCATCACTAGCAAACCACAACCAACTCAACCTCAGACTCTATTTTACACTTCCAGTGAACTTAATGTAAGAGTCCAACCATAGCAAGATTCCCTCCTTTTTCATATCATACATGCAAACAGGGGGAAGCCTCCCTCCCAGAGTGGGATTTAACATGGCTGCCCTTGAAACATGTAACAGTTTAGAGCCGCAAACTTTGTTCACTAAAGGTAGAGAGAAGCCGAACAGTTCACTTCACTAAGACTTTTTTCCAGCATATCATAGAGTAAAAGTTCACATACAATGTCTGATGTTAGAGAATAAAGAACCATAAATGACAACCTCTTATAGTGCTAGAATTCTCTTTGAAGCAGACCAGAACTTTTTATGTATGGCAGATGGAAATGCTGCCAATGAATAAATACACAGACCAGCCTAGACCATCAAAACCATCTGAATACAGAGCTGGTATAAATGTGGCAGATCCAGAGCCAAGTTCTGATATGGTCACTTACAAAGACAGAAAGGCAACATTCAGATCCAAAATGGGCTAAGGCAGAACTGAAAAAACAATTAGCTGCTACAAGGCCAAAACCAGAGGGTATCTATTCTGTAAGGTACTTTTTCTAGTAGTTCACCTTTTTCCTGTAATTTAAAGAAATATTAACAATAGCAATGTAAAAGAACATACTCACTTAGAATGCAAATATCTCCCATAAACAAAGTAAAGAGAACATGGAAGAAAACAAAGAAAAATTAAGTTATCTCAGAAATGTAACTTGCATATTCCTGGTCAAAATCCTCACTGCTTGGTTCATTCCCATGTGGTCTGAAAAGTACTATGCACCGCAAATCAAAATAACATTGCATATGTACACTGAGATATGCTCACGAGCTTGCAATGAAGAAAAAAATTTGAAATTTTCCTCCTCCACAGCTTTTTGGATAAGTGTATTTTGAGCTCATCTTCTCCTAGCCATACTTTGTGCAAGTGCACAAAATAAGAAAAGACACAGAGGCTTCTCTTTCCTGCCACGTCTTTAAAAAACAAAATAAACATATTTTTCGTTGTTGTTGTTTAAAGGAGACAGTGGTATTCACACCTTCCAATTCAAGCACTCTCCATAGTTCTTCAGGAAATAAGAGAAGCCAGAACAGAAGCCACTTTCCTGGAGTACAGAGTATTAGGTAAAGGCAACTAATTTCCTTGAGCACTCTATCTGGGTTTCTGAAGTTGGCCACGTTGAAAAGCCTGTGTTCTCAAAAGCAACATTAAATGCTGATGCAGCTTCTGTGAGATTCCTTTACAGATGTAGATAGAGTTAAAATCCAGAGCCCTCATTTTCCCATCTTTGAACCTAACCTGAGTTTACAGGGAGCTAAATCAGATGGAAAAGCAGCATTTGGCTTCAAGAGCAAATCTCAAACCCCCTAAGATTAACCCCCTAGAATTTTTGTCATTAGAAGTAACAGAACAGCTTTTTTCAACCCCTAAAATAATTTTAAACCGTTCCCACCAGATGTTCATATCCACAGTTCAGAACACACTTTCTAGAGATAATACTAGAACAGCTAATAAGAACTAAAACCACACAGATTGAAATGCTACTGTTCTTAAAGGTATCACAGTGCCCCTGCATCAAAGACTGTCAGTTTCTATCAGGTAATGATGACCTCAAGGCCACACAAGAACAGCATTAAAAATAAACACAGATTGCCGACAGCAATGGTTAGGTGCAGATTGAAGGTGCAAGGCTTTCCCTGTTTAACCACAGACATACACATCTTCTCACCATGTTTACAGAACACTGTGAATTCAAGTAACACTTTTTTAATCTTCAAGGAAAAAAAAAAAAAAAAAAAAAAAAAACCACAACCAAACTACAGTCACTCATTCTTTATGGGACATCCTTAACTGAAAATAATGTGGTTTTATACTGAAAAAGGCAGAATGGAAGAACTATCAAACTTTCCAGTAACATTACTCATCTCATTCTCTTTCCTAATCTGAAATTTGAGTGCCAGCAATATTATTTTTCTTTGAAATTCTCACTCTTCATTCATGAAAATGTTGGTATTTTTCACTTTACTTTATTTTGACATACACTTGATATAATCAGGTGCATGTACAATGCATCTGATCTGACTCTGATCTCATTAAAACATATTCTGAAACGGACATAGATCTGTCAATTCCAGCAGGTCAGAGGTAAAGGCTGGTTCATCAAGACTGATTGTACCACAGCTAGTTTAATGGTACAAACTGGCTACGATCATACGCCTGTAAGCAAAGAGAATTCATTTGTAAGCATAAAAACGGTGAAACATTTAAGCCAAGCTTTAAGATTCATACCAATAATAAGTAAAAATTATGCACTCAGCCTGCAAGACTTGCAGGACAGAGAGAGACCACCCAGGCTACTGAGCTCGATTCCCAACAACTGCCTGCAACCACATAATTGCTGTTTAGTCCAGAAGTTTCCACAAAACATTCACCGTACCCACACATGCCACAGAAAAACTTCCCAATGCCCTTTGCAAAATGAACGCTTCTCTGAAGCAAGGAAGCAGCCAACCAAACAGTGCCCTTGAACCCTGCATCTTCAATCACAAACATTTCTACAGTTGTTTGTCCCAAATTCTTACACCAGCCCCAAAAGGGCATTTGCCCATGTACTGTTCACCTGCAGAGTAAGCCCAGCACTTGAAAAACTATGACAGAGTCCAGCAGCCCTAATACAATAAAAGGCTGCTGCACCACCAGCCCAAACATTCCCTGAGTTTTCAGTGACACGTGTAAATTTCCACTAACCCAGCAACTTCTGTACATCCTTTCACTTTCATTTCCTTGAAAGATGATTGTTTCTTCATGTTAAAACCTTCATTTCAGAAATCAGACGGACCAACACACAGCATGCTGATAGTTATTTCTCCTGAGGACTCTATTATAACATTTACCTATTTTGGGAGGGGGGGGGGGGGGGGACGGGGACTCAGGCAAATGCCAGCCTTTAACTAAACACAGCTTTATAGAATCACCCATGACTCTGCTGGCCATGTTACCCCATTTCCAAGGGTGGACAAAACACCTAAGAGCGCTTCGTGCAATCACGCCACTGAAATAAATGGCATAGATGGGGCAGAGGCCATGACTTTTTAGTTACCAAGCACCCTCAGATTGGCCAGCCGTAACAGGGCAGTACTGGTGAGGCTGGCACAGCTTGTAACGGGCTTCGAAATGACTAGACAATAATCTAGTATAGTCAATGTCAGGCTACAGAATAAAATTTGGATTTACACATCCTTGTGGAGGTGAGCAACAAACATCTAACTCTACACAATAGGAATACAGACATTTACGTCTTCCCACTATTTGCTGGCAGATGCAGTGCAATGGGTTAGAATCAGCAACACAACACAGTACAGCAAATTCACTATTTTTACCATTACACATTATCATACCTCTCCGTTCTTAGCTCCACAAAGGATTAATTTAAAAGAACCAACAAAAACCAAAAACCACGCTGGAAAGCAATGCCAAGATCTTTCCTTTTACTTTTTTTCTCCCACACTGAAGTCTGAGGAGTTGAACAGATAAAGGTGAAAAAAACCCAAATCCTTCCTCACAGCAGAAATCCAGACATTACCCCATAAAATTGGCACGGCACAGCAGTGTGCACACACGTACACCCATGTGCAACGCACCGCACAACTTTTTATGCTACTATTGTGCAATTAAGAACACTGTATACTTTTTTACTCAGTTTGACCCCAAGTAGAGCAATGATCAAAGAGAAAGATGTAAAGTATGTCAGTCTTTGTTATGCAAATAGCTAAAGAGAACCAGGTTTTTAAAAATAATTATACATGAAAAAAATCTACATCCTCAGGTCAAAGGTTTTACATAGCACGATTCTTACTAAAGTATTTTTAAGGGCTGTATAAACCTCTGGGTAAAAAGAGGGTATAATTCAAACTCTGACAGACAATTAACTGTAACCATGTTAACGGGTGTCACTATAATAAACTGCACTGAACAGCTGCAGAGACAGAACGGGAAGAAAGCAGAATTATGACAGATGTACACCCTGAAGAAAAACTGAAAAACTGGCTTTTCCTGAAAGTAACCCACTAACTGCAGTAAAACTAAGACCCAATTATTTCTAGTATTTGAGAACGCTTCAACACACTTATTGTACAAATGGAAGTGTGACATAGTCTTAACAAAATGGATAGTAGATGAAGACATTTGGCTTCTACTACTCTACTCTTCTTAAACAGCTTATGACACCACCCAAGCTTTCACCAACTGACACCCGACATTGACACAGCAAGAAAAAACAACACCTGGGCTGCTTCTTCTATGCCCAGAGGAAAAAAAAACAAAACAAAACAAAACAAAAACTATATCAGAAATAAGTTATACTATTAAAATCCACCAAAAACTTTGTAATTTCTCTTTATCACCTACGAAAGCTTTGACAGTGATATTTTATAGTCATGAAGATACAAGAAGAGTTCTTAAATTAAATACTACAGTATTATGTAGCACAATCCAGAGTACAAAAAAGCCACAGACCTTAAATGTGTAGAAAAAAAAAATCCTCCAAGTCTCATGAAACAAAACGTATGTTCCAAGGCCAAGAGTATTCTCCACAAGGAATACTTCTACTGACTTCAGCGCACCTATTCAAAATTTCCCAAGGAAAGGCAGAAGCACAATTTGGACATATCAGCCCAACACTTCTCAGCAATCCACATGCTCATTTACGCACCTGTGCAAGTCAGCTCATAAAGTTACCTTACAGTCTGGGCAGTGGCAGCAAATTATTCCCAAACTGTGCTGGTGAGACTGACAGCCCAAAATCTTGCACAATGACAAACTGGGCTCCATTAATTAATTCAACCCACTCTACACCCACTGCAGTTCATCTCTTCCAGCTAGAAAAAGCTGTCAGCTTGGTCAGCTCCAGCTGAAAATGGGAGCACGAAGCAGCAGTACTAACCACATGGAGAAAACATTTGAGGGAAGACTGGAAGTTCAGGGGTTTTTTTACTATATTCTGTGAATTGGGAATGAAACCAGAGAAGCTGGAGGGGAAATTTGCAGCTGTGAGGGAAAAGGGGAGTTTATTATTATTATTTTATTTTAAACATATGTATTAAACATAGCTCAAAAGCAGGGAGCAAGTGGTATCTGAAGCCAGAGGGAAAATCCTGCCACTAAAACGTACAACCCTTGCTGTTTCAACAATATCCCACTGAGTGTGAGAAAACTCTAGAAATAGAATCATAACAAGCGTATTTTGGCATAACTTTTATGAAGGCTTTAGGTTTGCAAGCGTGGGCAGCTTTTGACTTTCTTAAAAGACAGCGCCTGCTTAAAAAGGAAATTATTCCAAATCACAGCTAAATCCTTCCCTAAAAAGAAAAAATGAGGCTAGCATAAAAGCATCCTCCCGCTTTAACATTAAAATGTCAACTAAAACGTGTTGCTAAACGCTATCATAATTTCTAATACTACCTAACAGCTCTCCAAGGAGCGGCAATCTATTTTTAACGCTCGCGTGCAGAGCGTTAAACGGCCGTACAGACCGGCCGTTTGCATGTCACACAGGGCCAGCTCTTCCCGGAGGGCTGAGGGGGCTCCGGACCCCACCGCCTTCCACCTACGGGTGACTCTAATAAAACTTTATCCGAATAAAGCCGTCCGCTGGGGGAAAAGGAAGAGACCGAGGCAGGAGCTAGCCGGGGGCGCGCACCCCGCCCGGGGAGAGGGGCTGTGTAAAACCGCCTCGCAGGTGAGCGGTGCCTCTAACCCACCCGGCTCGGACGGTCGCCACCCGCTGGGCCAACGGTTGCCAACTCGGGGCCGCCTTTTCAGAGAGCGGGAGCCGCGGCTTGGAGAGTCAATTCAAAACCGGCGCCTTACGCCCCCTCCAACCCGCTCGCCGGCTCCAGGCCGGCCGGCTTTTCTCCTCACACTGCGATCCCGCCTCAGCTCCCGCGGCCTCGCGCGCCCGCCGGCCGTTAGCGGCCGCGCCGCCGAGACACAGCCATCGGTGGGGAGAGGAGACGGGGCCACCTCCCCCCGCGGGGGTGGCACCTTCCCGGGCAGCGGCAGGGCCGCCGGTTTCCATTTGAAACGGCCCGGCTCGCCCTCTCCTTCCTCCTCCTCCCGGCTCCCTCTGCCGCTCCTCCCCGCCGCCGGCCGCACCAATCCGCTCGGCCCCGGCTGCAAATCAAACTTGGTGCCCCCGGCTGCCCGCTGCCCCTTCCCCCCCCCCCCCCCCGCCAAACCCCTGTCACTGCCGAAAACGGCCACGGCACCGTCCCCACCCCACCACCCCCCGCCATCCCCACGCTGCGATGGAGGAAGCGGGGAGGGAAGGGGAGGGGAGGGGAGGGACGGGACAGCGGTTCGGCGGATTGAGCAGCGGCAGCACGGAGGAGACTTGAGCTCATTTTCTGTGTCTGTCTCTCCTCCCACTCCCAGACAGTTCTGGAAACTGTGTATCACCTCTTGTCACAGGAAACCAACCAGCAGGCGGTGCAAACAAACAAACACCCTTTGCCTCCGCCCTCCCCAAAATAATCAACTCCCCACCGCCTATCCTTAAGGAACTGGCGACCACGGACGAGAAAAGCAAAAAAAAAAAAAAAAAAAAAAAAAAAAAAAAGAGAGAAAGAAGAAAAGGAAAACAACATCATCCACCCGAGCCCAGGGACAGGCAGGGTGGCAGCGGCATCAGGGTGGCTTTGTCTAATTTCAGCAAGTGGAATAATCCCCGGAGCGGCGGAGGACGGACCGTACCAGGGACACCGCGCCGGTACCTGGCAGACGGCAGCTCAGACCCGGGGACACGGCGCGACCTGTCCCGACTGCCGCCCCAGCAACTTCAGGCGTTTGCCGCCGCTCCCCCGCGCTTGTTGTTCTCTGTTACGTTACGTTCGCGTCTCGACACCGCCAGTGACGTTCCACTCCCTCCTCAACACAAACTCCGCCACGGCCACGCCGATCCACGCCGGCAGAGCAACGTCCTGCCCCGCGGTAACCCCCCAGTTCTCGCTCCACCTCGCCCAAGTTTGCACCGCGTCCGTTCCTCCGCCTCCCCCCGCCCTTTCCCCGGTCTCCGCTCCCGCACTTCAACTCCCGGACCCGGGGCGGGGGTCGGGCGGCGCGGGGCCGCCGTGCACCTGCTGGCCGCTGCCCCGGCGGCAGGGATGCCGCTCCCCCCGCCGTCCCCGGGCAGCCCCACACACGCTCTCAAACACGTGCGCCTCGGGGCTCCCACAAGTTGCTCGCCGGCGGGAGGCACCGAGCGCCGGCCTCGGGCAGGGAAGGGGCGCACACACACACACACCGGAGCACCTATGACAGCCCGCGGCTCTCCGCCTCCAGCCGAACACCCACCCGTGGCCCTGGGCACACGAATAACCGGCTGCGGCTCTCCCGCTCCGAAAGGCAACTTCTGCTTAATTTCACCGATGAGCAGTTTTTATGCTTTCCAAGCATTTTTTTTTCCTCTCCTACAAGCGAAAGCCAAGTGCGACCGGGGGGGTGTCAGTGTAACTACTAAGCTGCTTCTGCATATAAACACCTCCTCCCCCACGCACACGCTCCCCGCCCTGAGCGAGAAGCGACGGGTCTGGTGGACATGTGGGTGACACGGTGACAGACGCTGGCCGTGGCTCCCTCCCCCCCGCCCCCTTCCCCGCACATCAGTATCCGAGCAGGACCTGCGCTCTGCCATTGCCATCTGTCTACCAACTTGCTCCGGCGCTTCCTACTTTCCGCGGAGGGCGATGCCCGGCGATGCCCCCGCCGCGCTTCCCCCGGGGCGCAGCCCCGCAGCGCCGCCCGAGGCGCGGGGCCGGCAGCGCCGCACGGCGTCGCCTCGCTTGGTGGCTGCTACCTTCAAAGCTGTGCCGGAGCCCGCAGCGGAACACAAAAAAAAAAAAAAAAAAAAAAAACACACAAACCAAAAAAACACACCCCAAAAAAACCCCACCAACACTCCCGCCGCTGCCGGCCCCGGCCCCGGCCCGCCGCGCCGAGCGGCGGCACGGCCTCCCCTCCCTCCTCCCACCGCCCGCCCCAGCCCGGCACAAGTTGCTTGTGGGATAGCGGAGCCGCAACTCGGCCGCCTCCCCTCGCCCCGTACCGAGCCGCACGGCTCTTGGCGCCATGTTAATGACGTACTATCTTATTTCCACTAGGCAGCGACCTTCGGCACGAAACTGCTCTCTCGCCGCCTCCGGAGCGACAAAAAAACCCATCAAATATGGCTGTGCTGGCGGCTCCCCCGGCTGGCGCTGCGGCGGCGGGGCGGCGGCGGGCACGGTTACCTGCTGGCGGCGGCGGCGGGGCGGCGGCGAGGCGGAGGCGGCGGCGAGGGCGGGCGGCGCGGCCGGGCTCCCCCTGCGCGGAGGGCGCGGGGCCGCCTCATGAGTTCGGCGCGGCGGCGGCGGGGAGCGGGCGCGGAGAGCGGCTCCCTGCGCCACACACCGCACACACACACACACACACACACACGCACACACAGAGACTCCCTCTGACTGACGTTTGTACTTGTTATGGAGGAAGGACTCCGTGAATCAAACTCGTTTCTGGGTCACTGCTGCCACAGGGGGGAGCTGCTTTAATCCCCTGCCAAAACTGGAAGGCGAGGGAAGGGGGGGGAAATAATCATCGTGTAGCTGCGGGGCGGAGGGGGGTGGCGGTCCCCGGGGGAGCCGCCGTTAACTCTTGGCTGCGTCTCCCCCCTCGGCGGCGGGGCGGCTGCACCGGGGAGCCCGGCGGCTTCCCCCGGCGGCACACGCACACCCCTCCCCGGCTGCCTCAACCGCGGGGTTCCGAGCGACAGAGGGGACGTCGCAAGGCCGGCAGCTGGGAAACGACGCGGTGTCTGCGCCCGGGTCCCGCCGGCGGCATCGCCGGCCTTACGCCCTGCCACAGTCCGCTCTTCCCTCCGAAAAACTGAAGGCGATTTCACCACCGGGAATTGCAACGCTGCAGGGCATAGAACTCGGCTGTTTTTTTCAGGCGGAGAAACTGAGGCACGTCAAGAGTTAAATGCTTTGGCCACGTACACAGCGTGAAATCACCGGGGCAGGAATAAAACTGCGGGGTCCCCGTCCTCAACCCCCGTTATCACCCCAGCTCCCGAACTCTCATACTTCTCAAAGACTGCAAAGAGCTAACGCATAACCGAGGGTTCAGTTCACATCTTTCTAGCGGGAAACGAAATTATCTTAAATTGGCATCAAATTGCGTACTAAACTTGCCATTATAAAAAAAAAAAGTATGTTTAAATGCAGATTTCTTTATTTGCCACATAAAAGGCTTTACCTCACACCGTGCACCTGTGCTCCCTGAGTGAAGAACTCCCCCTTTTGAGCAGAATTCCTCAGCAAATAAGAGTATGAGGTAATAAACACAACGGAGAAGATTCAGCATAATCTCAGACACAGAATTAAGGCGATCTGCGGAAAGTAATCCCCATAGCATGCAAATACAAATTAATGCAGCCTCCACAGCAATATTAGTCTGCCAAAGAATCACACCTTAGTTCAACAGAGGAATTGGGTCATTACTCATCCGTGCAAACCGAGTCATTTATCCTGCCGTCTCACCCACCTACCTACTCAATAATGAAACACTACTTATATTGCTACACATCCTAAAAAGTTGTACTTTACTACAAAAATATCCCCCCCCCCCCCCAAGATATTTTTTCACTGCAGAAGTAAGACAGTCATGGTTTTATTTGTAGAACAGCCTGAAGCATCTTTGGATTTTAGAGCCTAAGACTTTGATTCTCCTTGTTTTCATCTACATGACAATAAGAAAACACACACATTCTCTGCATTCTCACGCACTTACTTACCTTGGTGTCCAAACCTGTAAAGATAACTAACAGAGTAGCTCTGCACACATCAGCAGTCTAATTAGAAGTAGCTCCACTGATGGCATTCATATCCATGGGATGGGGGCCCTTAGCTTTCTCCATTCATGGTGCAGCCATCAGGCACCCATGATCCTCCCTGCCACACACCACATCCTAGAAATAGGCCACTTAATGCCAGAATTACATTTGGACACCCGTCAGCTTACCCCTGAGCTTCCAGGAACCTGCTCCAAGGACTACTTTTCAGTACTGCCAAAGGAGTCGGTGATGGGAGACTTTGTTGATCTGTATTATCTGAACAGCACGTGCCCACTGCGCTGCGACGGTAGAAACGCCGGAAGAGATTAGGTCCGTTTTTTCACTCTGTGGTCTGCAGGCCCCTTGGGAGCTCATGGACTATTTCTAAGAAGTCCATACAAAGTAATCAAGATTAGCAAAACTATTGTCAGTTGGCATTTACAGAGGTATGCACCTCTACTGGATGAATGATGATTTATTTTTTTAATATTGTCCATTGTAAAAGACTGAAGAATCACTGGAAATGCTGTTTGCCCCACTTTTCTGAATTCTTTCCAAGAAAGTTCAGAACTGGCTTCTGAGAAAGCTTTAAATGTGAACGCACTCTAATTTTTGAAGAGGAATAATAGAAACTTTACTGTCTCAAACTCCTTGGGTTTGAGGCAGTATTTTTGTTTTTCTTTAATTAGTTTTCCTTTGCATATACAGCCAAGTTTAAGTTACATCTTGTATTTTAGGAAACATTTCTCTTGGAAGCCATGCGAGGCCATACACGTAGGAAAAGAACATGAATGTCTGCAGAATGGTGGGCTGTGTTTTTAGAAAGTAGCGACTAATGCTATCTAAATTACTGTAGAAAACCCAACAAACGAGAGCCCTCTGCGCTGTAAAAGCGACTAGTCCAGTCTTCATGAGGAAGGTAACACAACCGGAACAGAGATGCTCTTTTGTCTCTGCGTGCAGTTTATCACCGAGACCATTCTGGAATAACGTACTCATACGTTTTAAAAGGGAATAGTGAAAAATTGAAGGGCTAGTAGCTGGAAGAATAATTTTTGAAAATAATGGAAAACACAAAGCAAAGGTTACAGCACTACAGGGATGAAGTTGTATACTAATATAGCTATGGGCAAACAGGCCAGAATATAACAGAGCATACCAGAGTAAGCCACCGGCATCGTTAATACAAAACAGCACAGGGGAAAAAAGGATCTACAAATGATCTAAATCAAGCGATGGGTTGTTCACTGCAGAATCAGCACTAGCAGCTTAAGACACTATTCTGACTCCTGCCGGAGAATCCCAGCAGCAGACACTGGAAAGGACTGTATGAGTGGTCCTCACTTAGTTCTCTACAAACGCAGTGCCTGGCTCAACCTGCCAGAGCGGGCAGGCAGCCTGCAATGACACAGAGGAGGACAGTAAAAGTGAGCCACGTGGGGCAAAGAGAGAAATCTGAATTCTGCATTAAACTTCTGGCCACAGCCTGACTCTCATAGGAACCAAAACACGAGAGACGGCCTCTCAGTAGTTTTCTGCTACCTCCACTGGCTAAATTTCAAGGCGATGGGTAAAATTCTGCTGGAGGTAGAGTCAGTAGGAGTTTTGCCGTGGACATCAATGGGGCCAGGATTCCAGCCTTCATCTCTAATAGGTATTTACTCCCTCATCAAAACAAGCATTTTGTTATAATAAATAATGTCATTAGACTCTCTGCCTCACTCGGTCATCTTTATACCAGTTTTAACCCTCATTCCAGGAGCACTCAGAGAATACATATCAGGCTTGGAGTTAGGCTTTGTACTAACACAGAACTTCTGCTCCCTTCTCCGAACTGTTTCATCAGATATAGTCACTCCATATTAATTATTATTTTTTTTTTGTAATTTATATAGTTTCTTAATGTCTCCCTCTTGATTGTTATTTCTAAGCAGATACACAAAGACAAGGAAATAATAGGTGGCTTTTCAGCACTTTTTTCCCAGCCTTTAGTGGAAATAAGTTGCTACAGCGGTGTCCGATAAAATATTTTTACTTACTTCTTTCTTTCTTTCTTAATTTGGTGGTACTCCTTTTACACTTGGAATCTTTTCCACTAATCGTTGCAGAATCTCCACACGTGAAGGCGGAAATGATGAAGTTGAGTTTCTCCCCACTGTTAAACTTAGCCCGAGCATCACTTAGAACTCAAAGCTGTTCTTTTGCTCTTTTGGCTCCAGTTTTTAAAAACTTCTGCTTCCATTTTCTCCTTCTTTATTTTGAGGATTAGAAACTTGAGGGGAAGAACACAGTACAGATCCAAACCACAACTGTCAAGGTTTTAGCTGGCACTTAATCTTCAAGACTAAGAACTTCCAGAGTGCTTTCACATCTCCTGTGAGAGATGTATGTATTGCAGAGAGATAAGACAGATGCACAGTTGGGTCAAATCCTGTGGAGGTCCATTTTGTCTCTAGTTGGTCTGCTCACATGAACAAAGAAAAAAAAAAAAAAGATATTGACTCATGCATATGTAAATCTATACCACTTACAAATTGCGTAAGTGCAATATTTTTAACTCCTGCAGAAATAAAACTTGCTCACACGGCTTACGTATGGACCATAGAGGAACACAGTTGTCACAGTTCTGTCTAATCCAAATACATCGTTTATGGCAACATGACACCTGACTGCTATGCAAAATGATGCCTAAAAGGATTAATTGGTGCTCTGACTTTTTCTCCCTTCTCATCTACAAGCACTGAATTTTGGTGTGTCTGGATTAGGGAGGTCAAGAAGGCTAAGCTCAGGTAATACGTTATTTTCTTTTGCTCTGCAGCTGAGGTTTACAGCTACTAGGATTGCTTGTGGGAGGGATTTGCAGATTGACAGGCCGTACTCGAAAGATGTGCTTTCTCCTGTGTGCACAAGCCTCATTCTTCTGATTTATAGTTCCTCTGTTTTACTGAAGGGTAGTTGTGAGAGTCACTAGCTGGGTGTATGAGCCAGTACCCCAGTAAGTAGAAGCTGCGCCCTTAAGGGATGAGGATGGAGAGGGATGAAAATGAAGCTTTAGAGCTAAACTTCAACATGCTATCAAACAGGGTGCTTGCAACAGAGAGACTAGTGTAGTCTTTCTAACGACAAAACTTGAGAAGTAGAGATTATAATATTCATTTTATGTGTGGGTAGGCAGGGGCATACAAAGGTTAAATCACTTGCACAAGTCACATGTTAAGTCAGCATTAAAACCAAGAATAGAAACCTAAAGTCATGCCTCTCAGTCCAAGGTTTCTAATGATTAAACTATATCCTCTCCTTTGGCCTGCTCTGTAGCACATAACACAGTACAAAGTATACCTCCATGACATTTTGCACATAGGTATCTTAAACTGTTTTTGCAAGTCAAACCCAATCATTGCACAGATATGCAACCGCTGACATTGTATATTCACCTGAAAGTGAAGTGGGAACAGGTATGCCCAATAGGCAAAATGTACTAAATTCCAAAATCTAAAAGTACAGCTACTGAAATCAGGCATTTCCAAATTATTCTCATTGAAAAGCGGAAGCTGACAGGAAACCAGTAGAACAAGAACCTCAAGGGAACAACTAGAAGCAGGCAGTTAACTTGCAGAACTGCAGGTTAAGCGGGCTGAAGCTGATGCATCACCTTTAAGGTAAACAACATAATTTTGTACATGATGAGAGAAGTAATTAGCAGCCAAGGTAATGCCCTAAGTACAGGAAGAATGGATTGTGAAAACCTCAGGCAAGTGAGAGTTCAGCAGCCACAGATCAAATCTCAGTTGAAGTATATACACGTGCCTATCTGGCAGCTCATCAAGCAACATTACAGTGGCTAATCTAAATGAACTTCAATATTAAGTTGTGTTTGTGCAGGGAGAAATTATGTAGTGAAAGAAAGGTGCTGTGACGAGACTCGTAGAAGAGTTCAAAAGAATCTGATTACAGATTTTCTGATTGCAGAGCGTATCCTGATAACTGGTTGCTAAAAGTGCAGTGGTAGTACCAGTTTATTGGGGAAGTACAACAAAAATCAATTTCTTTTTTTCAGTAACAACCTAGTGCCAAAATGAATTAAAAAAAAAAAAAAAGGCAACTTCAACTCTGGATCCTTTGGAGTTAGAAAAAGATTAAATGAAAAGAAGATCAGCTGTTGAAATTGCTCTGAGCAGCTTGTGGAAATATTTCTGGAAGGAGCAGAAACCTTGGAAGTAACTTCTTCCCATGTGGCCCTTTTGGGTTCCACTGAGCACTTCATAGAATTGCCCCAGAGTTGCTTCTATTTGTGGTCTCTCCTGGAACAGTCTCTTCCAAATGTGATGACTCACAATTCATTGAATTTAAAGCTGGTTCCAGACCATGAAACTGAGGTCTGCCACAAAGGCCAAGAGATCATACACCCTCCACGGCAGAAAACAGACCCAGGACAATTAGACATAAGTTACAATGCAGAGGAGATACTCTGTGTATCCTCAATAGGTACAGCTCCCTCTCCTCAGTTTACCAGTTTATCAGTTTCCATGCTTGTAAACCCCCTTAGGCAACGTGTCAATCATCATTTTGACAAAGGGCAAATTTTCTCTCTGAATAGCTACAGGTCCACTGATTTCAGATGCAATTGTCCTGAAACCTACTTCAAATATTAGTAACTTTAGCTCAATAGTACACAGATGTAAGGTGACAAGGATGTAAAGAACCCATCCATTCTAAATAAAGAAAATGCTAGTCAAACAAATAGGCAACTGTTGTTTACTTCAGCTGTTTTACTTTACCAATTACGTGTTTTAGAAATTAAGTTATTCAGTGTCTAAAACATAGGAAAAATGATTGAGAAAAATAAATGTCACTTTCTTGTGGCAATATTGATTGCTGAGCTTTTCTACAAGTTTCACTGCATAAGAAAGCACAAAAAACAGTTTAGAAAGTTTTAATCAACATAAATGTAATAAAAGCTGCCTCGTGTACTTCCAGTTCTCTATTCTATATATTCAGAGGTTCAACACTACCAAACAGGACTCTGAACAAGAGGCTCAGAATATCCAGGACAAAAGAACCTTTACACCATAGGGGAGGTCGAGTCCTTCTCTAACCTCCCTCCCTCCCTCCCTCCCTCCCTCTCTCGCCTCAAGAAAAGGGCGGGGGGTATTGGGGTAAACTGGGCAGTTTATCCCATATATCACTGGGCCATGTAACCTTGCAGCAGCTCTAGCTGACTGTCTCTGTATCTGGCTGGCATTAACACATAGCGAAAACAATGCAGCCCACACTGTTATGCTTCCGCTTTGCTAAGAGCTTATCAGAAATACACACCCACTAAAAAATTCACAAACATAAGAAAAAGCCACAGTGCCCTTTATCAGGTAGAGAATTATAATCTGTTTTACAAATAAGACATTGAGACATAATGGGAAAGAGATACAAATGAAAACTGCCCCTGGGAAAGCGAAGAGGCTCAATCTCATGATTCAGCCCTAACATACTACAATAGCGTAATCCTTCAGTGCTGTTTGAAACATACACAATACAAAAGGTCAACTATCCTTAACACTGCATTTGCACACTGGATGTGTCTAACCCCGAATTTCTGTTTCAGACTCTAGGAGAGCAATGAGAGTTACAGGAGGTAGCAGAGTCTTTGCACATGAAGATGTTCAGAGGCAGAACCTCAAACAGCTGCACAGTAAATTTTCTATGCACATAATGCAAGCACTCAGGATCTAAACAGCCCTCGAGTCATTTCATACCATTTATAACAGTAATTCTGAAGTTACTGCATTTTTTTAAATGGACAAAGGAGTTTATTGCTTATTTAGAAGTTACAGCTTCTTTGCTGCTACTCAAAGCCCAGACTGCCACAGATATATTTAACTAAGCACACAGTGAAGAATGAAGAAAACTTGGAAATCAAATCATTACTGTGGCTCTTGTGAACTTTGCTTCACTAAGCAAAAAAACCTGCAGCAAACAAAATAGTCTCTGACCTTCCAGAACAACATTTAAAAAAAAAAAAAAAAAAGAGTCTGATCTGCTTATGTGGGCAGATTTTGGCACAGGGTAAACATCTATGTTTGCTCCTCAAATTGCACAAGTCAGAACAGAATCTCTCTCTCTCTTTTATCCCGTACATGCTTTTAAAGCATCGCGCATTTATGTTTCTTTGACAATCTGAGGCAGGTTACTTTCTTCGCATGGAAGTGTGAGTACTGGGGCAAAGTAAACGTGTCGACAAGCTGTAATCTGGTATCTAAAGGAGGAATGGGCACATCCTGCTGCGAGCACACGTATCCCTACGTAACTGCCAAAACCGCAGTTCCAGCCTACTCGGCTTCTCAAATATTCAGCCAACCATAGCAGCATCTCTGCCCTCGGCCAAAGCTAAAGGTGAGCCCACAGTGTCTCAGATCTCTTCTGGAAAAGGGCCCAAACTGCTTAAGGGAGCCAGGGAGAGTCTTCAGCCACAGCACACAAAGGGAAAAAAAAAATTACGGAAGATAAGTTCAGGAAAGCCTGAAAGAGTGCCAGCCCCGTAGCAGACAGTCCCATGCCAGAGTACAACGTGTACTGGCACTCTGGTGTAGTGCTTTGGATCAATAACATCTGTAATAAAGCACATATTGACTGATAGGCTGCACAGATGCACAGAGGGAGCAAAGGGATTTTTCCTCTCCCAACATGCTGGTGCTGGAGCCTAGAGCAATGATTTGGTTCTACCTTTACACGTTGATCTTTATTCCATGCTTTTCAAAGAGCTGCTCCTGTGGATTCTTTGGGGTCCCCCTCCTTTTTAAGGAAATCAAGCATCTTTCATGACTGCCTTAATAAAACGCTGCAAGCATTGTGCACTGAGTAGTAGTACCTGACACACGCCTCAGACATCCTAGTTAGCTCGTTTGCAGGAGTTCGATTTCAGCGAAGGAAATCGGTGACAGCAAAAAGATCCCAAACCTCAGACAACATAGTGAGAGACCAAGATCACCAATTGTGTAAGCCTTGTCATTTCATTTGAACGGAATGAATAAGTATTGAAAATGTGTATCTGTCATATACTGTCCCCAGCGAGGGAGCCCCATTAACCGAGAAAGCTGGTTACCCTTTAGAATACAATTAACATCAGCTAGTTAAATGTTTTAAATGCTTTTAAAGTCACCAAAGGTACGCTAATACCCTGAATTCTATATTTTCCCATGAAACAATAGCAGTCCAGAAAATCAAGCTACAATATACCCACAAAATCCTTTTCTGCTACATACACACATGCATGCTTTGTTTTCGCAAATAGCTCAAAGTCAGGAGATCTCCAAGCCCACCTAAAGGAAGAAGACACTGATACTTGTCTTATTTTAAAAATTCCATCCATGTACCTATGGTTTGTAAGCAACCACTGAAACCGAAAGCATGAGCTGAAATTCTCTTTTCACTGGGAATGAGTGTTTATGCCACTAACTTCCGTGGAGCTAGGATTTTTCCTGGGCCTATGTTTTATAATTACAGAGAATTCTATATCGCCATTGCCATTCAAACTGTATGACATTTTTTTAATAAACTGATTTATCAAACACAATGCGCTGCACTCTCATTGAAGACCACCATCTCATCCTGAACATCAAATGAGGAATTAGTTGACGGAGGGTTTAAAAGCTATATGTCATTTCCAGCATATGCACCAAATGGAATCATACTTAGCAAGGTGTTTGCTACACTAATCCTGTTTACACGTCATAGCACAAGAATAGACACATTTAACCCTGTGAAAATTTAGGCCAAGTCTGAGAGCATTAAGCACAAGTAAAACCAAAAATGCGTTAGGTTACCGAGACCAGGTTCAAAGGGCTTTGATGTCCAAGGCTAAAAATGTAGTTCAGCAAATTCTTGCTCATTTATCCGGCTCTGGAATAGTCTAAACTTACTTAGTACCTCCCTGCATGATTGCAACATTCCTTGAAGTTCGCAGCTCTTATTTTTTTGGCATGATCCGAACTGCTTCAGTTTGCATAACAAGGTCACGGCTTCGGTCTCAGCCCAGTGAAGCCAGATGCGATGGTCTAGGGCTACCTATTGGTCAGACGCTTACACTTTCTCCAAGCTGAATTTCGCAACACTGCTGGAGGGCCAAAGGGCCTGCTGGTTCTCATCCCACTTCATGACTCGCATGTGCTGTGTTGCACAATGCCTCAACTTTAATAAAAGAGATGGAGAACACACATCTCTGCCCAAGTTTTGGGCTAAATCATTATATCTCATATCTTTGTACTTACTAACTTTGTTCTGACTATACTGCTTTTTAAAAACTGCAGGAAAAAACTCTTAATGCTTGACTCATTTTTTTAAAACAACACTAATATTTTAGGTCTGAGACTTGCATAAGACTTTGGCTGGATGTGCTACAGACATAGGACACCAACTAAAATATCTTAACTTTTTTGTATTTTTAACCTCTATTAATAATACCGGTACATTCAGCTCACACTCCCCTATTGAGATATCCTTTTGTTCCACATACAGGAAAAGCTCCTATATATGTAGGCCACAGCTTGCAAAAATAAACAAATAAAACATTTTCTAAGAGATGAAGTTCTCAAGTGTGTTACAGTGGTTGACAGTGACAACAAACCGCATGAATTTCCTCAAGAAAAAACACTTTTGCAAGAAACAAGTTAAGTTGCGATTTTTTTTCATTGCAGTAAGGTTACGTCACTGTTATCTCTTGGGTACAGATGACACTAATAACCATGTGCCTGAACTCCAGCTAAATTATCAGTTTCCTTTAAATAGTTTGAGGGAAGAAAAACAGCAAGAACGCTGTATAGGAAAGTAGGAAAGCTTGGTCTTGAGCCTAATTTTGAAAATTCTTTCAGTTTAGCTTCCAAATTTTGTTCTACAGGTTTTCATATACAAAAATTTATCATTTGTGCATACAGACTCAGTAGGTGCATATGTAGTTAGCAGCTGCGTGCACTAAGGCTGTCCCTAGAAAAGTTCTAGCTATTCAGCCCAAGCGTTTTAAATGATCTCCACCCTTTAAGAGACTCTTTACCTTTGTTGAAGGTACTTATTTTAACCCTGAACTCACTGGTCCTCGTGAGTAGCATTATGTTGTCCAATGACATTACACAGAAGCGTGCATACCCAAATGTTTGTAAGTCAAGTTCTGAAGAGGACACCTTAATCCCTTGTCTCCTATAAATTATGTCACACTTCAAAAATTGTCTCATATAGTTGCTGTAAATTTCAGGTTGTATAATGCCCTGCACCGCTGAATTGACTGCTGATGCTTCAGCTGAATCCTCCATATCTCTACAACCATCATCTTGAAGCTAAAAGAGTATCTACCCATGACACAGTGTCCTGTCCACCAGGATTCAGCTAAACATTCAGGTGCTATTCATGATCAGAAATCCACAGCCAAATACAGGTAGTACCCAAAGCATTCTAAGATTTCTACAGCAAAATGTAATGACTTCATTTTAATAGGTAAACATGATGAGCTCCACGAACGACTGCTGAGGCATTAGAGATCATTAGTCCCACAGAGAAAGCACTAACATCCTGCAGTATCAAATTGTTTATCGCTAATTTACAGAGACTGAATCCACAAATACATTTCTATCACTTTGTAGTTGCTTAATTAATTACATATATTAAGCAAATGAAACTGAAGGATGCAGCGAGTACTCCCAGGGCAACCAATGACTACGTCAGCAGCAATTTGCTTCTTTTCCATTCAGAGAAGTCCTCCCAATTTCCTTTTTCTTTTAGTGGCAAAGAGGATCATAAAAGGATTAAAGCTGTGATCTTACTCGCACAGCGGAAATCAAGAGAGACTTCTATTCCATTGAGATTAGTGCGATAAGTCCAAGAGAAGAACTTCACAAACATGTTCATGAGTGAACAAGCAACCCAAACTTTGGGGAATCTTCAGATCACAATCAGAACAACCCAGTGCAGCTTTTTATTATGATAAGACCAGAAGAAGCCCACAGATAGCGATAAAGCACGTAGGTTTCTGCAAATTCATTCTGAACTTCATATGCAGAGTCTTCTAGAAAAGTATGATTTATAGAAACTAACATTTAAATAGTTTAACTTTTTTAATATATCAGATTAACACCAATGACTATAATATTTACTTATTTGTTCTTTTTATATAAAGTGTTGTTAGACGCAATTGTAAGCTCATAGTTAATAACTTTTGGGATAAAGCTGTTCTGCTAATTAATTTTCCTCTTTCCTTGTATAAAATAATGCAAAAGAAAAATCAATGCTCAGATCTCAAGTGGTTAAAAAAAATGTTATTTTGCTTGAAAACAAAGCAAAAACAACAGCAAAACAATTTTTGTCCAGTATGTTCAATACCATACAGGCTGCTATGAAGAAACTGAACTGCCTGCCAGGCAGACTCAGTACCTCCACAAACACTGTTTTACACACATTTACGTCCAGAGGCATCAATTGGACTATTACTTAAAATTAGACAGCTTCATAAGATTTTCTCAGACTGGGTGCTTATGTGCCCCAGGCAATTAACAATTTACTTTTTCTAAAAAGAAAGCAATGTACTGATGATTTCGATTTAAATGTTTAGGAGGAAGTTCCTCTTTTGATATTATTCCTCAACACATGTTCAGTCCTTGTACCATGTTATCGCCATTGTGTGTACATATATATTTTTGGTCACACTGACAACAGAACTTATACATAAAATACCACCACAGCCAGTTGATCTAAAATGTATACCTGTTTTTGTTAATTTAGAAAGTACAGATTTTTCCTGACAATCCAAAATAATTTCTGATATTTGTGGAGCTCTATTTGGATTTGGAAAAAAAAAAAGATAATGGCATTCATTTTTCCTGTACTGTAAGAGTACAGGACATTTGAGCATCATTTCTTCCTCTCTTGTATAAAAAAAAAAAAAACACAGAAAAAAAAAAAAACCAAACAACCAAACCAAACAACAACAACAAAAGCCACACACAAAAAAAACTAACCAGAAGGGAACATACATAAAGGGCAATTCCACACAATTCCACAGCTATTTTGTGGTAAATGATAAACCACGAAGTGTCCCTTAGTGGATGTGCAGAATGCATGATCCAGAGCTTGGAACGTCCTCATTTCCTGACACATTTCCCTTGTTTCATCTGTGTAAGAACTGCTGATTGCTACATTTCATAGGGAGAGGCAACCTTATTCTTCATTGTTTTAGGTGCCAGACTTAGGAATGACTAATTCTTCTGTTCTAGTATTACAGTAGCAGTTCTGAAAGGAAAAAGACATAAAATTGAGGGTTAATGCCTCTCCCCATCTTTTATACCCCAGTTTTGGGAGATCATTTTTAGAGTCTTCTTGGAATACTCTGTGAAATGTTAAATTTGCCCCATGATACAAGGTCAAAGCACTTCTTCCATACTTGTTGATACCAGTCTTCATACTTTGAATTAAAGGTCAAATGACTCAAACAAATTCTATGCAACTAAAAGGAAAACAGAACAGAAGTTGATGACCAGAACAGCAGAACATTTGAAGTCTTTCACTCCAGGTCCTCCAGATCCTTGTAGTGGTTTTACTTTAACATCCAAATCTTTGCCATGATTACACTAAGTATTTCTTGAATGAACAAGAAGTCCTCTGATAAACAGCAAAACCAGTACATTGACTAAAGAATTTCATTGATACAGACCACAGCATTAACATTTTCAGGACAAAATTGCTCGTTAGATATACCAAGCTCCAACTGTCTAAGAAAACAATCTGCAATTTGGTTTCTTACTTCAAAGCAGGAGCTGGCTATACAAATTTTCCTGGAAAATGCACTAGCTTGAACCCAAAATCTGATGAGCCATCTCTTCCTACAAATAGGTAACTAAAGCATAACAGCATTTTACTAATGTATTTATAACCTACATGGTCAAAGTAAATAGCACTTTTCAAAGTATCTCTTCACCAGAAATCACAGGCTAGATCTGGCTGCCAAAACACAAATTATATGTTCCCTCAAAGGTTACTCTGCTTCAGTCAATATAAAGTTTCCTCATTGAAATTCTTGCATTAATTGAGGAGAACCTGTCTTGTGTCTTTTCTTTAATTTTAATGCTTCTTATTTCCTCTTCTCCTGTTCCTCATGGGTATTCTTTATGTTGTTTCCAGTCCTGGCAGCTGTTCCTCCCAACAGCTGCAACAGCAACGAGAGACAGGAGTCGCTTGGACTCTGTTGGCCACGCAAAAGCATCACACTGGTGGTCCCCTGGTTACTAAATGCAGCATGGTTAGTTGAGCAAGAGCACCCTCTTTCTGAAGCAATTTTTGTGCCAGGAAGCCTTGCTGGTTTTCACAGTGGGCGAGTATCCTGTCACTGAGTGAGATTTGGGCTTCTCCGGCCAGCTCAGCTTTATAAACACGTCACAGTCTGAAAACAGCTGTCTAGACATTCATCAAGCTGTTGGGTTTCAGCCCTCCATATTTAGTCTTCATGTGTCTAGGCTTGCTTGGATTGAACAGGCTTAAATATTCTCTCTTTCTTTGGCATCTTTGGTACATTTCCAGAGCACTCGCTAGCTCTCTTTCATGAGGCTTCCTAGTCCAACTGCTGTTCTGAATCAACCAATACTAACTCTCCTCAAAACAGGCTCTTTTCTACATCTGCGCTTCAGGACACTCCAATTTTCAGCTCATTTCTTCAGGAGGCACATGGCTACTGAAGCAAACCGATCCTTAACTCTGTGTGCAACTTAATACTTGCAAATCTCCATTTTAGGAAGCACAAGCAGTTTGTAGATTTAGCTTTTAAAAACGTCTTACACCCACATACATAGCTACCCGATTCTCTCAATAGTCTAAAAGGTGTCCAAGACTAAGATCAAAGTCCACTAAGAAGTATACAATTATCCCTATTCTACATTGAGCTGCTTCTCGGAAACAAAAAGCCCACCAACCGTTAGCTTTTCCTCACTTCTCAGTTAGCTTACTTGTTTTCTCCATTCCAAATCTCTTGGCTAGCAAGAGAACTGTAAATCCAGATTTCTTTTCATGGTATTACACAGATAAGTTCCTTCTCCTGCCAGGTGAGCCAGTCCTTGCTTACCTGGCAGAATGGTTAGGGTTTTCTTCTGACCACTGCTTCTAGCATGCTTGTTATATTGTACTCCTAAGGCAAATGTCACTGAGTTGTTATAGTCCGAGCACCTAATACATAGCAGTTAATGCAACGACAGTTGAATCTTTTCTTCTTCCACTCCCAGGAATTATTTCTGTAGGGAAGGCCATACGCTGATCTCAGTTAATAAAGCTACACAGAAAAAAATGGTCACATAAAACTTGTGGAATGCGTCATAGAAATAATGCAGAAGTGGCCTTATCCTTTGCATCATAAAGCTGATGGTTCTCTCAGTGCATTTTCTCAATTATTGTACACTTTGTAATATTAAAGAGATTTCAGAAAGTAAATGGAGTTTGCTAATTTATCAGTAGATATTGAGGTGTATACTTTAGGACTACCTCCATAGTAAAAAGCAATCTGCAGAATAAGAGAGAAAGCAGCGGGAATAATTTCTGTTTAATTTGATTGGCTTTAGTACCAAACATTCAGAGAAAAATCACGATGGCAGTTTTTTTAAAAGCATCCATGCCACGGTTTGAGATGTGGCCGGAATTATGCTATCTATAGTCTTGCAGTTTAGAAGGAAAGCCACTACGTAAAAACAAACAGCCCAAGATTTTAAACAGGAAAGCATTTCTCTGGAGTTCTACGATGCCAACGAGTGAAATTCAGGTCTGTGAGTACAGTTCCATTAAAGTCACCATCATTGAGAAACAGCTCTCCTGCGCTTCAGAACTGTGATCTCTCAATACAGATAAGAGTCCTTTGCATTTATTTTAGTGATGAAAATAAGATCTACAACTCTTTTAACTCAGAAAAAAAGATGGATGAAAGAACTGAATTCTATTGATGGCTACCAGAGTGAACTAGAATTCCCTACTAAACTTCCATCACATACATCTGATAACATCAGGATTAAAGAGATGCTAAATATTAAGCATCTGCTTTAGCAACTAAGAGACCAAACTGCTGTGCTGACGACCTGTATTTGTCAGTAGTCTTTATTAGCGATGGTAAGGTCTAAACTGAGCTTTGTAGCCTATCGTTTATTAAAATCCTATTCTTTTCAAAACAGCACCAAAATGCTAGTATTTAAGCCTATTTTTAGGACGTCCACCTGACTTTAAATACTTTTTTTGGGGGTTGATAAGAATACAGCATAATTGCAGCTACACTTTCATTAGCAAGTTATGCAGCCCAATCAGAGCAAGCCTGAAGAGCAAAATAGGTGTTTCTGGAAGCCAAAACCCCATGCTACAGCTGTTTCTGAAGGGAAACTTTATACTAGCTCTACCCCAGTCTCCTGCACTGAACGACCCGTAGCAGTTAAAGCACTTTAAATATGTTCCCGTAGCCTGCCTTTTGGTTTAGTTTAACCTAAAAGGAACTCAGTTTGTGTTCTCCAAGACAATTTGACAACACAAAACACAAAGGCAAGGAAGGAGGATGGAAAGATTCATGTCACCAGGACATCCCCTCTCTGAAGTAATACATTAACATACCTGCACCATATGATGATCAGCAGAAATACTTGAGGCAGTACCTAGTACCTTTTCAGGAATGTTACAAAGCCTGCTGACTTTGGAGTAACCTTTTAGGAAACACAAAAAGGTTACAGCCAAGATGTCTGTTTAGTATTAAGGTACCTTAAGGAAACTTAAATGGGACTGTGGTAGGAAAAGTAAAATTAGAAGAAAAAGTTGCACTGCTCAGACATTTTTTCTTTGAAAGAAAAGCAATTGTCTGTAGCAATATGGACACAGATGTTTTCAGATACAGAAATAAAATACAGATGCTGGAGACTAAGTGAACTTCGTATCTGTATATAGGTCCAGATTGTCTCAAGAAGAATAAGAATCAGATTCTGCTGTTCATTTCATGTGTGCACCATCACTAAAGCACCAAGGGGTTCTCCAAGTTGTAAATTCATTCATCATTGCATCTAAGAGTGGGACATCTCCTGGTAAGCCTGATCATTCAACATTTATCACCACTAAACATAAAGGATATAACAAGTCAGTGTAATTAAACAGGAATTCTGACATACTGAGCCATCTCTTCTCTGTAAATTGAACCCAGACCCATGGCCCAGCAGTTCAGATTTCTGTGGTCTGAGGCTGAGTTCTGCAAAGCACAGAGGTACGACCTTGGCTCAGCTGTATGGAAAAAATTACTGTTGAGCTGTGAGAGAGTATGCAAGCTAAAACAATGAAGATAAGAAGTAAAAGTAATGAAAAGTAAAAGAAGTAAAAAGACAGACTAAAGTGAAATTTTTGAGTTGGAAGCAGTAACTCAAGGACTCGAGAGACAAATACTGCCATGAAAAGGTATTAAAACCCTGAAGAAGTAATAATCAAAAGTCAGCAAGTTCAAGAAAGAGTTTGTTCCAAGAAGGAGCAGAGGCCAATGCTTCTCCACCTGACTGACTAGCAGACACTCATCAGGTGTTTGCATTAGGAGTGGAGCATACATTTCACGTTGGCCTAATAGAATGTTGTTCCTACCAGTGTGCTAGCCAATAAGTAATTACTGGGTACACATTGCTTGTGTACTTGCAAGTCTCTATGTGTAGTAAAGATATCAGTGCTATCAATTTGGATACCTATTCTGATACCAATAGGCATTGCTACTTATTGATTTCAATATCCATTGGCATTGTTACCCATTGATTTAAAAACTTCCATATAGACGGACATTGATACCGACACACATCGTTACCTTTTGATATTGATAGGCATCAACAGGCATCAATACCTATCAATAGCAACACCTTTCAATACTGATAAGCATCAATACCTATCATTTTTAATACTGATTTCAGTATCTATCAAAAAGCATTGATACCTACAGATAAGTATAGTTATCAGTACCTCTTGATTTTGAGACCAAATCTCAATATTGGTATTCATCAAAATCTATTTCAATGCCAATTTTGATAACAAAAGGCATTGAAAGAGTATGGTACCTATCAACATCAATGTCTGTCAATACCAATCTTGGTAGCGATAGATATCAAAAGCTTTTGGTATCAATAGGCATCTATACCTATCAATTTCAATATTGGTTTTAGACATCATTAGGCATTGATACCTACTGATATCAACAGGTAGGCATTGATACCTATCAATTTCTACACTGATTTTGAAATCAACAGGCATCAGTAGACATTGATAGGCATCAGTATCTATCGATTTCAATAGCTCCTGGTTTCAAGTCATCTACACCTGTTGATTTTGACACTAATTTCGATATCAATAGGCATCTATACCTATCGATGTTGATACCTTTCAACAGAAATACCATTTTTAATACCTATTGATAGCTAGGTATCGATAAGTATTGATAGAATAATTTAGATAAGTATTGATACCTATCAATATCGATACCTTTTGATAGACATAAATATGTATCGTTATGGTAGTCATCAGTAGATATCAATACTGATTGAAAGGCATTGATAACTATGAATTTTGATACCAATTTATTTTTATACCTATCAATACCAAAAAATTTCAATACCTGGGTATATTAAGAGGCATCAATTCATATGGATGTTTACATTCTGGCCAAAGAGCCATATGAAGTTTTGGTATGTAGCTTGTTCACTTTTGCTATACCTCCCAGAACAAAATATTGAAGACAAAGATATTTTACATTCACAATCAGGTGTGCAAAATCCTGCATTGCAAAGGTCAGTGAGCATGTGCAAAATCACAGGCACATATGCAGTGATCATTTGTTAATAGCTGGTTCTTGACATTTAGACAGAGGACAAAAATATAATAGTCTTGTTCCATTATTTCCAGGAGTTCTGAGTACTTGCATATTGCTCAAATTCATTTGGTTTTCTTGGAAGTCAGTTCTCTTTAAAACAGGTAACTTTCCCTTAAGCATCTCTCCAGATAGCTCAGTTTCAGCCTCCAGAGGTGTAATTCTTTCAAGTTTTTCAGCGTTATTAGTTCTCTTTAGATTTTTCTCTACACTACTGGGTCCATGGTTTTCTTTCTGAAGGCTGACAACACAGCCAGCCATATCGTCTTTTTTACTTTCAGCTGCAAACATCATGTCTCAGTCCCAAACACATACCTCCAACCCCAACAGGGCGAGACAGACACACTCCCACAAAGCCACCTAAGAAGCTACAGTGCCACATGGAAAGACAGTTGGATTTACTGGCATTGTTTCTCATTTTCAATATTTTGTCAACTCTGGATTTTGGGTTTAAATTTGCTTATGTGACTAAAGGAAAACTGATAGCTACAAAAGATACTGCTTGCTTATGTTATCCAAACAGGGATCAGTGTTACAACCAGAGTATCAGCATGTGTGGTGTCACTGGCACCTCCTGAAGAGGCAAGTTTTCAAAGTTCACCTCTTGTCTGCTGGAGAAGGTTAGGATCCCCAGACTAATGCTTCTTGCTGATGGTAAATGTCACCATGGTATCGTATGACCACAACTAGTTTAAAAAAGTCTGACATTTAAAAGATACCGACTTAGAAATCGCCTCCCAACTACATCACTGATGAAGTACTAAGTAGCAATAAAAACCACTATCTAGCAATTCAGACAACCTTCCTCCAGCGCTTTCGTTTTTACCAAGGGCATTTCCCATGCAAATAGTGACTCTGCCCAAATCCTGTTACCTTAAAAACATTAACAAGACCCCAACCTCAAGGAGCACGGCTGACGGCCGATACCGAATCAGGGAAGTCAGGATTGATATAATACACTATAGCAACACCTGCCACACCAAACCTGAGAATGAAAAATACAACTGGTCTCCACCCTTAAGTAATGTATACCAATATAAATGGTATCCCAACATCTGGGCGGTTGCTTCTTGAAGAAAACTGTCAAAACGTGTGATGGAGGTTTTTAATAAAAACTGGCATAGTTTTTACAAGTTATAACAGATCCCTTTATGAGTATTTAGCTACAAAAACAGGGGGATGCATTTTGCAAACCAAATGAGTTAACGATTAAATGGCCGAAAGGGCTGAGGGCAAGCACCTTAGCTTTTATGTTATTTCACATCAGGAATTAACTTAGCCCAAAGTGACTGGTTTAGCAGATCCATGAGGTTGGTGGTGAAACGCCTCTTATCTCCATCGTATTTGGTTTCGGAGGGTTACTTTGGATCAGAGCCTGGCCCAGGGCCAAAACAAAACTGTTCAAAAGTTTTGAAGGGAATTTTATCCTCCAGAGCTTCACGACCTAAACTACAGGTCTCTCCAAGAAACACTGCACTGCCTCCTCATTTCTTACAAGTATTTCAGCACCACATTAACATCACTTACAAATGCAGAGAGACCCAAAAAAGAGAGAGGCCAGGTCCTGCACTTGGGTCACAACAGCCCCCTGCAGTGCTACAGGCTTGGGGCTGAGTGGCTTGAAAGCTGCCTGGCAGAAAAGGACCTGGGGGTGTTGGTGGACAGCCAGCTGAATATGTGCCAGCAGTGTGCCTAGGTGGCCAAGAAGGCCAATGGCATCCTGGCCTGTATCAGGAATAGTGTGGTGAGCAGGACTAACGAAGTGATCATCCCCCTGTACTCAGCACTGGTGAGGCCCCACCTTGAGTACTGTGGTCACTTTGGGGCCCCTTACTACAAGGACATTGAGGTGTTGGAGCATGTCCAGAGAAGGGCTACAAAGCTGGTGAGAGTCTGGAGGACAAGTCTTATGAGGAACGACTGAGGGAACTGGTGTTGTTTAGCCTGGAGAAGAGGAGGCTGAGGGGAGACCTTATCACTCTCTACAACTACCTGAAAGGAGGTTGTAGAAAGGTGGGGGCTGACCTCTTCTGCCTGGTGACAAGTGATAGGACAAGAGGAAATGGGTTCAAGTTATGTCAGAGGAGGTCTAGGACGGATATTAGGAAAAATTTTTTCACCGAAAAGGTTATTAAACATTGGAATAGGCTGCCCAGGGAGGTGGTGGTTTCACCATCCCTGGAGGTGTTTAAAAAAAAAAGGGTAGATGTGGTACTTGAGGACATGGTTTAGAAGTGGTTTTGTAAGGGTAAGTTAATGGTTGGACTTGATGATTTTAAAGGTCCCTTTCAACCTCAGCAATTCTATGATTCAGGTGCCTGTTTACACCATGGGATATGCTGCAGGCCTGCTGTGACACTGGACTCTTGTACTGGGTCTGTCTGGGATGGAATTAACTTTCTTCATAGCAGCACATATGGTGCTGTGTTTCAGATTTGCAACTACAACAGTGTTGATAACACAGCAATGTTTTGGCTATGGCTGAGCAGTGCTTGCACAGTGTCAAGGCCACTTTTTTTTCCCCTCACTCTGCATGCCCAATCCCACCCTCCTGGAAAGTAGGCTGTGGGTGGGCGAGAAATTTGGAGGGGGCACTGCCAGGACAGGTGACCCAAACAGTCCAAAGGGATATCCCATACCATGTAATGTCATGTTCAGCAATTAAAAACTGGGAGGTTTTGTCTTCCAAGGTAGCCGTTGCTCAGAGGCTAGCTGGGCAGCGGTGTGATAATGGGAAGAGGTGACTGATGGGCCTTGCATCACTTGTCTTTTTTTCCCCCCTCCTTTTTCCCATCACTTAACAAGACTGTCTTTAAGTTGACCCATGATTTTTTTTTTTGCTTTTGATCGTGCTACTCTCTCCTTTGTCCCACTGAGGGGGGGGACCGAGTGAGCTGCTGTGTGGGTGCTTAGCTGCTGGCTAGGGTAAACCCACAACAGCCATAAAGCCATACACCTCTACCATCAGGCTACTAAGAGAAAGGGCAGATGAAGGAAAGCTTGATAAGAGCTGTTAAAGCAGCAGCCAAAGTACAGCAGAGGGAAAGTTAATAACACTTAGGGAATCAGATGGCAAAGCCAGCTTGGGTGTGAGGGATGACGCCCTCTCAGCAAGAAAACGTTCTCTTTCCTCCCTTTTATTGAGACGCAAACTTCTGTCCCATCCTGCGCCTCCCTTTTTGTAGCCTGTGCCATAAAGGAAGGAGGTAGAAAATCTCGTGTTGCCTAAGAGTGACGGATAAGTGATCTCAGGACAGCAGGGGCCTCTTACCAGCATTTGCTGGGAACCTACTCAGTCCCCTGCACACTCATGTGCTAGGGAGCTGTGAAGAATGCTGTGGGCTGCCCTCTCTGGCATTCATGCTGATGCACAAGTCTGCCTACATCTCCATCCCGTACTGGTAACAGTATTGTACTACATGAACTCAACACCCTGTTTGGAGTAAAGGCATGGCAGCACACAACGGCCAACAATAGACATTTATCTCTTTCCCACTCTGAGAGACTTATAACTGATCCTGTTTGCAAGCTCCTTCCTGAAACTAGGAACCAACACAGCTCCCAGACTCCTAAAATGAGAGGGATGACTCTGCGCTGCACAGCGTTTCTGCAGAGGGACTCGCACGACTACAGAAAGTCGCAGCAGCAGGACTGCATCCTTGCGGCCCCGCTTCAGGGGCTGACTGAGGATGGGGGACACAGAAACTTCTGCTTGTTGAGACATGCAGGGGAGAGAGGGGTTACTGCAATCAACCAGCACCTCAGCCGATAACTGCTTTGTATTTCAGATAAACAGAAACCTCTAAAAGGTACTTACTCTTGTATTTGTGGATCAGGGACAGGCTCCTGTGAGCAGGCTAATCCATGGCAGGCAGCACGAGAAGGGGGCTGCTTTGTAGGTTCAGCACAGAAGCCTAGGAGAGCTGTGTTTTCGCAGCATGCATTAAAGACAGCTCCCCGATACTGGGGCAGAGCTAGGCACTCTCGCAGAGTTGGGATGGCAGAGGTAATTTCTGAGATAGCTGTTCCATGGAGGAATTTTTCCACAGCTGATGGCTCTGGAGGAAATATTTTAAAGGTATACTGGCCTCTGTCAGAGCAGCAGTACGCATAGTTTTGCTGTGGCTCTGAGCCCGATGCTGTGAGCCTACCAGAAAGGTCAGGCACTGCCTCCCCCAGCCCCAGAGCAACATACAGAAAAAGCAGCACACTTCGTGGGGCTGGAATCCAGAGCACTGGCACAAGGGGTTGTTGACGCCAGGGTTGGCTGGAAGCACAGATGGAGATATTTCTCGGCCTGCCCCTGCAGGAGCCTTCTGCAGGGAACAGGGATCCTGGAGCGAGCGCCAGAACAGGCGCTCTCCTCTGGACTCTCCTACATGGTGTTTCTGTCACAGGGGGTGCTGGAGTCCAGACGTGACACCAGCTTGCTGGCATGCTCCCAAGCAAAGATCTTTTCAAGCTCCATTTAAAGAGTATACATCTGCCCTGGTGTTCCCAAGCATAGATGTTGTTCTTTACCTTCAAGGACTCTACCTTCACTTTTTTATCTGAATTCCTCATTGCTTGCCAGTCGCCTCTATCAGCGGGCATCATGACATCAATGACTTCTAGGTAGGCAGCAGGATTATTTGATGGCACTAAAATCCCAACCCTTGCACAACTCAAAGACAGTTCCTTGGCACCCCAAGTTGCAGGTCTCTGAATTTTATGAGGCAAAACAGGTAACTATAAACTCAGAAGAAGGTGGTGAGCAAAGTAGAAAAGACATTCTAGGAAGTGGAAACAAAAAGAAATAGGAATTCAGCAAGGGAAGACGGCAAGAGAAAGATAGGCAGTTACAGGAGGAAAAGGATTTCAAATCCGAATAGGTACAAATGAAGGAGGAAGGAGCACCAGAATGGCAAGAAAGAGCAGAGGGCTGGCAGTCAGCAACAAATAGGAAGGTATTCCTAACATTTGGCCCCTTACAAAGTGCCAGAACTAATTCAGAGTGCTGTGAGAACCATTGCATTTGAGATCCCTATCTTGACCCTTGTGTATTGGGTCTTCCCAGATGACCTCATGGTGAATTCACAGTGGCACAACCCAAACTGGGGAATCGAGCCTAATGAACTCCAGCAAGCACTAGAGCATATTTGGACCTGAACTTCCAGTATGTTTTCTCTTAAAAGGATCTAGTTGATCCTGGACCACTTTGAGAACTGAATCAATATGCAGTAAATCAGGACAACCAAGGGCTTCACTTCAAAACCACTTTCATTTAAAAATCCAGCTGCTAATATAGATACAGCCCTAGTCTTCCCATTATGGCTTTAAAACATTCTTCTCCACAACTCAATGAACTGCACCTAGCTAACAAACATCCCGTCCCCCCATGACCACGGGTCTCCAAATACCAGTTTAACCTCATAGTCTAAGGATTAAATAGATACAGGATCTGATGTCAAAATTATAGTTTCTATTGAAAAGCATCTAAAGACTAAAATTAGGGATTAGACTGTCTTTGTACTGGTCACTGGATAAACATGGTACCCATTCCATTGAATTCCCATGCTTTCAGGAAAAAAAAAAAGAATGCCTGTAAAAATTGCAGGGGTTTGGATCACAGCACTTGACTTGTTTGGGAGAGTTGGTTGGAGCGTGTTAGTTTTTCACCTTGCTCTTAGAGTCAGGGTTGAAGGATACATATTAGGCAGTGTAAGTAAACTTGTAGAATCATTGCCTGTGCTAGACATATTTCAGATACAAATTGAGACTACTCCACCTTTTTTTTGGGGGGGGGGGGAAGGGGGGGAGGGAAGACGATGACAGGGAAAGGGTTTTCGAGTTTTATTATGAAAAATAAAAATCAATCACTGTAAATCCTAAGGACTGTGAAGTCTAACTTACATCCTCAGTTTTGTGGTGCTAAACTAGGAAGGGTCACGTGCAATGTCTGACCTACATAGTCACACCTCCTATGCATTTACATAAGCGTTCCAAAGCTTTCCAAGGGCACAGGGTTCTAGAAAAAGAGCAAAGAGGGGGCACCCCCAAAGAATTTCCCTGCCAAGTACAAATCTTCCCCAAACCACATTATTGACCACAGCTCTTGTACATGGTTCAGCTGAGAAAGCCTTTAATTACAAAGTACTACCATTCTTTTCATGGATTTAGAAGTCTCTCGAAAATGCAAACAGCAACCTGCAATTCAGCAGCTAAGAAGAACACACAAAAATTCTTTCTCTGAATAGAGCTGAAAAGCTCGCATAAATTTCAGTGTCCTTGAGATACAGTAACTGCACCCGAGGTCATTTCCAACTGATGTTGGTCCCACAGGGAATTTCTTTAACTGCTGTTCACTAGGCTGTAGTCATTCCTATTTTATGTCAATAAATCATCGTATTCATGCAGTCAACCCAAAGTAGCCATGGCCTGGTAGCCCGGTCTCCTCATCATATTGGGATCTAACATACTTTATATAACCATCACAAAACAGGCCAAAATATGCTGAGTAAGTTTTGCCTAATTATTTGGTCCAGGATTTAGGCACGTGTTCACTCAAATCCAGTAAGTTCATTTTTTATAGAATCTACTTTAGCTACAATTACATTCAAACCGCTATTTTCAAAGTTTGTTGAAAGCCAAAAAGAGATTGACTGTAGTTCTAATACCTTTTCCCAATAGCTCACTTTAAATAATACATTTTCTCCATTGATCTAAGCAAATCCCAGAAATCTCGAAGGAAGATTAAAGAAGGGATGAAATTAACCTCTTGGCTCTCATGGACTCTCGCCCTGCTCATCCACTCCTACTTCTGACTTGGGATCTGTACATATCTTTGCAAATACGTTGCTTCCACCACTGCTTTGCAATTGATACTTATGAAGACTCTGTTTGGCAGAATACAGTTTTTATCTTTACATACTGTACTTCTATTAAGGTCCCTCTGTAAAAATGTTTAGGTCACCACATAGGAAAAGATATGATACTGTAAGAGATACTACACGCATACACACTAAGACAAGCCCATATCGTTTATAAACAATAGTATTGTGTGTTTTCTTCCTGTGATGAGTTTACCACAAGAGCGCTACTTAAAGATAAGGTCTGGCTTATTTTGCAGCCTCCTAAACTTTTGGTGTGAAGTGCCACATCTTTCGCAATTCTTTCTTTTTCTTCAGCAACAGGCTTCATCAAATAACCTGGAAATTAAAAAAAAAAAAAAAAAAAAAAAAAAAGAGAGAGAAGAAAAAACCCTACGAGGCACTTCTAGCTTTTGAAACACTGTCTCTGTTCCATATTAGAGTTACTTCAAATACTGTGAGCCATCTGGAACGTTATGGCTCTGTCTTGACTGCCAGAAATGGGTTTCTTTTGTTTATTCACTAGCGGAGACAGTTTCTAGTCTACAGAGAGTCTTTAGTCTTATCACAAAACAAACCAGATAGTCAGCCATGAGCAAACGAGTACAGTGAACCCTGTCCTTAATACCTCACAGAGACAGCCTGCTTCCCTTGGGATTTCACAGTAGGTAGTTCATCTACCACAGGTAGGCAAAGCCTAAAATCATATTATTGCTGGTGTTGCAATTGTTTTTTCCTTTATTTTATTTTTTTCTGCAAAGCCAAAGCCCAGTACTCAAGAACTTGTCATTTCTAATGAATTTTCTGGAGAAAATATAGACCCCATATAGAAGGAAAATTATATCTTAATGCATATGTACTTCAGCATAAAAATGTGTGATGCAACCAAGGCCTTTTGTCTTAACTCTCAAGGCATCTAAAACTATATGCTAACATAATACATGATGCAAATACCTTTATGTATGTGGTATGAGTGTAACATCTTTGTTACTCAAATTAAACACAAATGAAAGAGCCCCAAAGCCCCACAGATAGTAAACTTGTCACTTCTTTCATTATTGGAAAGCAAGCATACAAAAAAAATTCTCTTTAAAAAAGGAAAAAAAAAAAAACAACCAAAAAAACAACCACTAAACACACCACCTCAAAACTATTCACCAAAGAAACAAAACCCCACAACTGAGACAGAACCTTTTTGGTACCCGTAGCCAGACAAAATGGAGCTGCCTTGTTTTACGAAACGAGTTGACATCTGTTTGACTAAGACAAGCCTGTTCTGCCCCAACACGTTCTCATGCTCGCGGCCTAACCTGCGGCTAGCAGCATCCTCAAGGCCAGATCTGATAACTACCAGAGCCCGGAGCAAATCTGTCTCAGGGCTAGAAAAGAAATCATGCCTTTTTAAAGCAGATGGATGTTCTTATCATTGTTTGCTTGTAAAGCAATAAAGTAACTTACTCTTGCCTAATCAATCTCAACTGTTGAGAGTGAATACATTTGCTTTAGACATGTTCTTTATTGTTAAGCTACTTTAGTGCCTCTCTATCTCTCTCCTCCCTCTTTCTTTTAGAAGGGTAAGAACATTGCTTTATTTTCACACTGTGTGGAAGCTTCTGCTGGGAAAGGTGGGAGAAAAATACTAAACAAAGCCAAAAATTTCCCTTTTCCTCACTCTTGTCCAATAACAGCCATACAGTAAATCTTTGTGGTTTTTTTTTCCTTTTCTCTTTAATCCTCACAAATTTGCACATAGAAATTTAATAAATTACTATATGTAGAAAACTGATGTTCTATTGAATTTTAAACTTGCATCTGCTGGCTAGAAAAGAAGCAGCCAATGGATTTCTGCCCCAAACCAGAAAGAGGTTAACAGCTACAACCTAATCAGCTTTTTTCTCTGCTATTAGATTGCCAGAGGTTACATTTTGCAGCTCTCGGCTACAGATTCTCCCTTCCAGATGAACTACTACGTGTCCAATTCAAAAGCCACCTAGAAAGTGAGATAGCATCAGCATCCTGTTTCTTACCAAATACATCTTCGACCCTATTTTTGACCTCTTCTGGCCATGGCATTCAACAAATTTATTTTTGTCAATAAAATTATAAGGCAAGTATTCCAAATACTTTAAAAGTATTTGGGGAAAGCGTGCATCTATAAAAACCCAACCAACAGACAACAACTTCTTTGTACCAGACTGCCAGCAGCTGAGCACTGGGGCAGGAATGGCACTAAAAGGAGGCAGATGTGCACTCTCTGCTGTGGCCCCCCAGTTTGGGAGCTTGCACCCCCACCCCCCGCAAACTAGTTCCAGTTTATTGACTTTCAGGGCACACTAAAAGGCCCATTTGTTTTCCCTAGCTGCAAGAAGCCTGGGAGGACCCTGGTGAGAGATCATAAAATTGGCTCCATTCTCACTTACAACAGTAGTGATTTGTATGTTAATAATAGGAAATCTGAGGGAGAGGAGTCTCCAGAGAAGTCTGTGTGTAAAACTATTCCCAAAGTGTGTCAGAAACAAAGCCAGACACTTAATTTCTAAACATTTAGTTAGAAAGAAAAAAAAAAAAATCCATGTTGGTGCCTAAATAAAAAAGTTCCCTTGTTTTCAGAGGTGCGTAGTTCACACAAACTCACTCTAGACCAGCAGTCATTTGTACACAACATAACATTTTGCTCAGCTTTTTGGATTTGTCCAAAGATAAAACAATACCAACCATTAAACTAATTTAGTACACATGCTCAATTTAAGGGTACCGTAGGTCTGCATTTGCCTACACAAGGTTTTCCAGTGCTCCAGTCTCCCTCGTAACTGGTACACTCCTTCAGCCATATGAGGTTTCAAATGTGTCAACATGACTTAGTTTCATAATTTCATTCAAATTAGAGATCTTTTCTCCAATATGAGCTGAACATGGATGAAATTAACTGTAGGTAGGGGAGAGAGGAAGATGAAGCAATATATTCTATTTAAAAGCATTTCTCTGTTTATCTACCTGAACATGAGAAATTCTGAATGTTTCCAATCAGGGAAAACTCTTGCTAATGTTCTAGCCGTAAGTAAGCAGAACCCTAATAATTTTGGTGAGACACAAAAGTGAAAAGGAAAGAATTAGTAACCATTACTGAAGGAGTACATAAAAAACAGGTATTGACAAACAGAGGAGAGGGACTTCAGCATTTACTACTGGAATAGAGGCGCTACCAAAGGCATCGCAGCAGGAAATCTAACACACAACTTGGAATTGCTGGCAAATTAACACACAACATCACTACACCTTCATGAATTAAAAAAAAAAAAAAAGCAGCATAAAATAAGATTTTAAAAGCAACAGCATTGAGAAAAGAATCTGCAGGAAGTGAAAGTGCAATGAAAGAAAGGGATATGATTAACAGTCAAATAAATTTTGGTTTTGAAAACAAAGATTTTTCAGAAGCTAAATAGTATACATTAATATTTTTTTCCACAGTTCTTGGGACTCATTATTTTAAATATGCTTATTAACTGGTATGTAGTTGAAAAAATCATGCACATATTATGCTCTAGAGAAGGAAAAGAATTAGAGGTAATTGCTGCAAACTTTCATCACAGATGAAGGTACAATAAAGACCTTCCCTCAAGGAGGCACATCAATGGGAGCCTAGGATAAAAGGTGAGGTACTAAGACAGCAAAGATGGACACTTGTTCTGCCTGAAAAAAATGGCTAGAACAATTTGCAGAGCTAGTTGAACAGCCTTATTTTTCACATTTAAATTAAAAATTGCAGTAGAAAGTCCTTTTTTAGTTAAATCAGAATATAAAAATATCTCATTTAACAATACAGTTCCTCTAGTGGTTTTCTGTTTAGATATGAATGCAGATTATATCTCCTGGGTCATTACCAAATAGAAAGCAACTGTATCATTGGAGAGGACCATGATGTACTGAATAATTACAAATGCTCAGTTGACAGCGCCTAAGTGACAGGTGTGGGGGGGTTTTAATTATTAAAGTAAACCATTATAAAGTAAACCTTTCCAAAGAGTCAAAACCACGACTGCATGACGATAAGAGGCCGACGTGGAACTAGTCAGAGCTACAAGGGCAATATCAAAACTTATCCTCAAGAGATGATGGCTGCTGAACTTATCAAGTAGCGACCAGCAAAGAGTTCCTCACTGAGGGTAGATAAGTTCCACCTCTCCAAACCACATATTTTATGATGTGCTTACACAGCAGCTCATCCGTACAGCTGTCCCTTCATTTTAAATCCACCTGCTGTTTTAGCTGCTTCTAGTGTGATAGCCAGTGTGCAATAAAGGGCTGAATTAGGTCTTCAGGATAAAGAAAGGTGAAAACTCACAAGCCCCCGCTATTCTGAAATTAAAGATAAAGCAAGCTGTTTGCTTTTCTTTTAACTAAACGCTCTTACTTCATACCCTACTTCAGAAACCTTGCGGCAGGAAAAGAGAGAGGCAAATTATTTGCAGTAGACATATGATGCAATGCGCCGCATGATGTAACTTAAACTGTATTATATGTATGATGTTGCTACACTCATCTCAGTCTGGCAAACATCTCCGTGTTAACAGGCCCCACTGGTATCCAACTGGGCACAAAGGTCAGGCTGAGAACATCCCATTGTAGGATCCATTGTTTTCCTGTGAACTGTGCCTTGTCTATCAAATTAGTCACTTAAAGCAATGAAACAGTTACTTGGTTAAATGACTGTTTCCCCTGGCTATTAGACAAAATGTATTACATCTCCAGGCATGTGATCAAATGATTGAGAGTTTGACCTAAATTTACTTAGTGCGCTAAACAACCAAAGGAACAAAAGGAATTACGCCTCACTGCCTACTGTCAGCTACAAAGAATATCTATCAGTCTGTAACTGCAGATGAAATGCAGTTTTGTAGTTTTCTGTGCCTGGCTTCTTGGAGCAATTGCTGTTCAGGTGACAAAAGACATTTCAGGGAGTTTAGGGATTTTTTGTTGTTTGGTTGTGGGCTTGTTGTTGTTTTTTGTTTTTTTTTTTTTTTTCTTGAAGCTTTATGCCAGCTGGTTTTGCACTTTTGGGACCCTAAAATGATATGCTTTGGAGGTGCCTTGACATCAACATAGCTAAGCTTATGTGGAATTTCCACTTAAGACAGATGCACTTTGAATCCTTACAAAAATACCGATCTCAAAACAGCAGAAGCACAAACAGATCACAGTCTCACACATTTGATAAACCAGACTAAAAACACATGCACTTTTTAGAAATAAGCTTTCTTTAGGGGGGAGGGGGAATTCTGAAATTTCATAGACTCCCTTGATTTCTGGAGCACCTGCTAGAAGCTATTAACATGCAATCATTTGAAAACAGGTTGAGTTCTTTTATCATGATGTCATTTAAAAGAAAGCTGGCAAAATAATACATTCCACTAACAGAGCTGGATATTTCCAATTGAAATTCAAACGTTTTGGGCACCTGAATCCCTCTAATTCTTTTATAAATAGATTTTCATATTCTGGTAACAATAGTTTCTCAGTCCATAACACCCCTGGATGTGTGGCTTGTGGCCATTTTGAGAAGCAGTAGGGAATGAGAAACAGGGCCAAGGGAGCGATCTACACCAACAAAATAGTACTTATGTGCAAAGCGGAAAATGTGCGCGCATGTCTATTCAGTCTCCTTCAATACAGAGTAACTTGCAGTTTTACAGGGAAAAGCAAGAACTATGGAATAAACACTAGTGTATAACAAACCTAAATGCCACAGTTCAGAGGAGCCTAAAGTCTAATATGAGTAGGGACTGACTCCACCAATAGCAGCAGGACCTGGTTCCTGTCTCTGAGCCCAAAGGGTCTGGCCCATGTTAATAGAAGCTTTGGTACCGTGCTATGGGCAAAGCCTGTCAGAAGAAGAGATCACTACAGGACTAGAGGCTTTATCGGGTGCCACTATCAGCAGAACAGGGGAAAAAAAGAGCATGAAAAGGGACTTACTGCTTGTGTATGAACACGCAGCCCATACTGAACCACTTGGATAACTGTGCATACAAGTATAAAACTTGCGAGCTTAAGAACTGTGCTTGCAAAGGGCATTTTGTATACTGTTTTTCCCAAGAGTAGCTTTGCCGTTTGGTCTGTTACAACATTTAAATTTACAAGTTGCATTCGGCATTGAAGGTGTTTTAACTTGACAGAAAGATAAGTTTTATACACATTCCTCCCTTCACCCGCTCAGCATCAAGTGTTTCAGTTCCAGCTTCCTCTTGACACCGCTCACCATGCTCAACAAAAAGAGTTTATTCTTTTAACCACTTCAGAGTTTATTCCTTTAACCACTTTTCTTTCACAAAAAACTGCTATCCAAAGCTTAGCATCAACTCTTAATAGTTTGTAGGATTTTTTTTTTTTTTTTTTTTTAAGATTTTCTTCTTTGTTTTTTGCGAACATGCCTTTTTACAAATATAAATGTCTTTTTTCCTCAAGACGTAAAGGGAAAGTGTTGAGGAAGGACCAAGTTTATTCCCACTCCTAGGCACAACCCAGCTTTATTTCACAAGATCAAGCAACAGGACACTCAACAAAAGGCAGGGCAAGGGGAAGAGGCACACATCCTGACACACTGACAGTATGTTGACAAACTTCTTTCAGCATCAAAAGGCTTCCTTTTTTGTGCAATTCATTTAAAGCTCTTGCTCAAGGCTTTTTGAACAAACGGGCGATTGGCAGTCCCTCAAGCATTAATTCTCAAAAATTATAGCTCCTCAAAAAAAAGCACTGCTTACAGATAAACATTTACTTCTGTGAGTCAAACCAGTCCCCCTCACCCACCCCACCCCTCCACACACACAGCCACCAGAGCCAACATTTTAAAGGCTCTTTGAATATAGCTCTAATGGCTCAAAAAAAACATCTCAATCAAATCTTTTTTCTTTCTAGAGAACAACATGATGCAGTGAACATTTATCTGATGTTTCAGATTATTAAGACTGGATAATAACTCCTTGCTGCCGGCACAGTGAAATTCTTTCCACCTGCCCCAAGCCCCCCAGACACCCCCCTGCCCCGTAATGCAAATCTATGCTTTTCATATCCCAAATAAAGAACTGCAATCAGAGACAAGGGAGTTGCCTGCAGCTGAGCTGACAGTGACAAACTTCAGGTTATACAAAAGATCTCCTTACAAGCTATGCCAAGCAGTATTACAAGCAAAGCCAGCAATCTGAACCAGCAGCCCTCTAGTTCTCACTGCCTGCGCTATATTCCTACCTTCAGCAAAAAATCCTTCAGGGCAGCAAGAACAGCAGTAAACCTGTCATTAACAGCCACAGTACTGTCACATCAGTGACTCTCCCGTGTCAGCTACAATCTTTAGCTCAGCTGTTTGCCTCTTTGGGGAGAACTTTCCTTGGCTGTCAGGAAATAAAACATGTATGTTGGTCCTTCATAAGCATATACAGGCACTCCAGGGCACAAATAAACAAAACAGTCCTATTCCTTGGGAAATCATGTTGATTTTTAAAAAGAAACCAAAATATGCCTCTGTGAATACTCCTATATATGAACTAGCATGGTAGAACTTACATGTAAACATGTCATGTAGAATAAGCCACTGTCACTCATTTCCTTTCACTGCACCAGCACTGGAAAACAGATTGTTTTTACCACATGCTTGCTACAGAACTGTGTTTCCAAAACACATAGCTGAAGTCCTTGAATCACAGCCAAACAATTGGCTAAAACCCTGGAAACCTACAGATCATTACCTTAGGCACTGGCATCTAGAAGCACAAGAAAAAAAAAAAAAAAAAAAAAAAAAGATCTCTTTCTTCATGTCTGATCAGCCTTTGTGCCCCTGTTAATATCAATTGAAAACAACCATCACAAATAAGGGAGCATATCTGTTCAGCAAACAATCCAAGGTGCTATCCATTAGATAACAGCATCTGAAGAGAGAAATTTTATAAAAATAACTTTTTGGTACAGCCAAAGCATTTATACCACAGCCAAGCTATTGCAGCGGTAAACTAATGGCATTCTGATAAAGTAACATAAGCTTCAGAGAAACTTGGAGCATTAACATAAGAGTCTGGAGGCCACCAAAATTGCTGGAGCTTATTCATATCTCTGGCCACCTAAAATACAGCTGCTAAGACATATCACATGGGAGCAAGCAGAGAAGTAACAACAGTATCAGAATGTACTTGGTAGCGTGGTTAAGAGGCAGAAGAAACAAAAAGTATAAATGCCTTCAAGTTACAATCCTCCACAGTACTGAAGTCTGTAGGAAATTATATCAGAGCATATGTTGGAAGGCTTGATTACCTAAGTACACTCAGAAATCCAAATTAATTTAATGGAATACTTAAACCATTAAATCCTTGTGCGGGTACTCTCGTTCAGAATTATGGTGGATTTAATGTTGTTCATCCTGAATTCATTTTCAAGATTAAATACGTGGAAGAGTAGACTTCTCATCAACTGTAAGCCCCATTCTTACAATTATTTATATAGTAAACCCAAGACGAACCAAGGTGTGACTAAGATTACACCAGCACTGCGTACCTGAATATAAAGCCCTTAAGAAACACTAGGTACAAACAGATGATGCTGCTGTTCATCTCCCAAACAGAGAGTGTGTCCCCCAGTATGCACTATGGAAAGCCAGCATGCAGCAAACCAAATCCAAAGCCTCAGTTCTCAAGAGCCGTCAATGATCTAAGCCCAGTGCATACAAATAAGTGATGCACTGGAGACTATGAAGCAAAAGAATTTCCTTCCCAAAAGCAACTCATCTGTACAGGAGGCAGAAAGACACAAGAGTGAGCAAAGTCTGTGGAAATAGCTTCTCATGGGTACCAAAGCCTATGACAAGTCCAGGGACCTCACAGCAACAAACTAAGACAGGGTTTAAATGCAAGTATATACCGAGCAAGGCACTCCGCTCCTGCCTGTGGGAACAACAATGAAAGAAGATGATAGCTGTAAATTGACACACTATATTAAGATATTCAGGTGATTAACACAGACCCTATAGTGAGTAGAATCACTTAAAAGGGCTTTGTCAGCCCAGACGTGGTAGCTGGCTGGTTTCTTTTACGTCTCTCAGCAGAAGAGGCTTAGGTAGCAAGAGACCAGCAGTAAACCAGAAAAGGACAGAATTATTCAGGGCCTTGTAAGAGAAATACTAATTTGATACAATGGGAGTCAGGATACGAAGCTGCAAAAGATGCAATTCAGACAGAGATAAACTAAGTTATATAAAAGGTGAGTTTCCACAATCCAAGAAAAAAAAAGCAGAAGAGACCTTTACATATCCAGTGCTGACAAAACAGATTTTTGACTGTGAACTAAGCATCATAAGCTCTGCAATAAAGCAGTGCTGTGAGCCACACACTGGACCTATGTGTGCGATGATGTACATCTTCACTACGGTGACAAATTAATGAAAAATCTGTATATTATATGCACAAATAAATTACAAATTATAGTCAATTAATAAGGTATATACTCAATATGGTTTGTCAAGCATCAAATGTTTTTAAAAGGGACTGAGCTTCACCTGTTCCTCAAATTGAACTACTTTTAAATAATTTCTTTAGCAAAGCTTTAGTAGTGATGAGTTGCACAGAAGACAGAAAACCACAGAAAGCTCTAGAATGGCCTAAGATAGCTTTCCTGCTAACATCATTCCAAGAAATCCTACAAAAATTCAACAAGTCTTCCGAGAAGTTCTCTTCATTAGATTTGCTCAGCTTCACTTCATTTTGGTTAAATAGCTGAGAAGGAAGCTTTTCCCTTTGCATCCCTTTTCTCCCCCAACACTTCGCAGCAACCTTCTCTCTGGTGATAACACAAAACCAGAACTGCAAGTCTATCTATAAATATGCCATAAGTTTCCCATATCTGTCAGCAAGTATGAGATTCAACTAAAACACATTTGAAAGAAAGTTTAAAAATCATGCATCATTTTTAAACAAGGTTTCCAACTCTCATTTTGTTCCTATTTTGTATGGCAAATGCCTCCAAACATACTGCATAGTGCTTCGACATCTAACCACCTTAGTTCTGAGCCATCTTGCCAGCAACTGCATTATTTTTTGCCAAGGCAGCCTCAGCTTCTAGGAGCCTGCTAAAAACATGCTTGCTAAAGACTGCCTCTTCCACCACACTCAACATTTTACTGACGAATGAACTCGACGGTGCTGGCAGCAGGTGTTGTGGGAGAAAATAAAAAGTCTAGGAGAAGATCCTCTGCTGTTCCTTGTACTCTTAAGGTCTCACTCAAGCATACGTCTGTAACAGCTTCAAACTATACAAGCTGAACAATGTGCTGTATTATTTGTTTGTTTTACACATATTTCAAGACTGAGAACAAACAGTTGTCACAATGGGCAGCTTCAGATAAGTGAGTTTGCCAAGTTTTTTTGCCTCCTCCCATGATTATACTGGAGACAATGAGTTTTGCTTAAATGAAAATCTCTGTTTTGAATCCCCTATGGAGAAATTCTCCACCACTTCTCCCTCAAGAAAAATTTCTGGCATCCTTCTATGAAGAAACATGACATGATTACTGCAGGAATAATTAATTGCAAAAGAATGCAGAAATGAATAAGGAGGAGTGGAAGTATGGCCACTCCTTTTTGTAGCAGCTCCATGTTGAAGATCCGCTAAGCTGCCCTGCCTGGCTCCATCATCAAACAGAAACAGGCATCTCCACAGGACTATCCAAGTCCACCTAGAATCATTAGAACAGCAGTAAGAAAACTGACTTTTTTTCCTCTACTGGGTGACTTGGAGTGAGGGGAGGTGGGAAGAGTAAAATTAATACATTGTTTTCAACTGTAAGAGTTTAGTTCCTTTAAGAGAAAACAAAAATATAAAAAGAGGATCTTCTAGATCAGTCTTTTTCAGAATTTTTTCAAGTTTCTCTCTGCACACCGATACGTTTCAATGTGCCAGATGCAAACTTATGAAATGGTTCTGTCGGCCCAAGATAGGGCATTTTGGTTAAAAGTAATTCCAATGAAGAAATCCCTCAGCTCTACTCAGTTGTAGGAAGCGGCTGATGCATGCCTGAAAAACAATTACATGAGGATCTGCAAGAAAGTCTTGCCTGCTTTGTTAGGTAGAAGTAAGAACCAAACCCTGAACTTACGGAAATTCTTTCTTTAAAGACGTTCGCCATGTCAAAGCTCTGCATCTGGAGTTCCTCAACAGCTAAATGAAAATCAATATTTTAAATGCAAAGAGTACAGTAAGGATACTACAGGTCAAGGACTCGGTTATCTACTGCCAGAAACAGTCAGCTGCTTTTATACTACATTAAAAGGTTTTGAAACCTGACAAAACTGAGGATTCTACCAAAGTACATTAGAAACATGACTAGCATCCAAGACAAAATTATCTGAGGATGAAAGTAGATTACTTTCTTTTAATTGTGAGGCATGAGTCTGTAATCTTTTAGAGTAGGCCATTTCTTCAGTGGGAAAGCAATTCAGACGATGGCTTGTATCTCATTGCATGCCAAGGTTTGGCCTCTTATGGTACAGGCTGGATCGACTATAAATGCTTTCTTTTATTTGTCTGTCAACAGCTCCACACTGCTTTTATTTTCAGTCTCCTGATTTTCATTTCGCATGGATAGTTTGATTTGTACAAAAAAATGCAGTTTATATTGATCCAAGATGTTCACATCTGTAACATGATATTAATAGGATCATGCCAACATGAAGAATATGTAGAAAACTCGGTATCCTAAATAATACTTTCTGATACCAAGTAACAAATACGAAACCTGAAACATCAGGATTTTTGATGTAAAAATATTTTATAATATCATTTGTGGACGGATCATGATAAGAGGAATGAAAGAGACAACAGCTTTATTTCAAAATGTAATTATTTGATAAAAAGAAACCTAAAAAGCTATCTGCGCTCATCTGTAATGTATAATTCCACAGACACACACATTTGCTAGTGTGCCTATCAGGGAATTCAGAGATAATTTTACAAAAAGAAATAAGCTGATAGATCTGGAGGACAAGGTACAGACAGCATATAGACGCAGAATAGACATACAGTAGAAACAAAATTAGCACAGGCTCTCAAAGACTTCACTGGGGCCTGAAGAAAGCCCTTTTGTAATATATATATATATATATAAATTATAGTTTTGATTCTCATACACCTTTATTGATACTGTATCCTGTGAGGAAAGTGAGCAAGGCTGCCCACTTATCTATTTCTATGTTGTGGAAACATGTTACATCTTATATAATTATACTAATGGGCACCAAACAACACATGGCTTAGGTCTACATAAAATACTAATCCAGTGCATGCCATCTTTAAAATTCCCTTGCTAAGATTTGAAATAGTGAAGAAAACAGTGAGACCATTATTCCTCTCAACTCCTTCCAATCAAATCACTACAAATTAACACTAGAATCCTCATCTAAAGAAACTGTCTCTTGAAGCCACTCGCCACTTAACAGAAGCTGGAAAAATTTGGGTTTAGAGATGAAAGGAATGAGGAGCTGACAGCCAGGGAATGGCTGGAAAAGAAGCTCATGCTACTATCCAGCAATTTGAAGGAGTATTTCACAAGAATACTCCCTATATGTCACATGGTATCAAGAAGCCAGAATGGATATAATGCTATTAATTATGTATGGATGAAAATACTGGAGCTATAGATAAAAATACCAGAGCCTCATACCTATTAATCTGTTCATTTTTAGTTCCACATCACCAAGAGACAGTCTTGGGAAAGGTGAAGACTGAAGCCTGGGATAATATCTAATCCTGAAAATGGTAGCTTTTTAAGAAGAACTCACCATACCCTTAGGGAAGTATTCATTCTTGCACTACAGCAGAGCAACATCAAAATACTGACTATCGCAGCTGTTGCCCACAGGAAGCAAAGCCACTAGAACCACAAGAGTCCTCAAAGGCTCAGAAAAAAGCCAGTCTATCTTGGATCGACTACCAAAGGGAAGAAGAAAAAGAGCACAGTTTGTCAATGAGGTGCTCTCAAGTCAGCACTGGAAGAGCGAACCCATCCCTACCTGTAGGTATTCCTCTGGTCGTTTGCACTTGACACTCAAATTGTCAGAGTACTGGTGTGTACTACAATGACAAGTCCACAAGAAATATGCTGAGGTACCCTGGCTTCACCTAAATCCTGATCAGATGACTTCAAAAGGTAAACAGGATTCTTGACTCGATATATAACCCATGTTTAACATATGTGTCTATGATTTGTGTATGCATGTGTGTAAAAGTATTTTAAGCAGAGAAAGAACCTCTGCATCTGGATTCACCCTTTGGATATTCTGTTCTTTTTTCCCCCACATCGCATTCCCAAGTCACATCAATGAATGCCATACATATATGAATCCCACACAGCATAATCTGCAAGGTACTTAACTCATCCAGAGTCTTGATTAGTCTTCTATGTTTGCTCCGTCTCTGAAGTGAGAAAAACATACGTATGGGAATAGCTAACAAGGTTTGAAAAAGGGTTACTGAAAGTGTTATGCAGCGTCATAATCTCATGGGATCAAAGCCAATTCTTGTCCAAGGAGTTTCTGTTTACTGTAATGGAGATTGTGGACCAAGTTATGTTGACGACTCAAGGTTTACAAACCTTTCTAGTATTAATCAGCCAAGAAACTGAGAAGAGAGCTGTTCTGTTGTTTTGTTATTTAAATAAGCAGACCTTTCCTGCATTATTGGTTCAGAAATACCTTTATATCTGAAGAGTCATATACATTCCTTATCTTCATGGAAATAAAATACAACAGTAGCTTCACCATTCCTTCTGTCTTCCCTAAACAAAGTTTTAAAAGCTGGAGAATTTTCTTAACAAAAAAACCCCAGCCTAAGTAAATTCTGAGTTCCAATTCTCAGCTCCAGAACTGCAAGAGAAAGGAAGTTGAGACTTTGACCCAAAAAGTCAGATTCTTAATTAGTACAAACCTCAAAGTTCCAAATTCATCTAACATGAATCACTGCTTCCAACTGTTGAAGTAAATTTAGTATACGTCAGCAGCACAGCATCCCTTCCTACAAATGAAGGGAGAACAAAGGGAAACTGGATTTTGAATAAGGTTCTGCACTATCATTTTTTGCTCAGTTAGTCTTCAGAAGTAGAAACATTAGCATTGACTGACATAATCAACATCTAGTCAGGTTTTTTTTTTCTACTGCAAGATAAATTAGGCTGTTTTGATACACTCTTCCCATACAAAGCTGCATATTTCCCTTTTGCTTGATGGAGAAATTGGAATTGGCTAACATTAGGCTCTTAAATGACAATTAACTTTAGCAATGTTAAGAATGCCTTCATTCAGATATTCATATTATTGAGATTGAAGGTTTTTTGTGGCATAATTGTTACTGTTCCAGATACATTATAACTAAAAAAAAAGGATGTGTTTTCTGTTCCCTCTTTCTTCTTCTTAAAGGACTCACTGAAGCAAAATTTCAGTGAAAGATTAATGCAACTCTGGAGGAGATAAGTTTCTAACAAACAGGAAAATCTGAGAGTTAATTATCAGCATGAATTGAAATGAAGTTCCTCTTTAGGAGGTTTCTGTTCTGAGTTTCCAGTGTAAAAGGGAAGAACTTGTCTGTCTGTCTTATCTTACATATTATGGTAATTAATTTACTCTAAACAAAGCGGGAGATGGTATTTCCCCAGCCTTTGCTCTCCTTGTTGTATGTTTTCTTGCACAGATTTAAATTCAGAGCTACATGCTTTGGGAAAAACTTGGACGGGAAGGTATGATTTGGCTTAGGGTTAGAGACTGTTTGTTTTGTTGTGATTTGGGACTGATTCAGTAGCACACTTCAATTATGATTCTTTGAGTATTTACTAAAAAAGTGGAAAATGTTCAAGAGCGGCAAGGAAAAAGCTCTCCAAAGCAACCGGCAAGGAGAAATGCATGTCACATTTACAAAAAGAAAAGCCATTTTAGGTTTCACAGTTACTCACCCACAAAGGCAGAACAGTCTTTTAATTGTGTTTTCTGGAGTTTTACCTTTGGCAAGTTTTCTTTGCTTTGTTTTTTTTTTTTTGTTTTGTTTTGTTTTGTTTGGTTGGTTGGTTGGTTTTTTTTAAACACAACCGAAGGAATGCTGCACTATAAATAAATAGAAAAGCATGGATGCCTTAACATACAATTTTTTCTGTGATCTGAATACCACAATTATTTGGTGTACCTCCTTTCTTTTCTCCACCCTTCAGGGTGGATACAGAATCCCCTTCAGGGATTGCTGTATGTAACTGCATTCCCTGGCTACAAGTTTTTTCCTTCACCTTAGGAGCTTATTTTCTCCTCTCATTTTGCTTCCTTCCTCTGCTATGTGCTTGATTTCTGTCTACCTTTATATATATAGATACAGGTATATATCTCCATCCTGTATTCTCTCTCTCTCTCAGAAGAATATGCGCTGGTTGAAACATTCAAGAGAGGCTGCACAGGCTCGAGCCTCACCTACAGAACTGAACCTTATGAAAAGAATGTAAGCACACAAAATTTACACTATAACCACATATTGACGTATGTTACTGCTTCCAGTGTATGTAAAGCAATGTATTTTAAAGGCAAGTTACAAACAAAAAGATGAGAACAGAAACCTAGTACACAAAAAGCAAGCCCAAGACAGCTTTAATAATTTTGGACTTCCTTACATTATAAAGGAATGAAGAAAAACAGAATTCTTATCTAAGACTGCACTAAAAATAATTATCTCGATACTGATCTTCATTGCCTTATAACTTTTTGTGCCAAGGTTTCCCAAAGAAATAATCCTTACACGCTCTCTCTCTCTCACGCCAGTAATTTCTGAATCAATAGGCTAATTTCCTCAAAGACAGTGATTTTCATCAAACATTATGATATTAGGTAGTTAAGCTGAGGAGGGAAGAGTATTAACACCTCAACAGAGAGAAAGACTGTAACTTGTGTTCCAGCCTTACTAGACACCAGAAAACGCACGCACAGCAGAGGTGTTACAATTGTCCTTTCTGCAAAAAAGCTTCAGCTGGATCTCACATCCTCCTAGACACCAAAACCTCAGGCTGCTCAGGCAAATCTGTAAGAAACCAAGGTTTATTTGTTTTGCTGCTGGTGGAGTGACTTGATTGAGAACTGCTTTCACAGTTTTTATAAAAGCAGTTCAATTAACTTACATACCCGATTAGCTGGTCTAATCATCTGATTTAGTTAATCTAAATTCTTTCTATTCCTCATCTTTCCCTACTGCAGCATTTATCTGTGCTTTGAAGACACAGGCAGCATTCATCACATCTGCAAGACAACTGGGACAGGAACAATTCCTCCTGTGGAAAACTTATGAAACATTCCTCAAAACCATCTATACGTCGTAACAGAAAAGTTTATGGAAAAGAAATTACCATGTAATTTAAGCGCATGACAATTACGATAGAGTGCATAAGGTGACACAGCTGTCTCCCTTCAGGTTATCTTCTGCCAGATGTCTCAGCTAGCAGATTTGTGTGGTAAAACGTATGCAAAACTCTCATAAGTATATTCAGTAGTCACAGTCTTTTTCCACTTGGTCTGTTATTTTGTTACTAATGTTGTTAGAACTAAACAAACAAGAAACATTTTTAGAATGGAAAGAAAAATTTACAATAGCCAAAGTATCTGCTTGTCAACCACACTGTTCTAGTTTCAGCAACCAGAGAATAAGTTGTCTAAGAAATTATTTATTGTCTTGTTTGAGAACTAAGTTTAACAGTAGAGATGGACAAAAATACCCCACAAGTTGCTGCATGAAAGACTTTGTGATTCCGTATGCCTTACCCAGCACTGGGAATTTTGTCTGTGTGCGGAGTGTAGAACCAGAGTTATTCTTCGGGTAAATAATTCATACTACATACTGCTTTAAGGGAATTGCATGCAGCCCATTTCCCCCATAACTGAGAGTATAGTTTAGCAAATGAATTAAAGCTTTCAATCCTGTTGTGCAGTTGTGCAAGAGAACAGCAATGAATTCATAATTAAGTGAATAGTGTTTTTTCTCACCTCACCCCCACCCCACCCACCTCCCCCCCATACGAGCAAGAGTAAGCCATTTGTTGAGATTGGTTTGGTTTTAGTACAGCTTTGATGATTCAAGTACTATTCAGCTCAAATTAGCATCACAGTCTCTTATCCAGCTTTGTTGAACTAAAAATCGAACATAGTATTAGCAAACAGCAATACACTAAAATAGTCTGTCTGCTACGTGTCACCTCCTGTATCAAACACCTAAAAGGTTTTCCTGTGATTTACTACTTAATTACAATTACAATCATGCTGCAGAAGCAGCCCACTCTTGGTGGTTTTTCCTTAGATTTATTTATGTGTATTTTTGAGAAAAGTTTATCTTAAAATTAGGGTATGAATTAAAGCTGCCCTACCAGATTTGACAAGGAGAAAGCATTAGTCTATTGTATACTTGAAGTGTACAATACCTGCAGGCAAAGTTCAGAAGTACAATTTATCAAAATTTGTGAAAAGAACACAAACACTGATTACAATTTAAGGTCAGCTGGTCACTTTTTAACTTTCAAGCCCTTAATTTTGCAACCTTGTCTGTGCTAGCAGACATACTAAACAATATGAAAGTTTTTGTGAAGACTTTGGGAAATACAGTTGCCTCAATAGGCAACCTGAATGCCATGTCTTATGGATTTCTCATGCCATACTTATTTTAAAATAATATTCTTAAAAATGGTTGTCCTCCAATCATAGATGTGCACCTGCAACTTCAAGTTCCCTTTGGGAGGTCATTTGGGGCAGGAGAATTAACAATGTATAGCTATGAGACATACTCTCTTGAAATAACAATTCTAATTGTCATGCACTAGAAAGATATTGACAAATTCCAGTACGAAATTTGATATTTCCAAAGGGGAAAAAAAAAGAGAGACAAGACTCTACACCAGCTAAGCACATGCAGGCATTGCATGGCTCTCATAGTTTCAACTAATAGAAGAATGCATTTACCTTCTAAATTGATTAATTTTTTTCTTCTTTTTTTCTGCTTACTACTATTGCATTTCCATTGGGCCAGGCCAAGCAATTGCATGTAGCAATCACCTCAGAATTAACCTGACTGTATGTAATGAGGAGGAAAATGCAATAAACATTAATTGAATTGCAGGAAACACCTACTATCTAGAAGTGACTCTGAAGTGTTTGGAAAACACATGGAAGGAAGAGGTGTAAGTGCACCTGCCGTGAGCCCCGATTCCATTCCTGCCTCAAATCCTATTAAAATGAAGACATGCCCACAACAGGTTATACCTTACTCCCATGATATGCGTATATGACGATCCACACTTCACAGAGGATCTCTCTCATTGCTCCTTCACTTTTGTCCCACTCCCCCCCCCCCCCCAAAGAAAAAAACCCCACACCCTCATACATGTACTGGGGTTTATACTCTATTCCCCAGATCTACCAGTGGTCATGCTCCAAACACGCACGGATCTGACTCACAGCTTGTCCTATCTAATGGAATGACATGTTCTTGTTTCTTGGAATCCCTCAGGTTCTTTGTCTTTAATTTTGGCATTTAAAGGCAGACAAACAAATAAACAACATATGTTCCTCTTCAGTATCTACCTGAAATTCCCATGGCTGCTAATGGCATGGGCATTAAGATAATAGATTTGAATATCTAACACTGCAGACATTTAATGAACCCTGGGTTTCCAAGGATTCATTCTGCATCTTTTTCCTTACTTTAAAACAACCAACCACAATGCAAGTGTTGCTTGTTTTGTTTAAACACACACACAAAATTATAGGAGCTACTTGTTTTGAATTCTTCAGCTATCTCACATAGAGAGGAGTCTGCACCAGAGCAGAGCCAAAACACCAGCCTGGATTATCATGATACTGTGATCTCACAGCACGCTGAACTGTACTCTATCACAGAACAGAATGTCCTAATTCCAAAATACAATTGAAATATCTGTTTTTCTCTACTGATACCAAGCTTTCCCATGGTAAGTGGTGAACTACATGCTTTCTGAAGCTACATTTGTCCTTATCGTTGCCTTCAGTCAAGTATTCTCTGCACTTCCAGAAGTGGAAACAAATCTGTAGATATTTATACACCATGGATATGTCCAAGTGCCGCCATTCTCACTGCCTCGTGCTTCAAATTTTGTTCTGTGTCTTTCATATGCTCTCTCTCCTCTCTCTGGCTTGTAGGGTTTTAATTTTAGAGTCAGATAATTTAAGATTACTGCACCTAATAAGAAATGGTTTAGGATGTTTTCCTCCCCTCCTCCCATTAAAAAAAAAAAACAACAAAAAACAAACAAACAAAAAAAACCACAAAACACAAGAAACACTTATATTACACAAAATTCTAATTCTGTGGACTATATGCTGAACTATGGTGCAGAATTGCAATCTGCTACAACAGTGTATTTTTTTAGTTATACAGTGGTAAGATTTTCATTAAAAACATCCAATTACCATACAGTTTCCTACCAGTTGGGATTTTAACTTTATTTTTTAAGGAAAGAAGGATTTTGTGATATTCCTGCAGAAGTGCACACAGACATATAGTAGGACCCCAAATAACTTCTGTAGCCGTTGGGCAATTTTGGTCAAACTGAACTTGTCCATTATCAGAGGGAATCCACAGGGGAGAGGAGCATTATGAATAACGCCATCGCAAGAGATGCTTCAGATGGAGTTCGCACCTTGTCAGATGGCAGGACCTAACCGCTGAATGCTATTGCCATAAGTAAGTCCTCCTGCTGCTCACAGTATTAATTCTGTGTGCCAGTACTGCTGTGAGAAGGGAAATACAAAGGGTCATGACCCCTTGGAGCGAATTTTCTTTTCTCCTGGTTATATTCACTCCCATCTAGCTGCTGAGGGTATGGGAAGGAAGAGCAGGCGGAAGCGGGAAAGGAAGGCTATTAAAATCAAATGCTGAAAGTTAGAGAAGGCGAGACATTTCTTAGAGTACAGTTCTACTCCAAAGAATCTCCTCTGAAAGATGGCTCACGGCACAAAGTTCTGCAGGACTCTCTCTCCCCATCGGCCTAAAGAGAAAGGTAACCCCTGAAATTAAGTGACTAAGTTACATGGTGTGACCATCATAATTTACATTTGCAGAAATAACCTTTTTCTGAGTCCAATCTCAGAATATAAACACAGGCACAGTCAAGTACTTCAGTGTGCTATAAACTGCCTATGTCAACAAAAAAAATATGAGGTCCAGAATTGAAAACATACTCGATGGACATATTTTATGCTCAAAACTTATGGATGTAAAGCCAAAGAACAATATTTTAAAAAGAAAAATAAGATGTTGAACTTGCTAAGGAGCACAGAACCCTCATAGTAACTATATTTTCAGTGGCAGTGGACAAGGGAAGAGCAACTGATGTCATCTACCTGGACTTGTGCAAAGCATTTGACACCGTCCCACATGATATCCTGGTCTCTAAATTGGAGAGACAGGGATTTGACAAATGGACCGCTTGGTGGATAAAGAAATGGCTGGACAGTTGCACTCAAAGAGTTGCTGTCAATGGCTCGATGTCCAAGTGGAGAGCAATGATAAGTGGTGTTCCTCAGGGGTCGGTACTGGGACCTACACTGTTCAACATCTTTGTCAGTGACATGGACAGTGGGGTCGAGTGCACCCTCAACAATTTGCCAGTGATGCCAAGCTGGCAAGGTAGACACCCTGGAGGGGAAGGATGCCATGCAGAGGGACCTGGACAGGCTGGGGAGGTGGGCCCAAGCCAACTTCATGCAGTTCGACAAGGCCAAGTGCAAGGTCCTAAATCTGGGTCAGGGCAATCCCAAGCACAAATACAGGCTTGGCAGGGAATGGATGGAGAGCAGCCCTGAGGAGAAGGACCTGGGGATGCTGATTGATGAAAAGCTCAACATGAGCCAGCAGTGTGCGATCGCAGCCCAGGCGGCCAACTGTATCCTGGGCTGCATCAAAAGAAGTGTGGCCAGCAGGTCAAAGGAGGTGATTCTGCCCCTCTACTCCACTCTCGTGAGAGCCCCACCTGGAGTACTGCATCCAGCTCTGGAGTCCCCAACATAAGAAGGACATGGACCTGCTGGAGTGTGTCCAGAGGAGAGCCATGAGGATGATCTGAGGGCTGGAGAACCTCTCCTGTGAGGAGAGGCTGAATGAGTTAGGGCTGTTCAGCCTGGAGAAGAGAAGGCTCCAAGGAGATCTTACCGCAGCCTTCCCGTACCTAAAGGGGGCCTAAAGGAGAGCTGGGAAAGGACTTTTTAGTAGGGCATGTAGCGATAGGACAAGGGGGAATGACTTTAAACTGGAAGAGGGCAGGTTTAAATTAAACATTAGGAAGAAATTTTCCACTCTGAGGGTGGTAAGGCACTGGCACAGGTTGCCCAGAGAAGTTGTTGAGGCCCCATCCCTGGAGGTGTTCAAGGCCAGGCTGGACGTGGCCTTGAGCAACCTGGTCTAGTGGGAGGTGTCCCTGTCTATGGCAGGGGGGTTGGAACTCAATGACCTTCAAGGTCCTTTCCAACCTAAATCATTCTATGATTCTATATTTGCCTTTTTCTTGAACAAGAAAATGTCAGCTGTAAGGAAGACTCCAGAACAAAAAGACTACAGTTTTTTCTGCAACTACTCTACAGTTAGTCTTCAGGACAACACAGCTTGCCACTGTTAGAACTAAACATGAATTAGGCAAAACACATATCCAGTGTGTTGAAGCAACAGCTGAAGTTTGATATTAGCTTGTTTGAATCTCTGCCAGCGTCTTAACATTTGGATATATATTTGAGACATACTTAGACATCAAATCAAACATGCGTACCATGCAGATTTTCATGCACAACCTTCTTTTCAGCAATGATATTTTGTCTGAATAGCCTTAGATTTTAGTAATTACCGTCTTACAGCTTAAAAGCAGGAAAGCTATGAGTAACAGGCAAAACCACTTTGCTATTCAAATGAATTCAAAGAGTATCCAAAGTATTTACACACCTTAAGAAATTCCAAAAGTAAATTTATACAGTCCCAAAGTGACTGTTTCATACTATATTTACTGCATATGATCTCCTGTTCCATATCAACGGCCACACTGAGCCAGACTTTCTGCAACAACAGCCGGCGGCAGATATGTGCAGAAAGAGCACCAGAGCAGGGCAAGCACGAAGTGATTCTACACCAGCACATTCCTCTTTTTCAGGGACTTTCTGAACCACAGAGGATGTCTTTGCATTCAGAAGGCCCTTCTGGGCTTCCATTTGTCTCCTCATTTCTGAACCCAAGCATACCTAAAGGCACTAGTATTACCACATGGCAATGAGTTCCCCAGAACTATGTTCTTTTTTGTAGATTTCCAGCCTGCCACCTGATCAGTATCATTTGAGGTTCCTCCAATCCTTGAATTATGAGAAAGTGTGGCTACTTGTTTCTTAGTCACCTTTTCCGTGCCCCCCAGGATTTTACAATCTTCTGTCATGTCCTCTTCACAATCATGTTTTTCCCAGCATTAATTAGCTGGGTTTTGTGTGGAAGTCATTCCACATCTCTGAGTATCCTTGCCACTTTGCATTGTACCTGTTATAATGCGAAATAAGGAAGTGAAAACTGGAAGCACACCGAGTTTTGCATGGGGAGCACAGATGTGTTTTAAATGGGTATGAGCCTATTAACTCAGTTTCTCAGTCAAGGCTAGAAACTTGACAACCTCAGCCTGGAACTGACTAATTCTAAATGAACTAGCCCAAAGACAGGAAGCAATTCAGCATATTAGAGCAGCATTTTGCAAGTGCTAATTAACCTAGTTTAAAATTTTTAAGAAGCAGTCTGAGCTAAGTAAAACAAACATGTTTCATGCACATTCTTCTGGCCATCTTTTCTCCTAGTTTCCACTCTCCCAGAAAGCTGTCATAAAAGGCTCCCTCCCTGGAGTCGTGCCCTGTTTTAGCTCCACTTGTCTTTCCTCCCCAAGACTGCAACACACAGAGAAACAACTTCTGCAATTCTTCTTCTCTAGCTCTCATGCACCTGGCTTCTGCCCAGTGATTCTGTAGCAAGGAAAACCCTCACTTAACTCTTTTCTGATCCTCCAGCTTACAGATTTCTTCCTCTTGGAGTGCTTTTCCCTCTGTCCTAAATTTATTTTCAAATTTCAAAAATGAGAAATAACATGGGAGAAGGAAAAAAGAATTGAAGGCGGGGTGGCGGTCGGGAAGGGAGGGAGGTATTTATATAGTCAAAGACATGAAGCAACAATTTTTATGACCCCCCAAATCAAAAATAACTTAAAAAAAAACACCTTGAGGTCTATATCATATGGAGACATTCTGAAGAACAAAAATCACTCCTAAGTGGAAAAATGGGAATTATGTTTGAAGTAAGCTAATGAGGTCAATACTATCACTCCCTAGGTTCAGAATTCAAGACTAGAAAAATTATCCTTATCTGTTGAGAGTCAAGAACGTCTTAACCAAGTATTAGAGGCCATAAAATTGCTTCTCAGATTGCATTCCTAACACACAACTTGCTTTGTATTAAAGGAAGAATAAAAGTCACAGTGAAATTTTACAGTCAATATTGGCACAAATTGGGAAGACTACAGTGCAAAGTTTACAAATTTTCATCAGACATATTCGGAAGGATTGTACCAGAACAGTAGTTGTAAAATACTAGCAAAAGTATATCACTGTTTTATCACTTTGCGACCTTAAAACAAACATATGAAAAGGCTTCTGAAATGGTAATCTTATTTCATTAGTAAAGAAATTATTTGTCTCTCCTCCACGGTTTTTAAATTCACCCTGCACAGCTCAACACGAAGATGTGTGCATACACAGTTAAAATAGAGAAACTAAGTGTGCTTCCAAGCTCTGCTACAGCAACTAACTTTACAAAACCAAAACCCAACTCTGTTCATATATTGGAATTCTCTGAAAAATTTCTCTAAATTCAATCTGTAAAAATGTGCAATAAGCTACGCGTGCTTGGGTCCTACACAGAAAGAGAAGAACAGGTGATCAAATTACAAAGCTAAAGAGGATGGAGGAATTTGACCTATACGATGTCATACTGATTTTGGACTTTTATGAAGACATTATCTATATGATTTTGAGCTGAACAAGTCAGCTTAAAAACTCGTTAATTATTCTTAAATATTGATTTTGGGCTGTAGCAAAAATGCATCTAACTCCTCTTAGTGCCTGTTACCTAGACCCATATTCCTCTAGACTGAACAAGATTATAAGGAATGATTTCTTGTACAGCTGAGTGAAATAAGCAGCAACTGCTGCCTTCAGACCACTCTGCAGTACACAGTTTACTGACGCAGACACACACACAGACCCTGTCTTCACTGGGGACTATGCATGTTTCTGACCTCCAGAAGTCCTCTTGTTTAACAAAATATGGTTCAGGCCTAAACAGGAGCCTGGTCTTGCTGACCCAAGGTAGGTTTAAATCAGTGTTAAAGGCTCTGAAGATCCATTACTAATTCTCTCACTCACTATTGACTGCACAGCACTTAAACATGTTTCTCTCCCTTACATATGCAGCAAGCAAGAAGTGGGTATATTCCATATTGCACTTGCTGTAAGCTATACACACTGGGCACTGAACAGTATGACCAGAAATCTCGCAGGATTTAATTCACAATCTTGCATATTGTAAACCCCTCAGGACAGGAAACTCTTATGTTTTATATATCTATAAAACAACATGCATACCTATGACACTGTATAAATAAGAGGATCAGATTAAAAACATCTGTAGACACTCTGGCTGATCTATTGTCTTGCTGGCTGCTGTCTCTTCACAATTTTTGATGGCAGGCGAGCCATTTCACACAACAGGATTGCTAGCAGTGTTGATGTAGCTACATATAAACCTGTAGCAACATGTTAACAAGAGACCTGATGAAGAGAGAAATTAAAAAAAAAAAAAATAATCCGTCCTTCAGGCTCGACCTCCTCACAGGTGTCTTTGATTTTTGTTTATTTTTTGCCATGGAAAGATAGGAAACATGGAGGACTCAAACAAAACAGTTTTGGAAATGTGGTAGGAGGCAGTAAGGACAACATTTCTTTGATTCAGAACTAAGTGTGTTGTGATACAACTGTTCTCTGACTGCCGAGAACTGTCAACATCTATTCATCTATTGTAAATTGCTTCTGTGAAAGCAAAAATAATGTATGTCCACAACATGGTGATAGTCACAGAAGATATAAAGAGATTCACACACTGTGCAAGTATTGAGTGCAGAAATAATGCTAAAAGGGAAGCAGACTGTTATTGATACCAAGCAGGGAAGGGAACAACTACATTTCCAAGAGAGAGGCAAAGAGGAATCCTAAATTTAGAACAAAACTCAGAACTGAAGCCAAGATACTGTCACCACCAGAGCTGCGTGAACATCTTACAGAAAATCCTTCAACAGTGTTAAACTCAGCTCCTTTAGGTTTTAGAAGAGGGAAACAAAATCAATTCCCTTCACGTGAATCTTCTCTATGTCCTTCAAATCACTATCTAAAAATTAAAATTGAAACACTTTTCTATCTGCCCAGCTATATACTTTTCTAAATTGATTATAAGCCTTTCACTTTGACTCCATACTCAAACTTTTGGCAGCTGGTCACACGGCAGGTCTACTGAATCGAATGAGCCCGGTATGTTTTTTGTAGTACACCTCAGGCTGCTTTTACAAAAGACAAGCATTAATTAAAAGTCACTCCATCTAATAAGAAACTTCACTTTTGCAGTGAGGAATTAAGAACAGTTTGAAAGATAGAGGAAAATGCCAGAAGTGTGGAACTGTATGAAAAAAATCACAGAATCACAGAATGGTAGGGGTTGGAAGGGACCTTGGGAGATCATCTAGTCCATCCTCCCTGCCAAAGCAGGGTCACCTACAGCAGGTTGGATAGGGATGCACCCAGGCGGGTTTTGAAGATCTCCAGAGAAGGAGATTCCACAGCCTCTCTGGGCAGCCTGTTCCAGTGCTCTGCCACACTCAAAGTAAAGAAGTTTTTCCTCGTGCTGAGAAGGAATTTCCTGTGTTTCAGTCTGTGCCTGTTGCACCTTGTCCTGTCACTGGGCACCACTGAAAAGAGTCTGGCCCCATCCTCTTGACACCCACCCTGTAGATATTTATAAGCATTGATGAGATTCCCCTCTCAGTCTTCTCTTCTCCAGCCTAAACAGACCCAGGTGTCTCAGCCTTTCCTCGTAAGAGGGATGCTTCAGTCCCTTGATCATCTTTGTAGCCCTCTGCTGGACTCTGTCCAGTAGTTCCCTGGCTATCTTGAACTGGGGAGTCGGGAACTGGACACTACTCCAGATGTGGCCTCACCAGGGCAGAGTAGAGGGGGAAGAGGACCTCCCTTTGACCTGCTGGCCATGGTCTTTTTAATGTACCCCAGGATACCACTGGCCTTCTTGGCCACAAGGGCACATTGCTGGCTCATGGTCAACTTGTTGTCCACCAGGACTCCCAGGTCCCTCTCTGCAGAGCTGCTTTCCAGCAGGTCAACGCCTAACCTGTACTGGTGCAATGTTTTCTTCAAAATGAGACGATCCAAAGATATCCAGTCAGATCATTTCACACGCAAGTGCTTCTCTCCTCCTTTCCACATTATTCTCTCAGACCTATCCATACTTAATCTCATCCATTTTCCTCCCTCCTTCCAGAAAGTAAGTGATCTAGTGGTGATACCTTCCACAGTTGTATTCAAAAGTGTGGTGTTTCCTATTCGACTTTTACCACTCTTCTTGAGACAAACACTTTGGAACCTAACAAGAAAAACATGGTATGGACCAGAACACTTTGCCCTTTATTCTTCTGAGTAAGGACGCCTGGACGCCATCCTGTGCAACCTGCTGTAGGTGAACCTGCTCTGGCAGGGGGGTTGGACTAGATGATCTCCAGAGGTCCCTTCCAACCCTGACCATTCTTTGATTCTTAGAAGAGAGAGGTGGGTACGTACAAAGACCTACTATACAGAGAATCCACATAGCTTCCAAATGTAGAGTATGCAAAGCATTTACATTGACATGATTTTTGTCTTTCATGTCAGAAGTCTGGATACCAGAGACTTTCGTCCTGCAAAGACCACAGGACACTCACTTTGATCAGGACACTCACTTAGTAAACACCTCCAATAAAACCTGAGATTGTCTAAAAATGAAAATGTGATCAAACACTCCTGCCCACTGTACAACCAGAGGGTGCCAGGCCCGCTTGCTAGCAAGGGCTTAGCAGTAAGACACATCTGTTGCAGCTGGCAGCATTTTATATGCTGCTGCACAACTGCAGGTATACTTAACCATTCTTCCTCAACCACCTCCCTGTGGCCAGGAAGGGTCTGACAGAAAAAGTAAGTCAGAATCTTGGCTATTATATTGCTCACTGTAAAAGATTTTTATTAAAACACATGAACTGCAACAGTAAAGCCTCTTAATGATTAAGGACAGAATCCGGTTACTACTTGCACCAGCAAAAAGGATAGAGTCTCTGTCACATTGTTCCTGCTGCTGTGGAAACAATCAGTAACTGAAGAAGGAAAGAGCTACTGAAGGCAATTGCGTAGCTTTGAAAACATCAAAATCCAAGAGAATCCTAAATTCTAATCCCACAGCACAACACAACCTTTCCAGCTATACACAGTGCTGCTGCATTTACAAAAATCAGATTGTGCTTTTAAAGTGTAGTTCATATTGGGAGTACAATATATTTGGAAGAATTGCAGCCCATTAACTCTAGGCCCACTAGTCTCTATGGATTCACCCTAGATGTGCTGCCGGTTTGCTCATATACCATTTTGTTGCTTTTTCAAACCCCAGAGAAAAGAAAGCTCACAATTTAGAATAAAATTCTCAAGAACGCCAGAAACAGTTCACAAGGACAGTTCAGCTGTTCTGTAACAAAGCCTTATTTATAAAACACATAAGTTTAAATTTCTGCCTTCCAAAGAGAAACAAATGGATTTTGAATTGTCCCTTTTTTATGGCTTTGAGATTTATCTCAATGAGAAGCACAAACCTGTTCATTCATTCAAACTGACAGTATCAAAACCTTCTCTTATCTTTTGCTAGAGTTTAAGAGCTCTTCCTTCATTGAATGAAGTTAAAACCCTTCGCAAATATTTTTGAACACACTAGGAAGAAAAGCAGCAGCTGTGAAGTTCTTGGCCAAAATGAGAAAAAGTTCCTATTAGGCTTAGATGGTTGCGGGGGGAACACTACCATCCCACATACGTGCACAGCCCCACATACACGCATCCTAACAAAGTCATTTTCTGTCAAAAGATAAAGAAAAATAAAACTATTATGAAAAATCAAGTCAGTTTTTCCAGAAGACTACTTAGGAGAGAAAAGTGAACGCATATTGGGAGTAGGGGGCACTTACAGAAGCAGTAAGCATTCATTTCAACCTTCTGTTACCCTGAAGAAGAGTGATTTTTGTTTTGACTAATATAGTAATGTAAGTGAAGGCTCAAGAAAAACATTAAGTTGACCATCAATCTATCCTGCTCCCTTAAGAGCAGTTAGAAGTTTTCTGGTTTGCTTTCTATTCTGAAGGGAATCAACTCTAAAAATCCTCTCTTAAATCAAGCTTTTCAGGTAGGTCGTCTTCTTACCAGTTGCCCACAGTTCTTTCCCAAATAAGGGGAGGAGGAAGAAAAATCAGAATTTTGTATACTCTTTCAAAATTATCTTCCCTATCCTTCCCCTTTTACTCATTTAGAAAGTGCTTCTCAACCAGATCTTCAGGTAACTCAGACCAGTTAACCACAAGCATTCATTCATCCATCCATCCATCCATCCATCCAATCGCTAATGGAGCTACAGTCACCTAAAAAAACCCGCTGAAATACCTGACTCCCTGTGCCTTTACCTTTGAAGTTCTTGATAAAGGAATACTTTTAATACACAGAGGACTTGAGGTATGGAATTATTGCTAAATTGCTTCCCTTTTGTTTTGGTGCTTCAGCAAACCAGCTCTACCCTGCACTGTGTCAGTATTTTCTGTCATATCGTCATCCTTTGTGTGACTTGACATATATCATTTGCTTGCATTATTAATCCAGGAATGCAAGGCAAGAAGTTTAGCTGGTGAAAGGTTTCTGCCTTTTTCTAGAACAGCAAAAGGCTATTGTATAAGCAGAGAAAACAAACCGAAAAGTATCCCAAGGATAAGTTTCATTTCCCTCCAACAAAGTACATAATCGTTCCCATTCTACATTTGTAGAGCTTAAACATACAAAATGCCACAAAAATGCATAGAAAACTTTAACACGTACTCACTATTAGCAATAAACGATAAAAAACATCTGCACGTGAGGAGACATGACATGAAATACAAGGAGTCATGTAAACAATGCTCTATGATTTATGCTAATACCAGGAATTGCAGGAGAAAGGCTTTTAATCAGATGGCCTCTAGCAACAGCCCTGCTGCCTGGGAAGTAAACACGCACGTAAACGTTTTTGATAAAGGTGTGATACAGCCTGTATCAGAAAACAAGCCTTCTTTTTGCATCTCTCTATGTCACAAAATACATTTATGTACACTACAGCTATATGCATGCAACGTTACAAAGGCTTTGATAGTTTCAGTCCTGCTTTTACTTGTAACTTACTTGGCCCATTTGCGTGTGTACATTTACCTACCAACTTCCAGAACACAGAGAAAGGTAGACACTAAAACTTTAGTGAGAATATAAGGATTTCCCAATGAATCATTTCTACAAAAGGAGCATAATAAGCTCTTTGAGATACAAATCTGTCTTTATTTTCATGTGATATGTAGCACAGAGCTACAGTAAATCTTAAGAGGGGAAAATAAGTAAACATAGCAGTTGATTCCATTTCAGTTTTACTCGCTATACTTTTGGCAAAGGTATAGGGAATCCTTGGATACAGAGCGGCAACATTTGAGGGAGACATAACAGTACTACAAAATAACGATAGAACAAATAAGAGCAAAAGCTTGATGACACCCAGTTCCTTCCCACTTCACAGTTAAGGAGACTAACTGGTCAACTGCAATTTGGCCACAGAGCAGAGACTGATAGACTTCTACAGAGTGGTAATTGCTGGGATCTTTAATGACAAGCTGCCACATAAAACATAGGACAACACAAACCAAAGTATCACATCCACTATCAAGGAAGTACTGAAGATGAGTTTCCTATTGGAAATACAGCACCCTGAGAAGAAGTATTGTACCATCGTCTATGATGTGTCACATGTTGTTTAATGCTAAGTCTGGTCCAAATTTTGCACCTTCTAGATCCCAAAAGAGTTTTAAGCCATCACCTTTAAAGGTAAGGAAGATGCCCCAACTTCTGTGAATTCTTCTCCACTGACATTTGGATCACAGATTCCCAGGATTTCTAAGCATACTTGTTTTTCTTGAATACAGGACCACAAAAATCCAGAGGCATTTTGAAGAATTTTCTTCTGTAAATGTTCACACAACTATAACCTCTAAATAAGCCCCTATTCAGCAGTTTAGACACCCTAAATGTGTTCCGCACATTATCAGACCAGATACGCATGGTCAGTGATTCGACTAGATGAGCCCTGGGCAAGCCTTTCACTGACCGAGGTATTTTTTTTCCTCCAAAAGAAAAAGAAAGATTGCTATGTTTTATAATAGTGTCCCAAATCCCTCTGTGACAAACTACTATCCCCCCACGTCAATCACGTTTTATAAGGACAGCAAGAAACTGCGAAACTTGCAATCAAAAAAGCTTTTCCCATTGTATTTAAGAATGTTAGGTTCCTGAGGATGATTTTGGAAATTATGCATAGTAATATAGCAAAACACAAACTTGGACATACTTGTATGAATAAAGGATAACATAAAAATAACTATACACAGTAGAAAGGATGGGAAGTAGAAAAATAAATTTTGTGGGAAGCAACCAAGCACGCAGCAACTGGGACAGTCTGGTACTGTGCTTTGCTTTACTACTCAGGATAGGGTGAAGAGAAATATAACCCAGTGAGGAGGGGCTCGGGATGATAGCTGAAAGCAAGTACTAGTCAATTAGGCACAGAGATTTAGAGCCACTTCAGTGAGAGAGGACAGAGACACAAGGACAAGGGAGCGCGCCACCTTCTGGCATTTGAACAATCTAGGAAGCCAAGTTACACCTCCGAACCGCCATTCCTTCAGCTGTAGTAATGAAGGTTACTCATACCATGTGCTCTGCACAGTCATAAATGAGGAAAACACTGTACAGTCTCTTCTACTAAATAAAGCGTCGGTACCTTATGTAACAAACCAGGATTACATGCTGCACCGTCACTCGATCTCTTTGCATAAATGCTGAGGAATCTCAGCTAGATTCACTGACATATACAAATTGATTTGTACAACAATAAAGCTGTCTTTTTAACAATAGGGTGCAGATTCAATAATAAACTCAATATAATATTTAAAATAATGGAAAACTGATTTATCAACCACTGCCAAAGTACTTAGAAAAAAATGTTCATGTAGGTCAAGATCTGCCATTTCTTACTTATTTTCTGAAGTACAAGGGCAAAGAATGGTAATTTTGTATGGTTCCTTTACCAGACAACTAGTGGCTGCCTAGAACCGTAACATCCTCCAGACATTTTATCAGAAAGTGTCACTTCTGGATGCTGATCTTTCTGGATATAATCATTGGAAAGGGTGACAATGAGCAGTTTGGAAGATCTAGAAGTGTTGTGTTTCTTTCACACTTCATCAGTAGCTGAAATTGTGGACTTAAGAACCACTCTTCACTAGGTTTGGAAGATCCTCAATTCCTACTATGGCAGCACTTCTTCCAAAAACAAAGGCAGCTGAGCTTTGCTATTGAGTTTTGGTGTGGATATGAGTCTCTGTCCAAAGACTTTCACCTGGAAGGAAACAGCTCAGAAGCCACATTGAGACGAAAACCATGCCTGAATTACTGACCCATTCTGGACAAGAACAAGTGGATTCGTAAAATGGGTTATTTATTGAAAGAGTTTTAAAGCTCCAAATTGTGAACTGTCTCTGTTTATGTGCTGTGTTGAAGAAAGTCAGACTTGGCACATGTTTCTCATTAACTATACTAAAGCAGCTCAGTTTCCCTAGAAATCCCCAGTTTCTCCTCTGCAATAGGGTAATCTAGAAGGCCCCTAATTTTAGCTCTTCAGTCTGAAAGGGTAGCAGATACATAAGTAGTGCTGAGTGAATGCTGCTGAAATGTCTATGATTATGTGGAACGCTAAAGCAAATTGGCTTTCTTGGCATATACAACATTATTAAAATCTTCAGAATAAGGTCTAAAAGCAAGGAAGTCTCACAGATATTTGTATAACGTATTTCACACATGAAGCATTCACATAGCCATTTCTTAATATCTGTCAATGCAGTCAAGCGACACTGTGGGTTCCAGGATCGCAGTCCGGTAACTTGTTTCAAACTGGTCAAAGCGAAAAGCTAGCCACGCCATAACCCAATACATTGTCTATGCCCAAAGCATAGACCAAAGTTTGCATATTTGCAAAATAACCCTGGAACCTGGACACAAACAATTTTTAAACTTTGTTATTAGTTCTGAACAGGAAGAAGTAGAATGGGCCAAATTCATTACATAGTTTATCTAGCACTCGTTATAACAAAAGTCATATTTAGAAAAGTAGCGCTGTATGCTTTCCTCTCATTTTCTCATTTTCAGGCAGATTAAATCACTTTGGAACTGTTTGCTTGTTTGTTGAGAACAGCTTTCAAGATGAGGTAATTAAAGGAAACCTATCAATTCAGTATATATTTTCAAGTTAATAATGTTGACATACTGTTCAAATAAACCTCCAATTTACTACAATCTGTTTTTAGACAAGCCCTCCATTTTAACCTCCAAATGGAAGGAAAACTAAGTGACTTTCCTCATCTCACTTAATAGAGAACATATGTTCAAAGATAATGCTGTAGGCTTGTTCTGAGAAGCTGTTCTTCCTCTGACAGAGATGCAGTGAGCTTGCATGGTAACACTGATACATAATGAAAGTACACGTCACCATAAATCTCATGCACTGCCGAGGTCACTTCAGAAAAAAAGACACCGCTGATCAGAGCGGCACATACACATGCCCAATCAAAAGCACCCTGGCCACAGGTGAAAAAAGAACCCGGCGTGCCTCCTGACAGTTGGAAGAATCAGAACTAAGAGCCACCTCAATCCTAATTATTTTGGGGGGGGGGGGGCGCTCTGGGATTGATAGTGAAGGGACAGAGAGCGGATGGAAAGAAGGAAGGGATCTCTACCATCACAAAGCACAAGAAGCAGCTCTGAAATAGAACTGTTTAAAATCTTTGCATTACAAACTCTCTGGAATAATTTCAGATGGAAATGTTACAGTAATAATGACAGGAACTTTCATTTATTTTATAAATATTTATGGAGGCCATATTTATTTTTGTAATGTGCACAAAGGATGTAATTGTCACTTGCTTCTCCAAGTCTCAATTTTTTAATTTACAAAAGAAGGTTAATTCACCTGCCAAGGCACTGTACTTGATGGTGGAAAAGCCAGCAATAAAACTCACGTTCCCTCAAACCCAGTCAATTCACTGATTCATTAGACTGTGCCTATAAACAAGCCAACATTTTACTTATATCCAGAACCAAATCAAAGCCACTTCATTCTGTTGTGCTCAATGCCTTGCCATCACACCAATAAGATAGGGGCCAAGTATGATCACTTACATCCAGTAATAAAAGAAAAAGAAAGATCCATCACCAGACGTTATTAACGTTTAGTTGCAGATTTATCTGATCCTACAAAGCCATGCCGCATCAAACCTTTCAAGTTCATACCCACCAAATCAAACAATGACAAGAATCACTGAACAATTCTTCAGTATGCTTTGGCACACCCCATGTTATAGTATCTTGCCTAAAAAACAGAGAGTATAAGTTGTCTTAGCAGCAAGAAGTGTATAAGCTTTTAATAACAAACAGTGAAGCTATCCTTAAATCTCAGAATTCTTGGGCATAAATCTACATCAGCATATAGCTGGGGCCCTGCTTTTACCTCAAAAACAAAAAAAAAAACCACCACTAGCAGAAGTAGTGACAAGCCATTCTTTGGCAAGCCCTTGATACCATTTGACTTATCAAAGGATGAGGCATTAGTACTGTAACGGGTGCTATAGGTCTTCCTCTGCTTCAACTCTCTTAAGACACTGTTGTATCTGTGACAGAGTTGTGGTGGAGGAGCACTTTTAAAAATTTGTTTATTTTTAAAAGACCATCATCCATTTCCTTACTTATACACATGAAAAAGATCCTGACTTTGCGTGAGGTTTTTTTTTTGCTTGGTGGGTTTTGGTTTTTTTTCTTTTGTTGGTTGTTTTTTTAAATGTAGAGGATATCACAGGCAGTGTTGCATATGCTGCTGACAGAAGCCCCACCTTAAAATGCTGGCAGTACTGCAGCTAGCTTTAGGAGTGACCATGGTTCAGATTTCAAAAGTAAAGGTGTGGTGCCTAAGCCTACACTTAGATGCCAAAATATGGACATAAGTATCGAAATAAATGGATGGGTTTACAAGAGACCGAACTCTTTGCTGGCCAAGGAACTTCCTTGCAAAGGCACCCTGAGGTAGATACTTTAACTGGTTCGATTATCAGAAGTGCTTGTGCAAACTGCTTCCTTTTATTGGAGTGGAAGCTGCTGCAAATCACCAACTCATAAGCCTGAATAGTTACCAGGGGTCTGTCTTTAAATTATGGAGCATTCACTGGAAGAAATTATTTTCTGCACAGCCTACCAGTCTCTGAAACCAACAGAAAAAGAGCGTGATTTAAGTCAACCATGAGAAGTGTATTTGTTTTTAATTAAGTTTGGGATGAAAAATAAATAGTACTGCAGAGCAAAACACAGCACTTGAGCTCTCCTTGCAAGAAAGTATTAAGTTTACAAAACAGTACCAGGAGAAATAGCTTTTTATTCAATATTTCAGTAATTCAGACATTCATACAGACTCAAAATCTTTCTTTGCCCAAGATCTGAACCCCAAGCCCCTGGTCTTCTTTTGCTGCTGTTGCCATGCGTGTCCTAAATATTTATCAAGACACAAAGAACGACAACAGGTTCACTATTAGGGAACCCTCAGCATGGACACCACAAGAAAGGGGACACTTTCAGGCTCTGAGCCAGAGCCTGAAATTTGTACGGTATTTACGCACAACCTCAGACTTGGTGCTCATCACAGATCACGTCAAAGGAGAAATCTTAACCATATGCCAACCCCTCGCGCAGGGATAACCAATGTCTTTATGAATTGTGCCTACTCAGACCAATTCCTCACCCACAAAAATTCTGATGTTTCAAGTGACAGCATATGACAGACAAGCTCCCTCCGAGTAAAACAGAGGTTCAGAAATGAAGCAGGCAGAATGCTTCATTCCACATTCCTAGGTAAACATTTTATACAGCTTCCTGAAAGGTTACAACCTAAAATGTAGAAATTGGACCACAGAAATGAAAGCTCGATGGATAGCAAGATCACATCTGCTTATTCCAAAAGGCACTTGCAGTTTTTAAAAAGTCCTGCAATACTTCTGGTCATATTATATTTTTTCATGTGCAGGTATACTACAAGATAATTTAATATAAGGTGTTTCAGTTTGCCTTATTGCTTGGAAATCCTCACAGATCAGTTTACTATGAGTTGTCTGGGTTCAAAAACAAAACTTGGAATATCAGGATGAGGACATTAACTGTAGCATCAGAACATATGCAGAAATTTCGCCAATCAGGATGACTTACCAAAGAATGAATCTGTAAGCCCCAGGTGGTTTGTCACAGACACTTCTTCAAAAATATAAAATTATGTACCATTAAGCCACAGCCCAAAGAGTTCAACAAACATGGAGCTTTGATAAATGCAGAAGTCAGAATAATATAAAAATTTCGCATAAACAACATGAAAAAAACTGCAAGTCAGTTTGAAATAAAATTGCCATGAAGCACCTTAGGTTTTTATAACTCAAAAGACAATTTAAAAGTTATTTTCTCATCCATTTGGGAGAGATTTTTGTTTTAGCAGAACTGTTTGCAGTCTGCCCCTATAAAATGGATCAGTCTGGCACCAGTAGATATTACTCAGCTCAAGGCAAAGTTAGGAGTAAGAGAGAAACTTTGCCAGCTTCAGCTGCCACGATATGCAAGTTGAAAAGCTATTTATTCTCTTCTGCTAGTTCTGAAGTAATATTTTAAGGTTTGTAGAGAATAAAATCCTGGGCACTCAGCAATTTAGCTGTAGATGTTTTAGGTATGTGTCCTTGTCTATATTCTACCTCCAACCATACCTTCCACAGTGAGCAGTGGAAAACGCAAAGCAAGCTTTAAGCGAACGGCAATCTGTCTGCAGAAGTCGCATGCAGAGAAGCACCATCTCTATTATCAGGAGGACTAAACATGTATTTTTGAGTCCTTTGTATTCACAGAGAGGTTCCAGGTCACTCTTATCGCCAGAGTCAAATGTTCCCAGGATCCAGGAACTTCCCATTCTAGAGCTTGCTCTCCTTCGCAGCTGGTCATATACTAAGTCCAGTAAGTATCAGACCATTGTACAAAATACTGTTTTTACAAAATGGTACAATGGAACTTCAGAGACTGGAAGAGTACTTTAGAGAGAACCAAGAGTGACAATGTTTCACATAGCATTCTTTCCATTGTGTTCTGGGTACCAGAATACATCATAATTACTACCTGAAGTTTAAATAAGTTAATAAAATGAGACATTAAGAATGTTTATTACCATTTATAATAGTAAAAATTGTGAAATTAAAAAAAAATAGTCTTTGAAGATCTGGGGCCCAATGCTTACAGATAAGCGTTCAAGCGTACCATCTTTTATATCTACTAGTTAAAATAGAAATTAAGATACTCCAGAAGAGATATAGAGTAAACATACAGCTGGTATTCAGATCTAATTTTTTTAAAAGTGCCATTATAATGTGAAGCAGCCCATTTTCCAAATGCTGTTTACATCTTAATATCATTATCTTCTAGCTGACCATTAGGAAATACACAAACACATTACAGTGTGCAATACTCTTTTGAAAGCTGATAAACGGTCATTATTAGGAATTATCCATATAGTTCATTCCAACATTTGCCAAAAAAAAAAAAAAAAAAAAAACCAAACAAAAAACCAAAAACCACCTTTACAATGTTTTCATTTTAAAAACTAACAACATGAGGAATAAATTATAAGCTTTAGCTCAAGTGACCTTATCTTCCATTGTTGCACGATACCAAAACGGACCTCATCTGCACATTCTCCCTTCTGCACTGTCTATTAAAGCAAAGCTGCTGGAGCAGCCAGCTGCAGGCTCCTCTGACAGAGCCCTAGCAAAAACTCACTTCCTTTTGGAATGCGTCCCTCTTGCCTTTCTCATTTTAACAGTCCCACTGTAACCACAAGGTTGTTCTCCACTCTCAAATAAAGATTTGGCCCTTTGACATTTTGAGTCATGCTAAGTAGTTCATTTGTCTTTAACAAGATTACCCCTTGATTATCTCTTTGGAAGGCAATTGATCAATCAATACTAATGAACTCATTTAGACAAAGGATTTAGTATCCAAATGTATGTATTCAAATTGAAGTTCACATTTGCCTTCAAATCCTTAAATATTTTTAGTAAGGAGTCTGTAGAAGTGGATAGCTTTTAGGTGCCAATAGCTTCATTACAAAATATTAATCACCTTTATGGTTTCTTCATACCAGTGCCTCAGGTAAAATTGATTTGAAATATGGGCAGCAGAATGAGAAAAGACTGATTTCCTATAGGTTTAGCAGTCACAACTGGATTCTCCCATGTCTATAAAAGCACTAATCTGACACAAGTTATCAGGGCATTCATACCACTGCTGCCACCTACAGATTATCTGGTAACTAATGAGGGTTGAACTGACACAACCACATTTTCCTAATGAGAGCACTGATAGATAGGTGGGTAGGAGACATGGATTGTATTTTCATGAAGCTCATAGAAATCAAATCGCTTAAAGATCGATCTCCATTGTCGGCTTTGGTTGAAATTCACCAATGGCTTCAAAAGTTGTTAGGGGAGGAACAAAACCCCAGAGATTACACTTAGTCTCATTTACCAAAGAAACAAGGCTTGCAATGTTTGGTTTATTATCACGTACACACCTTTCAAATTGGTTTCATCTATTAGATTATTATAACATCATATTCCAACTTTTTTCAAATTGTAAGTACTTTAGGAGAAATTTAGAACCTTGTCAACTGAATCTGACCTAGTAACTCAAGAAATTTTACCAGGCTCTATTCAGCAAAAACAGCCAATTTGAATTTCTTAGAGTAAGAGATTTAATTCCCCTCACTAAGATTACTGAAGACACTACAGACTGACTATCCTGCAAATACTTGCAGTTTCCCCCTCCGTTGACAGAAACCTCATAGATTACCACTTGGTTATTATCCTAGGGCAAATCTTACCCCAGGCAGGCAGACTGGCTTTTTCAGATGCCTCAACTTCAAACACTATTTAAAAAAAAAAAAAAAACAAAACAAAACCAAAACAACCAAACAAAAAACCCACAACAACAACAACAAAAAACCCCACCAAACACTACATGATAAAGAAAACCACAAGTTGTGTGAAAGTGTTACTAGTATGAAAGCACCATATGCCTAATTACCTGAAGTAAAATGAACCAGACTCTCACTATAGGTGGGTGCTGCTGCAGAAAAAAATGGTAGAAGGCCGACAGTGGTGACACATGACTTAACAGGTCTTTCTCAGGTGTCAAACATAGTTCTTCTTAAAGAGATTAAAATATCCTTTTCTGAAGTTTCTGGTCTTAATCTCCTCTCTTTAGAATTTGAACGCATCAGTAAGCATTTCTTTCTATCCTAAGCCCAGATTCCTCTGACATGTTGTACTTGGAACCATCCCATTCCTGTGTCAGTAGCGTTATCCCGTTTCTGAAGTCTATCCACATCCACTTAGTGCAGTTTTAAATTAACAAACACAAGTTTCCAGTACTGAGTCTGAGAAACATCCTTTTTCATTTCGTTTAGGACTCTTAGTTGCACTAGTCCCTTACACCTTTCTTCTTGTTTTCCTTCTTTTAAACACATTCATGGTATTTATTTCTCCGAGCCATAGAAGGCTGCCTTCTCTGCAAGCTGCAAGGCAGCTTTCAGTTCTGCGGAAAGCTGTAAAGCTTGCTGGCAGCAGCGGCCAGTGTCCCCAGGCATCACCTGGAGCCAGACCATCCCATACCCTGAAGCACAAGTCTCAGAGAACCTCTTCACAGAGTTTTGCCTCCGCTATTTTGAAGTGTGTGACCAGACCCATTTTAGCACATTTCTGAGGGCTGCTTGGGAAGTCTGACATCTACTAAGCTCCTGGTGCGCTGAGATTTCAATTAGTTTATTTCCCTTTCTTCAACTGACAGCAGCTAACCTTCTGGCTAACCAGCATCAGATTGTCAGGTAAACCACCCAGCCCTGTCCTGAAAAAGCTACTTCATGTCTTTGCCATGAAAGGCAGACTAGAATTCAAATTGTATCCTGCTACTGATTGTACTGCAGGCATTTGTCAGTGATATATTTACTGAGGTCAGCATAACTCAGCATAATGTACTCCTAAATATATTTAATATTGATTTCCTCCACTTCGCTAGCAAAGTAATGTCAGACAGACTGCCAAAATGTTAATTCGTTTTCCAGGCATTTTGCTCTTCCTAAGGTTCATTCCAACAGAAAGATTAAGAAAATTTAATCTATCATCTCTGAAAATGTACTCTACATCCAGGTGTTCTACTGTTTCTGCCTCCTAGTATCCCCTGTCACTTTCTTCACACTATAAAACCTGGCTCTGAGCTCCTTACAGCTATTTGCTTCAGCATTAAACTCTCTATTCAGCATTTGCCTTTGCTTTCAGGTGTTGCCAGCGAAGAATCTACTTCTCCTTGGTGGCAAGCCAAATCAGTCCTCATCCAATTGACTGCGAGGACATTTTAAGCTCAGAACTGCTTTCCTCAAATACTTACAGAAGTGTTTTTCCCAGGAAACCTTATCATTAATTTCATAGTTTCTGGCTAAAACATGTCAGCTAGCATCTGTTCACAAGCCTGCACAAAACACACTCCCTATTTTATACAGATGAAGATTACACATTTTCATCAAGTTTCAAAAAAAATGTTGAATAAACTGACCAATGTATTTCAGCATCTCCCAGACAAAACAGCGGCTAACTGGGAAGAACATTCCTTACAAAACATCCTGATGCACATATCCCCTTACAACTCAGCTTAAGGTTTGCTAAGTTTTCCATCAGGATACATTAAACAGTACAAAAAAAAAAAAAAAAAAAACCCACCCAAAAAAAACCAAAACCCCAAACAACAAACTAATCCACAAGCACGTCTTATTTCTTTCATCCCACAGGGGAACTCCAAAATGGAAAGGGATCATTTGGAAAGAGTAATACTAGCATGCAGAGTTTTCTTTAAATATAATCACAAACATTACTTATTTGTGAGTACTGAAGATAACATTCCAAGAATTCGGGAAAGCCAGATGATACCAAACCAACAGTAATTTCAATTTTGATGCTCCTCATGCATGTAATGTTTTCTGTACCATTTGGCGTGTTAACATAAAACATAAATTAGAAATACACAGTCAGCACAACCAAATCAGCTTTCTGAAATATTCCCTTTTACTTTCTCAAGTATACATTACTAATTACATGTTAAATTACGCATTTTTAATATAAACTGGGAGATTTCTCTCCTTGGTTATTAATTCCAATGTATTTAATTAGTTACATTGATAGAGGTTTGCCTGCACAGGATCTGTTCTTAATGAGAACAGAACAAGATTCCTAAGCTCTGTAATAAATTGTCCTGAAAGCACACTGTGCTTTCCCCCAAATGTCCATCATTTACCTCTTCCCAGCCTCTTTTAACTGCCCCCTCCTTCCATCTTGTAGCTTACTCTTAAGTATTTCTAAAATGATCTTCTGGTGAAAAAGCACAGTCTAATATTTCACAGGTGCACTCGTGCTCTCTAGGGTAAATGTATCACCCTGTCATCACCATGGTCAACACATTCCTCACAATCACATTATCAGCTGCTTGTGTTGTTTCTGTCCTTATGGGGTGGTTGGGAATGCACAGAACTGCCGTGTGAAAGATTTCCAGGTGCAAGGTTATAGCTTTGCATCTGTTTTTCTTCTCATGAGAGGTTTTTTTTTCTCCAATCTTTATAGGATTTCCATGTGCTCTTATTATGTTATCACTAGGATGAGAAATATACACAGCCTTTTAAAAGCGGACTAAATACTATGCAGAGTGAAAGCAACACTGGATTACAAGATTAAGTTGATTTTACCAGGGTTTCATCAATATAAACACTATAAATAAATTAGTCCAGTCCTATACTTCACTATGATTATGCTATCCTGCATTCTCAGCTATCCTTCACTGTCTTTTAACTTGCAGTTACTTACCTCCAAGCCTCCTTCGACTGAAAACCTGAGAGCTATCTTTTTTACAGAATATAACTGTAAAAGACAATCATCACTTTGACAGCTCTATATGTAAATTGCCAAATAATTTCTAACAACACTGGAAATTCTAAGTTTCATTCTTTTAAAAAAATGCTCATCCCTCCAGAACTTTAGTGGCAGTTGGTTCCACATCTGGACTTTGCACCTTTATACAAGATGGGAAACAAAAGATCTATTCATTACTGAACTTTAAGGAAGGTGCATCTGTATGCAAATGCGCATTGCCTCACAAATGTCAGGCTGAAAATAAAGTCTGGAAAAGCGGAAACACTGTAATGCTTTCATGGAATACGTGACCTGGCAAGCAGTGATTCTTATTTTCCATAGCTACATACCTGGGTATGTTAGGGTTTTTGCTTTGTCTACCAAATTGGTAAGGATTTTCACATAAATTTTTCCGTTAATAGATAAACTTTATCATCTCAGGAGACACCATGCCCAAAAGACATACTTTGGTCCACCCACTCAGTATCCTATCTGTGCAGACACACAGCTCTTCTCCATCTTGCTCCAAGACTACATGTTCCCTGGAAGCTGAGGAGAGTTTGAACCATCCCAAAGCACACTACCAGCAATAGATTAATAATATTGTAAATTACAACTGAATAAAGGAAAATGACACTGCAAGTACAGACGCAATCCTAGGTTAAATCTGTTTACACAGTAGGGGCAGCTGTCACAGAAGTTTAAGACTGAAATCTTGAAGTTTTTAGAAGAGGAAAAACTGATTCTAAATTAACAGCAACATACTTATGTACCTCTTTTCTTTTCAAACCCTACGCATTTCACTTGTTGCAAATGAAAGGGATTTTTCTTCCATCTGAACCTACTTTTAAAGGGTTCCTTTCCAACAATTTCATTAGCATCTCAACATCTAACTGCAGGTTTCACTGGCTAAATAGATAAATGGAAATTACACGACAAATTATTAGGCTTTGTCACCGAGCTTTTATAGAACATCACAGTCTGTCCCTTTACTTGTCCCACATATAACGTACTTTGTTTAATGAAATTTTCTTCATTCTTCACCATGTGAGGTAGGCGAGTATGATGTGTTGGCCTTCTTTAACAAGTACTTTCATTTTCCAGAATACATTCACATACTGAAGTGGAAAGGTGAAGATTCTGAAATTATCTCATAAGCAGACCAAAATTTTTACTGCGTATCAGAAAGAAATGATCACATTCTTTTGGAAAGTCAGTGTATACTTTAAACTCTCTCCAGTGAATATAGTAGACATGCTTAAGATTTATTTGTAGGTAGCAACGCTTGTATCTCTTGTCACTCAACTAAACAGCACACGCATTTTTAGTAGCTGTTATGTTAGAAAACAAGACTCAATTAGAATTATATCATGCCAAAATTGGAGTCCAGAAGATTTACACTCTGCCAGATTGCATACAATACTCTTGTTACAGCTAACATACAAGCCAAGTTCCAATGAATACATTCTTATAAAATGTTTTGAAATTCTATAACATTAATCCTGCTTTGGATTTCAGACTCTGCTAGTGTTCCCTGACAAATAGCTTGCTGTTTCAACATCAATTGTGCTGCTTTTAGGGTAGACTATACGGTCATATTTTCACTACAGTTTAGAGAAAAGCTTGTAGAAAGCCACAGCCACAGAAGAGGAACAGAAAAGCTATGCCCAGAGAGGCCTATTTTCTCCCAGGACTGATACAGCTTGATCAACACTCAGTATCACCAAAGAAGATATTTTTACTTATTAAAAATAGTAGGATAAAATAGCCAACAAAGCTCAAAAATTATTTAAATGCAACTATCAAAGTCTTATACTTTGAATTTTAACTACAAAGGAATTTTGAAGATTTCCAAGATTTTTAATAATAAAACTTACTAATTTCGTTGCAAATTTATAAACTGTAAAATAAAAGTACTGTAAACTTAGGAAGAATATGTTCTATGTATAAGAAGAATATTACAATAAAGTAGTGGAATGTTTACATGCAAAATGGAAATTAACTTCAATGAGAGGCTTTTGAATAGCTTTCCAAAGCATGTGTAAGTAATATTAAAAATCCACTGTCTTTTATGTATCTTCTATGGACACAAGCCATTAGAGAACAATTTATTGCAATATACTTACAAACTAAATCTCTTAGAGAATAATTTTGTTCATTTTACCTACATTTCACCATCAAAGTAACGATGCTGAGATCTAACAAGAAGCACAGTAACAGCTAGGTGATACTGGTTTAGTTCTTCTTGTTAAAGAGTTTCACTAGTCAATTGCTTTCTTGCCAAGAACAATTTTACTTTCACACACAAAATAATTTATTACCTTCTGAAGAAAAAAATTAGACCTCATATTGCACTGCTTTGTATTAAACCAACCTACACTGATCTTTACGTCGTTCAGGGCAGACTCTTGTTTCTGTAATCCATCCTTTGGACATCCCGTTGAGCAGATCAGGGATTCCGAAAAAGCAACCAAAAGGCCAAGCACACCCACTAGAAAACATTAAACAAAGCTAGGAAACACACTACTTGTGCAGAAAGAAAGGGAAGGAGAGCTAGCCAAGTGGCCTCTGAAGCCAGCCAGTTACATAAGGACAGAGCAACAGCTGGGCCATTAGGGTTTAGATCTTTCTCACCTGTGTGGAGCTGGAAGCACTCTGAGAAGGGCTGTAGGCTTCAGGAAAAGTCTAGGATAGGTTACAAGTAGCTTCTAGATAAGCTATCGTAAAATAAGATTGTTATGTTTGGCTGGGAGCAGGTTGTGGTTTTGTGAACAGGCTCCTTGGATTAATTAGATTGGCAGGGGACAAGTTCTCTGAAGTATGGGATAGGGTCTCAGCAGGCAAATATGCTCCCCAACAGAAGGTTCATGCTGGGTTTCTGAGCTTGTTCTAGGCGTGTAAGCTTTCAGGATCCTGCTCTTTGTGGGCCCAATGCTAGTGGGAGTTTTGCTGGGTTGCAGGAAAGGACATGGTAAAGGGGTGTTTCAAAGTGGGATATACCATCACTTTACAGGATCTGAAGGTTCGTGTGCTAGATTTAGAAGTGATGACTAGAAAGAAGTTTCTGCTAGGGAGCAGTGCGTGCCTGTGGTAGGTTGAAGAGACTATTTTGGAGGTCAAAGACTAGGTGACAGCAGAGAGATTTCATAAGACAAAACAACACATCAGTTGTAACCTTTGTTCTACTTCTCATGGGGAGCATGGTCTGGCAGTACTCAAGCTCTTTCTGAGTTGAAATAAGGGGTTTGGAGACACAACCTGATGCTGTGCTTCTGTACCTGTACCTGCACCTGCACTATTATCTTTTTATGGAAGCTGTTCTATTATCAGGGTCTAACCATTCAATTATCTGTTGCCCCAGATAACGGAAAACTGGTAATATTCTTGGTGATTAGTAACCATGGACAAAAAATACAGCCTCCAGTCACAGTGAAGTTGACTACTCTCTACTATATGGGGAAGAAAGTTCGTGAATTAGATACTTCAAGTTAGCTGCTGAAAACACCCTTGGTTCTCCCCCCTCCCTCTTCCCTCTCTTCCCTCCTCCAGCTACTGTTTCCAGTATAGCACCATAAAACTGCCCATCATCAAGTAAGGAGCTTTCAACCACCACAGGGTACTCGAATGCCCATTTCTGTAAAAATCCATAGGATCTATATGGCTGTAATATTGTCATTGCCATCATATCGGCAGCTGCTTGTAGTTTAATTTATGAAAAATGTTTGTTTCATAAATTATCGCTACAAAATCATCTCAAGGTAGCACTGCTATTGTTTTCATTTTGGAGAAGTATTTTGCAGTGCAGACAAACCAGCAATAGAAACCAAAGCTACTAAGTTCAACATGAAGTTCAGAGAGGAAAAGATGAGTTTACTAATATCCCTGGTTATTTCTGTGAGGGCTTGCAGCTCATTTCTCATCTCAGTGAGCTTAATAAAACTTGTTGAATAACCTATATACAAAAGGTAGTTAAGAAAAAGTAATAATTTATTTCAATCTAATTTGACCATAACTTTTAAAGGTTAGTTACTATAAAGTTACCTGCTATGGACGAAGTTAACTATTTGCTCGGTTATACACGTGAAAATTCATCTGCAACATATTTCACTATATCTATTTGCTGACACAAATCATATACATCATATACACCAGGGAGAGAGGTGGGTTAGAGACTGGAACATTCTCAGGAAACTAAGAATGGTCATTCTAGCTCCCTAGTGAGGTACTTTAGTAGACAGTGGGAAACTCTTGTTGCTGCTGATAATGAGGTAACTACACTGTAACTAACAAAAATAAACTATCTTCAGGATTGTCAGTTTGCCATCTGTAAGCATTTTTTTCATGGAAGATCTTAGAATCTTGGAAGAAATAAAAACAAAATGTCATTTCTATGGATCAGGTCACATATGACCATTGCTAAGGTTCTTGCCTATCAAGAGAAAATCAGAAAACATTTGCAACTCTGCAAATACTAGTTGATGTTAGCAGAATTATTTTATATATGCTTGTCATTGTCGGTAAATAGCATTTCTATCAATAATTTAAATTCATCATAAATTGGCATAAATTCATAATCTCATGGCTATGTAGCCCGTGAGGGTTCTGTGCATGGTAGATAATTTACGCATGCTTCTAAAACTCCATTCTCTCAGTCTAGGTGGGAAAGCTGTACAAATCATACCAGGATGAAAAAAGCAAAACCAAATCTGGTCCATGTTTCACTGAAAAGAAAGAACTGAAGAGTTTCTGGGGTACTAACTACAACAGAGAAAAAAACAGTAACTCTTCAGACCTCCAAATATACAATATCCCTTATACGGCACACAATAGCAACAACCAATCTCTGATGCTATGGCCCAGTAGTTAAAGCTAAGACCTTGAAAAAATCACAGGGCTTCTTCATCCATGACACAGTGCAAAGGGCAAAATAACAGTATATTTTTCTCACCATTTTTTTCAGCATAGAGGAAAATTGATGTTTCAAGAAAAGATAAAAGGAAAAATATTTCCTGGGGAAATAAGCATTCTTCTTTCATCTTTTGACTAAATGTTATAGTTGTAAGAAAACGTAATCTTACTCCTATAAGAGTTTATCTGGTTTTGTTACCTGCTAAATCCTTGAATTATAATGATCTATTTGTGATTTTAAACTCATTCCCGTTATGTGGGAAATTAAGAAATAAAATTTCTTATGGCTTTAAGTTGGAAATTCATGTACTCATATAGAGCACATAATGCGCTGTATTACATTGAGTATTATTTAGTATCAGGTTTTCATATGCCAATCCAAAGCGTTGAAGTGCAATGAAAAACTGTGAAAGCTTAGATTTTTACTACCAATCCAAGGAGAAGTAGAATAAAAGTTTGATACATAAACAATGGCAACAGGATGGATAGATGATGGATAGAAGCATATTCGGATGGATGGACAGAAAACAACATTTTATTTTTCTGTTGAAGATTGTCAGTGGTTCAGCATTATACAAAACAAAGGGAATAGAAAAGAATGCTCTAGATTACAGGATGGTTTGGGGATTTTTTTAAGTATGCAACAGTCATAGTAAATTGGATGTACTAGCAATGATAAGATTGGCAGAAACTGTTTATTTTTATTTAAGGAATAATGTGAATTAAGGTAGATTAGTAATTTTCTTATAAAAGGTGAAAGAGGGATCTTCAGAAATATGATAGACATGGTCTTTAACAGCACTTACTGATGCTGATTAACATTTGAAAGTGATCAACATAGGTCAACATAACTGTCATCAAGAGGTCAACATAAATAGAACTGCAATAATGTCTCTAAGCAAATTGTATGAAGTTTGGATTTATGAATTCATTTCCAGATGACATAGATGGTTAGCAGACTGATGCTACAAAGACACAGTATGCAACATTTGAAACATTAAAAGTTTCTTGCATATCCTGATCAAGTCACAAGGACAAGCAACAGCTGTCAGTCACTGGGTCAGTCACAAATTGATACTACTTCTTTGCAACTTGGTGTTCCTCTGCACTGATTCACCATTTTTCTTTTTATAAGAGATTATATATTTCTTATTGTAGCTACTTATTTTGAGATAATTACATAGATGACTTCTCAGTAATTATAAGGCATTCTTTTTACTTTCCCCAGAAATTTTAATCATTTTGCTAGCGGCCCCAAGAAAATATTCATTGGAGTCTGGTCAAGGGAATTCAACATACCTAGTAAAGACACCTATCACTAAGCACGTGAGCAGTCCTGTTTAAATTAATGAGTTTAACTTTGTGGTAAAAGATAGGCGCACACTACTTGTCTTATTCAATCAGGATTCTCCTGATGTAAAGAGTACATCTACTTAACAAGTTTTGAAAATCAAAATCTGTAAACTCTCATCATCAGTTATTTTTTATGCAAAAGAATGACATTCTCATTATTCCATGTTAAGTGACTAGATATTTTCTATAGAGTTTTAAAAATTTATTTGACTAAGAATATCATCTGGAAGGTGACAGAAATGAAGACTACCAAGCCCTGTATTTTTAGGGAGAGGATGATTTCTAGGAAATTCTTTCCTTACATCTTACAAAGAAATGATTGACAGCCCAATGAAATGTATTAAAAAAGTGTTCTTGGAGAAACTGTTTTTCCTCTGGCATTTCTATTTATATTTACAGAAGGTATGCTGTAAGGTTATTGCACTTTGTTCCAAAACCTGATGCCTAATTATCTCAGCCACACATCTTGCCCAGTAAGGCTGTTTTATGAACCAGCATAACCCCAACTAATACTTCAACATGTTGATTAATTGTCAAAGAGAAAGTAAAATTGGTTTCTTCGTCATCTTTTCACTGTTAAGCAAGCAAACACCCACTTGTTGCAAAACAATTTTGTAGTAAATTGTTTTCACAAAACAAAATAGTATTGTATGCTACCTGTTAATCTAAGTTCTAAATCTAAGCTTAACCTGGCTTAAGCACTTTGGCCAAAAGAAAACATGGCCTTTGGCATATTTGTGCATTTCAGAATCTGTCTGTATTTTATAACTGTAAATGTTTGACTCTAGCTATCTCCCGAGTTCCATATGCTTAGTTGTGCTATTCTGGGCTAATGCAAAGAAATAGGTTAGTCACCAAGAAAAGAATCCCAATGTAGGACATCCCATTCTAAGAGTTATGATTGATACAAAAAGACTCTCAGAACCAAAAGGAACAGAAAATTAGCTGCTACGCCTTTTAAGAAAACCTATTTCTACTAAAATTTTCTGTATTACTGAATAGAATGCTGGGAAGGATTCATTGTTGGTCTTTCAGAACCAGAGAAAATTTTTTCTCCAGCTTCTATTTTTTTTTAACTATAAAATTTCCTATCTACCAATTACAGGAGAGAATTTTTCCATGAGCTCAGTATATTTACCTTAGAGTGTGGGTAACTTAATTATCATTTTAAGTAGCTACCTGAGAGGTAAAACTCTCACAGAAGAGAGAAGGGACTACGGCTTCACCACTTGCAGAAGTGCCCAGTGCCCCAGCCAGTCATTTAGAATTAGAAACTTCTATGCATGGAGGACCTAGTAAGGTCTATAGGCAGGAACTGTATGAGCCATGAGTCTGTACAGGACCAGGGAGCAGAATGCTATTAAAACTACATTTAGAAGGCACAACATTATTCTAAGTTAGTATTTTCCTGACTACTTAGTGTACACAAAACCCCCCAGGGATCCTACTCATCTGTCCACAATTTATCTTCCTAATCATAAGTCTTTTATATGGGGTACAAAATAAGTAGCGAAGCCCTCCTTCTTGGCATAATTCATGAAATTTGGGTTCTGCTGCTATAATCATACAGAATTTAATTTCATGCTGAAAATCACCGACATGTCTAAAATGCTGCTTGTTTCAGGCAGTCCATTAAAGATGTTGACAGCTTTTATCTGACAGTGAAAATAACGGACTTGCAATTAACTAAGCATCCCAGAGTTCAGACCATTAAGGAAAAATTGAAGACATTTTAATAGAAAAAGCTTCTCCTGAATCTTTAAAAAATCCCATCTAGTTCACCAAACAGTAAGGTATCTGAAACACCCACTGGATAGATCTTTACTTTTGGATGCCCCACACTAAACAGTGTTATACATGCTAATTCTATTTAAGTTTGTGCAAATATATCAGAGAAAGACTACTGTTTTCTCAGCAAATGTAACTCCAGCAGTGCAGAGTTCCAAGTATCTGACCAGAAAATGTTGACACTGGATTCGATTAACCACAAACACAGTAATGCTCCAGGATTGAGGAGGAAAACATTCACAAAACGCATCCATGATTCTCTTACAAACTGTCTGTCAGACACAGCAAGTTTGCCACACACCAAAGGAGCTGTAAATCCATTGCTCCTTCCTGGGTGCTCTGAGATTTATGTAGGACGTGGAAGACCCATCAGAGATCAGGGCCCTCAGTAGCGGACTCTGTACCTCTGATCAGTTATCGACATGTGGGTTTTGTGGCCATAGTAGAAAAACTAACTCAGTTTTAAGTTGTTTTATCAAATTGCTGTTCACATCTATTTCTAGCCATTGCAGAACCCTCAGCTTCCTTCTTTCAAGCTTTCTGCTTCATCCTTCCAATTCCTACCATCCCTCCGAGAAACTCATGCTGTACTGTGCAAAGGCTGTTTAAAAATTGTTTGTTGATATAAAGCACCTAGGACCTACAGAAATTCCTGATGGAGACACAAGCAGGAGAGTTAGCATTGCAATAGCTGAAAAGGCTGTTTTTTAGAAAGGGAGTAAGACTTTAAAAGCATTGTCAACTTGTAGAACCATATTGCAATGATCCCATATAACTAATAAACCAGGGGATGCACAAGAAATCTACCTTTCCACAATGTAGAAGGGCTCGTGACAAGCATGATCTCTGCAACCTGACAGCACAGAGACTGCAAGTCACCAAAAAAAGGAAGCAGAAGAAAGCATGATCACAATTCAGTCAGTCTCTGCTTTCAAAGAAAGGTTGAAGAATGAGAAGGAGGAGAAATCTACTACATCCTTACTATATGATAGAGGGTGCCTCAGAGGAGTGCAGACACTTCTACAGCTGTATTAGCCACAATCTCTTCAGTACAGAGATTTCCTTTTCAAGGGAGTGTGGTTCTTCACTGCCCTCTGTGAAATATTATTAGAAGAAAAGTCCAGAATAGATGATAAAATTTTTCACAAAACAGAAATCACAATGTGAAAGCGCATAGCTGTCAAGTATTTGTTAACAGAGACAACACCAAGCGCTGTGTGGTAAAATGAGCTGTAATGAAGAAGTATATGAAACTGTATTCCTCAGAAATTGATATCTGGCATTTTTATTACGTCACTTGTAAATTCTCAATTACTTATACTAGTGGCAAAATCATGTCAGACCTGTAAAAGTGAATAAGTCCTGTTTTTGGAATATTTGGAATAAGTCTTGTTTCATTCTCATGACTTACAAGTCATACATCCAGGCGACCAGCCAGACTCTGAGATCGTATCTGAGAGTATATCTGTAGCTTCTGTCCAAGTTAGGATGAATTTTAAGGGTGAGATTTCCATGGGAATACACAGTGCCAATGCCCTAATTTCACAAAGCCCTGAAGTACATGCTCAAAATCAAATATGAGTTTTGCACAGTGGAATAGATTTGTACATGTGCTTACACTTAGGTGTGTACTTTAGGGCTGTATTGAATATAGGCCTAGATATTTTAGCTTATTGAAGATGCTTTTTTTTTTTTATTATTCTTATTTCAGCAGATCACTAGTAAGAGCTTTATCTGAACAGATACTTTAAACTTTTTGATATGTGGGATATGCTTGTATAGGTAGATATTTTTCCCCTGTCTAAGTATGACAAGAAAATGAAATATTGTCCTGTCAAGCTATATTCATAATTAATTTCTTGACTGCCATAACAATATTAATTGAAGTTGAAGATGTTTCAAGAGCAAAACATATGCGTTAAAATTCTAGATAGAAAATATCAAGAAATTATAATTGTTCGATTAAAAATAGTGAAATATTAATCTCTTGAGGAGAATATGAAGATTTAGTGACTCAAAGAGTATGTATCAATGACAGCAAAACTACCTAACATAAATTGCTGACCAATCGCAAATAACAATAAGCTACATAAACAATTTGGTAATCATTGCAGGGAGCACCATTAAAACAGAAATCTGTAAAAATAGTGTCTGTAGCTTATCACTGAACCTGCATATTTACTGTCTCTTAATGATCTTCGAATAACATATTTAGTTTGCACCTAAAAACAATGTATGTATATCTACAAATATAATTTAATTACTATCTTTGCACTTCCCATATTAGCTACACAGAAAAATGGAAAATCACCATAGAAAATATATATGGAGAGATTAATTTCATTGTACTTGCTGTTAACACCTGTAGGCTAGTTTCTCCACTGATACAAATTGGGATAGTTCCACTAATTTCAAGAGAAGTATGGGGTTTTGCCAGCTGAGCAGCTAGCCTTGTTCTTTTTGTTTTGTTTTGTTTCAATAACCAGGTGGAGGCAATTTAAAAATACAGATGTGAGACTTCTTAGAGAAATTAATAACATTGCATGATAACATCTATGTGTTTTTAAACTACACTGTAAAATCAGGCATGAAAATAATTAAGACTTCAGACTTGGAGTGAACTCACTAGTTTGGGACGTTGTAACAGATAGCCCTTTCAACTTAAATTCCCTTTTCCCCTTAACCATTCAGAACTCTCCTTCATATACTGAAGTGTTTCCTACAACCTTTGTTGTCACAGCTTAGTTTCCATTCCTCTCCAGCTGAAGTAACAGTTAACGTCTGGATTGTACTGTGGCTGCATTTTCCTCACAAGATACAAATTCTTGGATAAAGTAGGAAAAGCTCAAAACTATTCTCAATAGTGAGGGAGGAACTAATAACTCAAGGAACATGACATTTTTATTAAGCACCATGGTCTAAGTTTCTTCAGGATACAGCTTTAATAATTTGATTGTGCATTGCTCTGAAGGGATTAATATTATTTACTTATAAGCATGGCTTGGAGCAGCACTGCTAACACATCCTGTACTCTTTCATCAGCTCTGCATCCCATTTTGGCTACACATAATTCAGAAGAATCATCACAGAGTGATTTCCCAACTATCTATGTGCCTCCAAGCACACGCAAGGGAGAACTCTACCAAGCATAAAAAATGGCCTTTAATATCACACTACACCTTTTGAGATGCTTCCCTAAACTAATTCAGAAAAGCAGACGAGCATTTCTGCCTGTTTGTTCAGAAATTTACAGCAAATTCCACACTGTCATATATAAGATCAAACTGGGACCATCTTCAGTATTAATCACTGCTGTCCGTGTAGATTCTACTTTTTATTCTCCGTGTTTTGTTAAATATTTGATAATATTCCTGACTGCTCACTGTTGATAGTCAGAGAATGGCAGACATTTAAGAAAATGGCGTAGTTGTAATACTTCTAAATAGTGCATAAAGATAGAAATAATATATTCAAATGTAAGTGTTCTTAATATGTCATTGATAAGACTAATCTTATTTAAGTTATAATAATTTCAACATGCCTTGTAGAAATAACATTTTAAAGGTATCTCAGCTTCAAACTCCTACAGTCTTTTAACATACTGTTATTGAAGTAACATCCACAGTTATGACAACCGAGTAGAAGCAACATTTCTCCCTACTTTTGTTTACTTTTTTGTTTGATTATCAGCAGGACTCATGCCTACTGGAGTTCAACAACAGCTTTAAGAACACACACTTTTAGCCTCTTTAGGACTTGTAATAAGTGACTGATCTCCCATTGTCAGTGGGAATTCAAGAAGGAACTTCACGTTTACATGACATAATAAAGGCTAAAAATATTTCTCCGCCAGTTGAGTGTGTTTGGTACTTTGTGTAACTTCACGAGCACAAAATCTGAACATGCATATGCTGTAACAGCACCAAAAAAAAAAAAAACCACCAAACCCATTTGTACCAGTGCAGGACATCAGTATCCTCTTTTAGAATAAAACAACAAATCTCCCTTCAATATTTTCACTTGGCCAACAAAGTAACTGTATGAAAGAAAGAAAGGGAGCATAGACAGGACTAAAGCTTGCTGTAAGGATAAGTAAAAGAGTACATGCAGAAGACAATAGGGACATATCAAAATGTTCCCTCATACAAAAGGGAGGAGGAGAAAGTTCTCTTCGAGTGAATAACTGTCTCAAGCATTAGGAGAAGGAAGTGGCTGGTCCCGGCCAAGAATGAGGAAATCAGCTGTGGTTGATTAGAAAACAATTGCCTCATTTGCATGAACTCAATGTACTGCAGAGAGTCACTCTGGTGATTAACTAGTTTGGGTCTGCTGCTGTTCATAAAAAGGGTTTCCTTGACACCTGATAAGATAGATAAAGATGGTTTAGAGATTATAATTTTGCAGAATTTTCCATATTAGATAGCCAGAAATTAAAGAGATATTGTCACATCAAAAATAATGGCTGGTGACAACTGCTGCTTCTCTATATTTACACTGCAGACACACCCAGAGCAGCCTCCCGCAGGGCTGCAGCCTGACGCTGTAGTAGGTACTTTACTAATAAAGGACATGGCTGCTACCTGAGCAAATCAGTAACAGAGTTCAGAATACTTCATGATGTTACAATAAATAGATCAATATGCAATTATAACACTGAAAGACTGTGTTAATGCACAACATGTGGAAAATAGGAAAAAAATAGAGAAAAATAGCATTCAGATTTAGTGCAGTCATTAATGTAGCTAGTCCTATTTCATCAGTGAAACATTTTGAGGTGGACATGAAGGTGAAAATGCTTGGTTTGGCTTGAACCAATATGAGTGCTTAGGACCACCAAATGGGTAAGATCCTGCTTGTCTTCCTTCCCTTTCATTCCCAAGCACGGGTCCTTTGCCACTAACACTTTGCACTGAGGCTCACTTCAGGTCCCCACGTGCAAGTGTACACACACATACACAAACACAAAGGGCTTATTCAACTCTCGAATCTGACTGGAGGCTGCTTGCCTATTTCTTCTCTGTCAGCAGGGAGAAATTTCTGTCTTTCAGTAATGATGTCCTGCTAGATTACTAATTTGGATCGAGCCATATAATTTAATTTCATGCCAAAGGTGTATTTCTGTGAGACACTCACTTCACTGAAATGATCTGGGATAAAAAAAAACACTGCTACTTGAAGTGGCAGTCTTGCCTCCTTCATTCACTTCCTCCTGCCTTGTACCAGTTACAGCACTGGTGTGAGTCCTGTGGGAGGTGCTTCAGCTCCCCCACCAAATCACAGAGAACTATTCATTTTTTTGCTGGATTAGTTTTCTCTGGTTTAGTGAGTGGAACTGGCTTATGGTAGGGTCCAACAAACACAACAGCCAGCATCAGGGAAGCAACAGGTACGTGTGGCCAGGAGACGGGGTGAAGTGGAATTGACCATTTCAGCAGTGGCAAGCCACTAAAGCAGCAGTTCAACCTCAGAACAAAAAAAACAAAGCCTCACCCTGACTGAAGATAATAACCAATGGCTCAGTTACTGTTGGCTGTACTATTTGGCCCAACAGCTGAATTTGGCAATTTGTCAAAGAAAGTCTTGTCACCTTCCATATTTTCTGGGTATAAAGGGTATAACCAAAGAAGAATTGCAGTTCTCAGTAAGAGAAGCCCACCTTCTTGGCAAAGAAAGCCATACTGCTGCACCACGCCAGGCAGTAGTAGTAGGGAATATAATTTGTGTCTTTTGTAACACTCTGAGTAATAAGTGTGGTGGTACAGCTAAGACTGTGCTTTCTGGACTAAGATCAATTCAGAGGACTTTATCAGCTGGAAGAGATTTCTCTCCCTGCCCCTCTGTCCCCTCTCTGAACTGCTTACCCCCAACTGCCTTCTATGGCACACAAATCTCCACTCGCACCAAACGTGTGGTGGCTCAGTTCTCTTCAGGTCCTTTCCTAGGAAAAAGCAGTAACACTCCTGGCCATGGGGAAGGGAGGGTGACCATTTCCATTAAGGGAGACAACCACAGAGATAATACAGACCCAACTCTGCAAGGAGGCCACAGGAAAAGGGAACGGAGAAAAGGCAATAGAGCGGGGGCAGAGGCACAGTTATGCTCAGCGCCAGACTGCACAGACTGAGAGAGAACAGCAAAATCTAATGCCCCAGATACAATCCTGGCATTGCAGGAACTAATAATTGTATCATGTACATTTAGAATTGCAGTATTACCATAGATCATGATATGCCGTAACTACCCACCGCTAATAGCAAGGATCCTTCAGCTGTTCCTTTCAAGCTTGAAAAAGGCATCCACTATTGGCTGGATTCTGTCTGAAGGTTGTGGGAGGATAATGGCCAAAGGAAATAAAACACAGCTATTGCCATCTTAACACCTGCAGTTTTACTTCCATTATAGTTTGACTCCTCTAGGCACAAAGAATCAACCTGTTTGAATTGTACCCTGCAGATACTTGTCTAAATGCAAGATGATTTTACATGAGCTGTATCCTGGATTTTTCTTAAGCGGAAGGATCAAGCAAGTCTTAGTCTTGTTAAATTTTGCTATGGATCCAGACTGTTGCCAATTAAGCCACAAGCATAACTGTCTGACTTCTGTCATATAGCAACATGCCACGTGAGACTACAGCAAGAGATACAGCCACAAGCCCAGAATGCAGGAGTGTCTGTTAGTAGAAAGGGAATTGGTCAAATAAGTATTTTTCAAACCTATTAAAATGTTTTATTTCATGTAGTCTTCTAGAAAAGCCAAATGTAGCCACAAAGGGATTTATTTTCTTTTAAGGACATCATTTCCTTGGGTGTATTTGAAGAAAAGTGGATGTTAAGCACTTCAGAACGAGCACTGGATAGCTCTGAGGGCGCCAGTCAGCAATGCATGGAGTACTGCCACCTTTTGGTCATTTTCTGCAAGAAAAAAACCTTTACCTTACTTTTTAAAACCTCACTAGTGTGTAACATATTGTTTCTTTTCCCATAAAGTCCTCCTGTCTTGGAAATTCTCTCTCCCTTCTTTTAACTGAGAGCTATGGAGAGATCTTTGGAAGGATATTTAATATCCTTTGTTGTACTTGATGATCTTAAAGGTCTCTTCCAACCAAAATGATTCTCATGATTCTAGTCTGCAACTTGATTATTAGATCATTTTCTTGGTTTGCAAGTAGTCTTTTTTTTACAATGCCGAGAAGGCTTTGTGTTTGAATAATGTGAAATAAAAACATATTATTACAGTTTTATTCAGACTCACAACAATGCTGCTATACATGACTGCAATCTTTAGATACTGCTATGCTGGACAGTTATTAAATATGTCCTTGTTTAAAATAGGTGTCATAAATAATAATAAACAAGAACCCTGCTCTAAACCACAAGACTGGAAACCAATATCCTAAGAAATCGACAACTTTCAGTAAGATACAAAAAGCCGCCAACATCCATTCACTCCAACAGCTATTTAATGCAGGGAATTGTTTTTCTGTTGTGAAAAAGAGCCACATCTTGCATTCCTCTGAAGTGAACAGGAATTATGAATAAAAAGACCCGGGTTTAAGCTTTTCAGATTGTACTTGCTACTTCCCTGCATGGATTACTGAATTTCACCTAACTTCCTATCCACAGGTAAGATTTACACACAATTATTTTTCTAGGGAGAAGATGAAATTGCCAATTCTGAAAATTTCCAAAGGTCTTTCTCTTTGTACTGATGGAAATAGGAACTGCAGGAGAACAGACAACACCTTGCACTGTCAGGCAACAGGAGAGTAAACTAGCATATTTACTTTTATCAGTTTAAATCATAACGTACTCAAAGTGACCACTCACTTCTCTTTATCTCAGGGCTTATAACCTTTTTAGCAGGGCTTGTTGCGATAGGACAAGGGGTAGTGGTTTTAAACTAAAAGAGGGTAGATTCACACTAGATATAAGGAAGAAATTTTTTACACTGAAAGTTGTGAAACACTGGCCCAGGTTGCCCAGAGAGGTGGTAGATGGCCCATCCCTGGAAACATTCAAGGTCAGGTTGGACAGGGCTCTGAGCAACCTGATCTAGTTGAAGATGTCCCTGCTCATTGCAGGGGGGAGGGGGGGACGGACGGACGGACGGACGACACCTTTAAAGATCCCTTCCAGCCCAAACTATTCTATGATTCCATGATAACACTTGGGGATGGGCAGGTAGGGGGGGGTGAGGTGTAACTGGGGATTTTCAGACGTGTGAGAAGCAGACTTTGGTTCTTTCAATATCTGCTCTTTCTCCTGCATTTAGTTATGATCTTACATCCCTGCAGCCAGAAGGAGACTTTAAATGTGAGGAATCCCTGGGGTACAGGGCATTTTTTTAGTTTAGTGACAAACACTTTTGCAAAATCATTCTCTTTTCTCAAAGGGTAAAAGGTCAGGGATTACTTTGACTGCTGCATTAGACCCTTATGGTTACATTTTCAAAGCTATGCTTGTGTTGGAAACACAAATCCTGTTATTGTTACAGGATTAGTGCACATAACTTTCTAAATGCTGCTTTGAAAATGAAGCCAAGAAATAATATTTGTGTGTAGTTTCTGGAATTAATGTAGGCTGTGATTATTAGCCGGTCTTACAACAGCACTGTTATATACACATCTTTTGATGTACTATCTATAGACACTCATTCAGACCTATCTGGATTTCTTTAGTAGTTGGACATTTATTAAAAAAAGGTATGATAAGACATCACTTTCAACCTACCTCTTCCTTTGCCACAGATTAACACAATTTGTCTTGACTCTACTAACACATTTTCTTGCCTTTTTTTCAATTGTCTCTTAGGAATAAAGAAAAAAAAAAACCTTCAAATTAATAATATAATCTTTGTTTTGCTTAGTTACACGAGACAAACCTGCACTGCAGTAATGGAATCAACCTGGTGCTGGCATTGCCAATTCCCCAGTTCCTCATTAAACTTTTTCTCCCATTCTGAATTAAAACAGGTTTAGAATCTTAATACATTCTACAATTGCCTCAGGTGAGAACTACTTTCCTCCTTCAGTTACTGTACAGCATCTATTGCAATCAGAGTGTTAATTTCTAACTATAAATCCTTAAAAAACGTCCTCCACTTGTATATCAAGTTTTAAACGAGAATTGGCCTTCTAACTGTTGTTTTAACCACTAAAATAATTAATAACAGTCTTGACAAGGAAGTAGAGGAAAAGAATGTGTCTTGTAATGGAGAGAACATCTAGTTTCTGTACCTTGATTACACTGAGGCAGGACATAGATTGCTTATCCAGCGCTATCAAATCTAAAGCAGCTCCAGACATGTCCGGTGACATATCACTAGGCACCTGGCACAGTCTGAGAAAGCTAGAAAGCCTAGAATTTGGGTACCACAGAAGTAGGCATTTTCAGGATTATAGTTTTGGCCTTAAGTGCCTAATTTTGCATTTGGTGTACTACAGGCTTATATACTTATCCTGACGCGGTTTATATTCCTAACATCGTCGTCGTCTTTTTTTTTCTGTTTACACAATAAAGTAGCAAGCTAGCTGCTGTTGGCTTCCTGTGTGTCAGCAGGCTGAGAGGGCCTCATCAGGAGAGTACTTCAGTTACCTGTGGTGAATTCATCCTCTGACTTGCCTCCTGGATAGCAGAAACCTCTTTCTCCCAACAATTATGGAGGATCCTAGGAAGACTAATCACCTAGCGCAGGCGCTTGCCTTGGAGTGTCTTAAAAGGGGCTGTGTGAAAAGCACCCAAAGTTACAAAATAATACCTCCCTCGCATGGGTAACCCAGCAACATCCGGTTTTTATAAAAGCAAGTAAATTATGGTAGTTGTCTTCTCTAATATTGTCGTGCTCAAATCTTATACGGAGCTGACGTGCAGTCAACATAAAACACCCTTAATTCCACAAGCCACATTTCAACTATTTCAAGAGTAAATCTATCACTGACCTTAGCTTTCATCTTCCTCTTTTGTCAAAATTTTCTAGGATTTAAATATAATCCAACTAGAAAGAACAGAGGTTATTTCTTCAGTATGTAATGATAATTTCTCTTGTGTTGGTGTGGTATGAATACAGACAGCATCCAAAAGTCTTACAGCCACTAGTGTAATAAAGTTCTTTTTTGGTGTGATTAAACATCAAATAGTTTTACAGAACCCATTTATAAAATTTGAATTTCAAATGCTTATTTCACTGCTGAAAATCTTGTATTATGTTCAGACAGCTGATCTATAAATCCTCCCAATCCTTAAACTGCATTGGCCAAAGTACTATCATTCATTAGATAAGGATGGTGACTACCTCATTTAAAATGAATCCTAGTAGATGACAGGCTGTGGAGGGAATATTTTGTAGTGTGACATGAGCCAGAAATACAGTTACCTAAATGAAATAGCATTGAGGAGTAGTAGATATTAAACAGTGAAAATGCCTGCATGATGGTGATGACTGTGAAGGAGGTCATTCAGAGCCTCTACACAAGCAATATTTCTTACATAGTCTTGGCTGCAATCCAAGACTATATACTCACACACACATAGATATGTATAAAAAATATGCAGTCCATCCTGGTATATAATTTAAAACGTAAATTACAAATCCTTACATATATTAATCTAACAGTTGTGGGCTACTTACTGTGAAAGTCCACTGTTATATGTTACAAGGAACAATATTACTTTACTGTATTGTTTAAATACATTTGGCCTTGTGATGTATAGAAAACTGATGGTGTAAATCTGGATCTTATGTCTCATTTGGCGAGAAGCAGACATTTCTAAGGGTTTTAATCCTCGGAGGACAAAGTAGTAATTCAGTTCCAATTCTTGCAAGTTATAAACATGCCTAAGTTCTTGCAAACAATACAAAAAATCAATGTGCACATGACTAGATTTTAGGCATATACATAAAATAAGAACTACGGTCTTCGGATATACATGGATAAAAGTAGTTTTACGACAACGTGGAGAAGAAAGGTCTGTAACAACTAGATACGTTCTCCATAGAACCTGGAATAAAATCAAGGACCTTAAATTGAACAGATGCTTCAAAGTTAGACTGAAGTATAAATAATGACAGCCTTCAAGATTGCTTCAGTCTGGCATTCAGTTGTTTAAGGTTTCACTTTTTCTATGTTTGCTGTTGATTTTCACCTAAAAAAAGGCAGAATTAAAAGAGCAAACTCCCTTTATAATTTTTAGGTAGGTGAAACCTTTTGGAGATGAAGTAGGTGTTTTGAAATTACTGTTTCTCTTTTAGCTCTAGTGCATAACAGAACAAGTTTGCAACAACTTGTGGATATACATAAACACATTATGGCTGCCTACCTGTATGAATGCCATGATCAACACATGGATGTGTTGGGATGGAACGCCAGTGTGTTTTGCAGCCAAGACATAGAATCACAGAATCATAGAATGGTTTAGGTTGGAAGGGACCTGAAAGATCATCTCGGATGTTGTGCAGGACAGTGTCAAATGCTTTGCACAAGTCCAGGCAGATGATGTCAGTTGTTCTTTCATTATCCACCAACGCTGTAACTCCATTGTAGAAGGCCACCAGATTTGTCTGACACGATTTGCCTTTAGTGAAACAACATTGGCTGTCACCAATCACCTCCTTATTTTCCCTGTGCCTTAGCAGAGCTTCCAGGAGGATCTGCTCCATGATCTTGCTGGGCACAGAGGTGACGCTAACTGGCCTGTAGTTCCCTGGGACTTCCTTTTTTCTGTTTTTAAAAATGGGGGTTATGTTTCCCCTTTTCCAGTTGATGGGAACTTCACCAGGCTGCCACGACTTCTCAAAGATAGTGGCTAGATAGATGCATTTTACAGCCTGGCCTAACAAGTGTGTGACAACAATCACAGATAAAGTTTCTAGAAGAGAATGGGGTGAGATATATTAGAACAGTTTTGCTCTCAGCAAGGTGGAACCACTCTCTCTAGGCAGTTACTATGGAGCATACCAGTGCTACATAAAGGAGAGCCTGTGCAGGGTACGCAAAGGCCTACCTGCACGTGATCCATCACACATCTGAGAGAAACTTATTTTACAACAGCAAGTTCTAGGGAGTGGAGAAGGGCAAAGGACAATATATTTCTGTAGAGCAAAAAGTGAAGTCTTCAGACTTTCTTAAGTAAAAGCTTGAAGGTTATTATTTTTCCTTCATTAAAAAAAAAAAAGTTAAACCAGACTTCAATAATAAAAAGCAAAAAAGCAAAACCACAGGAGTGAATACAGGAAAACGACATCTATTTCTATCACACTAACCTAAAGCGACTTGAGCGGTGTGACACGTTCTTCCAGTGTGTGGCAAAGGCAGGAATAAAAAGCTTAGCTCAAATTCAGTCAGAAAACAAGAGGAAAATGCTTTCAGTTACATTTTAGTCTTGTCCAGAGCTGTTCTGTTGGCATTCAGGATGCATCCACAATTTTTAAGATACGGGGTACGTCCTGTCAATTGTTCGGATGTATTTCAGCCCCGAGTGTAGCAATAAGGTCAAGCAAAGTTTAGGATTTATTACAGAGAAAAGATTGCTGCTGTGGGACCTCTCTGGCATCGAGCCCCGGAGAGCAGAAAGCAACCCCCCAGAACTGCTGGTCTACACAATCTCCATTGTTCTCTCAGGTTTCACAGCTGCAAAGGTTGCTTCCTCTTCCAGAAAGCAAGAGCTCTCCTCCCGGCAAAGCTGCACAGCAGCTCCATGACAGGAAGGATTTTTCTCTTTCTGTCTCATTTTGGGGGGGGGGGTGCTGACCTTGGATGCTCTTCACTGCTTATATCACCCTGCCCCAGAACCAATTAACTTGGCCTCAGTAGCCCAGTGGGTCTCAGCTGGCTGGGGCTTGATAAGGCATTTCCTCTCTGTGTGCTAGTCTTGATAAAAAATATTTGAAGGATACACCTCCTACATTATTTAATCTTTTTTTATTTAACCCAAACCCAACTTTTGCCTTCTATATAAGAGTTTGAAGATAGGCCAAGAACATACAAATTAAATACTCTAAAGCCCTGTTTAATTGATTAACTGTGTTCCTCAGAGACACTCTTGCTAGTTCCTATCTAAGAAGATCCTTCACCTAACAGGTTTTTTAATGGAGGGAGCTTAGGCTAAACATGTTTCCCAAAGTTTTTAGTAACTTGATCCCTTTCTGCACTGGAATTCCCCAAAGCCTCCTAGCAGGAATCACCCGCAATTCCCAACTGATGACAGTCTGAAAGGGAGGATATTTGTGGCATAAGGAAACTACAGTTTGAACAAATCTCTGGCGTTTAAAAAGGGATATATCCGTGCTATAAAATGGGAGCTGTGGACCTGGTATCCTAACACCCTGCTATGGCATAGTGCCATCTCGTGGACACCAGCGGTTCCTAGCAGAAAGCAGAGGAGGCAAAGACGCTGGAAAGGAGAACGGAGGGAGAATAGGTCGTTTCAAAAAAGAAACTAAAGTGCGTTTCATCTGCTATATTCCCGATGTAGAGTGTTCAGAGCAACTTAAAGGCATCTGATTACTCAATTACCATTGCATATGTTTGTCCTTGAGTGCCTTCGTGGTCTTTTCAGGCAACATGTATGTGAAATCTGGGTGTGACCACTTGAGAAAGCTCAAAAATAAAACATGTGAAGGTTTGGCCCAAATTCTGAAGTTTAATCATGAGTAACTCTAAGTAACAAAGGCAATAAAAAACCCCAAACCTAAAATAAAAGACATCTAAGAGGTTAATATAGTCCTTCCATATAATTACTATTGTTTAATAATATTTGTGCATCGTTTTTCATATTTAATGCAGTTAAAAATAATTAATTTACCCACAAAACATAGGTAGGTACCAGAAAAAAACAGAAAAAAAATATTTGTTTTACTTCACAAATTTGGTGGTCTGAGAAAGACAATATGTCATTGTTTTTTTCTTGATGAAGTGATTTCATATTATTTCCAAAGGATCCTATTCCACCCCAAAGGCAATTAAGACAATTTTGATTTATAATGATTTAAAATCAAAGAATTTCATTAGAAAGCTATTCTGTCATGCTTCTGATTTCCCACTTTGGCTGTGCATAGGCATTATTTTGTCAGCCCAGTAAGCTTTTAGTTACTATATTCCCCAAAATAAATGCATCACTAATCAGCAACTACTAAACCAGCATCCAGTCTGAATCTAACCTTTTGCAATAAAATCATTAAAAAAATATTACCCAGATTAAGAACTACTTTGTTTTCCTAGGCAGATCACAATCTCCTTCACTGCTTTGCTTAAATTTTTTTGTGGCATGACTGGAAACTCTTTTACTAAAGGAAATGTATCTGCCTTTATTAGATTAGGATTTGGCAGCAAACTCTGAAATATTATAGTCTGTCATATCAGATGACACCAGGGCTTAAAACTTTTCACATTCCTTCAGCTATGTATTCTAGTAGAGCTCTGTGCAAATTGTCACATATGAATTTTAAAAAAAGCCTCATTTTTGCTTTCTGCCTGATGCTGAATGAGCACAAAGGACTCTGGCATTTTATTTTGTTGGAAAAGCTCAGTTGTTTTGAGAGTAGAAAAAATTAACTTGGCTGACTTCCATCATCGATGTATGCGTTGCAATAAAATTCACTTTCTTAAGAGAAGGTGCCCACATTCCCCATAAAATGCAGGAAATGTAGGCATTCAAACCAGCAAATTTAATGGACTGACACCTAGGCTACCAGTAAAAGATGCCAAAAAAGGAGAGGATCTAATATTTGCCACCCATAAGCACTTAGGGGCCTATCATTATTCGCGATTCTCAGCTACTGGCTCTCTTCTAGAGAGATTCAAATCCTCTGCTCTAGGAAGAGATCCGACTACTGTGTTTGGGAGGGAGAGGGCACATAGAAAAACTTTACATGTCTTGTTCCTACCTGTCTTTTGCATAGACGGATCTTTACCCAGTTGCCATCAAAATAAAATTCAAAATCACAAACCCACAGCCCTTCACGTAACATTTCCACTCCTAAGATTCCTTAATCTACCAATACAGTTTAATTTCAAGCTGGTTTTGTGGACATTCCTTATAAATAAACTAAGTTCTTTCATTTCTGACAAAAACACAGACTTGAGAATGTTTTTTTTTGTCTTTTTTTAAAATGGAAAGACATGCTTGTCAGACACAGTAAGATTTTAAAATGCTACTCCAATCTTAGAATATGTAGCTGACATTGACAGAATGTTTTATGATGTGATCTCTCTCTCCTACTTCCAGCTAAGATTAATAAAGTCCTCACCTCCCCTTTGGCCTCCAGATCTTATTCCAGCAGGAAATCACACCTTAAAGTAAGTGATCCTGCCAGATACTTCATAGATTCTCACTAACAGTGAAAGTGGCAGGCATGTTCCACCACAGATCTTCCCAAATGAATTCAAGTGAAACAGGAAAAAAAATAGGTGTGTTCATTTAGACATGTAAGTATCACCTGTTGTTATAATTAGTATCTTTTATTTCTAGACAATACACATGTAAGAATTTGATTTACCCTGAAGTTTTTAGGAGTTTATTTTTGTATGGTTATTCCTGTATTACTGCAACCAAATAACCTAAATCATTTCATTAAGACCTGTATTTTAAAATATCATCCTAATGATGATACGACGAAATACTTTACACAGATCAATTTCTGAGCATTATTATGCTGTACAGTCCAATGTACAGTGCATTTCTCTGAAATGCACCTAATTCCAGAAATATTAACATAATTAACATAATGTTTTTATAAAGCAGTCTAGTGGGGGAAAAAAAAGTCCAAGTGGAGTAAACTAGAAAATTTTTCCAGAGATGAGCCAAAATGCTTGAGGGACTCTTTTAACCAGTTCTGTTCTATTCAGGCTGGGTCCAGTGATGGGACTGTATTCAATGCCACGTGACTGTCAATTTTAAGCACGGTATGACAATGCAGCCACATGTTCAATCAACTTTTTGCATTACTCTGGAAAGTGATATAAAATCTGTATTTTGTAGGCTTTTTTTCCTTTTTCAAACAATAACATTTCCAGGATATAACTGATTTATTGTTCTGTACTGCAAGTTATTATTCTAGATTTCCAAGGGGAAAGGACTAATATTTATGCCTTCAAAACTGCTCTAACAAAACACCTGCGTTTAGAATAAGAAATTTTATAGAGCTATGAGATATTATCCAGGGTACAAGTGGAAATATTAAGAGTTATATCCCATCTGAGGCTGAAATTAATATATTTTAAATTTCTTTTTCGCTCTTGCACACATGGAATATGTTTAATGCAATTCTCAATGCCTGTAGACTTCTTTAAAGGCTAACTCAGATAAATTTACTGTCAGAAGAAGGAACTGTGTATTCACACAGGAGTAATTACTTTTAGCCTTATTCCACATTTTAGCCTGAAACCTAGTGAGCATTTTTGTTGCCACCACAGAGAATCTGACATGGAGAAAATGCCTCTAATTGTAATCCCATAACCTCTAACTTACTTTCAACTTAACTCTAGCTGTTATTATGATTACACTACAAAAACAACTGCTGGAAGATCAATTGTGAGTGGCACCAGAAAAATAAACTTCTTTTACTTCACTTCATACACTATAGCAACATAGATGAGATTTGATCCACTAGCCAAGTTCAGCAAAAGATGTGGATATCTGGATATCAACCAACACTGCCTAGGATGTTTTCTCAAGCCAAATTTAGTACTAAGTAGCAGTGTCCAACATAATGGCTCAGTCCTGCTCCCATGACAAGACTTTTGTCAGGCAAATGCACTTGAGGTCCAAGAGGCTGACTGGAGTCTTTTAGATTCCAACACAACAGAGCCACATAGCCAGTCCTACACTTCCATGCGCACCTAGATATCACAGCTGAGCCATAGTGCACGTCATTTTTGCCAGGGCAACATATTTTAGTAAGAGTATAACAAAATATTCTGTAGTTTTATAGAGCCTTACAAAGGATAGGGAAGGATGGTGGTGCAGAATAACCATGTCCTCCTAATGGTAGTTGTTCGTACCTATTTTTTCAGGTTTGAGATAAGAACATGTTATGGGATTTTGATAGATTTTTGGGTTATTTAAAATAAATATTTGCAGATAAGACACACCTTGCATTTTAGCAATGTTACAAAGGTAATTCTGCCTAGAGGTTTTCACTGTTTTAGAGATTCCACCCACACTTAAATGACAGATGTTCTTCTGACTAGCTTTTGATCCAGGCAGATACTGCCTTTTTTGGCTAGACCTTTAACCTCTGAAACAAATTATGCTGTTTACATGCTTAAAGCTCCTTCAGACTAAGTATAGTAAATATGCAACATCCTTCAACATGATCACAAATTATTTCTTGTGATTACTATGGTGCACAATGTGAAAAATAGATATTTCTATAGAAACAACATTATTATTTGCTGTGACTGACTTTAAGCCTGATAGCTTTGGCTAATAGACAGGACATGCTGTTATTTTGTCTATTTCATTCATACCAGAACTCTTCCCCCTCTGGGTCAGAAGCAAATACAGTTGGGCACTGTCACTCTGATTCTGCCTATAGGTTTTGGAGTAATCTGTGGTGCAATTTGCAAAAGATATCATTTTTGATTACTGAAGCCTATGGATTATTTTTCAGGAACAATTTAGTTCAGTTTCTTTTTTTCTGAATGTCATTACCTGACGTTATTCCTCCTTTGTTACTACTGATTGTCATTGTACAGAAATCTTAGATTCTTAGTGTTAAAAAATTCCTGTGGCATTGCTGTGAAAATAGATCATTCTCTTATTCTTTAGTGCATAATTTATATTCATTATCTTCCTAACTTGCCTGCTTAAATCTGTACTGTACTAACATGTTTTCTGGTTTTACACTTCAATACCAACAGCGTTTTAAAGCCCAAGATTTTTCTATGTAATATCCATTTACAACAGCATTACAGCCAGGAAATGAAGTAAATTGTATTGAATAAGCTCAGAATTCCTGTTTGATCTACATCCATGAAACACAACTGTATGCATCTGTCTGTGGCAATGATAGAATAAGACACTTTGTAAATGTTTACAGTTACCATTTTAGTGTCTAACTTTGATTTCTCTATTAAATACCATTGGCTTTCTCTTGCTATTTATAAAGGAGCCCTGCTTCACAGAGAATAGAAAAACAGCAAACCCAAGCAGGACAGTAAATTCATCTCAGGGTTCTGCTGACATCAGAAACCACTCAAGCATTGCTTGAGAGACTCTTCATGTATTTATAACCCTGTAGTTTATAGTTTCCTTCCATTTACTCTATACATGGGTGACCTACCGAATGTATGTGTGACAGCCAATATGGATTCTTTATATGCTGACTGTGAGCTGTCTGATGTTAGGACCCACACTCCAATCAGGTTTGAAAATGTCCTGGACAAAAATATTTATCATGTAGCAACTACAGGAGCTGCCTCCTAATTACTATCCATAAAAACAAAACTATTGAAAGTGAGGCTGACAAGCTAAAAGTAACTTAACAGTCACTTCAGAGATGAGAAGAACATTTGGTTTTTGCACAAACAGTGCTGGTTTTGCTTTATTAATATTCTTTTCTTTGTTAATAGAGCCCCAAGGCAAAACTTTTTGGGCCACGTACTCAACCTTCCCTCAAAGCCAGGTAAAGGCATCATTTAATGAGAGATGCTGCACAGCTGCTACCTGCTCAGGTGATCTTCAGTAATGTTATGATAGTGGTTACAGTAGCCTTGTTCTTCTCCCAGTGATTCCACAGATGTCCCTTTTACCTTTTTTTCATCACTCTCAGTAGTTCCTGCCTTTTTTGAAAGCCATTGCCAGCAAGCACAAATTTAAGTAATGAGACTATTAAAGGTCAATGCATTGGTCCTAACAGCTTTTTGGCAGCACACAGAACATGAGGCAAGACACAGCACCCTGTGACTACAGTAAACCCCATACATTGGGTTCTTTGGCTAAGAGGAGTGATCCGATTAGCCAGGGATGTTTCTGGCATGCATGTTTGTAGGAGCATGCTCCATCAGCATTATATCCCAATGGTCAAAATCTTTCCTCACTTACATAGAAGTAGAATAATTTTCTAATCTTATCCATAAAATGGTACAGTATTATTCACGTTGAATAAAAACTTGTTCTTAAATGGGCTTGACAACAGTTTCTGTTTACACCTCTTGAAAGATAAGCTAGGGCTTAGAGCAGGAATAAATCAAATGCCACTGGACCGTTTTGTACTTTGCTAAGAATAAGATTTTTCTAGTTTGTTCACTATATTAAAACATTGATTAGTTAAAATAATCCCACTCCCTTTTAATTGCGATCAGCCCTCCTGCTTCAAAGCTAGCTTAGTTGCTTTGGATCTTTTAGTTGTATCTAGGTGCCTCTTTGAAAGGCACAAATTTGCCCAGAAAAAAAGATGACTAAAGTATTACGCTAAATTGTAGATGGCATCTGGGTGCCAAAATTCCAAAAATCATGTTCTGAAAATCTGATCTCAACAAAGGAGCTACTTGGGCTAATTTTTTTTCTTTACGTAAGTTGTGGGTTTTATGCTGTGAAGAATGAATTAGCGTTCACTGTAAGTGGGAGTTAGAATGACTGAGCCTACACCACTCTTGATGTGTGCTCTGAAGCAAGTCATTGCTCTCTCTGCCACACTTCCTTCAACCGTAAAATGAGCATATTGTAGTGCCTTCCTCAGAGCAAGGATGGAAAAATAACTAGTAATGTAAACATGTAAAAAATGTTGTGATCCTTAACGATACACTTCTAAGATGAGAAGGGTGACGGAACTGGCAGCCCTTGGTATACTGATTTTTTTTACTACAGTAAAATTAAGAAAGTGTCAGATAAATTACCAGAACATAAAGATCATTTGTTGTTTAATCTTTCACTAAATATTTGGCAGTTATCAATTTCTGGGGGCAGGATTATGGGAGAGTGAACAACTCTTAGTACTGGGTACTGAAAAGTCCTCCAGCTTTGTCAAGGGATTAATTCAAGGGGAGCGTAGAAGCTTACACCCCCAGTAGCAGGACTGTATGCAGGCCGACAGGAGCAAGCACACCGCTCGGTACTGCCTCCAAACTGAAATAATTAAGAACCAGTTTATGACTCATCTATAATACTCTGTCTCTTCAGTTTGTGCTTCGTTCATAAACAGATGGACTGTAAATATTCATGAAACAAATTTTTCAAAACCAACTTGTAACCTCATAACCAAACACTAAATGGATAAACCTCTGTGAAAAGATAACTGAAACAGATCTCTGGGTGTAAGTGTAAGAAATATAGAACACAACATCATAAACCCTGACTAGACATTTTTAGAATGATTTTAGAATTTGAAAGACACTATTAAATGACATAATGGCACTAAATTAACCTGGTTTTGCAATGACATTTGACAATCCTTACTAAATTGTGCTGTATTGTGCACAGGAGAAGATTTGAAAGATTAGGAGCACTTGGTTTAGAAAAAGATGAAAGCAAATTTGTCCTAAGAAACACAGATAGCATATTTTTACATTTGTTTTTATTCATAAGGCAAGAACAAATGGACATTCATAATTACGACAGACTAACATATGCCCATAATGTTTGTGTTGACCTGTAAATTCAACTCTGTGACCATTATTTTGTCTGAAAAGCTTCTAATTTTGTTTCTTTGTTCCTTTTCCATTTTTCCACTTTGAAGTAAATACACGTTGAATGGTAAAGTCTTCCCATTCAGCAAGAACACTGTTAGTGAGAAATATGCCCAAAAATGGCAACGCCAATCATTCAGTTGGGTCCACTCTAGAAAAACAGGCTGCATGCAACACCAGAAAACTGTTTCTCCTTGTTTGCATTTGTTATGAAAGTGCAGAGTTGAGGTAGGCAATGGATCTCGTGACTTCTGGAACTGCTAGAGACCTTTTGACAGAGAAGCTAGAACATGACAGATTTTTCCATACTGAGGTCTCTGTAACAACCCACTGGCCGAGTACAGGATTAAGGGTGTACTGCAAAACCTGTTAAACTCTAAGCAGAATGTCTGGGCTCTGTAAATATTGAGAACCTCCTGGGGAGTGTTTGGTATTCAGGTGTTTATTAATCTTGCTTTTTTTAGCTAAAAAACTATGGCTGATTTGAAAATAATTTTCTAAATTCCACAATTTTATTCGTAACCTCCCCATCGTAGGGGTTCATCAATCAGTCACAGCACAGGTCATGATAAAACGCAGGATCCTGCATTAACAGAAGAATACTGCAGTATTAACATAGCTCAGACTCTAAGTGTGGAAGCTGGCAGGGTCAAAAAGTAGGCTCAACTACAGCCTAGCAAAAAGGCCTACCACATTTTGAGTGCTTTCCCCATCTCCAGTAAGGAGCTCAGAACAAATCAGAAACACATCCTGTTTATTCCTTGTCTTCTAGCTCATGAAGAATAACAAATCATTAGGGGAAAATAATTTCCTATATATTTAATGGGAAAAAAAAACCCCAAACCTATATAATGGACACCTCTGGAAAGACTTGTAGCTATTGTAACGTACTAAGAAGCTGAGTCTTTTTGGTTCTGCTAAATGATGCAGTCGTAACTGACACACAAATGATAAAATCCCAACATTAGCAAATACAGATCAAGGAAAATAACCAAGTGTTCCTCTGGTTGTGCTCAGAAGGAAGGATAGGACAAAGGCAATGTTATAATCCACAGCCTTTTGAGGGCTGGTCGAGCACGTAGTATTAAAATAAATACCCAGCTCTAAGGAAACATACGTTATGCTCCAACTCAGAATATGCTAAGAGTCACAGCTTACATGGCAAGGAGAGTTAGGAGCTGATTCAGTGGTTCTATATAACTCAGCTCTTTACCCTTACACGGGAAAGAGAATCCACAAGATATCAGCCAACTCCGTGAAGCAGGAACCATGCAAAAATCCCCTAGAGTGGGGTCCAGAAATGAGCTGAATGCTTTCTGCTTTTTTTTTTCGTTCATAATGCTCCTAAAAGTATAGTTTGATTGTGTTCCTTTGCAGCCATCTTATTTTAATTTAAAATCACATGGAGCCCAAATATAGGGCTATGTTTTCAGGTTACCAAATAAGGTGCTGCAACTGGAACTAGGTATAAAAAAAAAAAACAAAAAACCCTGAAAGCAGAGTCGCTGTAGCAGAGCAGGAGATTTGAGCTGCATTATATGCACAAAACATTGACATTCTCATTTTTACAGTAATCATTGCAGCAAGAAAGGAATGGAATATTCTAACTTTAGATGTTATGACTAAAACTAGATATCTTGTTGGAAAGAAACTGCAGGAATTTACAACCACAGAAACCTCAGTAGCAGCAATTCTAAACTGAAAATAAACAAAGATCTTAAATTTGTAAAAACCTTAAAAGGAAGATAAAGACAACTGTCGTACCACAGCATGCAATAGTTACTATATGGTTATTTTGATATGTACGAAGTACCTACCAGTATAGTGTCTTAGACACGCTTCTGAAACTTTGTAGGGTAAAAATTATTTATGTAGATTGCAAAATAAAGCCCTTAAAATTTAAGAAAAGCTAGATTTAGGCTGGTGTTATAAATGTCATTCTCTCTTTATGCCTTCCCAACCTATGCACTAACTGAAGCAGGGCACCCCTAGGCAAATAATAGGCTATCATGTAATTGTACACTGTATCATAATGTATTCACTCTAGAAGGCAAAATTAAAGATACATTTACTTTCACGGGAAGAAAAAAGCAAGTAATGATGGTGAAAATTTTAGAAGCCTGTATTTGTCAAGAACAGGGAATTAAAAGGCTTTTAGCAAATGGACTTTTTCTAACTGGTTAAAGTATCACATTGATATTCTCCACAGTTACAACTCCAGCACTGGTAGCAATAATGGAAGTGATGTTAGAAGTAGGGCTCAAGGCACTGAGGCTCAAATTTCTGTCATCACCAAGGGGAAATGCTACATCTAATTGTAGATTCTCAAACAATCAGCTAACCTGTTTTAGTCTGATGACCCATCAAGATTCAATACTAAACTGGGAATAGTCTGTACATAAATTCTTAATGTGACTTGTGGAACACACTGTTCAGATCTTGTCCTCTTTACATTCAGTTTTTGGATTACTTTTTGTAGGATTTTATGGCATTTGACAAAGAACTTATTTAATGATCAGAAGATGTAATTTCGTACAGGTTTGCATTAGTAGAAACACAAGCATGCTGAGATCTAAGAGGACAACTCTCACAAGAGCTTGTATTCACAACTACCTCAGTTGTCTCAGTTTCAGAATAAAAATAAGCGAAAGCTTTTCACTCGGCAGGTCTCATTCCCTTGTTCTAGTAGGTAATTAATTTACATATTAATAAATTATCATCAACTTTTATCTTGGTCTTGTTGCTGCAATAACAAATCAATTTTCAGTATTATTCAAAGGGTACTTTACAGATACAGACCTGCTTATCACCAAAGCCTGGGAGTATTCCAATTGCACAATTTGGTTCATGTTTATTTCCAGTAATAATATTAACTACACTACTCAATAAACTAAATTGCACAAAATTGGCATTTACCTTCTAAAATATGCAATTCCAATATGCAGCCACTGGATGGACTTATGGACCCAATGAATATTTCTTGATTGTAGACAAGATGCACAATTAGGTGAGCAACTGGGAAGAACTTTACCTTCTGGGCAGTAGAAATTTTCTGTAGAAAAGGCCTGAGCCTAAAAAGCAAGGTACAAGAAGGGATTTTAGCTTCTCCTCTTCAATCAATTCTTATTTTTCAACACAATTGGTTTAAGAAAATCTAGGCTGTGGAAATAAAACAGAGTGATAAGAAAATTAGTTTGTAGGAGAACATACAGGTCAGTTCAAGATGTGATTATTTGGTGTTAAAGTTTTAGGGCAAAAGCACTGAAAAGGAAGCCAGGGTTTTTTTGATAGCTCAGTTTGCAAACAGAAGCAGATCATAGTTATTTAAAGTTCTACTTATTTTTTTAAATGTATGCTACTTTAAAATGCTCATATTCTTTAAGAATAATTCAGGAAAGTATTTGCTTAAGCTATCTTACCTTCTTCTGGAATAGGAACCATATGAAAGTTTGAATCACTCTGCATAGCAAGTATAAAACAAGCCCCACATTAAGCAAGAGTACAATCATCCAAGAATATAAAAATTTTATTTCCTTTTTTATTACAGCTGGCTGTTGCAATTACTTCTGAGTATTTTGCGTGTATTATATTTAATTATAGTACAATCTATTTAATGCACTTTTTTAGACCAGTTACCATTTCAGTGTATACAGCAGTGTCAAAATACATATGTGATTCTATACCCTATGCTCTGCTGTTGTGTAGCCAAGAGTTGTATCAGGAATTGTTGTATCAGTATCAGTTGTAGCAGGAAAACTCAGCAAATTCACCTCAAAGGCAGTCCAAGTCAATAGGGTTGCTGTGGGGAGAACTAAGTGAATTTGGGGAATGAATGTATATGTGTATGACCCTAGGAAAAAGAAGAGCCATTGCATAAATCTCCCTATACCTGCTGTTCTAAATCTGTGGGCAGTGACAGTGACTAGCATGGTCCCTTCACTCCCCCTCTGCAGATACAGTGAGTTATGGGATCTAAATGTGGATTGCATGGTTTTATCATTTTATCGGACTGCCACCACCCGATTCTGTCCCAAACAATTTAGAACGGCACCAAACTTAACTATAGTTGAGGTTACACTGCATGACAGAATTTCTTTTGCCTTTGTGCTGTGAAGGTCATATGCAGAGTCTGTGTAGAGAGTGAATGTCCTCTGACTATTTAATTGCATGGGATAGTCTTACTGGGTACCTATTATAGCCAGGATGAATGAGATACAGTTTAAAAAAGCATGCGAGTGGGGAAGGAAGGCTGGGTCAGGTTCAGTGCTACTATGTATTGCTTTCAGTCCTCTTCTGGAACAAAACATGAAAGGAGACTATAGACGTCTCAGCTAACAACCTCTTCCCCCTCCTAATTCACTTCTTAACCATGTACAACAGCAACTCTGTGGATAAAATGACACCAGCAGAAAAATCACTCTGGATCTCACCAATATTTTGCTGCTTTCTACCATAATATGTAAATTCCTGTTATTTTTTAGAAAAGCAAAGCTTGAGATAGAGTGCAAAACAAACTAACTTAGCAGCCACATTTAAAGTTATGCTTGTACTTCAACACCATTCTAAGTCAGGAGCTGATACCCATGAATTAATTGCCTGTGATGATCACACAGACCATGGAATAGGATGGAATGACACCTCTTACAATTACAATAATCACGGTGCCCATCGCTGGACATGAAATGTGTCTCTGGCATGCCAGGGCTCCTGAATGCCATATGCTGTCGTGACCTCAGATGGGGGAATACCATCTGGCACAGAAGCCCTGCAGTTGGCACTGCAGACTGCAGGCTGCTCTCTCTCCCTCTCCACTTCCCACCCTACCTCTCTGACAATTACAAAAACAGTGATCTTGCAGGAATGAAGTCAGGCTACAAGAATATTGAATGACTGAGTCAGAGACTAGGAATGGGGCTGGCAGCTCTAGAGACTGCCTGATATATATCGTTGCCTAAAAGCAAAATTGTGACAAATAAGGTTCTCCTGTACCTCTCACAAGGCAAAGAGATCACCTCCCTGTTCTCCCTGCTACATAGAGTGTCGTGTCACAGGTGTGCGTCTCCCTGCTAAAATCCTCCTGGAAAACATCATACCTCAGCCAAGAATGCTTCCCCCTGCGAAGCCCCTGAGCACAACTTGCTATTCTTGGCTTGTTCTGACCTCCTTTAATTTCCTGACCTTGTTCTGGAACTAGGTGTTGGTCCGCTTTTGATCATGCCAGACCAACCAAACAGCAATCTTCTCATACCAGGGCTGATTTAGGAAGCCTTTGCTAAGCTGCTGCATTGGGAATCTTCAACTATACAGAGATTAGGTCACAGACTTCCTTCCAGGCTAGGTGGCACCATGAGCTACCGGCTCCATGCTAGGACAGTAAACTGGGTGGGGCAGCATCCTAATATTACAGAGGGCAATGTAGACAAAACCTATGGAATTACTAGTACCATTAATCTAACCACCTACATAAGTAAATCAGGTGAATCATCTACCTTACTGGTCTATCAAGCCTCAGACACACATATGATACTGGAAATATAATGGTGGATTGGCTCACATGAATTAGATTTTTAAAGTGCTTCTACATTACGTGTTACAATTCAAGCTACTTACAGACACATGCTCAGTTTGGGAGTGGTCCTCGTTCAGACAGAAAATCTAAGTAATTTATTATTCTAGGTGAGCCACTGAATACAAAACTGTTTATTACTACGAATAGTATGTTTGTCTAAAGTTCTAAAACCAAAGAATTGCAGGATAATCTAATTATTCCACCACTATGTCAAATTTTTCAATCATCTACTCTAGTTAGGAAATATGAAGTAAATATCTACATTACACCTATAATGTTGCTTTTAATTAAAGCTCTGTCAGGCAATTAGTTGCTAGATCCACAAATGACAAAGCTGATGCAAAGCTCTGAATCCTTTCACTCACAGATTGCTTGGTAAATTGCTTTATTTGCGTTGGATACACTACTGAAATCATTCAAATTAGTAACCAATCTGTTCCTGTTACTGTACACCTGAAAGTGTAATAGCAAATCTGTCCTATTACAGCCAAATGACAAATATCAAAAAAAACGTTGCCAAGACCGCCTAGTTTGTCTGTGTTGAGGCCTGTGGATTCCCACCTGTTCTGTGCAATGCCACTGCGTATATTATGTCGCAGCACAGGCTAAGCACAGCTTGGAACACTGCAAGTGTGGGTGACATATGACATTCAATATGAATTCCCCTCACTTAATTAACATCACTTATTTTCTTTGACATACAAAAATTTTAGTAGCATATTCTTAAAATTTAGAAAATTGCCTTTGATTTCTTTTTGGGCATTCATGAATGCCATTCTGAAGAAGTAACAAGACTACAGTACTCACATTGCTCAACCCCGACATTTGAAATGCCTAAACCTCGTGCCAAATTATTTTCTGCATATCCAAAGTGCTTGCATATACTCAGGCTGATAGGTATTTCTTATCTCCTGACATTTCAGTTTTGATTTCAGGTTAGCTTTTTAAAGGCATAGACTATCAATACATGTTTCCATGTGTTCTGTAACCTATTTCTACTCCATTCAGAGTTTAATTTCTGACAATACATACACAGCCTTTGCTCGTTGAAAGCAAATGTCCATGCAAATATGAAGGAAGAAGGAATTTGAAAGGAAAAATAATAATTTGCAATTCCTGAACAACAGATGAAAAAATTGATAAACCTCCTACCCTGGAGAACACCTGCTTTCGTTTATATATAATCAAATTCCAAAGCCAGAAGTTGGTAACAACAGACTTCTCTCCCCACTGGCAAATGTGTATCCAGAGCTGACCAATTAAGTTCATAGCCACACTCAATGAAGCCAGTCCTGATCCAGAGGTAACCCTACCCCTATTTCGCTAGCCTTCAGTTCTTTAAGACTCCTTGAACTATGTCCCAGCTATCCATGCCTGACTTCGATCCTCACTGCTTTATAACAGGGTATGTCTTTTTATGAATTGGTTCCTTAGCTCCTTATTTAAACTTCAGAAAATGAGATGAGAGATGTGAAAGCGTGTTACACAGTGTACTTTTCACTTGGAAGTGTGAGTCTCGCACTGCTTGCTAATGTGCAGATAGCATGCCACAAATCCACCCTCATTAGACATCCAATCCTACCCTAATGAGGGAATGGATTCCTTCAAAAGGAGTGGGTAGAACAGTGCAGGGCATTAATTTCATGTACCAATATGCATTGGTATGTACCAATATGCATACTAATTTCATGTACCAGTATGCATATTCCTTATCCATGATTCAGAGCCTCTGGATGAGCTCAGAGTTAATCGCAACTCTGAAAATCAGGGGAATAGTCTTTATACGTACTCTTGAGACGAAGATTGATGGAAATGGATGCCAAAATTACATAGGGAACATGTACATTCATGTGCGTGGTAATTAAAAAGAAATATAGTGGTCTAGCATAAATTATAAAATTTGTAGTACTATTAGTATGGAGAAGCATACTGTGATCTTTTTTCATAATATGTTGTTTTTGCATTAAGGAGTTCAGTGATTTCTAAATATAGCAGCATTGTGTAGCAGCACTACTTAGATAAACTGGAGTGGCAATGTCATTTAACCCAAAAATAGAAAAATGCTTCTCTCTAGAAATACCTAAAGACTGTAACTGTGATTTCACAAGCAGCTTAAGGCAATCTAAGTTTGCACAGTCATGGAAAGCAGTTGTCCTGTCCTCTCCTCCACCTCTGGCTGTAAGTTTCTGCTCTTCCCTTGCCAGGGCACTATGCCATAAAACACCACCATGCCGTCCCATAGCCATTCAGTTCCCTGAACAAAGCTACCTTGCATCTGGCCAGCTCAGAGAACACAGCAGCAAACTCAGTGACAACTTGTACGGAGGTCTTAGGTAGCATTTAGGATAGATATTAATGAGATGGGAGTAAGTCTGGAACCCAAAGATCCATTTTCATGCTTAAGCTCCTGACAAAGCAGATGTCTGCATGCCTCAAAATGAAATCCAAAGCAACTAGTGAGCTGATCAAGAAGCTGCTTGAAGCCATTGTCTTAGGAAGTATTTGCCTACAGTGGGTCAAGAGGGAAATCTCAGTGAAGGGCTGCAGGTGTCCTGTTCCATGTACTTGTGTGTCACCACGCAGAATTTCCAGAAGGAAGTCAGGGTAGACCATTGTCCTCTGCTAACATGATCTAGCAGTAGAGAAAACACCATGGTGGTAACACCCCAATTTACAAAATGGTATTAGTCATTGGTTAGAAGTGGGAAATCTGGCCTAATTCCTTCTTTGGCCAAATGCAATTAAACACGGATCTCTCTGAGGTGTGCTCTGGTCATCAGTCTAACATTTTGCTCCTGGATGAGGGCTGGAGTAAAGTAAATGATCAGGTGCTTGTAGTACTTGAAGTTGTGCCACTTGAAGTGAAGAGGGGATGTCAGGCTCATTGGGCGAGATAGGAAAATGACACCAATTCTTTAATGTAAAAAGAAACAAGAAAAGAACACATCTTAATGACATGACGTCCAAATGTAGGTATGGGAAACAGCTCTGCATCTGAATGTAGGGGGAAAAAAAGATTTAGCTTTCTTACATGTGAGCTGCTAATTGCTGTCAATTAAAAACAAAACAAAACAAAAAACCCAACCCAAACCACGGATTTATCTTATAAAACTTTAAGAATCTGGTCTTTTTTCATGCATCCAGATGGAAGCTGCATGTGTCACACATTAATTTACTTTATCAAGCCCGCAGTTTCTACTGCAAGGTAATACTCACCAGAAGCCCCTACTTCCATCTATGCAAGGTTATGTGAATAATGATGAACAATGAGAGGTAAATGTAGCTTATATGACTGTATTTTCACTGTCTCAGCCAGAATGCCTCTAGGTCAAGTAGCAGAGATGCATGCCATAGCACCATCTGTCAGACTTTTTGAAAAGGTACAGACATATCACCGTTCCTATTTTTGGGTTCTTCTTTCCTGAATTGTACAAAAGAGTAATGAGGCTACAGAGCAATTTCTACTTCTTTCCCCTCTTTTGGGCTGCAATGATTGCCTTTCATTTTTAAGATGCTTCCAATTGTTAATATCAAGGAGCATAAAATATGTATTGCTGCTATAAAGACTGTAAACGAGGAGACTTCCTGAAATCCTGTGTCACGGGGCTTCTGACATCTTTCCATATATATCATGTATAGAACTTTCATCCTCAGCCTTAAAACCAGTTAAAGCAACCTGAAGACTGTTTCAGATTGGACTGTCCTGCTAAACCAGTATCACTGGTGCTCTTTACCTAAGAGTCTTTTTAGGAGTTGCCAGTCAGGTCACCCAAATTCTCAGTTCAAAGAGCAGGAGAATCAGCTACCGTGTTCTCACATTTCCATGGGAGCTCTCACGTCAATGCAGAACATCTCATTTACATGAATTCCCGAGTGCAAATCAATAGAGAGGGTACAGAAGAAAAGACCAAGTATTAGCCACAAACTCTGGTGATCACTAGATTTGTATTGAAAAGACAATACTTAAAGACTGCATTTGATAACAGAGCTTTGTTTCCTTTTTTTTTGGAGAATGAAGATCAGTTGCAATATTATTTCTAATCCACTTTCACAACATAGAGTAAAAAGATTTTTAAACAGGGAGACTAGGCTATAGCAGCTGCTCTTTGAAGCAGTCTATTAAAAAAGGAATTGCAGCTGCCATAATGAGGTAACACCTGTATTCCTGGCTGTAAAATGTCTGGAATTCAATCAGATTTGAACTTTGCAGAGTGTTTGCATACATGGGTCAGTTCACAGTTCTCTGCTCTCTGGACAGACCAAGAGAGCATGGATTGTTCCCCTTTGCAGTTAGAAGAGGAACTGGCTTTCTTTCGAAATAAGTACAGCTTTTCTACCTATCTTAGCAAAATTAGCATTAACGGACAGCTTGGGACTCCACATCTGGTCACTGATTACAGCTGTAAACAGCTACCAAGCCTGATGCAGTTCTGTTGTATTTAATGATATAATTTGTGTATTTCAGAGTACTACATCTTAAATTCAGGCTTACAGCCAATCCATCAGGATAGGAGGAGAAAGACAGACAGAGAACACCCCAAATTTCATGCCTATGACTAAAGCACAAGGCGAGACACTGCGAGTTGTTTGCCGTATCTGAGAGCTGTTTTACAGGTCTAAGTCTGAGAAAGAAACTGAGACTGCTGAGGGTGACCAGGTGGCTGGCCGGTAGCTGGAAGTGCTATGGCACCCTAAGAACAGCCAAGAGGGTATTAGTGACACTGCAGCATCTCAGAACACAAGGAAGTGTTTTCTAAAATAATGTTTTAGCTAGGCAGGAGGAAGTAAAGGGAGCTGTTTTCTTTTGAATCTGCTGCTCTTGCGAGGGCCTCATTCTGGTTGTTCTCTTGTAACTGTGATCTACTTCAGACTAGAGAAAGAAGGAGATGTAATCAGCTATATATGGGACTCCTGTAGCTAAGAAATCTGCTATTTCCTGCAGCACAGCTACAGTCACAGAAAATTTAGCTGAGATGTGAGATTTTATGATCCTATTAGCAAATATCTAAATACCACTGAAGGCATACACTACATAAATGGGATGGAATGGAACTACTCACAATGGACTGTAGGAGCAGCAGAAGGGAGGAGCACAGGTACCAGTTACGATAAACACAGCTATACTGATGCATGGAGGACTGTAGTCTTGTCAGACCAGCAGAATATTATTCCCCTCCTCCCCATTTCATTTTGTACAGAGGGAGAGACAGAACCTATCTACCCATGGTGGTATATCTCCAACTGGGCTTCTTTAAATTAGAAACATCTTTGATAGCAGAAATAGAACTCCTGCTTTTTCAAAGGCAAGAATAATTTTTAAACATTCTTGCACTGAACAACCTTTTTGTAAAAAATATAAAATGGCTTTTATGAAATCCAAAGCGGAGTATGAAGGGTCCCACAGTGAAAGTATTTAATTTAAAAACTCTAGCTGTGCTTCATTTTCCAAGTTTAATTATCAAAACCGGTTAAGATCCTACTAGAAGGAACAGAACATTTTTTTTAATACTAGATCAAATTTTCTCTTTTAATAATTCTTTTTCTTAAAAGAAAAGGCTTTTTTCTCTTCTCATATGTGCAGCCTTTAATTAGTCTGTTCAGACACAAGCAGTATTAGCTAGACTCTGTCACAATTACCCACATTTGGTAGCTAATTACTCCTTGAATAGTCTTAAGGCTACCAGCAATTTTAGTACAATTGGCAGCCTGGGGCCCCTAGGAGCTGTTCCAGCAACCAAGAATAGCTGGAACAGAGAGGCGGGCCAGCCATGACCCTTTCTCCTCAGCCACAACCTAACATACCTACTATGCCAAAGGCAAGAGCAACACAGAAATGAAAATATTCCCAAGTGGCTAAATGTGCTCTCTTTACAGCCTTTTTAAACTAATGGAGCAGCATAAAGGGACTATAGGGAAATGGAAAATAGGACCTTTTAAATGCTAAAGCATTGGCTGGACTACTAATGATTTTTCAGTTTTGCAATGTTCACATAAAACGACAGCACAAAACACTTATATGGGATCAGATTCTGACATAAGACTTTTATTCTAATGTAATTTTATTCACTGATGCCTCATGTTGCAGTAATTTACATCACTGCAATATGAGTGTCAAGTGGGTACAAAATGCTGACTTGATTTAGTAACATTTCATATGTATTTTACACAGGTAGAAATTACTCCACAAGGGACACAGCAGTGTCTGTGATTTCAGTAAAATGATTCCTGCTGTACACTTCCGTGACATCAGTGGCAGACTAAAATTAACATTTTAAATATACTGTTAATTCAGATTCTATTCCACAATTCCAGAGAGCGTTGCTTTGCAATTCAGCAGTACTGGGTTTGCAAAGACCAAGGAATTCCTTTTAAAAAACTTCGCAAAGTTAGGAGGGATTCCCTTCCTAAGTGTTCCTGTAGCTACATCTTCACTGAAGAATTAGCTCATTACCTCTGTTTTTCCTAATCCCTTCAATTTAGGCCAGTGTTCTCACCAAAAAAAATTATTAGTTATCCATCAGATCCTCCAAGAGAACTGTTTCTTCTTGCATTGCATGACCATTTGATCTGGTGCAAGAGAAGAGGTGCCAGTACTTGATGTACACAAGTTTGGGGGAAGAGTAGAATTGGCTCTTCCCACTGGCTGCCCGTTGTTACTCTGGATTAAGTGTATTCAATGCCACTCTGGAAACTTTTCTACTGAACTGTGGAGACCACAAGAACTGACAGAAGATGTTGCAAGATTATTAGCCCTCAAGTTAGTAGTTAGTGCAGAGTTGGCAACTACATTCTTTTAATTTAACCTTTAGCTTATCACTGCTGATGAGCAAACTCATATGAGTATACCTATGGATGTATCAGCATTGCTGAGGACTGTAAGACATACACTGGACTCTGAACAAAAGCAGTAGCTTAGCTCAGCTGTCAGCAGCAACACCACAAAGCCGTAAGCTTGAAGATACATCGCCTTGGCCAGCAATATTGACTTCAGGTACTTCCAACAATTTTTCCTTCCTTTCTGCGTGCCCTGTTCTCTTGACAGCCATATGACTTTTAACACAACTGTCTGTAAGGTCACACTGCGAATCAGGCCCAGGGAATTAAACAGGTATTAAAGAAAAATTCTGCAAAAAGGTATTGTTAAGCAGTTTAACCTGAATTAGTCTCACAATTCAGTTCCCAAACGTACACATAAACAACTGTGTTGGCACAGCTAACAGGGTGTCAGGAACAAGCAGCTGGCAGTTGAGGTGGGTCCTGGGAATGCCTTAAAACAGGCTGCTGCTGGGAAAAGTGTGCATAGAACAATACCTTCACTGTGTCTGTCTTGGCACTACATACCTGCATGTGCATTGGCCAGCTCCAGAGCTACGGTCCATGACTTTACGTACTGCAGTAAATTGAGGCACCAATAAGGCTTTCCCGGTGTTTGTGAGGGAATCTGCCTGCCCTTCTGGCAGCAGAGAGGAGACTGGAGAAACAGCAGTGGTCTTAGCACCGGATTGCAAATCACCAGCCTAAGGGAAAACAAAAGTAAAACATATCAAATTTGAGTTCCACTGAAGTACGCATGCAAACCTTGACCCTCCTGACTAACTGTAGCAAAAGATACTCCTCAGCTAAGTTTCTCAGCGGAAACCACGCTAAGACAATGTCCAAAGCACTGCACAAAATCCTCTCTGGCTGTAAGAACCAGAAAGCTTCCCAAACTGTCTCTATGGTGTTCTGACTTGCAATTTCAGAGACATCAGAGTCCAAGACTGGAACAAGAGAAAAGAGCAGCAGATTCTGAAGAAGAGGAGACAAAATTGCTTCCTAAAATGGTCCTGGTAACAGATCAGATAGTAGGATAGACAGATTGTAGGACAGATAGAACAGTTATTGTGAAAAAAAAAAAAAAAATTCGTAATGAGAGTAGTCAAACACTGGAGCAGCTTGTCCAAAGGTGTCTATTGACTATCAATCCTTGGAGATAGTCAGAACTCAGCAGGACAAGGTCCCGATCAACCCAATCTCAAATGGCCCTGCTCTGAACCACGTTTGGACCAAGTGACCTCCAGGATCCCTTCAAACTAAGTTATTCTGTGATTCTATGACCAATGAGCAGCATGTGCTCTGATAAGGCTCTAAGTGCAAAAAGCAACACAGTTTGAACTGGGTAATGCTCAGAATTAATCCCAAACAGCAGTCAAAGCAAACCTCAGCCTATCCTTTTATCACTTATCCATTTCCTCCAGCTCTTCTTTCTTTCTAGACCTTCTCCTTTCTTAAAGTATTTCATAAGGTTACCAAAAAAATCATTTAAAAAAACCAAATTCCCCAGTTAAGTTTGTCATGTAAGCACTAGATGATATAGATGGTTTTGCGGATCTCAGAGTCTAGAAGCAAAATCTGAAAGGTGAAAAGTTACTGTTCAATTTTCAGTTTTTATATTAGCAAAGAAGGTGTTGATTTTTTTTTTTTAATATTTTTCCAGATTGTGGAGATTATATGTCTTTTCCCACCTCGTATTTCATATGCTTTGGAAACTAAGGAAATGTCCATAGCTCTGATACTTTTAGTAGTTGTTTCAGAGCAGTGGGGGAAATGGCATCTTGTTTGTGGCACTGGGCATGTTCTCACTCTTCCTTAGTATTACTTATAACAGTACAGTGAAGCCCTGACATAGGGAAAACAAGGCCATAACTAAGTGCAGTTCAGTAATCATTTAGAGGGTTAAAGCCTTGGGATAGGTATAAGGCCTTGATTTACATTGCCGCAAAGGGAAATATCATTATTTACAAGAATATTATTATACTCCTTTTCTGTAAGGCTGGAAGGCCTTATAGACCTACTCAGGAAATCAGAAAGTGTTTTTGTCTAGCATTAGAGCCTTTCCAAGTGGGGGTTTTTTTGAGGAATTTCTTTTTCTATGATCTGTATGCAAATCCTAAATTAGGTGTGCCATTACCATTGCTGTGCAATGAGATTTAAGCACACTGGGAGTTAACAGCATAACAAACATAATAATTGTATATAATTATAAACTGTGTCCTGTAAAATGTTTCTGTGCATTTTGCCTTACTGTTGCAATGTAAGGGGTTTTTTTTAAAGATTTTTATCTGAAAAAGGTTTATTAGTGTTTTACTGATTAAAAAAATGCATTGGTAAGGTTTTATAGACATTACAGTATAACGATGAATTATTTCTTGCGGGATTAAAATGTTCTTACTTATATAAGTTTTGATGATAAGACATGTCCTCTGGAGGCTGATATGAGTGGCATGGGAGCATAAAGAACAGTGGCTAGTTCATTGGAGAAACTACCAGCCAATGAGCTGGCTCTTACAGGTCACCATTTGAAGCCACCATCATTTGAAGCATGTGTCATGTCACCAGCATTTTAAGCAGTTGCCTAAAGGGCTGAAGAGGGAACTTTGAATGAATGAGGAGAAAAAAGTTTGTGGATTCCTGGCTTACTACTGGGAAAGAAACTGTCATTTGAAGCATGTAAGGATGACAGTAACTTAGAGGTAAGCAAAATCTATTTACACCAATACACTGCAATGGTAAGAGCAACGGTTCTTGACAAACTCTTCTACAGTGCAGCTCACGGAGTATTTTTTTGACAGAGGACCAGCCAGCAATAGGGATGTTGGGAGGAAGCTGGGCAGGAAGGAAGAGGAATGCAGAACTATGTCCGTAACTGAGGGATCACATTTGTTTGCACCAAAGATCCCTTGGAGACATGTTTACACAAGCATTCCTCAGTCACACCACACTAACTATTCTCCTCCACATTGACCATGTCCAACATAGAAGAGTAAATTGTCAATGTCTTTTAAGACTATCCTGTTTAGTCTGAATTCCGATAAAGGCCCAGCACGTATCAGTTCTCTTCTTTTTGGATATCTTCACGGCTTTTGCTCTAACGTGATGTTGCATGAAGCCTGCCTGTGACCCAACTCAATTCACAAGTTCCCTCAAAAAGTTTGAATTCTAGTCTTTCCTGCACTTTTGCCTCTTCCACAGAGCAAGAAGACTTAGGAACTCAACACAGCACTTAAGGGAAGCACAAAGGAGAGCTAGAGCAAAAGGCTGACTCCTAGGGTGTGCATACACAGAGATAGTAAACCTGGCTGTAAACTAGCATTTTAACATTTAATCTACCCACCGTGCCTTCAGAGTGGCAAACAAAAGCAGGTTGTTAAGACAAGTGTGGAAGCTACGTGCATGGCAGTTGGAGGAATATAAAAAAAATCCTATGTAGGTACAGTTACACAAGTATTATAGTAAAGTAAGAGTATAAGATGAAATTAATGAGGATTTTAATTGTTAAAGGTATTACACAAATTTGCCATTATTTTATAAGAAATTGAATCAGAAGAAATCACATACATGTTTTTTTCACATCACTGGCATTCCCACCTGGTTTACCACAAATTAACAGGCCCTATCATTAAGGAGATATGACCCTCCTTGTAGTATCTGGGCCAACCACACTCAATAGTCTTCAGTAGCTTCTTTGCTTTAGGATTTGTGGTCACTCCCAAGTTTCTGAGCATCCAAAACAGCCTATCCAAGAGGATGCCTCTGTAATGTCTGCTGCTCAGTAGGTGGACCCATTCAGTCCCAAGTGCACTGTAATCACCCATAGGATGGTTGTTGTTTCTCTTGCAGGTGGAAGTCAAGTACACAAATCACATTTTGGATTAAGTATCTACACACGTAGCAAACTGCTATGTATCATCAGAGCTTAACTCAGTATGTTTAATCAACTTTCTCTTGGAAGTGTTTTCTATTGACGAGCTATTATGAAGCATCACTTTTTGCAAAATTCAAGCCCAATGCATGATTTAAGTTCTCTCTGCTTCTTGTATACATTTAGTACTTGCATATAATGTAATGTGATTGCAGTTAAAAATAATACTGCTAGTACAGATTACATCGGAATGGTCATGAGCCCAAGCCTGTGTCTAGAGTAAATGATGTGAGTGCTTTGTATGAATTGAATAGTGGTAAGCTGCCAAGAGCCTAGGTTATTTCTCCGCAGGAAACTGTATTAAAAATACCAATCTCTCAGTACAATCTGGCCTCATTCTGAGAACAAACGTAAGCTTTTAAGAGGTGATAGTGGTAGAAGAAATACTAGTAGAATGCTAAAGTCGCCTCAGCTGTGCCAAGAATGATTTTGGAAAGTTCACCAAAATGTATCAAGAGAAATGGAACAGCTCTTCAACTTCTAAAAAGGAACTTCTGCATTCTCCCAAAGTGCTAGCTTAGTAGAATTACAGCTCTACAAACTCTTAACTAAGATCTGCATAATAGGAATTCTTACTGAATTTGGTGTGTACAATGCTTACATCAGATGGGTATGCTATTTATTGATTATTCCAATTTTTAGGGGTCTTGTACCTGTAAAAGTTTTATTAGCATAACTTTGTCAGTTAGGAGAACATTTTTATTAACACTGTTATACCAACGCAATTGGTATGGATGTAGTCATACCAGAACAAAGCTGACTTACAGCCCCCAGTACATGCTGTACTTTTCAAAGTTATTTCTGTATTCATATGACTGCATCTACTTCAGGATACTTTTTTTCTACTTTAACTTATTCCCTGGAATGAAGGTACAGGTATGCTCTTACCTTGAGTTTGCCAGGAATAACCCTTCTTTCACTTTATCCCAAGCCACCATGCCCTTTTGCCAGGTCTGCTGTAAATTCTTAGCTCCATTTGTTTTCATGCGCTATGTAGTTTGGAGGAGAAAAAAAAAAAAAAAATCAGTGGCAGGGCCAGCTTTCATAATCCCTGCTATTCTTCAGTTAAATCAGTTCCATGGGCTAGTCCACTATGCACCCCAAAAAACTGCTGTGCTAGCCTAGTAAAGACTGCAGTGCAGGTGCAGAAACGGGTAGCCAGGGCTGCCTGGACAACACTAAGCAGTACTGTCATTGAATGTTGAATTGCAGTTGGTTACAATCCCTGGCCAAAGACAGACAAGACTGAGTGATAAAAATAAATTCTTAAATTCTAATGGAATTTAAATAGCAACTAACAAAATTACAACGAATTTTTAAATATACTTAACCAATTTTATGTCAAAGTTAGTAAAGCCTGTATACACCTACTGACAGATTTGGCCCTTCCACTTCAGATAGCTCGAAAATCATCTGGTTCACACTGTAATGTTCTTGTTTACTATCTTCACCTCCAGTAACTAGTGTCATGACAAATCATCTTCAGAACAAAATGCCAAGGATCCATAATATGACACAGCAGCTGCATATTTAAAAGAACAAACATAGTGGGAAGCACAAAATCAAATCCTTTTTCTTCCATAATACGGGCCCAACCCCATAATTTCAAGAATTATGTTCCTAATTATCATTATGACTCATTTTTTCCTATCTCATTATTTACATTTACACACGAGTACACTTGAGATTTCTATACAATTCATATTCTGAAACATTTCTGTATTTGCCTAAGGTGTAAAATATAATTTGAATTTGTGACTCTTCCCTTCTTTCCCTCTGAGGACAAAATTGTCAGTCTATTTACAGCTAATCAGATATAGACATGCTCTGACTTGAAAAAGATTGGTTTAAGGACTACGTAGGGTTTACAGTGTATTAGGGTGGTAGGCTATCATTCTGTGAGACAGTAAATAGGTTGAAGAAATAATTTTGTCCCAGGAGAGTTCCTATCAGACGAGATATTGTCTGTTTGTACCACTCTAACTTTATGCTGGATCAGGCATAACTTATCCTCCTGAACCGACAGAAAGCTGGCATAAAATCTGAATAAACACTGTAACATATGCTCTGGTTTATTCAATAAAAATGCAGTTGTGTGCTCACGCCAGTACAGATCAAATTTTTACTGCCAGGAAATCCGGCATGCACAGATTTTATATTACTTAATGCAGAATCACAGCCTTATATTGCTTCTTTTTTTCTGCATGTTAATTGATTTTTAATTACTTTATTATGGGCACAAATAAAGAGTACAGGTTCATTTGAAATCTCCCTAACAAATACTTGCGTGGAGTGAGTCTACTGTAGTAGAGTTCTCCAAATAGGGACAAACATGATGTCCAGACAGTATGAATGTCTTTCATAACACGTGCATGCGTGATCTAAACAGAAATTAACTTACTCAAGGCAAAAGAGGCTGTAACACCCCTCTGTAAAAAAGATGTTGGATTGGCAGTATATCTGCACCACTGGAGATATGCTCATGTGCAAGGCAGATATTTGTGTGTTATTTTTCACGTCTTTGCAGCCACTAAGAGCACTAGAACAGAGAAAACAGGCTACTCTGATTTTCAACAGGAAATAGTCCTGTACAAGGTTTATGCTGTGTCTGAATTCTCATGCGCACCTTTGCGCTGTCTACATATAGCTGAATTTGTGCTGAATTCAGCGCAAATTAGTGGAAGTACATGGTAGCTGTTACCATTGGAGGAAAAGTTTAGTCTCTAAAGACTACTTCCACAAGACTGCATTGAAGATGATAGATGTTAACAGGAAAGTTCCCAAATCCTTATTTGTGTTAAAGACAACCTCTCTTTCTGACTCTCTCCAGGCTGTTTCTATCTAATGCCCCTCCAGCTTCCAATTCTAACAAACTGATTTTTAAATTATACTGTATTGCATGTTTGGAATGTGGATTTCCTATTTAGATTCAGCCTAGGCCTGGTCATTATTCAAAATGAAAAGGAGGAGATAGGGGTGCAAAGAGATAAAATATGGATACACACACACTAAGCCTGCTTTTCCAGTGTCTTGTGTACACACCCCTGCTAGGTGAGTGCAAAATGCAGGTCAAGGGCTCCTATTGTCATTTGTTAGTATTATACACTTACTTTCAAAAGGTTTTAATAAGGAAAGATTTGCAAGGCATTCTAGTCTAACTCTCTTGTTGCTACAGTATCTAAAAATTTGCCAGGGATGTATTGAGGAAAGTAAGTATTTAACAGCAGAGTGAGCTTTAAAAGATTTCAGTCCCTTCCCACTCAACCTCCCCCTCCTTGGTAGTGCAGGCTAGCTTGGCAGGCATGAGCCTGCTCATATGATACAGTAGCAACCATGTGACCCAGCAGCTCTATCATCTCAGCCTAGCTGCACCTGACCCCTAACTGAGTAATGTTACCATCATCTACCATATGTTTGGTGGTCTTTGCATCTGTGCCTTCCAAGGGGAGGGACGTAAAACACATGCACTGGTGTGTTTTGCGTGCACAGCATTTTGTTTTGTTTGGTGCTTTCTCTTTTTCTGGCAGTAGAGAATAACGGTTTGCATCCTTACAATATATAAATAAAAGATGACTTGGAATGAGAGAACTAGTTAATATTACCCTTCACGAGAAAGTTCCCTGTGAAATATAACTATTCATTACCCTTCCAACAAGCGCCTTCTTTCCTCATTTTTCCTCAAGTTGTCAAAGTTTCTTGTCCCTTGTTCCTGTTACACCTGCAGCAAGTCTTAGAAATCCTCTTTTGTATCTCGACAGTGATGTCATTGGGAATGAGATGCCCTTGTTTGCTATCTGTAGCAATGGCTTTGCTCAATCTCTTAACTGGCCCTTCCATACTCAGAGTACCTGCAAAATTACAGAAAGAGAACTGATGAATCAGAAATTCAAAAGAAAAATGTTGCCGACCATCATTTGTGATAAAGGCCCCAGTTTACAAATTTTAACACAATGGCTATGCTGTCTTTATAAGCAAGGAGAAGCTATTCTGTTCCAATAGAGAAATATCTTCAGCCAATTAAAATAAGATTTTGTAGACCCTGGTGACAATACCACGTATCAGTGAATGTGAGTGTTAATAACAGAAGTAATCCAGAAAAATTCACCTTATTAACTAAACAAACCGACCAAAATTCTGGCTGCATAAGTTTGTAAGCATTATTTATTAGAAAGGGCAAAGGTTGCTGATGAGTTGCTTATGTAATTGCTGCTACCTGATAAGTATAATCTGGCTGAATTCTGCAACTTGCTCCCCTTTCCTCAACAAAAATAGAAAAATAGAAAAAGAAAGAGCAAAAACTCAGAAACATGGACTTTGCCACAGAGGACTTCAGCAATTTACTCCTCGCTATGAATGCTTGCCAAAGAACAGGAGCTGCGTGTGTGCACCGTTTTCACACACTCCCCTCCCAAAAACAAACAAACAAAAAAAGACTTACAAGGACAGACTGACTTTTGGTGACCTTGAACCCTAACATTCTGTCCAATGAAGAGGTCTTTTATCAGTAGCCCAAGTTATGACTTAACTCTTATCACGGTTTCCCATTATGTGAGTATTATAGCGTTCTGCAGATTATGACAACACACTAAAGAAAAGGCATTTAATCGTATGAATGGTCATATGTGCCTATTTAAAATCATTATGTCACTACTATGACACATTTACTCTTAGTCGTGGATTTGCCATTTTCCCCTCTCAATAATGACGTGGACTTCGGGACAGAAGAGAGGCAATAAACTCCTGCATAAGCTGCTTAAATGGCTTTTGCCCTCAGTAGAAGCTAATCTCTTGAGGAAAAACAAACAAACAAAAACCACAACTGCAACAGATACGGCTAAGAAATGTATATAAGCTTGAAAAATTGGTTCCTTCACTTTGGTCCTGCAGGGGCACCTGTGAATTCATTGCTGAAATCTCCTAGGATAGCTAGCGACCATTTCTGAAATTAACCCAAAGCTGGGGTATGTAGTCTATTTCCCACCACTACTTATCAAACACAGGTCTGCTTCTCTGGTCAGCTACTATGAATCACTGGCTGGTCAAAACAGGGGTTCATTAGCTGTCTCTCTGAACAACAGCCTGGAATAGTCCATAAAAAAAAAAAAAAAAAAGTGATTTAAGATTGAATAGAATATAATATGCCTCAAAGACTTAATGGAACTGAGATGGAAAGGCAGGTAAGCAGGACAAAGAGATACAAGAACGCAGAACAGCAGAAATGCCAGTAGTGGGCTACTTCGGTTTGTGATCTTTAACTCACAGCTAGCAGCCTTGTGTATCAACACGAACACTTACAGAGAGAACAGCAGCTGAGGTAGACACCTGTGGACAACCCAGCAGATGATGACTGTGGTGAACCAAAGAAATTAGGAATCTTTAATGTAGGTGATATGCTACAGAACAAAATGTACATGTAAACACAGCAGTATTTTATAAAGATTGTCCCAAGACAGAGTTAAAATGAAAATAAAAAAAAGCATCAAGTGAAATTGGGCTAAATCAGTTTTAAAACTAAATGAAAAGTGCCTATGTTAGTGGTGTTTCCTATGGGGGAAACAAACTAACCCAGCTCTCCTTAAAATCAACACAAGGTTACTAGTATTATAAAATTTGTGAAATTAAAGCCACTGGAAAAGCTTTCATTGAGTTTATGGGATTTAACTTTATCACTGCACAGATAAACATAATCTGGTTACCTACACACGTGGTTTGCCAGCGTTGTAGTAAAATACACACGGTACAATTCTGCCCACTATGCAAAAGGTCATACCTGTACAGTCGAGAACTGAGTTGGAAGAATGGAAATACTAAAATTATCTGCATTATTAAGGAGTTAAAATTATTTTCTGACTTTAATTTCCCATTTTGCATTCACCATTTCATTATCTGTAGTGCCATACACTCCCAGTGCTAAGGCAAGAATACCTATACCTGATCTCATGAACTGCAATGTACCAGCAAAGTCTACCTCCCAACCCTCTAGACAGGTGTTATCCCCAGTCATCTTCCTACACCCTTACATCTGTGTAACATGCTGGTTTTGTCTTCTTTGTGTTCCTTTATGGAGACCTGCTAAATAATATTCTTCTGCAGCTCTTACATAGTGTCCATACTGTCTGTGGATATATGCCACAATACAGTGAGGTTATGCAACCTAATGATAGGCCTGGGTATTTAGGATCTGTCCTATAAGCATCTGCAGTCAAATATGAAAACATAGTTACTTAGTGCAGGAACGTGCCCTATTTATATTGAAAAAATATAAATACTGGCACCACCAGCTTGACTGGGGCTCACAGGTTTCTGCTGGTCCCAGCCTGGACTATAGAGACTCTTCTGTGAAGCACACCATTAGACAGAGTAACTTTATATTGGATGAACAACATCAGAGATTAACTTAATCTATTTCTGCAATATTATGACCAGGCACTTCAGATATCACACCATTTACAAAGACTAAGACTAAGAAATAACAGTAGACAACGATAAATTGAGCCCCATTCCAGCAACTATGAAGAATATTAACTCTGTCCTAGCCAAAACCAGCACAATGGGTTGATATGAATTTCACTATACTATTCATACGATAGTTTCAAATTTTTGAAATAAATTTCTGAATAATTTGTATGCATTCAGCATCCCTTCATTGAAAGACACTGTGACATTATATTAAGAAATTTTAGACAGGTCTACATGTAGAACTTAAAACAAATATGAAAAAAAGATGTTAGAGAATGTGAGCAGATACTATTTTGAAGACATCAAGCATTTTGTTGACGTCAACAGTAAGTATTTAGAAGCTGTATCAGCTTAAAACAAAATCATCAGTGCATCCCATACATTCAGGTAGGTTTAAAAATACCCAAAATCAATGGAACTGATTGATTGTTCTATTATTCCAAATTTACAGAGATATTCCTTCACACACAGTTCACTTCCTAATCTGTCCTAAACATAGCCTGTCTTTGCATGATAAGAGATGTTTCTTCAGCTTCAAAATCAATGGAAAATAAACTTCAGCCATGATAGCGGATAAACAAGTAACAATAGATTAGACTGTATATGAATATAGCAATAAATTATTAATTTTCCAGGTATTATTCAAATTTTGCTAGTTAAAACAACCTAGAAAATTAAAAAACTACACAAGAACAACAAAAGCTATAACATAATTAATTAGAAACTTGGTAATATACTTTCATATGTGTTTCTTCAAGGCTCATGGGAAACAGTGATATGCAAGTATTACCACTTTGTTTGCTCTTCGGGTCAAATCCATACAAATGAATTAGCTGTGCATTAATTTCAGAATTTGGAAAATTCTGAGGTTTTTTTCACAGGTAACCCAGAATGCCCAATTTTCCTTTCACTCCTCTCATCATATTGCTGTAATTACTCCACTGGCACAACTATATACATTAGCAATACCCTGATTCCCCAGTCATGGATCGGGATCTACGATAGCTGGCTGTCAATTAGATCAAAATAAGATTTGTTCACACCAAAAGAACCACCAAGAAGCGCACAGAAAGAACAGTCGAAGCATCACAGTAATGCTAAGAGACTTTTGGGGACCCTTTACCGGTCATACGTTTATAGAATGTAACTTTTATACTTTACACAAACAGACTTTTTGTGTTGGCAAACCAAAGACAGGCAAGGAAGAAACACTGGAAAAAGTTACAGTGGAGAAACTGGGGTGGTTTTTTTTCTGGCATTTCTCTGGCAGGTAAAGCTAGCAGCAGAGCAACAAAATTTGACTGGATTTGAACCTAGTCTGCCCCAAGACAGGAAGACATCTGCTTGTTATATTTGAGCTAGTGTATCACGAATGCCTGTATTTTAATGATGGTGTTCCAGTCCTGAAGGTGGATGCAGCTACACTGGGACCTTAACTTCCTTGGCACTGTGTATCGGGACTTGTCTGAGGCGTACACTAACAAGGGGGCAAGCAGCCAGTGTTTCTCCAGCTTGGAACTGACGCATTTTAAGTGCTTCCTTTCTCCTAGGTTTGGAAATGTACAAATTCAAGTATACTTGGTACATTTAGTATTTGAATTAGATTATTTCTAATGTATTTGTCTGTTTTCTAGTGTGTAAATTCTTTCAGGTAAAATTCCTCTAAACTTCCATTTCCTTAGGAACTCCTCTTGGTTTACAGCTCTTATCTGGGGATCAAAAATAGCCACCGTTTTGTTGCACTAGATCCAAGCCTCACAGAAATAAATCAAAGTATTCTAGCCAAGGCCAGGTAGCAATATAATCTCTTAAGCAGGCAGCCAGAACAGACAAATGAAGACAAGAACGCTTACAGTAGCCATGCTGATTTCTGAAAGAATTCCTTCCAGAAAATAGCAGAACACTACATTTGCGCAGTGGGAAATCATTTGCTTTCAAAGAAATGTCTGGAATAATCTAGCCAGTCCATATTGAATTTAGAGATAAGATCATGGTAGGCAGATGAGTAAAAGTACACCATATTCCTTACTACGTTTTTTTTGTTTCCTGAACCCATCTTTAAAATACGAAGGAAGTTAAGAGAACATAATAAAATGTTGTGGAAAACCTAAATTAAACTCATGAGGGAAGGAAATCCGGAGGTAAGAATACAACTCTTTTTCTGACCTGCACCACGTCTGTGCCCAGACAATCCAAACATATTATGATTCTGTGATAAAAGCTGTTGTTAACCACAATCAAGCTGTGACTTGCTGAGATAAAAGGACTTTCTTAATAGAGTTTACTTATACATATATTAAACAGAGCCTGCTTGGTGAAGAGGAATAGTAGTAGTATTTTAATTGCAGGTCTTTAACTGGCAAGAATTTCATCATGTTTCCTCACAGAGGTAGTCATTACTGAACTGGCTCAGAGGGCAGAAGATTAAACACTTAAGCACTACACCGGGTGTTGAAAATGCAGAGCTTTATGTAAATGCTAACCATCATTAATGTTACTTTCCACTGGGTTGAGTCTCTTGCACTGTCTACCAGCCTTTGTGAAAAACATTTGAGTTTTCCAACTTTTGCGACTGAGTTACGTAATTGCGAATTATTCTTAAGGCTGATGTTATCAGGCAGGGATGCTTCAGCACCACAGTTACGTGGAGTAACACTGTTTCTCAAGTCCAAAGTACTCCTTGTATCACATTCCAACCAGAGAGAGGGCAGCCCCAGCCTGGTTTACCTTCCCCAGGCCCAGTTACACATTTGTAGGGCGGCTCTTCGGTAACACCTGATGAGACTGTCAGTTTTGCTCAGGAACGCATTCAGAGGATGAGAGGAACAGAAGGGCTAAACTCTGCCCAGCTCTTCGTCTTTTCTGCAGATGTGTCATCCTGCTGAGATGCACCCACTCCCTCCTCGAAAACAATAAAAGCTTTTAGTCTTTCTCCTCACATAACTGAGCAAGCTCACTCCTGGGCACGGGTTGTACTTATCATGATATACTAAAGCCATCTATGGGCTGCCACGGCTACATCTCACCGCACAAGGAGTAATTCTAGTGTTGGTAATCATCCCTTTCTCTGACAGGAAAAAATGGAAGGGTGTATTTACCCTAGGCAGCGAAGCGCACCGAGCAATCCCTTGAGCTACCTCCAAAGGTTTCCCTCCAAGACCGGCTGCTGTGTCACCTCAGGGGCACGCCTGCCTTCCCTCAAGCGGGACAGCACAACCGCCTCCCCACCACAGCTCCGGGCAGACGTGTCGCTTACTCAGCAACCGCCGAAAAGGGCGCCGCTCAAGGGGGCTGCACCACGCTGGCCGACACCGCCCGGCCTTCGACCCTTTTTCCCCCAGCGGCGGCAGGACGGCTCCAACGCCTCAGCAAGGGTCCCAGTCCCCTGCCACCGCACCTCCTTCTTCCCCGCGCTGCCCTGTCGCTGTGGCAGGCGGCCGCGCCCGCTCGCTCCCCTGAGGGGAAGCGGGGCACCGGCTGAGGCGAGCCGCGAGCGGGTGTCCCCCCCCCCCCCGCCCCTTCTCCCCCTCACGCTCCCGCCAACGCCACCTGCCCGCGCGACGAAGGGGGGGACTAGGGGGGGGGGAAAGGGGGAGGAGGAGGAGGCGGGGGTCGAGCGCCGCGCAGGCGCGCTGGCGGCGGCGCCTCTCGCGAGCGGAGGGGCCGTTGGGCTTGGCGGGGCGTGTCCGCACCCAATTCGCCGGGGGCGGTGCCGCCTCGGCCGGCCACCAATGGGAAGCGGGCGAGCGGCAGGGCGGGGGCGGGCGCCTCGCGCCTGCCCTGGGCGCGAGCGGGGCGGAGCCGTTGGGCGGGCGGGCAGGCGTCGGCCTGGCAGTGATGGCGGACGATGGGGACGGCAGGCTGAGGACTGAGGGGAGCAGCGACGGCGGCCGAGGGGGCGGGGGCGCGGGGGAGCCGCCGGTGGGCGGCGGGATGCTGCTGATCGTGGGGCTGCTGGCGCTGGGGCTGCTGGCGGCCTACCGGCTGTACTTGCGCTGGGGGACGCGGAGCGGGCCGGGGGGCGCGGCCCGGCAGAGCCAGGCCGCCGCTCTGCCGCGCATGAAGCGGCGGGATTTCTCCCTGGAGCAGCTGCGCGAGTTCGACGGGACCCGCAACCCCCGCATCCTCCTGGCTGTCAACGGCAAAGTCTTCGACGTGACCAAAGGCAGCAAGTTCTACGGGCCCGGTGAGACGCCGGGGCCGGGGGAAGGACGGGGAGGGGGGGTCCCTCGGCGGAGGCCGCCCTCCCGCCGCCCCTCGGTTGCCCGCCGCGTTTCGGGCGGCGCTGGCGGGAGGCGAGGGCGGTGCTGAGGGGGCCGGCGGGGATCCGCCGCGGCGGGCGTGCCCTGCCGCCGGGAGGCTCCGCGCTGAAGGCGCCCGGGCCCCCCGCCCCACCGAGGGGGGGGTGGGTTTCGGGGGGGCCTCGCTGTCTTTCAGGGCTGGTGGCCTCACTCGGGCCCCCGGGTTTATCTCGGGCGTCCAGCCCCGTGCTCGCTTGTCCCCACGCCTGATAGGGGCCGCCGGCTGCCTGCGGTGGTGGTGTCAGATGGGAGACAGCCGTGCAAACCGCGACCCCTTACCAGGCCGGCCGGCCTGCCTGCCTGGGGCCTAACGGTGGTTTTAAATGGTGCAGAACGGGTCTAGCTTCTGTTCAGGCTTCCAGTTTCTCAGTTGCCTAGATTTGGATGTGCAGTGCTTAATTTTTTTTTTTCTTCTGTCTTTTCTAGTAGGTTTCCCATGCACAACTGAGCAATGGTTCCTTCATTCTAGGTCTTGTGGTTCAGGAAGAAAGAAAAAAAAAAAAAAACACAACCAAAACAGCTGGTTACTTATTTAGGTGCAAATGCCATACTGAATATAAATTTTAATGAGGATAGGAGCATGCAGGGAGAGCTCAGGGACTGATACATTGCTACCATTGAGAAGAGTGCAGAAATCAACCCAATCTTTTAAACAGAAGGACAGACAATACAGTTCTCTGGAGCAGAAATGTATACTTAAAAGGTTCAGAAAAGTATGCTTCAAAGGCAATGTTATGTTTCCATATTCACATGTAGATTGTGAAACTGCAGCATGTTTTCTTGTAATAAACAATGTTCTTAATAATAAGGTGGATAAACTTACTAGTGAGTGCTGTGTTCACGTTTGATGCCAAAGGAAATGAGGGTTATGACTGCCGATAATTTTCTTCCTTAAACAATGGTGCTTTGGAAAACTTAATCTAATCAAATTATGCAGAAGTTTTCATAGTAGGTATGGCAAGTGTTCTTTTATGAGGGGTGGAGAAGAGAGAGGATACTTTCCCCCTTCTCCCCCGGAAATAGTTCAAGTTAAGTAATTATTATTATTTTTTAATCATCTTAGGTTACAAAAAGAAAAAAAATACACAACTGGCATGTTTCAAGTCTTTGGTTCTTACCAGGGAAGTGACAAGCAGTTGTACAGTTGAAATGGGCTAGTATTTTGTAACTCTTGTAACCCTCAAAGTTTGTGATACCAGTTGCAGAAATTGAAACTGCCATATTTGAATTAAAATGCTTTTCTGACTGGGTACTGTAAAGGTTAACAATGGAATCTAAACTACCTTGCCATGCCTTGTTTTGTTTTATTGACCAGTAAAGCTGAGAAAATGCAGTCTGGTATGTTGCAGCTTTCATGACACTTAATGGGGCCAGTTCTTTTGTCTCCCTTACTTTAGGGGTTTTTAAACTGAGACCTATGGGCTGATGGAAAATGCAGGTACTACATGCTACATGAAACTTAAAACACCAGTAAACTGACAGATTGTTTTGTAAATTATTCCATGAAATAATAGTGAACCATAATCGAAACGTTCACTTTAACTCTTTTGTGTATCAAACATAAATTAAATTTTAGACTCTCCACTGTAGATATCATCAGTGGTTCACATTGGCAACCGCTGGAGGTCTATTATTGTGAGGAAGCTAAAGCTTTAAGCACTAGGACATCAGTCTGTTTTTTTTGATAACTGGCAGCAGCTGGTTTCCCTAAAGCAGTGCTTCCAACTTTTTGTGGAGAGGAAAAAAGACTTGCTCCCCCCACCCCACCCCACCCCCCCCCCAGCCCCATGGTGAAAGATTGCTTTTTTATAACAGAACTGACATTATCTTTGTCTATCACGTCTGTTACTTGGAACCATACCCATTAGGATAGTGATGCCCAACCTGTGCATCATCGGCTGTGTGCTTTCTGTGAAATGTGTTGATTTTTGAATTGTGCTGATGTGGTTTCCCCTGTACAGATGCATGTTGGGGAACATTTTCTTGCAACTGTTTTGTGGCTGAAAAGAAAAAAAAGCTAGTGGTTGGTTTGCAGGCCTTAAAAGATCTGAGAAAAGTTAGATGGAAAAGTCTTCTACAGCTGGTTGAGACATTTTCAGAAAGACTTCAGTCAGAGCAGCCAGATGTCCACAGTTCTCTTGGTGATTTTATGCCTTATAGCTGGAGTATAGCAAGAGCAAAGCATACCAACAAAGCCATGGCCAAATTTTGTTTAACAGAAGAAACAGTTGAGGGCCCTGGCTTTGCTGACATTGCAGGCTCGGACTGAGAGCCTTTTGTACTTTGTTGAGGTACTGATGCAAAATAATGCTTCAGCTTTGAAGGCAGCAAAAAGCATTGGCTGAGGGCTCGCTATCAAATCTTAAATATGTCTTGACTGCTAGGTTGATGTTGAATAACGTGGCTGTCTCAGAAGGCTTCTGATGTCTTGAAATTAAGGTCTGGGCTTTTTTTCCTTCAGTGTAGTTTGGATGCAAAGGTGTTCCTTATTTTTCTACTTACAAGAGAAGTCTAAAAATGCACAGAATTGTCATCTAGTCCACATTTTTGTCCAGTAGTTGAGATTCCATTAAAATTCCCCTCGAGCTTCTGATTTTATTAGAAGCTCTCTGGGTTTTAAGTTTTCATCCCCTGAATCCTGTTATACTTTGGTCAGTTGCATTAAAGAGGTCTTTACATACATACAGTTATTTTTAAAAATTGATAGACTGTTGAAGTCATCATTTCAAACAGCCACAACTGAAAACTTCAGTCTCTTGAACATTTAATTGAAATGTTTTCCAAATTTTGGGGGTTTTCTCATGTTGTCTTCTAAGCCTTCCACAATTTATCTTTGGTATGTCTAGTGCATTTTAGCTGAGAACAAGGAAAGGTTATATCACACATTTAACTGTCTGGGCCTCCAAAAATCACTTTGCTTACACTGACCTCTTTATTTAAAACTTTTCTTGCCAAGTTGTTTTCCGAAATGCTGCTTCCTGGGATAGTCCTCTGTCCTGCAAGTATACCCTTTGTTTCAGCACTTCACTTTTAGTTGTATTAAATACCACCTCTGTTTGTGCCCAAATGAGTAAGTGTCCTAGAATGCTTTGCTTGTTTATTAATTTTAATTAATTACCATTTCCTTTATCACCCGCAAACTCTAAAAGAAATAAAGTAAACAATTAGCGGCTCACTATTAAAGATACCGTATAACCAGAATTTCAAAGAAGCTGTTTTGGGGGTGATTTCCCTATCTGTAATCACATCTTGAGACTTTGAGTCTAATGATTGATACCTTTAGTGTGGGCTGTGTTGGTTTTATATACATATAATGAGAGACAGTTTTTACTGTTTCATGTATTGCAACATGAAGTTAAACGTTTGTTTGTATCAAGACTCTTGGTAGTTTATTGTCAATAGAAGGGCATAATAGGAGTTAAAGTAATGTTAGCAAATCTTAGTATTAGCGTTTAAATTGGCATGCCAAGATAATGCTGTAAACAGGTTTTGCTTAACTTACAAAATACTTTGTGCAGTTATGAAAAATATACAGCTTTGAGCATGACAAGGCAAGATTATGTGCAATCCAGTGTATCCAACTATTCCATGTCACTTCTTGGTTCTTAATATTTCATGATTTAAAAAAAAAAAAATCCATTTCCTGACTTTCCTTTTCTGCAATACATTGTCACTGTCAACTCATTTCTCATCCCACTCTTGTCTTTCAAAGTGTCATGGAGATTTCTGCTTTCCAGGTTGCAAGGAGGAATAGATTAGGTAGTAATAGTTCCTTCCATGAAAAATTTCCATTGTAGTTCATTTTTCATGAGGGGAAAATTACCTTTATTTCATGTTGCAAATCCAGTTAAGAATTGTGATTTCTGATGTTAAATACTTCAAAAAAATCTGCAGTAAAGTGCTGTCAAATTTTCCAATTATTTGTGTAAAAATAATCTGATACTGTTAAACTTCATTTGGAATTGAGTGCTGTAAACTTCATGTGTCTCTATTTAAGTGTTGGAGGAGGGACATCATGTATGTTTTGTCTGGAGAATTCTGTTAAGGGTGGCCTTATCTTAAGAACACAACAGGCCAAGGGTTTACAGATAAGTGCAGAGGATAAGGCTGGGGGGAAAGAAGTGCTTCCTGCAAGATGTGTATCTTCTGTGTGTTTTTGATGTTTGTCTGCTCTTTGGTGTCTGTGTAACGGAGGTGTCTCTCATCCCAGCAACTCAGCTTTTCAAAGAAACAGCATTTCTGGATAAAGAAGTTCCTACTAAAAGTAGTAAAACTAAAAAGATGTATACATGCATATTGGCGAGAGAGTGTTTCCTTACTTCTGATTAAAGGGAGTAATGTCCTTGCCAGCAGAATGAAGGGGTTGCTCTAAGCCCTCAGTCCACATTCATGGGGAGTGGGGACCAGTAAAGTGGTTTTCTGCAGGAATGTGCATCGCTGTCTCCTCCTCTGCTTCTGCTTTGTGTGTCTGTCAGCTCTCTTCCCCCCCCTCCCCTTTTTTCAATAACCTGAATATATTCCTTAAAACTTGAACAATTGTGTGTTTGATTAAAAAGTCTCTGTAAATCCATAGTTCCTATTTAAACCATTCAGGTTCCAGTCACCTGAGGTTTGAGGGGCCTGATCAAGCAGGTTATGCTCAAAGCAAGATATATCAGGATGTGATAGTGGCATCATCGGTAGTGACATACAGATGTTAAATCCAGTACGTAGCAGTGTAGCTCTCTTCCATTTAATCAAAAACCTGGCCAGCATTGTTTGCCTTATTATGAAATAAACTAGTGGCCAGAGAACTTCTCACTAAGGCGAGATGTGGGATCTAGGTCCTCTTCAAGTATGGAGCTGTCTTCCAGGAATCTCCTGACTACTGAATCATGGGCTCTCCTAGCAGCGCTCGTTGTCTGCTCTTTTAGTTGAAATTGGGTCATTGATTCTTGCACTTTTTTCACAAACTTAAAAAGAAAGTAAGCAAAAGAGAGAGTGAGGCCCTCTGGTCCTGTGCCTAAGAAGTCCGGTTTAGACCCCTCTTTCTAAGCAGTTCCTATCTTAGCATGTAAACTTTGTGGATTGCTCTCCTAAGAACATGCAAGTTGTGACTTAAAATTGACCCACATCTTTCCTTTCATGTAAATCTGGACCAGTGAAGTTAAAATTATGTCACCTTGAATTCCCAGTGACAAATGTTATTAGAAAGCTTCTGCTTTCAAGCTGCATCTCAAAATGGCTTTGTCTAATTTGTAGCTTTTTCATTCCCTCATAAAAGATGCAACACTGAACAAACACTTGTCAGGATTCAGACAGAAAATTTTAAACAGACAGTGGAGATTTCGCTTTGATTTGGAGTGGAAAAGGTAGACTAAGTGGTAGAATAGTGCAGCTGTCAATAATTTCGTGGTCTGTCTCTCTTTGTTCCTTTAACTTATATTAAAGGAGAGATTAGTCTTTATTCTTGTCTGAGGTTTAAGAAACGTTGTCCATGAATTTTTACGCTTCAGACAAAACTAGGTTTTATTTGCAGTGGCTCCATGGAGCCCACAGATGTGAAGAACATCTGGTATGCTTTGCATATTTGGTGATTGCTTGGAATTGCTTTTTCACTGCTTGAAGAAACCAAAGCTGGTTTAAAACTGAACCTTGTTAACCTGTGTGGGCTCTTCAAAGACCTTGCATGGGCCTGGTGAGAATGAATACTGTTCTTAGATTACAAATCACTTCATTAGATAGAAAGTCCACACGTGGCTATCTGTGGTGCAGTCCCTGTGCTGACATTGGAGCAATCCAAAGTTCAGTGTACAGTGTTAGCCTTCGTTACTAGTCTTGGAGCAGTAGTTCGGGATGTTCTGCAAACCTAGGATAGAATATCTACTCAAAAAGTTGAACACCAGCATAGGTTTTGCTGGGGGAACTATTGGCCAAACAGGTTGAAAATTGAAACACATGCTGCTCCGAGATCCGGTTTAGCCTGTTTGGGAGCAAGTGGCTAGAAGCAGTGCTTCCAAATAAAAACTTCAGCTTGGACAGCTTTGTATCTCAATTTTTTAAATACAATGCTTTAATGTTAAATTTGTTTTTCCTCGCCTGCTGTTGTTTTAGGGTGGCTGCAAAGAGAAACTAAATCTTCATTTGAGAACCAAAACAGGGCTAGGAGATGCAGAAATCCTGAGTGCAGGAATTGGAAAAGTATTTTTACTGGCTGCAGAGACTTTGATTTTGCCAGCTCTCAAGCTACCCAGTTCATTTGTGAATAAAGATGAATGTCAGGCTGGAACAAGATGTCAAGGCGGACAGATTTTTAACTGGATTCTGAAAGAGAGGATCTGTAGGTGGTAGGCTGCAACATTTTGCATGCATTATAGGTTAGAGAAGGGCATACTTTATACAAGGTACGAATTATAAGGTAAATGAGGACTTTATACAGAAGAAAAAGGCAGTGTATGAATGTGGTGCTATAGATGTGAAGATACAAAGGCCAATATGCCGACTTGATAACTGTTTGGTCTCGGTGCTAAAATAAACACAGGCTCTGAAACAAAGTGTTTTTAAAAGTGAAAGCAAAGATGGGAAGAAGAGCATTCTTCAAGGAACAAAGTTTTCCTTGATGTAAAGCTCATAGCTGCGTATAGGCAAGTAACATGTAGCAGACATGTTTTAATGGGTTTTGACACTTCCCTGATTTCCCTTTTTGTTGATGCGAGATGCCAAATTGGAGTGGGAGGAGAATTTTGGGGGATACAGCAAAAGAGACCCACTGAAATTTTGTGATAGCGTATTAAAAAATGTTTGGTGTACATACCTATGCTAATAGCATCTCTTTGCAATCTCTTCAGCATGTATATCATGTCATGGTGCAATCAATTATTTAGAACAGGAGCCAGGCTAAATAGGTAGGCAGACAAAAGGAAAGAAAAGGAGGGCTCTGGGTAGGGCTTGCGGAGTAAATTGCATCTGGTCATGAAAGAGCTCTGTGGGAGAACGTCTAGGGTTGCGCTAATGTCTGTCCCTCAGAATCATGTTCTTGAAGCTCATTTTCTCCCTAGGCTTCTCTGTGCTGGCACCTTTCTGGATGCTTCTCCAAGCGCAATGAAATCTGATACGCAAAATATCTTTTTAAGACTGTTGCATCAGTATTTATATAAAAGTGAATAATAGGCATGGGCTTATAGCAAAACCCCAGACCTGCATATTCTATATTGGTATAAAATACTGTACTTAATCTCTGTGTAGAAGAATCTGAATGGAAGTTTTAAATCTTGACACAGATCGCTCATACTGAGATCTCGGAACTTACGCTTTAGCAGCCCTACAACTAAGGTGAAGCCAGGCTTGCACTTCTTTTTAAATAATCATAATTCAATATTTGCCTTTTGGTAAAGGATTAAACAATGGGACATGTTTCTAAGTTACGTTTGCAGAGCTGGAATTTGAGATGCTGTCTACCAAGTCCAAAGGCTGGTTTTTACCAGTTAGCATTCTTTTGAGTGCTTGGACCTGGCTCGATGGTTTCTCTGTGACTCCTGAGTACTTCTCTAACATGTAACATGGAATGATAACATTTAAATTAAATTTTAGAAAAGAAAATAATAGTATAAAAGCATCTGACATTACAATATGCTTGCAGAAATTTTTCATCAGTAAACTTAATGCAAACTGGTACATTCTTAAAGCATTCATGCTTTCAACTAAGTATTTTATTGAGACATAAAGATGTTCAGGGCTTGATACTGATAAATGTAATGTAATTCTCTTTTTAATAGAAATAATTGGAATCAAGCTGGTGGACCAAGAGGTGGCATCTCAGCAGGTGCTGTAAAACTCCATAAAACCACTAAATGCAGGGTAGAAGGGCAGGGGAACAGTGTGCTTCTCTAACTCCAGTTAGCCAGAATTTTGAAAATGCATTATGCAAATAACTAGCAGTCTTTATGGAAGCATTTGTTTTAAACACTTCAGAGAAAGAAAAGCTGGGGACAAAATACCGTTGGGAGGGGAAGTTAAGTGCAATTTATAATTACTCTTAAGGATTTACTGATTGTGTGTGGTCTTTGGAAGAGCTGTTTATAGCTCCTGTGTTCTGCATTCAGAACATCAAAAACAAGATCACTTGAATCATAGCTATTTTGGAGCAAAGCAAGATTGTTTGAAGCAGCTCTATGTTACGTTGCAAACGATGCCCATTACTACCTCCTATACTGTTTCATGGGAAGCGACTGAGCATGCAAAATTCATAGGTTAAATATCTTGGTATGGGATTGATTTCAGTCTCTAAATCCTATTTTTCAGATAAACATCTAATTCAGAATACAAATAGGAAAAGTAGAGTTCACAAGCCCTCTTGACTTTGTTTCTTTTAAGTAGCATAAATGTAGTCCATGATCCCAGAGGTAGTTATTGTGAATGTAGTTATTGTGAATGCCGTTCCTGGAGCTAAAGATCTGAAACAATGTGCATAAAGATGCTGTTGATCACTATGGTTGTCTCTTACGGCCAGATTTGTACAGTGTAAGCTTCCAGCTGATAGTTCATTCTCTGATATGTACTTCTTGTGAAACTTTGCTTTTAAATTGGTTGGTTTATTTCCAGAGAGACAGGGGAATTGTCTTTGGCATACAAGACACCCTTCTGTTCTCAGGTTTGACTGTAAGCGACTTACAATGCCAAGCACTCTGGGGTGGAGAGAAGACACCAGTTCTGGTGAGGACGTAGTTTCTTCTAATCCATATGGTACTCAGGTTCCCTGCCTCAGGAGTTCTTCCTGCTGCATTCACCCTCTGTCTCAACCCTGAAGTCAATGCCCGGCAAGAGCAGATAGGTGTGGTGGCTGGAGCAAGCGGCCTGGGAAGAAACCAGCCTTTTTGAATGATTCCCTGTGGCTCGTCCTGGTGCAGAAGAGGTCTGAGGTGCTACAGCAGGCAATAGAGGGGGTGAAGGACAGTGTGTTGCCACTTGCTTGTGTTCAGTCTTGCCCATGGGTGCTGCCTTTTCTTCAGGCTGACAGCCACTGTCGTCTTCTGAGAGGTAAGCCAGAGATGGGTTCTGGCCTATTTATCTTCAAGTAGCGACCACTCTTTTTAATGCCTTGGGCATTTCCCTGTTGCTTAGCTGCTGCAGCTTGTGCAGAAAATTTTAAAGTGTTGCCTTTTTTGTTTTGTTTTAATTGAGCTGAATTAAGGTATTTGGTTTTAGGTCAAGAAAATCTAAGATAACAATATGCTTAAGTTCTTTAGATTAATTAAAATTTGGGAAAGCCAGTTACGAACCTCGTCCTGAAAGTTGTTGATTTGCAAATCATCCAGTTCTCTTTGCAATAATATTTTTTGGGGGTCGTTGCTCAAAATTTTATTAGCATATTTGTGCTGTTTGGCATCAGTCAAAAAGCACAAAAGAAGTAGTTGCTTTACATTCTCAACACAAAGATTTGTGCAGTTTTCAAGAACAATACAGGATAGGTGTATGGGTGGTCTGCTGCCCAAAACAAATGAGGTTATTTCCACGTAAGTAAGAAATGTGTCAAAAGACTCACCGTCTGTCACATGTGTAGAAGGTTGTGGTGATTCTGTAAGTGAAGTGAAATTATTAATTAGCACTCTTAAGTTGTATTTATTGATAAAATTCAATGGATTTCTAATTAAGGTGTCTATGCAATCTGCTTCTATTCATGCCTGACTTGTAAATATTCTATGTTTTGCTTAATGGAAGTGCATTTCTTTTGAATTCCAGCGTCTGGTCCCTTTGGAATTTACGTCAACAGACTTGCATCAAATGACAGGGATTTTTCCAGATATCCCTTCAAAGCTATTTTCCTGGTTCTGCTTCTCACAGCAGACTTTATCTCCTAGTGACACTTAAGATTTAACTGCAATGCTGTCGAATGTTGAACGGCCACGGCATTGAAACGACTGCTGTTCCCATCACTGCAGGAGTTTAATGTATGGCTTTGGCAGACTATATAAGGATCTGAGATTGGTCGCCATAAACAAAGACTTGAAGGTATCACTTTTGTCTTTTTGTTTTCAGAGGGTCCATATGGAATATTTGCTGGCAGAGATGCCTCCAGGGGACTAGCAACTTTCTGTCTAGATAAAGATGCACTCAGAGATGAATATGATGACCTATCGGACTTAAATGCTGTACAGATGGAAAGTGTAAGAGAGTGGGAAATGCAATTTAAAGGTAAATTCTCAAATTAGCAGCACATCTTAAGCTTAAGGAAATGCTTTTCATAAAAATGACTGATTCGGGCTTGGGGCAGCTTTTGAAGAGGTGTTGACAGTAATGTTAATAATGCAATGTAACTTTCTTAGGAAAAGACCAGGGATTTCAGGCCTTTCTTCCATAGAGAGGATTCCACTATATCCCACTAGAGCTTTTTCAGCCTTTTAGTTTTACAAGAAAGCGGTTCTCTTCTCAGCTCTTCAGTGCAGAATTTCACTCTCAAATCTCAGTGTAGTTTAGCTGATGGAATTCCTGCTCGCAGGCCGTAGGCTTTGGGTGCCACAGAATCATGATTAGGACTAAGAGTTGTTTTGGCATGAAGGGTTGAACAAGTTTGTCTTGAAATAATTTCTCAAAAGTGTGGAAATACGCCTCTGGAGGGAGGGGGAGTAATTTTTCACATTAATTTAAATCAGAATAGGCCAAGGGAATTTGTGCCGGTTTTAATAGCAGCTTTTTCAGCCAGTGTGTGATAACGCTTCCCTGATTAGCTGTGGGAGAATTGAAACAAAGTACTCAGAGTAGAGAAAGTAGTGAGCAGCAATGGTAGCAAGATTGTTTGAGGAGGCTGAGCTTGCTGATAAATTGCCATCAGTTTCAGTGATTCAGGTTCAGAACCTGAGCGCGTAAGAGAAAAAGTGAGTTTGCAGCAGTGCAGGCTAACTAGCAGATGCAGCTGTATTTGATTGTAATGGAATCATAAATCTTTTTCAGAAAAATACGACTACGTAGGTAGACTCCTAAAACCAGGGGAAGAACCTTCAGAATACACAGATGAGGAAGATACCAAGGATCACACTAAACAGGAATGAACTTTGTAAACAACCAAAGTCAGGGGCCTTCGGAACTGCAACCTCTTATTCCCCATCACAGAATGTCCTGCATCTTTGGGTACAGTTCATCTGCTGCGAAAAACATTCAACAGGTTTTGTACGAGGAAAATAATAAACTCACAAATGAAGATTTGAATACTAGACATTATTTGTGCTGCCAAACTTTGTTGCAGTTTATTTGTAATGTCTGGTTAGGCTTCGATAGTGAAGAGGGGCCAGGGATTTAAAGGCAAAACTGCTATTCCTTTTTATCAGTAAGCTGAAGCCTTCAAGTAGTAGATATTACAAGCTCTCTAAAAGACGTGAGTCTTCAAGCTCAGTGGAAGGTTTGAATCTTGTTTCATATGTGTTTTCTCCTTCAGCATTAAAGAAAGACGTACTCATGTACATCAGCATCAGTAGCTTAGACTACTGAAACTGGTGTTAAAATGTGAATTTCCAATTTTGTTTTGTATGTGGGCGTTAGTAGCCCTGGCAGAATACTTCAGTTCTCTAAGAGAAGTCCATGTAGATTAGGATGGGGGTAAAATTCATCCTTTTCTCAAAAGGATTGGGTAAAACTGTTTCCTCTGCAACAGCTATTATCTGAAGCCTGCCTCTCCCCCCTTTTCCCAACCTCTAAATCAAATTGAATATTAATTGTGCCTTATTTCGCTTACATAGACTTGAATTGTTTTAAGGGACAGCCCCAAAATTGTGGTTTCATAGTCACTACGAGCAGCATTGAGACTGAAGTTAGAATGTTCTGTTGACTGGAAAACCTTGATGTTATTCTGTGTATAGAATGTAAAAGAGGAATACTCAGTGTTACTGCCATATGTTAATACTACATATACTTAAATTAGCATTGTGATGGCCAAATGCATACTCCCATGCTTCTTTTTAAGTAATTACACAAAAAAGTCACCCTTCCTCCTCTTCCAGAAGCTGCCTAACTTTTGGGAGCATAGCCTTCACACCCCTGTAGAGTGAAGGGGCCTGCGCGCGTGTGTATGTGTGTGTGTCTGTCTGAATGCAAGACTTGGGAGGGATTGTTTCTGCAGATATTGTAAATACAAGTTCCATTTTAATAAAGCATGTACAATACCAAATGTGCTGTCGGACTATGTGTAGCAGCTGTTAAGCGGAGCTGGAATATGGTGGAATACAAAGTAAGGGGAAGAAGTCTCAGCTATGAAACATCCACCACTATTAATGCTGGTTCCTTGTCCTCGTGGTGGGGTTTTTCCTTTGAGTCCCAGCTTTTGAAGAATCATGAAGACTTATTCAGGTAAGCTGTATTTAAGAGAATAAGCCTTTGCCAATGCATTTGTGGTGGGGGAAAAAGAAAATAAGTGATGTAAATAAAGGAGAAGCATTTTAGGAAATCACATAATGTACAGTAAAAGGAGTATGTCTCTTGGCACTAATAGGACAAGGCGGCTGGAGATCTGTACGCGGGTATCACTCAACACATTGTAGAAATTTCAGTGTCTGTTCTGCTAAAGTCGTAATGGTGATACCATGAAGTTCACGACTGGCAGCTTTGTGGCCTACATCTGTACCTCTGTTTGCAGATTTCATCTGTGATACCTCTACAGTAACAGATTTCTCTATATACATTCTGTTGAACTGTAAACTGTGAAATTCCAGGAACTTACTTCCTTTTTATTACTATTTGACTGAGATTTATATTGATGTAAATGAAACAAATAAACAAAAATCCTCCCTTGAATCATGTGTAACTCACGTGTCCTAGAAGGCAGGTTGAATTCTCTTCCTTGCATGTCCAAGCTTGGAATAGAATAGTTGTATCACGGCAGAAGTAAGAGAACTGGAGCTGTTTCTCCGTAGCAGTGAGGTGACACTTGCTGTCTGGACAACCAGATAAATATTTTTTCCTGGGGCTTCCACATAAAAACACGCCCACTCTGTGTTACAGCCTCTGCTGTACACAGTCATGGCTGGGGGTTCTCAACACTTACCGTGAGTTACTCTGCTCTTTGCTCATTACAGCTATTTGCGTTGCTACATCTGGCACAGCTATAGCGCTAGTAGTTTATCATGCTTGTATCTGCTTTATATAGAAACTCCTCCTGGAGAACTAAGAGTAGTTTTGCATATGCTGTGACTTCCTAACCCAAGTTTCCTTTCTTTTGCTGTAAGAAATGCAGTGAAGCTTAATCACTGTGAAGTTACATGAAGTTTTGTTGTGTTTGTTTTTGTTTTTTTTTTAATTGTTTCAAAAGAACAGTGCTCAGATTTTTACTTTTATGCTTGAGGATGGGTTGAACAGCAAGGTAAAGGGTAAAGGATGGGTTTTGCTTTGAAGCAACTTAATGGTAATGGTGAAGAATAGAAAACTGTCATCCTATGGCAGCCGTATGTTGCATAGACTTAATTCTGTATTTTGCTGTCTAGTGGATCTAAATTAGCCTCGTTCATCCTACACGCAAAGTCACTAGTGATTTAAAGCTGACAACCTAAAAAAAGTGCTTTAAAGCTTTCATTTTTATAAAAAGTTGACACATACAAAGAATAATTTGGAATAACATCAGAGCCATCAAAACTTCAGTGCAATTAATGTAATAATTTTACAGAGGCGTTCATCCTTGTAATATTTGTGTCAATCACTTGGTCAAAATTCACTATTAACTAAAATCACAGGCATACTGACAACGTGTTAAATTCTGTTTAAGCAACATAAGGGACTTGAAGGGAGTATTTCTCATCTTTAGAAACAAAGTGCATTTCAGCTTTAATATATCGCTTGTTTTCCTAGGCTAGACTTACTGTTCAACTAGTTTGAGTAGTCATTTGTTTTGACACTTCTGCCTCATTTGTACACTGCTTCCCAAAAAATGCTTTATTGTGGCAGAAAATCTATTTTTAAACCTTCTTGATTAAAAAAAAAAAAAAAATAAACGTACCATGTTGTTACTCGATCTGAGCATCTTGAATTTCCACCAAGGACTGAAGAATTATCCTTTCATGTGCTTGTATTTGGTTGTATCTTTTTATTGAGCTAGGTCTACTTTTCTTTGGCTAAGGCTTAAATTTTCTAGCCTTTAGAGTCAGACACAGCACGTAAAAGCAGTTCGGCATGCTGCTTCTGGTCTTGCTTCACTTTAAATATCTTAGTAAAATCAAACCGATTTTGCAGGAAGGAAAAAAAATACATTAGAAAATAGCTTAGAACCATCTTCATCGTAAAGGTCAAGGAATAGTTAAACCTTACTTATGCTTTAAGTCTCTTTTATAATTGTTTTTTCTACAGTAAGAGTTTGTTGGGTTTTACTTCCTCCAATGGTACAAAATATTGATCAAGACCTCGTACTTTGAATATAATGGTCTTTCTGGCTCTGCTTTGGGACTGGTTTTATTTTTTTTAGGACAAAGGTATGTAGTTTTTCATGAAGTGTAACTCCTGAATTCAGCAACTCAGCACTGAAATGTTGCTGGAGTTCATTTATTAAGCTCAGAGTGTGTTTGTGATGAACTCCTGTGGTGTTGGAGTCCTTCCTGCAGTCGGGGTTCTGTCCCACTCTGATGTTGCAGACTGAAGCGGAGGCTGTGGGGAAAAACCCCACCATGGTTGTCCTCTGCTCTGTCAGGCATGAATGGAGTGATGCAATTGCAGCTGTAGATTGGGCTATTTACTCCTTTGCCTACTTAACACTAGTAATAATATAACTCTGGCCTTGAAGGCTTACTTAAATATGGAAACCAAATAATTAAGTATGAACATTGCTGGCAAATCCTTCCACTGGCTTCTAATTTATAGTTGAAGGTGAATGTTTACTACTAACAGCTATTCACAGATTGCATTTTAAGCTTGCGTTTGATAGAACGTGCTTGCCAAGGTTGGTTCAAACGCAGGTGAAAGGTTGTTTACCTGAAAACTTTTAAAAAACAAACAACCAAACAAAAAAAAAAAAAAAAACAAACCAAACACAAAACACCAAAACAAACAAACCCAAAGTGTTCCTCACCCTTTCTCTTTGGGAATTCTTGTGGGTTTGTATTTTTTCCTGTAGCAGAAGGCAGTATCTTTAATGTGTTTCATAGAGGTCCAGCCTGGCACTGCAACCTTCCTGCAAAATTCATGAACAAATCAAATTCTCCTTGTTCTGGTTCCAAAGTTTACTTGGTTGGGTTGTTGTTTTTTGGGGGTTTTTTTGTGACAATCATGTTTTACTGATGTGTCACATCTTCTAGGTAACTGGGCAAAGCCTACCAGTGTACACTCTGTAAGCATCTAAAAATAAAGCCTTTTTGGAGGTGAAGTTCCAGTGACAAGTCTGGATTTGTCACCTGACCACAAGCCTTCAATTACTGTTTGTATATAAACTCCCTTTTCTCTTGCCTGGCTCCGGCCCCCATGCAGTCTGCTCCTTACAGGTAAACATTAGTCTCTATCAGGAACAAGAGCCATCATCTTCCCTTCTAAAAAGCCTTTAGAATCCAGCGTTTTGAGCACGACAAAAGAAAAATCTTCTTGAGTTGAGGCAGGTTAGTGTTTTGAAGTACTGGCACAGTCATTTCTCAACAGAAGAAATGAAGACAAACCTAAACAAAAATTTATGGCTCTGCAAGAGGTATGCCCATTATTGAAAGGCGATTAACCGCTTTCAGCCACACAGAGCAGCAAGCAGCTTAGCCAGCAAAGGCTTTGGGGTTTATTCTAAAAGTCAATGGTTTTGTTCTCAGCTCTGTGCCACCAGCAGTAATGGATGTATCGTTTTCTCCACCTAGCTGCAAGGGGAGAGAGGGAAGATTCAAGCCTGGGGGAGAGTGAAAGGGGATATTCCTGAAAGGCAGACAGAGCTGGGGACAGACTTGGGTGCTTTTCTGTCCACCTGTATAAAGGGGACACTGTTTAAGCGAGTAGCCCCACAGAGGGCAACAGGACAGACAGCAAGTAACATATTCACTCTCTGCTTTCAGCCGTATTTATCACTCACCCATCACATTTTTCTTTGACAAATACCCAGTCATATGAAAAAACCAAATCAACATCAAACTTCGTGAGACCTGGCTCATATTCTAAGAACGCCTTCAGCCTTGAAGGGGCTGGGTCTCGTCGATACCTTACTGCACCAGAGGCAACAGAAATTCACAGGCAACTCTACAGCATTACACTCTTTCACGTTTTTTCTTCACACTTTAGGGAGGGGGAAAAAAGTTGATATACAACACTGTTAGGGTTTTTTTTGTTGTTGTTTTTATAAAATTTGTCAAGATATCACAAAATTACACACACTAAAAGCGTAATCTGCACATTTTCCAATGAAAAAGTGAAAGGAAATATCTTAAATCTATTACTTGTATATACAATTTCAATCCAAATTTACATTCGCATCATTTTCTTTATAGCAAAAGGCATGGATCAAACACAGGATTGAGATGTGTCACTTCAGCATATTTATAGGATATTACTTAAAATATTGGTATGTGTTCATTTAAATTCATTTAGAACAGGCCACTTACAAAAGGCTCAATTTTGTACTGAAATTGTATTGACTGTTGGGAAGGCCACTGCTAACATCTGCTCCTTTACAGTGCAAACAGTCAGCATGTGTTTCATCCAGATTCACAAGACAGCGACTGAAAAAATTAATGGACTTGTTATAACCTCCGAGATCCGATACAAGTTTAAAACCCCATACGCGGCTGTGCAGGCAGTTAGGACACCTTCGTGGATTAAGGCATTTGTGCTAGACATAACTTTTTAAACTTTAAAAGTTAACGGAAGTCTTTTCTGCAGTAACTCACAAAAAGCTGAAATTCTTCTCACCTACCCTTGGAAGAGAGAAGTTACCGACTCAGGTCTTTTTGAGTCTTTAAAAACAAAGTAATGAAGTTAATAAGAAATTACAGCATATAAACATCCCCATCTTTCAGCTACAGAAATTGATTTGTATTCAAATAATCAAATAACTTACATTCAGTGAAACTGTATTTAGACCCGTTTGAAATTATTTAGGCTTAGCTAGCACAATTTAAGCAGAACTTCATTCAGATACTGCAAAATAAAGCAAAAAGTAAAATTTACAAGGAGTATTTTGTTTCCCTCCACACTCATTTTTATTACTTGAAATAGGGAGAAAAAAAAGATATTTTTTTTTAATTATGCATCTCCTGTTAAGAGTACTTCATAATCATAAGAGAATTCAAATGAAGACACCTCTCAAGCCAAGAATAATTTGAATAGTTTGCTACTTTAACACCCTGCACAAACTGTAGATACGGTATGTTAATTTAAGACATGACGAAATCAACAGATCCATTTTCCCCTGCGTTTTTCTGATGCTTGAGTTATTAAGAACCAGTACTGAAGGAAATACCTGCAAAACTATCCCAGTTATGTCCACTCAAACTCCATATTTAATAAAATACTAACTATGGAGACCCTGAAAAAAATAGAAACTACGTCTTTAAATAGAATCCAGAAATGCAGTTTCCTATATAGCTGCACATTCTCGAGTGTGCTTTTGCAGAAAAACATTCTTTTTTAGTAGTTAGATTCAAAAGCAAACCAATCCCATAAATCCTTCCTTTCCATTTAAAATTCTACATATAACGTAATCTTTTGCGCTTTGGTAAAATACAAATAATGGGAAAACCTGGATAAAGAAAGCACAGTAAATAACATGGGTATATCATACCTTTTTTTTAAGAAATATGAGCTGAAATGTAAGGCATCCCCAAAGTATTTTTTGCATATGCAAGGAATGCAGTTCTTTGTAAACAAAAGCTTGAGGAAAGCAATACTGAAGCCAAAGAATCTTCCCTAGGATCCTTCCGATGATCCCAAACCCAAGAACAAGTCTCCTAGGGGAAGCGTTTTGGAACTAAATCCTGTGAAAAAGAGAATCCAATCCTTTCGTCTTCCCATACGTGTTTAATCTTGTATTAGATTGGCTCGCCTTGAAGGTCTCCAAATTAAGAGTGATGTAAAAGTTGATTCTCAAGGGCACAAGCTCGTCTTAAGTCTATTTTTCTGGTACATCGCTTTCTATAGATTTTGTGGCAACATTGTTATGGCCTATGGATGCTTGCACAGTATTCCCACTGGTGACATTTCCCAGTGGCTGGGACTGACAGGCAGCTGTGGGTTTAGTGGCAAGAAGTGTTTTAGAAGAATTAGACTGATGTCTGCGATGACCTGAATCCTCACCTGTTATAGCAACCGGTCGCTTTCTGCCAGATTCTTCACTAATAGGAGGCTGAAAATAAACATTGGCAACAATGTCTTTCTGTAAGGCCACGTATTTGCCCTTACATATACTTACAGAATCAAAAAAGACAAGAGCGTTCCATAATTAGGCCTAGTAATCTTAGTTATTCACAACTCTCTGATGATATTCTAAAGCTTTCCTGGCCGTTTAGCTAGAAGTGCAAGCGCAGGACACATTAAGGACTTTAAACAGTCCTACAGCATTATTTAATCGTCACTGCCCAAATGTTTACCACAACTCCCAGGGAATGGAGGATTTTCGAGGGCGATGGTAACGTAGTGCACCATAACCTGGTTATGAAGAGCACCTCAGCACTACACTCTGGAATCACACAGTTTAAGAATTCAGCATTCTACAGGAAAGATACATTGAATTCGGCATATAAAGTCTCAGCAACGACAAAGCCTGTCACAGTTCATTAAGAAATGCCAGTTGGGCATTAATTTGTTTGCCAAATTCTTAAATGGTATAGAAAGTCATCAGTCTGACCAGATGACAAATAAGCTGGTTTTTGCTATTTGTTTCATTACACAATGAAAATGGATAAACACTTTTTCACGTTTTAGCCACAGCACCTCAGCACCATACTGTGGTTTTAAAAAAAAATGTTTAGAATAAAACTGCATTCTTCATTTGAATTTAATTTTTTTAATCATGCCTTTTCTAGTCATTGCCAGGATTTGTAAAGCTGCCTTTTTGTGAATGGAAGAACTGTTCTCAGTTTACCTTGCAGTAAAAATATTCATATACCGAATATTTATTTACAATAGGTATTGAAACTTACATCCACTCTGAAGTCCTCCAGTCTCTTGAATTTACTAAGGTATTCTTGCAGTTTGGGGTCAATGGCTGGAATCTTGTGCTGAGAGTATTTTAGATAAGCCCAAAATTTTTCCAGACCGTATAGCTGACCTAATAATGGAAAAAGATAATTTTACTAATTTAGCCAGGTCAGATTTAATTAAAAAATTATTCACTGGTAACTACATGTTTAAGAGAACTGTAAAATAAAAGGAACATGAACAAAAGCTGCTCCTGGGTTAGTTAACAAGGAACTGGGATTATCTCCCATCTCAAGTTACCCTGGTGTGAGCAGAGACAAGCCTATGATAATTACCAGCTTCGTAGTCTCTCTTTGTTTCTTCTTGGAAATCCTTGAATATTTCTTGCCTGAATTTCTTTTCTAGGCCATAGCTGTAAAATCTAAACAAGCATTCCAATCCATACCTGTAACAGAACAAAGAGGTACGAAAACCTTATACATACGCTCCTCATTCCTCAGAAGGATGCAAGTTTTCAGTCCCTCCTTGTATTTAAGTAAATGGATAGTCTCATTTCACCCTTCTCAAAAAAACACTTCCTTCTCACATCAATTTTTAATCCATCTATTGTTCTGAAACATCTTCACAAATAATCAAAACTGCCTTTGGAAAATCAGGTTTGTCCCATGGTTTCAACCTGGGAACTACAGACACTATCCGCACATACAAAATGAAGACAAACGCTTTCATGTTTTCAGTATGTTTGCGTACACAAACAGTTTCAACAAAAACCACACCCATAGTGGGTCGGACCAAAATCAGCCTCACCCACCATCAGTGCAAAACCCAAAGTTCTTCCAGCTCCCGCACACCCCAGCACCAGGGATTCTGGCTCAGTACTCAGTCACGCTCCGTCTTTGGCTGCCACACTGCCACCAGAGCTTCCTCAGGCCTCTAGATAGCTGGGACCTCCTCCTGTTCTGCATTCAGCTGCTGCCACCTCAGCCTCCTTTACAGCCTTCTGAAGTTTCTCCTGGTAAATGTATCCTTCAATAATTACCCTTGGATAATTACAGAGCATCAAGAGAGCTCAGAGCAGAGACAGAAGGTCTTACTAAAGCCACCTTTGCACCCTAGGGACTGTCACTCTGCAGTCTCAGACAATGTATCCGAACATCAGGATTTTCACAGCCAGTACTTCCTCACTTGGCATTCAAAACGTGGGGCTACCTTGTCTCTTTGGCTTAAAGAAATAGAGGTGGGGAGAACTGGGTGAAAGGAAGGGAATAATATCAAAGAGCTAAACGGGTACTGGTACTTTCCTTTGTGGTGGTTTTTCTGGTATTTTTGGAAGGCAAGAAGCCGTTTGAACGAGTCAAATGAGATTAAGAATGTCTTCACCTATGGAAGGAACAATCTTCTGAGTGTTAATATAGAGCTGACTGTTATGGTCAACAAGTTACTGGATTTTGCAGAATTCATGACCGATTACAAGTCAGGAAACGCTGCGCATTTAGCTATTTATCTGCAAAGCACACATATCTATCAAACAGATTTTTGGTATTAAAACAACTTACTCAAACTGGTATTTTAAAGGTTTACAAAGAGTCAAAGCCAATACTAAAAATGCTCACTTCAGATATACGTGAACTTCACAGTCATTAAAAAGAAAGGCAAGACCTCAGTTTTTAAATTCCAGGAAAAAATGAATACCTGTAGTGTTCTTTTGCATCATCTAGAGCCAGTTGTTTGAATTCTTCATACATTTTCTTGTTAAAGTGATCTCTCAGAAAAAAGGACCAGAAACGAAAAAGTGTGTTCATTTCTTGGGACTGGCCAATTCCCAACCGTTTCCTCTCTGGAAGAAAAAAGAAAGGAGAAAAAAAAAAACCCCAAACCGTATTTTTAACTTTTGAGCAGAATCTTTTCAAGTGCTTTTCCATTAGTAATACACACACAAGATCTTCCAGTAATTTAAGTTTAAATTTGAGGGTAATTTTTTTGTCAGGGAATGTAAAGTTAAATGGAAAGCAGAGTTCATAAAATAGAAGCATCAAATAAATTTTACTTTCCTTTCCCAAGAAAAATTAAGGATGAGGAACAATGCGGAGAAAACTGGTATCAGATGACACCTGTTAACTTCTACCTAAAATTTTAGGAAGCGCATTTAGCAACTTACCCATTAGACACCTTCGACGATACTTGTGGTACACCTGTTGAGTAAAGCCATTTTCCTTTAACAGTTCGTGAGAAGGATGCTGAAATTTTGGAAGAGAATTTGGGGTACACCCGTAACTTCCTGCTATTGGAGCTCCTTCTGAAGGCGAAGCATTGGAACTGCTGAAGAAAAAACAAAACAAAACAAAACAATGTATTTCTGTCCTATAAGCAGTGCTTTTCTAAATCAGTTTTCAACCATCCTGATCTATGCAAGAGCTGTCAGAATTGTACAGTCACCTGATGACCACTACAATGCATACCTGGGGCCACAGTCATCTGTTTTCTGGTGCAGATCAAGAAAATCAGATTCTGTGCTAGTATGTCAAAAACCAGGCAGTTTTGGATGGTGGTAATTAAACATTACTGTAATGCCTGATTTTAAATGACAACTTAAAGGCAAAATCACTCAAGTGAATATCAGTACTTCAAGTAATATTACTGCTACTGTGTCATGGATCAACAAACAACACTGAACATAGTCAGTCTAGCTGGCTTACTTCCAGATAGCCTTGTATTCTGTGTTTTTGTCTTTCTTCATGGCTCTTTTCTTGCTTCCACTGTATTTATAAATTGTCTTTTATCGCCGCCTATTTCTCCATTAGCACTGAGAACTAATGACACTGTGAACAAATTTTCTACAACAACAACAACTTTACCTCACAGAGGAAGTTCTTGGCCTGTGGTCTCTGGAATCCATCACCCAACCAACGTGGCATTCTAAGGGAGGATTTGTACTGTGTCGTGTTTTTCTTTTTCTTGGAGTCTAAGAAAGTAAATGAAGTATTTATTTCCCTAATTTCCTTTCATTCTTTCTCTGCATCTTAAAACAAAGTTCTAAAAATTTTATATTCTATCTAACACATTATAAAGTCACAACACTCCAGTTTCATAACCTAAAGATTAGTCTTATGTTAAAAATTAAAACCTTTAGATGTTACACTTTTTCAGCAAGGAATGTTACAGAGAAATCTCAGGAACCATTTTGTAGAAATCAAAAAGAATAAATATGATAAATATTTCGAAGATAAACAAAAAATACAAGCAATCAATTTTCTGTCTTTTTATGCTTGTTAAATCGTATGCACAGACATGAGTTTTATAGGCTTTTTCTGTTTTTAAAAAAAAAAAAAATTACATCTTTCCGTTTACCTTTATGTCAAAGGATTGTGCTTCTTTAACAACAGGGTAGAACCTGGGTGTTTTGTTGGGATCCTGTAGTCTTGGAGTGCGAGGTGTTCGCGGGGCGAAGCCAGGGTGAACACAGGGGGAATCTGGAACTGCTGTTGGCAGCGATCGAGCTATTGCTGCTGCTGGAGGTACTTCTACACTTGACAAATTGCAAGCCAGCTCCTGTGCTAAATCTGTAGGCAGGAAGAAGAAAACATTCATGTTCAAAAAAAATTAGGATTTCAAAACCTAAGCTCCCCTGGTATCTAGTATCTTAAAGGCCTGTTTCATTTCAAGTGAATTATGTCATCCCCAAAGGATAACCAAATTAACAAAAGCACTTGGTGTAGAAGCAGCACAAACTGCTCAAAACTATGAAATAATGTTTCAAGCACGTCTTTGCTAGAAAATTTAAACCAACTGCTTTATTACCTGCTTGTTCTTGTGTATCTACACTAGCAAAATAACGGAAAATAAACATTGGTGAAAACGTAACCACATTCTTGCTTTTTGGTGAGGTTGTGGGTTTAGTGAGGGGGTTTCCTTCAACTAGAAAGATGCTATTAGCATGTATCCTAGTAAATGTTAATACTACTGCTACATCAGAAATACCTCAAAAAGATAAGCTTTGGACATTGTGACTGCTCAGTAAAGTTATGATACAAGTAGTAAATTTTTCTAATCTCACTCGGCTCTATTCCTGTTTCCCATGAAAATACTGGTTTCTAGAAAGTGTTTCCCATCACTATTACTTTACACATTGTAAATGCCAGGTTACCAACACCAGGTGCTTTTTGTGTATGTGGTGACAACAAAATAGAACACTTGCCTATTGATGCTCACATATATGCTGAAAAGTACGAGTACCAGCTGCTTCTAATTCAATGGAAACCAGACTACTGATGAACAGTTGACAATTTCAAAAATAAGCAAAGAAAAAGCCCCTCAGACTGCTGACTGAGCCAAAATTAAAATATTACACAGGCAAAAAGAGCTAACACACCTACAAATTTGTTGCTTATTACAGAGATTAAGAAAAAAAATATGTATTACTTACCTTTCCGTAATCCTGGAGGTCCTGGAGGAACTTCTTGGGTTGGATCAGCAATTGGTTCCGGTGCAAGATTATCAAATTCTTCTTTACTAATGAGATTTAGCTTCTTAAAGTTCTCAATCTCTTGCTGAATTAAAGAAAGCAAATTGTAAACACAAAGCACAATAATGGATATCATCCTAAGAAACAGGTGAATTTCACAGAAGAGTAAAGAAGCAAACCAGAATTGACACACAACACAGATTTCTTTTAACGAAGATGGAAGGAGTCCCTAGCACACATTATAAAAAAGTTGCCATGAACACTGTATATAACCTCACACAGCTCACACTGCACTCGCTAAAAGAAACAGTTACACCAACAAATGGGCAAATGGAGGCAGGTAAGGCTGTTTACATGTGAATTTTCATAGACAAATCAGAAATAGAAATGACTGAGATCCTGCCCCTTGCCAAGCTCAAAACCATCCTTCTTCTGCAGGAAGCGTGACAAGGAAAGTCCTAGCAATTTAGGGGAGCAGAATAGTCCCTGCTCCCTTCCTCAAGCTACATCTAAAGAAAAGCCAGTATTTGTAAATAAAGCATTCAGCTTTTTTTTTTTTTTTAATTTTTTTTTTATTATCATTGGTAGCTTAAACTGCAAAAGAATGGGATTTTCTAAGATATGTGGTAGCATCTCAAATCACTCATGCCCCTGCTCAGCTGAAGGTGGGGTGGGAAGTGTACGTGTGCACATTGTGTGTGAAGTCTTTAAATCACTGTCAAGAACGTAACAACCAAAAAGAAAATATTTTCTCTTGCTATGTGCTATTTCTCACTGTCCTTTTCCAGTTTGCTGGTTTTCTTGGTCCATTTCCTTTGTAATAAAAACTCCACATTCTGAATTCTACCTTTACTTCTTGCTCTTATTCTCAACATTCACGTCTATCTTTGTCTACTCTTTTTTGTACCCGCACGCTCCATTTGTCCTATAAGCTACTTCCCTTACCTCCACCCCCCTTTGCCCTTATGCACAGATAAAGCTCCTTCCCCTCACCACTTTGTGTTTAGGTAACTTTGCATTTCTGTACACATAACATCTGCTAGTGACACAGTGATTGCCTATAGACATGTCACTCACTGGGCTCACCTGCACAAAAGAAGGGGTTTCTTAATAAACCAAGAGCGGTAAGTGACAGGACTGCAGCGTGCCGTGTTGACCTCTGCCTATGCAGTGCTGGAGTTCAACTCACCTGTCATTTTACAGCTGCTTAGTATATTTTAAAAAATAATATTTTTTAAAAGATTTTAAAAATCACAAAGCTGACAATCTCTTTGCAAAGTTTTGAAAGACTCAAAGACAGGGGCCCACATACAGGCTAGGGAATGAAAGGGTTACTATAATAAAATAAGGTGTGCGATCCAAAGTTTCATTTGTTCAGAGAGCTATCATTTTAATAAGCTATAAGGCAAACAGAACCTAATATAAAACTACTTTAAAATGACTATACTACCTTCCTCTCTTATTATCTTATCCCAGAAATGTGCCTTCTTCCCCTCTGATAGGGGTTTGGAAATGTTATGAAACAAATTATTCATAGAACAAGAAAACACTGGAAAAGTTGAACCGTCTCCAAAATGTTAAAAATAGTTCTAAAAAATATTCATTCAATGTTTTTGGTTAAATTTGTGACAAGAAAACCTTGCTGGTTTTGCTTTCAACTGTTTACAATATTATCAAAACAAAAAGAATTCAATAGACCTGTTAATTCAACTACTGTGACTTTTCTTTCAAAAAAGTGTAGCGCTTTACAATTACATAGCAGATGGCTGAAATTAATTTTGGAACTGTTAGAACAGGCATGGTGTTCAGGTAAAAAATTAAGAAAGTTACCTTCATCATAGTGTCATTTTCAATCTGCTCCATCCACAAATCCTGTTCATAATAGTATAAGCCATCATTAATAACTTTAGCAAGTTCTGACGTAATTTTTGCACGGCATACATGGTTGCCAGTACGATCTCCACCAGGATGTTTTCTTATATATGGTGGTGTCTGTGTTACAATCAAAATCTTGTTGACGTCCTGATCATCAATTTCATAATCAGAATCACTGTCTGACCAGTCAGTAAATTTATTCTTCCGACCTCGAATTTGTTCCAACTCTTCATCAAACAAAAAATCAAGTTCTTCTTGTTCTTGTTCCTCTGCGGGTGGGGGCAGCTGCTTTTGATCTGATGTCTGATCAGGTACAGGAACGCTTTCCTAAGTTGGAAAAAGTAAGGCATTTTATATTTTAATTGGATAGTGATTATCCAAATGGGAGACAAATAGAACATGATAGAACATTTTCACTAAACAAATGTACGGGAATTAGAAACAATACACCCACTTTCAGATGTTTAAGTAAATTACTGTTCTAAATAATTCTGCCACAAGCTTTTAGAACAATTCTCAATGCACATTACAATACATTTTTCAATAATCAACAAGCACAACTGTCCCTCAGGAGGAAAAAAAAACCACACAGTATTCCTTCTCATTATAGTAAGCTTTGGATCAGGATTTTAAATGCACTTAGTTGTTCTAGGTCTGGTAGAGTAGAAGTACCCACACTAACTATTGCATTATCAAGCATCACATACGTTAAGATGTGAAAAATCTTGTTTTACAGTACAATCTGAAAGTTGGCAGGTTTTGCATTTGTTTATTTAAACGTAACTTAAAGGTTTTTGATTTTACCTTTAGTTTGACCGTGGATGTTCGATGCCTCTTCTTCACTTCTATCCAAGGTTCAGAGTCCAAATCAGGCAAACTTGTAGACAATCCTTTAGGCATTGTCTGAAAATTACTTGTTTCAGTGCTCTCCTTTGGACCCAGCGGGCTTCCCATTCTCGGAGAACTTGGTGCAGACTCTAGCAGTGGAAAAGAGTAGTTCAGTTCCTGTTGCAGGTTGTTTTGGTTTTGTTGTGGGTTTTTGTTTGTTTGTTTTTTAAATTTTTTCACTAGTCTTTCTGTTAACCACAGCTACCATTTTTCTGCCTCCCTGGTCAAATATACCACTGATCAGCAGAATTTATTTTCATTTTTAGGAGATAGCTTTTCACAGTTCACTCAGTATTTTAGGAAAAGATCGATTCTAGCAGCTTATTTATGTGGAAAGTTTCTAACAGTCCAAGAGAAATTATGCATTATTCAGAAAACAAGAGCAGCATCATTATGGACATGTTTTCTCCACACCATCTTCCAGCCCTACAGACGGGTCCCTAACTCAGTTTTCATTCTTCTCATTTAATTCCAGCCAACATTTTAGTAAAATATTTCCTTGCCAAGGGCTGTCAGCGAACAAAGCCATATCCTTATTAATAATGTGAACGAGATCCCCATCCCAAACCAGGATGGGCCAAATAAAGAGTTAACTTTCAGATGCTACCAAAATGAAGCAGATTTTGACTAAAGATAGATTACCATTACTACTTCTACTACTACTACTAAAGGACTGCAGTCGATCATACTATATTCTGGAGAACAGTGACAGCCGTAACACATACGAGACATTTCTACCCACTCCACATGAGCCATGCCAGCCATGTGACTTGGCAACTGCAAGGCTGACAGGCATATCAGCTGAATAAACTGTTACCAAATGTACAAGTTCTATTATGAAATCAGTATCAAGAGGCAAACTTCCTAAGCTAGACAGACAGTCCTAAAGTTATGTTTCTATAAAATAAATCCTTTACCAGCATGCGAGCCAAAAATTTGGCCTGGTATGAATTCTGGACAATTAATGAGCCGAGAAAAGTCAGTCGGTGGCAGACTGCATGGAGGAGGACCGGGAATTGGCCACTTTTCTGGATCAACCCTTTTTCTTATCCTCTGATCCACAGTTTCAACTTCTGTGCTGTCCTTTAGGGCCTGTGTGACAAGCATATTATAAGTTTAAAAACTTTACATACAAAAAAGAAAAAAACCCACAAATTTTGCCATTAAAAGCCTCTTTATAAAATCCTTGTCATTGCAAACAGAAATCTTTTTTAACTTCATAGCACTGTCTTCAAATGGCAGTACAAAATTAACCAAGCAACTTTCTACATACGTATTTCTGAATTATTTTACCTCCAAAATAAGTGCAGCATTTGTGGTCAGCGCTTGCATTCGACGGAAGCTAGCAATCAATGAAACAGGCAGAAATCCTTGTTGGTCCATCTTTCTCCTCAGAAAGAAGTCTCTTTCCAAATTTTCTGTGCTGAAATAATACTCACTGTGGAAAGAAACATACAAATATAAGCCTCTTATAGGTTAACGAAAATCCTAAAATAGCAACTTAGAGATTCCTTGTTAAAGTCTTCCATTAAAAATAGAGCATACTTTGTGATCACAGGTATATCATTATAAGCAAGACTCACAGAACAGCATGCGTGCTCAACATGTTAAGAAAGACTTAGGATCCAGTACAGTAGATAGGGGTACAAATCAAAGCCTTGTTACATTTGCATAAGGAAAAACTATGCTCAGTTTTTCTTTCACCCATCCCCTCCCTTATTACTTACATGAACAGAAGGAAACAACATTCTCTTAGCCTCCATATAGATGAAGGACAACTACTGCTTACAGTCAGGGTATAAGTTATTTCCCACACAGCAGTATCAGTGCACCTTCATCCTGAACTGTATCTTTTCTTTTCCCAGTTTCCAGTATATTAGAAGGTTTAAGTATCCTATCTGAGTGTTGAGGCACATACATGTACTCTGAATCATTACTTCAAGCATGCTTGTGGGAAGATGAGAAAACAAAAATAGTGATGTTGTATTTGTTGTGAAACTGTACCAAAAGGCACAACAGTTCATGGAGAAAGGTAAAGTCTAAAAGAAGCGATGATGTTTAGTGGGTAAAGAGAAGAGGGACAAGGACCATTTCAGGAATCCGACAATACCACAGAACAAGAGAGACAAGGGACAAAGAAATAGCAGAAAGACAAATATCTTTAAACAATGAAGCTGCTCTGTGAAATGATCAGAGTGTCGAGAAGTTTTATACTTAGTGAAGAGAAAAACTAAAGAATTCAAATCATGATCTGTCACACAAAACAAGGGAACGAGAAAACATCCTCCAAAAAAAGAATGGACACCTCCCCCCCAGTGGAATCATGATGACTAGAATCTAGGCCTTTCACAGAGTTTACACATCATACCATGATTTTACATATTACATCCAAGGAATACTACTCCTCACCAGGTTCAGGAAAATGCAGGTAGCGAAATAGTTAATGGAGAGCAATTAAAACTCTATGACACAAAAATAGAGGTAGTGCAAAAATAAAACAAAAGAGCATTAAAATGCTGAGAAAAAAGCGCCACATGCAAACATAAAGTTAATTCTAATTTCAACAAAATATAAAATGTCAAATGTTTCCACCAAAGTTAGGATCAAGGCCAAAGTTACCAAGAGGAGAGGACTCTGATGCCAATATTGACCCAAGGAGAAGCTTGATACCATTTCTTTCTCTAATTTTTGGTAGCTAAAGAAATTCAAAGCAAAAGCTCTCTGCATGTAACACTCAGCTCCAAGACAGAATGAATATAAAGTCTCAAAGTTGGACAATAAGACATACAACAAATGAAAACACTGCCATTACATCAGAGCAAACAGAAGAGAATAAGGCTTTTGGAGAATTAAGCTTTTACTCAGAGCTAAGTAAACTGATCAGTGAAGCAACTGTGCACAAAAAGGTGGTTTCTTTCAAGCATATTCTATTTACTATTCTGAACTGCTACATTTCTTCTCCTCTCCTAATCTAGAAGATAAGCAAGCACAAAAGCCATATATCAACATTTTACTGTTACCTTTACAGTCATACAGTAAAGGTAAAATCTTGTAACGATTCACCTAGTTAAAAATTCCACAAGCAGAAATGGACAATGACTGAACTTGACTCAAACTGCCTCACTTGATGTCCATCACTCTAGAAAAAGGAATGTGAAAGACCATTAATGAGAAATGAAGACAAAGCACAAGTTTGCTCCAAGTAGAGGGACAAGCCTAAACACACCCCCCCGCTCCAGCTTTTCTTTTTCATTTTCCTCAGAGTCCCTCTGCTTATTCTTGAATCGGTGCAGACCTGGATGCATGTCTGAACTTTTCTTTCTTTATCTTGTAAAGAAAGAGGACTTTAAAATAGAGTTCTACTGCATGTTGCAGACCGAGGAGTTGCTAAGCGCTGAAACTTTTCAGGCTGACAACTTCGGCCTGTAATTAAAAACGTTAAAGATATTCTTGTATGTAACACAAACATTACTCTCTCTTACATCAGTGTGGTTCTCGGGACAAGCATAAACTGCTTGACAGCAGTGTATTTCTTACTGTAATTACACACCAACACAGCTGGACAGAGCCTCTAAGATTTTTCCCTATTAAGCAGGTAAACTGTTTGAAAATTCATCAGTTCACTCGGATTCAAACCAATCTCACTTCTCTAATATATCCTGATTTATCTTGGACTCTATAAGGAACTCCAAGACCTAACAGTCCTGTGTAGCTTTATTCTGTATATACTTCCTTCTTTGGCATAGTAACTTTAATATTTTATAACTAAATTATGAAAGGCAGACAAAACCATCCCCAATTTAGAAGCTAATAATCAGCAATTGATGAATAAAATTTGTTTCCCATCATTTTAAAGAAGTTAACAGATAAAAAAAAACCTTTTTTTTTCTTTTTTAAGGAGCATAAAAATAGTGAAGTTATGTTCTAAACCTGCTCAAGAATCTCCCTCTCTCTCATGGAAACCAAACTCCATAATCAAACTGCCTTAGGAGTTCATATCAGACAAGCAACCAATGGCTCTGGTTAGCCAGCCATGCCAAGTCTTCTATTGACACCTGCCAACCTCTTGTTGCTACAATAAAATACAAATATAACCAGAAGTCAGATGTGACCAATGCTGTAACTGACATTTTTCTCAGCAGAGGGGGACATCACCATGTCCTACCTTAGAAGGTCTGGATTCTACACTGCATGCCCAGAAATCTGGCCAACAGTGGAGTGTCTGTGCTCCTCCCTCACTTGTCTGAGGACAGTGCAGGCCGATTATCCTGACATGGGGGTACATGTCCACTGTCAGGTCTCATAGGGGCCTGGCAGCAAGAGTAACAAAAAAGACTGCAATAGAAGTTTTGAAGTTGATAGTCACATGCCAGATACTTTCTGCCCTTAAAGAGGCTTTTTTCTTCCTTTTTGCGTCAACTGTAACAAAAGAAGCAAGAATAAAATAAGCAAGTTGCTTGACAGAATACAAGGGCAATCAAAAACCACCACAAAGGCATCGCAGAGAAATGCCGTTGCAAGCACAGAAGATGAAATATCTGCCAGTGGTGGAAACTGTCTCTTTAAAAATGAACTACTGGTTTCCAGGCCCTTTTTGACTTGTCTCCTGGTGATAATCAGTCTTCCAGATGGTTTCTCATTGCCTAATGGTGTACACGAGAAAGTAAACATTTCAGATTATTGAAAAATCAAGTATCATTGCAAAACTACTCTCTTTCAGTTAAATGTTTCAGATGAAATGCTCTGAAAACATCAAACTAGCAAGACTTCTCAAAGTGAAATTGAGCGCAAATAAGGGAAACATCTAGCTACATCACCCAAGAAGAGCTTTATAGGCAAACAGACCAACAGTACTCAAAAGCACAAGCTCAGAGACATCCATATCTCAATTACATGACGACATAAAAAGAGGGCTATGTACCATAAATAAAGCAGGTATACGAGTTAGAGCCAGACTACAGCACAAGATGCAGCACAGCTTCCTTAAAATTCCTCCCCATCACTCAAGTCTTTCCACCCCACTAGTGAATAAATTCAAACTGACACTGGTAATGGTCAAATCAAGAAGTTAAATTGAAATGCTTTAATCTCCATCTTTATATGGATAACAAGGATTAAGCACTGTTTGGAATGAGTTATTTTATCTTAAATAGATCTCTAAAAATATTTCTACATTAAAAAAATCTACTTACATCTGATGTTTTATATATTCTTTGAGAAGTGCTTCATCCACAGAATACATCTGCACGCCAGTTCCATCACCATAGTAATACATCACACTAGCATTAAACTCGGGTTGAAATACTTGGTCAGTTCCTTCACCATACAGCTCTTGATAACCAATTGAATATTCAAAGTTCACTTCAAAATAAAGCAGAACATAAAAGAAAGATGATGAATAATATTAAGTCCAGCACACAAATATTTTAAGGCATGATACATACTGCTATTTTACTGTTGGTTTTCAGCATCCGATTTTAAGAAGACTTAAGCTATTTAATAAAATTAAGTTACAGGGTACGTTGTTTGAGACAACTCTTACTTGATGTGCAAACAATAACATTATAAACATAGTTTTTAATTTTTTTGCTAAGCATCTACTTCTTTACATACTTCTAGGGTTTCCTCTGCCTCGTCCTCTTCCTCTGCCTCTACCTCTTCCTCTGCCTCTGGAGAATCCACGAACATTGCCACCCTCACTTCTCACGCTGCACACTTCATCATGATCATCTCTCTTTTCTCTATCACGACGCCAATCTTTAAAAGAAAAAAAGCATAATACTTGCAATCATAATGAAATACCACAGTGCCAAAAAGTCCCTGTAACATAGAGTTCTCAGCTTGTGCCCAGGCAATCCACTGACTCGGTCACGCTGGCTGAAGCAGAAAGTCAGATTTGAAGCTGCAAGGGTAAAACCAAAAGGTATGCCCAGCCATGCCTGAGGGTGAGTCGCACAGAAGCTGTTTGCAATGAAGAGTGAATGGGCTTGACTGGCCGTCAATCTCAAATGCTTCTGAAGCAACTGGACACTCTGGTGCCAGCTCAGGGATCACAGTAACTACGATCGCTTGGGAAGGGAAGGAACGATCATGCAATTCTCCTTCCAGGCATGATAATATAGTCTCCTCCTGTGGGCAACTCCCAGTACCTAGAGAGAGCTAGGAAGGGCTGTTGTTAGCTCTTGATGATCCTGCTGGGGGTGGGATTTCCACGGCAATGGCTCTCTGAAGCCTCCCTTTTTTTGCCAGAAGCAGCAGCCTACCATTCCCCTGACTCTGACCATTTAACAGCAATCATTTATTCTCTGCTGATCGTGCCCCAAACTGAGCTTTTAAGTTAGGGATCCCCTTTTGATAACACATGCAAATCTAAGACAACTCTTTAAGAATCTATGAAAGGTTTTCATATAAATATGTGGTCTGCACATAGCAAAGGACAGTGAGAGAAGCAGCAGAAGAAAGGAACGCAAACAGGTCCAAACCAGACCACAAAGAACCACTCACCACAAAACTTAAGAACAGGTGTAATTCTCATTTTATACACGAAGCCCTCTCTCATACCATTTCTTTCTCTTTTCCTAACACTCTCAGAGACTTCCATCTTCAGACAGTCACCCTTGCTTAAAGTTTCTTTAAGTTGTAAGTGGGAAGTCTTCCAGATGCTGGGGTACCTCTTTGTCAGAGGAATGCCTGGGGATACAGCCCCTACTTGATCAAGTTAAGAGTTGCTAAATTTAACAAAGGACTGACTAAAGAGATGATCCTTTGTTCTTGTTTTACCAGCAACTATTTTTAATGAGCCCTACAACAAATTATGTATGCTCATACATTCAAGTTCCTGTACTTTATTTTCTGTCACATAAGATTCGGAATCTATGAATATCATAATCTGTACGGGTGTCCCTCACTGGGAATTTGAATTTTAGCCTTCACACTTGCTACCCTCAACCTTAGAAATCCCAAATGCGTAGATATTATTCGAACTATTTCCCCAAATCAGCTTCATTTTTGCACTCTGAAAGTACGTGTGGCTCAGACACATGCAGAAGTCCTACACGTAACATCTTCATGAGCTAATGTTGTATTTAAGCCTGAAACAAGTGTTTTATTTAAACAGCCAATGTTCCTGAAGAGCAAGAGATGTTTTATGTTCTCTCACACTGAAACTGGTCTTGAATCAGCCTTGAGGTAGAGCTCGTGATACAAGTTTCTGGTCATTTGACCATCCTGAGGAATAATTGCTGAAGAAAGCAATACGCTGGTAAAAAATATTCCCCCTGCCCCTGTCCATCCCTCAGGCATCCAGATCAAACCCTGACATCCATGTTCCTAAAATGACTTCGTAAACAAATCCCATCTCAGTAGCGTCCAGCATTTACTATAATGAGCAAACATTTAAATTGTTAATGTGTATTGTCATTTTAAAACTTAAATGCAAATACATAAACCAAAGAGTTACATTCAGCCTAAGATTCCTGCCGTCTGACAAGCTGTACAGAACACCCAACGACCAGAAACAGCACCAGCTGCGGTGCATTTCTCCCTCTGTTGCGCTAGTACAAGTTTTTGCACGGCCATGCTGAGAAATAGGTCAGGGAACTGAGAGCATTGATCCAACTTGAAGGAAAAAACCAACATCAGTAGAATTGCCAAAGCAGAGTTCAAAGTGTAGGTCCACAAGCAATAGCTCTGGCAGCAAGAAGCTGCGGGAATAGCAGCTGAGCAGGACAAAGCAACCACCTTATGAGAATATTTCCAAACTTTCTGCATCGTAAAGCTGTGGCCCAAGACTCTGTAGGGAGCCATGAAGAGAAAAATATATGCTGCTCTGATTCAGAGCACCAGCATGCATTATAAAGACGGGCTGTTTCTAAACTCAGTTACTCAGCAGAATCAGTGATTGAGACATTACAACTCTGATCAATTTCTGAAGAGGTTAAAAAAAAAAAAAATCTGACAGTAAACTTAAACAAAACTTTCGGATTTAAAATCTGTTAAACTACAGTACAATTTTTTTTTTTTTTGCTGGTTATTGGCAAATATTAACACTAGGCTTTACTTAGTATAGGCAAAGTCAAGTTTCCAACATAAACTGCCAATCTAATGCCTACTCACATGGTACTATACTTTATTTGCCACAAACAGAAAGACCTGGAGATTGAAAACCACTTACTCCTTGCCTCATTCCGTCTGTTGTTATGAGGTATTAACTTGTTTGTTTCCAGCAGAAATCTTGAGCTACTTCGAGAGCCTGGTCTTTCTTGACTGTCTGACCTTATATCGTCCAAGTGAAGTGGCACCCATTTCTGCTTGTTACCTTAAAAAATTAATACTGTATGTGAGGTTTCAGCCCCTGAAAAGATTCTATCGAATTTTTCTTGTAGAACTAGTAACAGTTAATTTCAAAGTTTAAAAACTGGAAGAAGTTTAACATTGAAATTTTAAGACATGATGAATGACGAAACAATAATAAAGGCAGTAAACAGGAATTTCTCAAACTGAAAGGCAACCTTACCTAAGCTTTAAACATATGAAAGGAAGGTGAGCATTTTTATTTAATGAATTTTTGATGTATGGTCCATTACAGAGAATTTATAGGTACTTAAGTGTAAAATATATACAGTAAATTCATTACTATATAATGAATATAATTCGCAACTTGCATATGAAACTTAAAAGGTAAAAAATAGCACATCAAGTTAACCACCAAAATAAAGACTTCAATCACAAACCATAAAAATTTTCCTGAGAATTTAGCTGTGGTACTGTATTTTTACCCTGAGATACTCAAATTAAGTTCATTCATGTGCATCAAAAATCATTAGCAAAGCCGTCTTTTATTGTAGGCTGGCCTAAAATATCCGCTAACCATTTATTTAATGATAATATTTTCTGTTCTATACTTGATTGGTATTGCGGGCTTCATACCTTTGTAGCCAACAAATATAAGCAAATACATAAAATGCATTATCCGCACTGGGCAGGGAGGAATAGGTCATACCTGTGGAATGCTTTACTTTAAATTTCCATTTAGACTGAAAAAAATTAAAAGCAATAAAGGATTTGTTTTTAAACATATACATAGGAAGATTAACTAATCTGAACAACAAAGATCTTTAGGATCTGAAGAAATATCAGCAGAGAAACAAGAAAAAAAAAGAAACAGCTGATGGAAGCAGTATCTTAAAACTCTCAGCTGTTTCTCCAGCCTACTGAAGTCTAAAGACCAAATGAGATACATTAAAAATAAGAGGCAAACCTGTAACAGACTGGATCAAAAGGAAATTAATAACCTGGTTTAGTTTCCAAGTGATCACTTCAAAGCGTAAGCTAATAGTAAAACATGAAAATTAAAATGTTACTATATATAGTAACACACACACATATATATGAAGTTAAATTAACATAACACTATCTAGTTAATGAAAGGAAGATGTGAGAGACAGTAATGGTTTGTACAGTCATGCTAAAATTTTCCAGAAACTGCCAGAGCTCCATGGACCATCAGCAGGACATGAGCTGCTTTTTCCCCAGAATTCCTATTTGACTAAACAGAACACTCCAAAACCTGAGACATGAAGCCTGTTTTAAGCTTCCTAGCAGAAAGCAATATATCCCGTTAATCACCTAGAAAATGCAAAACAAAAAGTTTCATCAGGTCATTCAACCGGAATTAACGTATCTCTATCAATGGTGACTTACTGCACTATACATAGTGTCCAGACTGACCTTTTTTCCTTTGGTTATTAGTGTGAGCTTCATCTTCGCTAATATTATCTCCTGGACCATCTGGCTTTGCCTCCAGGTTGTCCTTGATTCCATTATTGCTTTTCTGATCATATTTCTCTTCCTTTTCTCTTCTGTTTGTTGGCTTCTTACTGTGACTTACAGTCTTACACTGCAAGAGATACTCGTAATTATTTCTGACACTACAGCTGCTGATAGTAAAAGGTATAAATTTACCTATTAAAATTCCTCTATCATTACCTGTTCTCAACCTCTTCAGTAGGGCGAGTTTTAGGAACTGTGTTATTTTGTAAAGTCTCATTTTAAATAGTTCTATTTTCTGCTAACTTGGCAAGACTATAAAAAGAAAGTTTTTGTCTATTTGTTTTTTTAACTGAAGATGTAGAATTGTGGAGTGCACAATAATCATGTTTCATTATCTCAGGATTGAAATTTATTCTACAGGAAAGAAAGAAATATTACTCATCAGTACCTACCATTCAGACTGATTATCTTTAAAAAGCTGTGCTTACAGAATACTGAATGGTAAATCAGAAATTCCCATGATGCTCTTTAATCCCAACAGCATGCCAAATGTTAATGTAAACTGTAAGGAGGCATAGGTCATAACTCTGAAAATTCTGTTCCACTAAATCAGAACCGAACCAAAGATCAGAGGACGTGGAGGTGTATGATTACAGATTTTTTTTTCCCCCACATTAGAATATGGCATTTAGTGGGAACTGTGTGCCTTTCAGTAGTGCCAACACCCTGCAAATCATCACTTCTTGGAAATCCCACAGAAAAACATGTTTCAAAGAAGGCAAAATGAACAGCATTTTAGTGAATAATAGTAGAAAGTTTCATTTTTCCCCAGTATCAATACAGGCTGGGGGATGAAGGGATTGAAAGCAGCCCTGAGGAGAAGGACTTGGGGGTGTTGGTTGATGAGAAGCTGGACACAAGCCAGCAATGTGCGCTCACAGCGCAGAAAGCCAACGCGTCCTGGGCTGCATTAAAAGCAGCATGGTCAGCAGGGCGAGGGAGGTGGTTCTACCCCTCTACTCCGCTCTGGTGAGACCCCACCTGGAGTACTGCGTCCAGCTCTGGAGCCCCCAACACAAGAAGGACATGGACCTGTTGGAGGGAGTCCAGAGGAAGCCACAAAGATGATCAGAGGGCTGGAGCACCTCTCCTATGAAGACAGGCTAAGAGAGTTGGGGTTGTTCAGCCTGGAGAAGAGAAGGCTCTAGGCAGACCTTATAGCAGCCTTTCTGTACTTAAAGAGGGCCTACAGGAAAGATGGGGACAGACTTTTTAGTAGGGCCTTAGTGACAGGACAAGGGGTAATGGTTTTAAACTGAAAGAGGGTATTTTCAGACTAGATATAGGAAGAAATTTTTCACGATGAGGGTGGTGAAACACTGGCCCAGGTTGCCCAGAGAGGTGGTAGATGGCCCATCCCTGGAAACATTCAAGGTCAGGTTGGATGGGACTCTGAACAACCTGATTTAGTGGAAGATGTCCCTGCTCATTGCAGGGGGGTCAGACTAGGTGACCTTTAACGGTCCCTTCCAACTCAAATCATCTTATGATCAGATATAATATCTACCTGCAAAATTAAGCTTCACAGACACTCCTGCCAAACAGAAAGAATACTGCTATGTTGTGGAGTTAGCTTTGAACCTGCTGAAGTACACACAGCAGATACTGCAGTACAGCGCCATTATTAATTTCAACGCAAAGCCTTCCCTTAGACAAATCAATTGAGATTAAAAACAAACTAAATGTTATTTGGTTTAACAGACACTACATGAATTTGTGTACTGAAATTCTCTCATACTGAATTCAGCAAAAGGTTAATTAACATCCAAGCAATACAATCTAGACCATCTGGCCAACCAAAAATTCTTTTAAAAAATACTCTTAAAGCAGTCTATTTCTGACAGAAAGCATCAAATGTGTATATTCTTATGAAACACTACATACGTATCTCTCAGCTACTCTGATTAGTACTGTACAGACATCATTAATCCTATCAAAATTTGACCTAATAACGAAGTAGATGATAAAGACCTGCAGTACTAAAGAGAAGGCAACAGACAGGGGTGCATGTCTTAAGTCACTAAAATCAGTGCTTCCAAAAAAAAAAAAAAAAGAAAAAAAGAGATGTTAAAATAAGCATATTCTAGATTTAGTCACAAATCAACATTAGCATTTACAAATATTATTAAAGGGTGTAAAATTTAATCCTTTTAATGATACTCAATCTCTCGGATCTAAGCTCAACAGAGCCTCTCCTTTCCTGAGCATCAGAACATGATAGAAAATATCATTATTTTCTGGACACAGTTACAAGAGTTTCTCTGTGCTGTGTCTCATGTGTTACAACACTAGTCTCTGATAAGTTACAAACAAAAAGTACTGCATAGTGGAACTGACCACACAATCTTCAAGAACAGCATTTTTGAGTTATCAGACTGTAGCAAATGAAGAGGCTGTGCACCTGCGGTATAAAAAGCACACGTGAACTTAACTCTGATCTTATGAGTAACTCAGGAAGGACTATGATGCACAGCCGAGAGTTATACAGCTCTAATGCCACCAGATAAATTGGCAGCTTTAGGATGCAAGTCATGCATCCTTCATGATATTGTTAATCACCACTGTCTCCTTCTGAAGTGTCAGCCTCTTCCGTTCACACCTCAGCAATTGACAGGAATATTGATGACACAGAAGCTTAGAAATACTTTTTAAATAAATAAAAAAAAAAAAAAAACAAATCAAGGATCTTGTATAAATCCTAAACCATGATGGGATGTATGCATACACTAAAGTATTCTAACTGGTATGTGAGCAACTGAACGAGCATTAATTTATTGGCATATAATCGATGCAGGTTTTAAAGATTTTTCTAGCAATCTCAAAGATTTTCTCTGAGATCCTGTAGAATAAGCTACTAGGAGGCAAACTCTGCCTAGCAGTAAACATAATGCTGTGTCAAATCTACAGACATCTGTAATTTTTGACCTGCAACACTAAAAGCCTGGTTAGACACCTGAAAATGCTTTGTTGCTGACACAAACAACAAAGTTATGCCAATCAGTTGAGAGAGAAGGCAGGGTGTTAGAAACTGAGCCCTCAGGACAAATGATTTACACCAAACTACCTTAATACTTTTCTTCAGTTTTCATTTGGACACTTTCAATTGTACAGTGCACACTACTGAACCCACATCTTCTGGTTTCCCTCACCAACAAAACAGTAAAAGCATCACAGGGGTGCTGTAGAACTAAAGCAAAGAGCAAAATGGCACCTCATATCTTGCAATAATCTGTGCTCTGTTCTTGTTTTAAATAGCATAAAAGAGGTGTAAGATATATTGTGCACTTATCCCTTGAGATAAAGTGAAAGGAAGATAATCTGATGGAATAGATGTTAACTAAACATCCAGCAAGGGAAAAAATATATCAGAGAAATAGGGCAAGGATAACTAAGTTGTCTTAAGACAATCTGCACAAAGCATTCTGCATCACAAGAGAGGGGAGCACGTTCACAATCCCAAAGACTTCTCCTCTGTGCATAAACTTCCCAATGAGTAGAAAAGTGAAATATAAGTTTTAAAGTGTTGGAGTAAATATGGCACATTTTTACCTACGTGTCCATGGCACACCACTAACGATAAACGGAGTGTACGTGTGTGGGCTTGTGAAGGATTCAGAAATTCCAGTACCAGTGCAGACAGCTAAGCACGGACAACTAACCTGAATTATTTCTGCTGAATTATTTCAGAAAAAAATTCCGCTGAAACCCTACAACACCCAAAGCACATTCAGGGCGGGATGGTATTAAGCACAAAAGTCATTATGTTTTTTTAAAAAAAAATATTGAAGATAACAAAGGATACTTACTTCATTGTTTGCTATTTCGCTTGGTGTTGGCCAGTTTGTGATATCACCAAAATCACCGGCCTGCAAAGATGACAAACAGTTTATACTACTTCCTCGATTTAGTCCTCCTTAATACATGGAAGATGTCAGTCATGAGTCAGACGGCCAGCATACTGCTTTGAGCAGAATTGTTACAAGTAACAATTTTTAAAAACTGAGAAATACAACAGAAAACAAACTCACAGCTTTTGAAAACAGAATATGATCAACTGTAGAAATGACCATTCACCACAGTTACATCCAAATCAAGGTCCAATACATTTTAGTTTGCAATTAGTGTGTCTAAAGAATGCCTTCATGAAGAACATTTCAAGTGGGCACAGCCAAGAAAAGATAGCAAGCAAGCAAAAGTTTCTAGTTTCTATTATAAAACAAACTAAGAGGGCTTATGACTTTTGAGCAGAGAAGACAATTGTCAGATTAAATGTTGTCTTACACATAGCTTCCTATGTGATTTAAAGGTATCTACTGTTTAAGTCTTTTAGCTTTTGGAAGACCTTTGAGCACAGGTATTATGCAACCTAAAACGGGGTAACTGTACAAAATTTTAGAAACTTAGTTTTTCAATAAAAGGATTCAGTGTCCCCTGTTGTCATAATGATAATTTTATAACAGCACATAAAGCACACACACCACATAATACGCAAAAAGGATTTCCAAAACACATCTAGCAGCACTTGGGCTCAAGTGATGTTGTTTCTTTGCAGCCCCTTCACATTTTTACATAATCCCATTGCTTTTTTAAACAAAAGTGCCTTTCCTTATCTCTCATACACACACCACTTTAGCAGCCCTTCTAATTTTAAATTTACATTCCTTTTTTACTTTTTTCTGTCTTCAAAATTAACCATTACTAAGGCAGAACATAACACTTCTGGTTATAACTTCAAAATACCTTGCTATCTTTTTATTTTAGTAATATCAGCTATTTACCATATTGAATATTTACAGCTAGAAATGCCTTCATTTTCCTACCACATTATCAGCTGAGCTAAATGCCATTTTAGATTAACAGGTTAGGTTAACTGGGATTTCTAACACCATCAGTCTAGTAACTCATAGCTAAATGTCCTTCTGGCAAATACAAACCTTGCTGGATTTCCTTGTCCTGGGTTTCGCTGCTTTTATAACTTTAGTGGAATTTTGCAGTTCTGAAAGGGAAGAAAAATATTTTCAGGTGAAGAATTAGACTGTACTTTAAAAGAGGAGGGAAGTATACTTTAAGAACTCTGTTTAACTATCTCATACTACACCAATGTTTTTCTGAGGCCTTGGTATTGAAGTCAATGAACATTTCCATAAGGTATCTAATAGTACACGACATTGAAATTTCAACTCACATTCCTACTAAGTGTAAATAATCTTGAAAACCACGTGTACAAGATACCGTGTAACACAGCATTTAAGCACTTGCTCAGCTATAAGGTCAAGACTATTTGAAAGTGCTGGTGTCTTAACCTAAGCAGCAGCAAAGAAAATGAGCCCCTGAAATACATTTAAATTGTTATCCTATTAGATGCTATATTTATAAGGCAGAATTAATTTACGAAATCTATCATTATGCAAGTATGAAAAAAACAGATGCAATTACTTATTCACAAATTCCTAGTAATTTCCTTTTATAAGCAATTACTCAAATGCCAAATAAAATTTAGCCATATTGCTCACAATCAAGCCAAAGCAATGAAGAAAAATACAAGGAAAGGTGAAAAGAGAAAATGACTAGAAGAACTACATTAAGACTAATAAATTTTAATGCCCAATTTCCACAATGGATATGTTTATGATAAATATGAGCATCTGTAATGAAGCTGACACTTACACATTTTCAGAACCATCCTGAATCAAGACCTGAACCATATAATGATGATCCCACCTGATCTCCCAAGCAAGTTTCCATTATAATTCTACCAGTAATATTTGCCAGGAATTAATAAACAAATTGGAAATAACTCTCATTTATGGCAACGTTATTAAGCCTAGGATCAATAGGGTCCAGGATCAATAACCTACGTTGAAAAAAAAAGTCTAGTTAAACTTATTAAGTCTTTTAATACATGTGCAATTACCCTTCTGCATATAAATCCATTTTTCTTATTCTGTGCTATTTTTCCTGAACCATCTTAATTGTGTTCTACTTTTTGCATTGGGAATTTAGGGGAAAAAACCCACTAGTATCAGGCAATTTTTCTTGGAGATTAGAATTGAGACAGAGGAAACCACCTCATAATTTCTCTTGTTAACCCCTGGTTCTGTTCCCGCAACATGTACTTTCCCCTAGAGAAGCGGTCACAACCTTTCCTTGAAACTTTTTATTCAGTATTTCAGTGCAAGACAAGCTTGAAACATTGAACATGAATGAAATCACTAGTGGATTATTATTTCATACAGGGATAACATCACCTCCTCAACCATTATCTCTTTCACATCCAGTGACTAATCTTCCTTATCACAGCTTCACACTGGGAACCCCACCCTCGTACCCCTGTGACTCTGAAAACCCTCTCTGTCTGCTTCCTGGAAGACACTGTAAACGTTAGAAGCATAAACTAATGTAGACTCCATATTCCACTGTAAATTATATTAATACTGCTATATACGACTTGCACATCACATAAAACATGTGAATTCATTGAATCCTGATCAGCCCGTGACCTTTGCCACACCATTTACCAGCAGGTTTTTTTCCTCTCCTACAGATCTGCTTTTTAAAACAAAGACAAAACACACACCCCCAAACTGCGTCTTTCTTGTTATTCAGTCTCAATTAACTTTAGACTGAGAGCTTGCAGAAACACACAGTGACTGCGCAATCCTAATTTTTACTTGTCATTCAATAATAAACTAATTGCCCTTTACAAAACAAGACAAACAGCTCTAGAGGTGGAGTAGCAAACAAATTTGTAATTTTCTCCAACAAAACTACCAATTATCTGTAAAGGTAAACTGACGTCCCATAGCATTTGTCCTCCAGTAGTCTGTAAACACACCTCTCTCTTTAGCTGTTCAATTACCTTACTGAAGCCCTTTTTCCATCTCACAGCACTTTTACTGAAATTGCTGCTGAAGGACTGCTCTGCCAGAACTTCTACTCTGTGTGTCACCAGGGCGTAGCAAGGCATTCAAAAATAAAAGACTGAATGTCGCTACACTATCTTAGTCATGGGATATTATTCCAAGTGGCAGGAGAGGCCATCTGAATCGAGTAGAATGAGACCCAACTAGTTTTAAGGATTCTCTCTTATCTGTATGTAGTAATCCAAGACTTGGAAGATGCATTTGCACACTAAATGAAAAGAAAATGAGTATTAGGCAACATGCCGCCTAGTTGATGATGCCCTTTCTGAATGCAAAAACCTGAGACCTCACCACGCTCTGTACCTCCCTTCCCAAAAACAACCCCACAGAGTTTCTGGCCCTCTGAAACGAGCTGTGCTCAAAACTAAATTTAACTGATCTTTCCTAATGGGCTTTCTGGGGCTTATCATGTGAGAGTTGGATTTTAGTGTGAAGCATGAAAGGGAAGATTATAGTGGAGAAGAAAAAAAAATATTGAGGGTGGTAGAGTAAAAGAACAAAACATCAGATAATTTACAGGTTTTACCCATCTGTTAGTTGTTATGAACAGGTCTAGAGACACCGTTCAGGCAAAACTTACTGTGGAGTGCATTTAGATAAAAGCTCTATGCTTAATATTACCCTGGTGTTTGGTTTCAACATCACATAACAGTGCTGAATACCCAGAAACGGCATCTTCAGTACATTGCTCCAGCAGAACCCAACGAGCCCTTGCAAATAAAACTACTTCACTTATTGTTAATTCCAACCTAACTGTATTAAAATGGTTTATTCAGTCATATGCTACAAGGTAAGCTGTTTAGTAACGGCATGCTGCGTTGATAAATGAATTCAGTTATCTTCAATTACTTTACTTGCCGGGTTTCAGCTGAGTTTTCAGGGAGTGGGGAAAAAAAAATAAAAATCAAGGATGAGGACGTTTAATTGCCAGTTATCATCTGTCAATCACTGAACTCCATTCGGTAAAGATGTCATCCATATGAAAACAGAAATCAGCCTTCAAAGCCATTTTTATTATGGTCCTTCCAAGTCTCTTAATACACCACATCCTAACACAAGGTATTTTCTGCGGAAAGATATGGATGTGCAAACATGCCAAGGGCAGTATGTCAGGACACATGGGACAACAGTTCTGAAAAATGAAAGATGACCTTTGGAACCGCTAAAGCAGCAGCAATCCTCTGGGACAAGGGCAACAGAAAAGGAAAAGCAGACTGGATGCTGCACAGAGATTAAGAGAAGCAAAGCTTGTACGTAAAGATGTGTCACCAAAGTACTACTGATTACAAGGAAAATAATGTTTTCAGTAGTAGTACTTCAGAATGGATGGTTTGAAGTTCTGCAAATAACTAGTCAGCAAGTAATTTGTTGTGGTAGAAGGGAAGGGATGATGTTGCCAACTTCTGAAAGCAAAGCCTATTAATAAAAGATGGAACACATTCTAATTTTGATACAAACACAGCTTATACTGTATGGATTTCTAGAGAATATTAAACTTTTATTTTTACTTGAACTACACTTGTATTTCCTTCAGTGAAGGAAAAACATCACATAAGTACCAGAAGTGCTTCAGGAAGCCGTTGAAATCACCCAGCAGAAGAGCTCTTCAAAATTACAGCAGAACATGTTTGTTGAACTTGTACAACATTTTCCTTTCAAAGCACAGTTTGAAACTTCACAGTATAATCCATTTTTAAACAAGGTAAGCTTTTCTTAAATCTTTTGCTTTAACAGGTAAGTGTGAAAGTCTTGCAAATGAGACACAACAAGCCCTTGAAGTATATCATTTAAATCTAGAGCATGGATTTAGATTCAAGATTCTCTGAAATAAAAAAAAAACCCAACCAACAGTAATTATGCTAACATCCTTTCCTATAAGAGTTCCAGCATTTTATAGCAAAACTCCATTAGATTGACGTTCTTCACACTACTTGAACAACTAACCAAGGCAGTGAGTTGACACCTGCATCCTTCCACCTATTTACATTCAAAACCAGTCAGTTTTTCAATACACCAAGCAATAGGTGGAAAAACAAACAAACCAACCACAGCAATACGATTGATTAATCATTATACTATTTATTTTCCTTGCACTTCACTTCTCATCTCATTTTTTTCTTAGCTTCTTCATGGAAAGCTGCGACCTGTGACTCAATTTCTACAAAAGCTTTCACGGTCTAATGGGAGCACATGCTAGAACACAGAAAGCCAGCATGGTGTCTCAGGCTCTAGGCAGCCAGGTGGATTCCTCTGTCATAACAGGTCTCCAGTTTAGAAACAAACAAAACCTACCATGTGAAATTACATATGCTGTTATATACAACTAAAACACAGACAGCAGGTTTGTAAAGACCATGTTTTTAATCCCTTCAGGGTTGGGGTAATTGTCAATGGTGTACTTTCTGATAATTCTTAATTTTTAAAAGCTGCTATTCAAACACTCAGTGAATTCATAAGAACTAGTACCTGCCTTAGATAAACCAAAAAAATTTGATAATCAGATCATTTACCCATTTACTAATCAAAAGCTTGCTATTCTTAGTTACAGTGTACCTTTACTAAACTGTACTTTTACAACCTGTTTGCTAACAGACTAAAGTTAATTAATTTATACAATAGCACTACAGCAAACTGGTTCTGCTACCAAAATATCAATCAGATAAAAGGTGTTCTTTGACACCCAGAAATAAATGCAATGAAGAAAGACAAACTGAGCGCAATATAAAAGACTAAAGTGTGCAGTCATTCTAATTAACTACATCATTCAAGCACATTAGGAAGCAAACCTACTTCAACCACATAAGCAGCACAGGCATTTTTCTTCATTGAACACTTTCATAAATTTCATGAAGAATTTTTGAATAATCATCAGAGACCCACATCAGCTATGCAAGTCACGTGAAGTCTAGAGAACCTGTCATTCAGATTCCCTTTTGCAAGCTTACAAAAAGGGCATTGCTTTAGGTTTCATCAAACGAAGAGGTGGGAGAACTTTCATAATAAAATTATTTCAATTACTCCATCCTGGACAAATTATTTATACGGATGGAGGGTAACTAGCCTCTTCTGCGAGGTCCCAGCTCTGAGGGGTAGCTGAGGAAAAACAAGACTCAGAAGACAGACAAGGAACACAGGACTAACGCTGGGTTGTTCCACAGCTTCTGTATGGATACATCTTGTCAGCTCAATTTAATGAAAAGCTTATCTTGTTACTTTGTAAAAAATTATCTACAAGTTTAGATGGGGCTTCTTCCTTGGAATTGTTTCTCCCCTCTTACTCATAGAGCTTCAACTCGAAGAACTGAAGACTTACTGCAATATATTGGCTGGTCACTATAAGGAAAGGTGAGGGGAGGAAGACGCGCTGCTGAAGTACCTTTCATCATTTGACAGCCTCCACTAAAGCTAACTCCCTGTGCTCACCATCACCAGGATTAGACAGAAGCCTATTAACTTCACTAGCAATTTCATACAGCTACGAGTCTGTCTTTAGGAGTTAAATGGAGATTAGGATGTAAAAGTAGCTATATAATTCTAAAGTTACTCTGTTTAAAAGAGAAGTTTAATAAAAGGCTTAGTCGGAAACAATGAACTGTGGTGACAAACACCATGAAAAATTCAAGTAGGTTTACATTAGGTGTTTAGTTTACTACAACGTGATTAAAACCTACTAACATATCTGAGACAAAAAAATAATAGGTCATAGTAACAACATTTTGACCAAATTCTTTCATCAAGAATTTTAAGCCTTTTACATTACTTTTTTCCTTCTAGTGTCAGGTGACATTAACAGTTTCTTTTGGTAACAAGAGTCAGGTTTGCCTCTATTACAAACTAACACCACGCTAAATTGAAAGTCAAAAGATGACAGACGAGTCAATTTTCTCAAGTGTGTAACTATCACTGAACATACCATATGTGCACGTCTCAGGAAACCTTCCACAAATTAAGCCAGGATCAACAAGTCAAACAGGATTCAGTCACTACTTTGATGCGAGATTCTTTTACGTTTTATTATCCTCTTTACAGATAGTTTTACATTCCATCCCAGTAGTATTTCTGCTCATCTACTTATTATTACACATGACTAATTTCCATACTACTACATTCATAAGGGCCTAGCATGACTGATTTCACTTTGCCAGCATGCAATTAGTTACTCCAAAATACACCCCTTGTTGCAGATAGAGGCACATGGCAATTCCTTCCTTCAAACAGACAGGAAAGATCATCTGCTTTGTCTTTGACAAGGGAAAGAGCGGTGGCTCCTTCAATGGTGCTTTTGGTGGTGGCCAAACCAAAACGTGCGCCATGGTATGTGTTCTTCACCAATGCCTTTACCAGCAACAGCGACTCCCGTATTTGCTAAGTTATACACTTGCCACTGGAGATGATGTTTCAGTGCAACTAGTCAGTTTAGTATTAATTTGACAAAGGGTAAGCACAACTTTTACACAGAGGAAAAAGAATTTAAAGTTCTCTGAAATCATCAAATTAGGCATATAATGTGCACAGTGTATGAACTCACTGCCTCCTTTCTCTCTTCCCCTTCAACAACTATTTGTGTGTTTTATCTTAAGTGGAAAAGTAAACTTTACAGAAAGTGAAGCACGAGGTGCTAATGCAACAAAAGAAGTCTTCCCAATGCTTCTGATGTACCATTATTATTATTACTGTCACCGCAAGCCAAATGAGTGACAAGTTCTCTTTCATGTATGGACAAGACCACAAGCTGATGCCCAGCAAGCTGGATTGTAGAAGCTATACATAAATAGGTATTTACAAGTGCATTAGTACATGCAAACAAAACAGTCAAAATGATAAAGGTGACTATATGTGTTGCCAAAAGGTTTGATCTTCAGCTAAGTAGAAATTTTGTGGTCTGGAGAACTCCTCTGCTTGCATGACCTGTACACTTGAAACTATAAATTATATATTTCTCTTTGTGAAGGAAGTACGTATTTAATTCAAGGATAAAAGTGACTGTGAGATCACAAAAAGGTTTGTCAGGTGCCTTCAGGAGCAAGTGCTGAGATTGAAATTCTCAGGAAACACAGGCTAAAATACATATTTTGAGGTCAGCAGTTTACTTCCAGCCAAGAATAATACTCCAAGAAGCTGCTAACTTCTAGGAACGCTTTGCTAGCCTAAGCATAAAGCCTGGCAATTTCAAGTCAGGTCTTCAACAACCAACTTTGTAAAGCTACCTGCCTGTTTAGTTGGTATGGAGCCTATAAAGTAGCTTTATCTTATGTGTAGTGATTAAAGGCCAGAAAATTATACCATGGCTACTCTCGCTCTGGCTCTTTCCACATAAACTGTTTGAATCCTGCGAGCGAGCAACTGACTAGTTTTGTTAACGTTTACAGCCTCTGCAATCCAAAAACCGAGTAACGGGTCGTACAGAGGGCCTCGCTATATAATTAGGCAAAGACGACCTGCGGTAAAGCAAACGGGATTGAGCGATATTTCTAAAAAAAGGCAAAGCGAGACAAGCAGCTCACCGGCCCTATTCGCCACTACCACAGCCCAGCGCCATGCGGAGCTCGCCCGAGGCCACCAACGCCCCGTCCCCCAGGCCGGGGGCGACCATTTGCAAGTCCCGGGAGCCAGCGGCCGGCACGTCGACTCCCTCACCCCAATTCTGTCGTGTCGTCCCCGTCCGTCCCCCCGTTCCCGCCAGGAGCCGGGTAGAGGCCGAACACCCCCGCCCCCCCTCCCCGGTTCGTCCCCCGTCCCCTCTGTGGCTTCCCTCCTCTGCCCATGTATGTCAAACGCCGGAGCGCCCGCCTGGGCTCCCGCCGATCCGCACCGGGCCCTGCCCGCCTGGCGAGAAACAGGCTATTTTCGTTTCTAAAATTGAAACGAACCAACTAACCTCCAAAACAGAAACCCCACCACCACACGCCAGCCAGCCCCCGGCCCGCCCCCCCTCCCCTCCCAATCACCCCCGGGCCCGGCCCGGCCGCCGCACCTGGGTCCTGCGGGCCGAGCTGCCCGTCCGCGGCGGGCGGCGAGGGGCTGTCCCCCGCGGGTCTGCGCCTCGTCCATGGGTTCTCCTTAGGCGGCGGAGCTTCCACCGCCGGTCGCCCCCGCCGCTGCCGGCCGCTCTCCTCCACGGCCTCCTCCCCGGGCTCCAGCCGCCGGGGCTCCTCCGACTCCCGAGGACGACTGACTACTGGGCCGCCACCCTCAGCCGCCCTCAGCTCGGCGGGCACCGCCGATACCTGCGCCGCGGACATGCCCTGCCGCCCGCCGAGGGGGAGCCGAGCCTGAGGGGAGGCGGGGGGGGGGGGGGGAGCCCGCCTCCTTCCCCTCAGCACCGCCCCGCCGGCCGCGGCTCCGGCGGATCCGCTGTCAGCTCCCCCGGCCGGGCCGCAGTGCCGCTCGCTCCCCCTTCTCCCTCCTTCCCCTCAGCCAAGCTGCCGTGAGGCGGGGGGGGAGCGAGGGCGGGAGAACGACCCGCTGCCGCCTCCTCCTCCTCCTCCTGAGGGACGGGAGGCGCCGCTGGCCCCGCTCGGCCCGGCCCGCGTGGAGACGGGGGGTGCGCGAGCGGCGGCCGCCGTAGCAGCCAGGCGGAGGGGAGGGGCGGGGCTTGGGAGGGGGGGGGGGGGGGGAGGAGGGGGCACTCCCGTGCGTTATGACCTCACAGCGGCCGGGATCGAGCACGGCGCCGCGAGCTCCCCCCCCGCCCCGTTTCGCGCGCCCGCGGGAGCGGCGGTGCCGCTTCCCCCTCCCGAGTTAAGCACCTGCTTAAGTAACGCGGCAAGCGCACCCCCAGCCACTCAGCCGGTTAAAAAGCTTTATAATTTATTTATAAGCTCCGTTAGTAACGCGCCCCGCTCTGACCCGGCGTTAATGAACTCGCACTAATTAAAAAAAAAAAAAAGCCCACGCCGGTGGGCGAGCGGGCGGGCGGCAGCGAGCGCACTCGCGGGAACACGGCGCGCACACACTGCTGCGAAAAACAGCGACAAATAAATCAGCCCGACAGCTGCTCCGCGGTGCTGAGGGCACGGGCTCAGCTTTGACAACCTCATTGGAACGGGTGATTTTGTACTTTTACATTTAAGATGAAGTCTACTTCTTGAAGTGAAAGGCGGGGGAAGGCAAGGCAGGGCACGACCGCCCAAGGCGCGGCGGCTGCCGGGTCGCGGCTCGCCGTTACACACCCCGCTCAGGAAGGTTTAAGCTCTGGGTAACACTTGCGGGGCATTTCGCTTTTATTTTCGTCTTTCCCCTGCTTGTTCAGCGCGGTGAGGGTCTCAGGCTAGAGCAGGAGGGTGCGCACGCGTGGTTGAAGCCAAGCGGACTTCTCTGGTTCAGCACTTCCAGCGGCGCAGCCTGGAGAACGTGCTCAGCGGGGATGTGAGAACCCACCAGGGCCCAGCAGGGAGGGCATCGCGCCTCATTTAAGCATCAAGACAGACCAGCACCTTCGCTACCACACCACCTCTCCTCTACCTTTCTACTTGCCGCCAAAGATCTCCCAGAAAGCATCTTGCAATAGCACGTATGAGCTCGTCCCACACTCACTGGGTTCGTTAGGAGGTTCTACCTGCACTTCTGCTGCTGCATTATCCCAGAAGCACTACGGTTACAGAATGAGGAACGCCACTGCCACCCCAGCGTGACGTTCATCACCCCTTTCCCTCTTTGCAGCCTCCCAGTGCTCCCCTAATTCCTCTTGGTTACACCTCAAGACACCCTTTCCTCTCCCATTTCTTGCGTTCAGTCTCCCAAGCAACAGACAAGGGGCTTGGCCCTCTTACTCCCTTTCTTATAAAATGTCTTCTAAAAAATAGCCAACATCTCTCTAATGAACTATGCAAATTCTTAAATAGGCTTTTATAAAGCTAGTACAATATTTTTTAAAATAGCGTCACAAGTAACCAAATTTCCAGTGTTTTGCAGCAGCAAAATATGTTCTGTTTGGGGTAACACTATTCTCTGCTTTAATGGAATTGTATGCAGTTTTACCCCTTCATCAGAAAAAAAAACACAAACCCATCAAAACCCCACCAACCCCTCACTGTAGCTCACGCCTGTCCAGGCACAGAGGTGTTTTTAGGGTTATTCTGGAACTGTGGGTCCAGTAGCAGCTCAGAAGAAGAGAGGCCACCTTCAACACCAAGCACTTCAAATGTCCCCACCAGCGCAAGTGGCTCTGGACACCTCCCCCCCGTGGAGATCCCATCACTTGGTGGTGGAGACCCAGGTCTACCTCAAAGAAGACCCCCCCCAGGTGTTCGCTGCTTTGTTCAAGATACTTGGAAATTAACGACCTTTTGTGGGAAAGGCTTGAAATTAAAACATCTATTACAATTATTACGCTACTATAAGCAAACCACATGGATACTTTAATGCACACTGCTGTAACTGCAGATTTAAAGCTCCAAACATTGGTAATAAGGGAGGAGTTCCTCTTTTCATAAATAGAAAAAAGAATTACTATTGCTTCCAAGCACTTCTTGTACAAAAAGTGACCTGTGTATTCTTTCTTCCTTTTAAATTTGTACGAGGAAAAAAAGGTAGAATGATTAAAATTAAAGCAAATCTCCACACTTTTAGAAGCATTTTTCTTTGCAACTAAGAATGTGATTTTTTCAGATGCAATAAATTTACTAATGCCAATTGCATATTGCGGTGACAGATTTATTTGAAAGGGAGGAAAGCATTCTTAGTGAATAATTTTGACAGGGAAAAAGGGCAATATCTGTATACGCTTACATCTACATTCCTGAAAACAGGAGTATCAGTCGTGCTACCCATTCAAAACAATTTTCACATCTTCTACTTGGTTTCCCAAACTCAGAAGCTGAGCAGAGGCTTGAGGGATATGAAGGTACAGAGGCCCTACCTAAGTCACCGGTAAGAAGGGGATTAATCTCCTGTTTCCTCTTTTTCTCCTGCAAATATTAGAAGATAAGGAAGCACATGCGCAGGCCAGCAGGACTTCAGGAACACAGCAATGCTGCAGGGCAGAAACCTGAACAGACCAGGAAAAAAGGAAGAAACTGGTTAAGGGGTGGGAGGGGGGGGACGGAAGGGGCAAAAAAACAGTAAAGGTGACCAGTAATGTGGCAGCTTGTGAAGTTTTTGTACATACTTGTTTCGCTAACTTTGTAGCAGTAGGCGGCTTACTGTACGCTTTATTGGATGGACAGCCCCTTAAGAGTATATAAAAAGCTTTTATGGTTGCCTAAGACTTATTTGTCCAACCAAATTTGCAGACCCTCAAATTTTGTGCACTCAAAAACTCTTTGTCCACTTTGTATCATCCCTCTTGTTACCTTCTAGCACGGAGGATCAGACTTCCTCGGCAAAACTCACAGTACCTTTTTCTTTAAGAGCACAATATTTATAATACTCATATTTGAAAAAGAGGCCGATTTAAACGACATGAAACCAAGAGAAAAAACAATTTTTTTTACGAGCTGCTTAACATTTTAAAGCTTATGTTTTATCTTGTGTAGAAGCACCCAAGCGTACCAGGAAACACTACAAATTATGGGACTGCATAACATAGAAGCATTTTACTCATGTAATAGTTTTTCACGAGGAATTACATGCCTACAGACTATAGGAACCTCCTTTCAATACTGTATAACTTATCATTACAGCCAAGCTGACACAGAACCTGACAGCTTAAGATAAAGAAACTTCCCTGCCCAGCCAACCGTAATTAAGATCAACATTTAAAAAAAAAGCGCCACAAGATAGAAACGATTAAGATAAAAAAAAAAAATATGAACTGCCTCAAAATGTTAGCAGCTACCAAGTAAAAATAGCATTCCGAGGATCCAAGGATTTTCACTTTCTAATCCACTATTTAAAGAGTATCTACATACACACATATGACATTCCAGTAAGAAAAAGCACCCAGACTCCATTCCTTCACATAATGGCACCTTTTCGCAGACTTTCTAGATTAATACATCACAAGTGATCTATCCTCGCTAAAAAAAAATTGCTGAGCTGTCACTTTTGAGGGGGGTGTTTTATGGACTTGGGGAAAAAAAAATTACAAAAAGCTGCATTTGACGAGGATTAGATGCGTTCTGTTCTAGATGGTGATCAGCACGTACGTGCCAGGAGAGAAACGGGTAAACAAAATACTAAAAAAAAAAAAAAAAAAAAAAAGAAAAAAAAAAAAAAAAAAGAGACCTGGGTTACAGACCAGACCTAACTGAACCGTTCCCACTCTGTCCTGAACCGTTCCTTTGAAACACAGGCGAAGCGCACTACCTACTCTGTTTGTCCTCCTCATGTTTTGTCAGTCTTAGCATTAGTATGCAGAGGTGTTACCACGGCCTTCACTTTTCAGACAGTGTAACTGAGCACCAAAATAAAACCGACTGCATCAATGCATTGCATGTGTTGCTGGGTACAACTGGCAGGCTTCAATCAGAACAACTGCTCCAATTCCATGGAATAAGGCAACAATTTTCCGAGACTTTTTTTTTTTTTTTGCATATAAACACCATCAAGACTCAAAGATGCACCTGCCAGTACCATTTACAGCTATCTGTTCAAAGCAGCCGTTCAGCTAGCGTGTGATATTCTCATTCGTGTGACAGGCTGCTGCAGACGATGAAACAGCCTCCTCTTCTCCCAGCAGCAATGCTCCAAAACTCTACCACCACCTTCCCACCGTGCACCAGCAACCATCAACAGCAACGGTGATTTCTTTTCCAATTACAGCCAGACAGCCCCGTGATAAGCTCTGAGCTTATTATGGTACAACACACCTTTGCTTGGAACACAGCAGCAAGCGGGAAGAATTTGTACAGATTTTGGACCCTTTTAAAAAGTACAAGGGATTGTAAATAAGTCCAGGGAAATTGTAGCAGAATGAAGCCACTGAAAAGTATAAAACTGGAATCACAATGGTATCTTAATTGGATGATACAAGCTTATTTTCTTTACTAGGTACTGCATGTAGAAAAACATGAAAGCAGTGTCACTGTTTTTAATGTGAAGCTTTTCTCTTGTACTGTAGATTAACTACTCTTGTGCTACAGTACTAGTAGGAATAAAAAGGATTACAGGGTGACAGTGAGATGCATTTTGAATTCCTGTTAACAGGAAAGAAAGAAAACCTCACATCTAACTGGTTTTTTTTTAACCATTTTTATTGGAAAACATGAAAACCCAAAAATGATGATCAAGGCCAGTTTTACAATAAATTTAAGACATACAGAATGGCTTACCTGCTACTTGGGTTTAGTGCAGGAACCTTATTCCAATATTTTTCTCATGCAATTGCTGGATTAAAATCACATTCTTGTTTAAAATCAAAATGGATTATTAACAATGCTTTCTTAGGATTTAACCTTAGAATCTGGTTTAAAAAGTCAATTTTCCAAAAGTTAAAAACATTTACACAGCAAGATTCCCCCCCTTCACAGACCAGCTAATATCTTCCCGTGTCTGATAACTGGCAGAAACAGACCACAGAGCTCATTTTTCCTTTTTGTTATTCTAACCTGAGAAATTTCTTAAACACTTCTTACTGGGCTTTCATATTTGGCAACACTTTGCTATGTAACTCAAGTAGTGTGATTTCTTGTTCTCGTCAGAGACCAGTCTTTCACTGCTTATCCCAAAGGACACTCTCACAAACAGGAATTACATTAGCATAAATCTGCTTCTGTGAATAGTATGCCCTTTTGGCAAGTTAAACCTTGTTAGTAATACCATCAGAACACTAACCTCAGGATGTCAAGTTCCCATCAGTTGTGTAATTCCTAGTATTGTGCGCTTTGAAAATATTTACTTTGGCATGTTATACTTTGTAGCATAGAGAAGTTGATTATTTTTTTTTGTGCTTTCTCCCCACTTTACAAAATCTGTCTTTTCTCTCTTCCATTTGTTCAAGCCCTTTCCCTTGCCACCAGTTATCTCCCTTTCTCATAGCTGCAACAGAAACAGGACATAAAGCACACAAATACATTTATGAGAACTAAAAAAGCTGGTGAACAGCAGACAATTGTCTTGTAAAACACTCCTAGTTGATGAATGAGCTTGTAAAACATAAACCCCATAAATGTTTTAGTATAATATTCAAGCCTTCAATTTTAAATTTGTAAGCTTACTTGTATTTGATTTCAAACCTTCCAACGTTCAGTGCTTTACCTTATTTAAATGTGCTTCACGCTTGCTCCCAATATATATACAAACCCAACATTGTCTAAAGACATGATGAAAAACCACTTGAAACAAGCAATTTAACTTCCAACAGAATATAACTTCTGCATTTTCAGTAAATTTGTATGTCAAATAACGTGGGTTATTACAAATTGTTGCACTTTGGTTTTACCTGAACTTATCTGATTTTCAGGTGAACCATGATTTCTTCCCAGTTACTGGTCCTGTCTGCCAGACTAAAATTCAAGAGAATATATTTATATAAACTGAGTATTGTTTGCTTCCTACTCTGCGTATTAAAAACCGTTATGCTAACCATGGAGGTCAATGAATGATTTGAAAGATGTAGAAGTCACATATCCCAAGAAATGGCTGGATTTTTCTGTTTGTTTCTGTGTATCTCTGGTCATTACTGTACTAAAATTAATATTGAAGTGTTTCTGTTTTTACCTTCTCTGCAAATTAGCTTTAAAACAATATTACAGGAGATTACCACAAAATAAGATGCGGACAGATACCACATACAGCTGATGCATGATAACCTTTTATTCTACTGTCATTTGTTGGTATTTTTGATCCCCAAAGAAGAAACAACAGACTTGGGATTTTCTTAAATGCATTCATAATCCTTTTTTTTTTTTTTTTTCCATCCAATTAAGAAAACAGTGTTGAAAAATAAGGAGCTAACCTAACCGTTTTGATAACCCTTAGTCTCACATACATTTTTAATATTACACAGTGAAACTGTATTTTGCATATCAGCGCTGAGTGCACTTTAGAAAGGACCTCTGTCGAAATATTTCCAACAGGTCTTTATAGCACCATATAATCTGCTGTTGATTTAACTGCTTAGAATCAGACTCTTTGTGCCACTGCTTCTAAAGAAAAATGATTTGTATTTCCTCTAGCATTCTAAAAAACATCTAGAAGAAAAAGATGTTGTTATCCAACTGAATGCATGCAAACAATTAATTACTAGACACTCAGTTTTCACTTATTCCAGTTTTGCAAAACTGACCAATGATTTGCTACATGATTCTTCTAGAATGGCAAGGTTTAATTCAGCGGCAGAAAAATCTCATTGACACATTGAATGAAAACCTCTCTCTCACTCTTCATTCAATTTTGAAAGTCTCTTTTTTGCAAGATTTGATGCTGCCCCTTCTATCATAGCTCATTTTCAATTCGTAACAGAGAAAATCAGTGACAAACAATAGGCCGAGTGCTGGCAAAGCCATCGTACAACACAATAGGAATAGCAAGGGGACGAGGAAGCAAGAGGGAAACCAAGGTACCTGGAACAAACTAGAAACACGCTAAAAGCAAGACAGCATCTTAGCCCTACAGCAAATTTTACATTCTTTCGATACTTAGATTGGTCTGTTTTCAACTAATACACAATTTAGAATTTATTCAGAATTAAGGGAATACACAACATGATTAAACATGTAGTACATGAACCATTCACGCACTAACAAATGCTGCCATTGTTTTTTCACAGGTAATGCTGAAGTGAGTGTGTCAGAATGGCATTTGGTTGAAATGAACATAATGCTGCTGGTACTTTACCATTTTTGATAATTGTTACCTACAACAGTCAAAGTCAGTGACCATCTTACTCCACGTTGCAAGAGGCTTGTTTTCCAAATATGAGTTCCAGTAAGCAGACGTACAAATGAGATCAGTTGGAATACATTATGAAGATTTTTTTAAACTGCATATTTCTGAAGAAAGCGGTCAAATGCATCATAAATCGCTTGTCTAAAATAAGAGAAAAAAGAAGATCATTTGTATAATTTGGGAAAGGGCAGATATAAGTGGAGTATTTCCATATATTTACAAATGTATTTACAAAGCTATCATCACAATTTCAAAACACCATTCAATAAAAACATGATATTAGATAGTCTTTTCTCGTTAGCTTATTTCTGAGATCTCTCACTTCAATCCAGCAATATACTTATGTTTCAGGAATGAGTAGGACTGTTTACCAACTTTAATACCAGTGCAAATTTTAATGGATTAGGGGTTTTCTACTCAAACATGTCAGGAAATGGGTCAGACACATCCATAATTTATAATTTTTGAGCAACTGTCACAAAACATGGCTGAAGTTTTAACTAGCAATAAGCTAGTGGTTAGCATACCTTGACCTGGTATATTGCTACTTCTTTTTGTTGTTGCTTAGACTTCCCAAATGGAACTTACAGTCTTACTAATTCCGTATATTTTGAAATTAACGGCACAAGCATTTAACTTTTTAAAACTAAGCAACTGCATTTATATAACTGATTTATGTAACTGTGTTCAGAAAGTGAACATGTAGTATTACTAAGGCAAGAATTCACGCAAATACTACTCATTTGCAGTCAAGCTTTTAATTCTCATCTTCAATTGTGTTTTTAAATCTCAGAAGACAACACTTGCAAAAAGACAACAGCTGCGCAATACAACATAAATGATCACTGCTTAAAAAAAAATATTTTTCAGTATCCAGTGAAGAAACTAACTAAAAGCTTTTACAGGAAAACAAGAGTGAGAAGAATCCTTCTCTTGCCATTCGCTTAGTGGACCATCTGAGCTACATTGCACCTCATCTTTGCTCACAAAATGCAAATGCTGACATTCTCTTTAAATTATTCCAGATCCAATAACTTGTTCTTCAAAGCAGTATTTGATATTTGTTGCTTTAGACTAATTATAGACTTGCTCCTAGAAAAAAAACTATCTGTCTCAAAATTATGCTTTTAAGCTCTCAACTATTTTTAAACTTTCCTGTTTACCTTACCTAAAGAGTCCTTGTTTGAAGAGGTAGGCACTGACATGACCTCCATCCAGGTACCTAATTTCACATCCAGGCCAGATTTCTTGAAGACTGCGCACCCCGGTTCGAGGAATATATGCATCTTCCTTAGCTTGTACAACTATGATTAAACTTGGGTCAACTGGAACTAAAGAAAAACAAATTAAAATTGAATTAAGCTAAGGCAAGAAATAGAAACATGTCAGATGAAATTTCTGTTGTAAAAATGTTCTCTATTTAAAAAAAAAAAATATTAAAATTCTTTTAAGCTTTAATAAAATTGTATTTTCCGAAGTCTTCAGCAGAATTTATCTGATTTTTGACATTACAGTAGTGAGGCCATCAGTAGAAAAACAAACTAATCAATCCCCTTCCTTTCTTTAAAGCAGAAAACTTCACAAGTCTTTGAGTAACGACAGGAGAATTGTCTTTGCTCTTATCAACAAAACTCTATAGCATCCAGTTCAGTTCTCTGAGATCTCTTTTTCAGCAGAAAGAACTAGGAGACATCTGAAATTCCATAGAGTAGAAGCTTTGTATAATTTTTTTCCTCAAGGAGAGGAAAAAAGACAACTTTTCATATGAAAAATCAGACAAAGTGCGATATATGTTCACTTTCTTTTCTGTTTCCTACATGTTTTAGTTACAACATAAAAATCCCAATATATTGTTAAATATATTTATTGCTCATAACCAGAACTGCACCAAACAGATTGCTAACAGGAATAACACCAAAATGATGTTGAGAAAAATAATACCAAAATGATGTTGAACCCAGAACAGTTAGCTCTTCACAAAGAAAATATACGGTATAGTAAATGGCCATCAGCCAAAATGCTTGAAAATGGGGTGTCACAAATAATTTAGACCCTCTCCTTTCACATATACTAGATCATGTATAGAGGATATGTAATGCTAAGATAGAGTCTAGTCTTCCATTCAATTTTCCATAGAATCCAAATGTTAGGCAGATTTTCTGAAGCTCCTCTCTAGACACACTCAAAGGATACCCTGGGGCAGGCGATGCAATGTCTCCCAGAGCATGAAAAGACTTGGGAGACAATTGACACAAAGGTCTGCATCACTTTGACAAGTGCATTAGGATCACAGATCTTTTTAAGTTTCAGGAAAGGTCAATGCTTTAGGTAAGTGATACCTGGATAAGTGTCTAGATACGCAAGAATGTCTATACTTAGAATAAAGCTTACAGGTTTTTTTCCCATATACTGAAAAAACTTTTAAAGCTTTAAGGAAAGCACTTCACTGGTATTTGTCACACAACATCTCCAACTAGCAGCGATCTCATACGTTGTCCTAGTCAAGAAATCTATGCTAGTGTAAAAACTTTTGGATTTTCTTTTAACATTTACCAGTGGAATACTGAACGCCAGAATTAAAAAATGAGGTGGCACAGGGTCTCAGTATCAAGAATGTTTTGACATTCAAAGAGAACTCTGTCAGAAACCTGTCTGAAGTCAAAGTATGTTCCAGGACACGTTGAGAGTCCTCAGTGTGTAGGTGCATAGTTGAACCATTTTGTCTGAATGGACTGCCACAAAAGCAATTCCAAGCTCCTGCTCCAGCAAAACCCTTTCAATCAGCTCCAGGAAGAAATCACTTGTTTGCATTGCCTGCAAGTGGGCCATTGAAAGGGATCTGTCCTAGATGCCAAGAAACCCAGGTTCATCAGATGGAAGGCTTGCTGGGCTACAGCTCCTTCTGTATGCTACACTTGTCTTGGGAAACACTATATTCACCACGCTGCATCATCCCAGAAGGACCTCTGCGCATTTTTACTGGCCACACTTGTCTAAAAGTACCATTCAAGTTTGGTTCTCAGCTACGTAGGCTACTTCCTATCTGAAGTCAATATCAGATTTCTGCTTTATGAAATTTACTTGAATCTGCTTGAAAAACCTTATTAGCAGATTAATTAGATAGAGATATTACTCACATCACACAGATATTTTGTTCTTTTAAATCATACAAATTTGCACTAACTTATATCTGAAAATAGACATAGCAAGGCAGAGAAAAATGAGAAAAGGCAATTTTTAATTCACTTTACCATTGGTTGGCCATTAAGAAGAAACAGAAAACCAATTAGGAAACAGTGTAAATAGATGCTACTGAGTAACACTCAAGATATTTTTGTATTTCAGCTAAGGTGCCAGCAGGTTTACACAATGCAGAATGAAGAAAATTCCTTTCCTTCTATCATATTTTATTCAGTTTTCCAAACTGCACATTAAAACATATAAATACATACCCGAGAAGTTCGCTACATGGGTACATTCATCCATTACTCCTTTCATGAACCTTAAGGATTCTCTCTGTAAAGTGTCACTCTTTCTTCTTTTATTTATCCCGTGTCCTTGTTGGCTAGTGAAGTTCTTATTGCTATTGCTACTGGTTGAAAACGTTTGATTTATGCACTGCATTTTAGGAGCATCTTGTATTAAGAGTCTTTCTGATGAGGCACTTAGAGTACTTTTACTTGTGGTAAAGCTGTGAACAGCTTCTTTAGATACAGTCTTGTTTGAGGAATCAAGGTCAAACATTCTGGAAGTCACATCCACATCCTCCAAACTGTCCACGCTGTCAGGGAAGTTTTTAACAAAGTCTTGTCCCATCTTGAAAGAATCCGTCTAAACAAAGACAACAGGTCATTTATTAATGATTTCTCCTTTAAACCAGTTGGCTAATCTTATTTTTAAGATCAACTCAATATTAGAAAAAAAAAATAGAAAAGAAGATACAAACAGCACTGCTCACATGACTTGTTATTTTCAGCCTGCATGTCACTCAATTAATTAAATCCTGATCATAACCTCTTGATAATTTAATTCTACATTTCTGTCAGCTTAAAAAGTGCGGGAAGTACATGATTTAATTCATTTTATGTTGCAAATTACACCAAGCATGGTCAAAGAAAAAACTTGTAGCAAGGGATATACTTAGCACACATTATACAACAAAAATATTAGCTTCTGTTTTTCAGAAGGTTTTCCTTCAAAGATTAAATTTATCAAAAACATAAGGAGACAAGAGGCAAGCATGTTTTAGCTAATAATCAGCTACTTTTACTGAGTGTAAAAATAGTTACATTATTTGTTAAATTTGCACATGTAAATATTAGCAAATAGGGAAAATAAACTATACTTACACCACAGTATTCAAGCATTTGAATGATTTCTTCTTCATAAACAGTTTCCGTAAAATACTGTTTCTCTAGCTCTCTCCAGTTCACTGCCTTGCTCAACACACCCTGAGATTATAAACACAAGCATCCAGTACACAAGTAAAACCCACAGATCATTCTAAAATAATGATATACACAGAAACTTGATCTGTTCCTCTTTGTGACTTGATTTTTCCAGTGGGCTTCTGCCCAAGTTTTCAGATAACCCTTAGAATTACTGGAATCAAAGCATAAGCACATATTATAACATAGGACATGGAAACCCACCTCCCTTTAAAAAACAAAAAAGAAACCAACCCCACAAAAAAGAAGAAAAGGGGAAAAAAAAAAAAAAAGCGGCAGAAACCAGTCCTACTTAGGGTTTACACGCATCTAGACTGGGCTAAACCAATGACGGGTGTCAAATCCAGTCTATTCATTCACCTACTCTGGCCGCAGAAGTGAAAACAGGTAACCCTCATGGTATTAGCAGTAGTATCACCCAACTATTTAAGCCAGGCTTTGAGCAGAAGAAAACATGTTTTCACAGCTTGCTTCCTCTCCTTCCCACATTCAGACCAGGACTCTAATCATTATCCCACAAACTAGCCCCAGCCTCTAATTTGGTACATTACCCACTGAAGTAGCTCAAAGTTACCTTCCTTATCATGTGTTGTATATCCTGAGCGGGAAGGGTGGGTTTTGCCACTAGTCACTAATAGAGGCTGAAGGGTGATGAAATGCCCTAACTGAAAAGGTGAATGTGCCCAACCCAAACCTTTTAACTTACATATCTAATTACATTCTGGATTATTAACAAAAATATATGTTAATTACCGTAGTAAAGACTGCAGAAGCTGTTGACCAGGAAAGACACGGAATCAATGGCAATGGTTTAGGCCAGTTCGTCACTGCCAGTGAAGCCATCTAGAATCAAAGGCACTTATTACGTGTTTTAATACTGAATTCACAATATGTGACAAAGATCTCTCTCACCTTCCATTTATTTGTTTATACAGTATCAAACAAATGCGCAGTTCCCAAGTAGTTAAGGACTGTGGCAGTTGCACATATTTTCACCCATTTTGAAAATACCGTCTATTCTTCGGTGACTTCCCTAACAATAAACATTGCCCTGGATAGGACTAATTTCAAGGCTGAATGGATTTTTGCTATAACTGTAAGGATTCCCAATGGAATATATATTCTGATCTTTTATTTGTTTAAATCCATGAAAAAACATCTATAAAGCGTTTTCATCAAGCTCTTCAAAGCTTATTTCATGGCAAAATAAAGGCAATCTACAGAAGGACTATTTAAAATTCTATACTTTTTAAATTTGTGTACTGGAAACAAAATGTGGAAGAGAAGTAATTCGGCACGTTAAGTGGACTCCTTTTTCTGTTCTTTAAAGTTTAAATTATTACTTCTACGTAAGTTCCCAGAAAACATTTTTGTGAATATTCTGTTTATCCCATAAAAAAAACAGACCAAAGAAGCTTAACATACAGAAGTTCCCTATATGGTATGTTTCTGCCAACTTTTATTTTATTGCTTTAAACCAAACAACAGTGTAAACTCCCTAATGCAAAACACCCCATGCCTGTGCCAGATGTTCTAATAAATGGATTTATACAACTATTCTATTCTAATTATTTTTTATTAATAACAAGTTACAAGGACACCACATATCTACATTCTGATAGCCAGAAAGTCTGACCTCTTTCATTTTAATTCCAGCTCTCCTCATCAGTATAAGTGAAATAATGCTACCTACCTTCTGTTGTAAAACACATGCTAAAGATGATCAACATAAAATATGATTTTTTTCCCTGGTTTTAAATTGTACCAGAAGTCCTGCAAGTAAGTCAGGACTAGCCAAAAACGTATATCCCTGGACTAAAAAAAAATTTTAAAGGTGTTTCCAAACTCACTCTCTCAGATCCTGGCTCCTTCTATACCCATGCTGTATATGACCATTGGTATAGGATACAGTACTCAGTTATTCCCATAGCATTTGCACAGCATTTGAAGCATTCTGCATGGTTAGTGGCACATACACCAGTTTGAAAATTCCAATCCAACTTACGAATAAGACAGGGAAGATATGTTTAACACAAAAGTTGTTGTTTCAGCAGGGTGATGTTTATGAAAATAAACAAAGCACCTTTGATTTAAGACATTTAGAGTTATAAAATTGTGCTTTGGGAGAAAATTATTTTCCTTTCAGTGTTTCAATATTTCCTTTCAGTAGACACTGCCATTACCAACATTATCTACTTAGCTCCTAACAACAAACAATCAGCAAAACGGAGGTAAGTTGTTTTAATAAGCTTTGTACCTATGTCTCACAGATCAATGATTATCTGTAGACACAAGCAGTAATATTTTAACTTTGTATTAGTCTTTTGAGCATCTTACTAATACACTGCTGTTTTAGATTAAATATGCACAGTGTCGTACACAAAACGTTATCCATCTCACCACAGAAATCTTCTCTAATCAATACCAATGATCAGGGGAAAAAAGATGATTTGAGAACAGAACTGACACCAAAAGACACCACAATTACAACATGCCTACAAAGAGGAGGCATTTCACACAATGCATTCTAACACAAAAGTTTAAGTAAGAAGAATGGAGGAAAAGAGGGAGAAATAGCAACTGATCAGTACAGACCATCTTTCAGAAAATATTTACACACACACCCCTTGTGGAAAAAAACATAATTATATTGCTTATATTCCTATTAAGCCTGTCAGGAGATGGCTGACAAAGGGCTCTATGACTTGCCAGTACTTATTGAGGATTATACTAATTCAGCACCACAGAACATGAGAATTGCCAACAATTTGTTTCTCATGGCTCTAAATGTTTATTTTAAAGTACTTCTGAGAGGAACACTATAAAACAAATTATTTCTGTATGCTAAATGATCAAATGAGAAGTTAAAACAAAAATTACTGAATAGGAAATATAAAAGCTTACATGTCCTCCCATGGATATTCCAGTCATCCCTAGTGGTCCATAGCCTTCTCTCTCTAGCCAATGCAAAAGAGCTGCCGACTCTAGAACAAGAGCTCCTCCCATCACAAACAGGTCCGAGACATTTTTTAAACATGACCGTCTTTTCTCCCCAGAAAAGGAAAATATAGGATTTATTTTCTAAGATTAGATTTGACAGTTCTCATCGTTCTATACACACTTTTATATAAAGCCTGATCACATTCCCAGAAAATTTTGGAGCTGAACTCCTGTTGATTCAACAGAAGAAAAAGCAAGTCAGATTCTCTGGCACTTGTACTTTTTCATTTAAATGAGTACTAGGAATAGACACCTGCTAAAGCTCTAGTGTAATATCACTGACAGCCTTGTCTTCTAGATATTACCAACATTAGAATCTCATTCGTAGTAATCTTCTGTCCTGTAAAGTTACAACATCTTTTAGAAATAGAATCAAAGTGATACAGTCCTAGGCATATACTATCTCGTTTGCAGAAACAATTCTATTTTCTTTTTTTTTTTTTTTTTCTTATTTACCTGTTTTACATCATTGAAAAATTGCACACAACATTTGAAGAGCAATCAGTATGTCAGCTTTGGAAGCACTCATCAGTGTCACTGTAAGACTGAAATTGTAAAGTGGGAAGTTTGTCACGGTACTGAGAAATTCATGTAGTGTACTGCAAAGCATTAAAACAGAAGAAAAAAAAAAGTAGAAAGCTATTCAGCTGAACCATCAGAGGGACTCTCAAAGGCAAAAAAAGAGACTTATTTAACAGAGCAATTAATACATTTCTAACTTGGGGAGAGGGACTGTGTATTTTCAGTGTCACACATCAGGTTACAAAAGGCTACTGGCCTCTTCTGCCAGCGTACAATCACATTTGAGATGCTCTGAAGCACAAGGACAAAGCTTACTGTGCAAGCCACAGAGAAATGAATATCGCTGCTGCAGACCAGTATTTATAGGCTAATGTAATTCTTTCCTACTGCTTTGTTATGAGAGATTCCTCAGCTCTCTCCAGCTACTTCATTTATCAAACACACACAGTTACGAGCATATTAACTAAAACCACTGCTGCTGGTTTGTAACCTTGTAGTGAAGAGTGACAATTACTGGATGGGGTATTAGACTGAGTGCTCCCCTTTCAAAGAATCCTTCTCTGTATCATGCATATAGTAAGCTGTAAAGCTAGACAACTGAGAATGGAGTTAGAAATACCCTTGCAAAAATATTTAAGTTATTCTTCTGCATCAGATCCTCAATAACTTGAAAAAAAAACCACCAATGGGTGTACTCCAGCACACACTCTCTCCTGTCACTTACACTTATAAATGCAATTTTATATATATATATATGTTTAAGCAGTTTTCCTACCAAAAAACCAATTTTACAACAATCATCTTAGTAAACGTAATTAACTTTTTCTAAAAAAGTAGTTCTTATGTAAAAGAAAGTAAAATTCAGCATCCGCTTTGAAAAACACTAGAAACTATTTTTTAATTAAAATTTTCTCCTTAAAAGCAATTTTTTTAAGCTTTTGGATTTAAGAAATCCAAGTGCTGAAATCTAAATAAAGTCTAGAAAGCCTAAGATGCTGTAGTGTGAGACTTCCTGCTGAAGTCCTAATAGAATGGGCAGGTTTAAGAATTTTAGCTTCAAAAAGAAATCACCTTCTATGCTTCTTCTACTTGTGTTAAATGTCCAAGTTATGACTAAAAAGTATTAAAACACCAACTCATACTTGGTCTTGAAGAAATATTGGTAAACTGAAACCACAGCTTTGCCTCAGACAGATATCCTGTTGAATTCTGTTTATACTCCAGGGGTTCAGAAAACGTGAAAAGCAAAAAACCAGGCTTCTAAAAATAAGGCTTCTAAATTTACCTTTAAGAAACTGACTAAAGGAGCCAAGTCCTGTAAAATACTGAATCTTGTAGTTTCCACTGACTAACAAGCAACACCAGATTCATTTACATGTCTGACTGCTGTCCCCTTAAAATATCTTGGAAAAGCAAAATCTTAGCAATTGTAACAGGAAAGTATACTACCTGAACAAAGATTATTCATAGTGACTGAAATACAATTGCAGCATTTGTATATGCACAGTTATGAATTAGGAAAATAAACTGATACTTGCTTGCATTCACACTCATCTCACACTATACCACAAGTTCATCTTTTGCAAACTTTCCTGATCCCTGTGCTCTCTTAACACAAAAAATGACAAAGCAGCCTAGCAAAGGGTAGACACTTTCACACTAGCATGGTACAAGTGGTCCATGCTTGAGATTTTTTTTTCTTAATAAGCTATCAAAGTTTACACTACTTTGAGCTTCTTGAGAAGAAAAAAAAAAAAAAAAGTGGCATTTTGAAAAAACAGTATCCACGAATGTAACGGTAATACTTACAATTGATCCTTAGGTTTTCTACAGCCATGTAGAAGACTCGAGTTAAAGAAAGTAAAAAATTTCTAAATAAAAACTGGCAATTCAAATAAAAAATAAAATTAAATAAATCATATACACAAAAGCCATAGTGATTAATTAAAATTTGGATTAAATTAAATTTCAAATGTTTAACTGGAACAAAATCAAGTTAAATGCAGCTTGATGATGTACTTTGCAACATAAGATTTTACTTTTGTCAGGTATATGGGTAGGAAAAAAGTGTAACCAGAGACGTTACTTAATAAAACAAGTTAACAGTGTTATAGAAGTTACTGCTGAGTTGATGATAGGACAGAACTTAACTTTCTTTAAAAAAAAACAGATCTTAAATGGGAGCAGGACTTTTCTCAAAAGTACCTGAGGTACAAAGGGTTCCATTTCAGAAGAGAAGACAGGAGAGGCAACTTCCTTTTCTGTCAGAAATGCATTCAGAAGTCACATAGTACAATGTAGAATGAATGCATAGTTTTCACTCTGTCATGGCCAAAGAAATCACACCAGTACTTTGATCAGCACACAGATTCATTATCAGAACTTTTACTCTGATGACTACAGCAAGAAGCTGCAGAAGACAGACTCAAAAAAATCAGAAAAGCAATACTTGGTGTAAAAGTAGCATATTATATTAACTGTGTTCCACATTGTGTTTCATGCAATGGTCATACTTTGCTCTTTGCTTCTATCCACTGAAAAGTCCACTGGAAAGCGATCCACAAAGTGGATATTACACCAGTGCGGTAAGTTTTCTATTTTCTGGAGAAAATGTTTAGAATGACTATCTTGCTTTCCACAAAAGGATATAATAAGGATTTTCTAGCAATAGGGAAGCCATACACGCTTCTTTAATCATTGGGCGTGCCATTAACGTGCGTCTCCTCCAGAAGTGCTAAAGACAAGATGTACAAACATATATTAAGATAAAATCTGATTATTTAATTTTTCGATAATGATCAATTTTACATTTTACATACTCACATGATCTCCAGTGCCTGCTAAATGAATGCACACAGGTCTGTGCTTGCTATTCCATCTTCTGGGTATGATGAACTGAAATCTATGAGAAACAAACAACTATTTTAGCAAAGTAAATATATCTATTTACAAGCTGTGCCAGAGAAATTAATCTAAATTAAAAACAAAACAAAACAAAACAGCAGAATAAAGTATTTTCGTAACCCGTGCAGGCAAACTGCCAGCAATTCAGCAATATCATTTTTCATAAACACATCCAGCAAAGAAAGGAATCTGAAAGTAGGACAGAATAAATGCCAAACAAGAAAAGGAGCCAAGCTGAAAGATCATGTTCCAAAAAAAGACCACTACCTCATCATCACAATTTAAATTTTGCAGAGTGGAGAAATGGAACTTCAGATGAAGAGCAGCCTAAGCAAGTATGACTAGCTCTCCTAGGCAGCATTACTATTTTCCCCCTGAGAAGACAACAGCTCAAACTGAAGATTAAGATGAGCCACATATTTACATTAAAAAAAAAAAAAATCGAAACCCAAACCTACCATGAAAATATTCTATACACCCAAAATCAATCACTTAATGTCTTCTGCTGCTACTGAAGTTACTTACAGTCTAACTACTGGGGGGGGAATCACTTCTAAGCCACTAGTATTTTCCCCACAAGAGGGAGCACTGTCACCTACAACAGTGTTACACTTGGGAAAAAAATATTCGCACAATATATAACGAACTTAGCTCAAAACAAAAAGCAAACACAAATTATGCTGCCTTTCCAAACCCACTCCTCAACTGTAAAGCAGTGTTAGCATTAAGCCAGCAAAAATGCCATTAGGTATCGTTTGACTACTAGGGATCATGCAGCTTTCTGTGAGGATGCTTTTCTTTTTGCTTGCCAAGTAAGAAAGGGACCAGATTCTCTTGCTACGTTTAAATGAACTACTACTTCAGTATACATACAGTGGTTTTGTATTCAGTGTAAATGGAAGGCTGGAATGGTTCCTTCAAATACAATATAACATGCTTCTTTCACATAAACAGCTTCTGCTTACATATAAAACAAACAACTACTGTCCCAGTTATAGTATTCTTCATTTCCAGCATACTGCTCATTTGGAAAAAACCAAATACTTTAAAAAAAAACCCAGGGTATCCCATAGCTTTGTGCAATATGATTTCTACACTAAAAAAAAAAAAAAAGTGCCCTAGCAGAGGACATGCTTTGCTAGGGGACCTTTTATTTATTTATTTACACAGAGATTAAACTATCACGTGAATAAGACTTATTCTCACTTTTGAGATCAAAATCTATGTCAACACATTAGAGCAAAAAACAGTTTGAAATATTTTACAGATAATTTGTATTACAATAAATTAGGTTCATGATAAAACTATTTACAGACTATTCTTATTTCTGTGCAGTACTAGTTTCAGAAAGGAAATACCACTTGGTTTCTCCTACCTTGCTACAAGAGATTCGACTGGCAGGATACCTGGGACATAATGAGCCAACGGGGAAATGAAGTGCCCGTCAAGGATTTTACAGTCAGATTGCTCCTCAACCTACAGAGAGAATGGGATGATAGCACTATATTTCATATCAGTGTTTAACTTGCTCTGAAAGCCAACCTCTTAAAATAGAAGAATTTCTTATTGCTAAAAATGTACTTTAAAAAACCCCAAAGCTGATGTCTACTTCAAATATAGGGATACATGTTATCAACACAGTCAAAACATTTGTTTCAAACTTTGCTTTTATTAAATGACCTATTAAAAGAAACAAGGATTAAAGTATAATATTGTGCCATTTTAAATAACTTCCAAAGCACATACTAAGTTTCAAGCATTTTTTGAGCTTTAAGATCCGACATCCCACCTCCCCAACTATTGTATTACTGGGGAAAAAATAAAACAGGATCTGTACAGTCACTGCTTTATTCTCTCATTTCATAGAATCATTTCCTTCCATTCTCTACTAGAAGCAAACGTGACTGCTTATTTTCCCATCCCTTCCAACCCCATTTCACTTTTTTTGCCATTGCCTCCTAATTCTATTCATAGCAGCTCAAATTAAAAAAAATCAAACCAGCAAACTGCTAAAACATTTAGCTTGCCACAGCATTGACCACCAGCGCATTTATTTGCCTGTAGAATTACTCTTCATTTCCGACCTCCTATTCACAGTTTCTAGATTGAAAAATCTTCAGGGCAACAATTACTTCTATCTGCACACCTCACTTGGAAGCACAGGACCTCCTTTTTCCAATAAAGCATTTGAGAACTCATATCACATTGATTTCTTTTGCCTCTACAGCCTCACTTCCCTCAGATAAATTCTAATGTCCTTCTCTTGATACAGAGCAACTGGGAACACCAGTGAAGTCAGTTAATGCCACCTGTTAGAAAACTGGTGATCAGCAAAAGCTAACTGAATACTGTCAGAGGTGCATTCACCACCCTATCACTATGTAGTCCCTAATGCAAGCCCCCATTTGCCAATCCCAGCAGCAAGTCATGCTGTGATAATATCAGACATCGGTGAAATGTGGATTCACATGACATCAAGATTCAATTCTGTAACTACTAAGTCAATTTCACCTTTAGGAAACTAAATTTAGTTAAACTGCATCATCCTTGCTTTTAAGTACCTTGTCAATGAACACTGGGTAATCTTTCGAAACCAGCGTCTGGCATTTTTCCCTGTTTCCAATGATCTTTCTGAATTCAAATATTCTGTTGAAAGGAAACAAGTAGACAAGATTCAACTTTTAATCTAAAAAAAAAGAGAAGATACATACGTAAAATTTCAGGAGCTAAAGTAAGCCACAAAGAAAAAAAGTTACGAAGCCAACTTTGCATTTATAGATTAATCAGGCTACCATAGGGTAGATATATAAGAATATTTTTAAGCTATAAAAAAAAGGGGGGGGCTCAGGTACATTGCTTGCAGTTGCATAGCTCTTCTAAATAGTATTTTACGCCTAATAAGTTGTTGCAAACTTATGTCATTTTTCAGGGCCAAATTAAGACATAGCAACCTCCTACACTTACACATCCTTGTAGCTGCATTGGGGCAACACAAACTGAACAGGTGAAGAACAGGCTGGACTGACAATATCAAAGTGTAGTTGCCAATGATCTGAAGTCCAGCTGGAAACAAGTCACTAGCAGCACTTTGGGAAGTTCATGAATGACACAAACTGGAGGATGAGGTTGATAGCTGGAAGGTAGGGTTGCCATTCCAAGCGACTTGGATAAGCTGGAGGAACAGGCCAACAAACATCCTAAAGCTCAATAATAAAACTGGAAAATCTTGCACCTAGGACAGAGCAGCCCCACGCAACAGCACAGGCTGGGAACTTCCCAGCTAGGCTAGCAGCTCTGCAGGAAAAGGCACTGGGTTTCTGGTGGAGAGCAAACTAAACATGGATTAGCAGCACATCCTTCCAGCTAGGAAGACCAAAAGCATACCCTCTACATTTAGCAACGGGGTAGCCAACAGGTCAAGGGAATGGGGTTTGCATTGCCCAGGAAACAGAAAGCTAAGGGGCAAATCTGGTTGCTTTCTTCTGCTACTTAAACGGGCTGCAGAGCCTTACAGGGAAAATGAAACAAGACTCTTCTCAGAGGTATACAGCAAAAGGACAAGAGGCAATGGTTGCGCATTGCAACATAAGAAATTCCTACTGGAACACAGTGAAAGATTTTTTTTCCACAGTGGTAGCCATTAACTACCGGAAAAGATTACTTAGGGAAACAATGAATAATCTCCATCCTCAAGGGATTTTCAAAACTCAAATGGATGAGGTGCCAAGTGACTTGAATCAACTAAGAAGTCAGCTTTGTTTTGAACAGGGATTTGGATTAGATGCCCTCAAGATTGCCCTCTCAACCTTAAGTATTCTATGCCAAGAATAACTTTCTCATTCTTACAGTTGTAAATACACACCTGACCAACTAAAACATCAGATTTGAATGGAAGGTAGTGTTACAGTAGTGTAACAGGAATGATCTGTTCACCTTCCCAACATCAGAGAAAACTAAACTAAAAGGACAGAAAAAAAGTCTACTCTACCACCATATCAAAAATAACTCTATTATGGAGCCTTTGCTTTTCTTACGCAGAACAGCAGGTACATTAAATACTTCTGAAAAAATAAGGGTACAGGTATGACATGTGAGTGTGGAAAGTAAGCTAATGAAGAGATCCTAAAATCTTCTAAAAATACTGCATTTATGTATTTCCTCTGTAGTTAGGAGGCTATTGAAGGCTAAATTTTGCATGTGTTGAGGAATTTCAAATCTTGCTAATGAATTGAGGATAAAGCATTAGGATATCAACAGTCACCACGCCAAGGGTGTGCACATAAAACTTCAGATTACATCTAGGCAGGGTAGTCTATAATATCAATTTCAGTTAATGCCTGAAGTATAACAAATATTATAATTTATTCTAATGGAGCGACACAGTGATCAGGGAGAGACAGACAATGCTGACACTGTTTTTGTCATGATAGGGCATGCACACTAGGGAGTGGTACTCCCTCCTCCTCCCACTAGCCAGTATGAGGAGTCAGGAGGATGTGGTATTCTTCCTTCTTCATCCAGGTGAAGCCAGGCTTCTGGAAAACAGCTCATTTTCTTCCTATTCAGGGACAATACATTGAACAAATTCGTTTTGCACTTTTCAGACCAGCAGACCAGCAAGCCTGCTTCATGTTTCCCCCACAGCTTTTGATCTTATGTGAGAGGTTATTTCCCCCCACCTATGAAAAAGGAAGAGCCATAGCTGATACCATTATTACTACCAGCAATGGTTCTTTATTGCTGTTTGACATTACTGTGATTACCCTTATAGACCCCATGCAAGAGAAAAGCTTTGCCTACTATTGCAATAACTAACAGCAGAAGTTGCCCTATACAGCAATTGCGTTGGGATGAGATGGGGATGGACGAGTGAAACTTCATTATGTCTTACCAAGAACCTAAAAGTTTTTAAGAGAGGGTTTTGATAGCATTAAAATGTCCCATTTTAGATACACACACACAACAGGATAGAGAAATGCTGCAATCAAAACAAAAAACACCATTTTTTGCTTTTTCCAACAAAAGTAAACTAAACATTTTAAAAATCCAACATTCTCATTTTGCAGGAAAGTCTGCTACTTAAGAGAAAAATCAACTGAAGACAGACATACAAAGCAATCCAAGTGCCATTTCAAGATGAGCTGTTGTGAAGCTAACCAATGTTTCATTTGGACTCAAAAACAAAATAACCCCCAACATAACTCCACCGCTATCCACAGTGAACAAAATTTTATTTCAGTATTTTTTAAAAAAAAATCTTTACTGATTTTTCAAATACATAAGAAATAGCTTATTAAATGCAGATTTATCATTTCCTATGTAAATACTACATGATGCAGAATATATATGTTCAGTCACTTAATTTTTAAACTTAAGAAATGCAAGTGCTCAACTTCCAAGTGTTAATCAATAATAATTAATAAAAGTCAGCAAATATTTAAAAATTAAGAGGTCCTGCCATTTTTTTTCTTATTTTCAGGACACATAAAAAGAATGAGTCTATTACTTTGGGCTATGAGAGAAACTTCTGACTACATCTCTACACTTTTAAAGCTCATTATTATTATTAAGAAGCTACAGAAAGCTAGCAAGATCCTCTTTAATGTTAGACAGAACAATTCCTCTGCAAAAATTAAGCAAGTTTTGCTTCTAGAAAACACTTTTCAGAGATGCTGCTTGAAGTATGTTATCATATATGCGTAAGTGAAAAATTTAATTGGACACATATACATTCTCTCAAGAAGAGCCTCTTTAAACACAACCACTTAGCAAATCCCTTTAAGACTTGTTTTAAATCCAGTTCCTCCCTTTGTACGGAGACACATGATTTCCTGAACAAAACAAACTTTAACACCTTTTTTTTTTTTTTTAAAATACAGGATAGTAACAATTGTTGATACTTCAGGGATTGTTATTTTATTTTAATATAAAGTACTGTTTACACTTATTTTTTAACAAGTCACCTTTTCAGATCCTCTGGCTTTCCCCATCCTCTGATGAAAAGTTTAGTGAGGAGAAGCTTTCTGTACAAGACATCTAATTTACTTACACCCATTAGCAGCAAACTGACATCTAGAAAAAAGAACAGGTAAAAACAAGCCATTTAAAGGGGTTAAGCTGAGCAGCAAGTTCATTGATTCTAACACAAAGCAGGTGCTTATAATGGTATCTGTATTAATGAAAAGCCATACCATTTTATTCCAATCTTGACATTCAGTAAAAAAAATACAAAGGTAGTTAATACAAGCTCTATAGCTTTTTTAGGAAAATGGAATTTAGGAGTAGGAATTTAACATGCCTAATATAACCAGAAATTTATTACATAATTGATGACAAGCCAACTAAAGAAGCACGTAAGGTCACAGAACTACATCTTCAACCAGTCCTAGCTGTATTTTTCTGGAACTGATAAAACAAAGAATGGCACTGATCTCTGTCCTGTCAATACAGATATGATGGCAAAAACTTTTCAGTCAGCACGGGTTTTCAAAAAAACATCTCAGAATGGAAGTTCAAAACAATATTTGGTTTTAAGCAACTAGAAGACTAGATCTCTAGCTGCATAATTATTTGTTTATAAAAAAGAAAGAAAGAAAAAAGATTAAGAGAAAGCTTGTTTTTGTAAATTTGTCTTCATTGGTATTTTAAACGTATAGCCTAGCCCTTATTTTATCCATTCCTTTCTAACCTTTGCCAACTCATTTCTTGTGGTTTTGAACACAACACTCCCCTTCCCTTCAAGGAAGAAATGCCATCAAAACCCTTACTAGTATCATTCCTTCTTCAGCAAATACACTAGTTCAAATATAGCCAAACCCAACAAGGTTTTAGGCCAGCTATTATTTTCAAAGCGATACTTACTGAAGTGAACAGGGAGCCCCTACTGTGGTCTTCCAATCAGGAAGGAAGAAAAATAGGAGAAAAAAAAAAAAAAAAAAAAAAGGGTAATCCAAATCTGGTTTCTTGCTCAGCAGGATACAGGTTATTCAATTAAAAAATGTCCAGGATCTGTGTACACCTAAGAAAACAGCAGATTTAATAATCACAGACGTGGTTAGTAAGTTAGCTTCAATTACTTTCTAGTATTTCCAGATCCCTCCATACTAAATGATATCAATAACTTCATAACACTCCAAAATAACGTAATTTAATTCATGGTGGGTTTTTTTTTTCCCCTCATTTTAATCCAAAGTTCATTTTTTCTGCCACACTTTCATATGGCCATTCTCAAAATAAACTTGTCTGAATATAACAAGTTAAAATTGTGGTCACATTAATAAATATATTCCTTTGTACTTCTAAGAATCTAATACTTAAGAATATACACAAAAACCAAAAATGCTTTAACACTTAAAGTAAGTAACTATCAGAATAAAAATTATAGGCAACTTAAGGTACTTGAATACTAGAACAAGCACCCCAGAAAGCCACAATGGTTCTATGTTCAGTCATCACAGGGCAAAAATAAATACCTGAAATGACCAGGAAGTCAAAGTGGGGACCTTCTATTTTAACACTGTAGAAAGTGTTAGTTCCTACTTCACCAGTCCCAAACAGCTGACTGTGTTATCTTACTATACTGGTCTAATATAATCACAGCCTCAACACAAACTTTTTCTTTGCCCACTCTGGAGATATCCATTGACCTCACATGCTGTTGGGGTGTCAGATGGGAAATGTTTGCCAGCCTCTGCAAGGTCCCTCCTCTGCTTTTTGGAGCAGGGGGACAGCTTGGTATTTCCCTGGTGCTAGAAGCGAACTGGGACAGCGATACAGAGCAGACCCTCTATGGGACTGGGAAGACCATTCAGAGTGACTACACTCAAGAGTAAATCTACGCTGTCAAAAACATACTAAAACTAGATTTGCATTTCTATTGGTACACTGCTTACCAGTAATTGTGAAAAGAAATTTTAATGAATGTTTTGATGCTTTACAAAGCAGCCTTACATGTTTTGTTTGGTTGGTTGTTGGTTTTGTTTTCTGTAAATCCTTTCCAAAATAAAACCTAAATACAGAAAAAACACAAAGATGTTGATTTTGCTGTCAGTTCAAAGGCTGGCACGATGAGCTCTCTCTGTTGCACCAACTGTATGCCAAAACAAGTTTCTAGACAAATACATTATATTTCAATGCAACATCGATTGAGGTGAAAGGGTTGTCTCATCCTGTATTCTATTTCATTGATTGAATAAAGACTCTAAAGTAATTCAGGATATTTCAATTAATGAGATTCAAGATTAAACCACTACTGGAAAGAGTACAGGAAACACTAAAACAAAAAAGTATTACAAGTACGTGGAGTATGTTGTATAGAACTTCTCAGAAATATTACCGAGATAAAACCGGGGTCATGCTCACATTTTGTTTATCTCAGTAACAAAAGGGTAGGGCATGCTTCAGTGACTACCCATCAATGTCTACATAGAAAGACAATTAAAAATACTTTTACTGTCAGAAAAAGCAATTCCAACTGTTGGAAACAAGTTTTATAACTTCACTGTAGAAGTAAAGAGCGTATTACAGCAGTGAGAGTTTGAACTTGAAAAAAGAATCAGCAGAGCTTGTTTTGGAACGCGACTGGATTTCCATCACTTGACACCCCCCACACGTCACATCATGATCCCTTTGTAAGGCAGGTCAACTGGAAGCAGTGACCTGATAAAGATGCTGCACAGTTGTGTGGCCCAGGAAGCAGTACTTGTGTAATGACTATTCAATGAATATATTGCTAACAGGGTAAGCTTTGCATAATTATAAGTTGTGAATAGAAATTGCAACAGATATAAAGGCACATTAAGAAGTGATCCACTAAAAATAACACCTATATTTTAAAATAGTATTATCCAGAGAAGACAAGGAAACCTAGAGATAAATTATAACTAGGCTCTTGCTCTAAGAAGAGTGTTCTTTGCTTGCAAAAATCTCATACTGCATACTAACTATACATTCTTGGATTGCACACTTATTTCATAGAAACAGACAAAAAAAAAAAAAATCCAAAATCCAACACATAAAAGGTGTGCTATTCCTTTTCATCCAGTGCATACAGCTTCAGTTAGAAGGAAAACACCACTGGAAAGTACATAAAGACTTTATTAACAGCCCAGTCTACCGCTTCTAGACATGAATATGAAACAGCTCCCACCAAGAAGTTAATCTGAAAAAGCCAAGAAGGTATATCTATTTTAGAAGACTGAGTCCTAACTTCCCTACTCTATTACTTTTTTTGAAAAAAAAAAAAAAGCATGACCTGACATTAATTGGAAGAGATTTCCCCCCACACACACACACACACTTTTTCCCATCACTAGAAGTAACAAACGGCTTAACAAAAAAAAAAAATATAAAAATGACAAAGAAGTCAGGGCGACAAGTCAGAAACAACAGTTTATTTCACACGCAGAGAGGAGCCTGCGGATAAACAACGGGGCCTAAGCCAGGAGCTTGGTGACACCCAGCAGCTCCCCTGCCGCTGCCTACCTGCCTCTCTCCCCCTCTCCCTCCGTACTTGGCCACCAGCGGACGGGGAGCGGGGCCCGAACACCGACTGGTCCAAAGTGCGGGGCTCAACAGACGCTGCCCTGCCCTGCCGCCCCCACTCCCTCCCTCCCTCCCTCCCTTCCCCTCCCCAAATCTCACCGCCGGCTTGCAGAAACCCCCTCAGGCCGCCGAGCCCTCGGTCCACCCCGAGCGAGACCCAGAGCGGCCGCGCGGGGAGGGGGGGGGGGGGGAAGCGCCCAACGTTAAGGCCCTGCGGCGCGGTGGGGACAGGGACGCCCGCGCCCCCCTCAGCCCCCGGGGCGGGAAGGACACATCCAGTCCGTGTGACCCCCTCCCCACCCTGCGCCGCGCCAGGAGAGGAACCCGGTAGCCCGCCGCGGGGCGAGGCGAGGCCGCCTCAGCCGGCGCGAAGGTCACTCACCCGTCGGGCCGGCGCTGAGGCACCATACGGGCGGGCGGGAAGGCTGAGGTGAAGGAGGAGGAAGGCGGGGGGGGAGTAGGCGGGGGGGAGCGGGGAAGGGCGGGGCCAGCCGCACGCGCGCGGGCGGGCCGCGCGAACGTACGCAGGCGCTCCGCAGGGCGGCGGCTAGCGCGCCCCGGTCATGTGACCCGCCGCCTCTAGCGCTCGGTCGGTCCGGCGGCGTTTGACGGGGAGTCCTCGGGAGAGCAGGCGGGAGGTGACGGCGGTGAGGTCCCGGCACGACGGGGCTCGGGAGAGGCCTCCGCTGGGTATGGCGGCCGTGGTGTCCAGTCCGGAGGTGGCTGCTGAGGGGCAGGAGCCTTTGCTGAGTGCCGGAGAGGCGGAGGAGGAGACCAGGTAGGGGCTTCTTCCTTCCCGCCACCCCTCCTCATTTTCTGAGGCGATGAGGCGGCTCCTTGTGCCGCGGGCGGGGGGGGAGCTGCGTCTACGGCCGCCTCTCTTCCCTCACAGCTCCGGGGCGGCGGGTTGAGGGGGTCGCTGGAGGAACCACCGGTGGGTGAGGTGTCCCTCAGCCTCTTGCGTGGGCGCTGCCCCCCGCGAGGGAAGCCCTGGCTGGAGGGCAGCCGCCCGGCTGGCGGGCCGGCCGTCTTCCCCAGCCGCTCCGGTGGCCTGCTCGGCCCGCCGAGTCCTCCCGCCCTCTCGGAGCGGCGGGGGCTGGATTCGTCTGTTAAAAGAAAAAATAAAATGAAAAAAAAAACCACAACAACAACAACAAAAAAACCAAACGAAAACAACAACAAAAAAACCCGCACTCGCTGGGAAAGTTTCTAAAAAGCCTAAAATTCCATTATCGTGGTGCTGAAGTTTAGGTGTTTAATGGCACTCTTCTTGCGGGGGCAGCAGTTGATCGCTTGGTTTTTTCCTTCTGTCAGGAAAGCAACAGTGTCTTGGATGTGTAGGGGTGGCTGCGGCTGCTGTCTTTCCTGAAGTGTTCTCATGCTTAAAGCGTACGGCTTGATTTAACTAAAACCTTGAAAGTAACGAAACGTAGCATACACATGGCATATACAAGAGTTTGACTGTCTTTTTCCTATGCGTGAGGGGCAATAAGATTACAAAGTACATTTAGAAACATCATTTATGTGGTTAAAGTTTCATTGAACCAAGATGCTTCAATGGTGTAAACGTTTCTGAAGAAATAAACATGCAAATCACGCTGTGGAATAGCTATGTTAGCTTTAAAATTGCATATGCTTAAGTATGTGTCCTGGTTTGAGATAAACACCTATATAAACAATGTTTATAAACTATTTCCAGGCATATATAACCTAGGCCTGCCTGTTTTGGACAGAGATTATTTTTTTTAGAATACTTCCAAAACCAGAAGAAGTGAAGAAGCCTTAAACGCTCTTGCTTCTGAAAAAGTACATGGGTCTCAGGAGGTGCTTAGGAATTTTAGGAAAAATAACTTACTGCTCACAAAGTTTGTAACTTCTATTTTTATTTTTTTGCAGCCCCTACAATCTTCAGCAATATTTTTTACACACATCTTTTATGTTGTATAGTTAAAGTGGGGAAGAACAGACTGCCCATACCTTTTAGCCTACCCAATAGTTGTTCAGGTTTGGGGCTTATTGCTTTTAAGTCACTGTTCTGAGAAGATGCCTGGGGTTTTATGGTTTAATATGCACTTCTTGAAGTGATATCTGTGATGCTCCAAAGTGTCTATATACAGAGACTGCAGAATTGAAGATCTCTCTAGATAAAGATCTCTGTGTAACCTTTGAATGCAATGATACAGGATAGCATTTCTATTCGTTTTTTGATTTGTCAATCTAGTATTTCTCAGTGAAAAATTAGCTTGCTTCTAAAATAAATTCTTTGTATTCTTTGCTGTGTGGAACTCCATTCCTGCATAACAAGTTACACAAGTGTATTGAGAGGTTTGTGAAAAATGTTTTCAGTCCTGTGGGAACAACTAGAAGAGAATCTGATGATGATTTCTTTCTCTATTGACTTTTGGTTCAAAAACAGGGATGTGGAAACACAAGAGCATTATAAGAGCAGGTGGCGATCCATCTGGATTATGTATCTTACTATGTTTCTCAGTAGTGTAGGTGAGTAAACACAGGTGGATTTCAATGTTATTTGCTTAACGAATATATTTTGGTTTGAAAATTACAGGGTTGTCTAGATTTCAACTACATAGCTTCTTTAATGCTACGGTTCTTTTATAACTTTAAAAAAGTGCATTTTCTGATTCTTCTAAAGAGAAGATATGACAAGCAAATCAAACAGAAAGTAACATTAATAAGTTAAATAATGCTCTGAATGATACATTACTTAAATCTTTTATGGCTTTGTAATAGTTCGAGGTAAAAGGTAATGGCAGAGTAAGGTTATTGCTCAGAACCTAACAAAACAAAGGTCATGCTTCTGTTATCCAAAGTGAAACTTATGGGGAATGAAAACAAAAGCAATGCTGAGCTCTTAAGAAGTGAGATCTGTGTAGGAATGTATGTCGTCTATTTCAAAATGTGTATGAGAGCTTATTTTCTCCTACAGGATTTTGCATCTCTACTGCAGAACAAATTACTGTTTCATTCCTAAATAACTGCCCCTGGAAACAACACTTCTGGTGATATTTGACTTCTGGTGATTTTCTGTGGGCCTAGAAATGATCTTGAAGATCATAGGATACTTCAGTGATTCTTTTTTTTTTTTTTTTAATTTGATGAATTAAAATTTACTTGATAAATGAATACAAACATATCAAGAATTCTTTTTGCCCTGGGGACCTTGTTGTCTTTCAATTGGGAAGAAAAATCCCATGCAGTTTGCATGGCGCATCAGTATTCTTTTCATTGGAGGTTTCTTTTGTTTAGTGTGTACGCACCTATAAAATGTCCTTTTAAAAATAGTTCTTCCTGCTAGGAGCACTTACCATTCCTTAGAAAAAGCATATAATACATAGTTTTTTCAGGTGACAGACTGATGCATAGTTTTGCACTGTAATACACTTAGGAGCAGAAGAATGAACCTGTAATAACTGTTTCATTAAAGCAAATTACTCATAAACACGGCAGATGAGGTAACTTCAATTATGTTTTTACTGCATTGCAGGTTTCTCAATTGTAATTATGTCTGTGTGGCCGTATCTCCAAAAGGTTTGTAAATGTTTGTTGTTTTTTTTTTCTAATTAATAAGAACAGGAAACTCCTGCTCAGAAAGTATGTGATAAAAAACTTGGCATTTTATTTAGGAAAAGAAACAGTAAAGGGAAGTGTGTGGTTATAAGAGACTTTCATTTTGCCATCCACTTAGACAGCTTTCACTATTTCATGTAAAATCTGTTAGTTGATTTCCTGAATTGATAAAGGTACATAATAATCCAGAAATGTTTGGTTTTTCAATAAAATTTCACTGTTTTCTTGGACAGTGAATCAATAGAAATCTCTTTACCTGAATGCGTTTATAGTGTTAAAACATAATACACAAGGCTTGTCTGCATTTTAGAGAAAAAAAAAAAAAAAAAAGGAGAGGTAGCTGAAGGTAGAAGTTGCTCTGTAAATGTTGCACATTGACCTTCTCAATATTCTTAACAGGGAGTTGCCTGTGTTCCTGGATAGTGTTTTTAGTTTGTTTTTTTTCCCCCTCTTTGTTTCATTCTTGTTAAAAGTGGCATAAAAGGTCTCTTAAACTTTAATTTAATTTGTACTAGGATTTTACTGCTCCTGGAATTGTAGAAGGCAGTTTCAAATGCAAATTTGGAAGAACATATCCTGGGCAGGGTCCTAGAGGTATTGTTAAAATTGAGGCTCATGCTGAATTCTTGGAAAAGAAAAGAAAATGCATCGACAGCCTTGTAAATCGGAACAGACTCAAGCATGTGCAGAGATGTCTTAAATGATTCCTTGCTCCTGGCATGTAAACTGTCTACTGTACTGCTTAAGTTATGTCTATAGCCTATAACATTAGCAGCGCTGTATGAAAACTATTTGAGCTCGCTGCAAGCAAGCCATTTCCAGTCTCAGAAACAAAGCACTTTTTATTGGTTTGGTGCATTGCTGGAGACAGTTAGCCAAGGTTTATTGCCCCAGACAAAGTACTATGTAGAAACAACTGCTTCTGAGACCCAGAGTGGTGTATTTATATTAAACACCACACAGCCCCATGCAGACACACTAACTTATTTAGCAATAGCTTAGGTTTGACACTGCATTGCATAGTGCCATATATCCTCAGAATTACAGTGCAGAGTCTTAGGTATTTCGGGTACTGATTCTAAAATGGTTTTGTTGATATTATAAAATACTCTAGTACTTTACCTGTAGAACTGATTGACTTGTTTCTGCAGATTGATCCGACAGCAGATGCGAGTTTCTTGGGCTGGATTATAGCTTCATATAGCATTGGCCAAATGGTCGCTTCTCCCCTGTTCGGCTTGTGGTCCAATTACAGGCCAAGGAGAGAACCTCTCGTCGTTTCAACTGCCATTTCAGTAGCTGCTAATTGTCTTTATGCCTACGTCCATTTACCACATTCACACGGCAAATACTACATGCTGACTGCGCGTGCTCTTGTGGGATTTGGAGCTGGTAACCACAGCAGAATTTACATTTCTGAAAATTACTAAGTTCTATGTCTTGTGTAAGATGGTTAACATGATATTTTAGTACCACATTTACCATTATGTCAATGATAACTTATTACTTAACAAAGCAAAGAGGTGGCAAATACTATTTATAATAAAATCATGTAATTGTGCAGTTGTGTATAAATACTAGAGGGAGTGTTGAGTTTCTTTCTTGCAAAATAAGAAAAATAACCCTAAAATAAATGTAACTGGATAATTTAAGAATATAACATAGTCTTTACATGAACACTGTCTTGTTTTTTTTTTTTAAGGAAACGTGGCTGTAGTTCGATCGTATATTGCAGGTGCCACTTCTCTTACGGAAAGAACAAGTGCCATGGCCAATACCAGTGCCTGCCAAGCAGTTGGCTTCATATTAGGACCAGGTAAAGCATATCTTCTTTCCTCGCTTCTCTAATAGTTTTTAGGATGAAATTGGGCATTGGAAGTAGGAATACTCAGCCATTGTATGTTGGGGATTTCAAGGCATAGTTTGTCAGTGGTATCAAAATTGAATAAATGGGATCCACTCATATATGCTTGTATATGCCAATATAAATGAAATGTTCTAGTCCAAAGAAATTCTAATTGTAGTTAAAAACTAGCTGGTTTGGATTGCTGGCTGCAGGAAAAACAAATTCCGAGATGCTATTTTGTACCAGTACCCACTAAATGCTCTATGACCAATTACACTTTATTGATGGAGATGGGAGTTTAACGTTACCATACTTGGGCAAACGTTTCCATCTTCCCAAAACAGCTAAAAAATTCACCTTGCCTCACACATTGTAGAAAGTAACATCCAACAGATCTTTCGGATCTTGTAGTAATGATCACAAAATCTTCATATTGGCGAAAATTTTAAGATACAGCACAGGTATTCCAGAGAGTTAAGGGGACCAAGAGCTCAAGGGGTGTTTTTTAGATCAGGCGTAACTGCGGCTCCTGAGATAATCTATTTGCTTCATGGGAGAAGTGTGTTAGACTTGCCTTGTGTTGTAAAGAGAGACCAGCAATTTTGTCCTAAACAGCCTGATGACTTATGTTCTGTAGCTGAAGATTAAGATTACCAATTAGTAAAGTTGAAGTGCTCTGTGTATGGTAATATAACGAGGTGAATGTTTAGGGCTGAAAGTTTTTTCACCAGTTGATTATTACTAGTGCTGTTGATAGAACATTAAAGGGTCTACAGGAATAAAAAATTTGCATTCTTTGTGTGATTTGCATTGATTATAAGTTTGGGTAATTCCCTTTCCTAATTTGATAGGGACTCTCGGTCAGTTTCCTGACAGTAGTAAGCAAATGACCTGATACAATAATCTTTTGCTTTGCACTGATTTAAATTTTAATTTAAAAAAACCCCACAACTTCTTTTCTCTCTAGCTTGCCCTTAGCAGAAGGCGTAACCCAGTCCCAGGTCCAAGGTTTTCCATGTAGGAGGAAGAGGAAAAAGAGTAAATCAGCTGTTTGCACATGGCCAAGAAAATTAACCATCGGTACAGTCAGAATTCAGTTCCAGTTCTTTAAGTGTCATGCTGCAGTTCCAGTTATTTAAGTGTCATGCTGTTAGTTATACAGTGTATTTGTATGTGACCAACTAGTTTTCTGGCTAGTTGACATCCCACTGGTATCCATCAGTTTATTTAAGGTAGGATTCTTAAAATGTAAAAGGTTTGACAGGTATAATATTTAAATTTTACTTAGCAATTAGAACAACTTTGCTTATCCAATTTTATGTCTTTATTCTATATGTGTTCTAATAGTTTCTTAATGATTCTCAAGATTTTCTTAATACATTTATGTGTTTAAGTTTTTCAGACATGTTTCACACTTATTGGAGAAGAAGGAGTAACATGGAAATTAATTCATCTGCAGCTGAACATGTACACAGCACCAGTTTTATTTGGAGCTCTCTTAGGAGTTATTAATATTATTCTTATCTTTGCCATATTCAGGTAATCAAGTAAAAAAAGAGAAATACTTTACGTTGTTTTAGTAGGTGGCTTGTAAAAAATGATATGCTGCTCAGAAGGAGGGGTAATAAGCCAGAAATCTGAAGCACTAAAACTATAAGCTGTTATTTGTTTTTCAGGGTTTCTCCCTTCTTTAATACATATCTTTTCCATTATGCTCATAAATTAATCATAGTGATGTTATGATTAGAATGTAAACTGATGAAAAAAGTTAGAGCTGTTAGATTATTATCGTGGACTTAATGTATTTTTAATGCTGGTGGTTTCTGCTCATGTTTTTTTCTCTAAAGAGAGTAAGGTTAGCTTATCTGTAGAGTTCTCACTGTCTTGCGTCTTCCCTTTAAAAATCTAGATGGGGGATTTTTGTGCGTTATCCCATTGGCGGCAGTGAGGGGAGGGGAGAGATGCACACAGATATGTGATATTCTCCTGCCAGAATATTGCCTTTCTTGAATATGGTGGTGTTCACTGCAGTCAAATGTAGACTACACAGATGATGTTTATAGGAGGTGGAAATAATAGAATATAAGATTATGCCATTTACAAATATTTTAATAGAAACTTGACTCAACAGTAGATGAAATAAATATGTGCATTAATGAAAACAGTTCTAAATTTCTAGAGAGCATCGAGTGGATGACATGGGACGGCAATGCAAAAGTATCAATTTTGAAGGAGAAGGTACCTATGTTTTCTTGAAAATTTATTCCATTATTATAATTTTTAAGTGCTCTCTTACTACGTACAAGCATTTAGAAATGTTCTAGAGTCTGATGCTTTGGGAACTTGAAGTGGAAAATAGCTTACATCTCTTTCTAACTGGTCCAGAAATTGCTTCTCATCCATGTTGTGTCTGTGTGTGTTCATAGTGCTGTCTGGTAGCAAAGAAGGAAAAAAAATAATATTGTATGGATCCTTCCAGATTGTCACCCTCTTCAAAGAGACAGGATTAAGTGAATATTGGGGGTTGGACTAGATGATCTCCAGAGGTCCCTTCCAACCCCGACCATTCTGGTTCTGTAATATGGCCATAACAAAAAATCTCCCTTAACTTCTACTGTGCGGTCACACTTCTCTTTTGTTCTATACCATTCTGAGTAATATTGTTATTGCATATCAGCCTTTGCATACGGCATCTTATTAAAAGGTGTATGTTGTATAAGTATATTTGGCTGTTGAGACTAAATTACAGTAATTGCCACACACAATGCAACGGCTTATGTTGAATATAGACCCTTTTTCTACGCAGTTCGGATTTTTTAAAATGTTGTGAGTATCCCTTTCAGTTGAAGAATACAAAGTATACAAAAGGTCGTCCTAACCCCCTCTTAAAATCTATGGAAGTCACCACTTTCAGTATTGTATTAGTTTTCTGTTTAAAAAGGGAGATGTATGTGCGCAGCAGTGCACGTGGCTGTTTTGCGTATGAAAACGCTGCAGCCAGGTTAGAGGAACAGAGGCTCCCTGGTAGTGCAGAGAATTCTACTGTGTACTCTTGACCTAGTAAGAGGAACAGAAAGTGTTTTGGTTTCCATTGTTGATATTTAAAGAAGTTTGCTTATTTTGCTGTCACCCAGGACTTGTCAGTCCCAGCATTAGAGTGGGAAAACAGATGGTATAACCAATTTGGAAATAATTTTCCCTCATTGTCAGAGAAATTGAACTTTAAACAATTCCATTTTGATTTTAAAAAGATTATGCTTAGATTGTCAAGATATAACCGCCTAGCTACCCACCAACCTGCATGTTAAATACTTAACAGAGTAAGGAAATCATTACTGTTTGTAATTTCTGGTGGTATAAAAGAAAGCTCAGTTTGCAGTTTAGATTATTCTTTTGTTTTGTTGCAGAAAGTGGTGTTCTGGATCAGGACACAGAAGGAAACATTGACCATGTTGCTGTGGTAGCAATCAATTTTCTTTTCTTTGTCATCTTGTTTGTGTTTGCTGTCTTTGAAACGTAAGTTGGTCTATTTTCTCTCAAAATACTTGTCATGTAGTTAGACTGGATTTGCATGTAAAGGCTTTGCTGTTGCGCTCGTTTTCTTAACCATGCTCTTCATAAATAAAAGTCCAAGACTGTATGCAGTCAAATTGATGTATACAGATACAGAGTAATGAATTAAAGGTCACTAATGACTAAAAATGTGTAGCATACAGTTTGTGGTATGTGAAACATTAATGTGAAAGCTTTTGAATGGTTGCAAACGCATATTCTCAACTTTTTAACTGTTAAAAAAAAAAAAGCTTAACTTGGGCTACCTAAAGTCTTCAGAGAAAAATGTGTCTTCAGTTGAGTACGTTGTTCTATACTTTTTATTTCAATTTTGTGTAATTTCTTAGTATGATTCTGATTAGCTTCAAAAGCTCCAGTGAAGCTCTTATTTCGCTAATGATTAAAACAATTGTTTTATATAGTTGATGCAATTGTGTTCTTAAATGCAGTATTTTACGTGACTGTTTGTTTTTTACCTAAAGAGGTATGTTATTCACTCCCAAATTTTCTGTGTGTAAGAAAATAAGTAAAACATAACATTACTTGACTGAAGTATACTTTTTTTAAAAAAAATTTTATAAAATACTTTGAGGATATAAGATTTATTTTGTAAGTTTTTTGAGCTTTAACATAGCTAAAATTTCTTTTAACAATATGTCTCTGTCTTAATTGCATTATTTTTCGAAAATTGACTTCCTAGAGACTGGTTGGTTGCTAAAACTGAAACAGTTTCTAATTTTTATACTCACAGGGCCTGATTTTTTTTTTTTTTTTTTTTTTTCCTCTCTATTGCTCTTGCTTTGCTTTAACTCCAGCATTTTTTCATTGACTGTCGGAGATAGGTTAATGATGCTTCATAGTATGGCTGGTGTGATACAGTTGTGAATTTTGTCTAGTGGATTTAGTTTTAATAAATGATGTATGACAGAATTAGTTAATAACTAGCCTGTGTTTTCTGATCTGCCCGGTGGGAGGAAAGGCTTCTATACCACTATGTTTGATGCTTGGGCAAACATATGCATGGAAACAACTGTGTAGAAGAAGCGTTTTTGTTTTTGTTTTTTTTAATTGATGTCATTTTGTTCTGTCAATTTAGTATAGCTACTCCATTGACGATGGATATGTATTCCTGGACCAGGAAAGAAGCCGTTTTTTATAATGGAATAATCCTTAGTGTGGTTGGCATTGAATCGGTTATTGTTTTCATGGTGGTAAAAACACTATCTAAAAAGTAAGTTTTTAGAGTTTATCAGAACTTTGTTACTTATATTAGCTAAGCGTGAAAAGCTTTATGGCAAAGCCACATCTGCATTATTTAATCTTTTACTTGTTAATGAATTTGGATTTACTATGATGATGAAGTACTTCCAATTTTGACCCAGGCATGATGCTGTAGTAGTTCTTTCTTCTGTTAATGTAACCCTCTGTCTTGTCTGTCTTTCACCCTTCAATCACGAGAAAAGCAGGTTTTAAGTTCCTGTGATTTTGCAGTTTTTATTGGGGGTGTTTTGTTCAGGCATCTTTTCCACAAACTAATGGGCTATGTCGTTAGCACCTTCATAAACTTTACTTCAATTAAATGATATATTTAATTGTAATTTCATTGTTTGATAGGACCGGTGAGCGTGCCATACTCCATGGAGGCTTACTGATTGTCTTGGTTGGATTCTTTATCTTACTGCCTTGGGGCAAAAAACTACCAAATATCCAGTGGCAAGGTATAATTCAAGTCATACTAAACTATCATTATAATGTTTTATTGCAAGCTTTTTTTATTGTATTTTTTTCTTAATGGTATGCATAACTTGTTTTTATAGAAATAAAGAATAACTCCATTCCCAGAACAACTTCCACTGAAATGTTAATACCTTTCTGGAGTTTGCAAGCGATGCAGCTTCCATCCAACCACACAGCAGAACCCGTAGGCTGCCCTGTCACACAGTCCTGGTGCCTAAATACTCCTATGATCTATCTGGCCCAGTATATCAGCTCTGACATACTAATAGGATTGGGCTATCCAGTTTGTAATGTCATGTCCTACGCTTTATACTCAAAAATTCTAGGACCAAAGCCTCAGGTAAGCATGATGCCTAAGCAACTGATTTCATTTGCTCTCCAGGACTTGCACCCTCTTTATTAGAATGAGGGGTCTAGCTAAAATTCCTTTTGTCCTTAGCCAAATAACAGTACCTTTCAACCGGGGCAGAATTTCCAGGAACTCTAATCTTTCTTTAAAATCCAAGGCAAGTCCCTAGAGGAATTAGAAAGCAAGTCTTGTACTACAGTGTACAGAAAATTTTACAGTGTGAAAATTTCAGAACTAAGCCTAAAGCTTGTGACTGTCATGACTGTTCTAGAAAAGTCATTTTTGTAACATCCAATTATGTATTTGCAATCAGTATGGAATAATGTTCCTCTCACTAACTATATTATATAAAGACTACAAATGTTATGTGTACTTCCAGTTATTGACATTTTACAGTGGTGAAACACATAGCAAGCTGATATTACTGCTTAACAAAAGATTTCTTCCTGTTTCACCACCTATCTCATTTTTTCCGTGTTATATTTTGCTGTAAGAGACTAAATGCTTTGGGTTGGAATGCCTTTTTATTAGAAAGATATAGAGTATGTAGCTCAGTGGAGCCTTTGAACTAATGCCTAGAGAAGCTGAGCAATGCTCTTGGAAACAAAGTGTTCAATATCTTAATGAGTTAAAGATAAGCAATCACTTAAACACTTCTAAATTTTCTAATTAGGATAATTGGTGGGAATTATTGGCTTGCCAAATAATTCCTGTATCACTAACGTAAGCTTTTGATCTTCTGCAGGGTGTCTACATGGGATGGTTAACTGCCTCTGGAAGCGGAGCACGAATACTCGGGCCTGTTTTTGTGAGCCAAATATACACTCACCTGGGACCACGCTGGGCATTTAGCTTAATCTGCGGAGTGGTTGTAGTCTCTCTCCTGCTTTTGGAGATAGTATACAAGAGACTCATTGCATTTTCTGTCAGATATGGAAGGATGCAAGAAGAGAATTGTTAAATAAGTATTTAAAAAAAAAAAAAAAAGTAAAACCTACCAGAAATAATACTTTAGTTTATTACTACTTTTTAGTGAGGAGTACCTAACCACTGACCTTGTTGGCTGTGTGCTTAGAACTGTAGACCTGTACTTACACATTGACAGAACACGTAACTTGGTCATATCCTAACACGTGGTTACACCTGCCGCAACAGAGCGTTTGCCTTCTGCTTTTTGAGCAGCAGAGGAAGGGATATGAACAAGTTCGATCAATACAATGGCACATCTGAAGTGTGTACAGTTCAAACGATGCACCTGTGTACTGAATGCAGCTGTGAAGGTCACAGGTTACGTGCATCCTTTCCAGAAAGAAGTAAAAGAAATATTTATCTTGATTCTGTGAATCAGGATTAGTAACTCTTTTGTAACTACAAGATTAGTTGATCTGTGTGCACTTTGTATAGAAACATCACTACTTAAGTGAACCCTCTGATGTTCAATTAGCTAGCTGGTAAGCACTGGTTAATACAAAATGTCTCGCTTTGGAAACTGTTACATATCAGTACATCTTCTCCAGGATTTCAAATGCAATGTAACAGAATGGTGGAGGAAGGTAGGTGCCTACTTCACAAACGGTTTAAGTGGGATTTGGGTATTTAAGGCGGTTAAGAGCCATTGAAAATCACAGCCTCAGTGGCTGTTACTTGAACTACAGTGAACCATATGTGCAATTTTTCTTCTGCTGTTTTGCTGAATGTCTTTTTGGAGCAAGAAAGATAACCTGCACAGCACTGAATTACACACAGCTCGTCTTAACTTTACTACAAGAAGGAAGTACTAAGTGTGATAGTTTACACTTTCGTTGTCATTTGTAAGAACGCTGAGCAACCAGTGTTAACATTAACTAAGTAAAAAGGAGGAAACTGGTTCCTTGGGTGTTTACTGTTATTTGTAGACTTATTTTTTTCTGATAATATGGTACAAGAAACAGGAATTTATAATATTTGAATAATTCAGGGTTTATTTTAAAAAGAGAAATAATAATTTATCTTCATAATGAGGCCTAAGCTCATCTGTATGGGTTTGTTTTATCTGTTTCAATACTACTGGAGGAAAAAAAAATCTGGAATAACTCCAGTATGAGTTGTAGCTGCTGCTTCATGTGTCTAATATTTGATGGTTACTGAATTTATTAAGTGTAATTAAGTATTCCTATGTAATCAGTTGTTCAAACACTAAAAGATTACTGAATTAAAAGACTATTTTTTCAATACCCACTGAAGGGAATACAGAAGCTTTATTCTCTCTTGGGCTTTCCTGCTGCTGAATCACAAATAAGAAAAGACGTGGCTTTTCTAAATGTTTCTTTTATATGCAAATTCATAATAAATAGTTACATCGTAATAGTTATATAGTTTTGTGTTATATAGCTCAGTTTGTGCTGAAAGTGTGTATGTTGTAGGATTTTTTATTGTTGTTCTTCAGGCTAGCTAACTTCCAACTTAAAAGTGAGAGAATGTTTGGGTACATTGTTTTTAGCTGTAACTTATTTAAAGGGTTAAGAATAAAACTAGATTCAAGTCTCTTCTTCTGCAGTGAATACCTTTAGAATACAGAATATCGCTAGAAAGGGGCAGCCTGTGCACATTAAGATGTTTACATAATGATTAAAATAAGAAAGCAAGATTTGAAGTTCTTTGTCCAAGGCAGTTGGTTTTATTTCCTTAAATCAGCTGTGGTTTAAGCTATAGCTTGCTTGTTGTGGTTATCAGCCTCTCATTCTTTCTTAGAAAACATGTTCTGTATTCATATGTTGGGCTTCTGTTTTTGCTTTTTATTCCAGTTAGCAATTTGGTAATGTAACTGCATTTAAGTCACACTATTCCTTACAAGCTAGCCAATTATTCTTTTTAAGCATTTATGCTTTTCTGCCCTCAGGTGTCTACCTCTAGGGCTTTCTTCAACTATTTATATGTTTAGCTTGCACATCAAACTAAATTTTAGTGTGTCAGAAGTAAAGATAATTGGTGTGGCTGATTGATAATGCAAGTTTTTAACATGCAGTGCTGACCCATATCTTCTCAAGGTTGACTTGCTACTTATCAAAGTCAGTTGTTTTAAGGTTAAAGTACTAAACCAAAATATTTCTTTTAAGAAAGCTGCATTTATGTTTCTGTCTACAGGTATATTAAAAAAAAAAAAACAAAACACAAAACAAACTTAGACTCTGCATAAGAGCTTTGCATACTACTTGGTTTATCAGAGACTTGTAGTAGTTATTGTACTGTGCAGTCATTCCATCTGCATGTTAAGGTCCAACATGAGAAGGTACACATCTCAACTGAAAGAGCAGTTAAGAAAAATACATTTTGCGGAATCATTTAAGGCTTTTTTTGTTTAAGTGCTATTTGTGTATTTTTCTTGAGTTGCAAGCTAAACCTTGATTATTTTGTGATGTCCAAATCAAGGAAAATCTCTATTAGAGACTAGATGCATAAGGAGAACTGACTTGAAGTCAAGGCTATTTCAGCTCTAAGCTGAAAAAGCTGTACTGGAGCACCTCTTCCCTGAGGGCTTTCCAGGTGAGTTTATTGTGCTGAGACCACGTACAAGGCACCTTCAGCTCCCCTGGCTCCCCTTAAGTCCCAACATATGATGCTTTAAGATATCAGATCAGCTCCTGCTATAAATTGAGCTTTAATACTTTTAGAGGAAAGGACTCTCAATAAACCATCACACTTGAACATGAAACAAATAAATAGATCTGGACAATTACCACTGCATTTATTTTTTTTTTTCCTGTACAAAAGGCTTGTGCAGGGAAGTTAAAGCTGCTGCTACAAAAAATAAAACCACAGTTATAAAACATATACATATTTACATATATTACTTATAAGATGTAAAAATATAAGTTATTTACAAATACAAACACTTCAACAGCACAGATGCATTTTTCTTGATCGTTGGCACTGAGTAAGCAGTGGGGGAAGAAAAAAAAATACAACAGATTCAGGTTATTTCCAAAAAAGTTGATGCTATCTAGAACTAAGCTGCTCAAAGTTTTGCTTGAGCAAGTTAATCCATCATTTTGAGGAAAAACGTGTTTTGTGTGACACTTTACAAGCAATTTGCTACACATGAACAGAGCAACCCTTCCTTTCCTCATTCTTTACCAGCTTTTGGAAGGATTTCTGCATAAGCTGAGTAAGATCAGTCATTTTACAATCAGAGTCAGCAAGTGAGTTTATTGAGCTCTCATGTCCTGACACCTGCTTTGCATTACTCAGTGGGGACGAGCTGGGTTGGTGAACATCACAAGAATGGAAGACAGACAGTGCAGCTTCTCTTTGATGTATTCTGGCAACTTATCATTTTCTCCATACCTAGAAAGGCAAATAAGCATTAAAAAGAATTTAGATGCTTGAAATAATTTGTTTTATTTCAGGACACTAAAATTATTTCAAAACTTGCCTGTAAATAGACAAACCACTAAGTCCAGTAGATTTTTAGGTTACCTAGACACATTGATTGGAGCTTGATGGTTTAAATCTAGGCTGTTAATTCAGATTAAGCAGATATCTAAACAATGTTTAAAGCTGCAATAATATCTGAACAGACTGTATATTACTGTCTTGAACTTTGGACAGAGGATGCTATATTTGTATGGGGAGTGTCCACTGTCCAAAAGATATGCAAAACTTGAGCAGAGCACTTGATGCCTGTGCCTCAATAAGGACGTGCTATCTCCTCAATCTAACAGTATCTTGGGAAAAAAGGGTGTATTAAAGCCTTAGTTTTCTCCCCCTCCCTCTTTTAATTACTCTACATGAATAGCGGCTGTACTCTGGAAACAGAGTAGATGGATTCCCAGCTTCTTTTTATTCATTTGTGTCCTGGTTACCCAGAGTTCAGTCACAGCTGTAAGCGTTTCTCTTTATTTATTAAGCTTATATAAGCTAAATCAACAGCAAGTAATTAAAAAAGCTAAGTTTTAATATTTGCGAAACAAAATGAATAGCAGCTATGAAGTTTATCTTATGTATAACAGTCTTGCACCAAGAGGTAAAGGGAACCATTTTTTGAGCGGCAACAGACTCACCTCGTTGTCTGGCCATCCGGAGATGTGTAGGTGATCGAAGAAACACCTGCTTGGGCCACCAGTTGGGATCCATCATTAAACTGAACCCATACTGCTCCACTGGTCAGCTAACAAAAGAAGTTGCATTATGGTTTGAGGACATAAAATACAAGATTACATACCTAGAGTTTTTCCTAATAATTAAAGCCAAAAGTCTTTCGGAATTGCTGAAATGACTTAGATATCTTGGTCAGCCTTTTAAAGATAAACATTGCATGCATACTACTTTGGGGTAAGTAGGCTCATGCAGTCTCAAGAATGAGACTTCCTAAGGTTTCAGATCCTCAGCTTTAGTCATCCTTTTCAATGAAAATTAAGTAAAGAAATACCCGTAGCTTAACCACTCCTACAGAAGTTTTAAATAGAAACAAACATTTGGAAGGCCCATTTGTGAGAGTTCACAGCTATATATATATATATATATATATACATACACACACACACACACTTTAAAATGTATATATAAACTAAACTTTTTTCTCTTAGAACAGGATGCTTACTTTATCTGGATTACAGAGAACCATTTTTTTAAATTTAAAAAAAAGCTGGTCCCACAGAAAAGCAGAGGAAAAATTTCTCTGTAAGGAAACAGCTTTTTCTGTTGTATAGGCAAATCCATTCTTCCTGTGCAGAGCTGGTACATCTGTTAAAAACACTTTGTCACAACGACTTTACATCTGCATTAGTGACCAGACAGAAGTTCAACAGCTTCAGTTTTCTTACTAGAGTAAAATTTAAGTGACAGGAGACACTCAAATAGGCAACCGCCACCACAGGAAAACTGGGACAACTGGAATACTGAACTATTATTTTGGCTTCTTCTACTTACATAGTTCACCATGGTGTTTATTTAAGACGCTTATTTGGAAGGATCTTTCCACGCACCAGTTTTCAGATGTACACTGTAGCAGTGCACAGCTGAATGTATTCCTCACAAATCAAGTCTAAAGTTAAACTTGAGAAACGTCTTTTTAAGTCATTAATAGGAAAAAAGAACAGACTTCTCTCTTTTATCAGCATTCATTTCTCACCTGAGAAGCCCAACCAACATTTTTCACAAAGACAGATTTTAAAAGCTGGGCTGAATTTGGACTGCATTCCGTTTGATGAACAGAGGAGCACGTAGCTTCAGCAGTGTTAGTCATAAACGTAGACTTTTCATACGACACCACCTAAAACCCAGAAACACACACTATTAGCAGCTTTAGCATTAATCCAACTGATTATGTACCAACTGGAGTGGTTGATTACCACCTGTTTTAATCTTTTCACATAGAGACAGATGTAGCCCATATGCTTCATTTAACATTATAAAACCCCCACAAGATTTCATATGACTTTTTCGGTATTATGACAGTTTTTTCCTACCACTTCCCTGTAGTCACAAAGGAATTGCTTTCCCTAAGTGGGCTTTTTCTACTTAAACCCCAGTTTTTCCTTTATCGACTGTGAGAAAACCCTGTCCACCTTCAGCAAACACATTCAGCATGTGTTAGATGATAAAACAGCCCTCATTCAGATGACCACTCAGCCAATATTTTACAAAAATACAGACATTGCAATTAAATGGAAACTAGAATATTAAACATTAATAGAAGAATTACACAGCCATGCAGAGTCTGTCATAGGTTTATAGAGACAAAAGTGATGAATTAAGAATAACAGGGGATCAAACATTGGAAGCCTTTAGGACAACACCACCACTACTGTCTAGGAGGAACGTGTCTGCTTCTATACAAGTTCTGCTACTCAGATACCTCCTCCCATAGTCACAGAGATGAGGTGGTGTGCTTAGCAGTATTTAAGATTCAGGGTTCAGTGAAAAGATGCAAGTCAGGGGATCTCTCCGAAATAAGAGAGCTTGGTCAGGAAAGAGAGCAGGATCCAGATAATTACAGGAACCTGAAAGAAACAAGCTGTACCTCAGGATATATGGATCTAGTTCAAGTATAAAAAAAAACTGATAAAAAGTTAAGAATAACATGGAAAGGCAACCAGCTATTGTGTTATTTAGCTTAAAAATGCATACTTCAGGAGAGAAAGAAAACAGTGAAAGCCTTACAAAGTCCTAAGTGTTTGCTATATGGCAAACAAAGAATGAGTTTGAATGCTGAACCCTCAAGTTAGAACACTGGTGATGAGTAACCTTAAGTAAAAACTTTAAAAATCAACACTAGCACTGAAGCTCTAAGGAACTTTTGTTGCCAGGTTCATTTTAGTCCAGTGAAAACTGGCAGATTCTACACTAAGGGCATGTGCTACACTGTCAAAGAACAGAGATGCAGACCCACATAAATTCAACAAAGTGAAGATAATACAAACTCAGTGTGCCAAGAGCCCAGTAGAACTCACTCAGCTGTGGAAGTTGTATCAGGGCTGTGATGCAGCAATCAAAACTTGGTGGGTGTTTTAAAGGAAGTAGATGAAACTGCATGCAAAGCCCTGTTGGCTATACATTTAAATATATCTACACTTACACTTTTTTTTTTTTTTTATATACACACTAACCCTTGATTATTTCAGAACAGCAGCCTCAAGTGCTAATATCCTTTGTGGCTGCCATTTGATATAGAGGCCTAAGGGCACATCAGAGCTCTCCAAAACAAATTGAAGACTGCTGTACAACAAAACTAAGCGATTTTCAAACTACATTCCAGGGAGTCATTTATGGTACAGTTTTGAAGGATTCCAATTTTTCAGATGATCTTAAATCCAGATATAAAAAGTTAGTTGAGTCAAAGTTAACATTTCTAGTCAAGATGCTCACAAATGGCTAATAAAAGCCTATGTCCTTACAAATGTAATTCCACTAGTTCAAATAAAACAGCAACATCTGAATTCCTACTGGACAGCAGTCTCCACTGTATTTTCTTGTGTACTTACAGGAGGAGTACAGTTTGGAGTCTGAACTGGAGTAGAACTGGCAGCTATATTTCTATCCAGTGCAATAACTTCTTTTGAATAGTTTGTATTGTCCAACAATGGAGGTGCTACAGCCTGTGGCGACTCAGTATTGCCAGGTTTTCTGGAAAAATAATGAGACAAATTGGGAAAAGGTCTGTCCAAAAGGGACTAAAGAAACGAGTGAGGAGAAATAGCTTTTCCTTCAGTTTTCTGCAGAATTGCTTTTAACACATGCAAACTGTTAGGCTGGTTCAGACTGAATCCACAAGTGTATGTTGTCCTAGTAACAAAGGAGGCTTTGCAGGTCCAAAATAAGGTGTACGGACATGCTCGCAAGTTACTATTTATCTTGCTAATGACTATAAGCCTCTATTGAACAACTCTGGCTTCTGCAAACATTAGCTGCTTAGTGGGAATATTCAAATGCAAACGTATTTTCAAGTGAAAATATTACCTTCCAACGATTATTGGAAAAAATGGAACACTTTCACTCCTTTTTTCTTCTTCCAAAACTGCAGATTCCAGTGCAAGGCATATACGATGTCCCTGAAATTAGAAGGAGCTTCTTAAAGTGTTTTTAATTGAGAACAGTATAACTATTTCATACATGTTTAGCGTGGCAGGTGAGCCTACACAAGGAAATGCTTTTTTCAATGTCAGTGAATATCAATAATAGCTGCGCTCACGTACCATGGAGGCGATTCAAAAAGCTATACTACCACAAGACTCCCTCCTAACTTCAGCACATCTGGAATTATGCTCTTAATAATCATATCTCCTCCCCTTTTAGCAGTACCGGACGGGGGACTAGAAAACCCTTGAATTCTATTCCAGAAAAATAACAGAAGAAAGACTGAATAGGAAATGTATACTATATTTTTACTGTTTCCTAAGGTCACAGACAAAAAAAAATTACTCTTGTAACTGCTAATTGAGAGACAGGAAACGAGACAGAAAGCACAGCAGGCAGGCCAGTTAAACACCTGGCAGGTTTTTGTGTTTGGGTTCTTCTAGGGAGTGAGTTTGTGGTGGTGGTGGGGTTTGGTGTTTGGGTTTTTTTGTTTGTTTGGTTTTTGTTTGGTTTTTTTTTTTTTTTTTTTTTTAAATTTAAGTGGTATAAAGCAGCTTCATCTGTTCTGATTAATCCTTTCACCAGACAGGCAAACCTGCTTTACACACTAGTAAGAATTTCCTCCTACAGTCTTCATTGTGAGGCATTGTTACAGTTACCTTTACATTGATATTTGCTCTTCCAAAAAACACTTTCATCATCCCTCCTTATTAGTGTAACGAAAAATACAAAAAGCAATGTTGGAAGCACATTTGTGACAGAGAAACAGAATTTTCAGAAAGTTGCTTTTCACTGGAAAAGGTCCATACAAAATAGTTTACCTCATTTGCATGATCCATATAAGCTTGTATTTCCTTCTTCAAACCTGCTTCACTTTCTCCTTTCAAAGTGAAGGATTTCCCTGATTTTTCAATCACACGAGTTATACCAGCTGTCTTGTGTATCTTTGCTCCTGTAAAAAATACATAAAAATAGCTAGTATGAATTGTATAAAATACCAGCATCTATAAAACACAGATTTCTGCCATTACATTCTACTCTACTGAAGTGTATCTCACTGACTCAGTTACTGCCAGAATAAAACCACTCCTGCGTGAGCTCCGTGTCTACCAGAAATAAAAAGCTACTTAAATTGGGAGTGTGATGTTAGCTGAATGCCCTCTGTGGCCAAGGATCACTGCTTAAATGGGCTGAATAATGCATTTATCGCATATTTTAAGAACTACCTTTCTAAACATTAATCTGAGACAAAATTAACATCTCTAACAGTATTGCCAAAGATTGGTTAAGTAGGCTTTATTAGTATTTGAATATGGTTTTATAAAAAAGATGCCCATTCTTTCAATAGCAGTTCCACATGGAATCACAGAGCTGTTAAGTCATCTTTTTTTTTTGTCGTAAGTTCTCTTGGGGTATATCTATGCATGTGGCAAATCAGGTGAGGTAGTCAATATCAAAATAAAGTGGTCAAAATCAAGTAAAGTAGTCAATAGTGAGAAAACAATCATCAGTGCAGTCTAGTTTATGAAGGGCAGAGTTGGAGAAGGCAGCCCACTGCTTTCTCCAGTGAGTGTTCTTGGTAATACTATCACCTCAGTTAACAACAGAAAGCTTGGAATAGGGACGCACCTTTCGCGAAGGAGGTTAACTATCAAAAGTCGACGCAAAGAAGAGCTCATGCGTAAAAACAAGATGTAATTTAAATAACACTTTTGCAACATGTACTCCCTGAAGAAGATATCAGTAAGGAACTAATGAATAACAAACTGATCTGCAAGTGCTAGAATAAAGGCAGAGTGGTAAAGCAAATGCTTCTAGTATTTTTCTTCAGCTTGAAGTGTTCACTGTTCAGTGTTTGGCAATATTTTAGTGCAGCTTTAACAACATGATACAACTATCTGCATAATTGCAAAAATGAATACATACCATCATAAAAACAAACTTCAACATCTGCAGTGGGTGAATTTTCCATCAACATGCACTTGGCATATCTTGTGTAGAACGTAACTTTGGGGGTTTTTGTTCTTACCAACTGCACAAACTTGGCTGCATACTGGTATTTTTTCCAGTACTTTTCTGAAAAAGAAAATGTAATAGCTTTTATCAAAAAGTCACCAGATTATAACACCGTGCATCAGCTTAGAGAGAAATAAGTTAGAATATGTATTTGATAGCTGAAGGTTGTGAGTAATATTTAGGTACTTTACAGAAGCACATTCAAAGAAACTGACTTATTTCCACCAACTTCTAGAAAAGTGTGCATCTTCAAAGCTTCAATTAACCCATTTCAGGACTAAAACAAACATAGTGAAGTGCTGCATATACCATTTAACTAGACATCATGGTCAAGCTGACTTTCAGGTAAAAGCTGTCTTTGATCTCTAATTAGTAGAGAATTCTGCTTGTCTCTTAAGAAGTTATAGTTAGCGCTTATTTGTTCTCCAGCTGTCTACATTAAATATTCTGTCAATGCTTTCAAATATATATTTTTCCCCCTTCCTCCCCAAGTTATAGGTGTTAGGAAGCACAAAGTAAAGTTGCTCTGTTTAAAACTGACTTGATATTTCTTCCATTAATATTTAAACACTTTCCAATATGAACAAGTATACAAAAACTTTAATTTTAGTACACTCCATTGTAAAGCGGTAAGTGACTCCTTGTAACTTCCATACAAAATAACTTAAAACCTGTGGGTTTACACTTCCTTGAGAAGTTTCAAAATACTGTTTCCAGTTAAACTGTAGTTTGACTCTTATTCTGAAAAGTTTTATTTCACAATTATCTGAAAAGTAATGGCTAAAAGCTAAAAAGCCTCAAACAAGATTCAGTAAAACTCACATTACTCATCATAATTTTAAAATAAATCTCAGGTTACCTGGCAAGTTGTCAAAATTATACATACAAATGTCTTCAGGGGGAGCAGGAGGTCTGTCATCAAGAAGGAAACCTCTTCCTTCATTTGGATGATAAACTGCAATCTACAAAAAGGGAAGAAAAATGTGTTTACAGTTGCAACTTACTACAGCACTCCCTACTTTTAAAAGGTATGGAAGTAAGTCCCAGTTTAATCAATTACTGTAATTTACCATGAACCCTCTATTCTTCTAAGTAATTATTTAACAGCAGCAGTTTTTCCAATGATACTTCACCTATTCTAAGAGTCAAGTCCACTTTTGCTCTGAAATAACTGCTTGCTACCTATATTTGTATGGCTGTACTATGGTGGGCAAAACAAGTTTACAGCTGTGCATATCTAAACATTGCATTTCCAAACAAATAATCACTTAAATGAAAATAAAAAAACCTCTGAAAGAACAGACTACTCTAAGCCCTTCATACAACAGCAAAGCAATTGAAAACATACCACATTTCCATCACAAGATATTCTGAGAACTTCTTTCACAAGTTCTTGTGAATGGTGTTCTTTTAGAAACTCCATACACACTTCCCCAGTATCTAGAATGCTCACCTAAAATATATTAAATATATAAGTTAAACAAGACGACATTTACTTCCTGGCAAGGTAAGATACAATTTCTTTCCACAAATGCTTTTAAAAAAGAATTTTTTTTCCTTCTTCCTCAAATGCACTGCAAACTTATAAATGCTTCTTACCATAACTTTTGCTATTAGTGCTCTTAAAACACTTCAACATGACTGAAGATTATAAGCCTGGTCAGTGAGGGTGTGGCTTCTTAAGTGCCAAATCAGACAAAGACAGGTCAGCTCTATTATGTTTTTAAAAAAAGAAATGGGGGGGGGGCAAAACAGAACAGGATGAGTGAGACACTAAGAAATGGAACAAAAGGCAGAAGGGTGATACCAGGAACAAATCACCCAGAAAATTTATGTGATCAGTAAGGATTAATGGAATCTATTTTGCTTTCTCAGCCCCAAGACAGAGAAAAAGCAACACCATAGAAAAAGAGTCAAGTTTTCACTTGAGCACAGGACTGTTTGCATTTCTAATCCAGTTATTTATCTAATCTGTAAAAGTGTTTGATGTGTTTGACATAGTTAAAATCTTGAACACAACTGTACAGCTAAGCAGTATGGAGTTTTAGAACTGTAGGAAGTATATATACACTTAATATTTGTTATGTCTTCCTACAGTTTGTTTGCTTGTAAGCTAAAAGCAATGCCACATCACTATTTGCAGGAAGTGACTACAAGCATTCCAAATACAAAACCTAAGATGCTGCTTGCTAATATAAATTTAAATTATTATAGTTTTCTAAAAACAAATGCTTCTAGTTTACCAAGTGAAAGAGATGTCACACTCTTCTTTTAAGAGATAGTCACACTTAAGTTGTTTCCGTTTTAAGAACTGATACATACCACTGCATTTTTTGTTTTTTGCCTGATCGGTTTTAGCCTGTGAGCATTGAGAGGTGATACTATACTTCGCAGTGTAGGTTTCTGATGTGCTGGTGGTTCTTTGCCCCACGTTTGGTTTTGTTCTGAAGTTGACCAAAGGCCACATGTAGAAGATGGTTGTACTTTCTCAGATTTGCAGACCACTCCAGGGATGTATTTCTTCGGGTTTCTCTGGTTTAAAGAATGCGGACAGTCGATGGATGCATCATGATTCCTTATATCTTTTAAGGTATTCCATGCATTTCTTGATGCATCTTGCTGCACATCCAGATGATACCGAAAACCTCCATGCGCATTATTGTTGCCAGTTAGGTCTGCAGGTGGTCTCAGAGGAACTGAAAGCAGCATAAAGGTACATTGTGGATTCAAAGAGTCACAGTCAGAGGTAAAAAAGCTATTATGTTTTTAGAAGCTTTCTAAAATATCATCTTAGAAGGCTTATTTAAGTGGAGAATGGGATTTCTTTAATCCTCAGCCCAGATCATTAGGCCAAGGGTTTAATACCAATCAATACCAGCGTTAACAAAATTCCAGTGCTACTTAAAATAAACTGTTACTAGATTTCAGTTATGACAGCCTTCATTCTTAACAGTCACCAAATCATTTTGCAAAGACATTTGTAAACAAAATACTTAGAAATCAAATAGATACTTAAACAAGAATTAGTTTACAAGAAATAATTTAATCTTTTGAAACAGTTTACTTGCCACTCAGATTACCACTAGTACAAATTTAAGTTTCGGTTTATCTAGCTAGCATTTTAGCATCAGAGATTTTAGTACTCATGATGTTAAGTGCACAATCCAAAACCCTTGTTTTATTTCCAGCCACTTGTTAAAAGACAAAACCCTACTTTTATATTTAAACTTTCTATAACTGCTTCCCTACTTTTGATATTTAAGCCCTTGATCAACTTTCACCTCACCCACACTCCTCCTGCCATGTTGCAGAACAGTTGAGAAGGGACCAAAAATTAAATAGGATTATTCAGACCATATGTCACACGATTCCAATTCCCAATAGACGGGAAGGGAAGGAGTCCAGTAATATCAAAACAAAAGAGACCAGAATGGATTTGCGATTTAGTTTTATGATTAAATTACATTATTTATAAATGATGTAATATGATGCATGACAAAGAACAACTCCTTCCCTTCTGTGTCTTTTGTCCTTTCCTCCACCCCTCCTTCTGCAGCCTTATTATCTTTCTCATTCACTGAGGTCCCATTTTCTCTTAAGACATGTTTGTGCAACTAAATTAACAGGGCTTCTGAGTCACCTGCCAGTCTTTTGGCAAGTATTTATACTTCCATGTTTCAGGTCACAACTGAATAATTATGGCAGATTCTAGAATTGTGTTTTCCTTTTTTTTTTTTTTTGCTAAAATAATAAAAGGAGGAAATTACCTCATTTTAGGATGCTAAGTATTCAAATTCAACATACAATTTTTTCACTGCTACGAAGGCAGTTACATACAGCTCATTACACCGACTCAACAGGTTAAGAGGAACATCAACTACAAAATCTTCTGAAATCAATTCCTACCTCAGGAAACTGTTAGAATTTAGTCCACAAGAGAAAACAAAACAAAGTTTTCAATGGGATATTTCTTGCTTAAGATTAGTGATGCTGGAAATCATTTTGCCTTTTCCATATCTGTGCCAATTTTTTTAGTGACAAGTCACTTTAGGGTCTCCCACGCTTTTCGTTCAGAAAAAAAGAGTATCTCCAGTAGCCTCTGTTAACGTCCAGTTGCTGTTATTTAGGAAGCCAGCATTAAACTCTGGTATCACAGTTACTTGGCCATACAGATACCCCTTCTGCCACAATTTCAAAGAAACAAAATACAGAAAAACCCACAGAAACTGTTATGAGTCACTACTCCAACTTGAGTGCAAAAACACACAACTGTGAGGAACGTACCATTTGTTTGCATGCTTCCAAGCCACTGCTGCATTGTTTCAGCCTGGGACTTCTGCTCTAACAGACCAACCTGGGGCTTCATTAGGCCAAGATGATTTGAGCTGCAAAATAAGAGTTACACATGTAATCAAGATTATATCAAAGGTGCTTGCATAACAAAAGTTATGACGTTACAGCTGCAGAAACCACAACACTTCTAGAATATTTAGGAAATGCGGGTGGCATTTTGCAGCTCGAGACAGCATTGAACGTGCTTCTTTTTTCATAGGGAATGTTCATTGGATAAAGCGTAAAAAAATAAAATAGTTTCCAAATGGAATTAAAAGTTATCACTAATTTTTAGCACAAATTTAAGCCTGTTAGTACTCACTATTAGACTGTTGGAACTGACATGTATGAACAAAAAGAGCCACTGATAATGCAGCCAGCAGTGGCTGTTCTTTCATCTAGTTCTTAATTCACAGTATAGGAAACAACTGCAGAGAAGACACAGGGATGATGCCCATGACCCCAGTGGATCTCATTCAGCATAACAAATATGCAGCTGAAAAATGTAGGCAATCACCTAAAATAACTTGAGTTGGTATAAATATAGTAAACCCCAAAGATTATAAAGATTTTCTACTATAATTCACACGTTGAAAAATCAAGAATACACACAAAAACAGCTACTGCAGAATCACTGATCTATTGTAAATTCACACTAAGCTCCCATGAGGTTTTTCTGTCTCTGTAGCCTGTACCTGTCTGTACTTTCTTTTTACGATGATCACCACTTTAACACTGGCAAGGCCTCAATTATCACCAGAAAAAAAACCCACAGAATATAAGCATGTAATTTAAGTCTTACAACCTTGCATTTAAGATTGCTGTGCAGGCTAGCTATAGACATGAGAGGCTCTCCTATGTAAAACCATGTTAACAGTGGTAACCATTGAGTTAATCCCCAAACTCATTAACATTGTCACATTTACATTCAGCATGTCTTTATGAAGTCATGGGGAACACAAATAAGCATTAGGTTAACATTAGCATAAATAACTTATTTTTCGATTCATCAAACATTTCTCAAACTAGGAAGAATGTACGTGCCCACTGAACTTGCTGAACAGAGGCTTATGTCAAACACCCATGAATAGTCAAAAAAACTTAGTCAATTTACTTTTTCTATAGGGCACAGTGTTCATTTGCATATTCCCTGAACTGATTTGCAAAAATAAGAACATACGAAACCATCACAAAGTTGGCACTTCTTAATGTGAAGAGCAATGCAAGAACCGAGATACACAACGTCCTCATCTTAAAATAGGAAAAAGCGTTCTTTGATATTCTGCTGTACTGATGGAAAAATCAGTAATCACACAGAATGCCTTCTACCCTAGTCTCTTGCACAAAGGACAATTAGCAAGGCCCTCTACTAAAATTACTGCCAGGGGAAGAAATACTCAACTTGCTGCACATGGAAATAAGTCAGTCATTGAGCATACCAGGATAAATAAAAGCTACAATCTAGCTAGCAGATACACTGCATCTATGAACTTTACAATAGGGACGGTGGGGAAGTAAACCTCTACATAGCAACAGCATTGACTGTTACCCTCTCTGTTTGGTATTCAAGCTACAAGTGTAGATACTTTTGGCACTTACTACAGCTTAGTTATATGTTAAATGCATTATTTTTTCCTGTAAAGCCAGCTTTAAATGTCACCTAAACAAAAACTGATTCTTACTGTGGTTGATCTTTTACTGGTGGAGATATTTGTCCTTCAAAGGAACCAGAACTACTAGAAGTCTTCTCCTTAAATATTTCTCCTATATCAGTATAGCTGTTCACAGGTGAAAAGTACTCTGTATTTTCCCTTGTTCCTACTTTAGGCTTCGAAAGCAGTTCCATAGAGTGACATCTCTCAACAACATTCAGTATGCCTTGAGTCTGGCTATGGGATGTGCCAGACCTATCTGAAGAGTGGGCTCTTCGGAGGTAGCGTGAATGCGGCCTCTCTTCAGCCAGTTGCATGGTTCTTCCCCTGCCAGTCATGCCAATTTCTTTTCCCTGAATTCCCCACTGATGAAAAGAACCACTTCCATCTACGGATGAAGTATCACTGGAATTCTTGTTTTTAGGAAAAAAAGTAATTTTATTTGGGAGCGGCTGTCCAACCAACAGCTTCTTCTTTTCCTTCAAGCAACCACTGGTACTGATGCTGGAAGAGCCTGTGAAGGTTGTAGAGATGGTAGCATTTCCACTGTCCATGGAATCTTCTGAAGTTCCCGAATCTTTACTCCGTGCAGAGCTACACCTGGACATAAAAGGATGATCCAACACTGAGGAAAGACTCAAACGGTCTGCTGGATTTTTGCGAAGTAACCTATGTATAAGGTCTTGCGCCTCTCTTGATAAAAAGGTTGGCATTTCATAATCTGCTAATACCACTTTATTCAGCGTGTTCTTGACAGTGTCTGTGTCAAAAGGTGGCTTTCCAATAAGAAGAGTGTAAAACATACAGCCCAAAGACCACACATCAGATTCAAGCCCATGCGGACTCCTTGTGGCAATCTCTGGAGAAATGTAATTTGGAGTTCCACACATGGTGTAATGCTTTTCATGAGGCATTTTCAGCTGAGTTGCTAGTCCAAAATCAGCAATCTTGACATTCATATTATTGGTGAGTAAGATATTAGAAAGGGTGAGGTCCCGGTGCAGTATTCCATGAGAATGAAGGTACAGCATACCCGTGATAATTTGATGCAAGAAGTGTCGGGCTGTCAAAACACAAAGCCAGATGGTTTAGTCATATAATTGAAATCATAGCTGTGAAAATAAATTTTTGAAATCTGCTATTGGTCTTGCCTTTTTTTTTTAACATAACAAGAATGTTGTATGGATGTTTGAGTGTCATGCTAATGAGATTGGAATCAACTTTCTGCTCTATGCTTTAAGCAGTACGGCATGACTGTTCTAAGACGATAAAAAATGCTCTGTAACACAATAATCAGATTTGTTTATTTGCTAACAGAAAAATGTAAACAGGACTGAAGATATTTTCAACTGGCCTAAACTTTTTAAAATCAGATTCTTAAGAACTTAAGACATTTTAGAATTACTTTTATAATGAACTGTCCAGGAAAGGTAGGATTTTTCAGTGCCTTCCATAAGAAACAGAAGTAAAACCATCACAGAACTTCTCAGTTGTCAGTCCTTCAAAAATTCTAGATGGATTATCAAATTGGATATTTCCTGGCTAACTCAGCCCTTCAGCAACACTATTACCTGCATTATTTTCATTTCCACACACCTTGGAACACAGTAACTATTTCCAACAATATTACATAAGGCAAACTATAAACTGGAAGGCTTTCTAACTGGTGACACGTAATACAGTTATACTGAGGCAAAGAGGTGCAACACAAAGCAGATCTGTGGATGTGAACTTGCCAGTTTTCCTCTGTGGAACTTCCCAGTCTTGACCTATACTTCAACATAACTTTATGTACAAAGGTAAGCTCTGCCTTCTATATTCACTGTGGTTTTTTTTTAAACCCCAAACAACACAAACTACTGTAAAATGGCATAAACAGAAACAAAAGTATACAGAAATTTAAGTTGAATATGTGTAATAGCAATTAGTCTCTAGATTATCACGTATCACAAGATTTTAAGCTATACAAACTGGTTCAGATTGATGACAGTTTTAAATGTCCTTTCACTAGAATTAAATACTCATTGAATAAGCCAAAACATTAACGCAAAGAGAGCTACACAGAAAAAAATCTCACCTTCTTCTTCTGAAAAGGGTTTCTTTCTGTTCTTTATGTATCTGCTCATTTCACCATTGTGACACATCTCAAGTATCAAGTATACATAGTTGCTATCTTCAAAATAGTTATAAAGCTAGAACATAAAACGATGAAAAAATTAAAATACATTTTGTGAACTACACAGCAAGTCGCATACAGAGTCCTCTACAAAAACACAATTCTTACCTCAAGTATAGATGGATGCTTTAGCTGACAATGTATTTTCACCTCATTTTGAACCCTCTGGACCATTCCAACTTTGTGCATGGCTTTTTTATCTATCTGTAAATGGAGCACAGAACATTTTTCAAACACCACAACACTGATTATGTACACGTTAGTTTCAAGTGAACTTGAAATTTTAGATGTTCAATGAATGCTTGCCTGAAAACTTCTAAATATAAGCAAGTTTTCATATAGTTTAACCAACTATATGCTTTTAATGAAAAAGTATCATATCATTGGTAAGTGCAAGAACACACAACTGTCCGAAAGTAGACAAGCTTAACATCTTCCATGCTAACACTAATTAGAAAATTTTCCAAAATACTAAGCAGAGAAACCTAATTCTGATTTTGCCAGGCAGATATGCTAAATATAGTTAATACTAAAAAGGTGGCTAAATAAAAGTATTATAGATAAGCGAATCTGGCAAGACACTTGTGATGTGCAAGCTTCCTTCACAGAGTTTGTCCTGGCAGTGAAGGAATTTTTTCAAGGCCTTTTTCCCATGACCTCTCCAGCCACATGGATTCTAAATTAAGTTTTTGTGGCCACAAATTTATGAATTATAATTATAGGGCAGATTGGATGGACAACGTTGAATACTTGAGCTAAGTTCTTTTACTAGCACTGTAAGCATTTCTATTAGTTATCAATACAGTTTATTTGGCTGTACGGCATCTTTCAGGATCAAATCGTAATCTAAATATCAGCTACATACAAACAAGCAATCCAGGCAACCGTGTAACCCCAACCTGTTGCGAGTTGCTTGTTCAGTCTCTCAGATGACTGAGACTTCCTTGGCTGGCTTCCTTACCATTTTGATAGCCACTTCCAGACCGGTTTTCAGGGATACTGCTCTGTAGACCCCTGCGAAGGAGCCCTTCCCCAGAAGGTTCCCCACCTTGAAATCCTGCAACACCAACAAATCATGGCCGTCAGCCCCAACCCAGGCTTCGAAGACCCTATCCCCATGCATACTCCCCCCCTCCCGCCAAGAGACGGGGGGACTCCACAGCCCCAATACCGGGGCAAACCTCAGGCGCCCCCGGGTGGGGTACCTGGACGGAGCCCTCCGGGGCTCGGAGGCGGTGGGCGGCGGGGCCGCGCAGCACCCCCTGCGGCATCGTCCTTCCCACCCGGCGGCCGGTTTGCACTGGCACTGCTGCCGCCGCCTGGGGCGGCTCGGCGCCGCCACCTTCCCGCCGTCTCTCCCGCCGCTCTCGGGTCGACGAGAGACACCCGCCCCCCGGCTCCCGCTGCTATGGCAGCGACCGCCACCCGCCCCGCCAACACAGAGCGCCCGGGGCTCTCCACAGCCCGCCTCCGAGAGCCTGCTGCCGCCGGTCGCAGCCGCCTCCCACAAACAAGCCACCCAGCAGAGGGCCGGGCCCCAGCCTGGCAAATGGCGGGGCGACCAGCGGGAGGCGGCTGGCCTCCGCACCTCGATTTTCTCGCCGATGCAGGTCGCCATGGCGCCGGCCACTCTCCGCCAGGTCACGCTATGGGTTCTCTTCAGGACCGCCGCTCCCCATCACGGCGCCCTCCGCCGCCCGCCTCGGCCCAGGCCTGTTCGCTCCCGGGCCCGGCGGCCGCTCCCCTCCCCCGGCGCCTCCATTTTGAAAAATCGCGCCGTTACCCCCCCCACCTTCCGCCCCGCCCCGTCCCAGGTCGAGGCTGCGTCTGACGCAATCGCGCCCCGACGGCCGGATTTGGAGTCACTGCGCATGCGCAGGGCGTAGCCCGCCCGTTTCCCTGGCAGCCGTTACGACGCATGCGCTGTTGGGGGTTCGGCGGTGGCTGAGGCGTTGGCTGAGGCGTTGGCGATCTGGTGTGTCGCCTCGGCCCGGCGGCTGAAAAATACCCGCTTCTGACAGCCCTGGGCGGCTCCAGGTATCTCTCCTCAGGGGAGGGAGAGCTTCAACGCTGCCTGTGGCCTAGGGCGGCCAGGCTCCCAGGTGTCACCACGCTCAGCTGGGTGTTGTGGTGGAAGGCCTCAGGCCTGGAAAATGGATGGAAGCAAGCTTGAAGGGTCATCTCCTGGTCGATCGTGGATGAATGTGAACTTTCCTAGTAAAAGCAAGTGTGCTGTCCTCACACAGATATCGCCCTCGCACTCAGTAGAGAGGTTTTGTTATTCCTTGGTTGTTTTTTAAATAGCTGGCGTAAATTCTGGGATGAGCTCTCTCAAAGTTTAACGGCTTCTGTTTGGTTTACTGCCTTACGTGTTAAGCACAAAGTGCTGTTCTTCCATCTTACTTTTTTCTGATACAGTTTCTAGTGATGGAGACACAGGGTGTTTGTCTCGGATGTTTACGCTAGGAACAGCAATGGGCTTAGGGTGCAAGACTGATGGTGTGGCTTGGTCTAGGTGCCCAGCTGCGTTCTCCTATAGGGTACCCGCAGGGAGCAGTAGCTTCCTCCACATGGCACTCTTGAGGAACATACAGCTGCACAGGAAGCATGCCCAGAGCTAGCTGAGAGGAAGAGCGTCGACTGGCTTTTGTCCCAAATCCCCCTCTCCCAGCTATTAAATCCACTGAAGGAAAAGGTGCAAGCTGAAGCTTTAAATACTCAGTTTCCAGTCTTTTCTTGAAGGTACATTGCTGTATTTTTTTTCCAAATACCTGAAAAAGCTTAGACCAGTGAGGTTTTGTCAGCTGATGGTGGTATTGTGTGTAGTAGACTACTGGAGCACATGCTGAGCAACTGCAAAGCCTGGGTTTAATTCTCTTTTCTGCTTGAGGAACGTGTTGGAGGGTACTCTGATTTGGGGCTCTAGTGCTAAACTAAGTAATGTACTGGGATAGTAGCATAGCTTCAACATAAACAGTGCAAGATGGTAACTAATTGTATCACCAAGTGCACTATGGAGCACTGAGCTGAGAGTGGTGGTTCTTTGTATCTAATACCTACTTCTTGGATTCTTTCTATAATGTTCCATCTGAAATATAAAAGTTTCTGAAAGCAGACTTAAATATGAATGGTAATTAGGACGAGGAGAAAATATTTTTTGTATTGAAACTCTACTAAAGTGCTGTAATTGAAAGGGCTTTTAATAAAGAAATGGTGCTTCTGGGAATGCATTATGGTTTGTGATGTTCGTCATCAGGTTGCATTTATCTTATAAAATGTGGGCATGGTATTTTGACCTGCGTATGGTAAGGGTCGTGGGGCATAATATAGATTGTCCTTTCTTAGCAGACATAGCAGTTTTTTTACTAATGGAAAGTATGTTTATACTCTGAAAGACTGTTGAAGTTGATTGGAACAGAAGGGGGAGCTGTCCACACACCAGGCAAAGAAGGGGCTTTGTACAGGCGCGTAAAGAAAATGCAGACCGGAAGAAAATTCCTCTTTTTGCTCTTAACAGGAGTTAATGAAGTGTTCTTTTCTCACAGTCTGGGAGTGGAAAAAAGGTGCCAGCTACTGTAATGATCTTGCACGGTGAAACATTTAGCAGTAAGAACTCTGAGACAGTCTTTTCTATTAAGAGACCAGGTCATACTTGTATTGTTCTCATACTTGTATTGATCTTAATTCTTTGACATTAGTAATTGACTGCTTCCCTTAAAGCAGCAGGTTTTGTCAGCTTTTTATAATGTCCTTTCAGAGGCATATCCCTTTCCTTTATTTGTCTACAGGATCATCCCTCCAAAGACCTTATTGTTTTTCTGGCCTTTGTTTTTATGATACATACAACTGGAATAACAACATGTTTGTTTCTTGTAAGTGTCGTAAAATGTTGCTCTCTGCTCATTACACATCTCCATTTGCATAGACAAAGTTAACATTCTAGCTGGTTTACAGTTTAGTTAGAAAATTATCAAAGTCAAGTGGTTTTGAAAGTAGAGCCAGAAAGATTTTCCATTGCCTTTAATGGAGTAGCATCTAAACTACAGAGGAGTAGTACTCCTTTTTTTTTGAACCATCCATTTCGAAAGGGAGTGGTACAAAAGTGAGAGCAGACCTATTGCATATAGTTTCATTATTTAAATTTGGTTGTTTTCCTTTCTGTCAGGTTCTGCTCATGTTTTGGTTTCTTTTACTTTAAGTAAAATGCTTTAAGTGGATCTGGGACTGTTCAGTCATTCACAACTATTCTACCAGCACCCTGGTCCTCAGATGCGTTTTTGATCTCTCAGTGCTGCTTTCAGCTGCAAGCTATGCTTTTGCAACAAAATCCCTCTTGGGTCTTTAGCCTTTTTCAAAGGTATTGCAACTCCCACTTCTGTTAGTCTGTTCCACTGATAGGATTTGCGCCAATTTTACAGTGATGGTTATTGTTGTAATTACTGTTACAATATAGTGCAGCTTTTCTTTGAATTGGCTTTTACTACAAGAAGGTGTGATGAGTATTAAGTACAGGCAGAACTGAGAAGCAAAGGCAGAACAGCTGGTTTAATCCATTTGTGGGTTTAATTCCTAGCTACATTGTTTCATTTTCCAAAAATGCTATTTCCAACTATTTTTCTGCTGAAATAACTTCTGAACTGTGAGTCGGATTGGAGTTTTAAAAAAAACATCAGTGAAGAAAATCAGGAGTGAACCTCATTCCATCACCTGTGCTTAGCGTGCTCTTCTTGACATAAATCTTTCTTTAACCTGAGGTACTAATGCGTTATTGGGCAGAGCCTTGAGTGATATGCCTGTTGGCAGACCTCCAAACCTACATCTTAAAACAAACTCATCCTTTCTAAAGCTGCTGGTCCCTGTTAGCTCGCATTGAGCTTATTCAGGGCTGCCATTGTCTCATCTGTCTTCTCTCATGTGCTGGCTGTGATGCTTTTTCAGCTGAGTGGCAAGCCATTTTAAGAAGCTGAAACAGCTGCAAATGGGTTCTCTTTCAGCAAGGTTAGGTTTTGCTCAGTGTCCTGTATTAGGTCACTGTGTGATTGTGCCAGCAGTAGTGCTGGTGCAGGGGAAGGGGCAGAACTGCAAAATGGGAGCAAGAGGGAGGGTGGGACAGCAGCAGCTCTCTCTTGGATGAGCTGATGTTGCTGTGGAATTCCACCCGGAGGTAAAAAGCAATGAGATGAAGTTAACTGGGGAGAAGAGCACCCTATATTCTTTCCCTTCCATTACACTGTAGAGTTTCCTGATTAGTCTATTATTTCTGTGACTTTAAAACTACCAAGTGAACTTTTAATGTTATGTTTTATGCAGAATATATGATAAAGTCTTCTAGCTATGTAGAGAGTTTCTCATATTGCCTGTGTCCTTTGGCTCCTTCGTTTAGCTTTTGTTAATTATATCAAAGTAGCAATTAGACCCGGTCTACAGCACTTCATGGCTAATGTGAAACACAGCAACATTGTTGAAACAAATTTGTTTTTAAGGGCTAGCTACTTTCACCTGATGCCAGGCATCATTGATGAATTTTGTTTCTGTAGTTAAGGTGAATTTAAAATGTGAGGGAACATCTTCAAGCTCCATTACCTGATCAGTTTGTTTACATTCTCATGTTCTTTTCTATTCCTAGCTTGTCTATTAAAAATGAAATTAATCTTTGGGCAAGTATGCCCTCAAACGATATTTAGACTCTACCAGTATAGTGAACTGATGCGGGTCCCTTGCACAGAATAAATTTGCCCCAATTTTGGAGAAGATATTTGCTTCTCCATTTCTTATTTTTCATGTAGTAGTTCAGTTTGTTTATTTCTTGCTTGACATTCAGATGCAGTACTGTTTAAGCTGGCTGAAGCAGATATGACTATTTGTTTCCACCCTCTGTTTCTTCTTCTGTTGTGTGGCAGGACAGTTCACGTGGCTAAACAGTTCACCAGATCAAGGAGTTGGTTTTAGGTGGGAAAAAGCTAAATTTTTTTTTTTTTTTTTTTATTTGTCTGCTCTCTGAATCGCTTCACCTCATAAACAGCTTGCTGCCTACTTCTGTACCAGGGGAGTGCTCCCAAAGAGTTACTCTGGCTAGGGCAGGCTAGCATCCAGGATGCAAGGAGGTGCATCGATTTACACTTCACCTTCTCCAATGTTTGCCAGCTTGTGACTACAAACTTAAACAGTTCCCCCATGCCTGCCAGCTTTCATTGTTGGAATAAGATACAGAGGTGGCTGCACTTTCTCCTTCAGAAAGGAAGCTCTCGGGAAGTTACATGCAGTGATCCACTCCTTAATGGATGTAAAATGGATTGTGGGTAATTGTATGTGTCAATGGTTGAGGATCCTTAAATGTGAAGTGGAAGCTGTGTGACTGATTAAGTAGATCTGGTCTGTTTAACTGTGCAACAGTAACAATCATCACTGGTTTGAGTAATTCAGGTGGAAGATTAGCAAAAATAAGACTTTCAATTTAATTTCAATGCTAGATTTTTACCTGAACAGTGATGAGAAAAGTTGTGTGAGTGAATTCATGTGCCAAAAGTATGACTGATACATATTGATGTTGGGAGCAAACTCAACAGCCAACAACATACAAAACATGCTGCATGACAATACAGAAGACAAAATTTGTAGGTAGAGGTAAAACCTTTTTATGTTAAGTACTGCTAGAGAAGTGTATGTGCTTTAGGGCACAGGCCCTGGTTTCTCTGAAGGTCTGTTGCATAGTGTGCAGCATATTTGGGGTTGTGCGGTAGTTAGGCGGTTATAAATAGGAAGTCTTCTGAAGATGATCGTGTTTCTTGCGTAAGATTGGGAGGTAGATGCCATTGTTTAATTTGGCTTCTTTTTCTTTCATGTCGCATAGTCCTCATTAAAAGGAGAGCCAGAGAGTCTTTGGACTTTCAGCAACTGGGTAACTGCTCCTCCAGTAATTGTCAAGCCAGCAACATGCCAGTGAAATAATACTTTCCTCCATCTGATTAAAAAGAAAGTTGAATCACTATTCTGTTGTTGGGTTGAATTTATGACTACAGGGGTCAGCATCTGCTGTAAGCAGAGCTTGCAAGACAAACCAGTGATGTAATAAATCCCTTGCTAACTCTTTTTATCAGAGAGCAAATACATGTCTAATCTTGTTCTCTGTGCTTAAGTGTTGAAAGAAATGCTAGCTTAAAGTCTTCTTTAAAATAGTTTTAAGAGAGTAATAGGGTTCCCTTTAAACAGGACATACAAGCCTTCTTTCAACTTTATTGCATGAGCAAAATGTGAAGATTTAGAGTCCTTCGTCAGTGGAAAAGTCTGATTAGCAACAGGAGTGAAAAGGAACTGAGTAAGAAGGACGATGAAAAGCAAAACTAGAGTACTCAGAACACAGAAATTGGGAGAAAGAGGGAAAGTCATCCTCCCTTCCTGCAATTCCACTTCATTCAGGTGTCACTGTAACCTTCCAAAGCTGATGGAGCTCTCCCAGCCTTCCCCTGGAGAGTAAGGCAGCAACAACAGATTTTTGAGTAGAAGGCGAACAAGAACTGTCAAGAGTGCTGTAGCTTGCAGCAGTGGTGATGGTTTAGCCCATGTTCAGAGCACTGCACATGTTTTGGTACATCGTGTCTTAGACACTGTATTAGGCAGTGAAAATGGTTATTTTAAATCTGGTGCCTCTTGGCTGCACTGCAAATTTTATGAGCATGGATAATTGTCTCTGCTATTGCAATCCGCCTGTATGTATCTCAAATGATGCAAATCTACTTTGTCCTTGGAGAAAATGGCAGAGGTGCAATGTCAGTGGGTTGCAGAAATATCCGTGCAGGTAGAGTACAGGTCTTTAATTAGCTTGCTTGTTCAGAGTATCTCCTGATATCTGATTTGTTCTCATTAAAAAGGGCAGAATTTACCTCAATTTACATTCTCACTGAGTCAGAAAAGCTAGTAGAAAGCTTGGGTTATAGAGGCTGCTTGGCATGCCGTGCCTCATATTTATTAATTTCATGGGTATATCGTTAGGTGAGACTGAAATGCATTTGGGCTGCATGTGGTTGGTATTAGTTGTTCTGCAGGGTGATAAGCAGAGTATCATTCTTAGTACAGTCTTGTAACTTGCAGATAAAAATTCTTCCGTACATGCAGTGTCTGGATGGGTTATTTTGTGCTATCTCATTGTCATGAAAAAGAAGATTGAGGGTCCTGTGGCTTGGGCCTGATCTGTTTTACACTGACACATGATCAGGTATATGCAAAAAACATCATATGTCATGCAAACAGTGTGATCCAAGGCTGCTTTGTTCTGGGCTAATTACGTTGTTCTGACTACTGATTTTGGTACTCGTGCATAACTAATAGCACATATGTGATTTAGTTGTCTTTCTGTGTGTTAGTTGAGATTGTAAGCAGCCAGTAATTAGACAATTTCCAGAGAAGTATTTCACAATCAAAATGTGAAGATGATCAAACTGACCCTGTTTTTGTTTTTATTTCTGACATTAAGAATACAAAAGGTTTTTCTGGGTCAGACCAAGAACAAAATTTTATTTTAGCGGGCCTTTTTCATTTTAATTTTCTCAATTAAAAAACCCAAAACAACAAACTTCGTGGATTCCTGGTTCTAACTCGTAATTTTAACACGCCATTTAAATAAGAATGACTTACATGTAAAGCCTGGAAGTAGCCAGTGCATTAAAGCGGTATTAAAGAATATGTGGCTACACCTGTGGGGTTCATATAAGCAAGAATATATATTTACAAAATAAATATGTTTACACACAAACACTGGGAACACTCTCAGAGTGCTTGACCATAAGGCATAAAGTTACAGTTTACAAATTATGATCTATCATCGTTGGTTGTTCTGCAGCTTTGCTTGCATCTTGGCAGCAGGGTTCATGACACCAGTAGTTTCACATATTTAACACATGTATATATTTATTTCTTATTGCTACTTTTGACAGATGCAGGGAAGCGTTCTCAGATGTATTTGCTAGTGTAGTGCCAGTCTGGACAACAGAAGTGGAGTCTTTTTGAAAACACTTTTGGTGTATCCTGGGTAAATGATGAGTTGTGAGCATGTAATGATCCATCAGCTGTGGCTTTTATTTGACAATTAGGACTAAATTAAAAAATCCACCTGGTTTTATGCTTTTCTCCTTCAATGATACTCAAGTGTCATGAAACATTAATTCTTACTGACGTTTTTTCTTTTGTGATGGATATTGGTTCCCGGTGTTGTTTCCAAGTTGAATTTTGCTTATTGTTTTGTACAGCAAATTGCTTCAGCAAATCATATCCCACTAAACCTCAATCACAATGGGTCATTTATGTCAAAGAAATGGAAAGCAAGGGGTAGTTGGAGAGTTTCTAAAAAACGGAGTTGTGATATTTCAAAGGTTTCTTTCTTGCTCTAGGATGAGAAGGAAAAGTTTGAATAAGGCAACCAATGGCTTCAAGGATATATTCCTCCCCTCTGCCCTTTCCTGTCACCACCCTTGCAATACTGTTGCCAAGACTTGATTTCTTTAGCTAAGCAAACTAGTATTAAGGCTGCCTCACATGTACCTTTGTCATTTGAGCATCATGAAGGTTGTTAAATGAGAATGATGCTTCCTATTCACTGATTTTTATTAACTGTGTTTACACTGCTCAGGTTGTTAAGGAGCAGGGAAGTGGTCAAGCTAATGTTTTGGAACTGTCTAGTTTACTCGTGTACATGGTGCTAGTGTCCATTTCTCTAATAGCATACTTATAAAAAATATTTATGACCTGCTCAAGTCTTTATTTTATCTCTATAAATAAGACAAGCTTTTCTACTCTCCTGTCATTTGATATGTTTTCTGTTCCCTGGGTCAATCTGTAGCTTTTCTCTGAACTTCCTATATGGTAAATTAATCTTTTTCTCAGCATGAGTTGTTAGGATTGTTGCTGGTATTATATTAACACTTGGTAATACTAATTTTTTCTTTTACTAGAAATACTTTTCCTGAAATTTCAGAAGATCACATTTTACTTTTTAAGTCCTGTTACACTCACAGTTTATAGTCTTCATGACATCAGCTATTGCATTCAAATCCTTCCTTTGTTGTCATTCTTCAAATTTAGAAATGTCTTCTAATAGCATGATTATTTTGGATTAATCAAAAAATCCACGACCCATCACTGTGTACTACTGGATTTCATTTAATCTCTGTTATTGAAATTCTGAGTGTCATCTGATTCATCATCTATGATACCCAGCCCTCTGTTTTTGTGATGACTTCTAATTCTGTGTTACTGTTAAAGCTTATTCTTGCATCCCTCATGCTTTTATAACAGGGACATTGATGGTCTTCTCAGTTTTCAATATTTTACACCTCTGATGAAAAACAGTTCTAAGCCTTCTTAGGTTCCAAAATCTTCATATCAAAGAATTGTATTTTTGCTGAACTGAGACATAAGCAACAGTTCTGTGATTATTTTCTATAAACAGGGGTTTTTAGCGTAGCTTTTCTGCTTGCCAGTCCAAATTTCAATCAGTGCCACCCCTATCTGTCTCGGTGTGTATAAGGCAAGGACTTTCACTGAGCTTCAGTTTCTTCTGATCTGTTGAGTTGTTTTCTCGTGCTGACATTATACTCTGTAATATTTCTCCTTCTAATCATACAAGAACACTTTAGCCTTATCTAAATCTGATTCTCTCTCTTGTGGACTTTTTAGCATACCTCAGTGGAGTATCTGAATCCCAGTTTGGAATCCCCTAATTATCTGACCCTATTTTATTTATAGTAGTCCTTACATCATCAACCTGTTATACGGACTCAACCATAAAATCAGTTGGGTTAGGATTTTTGCATTAAATTATGTTTCTCTTTTGGGATCCAAAGTTTATACCAGCCTTTTTTCAGACATATCTTACTGTAAAATATGTTCAAGAGAGAAAGAAGGAAATCTCTCCATGTTACTCTGCTGCAGCTGCCGTGAGCAGGTATACTCAAACTACATTGTTTTCTACACAGAAGAGAAGGAAGAGTACTGGTAGTGTGTTTGCCTGGGCAGCCCACAGCTCTGCAATTCCATCTCCAGGGATCTGATTTCCATATGAAACATGTCAAAGGACAATGACTCTGTCTTGCCTTTAGCTAGGTTGTCTCAGTGGCTAATTACCTCCACTTTAAATCTATGCATTTATCCTGCAGTGACTTTACCTACCTTTGGCTTCAAGCCATTTAGCTTTGTGTTTCTTTTCTGCTAAAATACAAATCACTACTGTCATCCTGTTTTAACAAAAATGTCAGGTGGTATTAGGTCCAATGCTTTTCAAAAGTCTAAGGATTTGATGTTGTATTTGGTTTGTAATAGGACTTCTGACTAAATCAAGGAGTACACCTGCTGTATTTGGTGCCATTTCTGTGACATTGTGACTGGTATTTGTGGTGCTAATAACCTTTAACTTTTTCATGTCTTCTACGTTGGTCTGCCACTGATGTCAGATTAATCCATCCATATCTCAAGCCATTCCATTAGCCCTTTAAAAATGTAATTACAGTATTAATTTATTAGTAGTTATCTGAGGATTCCCGAAGTTCCAGCAGCTTGGATAACTCCTGCGATAATCTCTGTATATGAAAGAATGGAGAGGTGGAGTCATTTAGATGATAATTTCTGATTATTTTTTTCCCCTCCATTTTATTGCTTCAGAAAAGTGCCAGTCTTTATTCTTTATTTCGCTCCACTTTAAGTCTAGAGCCAAAAGAGATGTGCAGTTTCATTGTAACAATAAATGAAAACCATACGGTCCTCTGGACAGATATTTCCCAGTGAGACAAATACACTGCTTGCAATTTCTAACTTTTGGGTTTTTTTAAATCTGGATTGTGATTTGAGTTAACCTAAAAAACTGTCCAATATTGCATGAATATATACAGGTCGATTTTATTTTATGATGTCTTACTTCCCAGACTAAGAAGAGCATATCATGCAATTAGAAACTAGAGGAGATATCTTTTTTCACAAAAACATTGCACTCTACAGTAGTGAGTGGTACTCTGTTGAAACTGTTCTGATTACTGTATTTATTTATTTAGTGCCGAGTGTTATAGAATAAGATTGCTTTAAAAGTCTAGCTTTTCTGGTGTAATACAGAGATGGTCAGGCTGATGCCTTGCACTTAGTGGAGATTTGCTGGCTATTAACAGTATTCAACTAAATATTATTCTCATACCCAAGAAGGCACAAATGGTTTGAAGAATGATTCAGTCATATCCTCCCTCATCCCCTGAAGAACTGGGAACATGGGTGAGCTTTTAAAGAAAGCTCATTTAGATGACATGGCAAAGTTTGATGAGTTCTTCGTTACTTCAGATTTAATTTTTTTAAGTTTGCATAACTTCTCACTTATGACTGCTTTAATATGCAAGAATGCTAGAAATAACATGTTCATCTTGGGTGAAGGGAAGAAGGAAAGGAATAATGCATCATTCACTTTCTTAAGACAATTAAGGTGTGGCACAGGAAAGTGTTGAAAGGATACCTGTCCGGTTCTGCTTTGATGTGTTAAATTTATATTCTAAATATTAGAATAAACTATGCCTTAGCTTCACAGGCATATGCACAAGAGATTGCTGTGACCTGCCAGGCAGTGAGCTCATCAGCAGCGTGCTTGTGCTGGGAGTGTATTTCATCAGCACTGCAAGCTGTTGAAGCAAAGAAGGGCAAGCAAAGCAGTCCAAGCACCAGGGCTTGTCCTACAAGTCTGCCCGTGTGCGTTAGCAATGTGATAAAGTAAATGCAATTCTGCAAGACTTCTTCACTGGAAGCCAAGTCCAATGACTGTCAAGAAGAAGAATAACTTATTTTCAAAAAATTGAAGTTTGTAATTATACAGTCACCAAACATCACTAGGTTAATTCCTGGCCTAATACCACTGAAATGCGTATTTTGTTTTTGTATTTGTCATGACTTCCCTGTGAATGAAGAGCCCCTTCCGGTTACTGTCTCAGCGACATCACACAGGCAGTTTTCTCCCATATTCTTCATTCTGGGTGGTAATGCTAGAAAAATTGGGGAGGGAAGGACTGATTTACCCAAAACGTAAAAGTGAATCACATCCAACTTATGTTTGCAGTGTTTTTTTGTTGTGTATTTTTTATTCATTTATTTTATTCAAGGGCAAGTATGTGATCATGGAGGCTTGGATGCCTCTCTCTCTTTCGCTAAATAGAATTATGTGTTTCTACAAAGAATATAAAATTTTATCAAACGAAAATTTTCTTTGTTTTGCTGCCCACCCACACAAATGCTTTCAGAGTTAACCTTTCAGTAAGAAAAAGGAGCTTATGAAAACCTTGCTCTTGTTATTTAGAATCATCTGTCTGATGAAAATTTGAGTGGTGAAAAGCAAAGTTTCTGTCAGTAACAATTCATTACCGGGCACTTGTTTCAGTCTGGCATTTCAACAGTTTTATCATTAATTTTGCAACGTACTTGCTGGATGTTTGTTGTTTACAGTGGTCTGCAGTCTTCACATCGTACTTCTTATCTTAAACATAGTAACATAATTGCAATAAGTACATCTTACAGATGAGCATAAAAAAGTCTCGCTACTTCCATGCTTTAGCTTAAAAGGCACCATGCCAAAATTTGTGAGAACAAAACCTCTGTATCTTGATTATACTGAAGTTTGGAGCAAATCTCATTAAAAGTTTTTATCCTGATTGTGCTCGATTAGGAACATATGACCTATTCCTTAGGGTTATTATCCATGCCTTCAGTGTCTGTAAATTTATTTTGTTTTCTAAGTTATAAACCGACAAAAAAATTTAATGTTCTCCTATGACTCAGAAGATAATCTGGGAAAAAAACCAACCCAACCCAAACCAAAAAACTCTTAATTTTTGCCTTATGCAAGGGGCATTCCACCTCAGAGTTTATCTGTGCTTAGTTCAGCCTCCCAAAATGGCTTGAGAAGAATAATGCAGCATCAATTTATTGCAAATGCATTTTATTCATGTAAAGGCTTCAGCCTACAATTTCTTTCTCTTTTCTTCCTGAGCATCCCAATATCCAAAGGTGGCACTAGCCTCCAGTTCATACGCCGGTGGAATTTTGGCTGTCTTCAGGTCTGTGAACCTTTTAATCTCTTGTTTCTTTATCTGTTCTCTTGACAGCTGAGTGACTTGGTACACTGGAGATGCAACTTCATAGATACACGTTGGCTGAAGCATATGCTCAGTGTGCTTTGGTGTCTGAGGATTCACTGGTCTGTTGTTTTTATCCTTGCCCAATGCCAGCATCATTTCCGCCCCCCCTCCAGATATACTGCCTAACATATTAGTTTATTTAGATGTTCACTAGATGTTTCTTTGGTCTTCCTTATTGAATATAGAATTGCCAGCAGTGGGTGTAACTGCCAGTGTTGACAGCTAGTTTTATTTGCAAACCTAGACCTCTCCCTGAGGCACAATTCCTTTGTTAATGATGTTTCCAAGCCATACGGAATTATGCAACAGTCATGAGAGCAACTACTGTCTTATGTCATATTTTAATCCTTTCTTATATATGTTTTCAGAATTCAGATCTTTGCAATTACCTGTACGCTGAGCTTACTGTGACAGATAAAGTTTGCATCTGTTTCATAGAATGCAAAAAGACCCGTGAATAGAAACCAACAGAATTTTGAACTGCACTTTAATGCCTCCATGCAGGATCATAGTAAGCAATGCTTTCGATAATAAACGGACCGTTCATATCTGAGCAGTCTTTTAAAGTTAAAAAAAAATACATCTTATTGAGTATAGATACTTTTAAGACCTCTGGGTAAAATAGAGTTAATCTGCCTTTGTAGAATGTACTGTTTATTTTGCTCTTCTGTCAAAAGAGAATGAATGGATGTACCCCCTGTCTTTGTGCTTCACACTAGCAGTGAAGCCAACTAAATTGTAGGAGGAAATGTGTGCCTGTCATATGCAGCATAGTATTATTAGGTGTATTTATTTGTACTATGAACATTTATGGTCATCCAGTGAGCCACCAAGAATTGCCTTCTGTCACATGAAGCGTAGAAGTTCTCTGAGTGAATAAATGATCTGAAGTGATCATCGCTATATTCCTGCGGTCCAAAACAACCTGTGACGTTCATGTAACTGCAGAGGCTTGCCCAGCTATAACGTCCTCAGCTTCCTCTAAAATAAGAGGGTCTTTGCAAAAAAGAGAATTAGATTTCTGTCAGTTTTAGCAATAGAACTGATCACTAACTAAATTAATGTGGTTGTTTTGCATCATCTTGACTGAAAATAAATGTGAAGTGCCTGCTTAAACCACGCAACTTCTCTGAAGCAAACACAGGACAGCGCTTTCCAAGGGCAGAAACTGTAGTGGACTATTTTTGGCTGTAAACATAAGCAGCTGTAGTTCCACTGAAGTTAGAGAAGTTGTATTGCTTTGTACAAAGGTTCAACTTGATTCCCAGATTGGGGTTTAAAATTTTCAGAAACGGTGAAGTTGCATTTCTTCTGTGACGTTTCTAGCTTAATAGTAAACATCCTTACTCATCATGAGTAGGAGGAAAAATAAGAATAATGTTTTTTTTTTCAACATTAAAATTCACATACTGTCAGGTTATTTTTTTTCCTGTGTGTTCCAGTCTCAGGAATACTTTGACCTAATGGCTTCACATGTGCACCACTTCTCTTAGAACAATGCATGCCTAGTTTTCAGTAAAGTCTGAGGTCGGGCCTGTGTTTCAGGGCCTGTGTTGAGCTTTGTGCTCATGTGGCTGCACTAGTATTTGAACAAGGCAGTTTAAAACTGGCAGGGGTATCTTTACAATATGACTGAAGTTTGGAGGTATGTGAAGCAGTATGTAGGCTTAGCTTTGAATCTCCTTTCTTAAACAAAAGCCTATGCTCAGCTTTAATTATTGAGCTGTTAGTTCTCCTCCCTAATATTCTCTCCTACCATTAAGAGACCAGACTGGTTTTCCTTGGGAACTTTCCACAGCATGTTAATGCCCATGATAGTTTATTGCTTAAGGCTGACAAACTTTAGCTTTGCTCCAGTGCAGTACAGTCTCTGTTTTTCCTTTCAGTAGCCCAAGGTTTGTTTTTGGTTTTTTTTTCCAAACTTTTTCCACTTCAGATTCCACATGTGGCTGCTCAGGAGAATGACATTTCTCTTTTAAGCATGCTCAGAGGGAATATGTGAATTTAGATGTGAGAATGTTTGAGTTGTGAGAGACTAGGATTTGAACAAGTATCTTGAGACCTGTGTAATTTTTGAGGCTTTGCCTCACACAGGAAAGGGCTGTGATTCTCATTTGTCTGTCTGATGCTGAGTTCTCCAGAGGGAATGTCTGTTTCAGAAAGAAAAAAGAGCTGAAAACTTCATCATCCTGTAACTGACTCTGCCACTGCCATGCTAATCAAGAAAAAAAATACAAGAAAAAAATTATTTTCTCACCCTACTTCTGTGCTAGTGAAGGTCCATTTATTTCAGAGAAGGAATTTTTTATTTAAATCTGCATTTTTAAGAAACAAGTCAAACTTGTCAGCCATGTAATTCAGTTTACTCATCTGTACAATTGACGACATGTTTCAACCTTAGCTGAGGAGTGTGGGTGGAGTTATTTGTAATGTAAGTGAAAGAAAAAATAGTTTGTGCAAAGAATGATTGTTTCTGAAATAGTAGTTATTAAATATATTCTGGTTTGAGTAAAATCCTTGGTATGTCATAAGGCTTTGTTTCAGTGACTAATACATTTTTATGGACATTCCAACTTTGAACCTTCCTATCAAGTTACTGGCCCTGCAGCAATGTCCCTAAGTCTATGTTACAGGAATATTATGTTGCTTATTTAAATGCTGTCAAAGCCAGATGGATGTTCTGTTTTTGCTAATTGCGTTGGACTACAATGCCAGCATGTGGTACTCCAGTGATATTACTCAGTGGATTTTCACTGTTTATGCCAGCATAAGCTTTTTTCCCCCTCATATCTTTTGTACATCTTAGTGATGTTACTGTATTTGTAACTTTGTGTGGTATAGTTGAGTCCTGTCTCTGTAGATACTGAGTGTGAGATTCATCCCTGGTTTACCACTAGAGCCAGGCTGATGTCATGCTTATATTGTTATGGCAACAATTAGGTTTTGCTAATTTAGCTGATGCCTTAATTGTAAGTTTCTGCCATATATGTTACTGTATGGAACATAGTACCAGATTGTGCCGTGTTCTTAAGCAGGACATGAATCTCTGTGAAAGTAGCTTTTTAATTGGCTTCTCTGAAAGTTCAGTGTGTGTTCCTCAGTCACCCTCTCAATACGTTAGTCTTCTGTATTTGAAAGTGGTGTCTTCCTCACTCTTGACTATACTTACTTGTTTGCAGCCTTCTTTGTAACTCCATACATCAGTGGATATCACTATGTGATAGATGCATTGACTATGAAATGATCTTTGTGTCATTGCTGTAGAGCAAAGCAATTGCAAAAGCAATTATTATTAGTTGTGATTTACAGTGTAGTTGTGTTTCCCCTTTCTTCCCTGTTCATCGAACTTCTCAATGGCAATCAAGTGACTTATATGCATATCTGCATCTCTTTTGAAAATGAAACAACTTTTCTATTCTTTAACTTTACAACAGTAAAGAATAGAGATTCTAGATGAGTTCAAGATCCAGCCGTGCTCAGTGTTTTGCATGTGCATATTGAGTATTTTCCCTGAGGAACTCGGTCTACATAGACTTGCCAAAAAGGAGGCTTGTTCATAGTCAGATTGGAAATTTGTAGCAGAGCTGTGGGGCTGTATTGCAAGTTCTCACTTTTGACAGTAATAGTTAATGTCACATCCGTTACAATAGCTATAAAATCCATTTAGCAAGAAAACACCTTTAAAAGCTTTTTTTTTTTTTTTTTTTTTTGTGTGTGTGTGTTCTCTGTGAACCCACAAATATATTCTCGCTATAACAGATTATCTCCTGAGATTATGAAGTCTTGCATTTTCAACAAAAGCGAAGCACATGTTTGTTAGGACAAGAATACCTTTTTTATTTTTGTCCTGATGCACTTAGGTGGACTAGATAACCTCTAAAGCTTCTTTCCAGATGCATTTTCTGTGCTTCTTTGGATTGTACAGCACTTGTGATCACTAAGCAATAGTTTCTAATAGAGAAAACTTTTGCAAGTCAAATTCTGTGAGAAAGGGGGGTCTCACTCTTGAACTGTTTCTTAAGAAGACTTAGCTTGGTCTAGAATTATCATTAAATTAATCACACAGTCTTCACAAACCTTGCTTACATCAATGAAAAGAATTCCTTGCACCAAAGTGAAAGTAACAACACAGACGAAGGAGTTCCCAATCAGTGCAGATACTTACGGATTTGCACTTCCATTGTCCCCCCTTAGAAGTGGTGTTCTGCCTTGTAAAGTGATACAAACTAAAACTAGAGGACAGGTTTTTCTGTGCAGCAACACTATTGTTTGGCTACTTAGAGATAATAACCAATTTAAATAAAAATCTATTCAGTATTTCCCTAGGCTATTATGTCAGAAATTTTGATTGACGCCATTTGAAGTTATTTTTGGAAATTTTTAGTTGTAACTAGCACTTAGTTACCAAGCAAGCTGCTGGATTTGCAAAGAAGCTGTATCCCTCGGGCAGTGATATCTGCTTAAGGTCATTCAGGTGGATTTGAAGAGTGTAATAAAGGATGCAGTATGAGATTTGAAAGCTTCCTCAACAAAAGAGCATTTACATTGTAGTATGCCTGACTGAAATCCTAATAATACTTTTTTTTTCCTATTTTTCAATTCATACTTCACCATCAGGGCATGTGTCTGCTCCTTTGGCTTTGAAAATCATTTTATTGACATTATCATGAAAACAAAATGTCACCTGAACATAAAGATGTAATTTATTCATTTGTCCATTTGTTTACAAAAGATTTAGATCAGCAGTTTAGCATACTAAGACAAATGACATTTCTCAGTGGCCTTTTTGTGGCAAACAGATCATTGTGGTGTTTTTTCTGACATGATACTAAAGGAAAGCAAAACAAAAATACTTCTCTAATGGCTTGTTATATCACCAAGATGATGTAGCAAGAAGTTACTTGAAAAATCAGTTTCTGTTGTCAGAGCACAGTTAGTTTGTCTTGGAAAAGCACTGTCATGGTAATTTAGCAAATTGGACTGTGGTTGTTTATTTCTTTGCAAGCAAGGACAAATGTAAATACTGTATTTCTGTCATTTAAAGCTGTAGGAAAATTATTTTAAAAATTTCTATAGTCTTGGCAACTTAGTGAATTTAGATACGTTTTATATTTCTACATGTCAAATTATATTTATAAATGTGTATTTTATACTTTCTGTAATGTGGAAGAAAATGAAACTTTCCCATGATAAACCAGGTCGAATAAATAAATTTGAAATCTACGCCCTTACAATGTATGTCAGTATTTTAATACAACTACCATTAGTGTGACATCATGGCTATGTCTTTAATTCCCTGAGAGTTTCAGCTGGCTACCTTAAGCTTCTTTCCACTTGCACCTAATTTTGCTAGAATAATTGATTTTTCTCTTTTGCAGCATAATGGGAGAATGCATTTCTTGATGATGAGCATCCTTGCACAGCTGGTAAATACTGGAGTGTAAACCAGCTGATTTAGCAGTCCAAGATGCTCACACAGCAAAATAGGTTAAGGGCAATATTTCTCCTGTACTGACTGTTGTTAAACACATGGAGTTAATTTTTAGATCATACATTTTTAAATATGCACATATATATGTGCATACATACGTGTGTATATCTCTTTTTTCTTTTTATAGGAAGGACCTATTTTATTAGTTTATTTATTGAGATCCAAGTATGCAAAGCCTGAAAGAAATGCAGGCTTTGTGAAGCTTTTAAAGTGTATTGAGGAAGATGGGTATAAGCATATTGAGTCATGTTGTGTTGTTACATTTGTATAGGTAACACAGATATTCTACAGTCATTACATACTGGTGGAGGATGGAGGGATGCCCATTGCACTGCTCAGACACGAAAGAACTCCTGGAGAAAGCCCATGGACTGCTGCTTTACTGCTGCACTTCAGCATCTTCTCAGTGAACCAACAATGCCCAAAGCCATCAACTTCCCCAAGTGATTCAAGAAGCAGGAAAACTACTTCAAACTTGTTTGTATGTTGCAATAAATCATTTGTGAGAGACTAATAACTTGAAATTTGGCAATTTATGCTCATCCAACTGCACAAATGTGACTGCAGATGTGAAAATGACTTCAGTTCCCGAGGCAAACCAGTACTGTGTTAGGGCTGCAGTGGGTGAAGACTCATGGTGTTCACTGGTAACTCAGCTGGTGGAGTTTGTTGACAGAAGAGAGACTGCAGCTGGCTGGGACAGAGAAGCACAAGAGAAACCACACCTGACTAAGCAAGCAGGACAGGGTGAGCCACCAAAAATGCCTATTTCTTACCTGTGGTTTTTAGACAAGCATACATTGTATCAACCCATGAGATCAGACAAAGCTTCTTTTAGGAATATTGATGTAAAAATGAGGTCTTGGGTGGTCATTTATGGTTCAAGTAGCAGTTTATATATTTATTACAATTATACACAACCTTGACAATCTATATTGCCATTCAAAAATAAATTGAAGTATTGTCAATTTGCACATGATCTGTCACTAAGAAGAATCCCATTTACATACATAGTAAACATTTTGCATACTTAAAACACTGCTTTAAATTCTAACACTCCCATCTCTTCCCTCCCCCCCTATCCTGTGGAGATATGTTTCAGCTGTGTAAACGAACTTTTCCAACTATGCAACATTCAGGGACTACCACCTTTTTTTTATTAATTTAATTAAACCATTTCAGCACTTTGTAGAGGTGGTTGGTGGATATAGCTCTTAATTGCATTTTTGTTTAGAATGAGTCTTCATAGCTCACGTTGCAGTCATTCCTGCTTTGCTTGATCTATTTTCTTGACCAGGAAGATGGAAAACAGAATTTAGTAACTGTATCAGGTAAGTCACATGAGCACATGCCCCGTTTAGTATTCTGCAGTGCTAATAGTCACATTTAGTTGTTTTCACTGTTATTTACATGTGTAATAAGTAGTTGAAGTCTTCACATACAAACTCTTAGTACGTTAGAGAAAGTATTTATACTCCAAATGTTACCTTGGTAATTGAAATGAAAATTTACGAGGCATTAACTGCCTTTTGTTAAGCAACATGTTTTTTTACTACCTCTTTGACAGACAGCTTCTGTCTTCTGGTGCCTGAAAGGCTAGAAAACTTAGCGCAACAAAAGAAAAAAGTGTAAGAGGCAGCATAATATTCTTCCATCCAGTTAAAGGAAACTCGCAGTTCATGGTAGCTAATGTAAACATCCTTAGAGCATGTGGGCACTAAATTGACCCACAACTGAAGTTTGGGCACCTGGGCTTCAGTTTAGAAGGGCTGACAGAAGTCGGCATATTAAAGTGTGGTAACACAAAATGAAAGCCCTGTTTTGAGTAATGAGGTTCATGAGAACATTCATCTATGGGAATTGAATTTAGCTTCTTTTCCTACAGCAGCTGGCTTGGTGCCTTGAACCCGCAAATGCAGCGCATTTGTAAAACTGATTTGTGTTTTTGGCAGCCAGTGTCGGTTAACTGAAAGGCATGGAGAAGCAGAGCATTGAGAAGTGTAAAGATTCCAAGGTGTCAACAATACTTGGGAAGAAAAGCCTCCTGCCAGCTCCTCACCCACTTCCTGAAATAACACTTAAATATAATCCTTACAGGGAAACCCCCCACTTAAATACGGAGTATCTGAGAACAGTTAGTAACAGGAAAAATCCATAGCAGAGGTTAGAGCCCAGCACACTGAGATGTTTCAAAAAATATGAAATAACTTCAAATGCTGAAGATAGAAAGGAGTCTTGTCAACAGACAGATCGGATGCTTTAGATGATCAACGGCTTTCACTTTTAAGCAGAAGAACAAAAACTTCCCACTGCACAGGACAGCAGCAGTACCCTCCGGCTGCCCACCAGGCATGCAGACTGCTGTATGCACAGGCCTGTGCGCTGCAGAAGTAGCATGGCAGTGACTGCGGTTCCCCTCCAGTGCTGCCATACCTGGCTGAGACAAGGGCACCTTCCCCTTCCTCCTGCCACCTTGTCTGGTGAAGCAGGTTAGGTGCTTCACCCAAACGGGATCCAACTGCCTACTGTAAGTTTTGCAAGCATGCCCCAAAGGCAGTGTTTAAACGGTGAAAGAAGGACACTGCCAGAAGCAAATACGGGAGAGGATTCTTCATTCAAATTCAGACATACATTCAAATTCAGCCCAACAAGGCAGGCAGCTCTACTGGGTTATTTTATCATGTAGCATCCTTCACAGTTTAAAGAAAGAAGAATATAAAAGTTTAACTTTAAGGGATTGTTAGAAAACTGTTTATGTTACATCTGAATGAAGTTCAAAGAAAATCCTGAAGTTTAAACTACTATAATAAGAGATGTGGAAAGGAAGCCATGGATCAGTTGTAAAACAGCTAGTAGCAACTTAGTCTAGTTAAACAAATTCATTTTAAAGCTATTTCTTGAGCAAGTCCATTAATGTTCAAGACAGGAAAGAATGAGCCCTCTTTAAAGGAAAGATGTTACTAGTAAAATAGAACACAGTATGCTGTTTTGTAACTAAACTTTTACATGAAGTTGTAGACTGTGATTAACAAAACTTTTTTTTTTTTATTTTTAAAACAAAACTCTACTACCTTTACAAAGATAGTGTTGCTTCCTGTTTTTTCTTCTTGTGGGATGGCTGGAACATTTTCAAACATTAGAAACACGTCCTTCTCTCAATAGAAAGTCTTAAGTAAGACAGTAGCAACAAATACCTGCTTTTAAAATACACAAGATGCAGAGTAGCGTACTACTGTTGGTTCCCTAACAAAACTATACTCATTCTGGTGCTGCCAGGGTAGCCACAGGGTAACTCACTTGTTGAGTCAAACACACAAAACCTCATCTTCAAGTTAAGCACTGCTTATATAACTACTTGAGAACCTTAAATCTGTGTCCTGGTAAAGTTTCCTCTTTGTAACAGAGAACAGATTACATATTAACAAGTCATATGCTCACGTGTTAATGTGAAGCGCACTGTGGAAAGAACAATTTTGCCCTTCCAAATGGGATTCTTAACATGTACATCAGCAACTAGTTGCTATCAGCAGCCTGTGGGTAGCATTCCTCTTCACCAGGGATCTAGAGACAGAGCAGATGCACAGCAAAATACCCCTATTCTAGTAAGAAAACCTTACTACAATGGTCTTAACCATATGTGCTTTTAAGCTTCCTGTAAAATTATTATAGCCTTTATGTGTAAGAATTGCCTCAGACATTTGTAATATAATATTAAGCATCTGATGACCATGAGCAGAAGACTTTCTGTTCTTACACCTGACCTTTTAGCTACTGGAAAGCTTACACTGGAGATTTTCACTGTTTGAGCTCTTCTGCCAGGTATCAGGAAGTCTACTAGACAAATAAGTGTGTAGATGGGTTTTAGTAAGTCAAAACTTTAGAATGCTACTCACTACACTGCTGTGGTAAAGCCATTAAGATATCCATGATGTTAAAGCCTATGGGACCAAAGCTAGCTCAGTCACATACTGATTTAAACTTAGGACAGCTGACACTGAAGTACAGTTGCCCCCTCAGTGCAAAAGACATGTGACTACAGCAGCAGAATTCAAGACTGAGGTTGCAGTGTAGCTGCAGCTCTCTTCAAGGTCACTCAGTTTTTGTTCAAGGGCTTTAAATATGTAAACTCAAGGTGCCAGACCATCCACAATTGATCGTGTAGAGGAGGAATAGTAGAGCAAAGTACGCACATCTCAGTCAACTGATGTCAGTCATGAAGATACAATTCTAGCATTTGCGCTAGTTTGTATACAGCTATAAATGATGCTTTCTTTTTCTGTGGAGGTATTTTGAGAATATAGTTCACCTCTACCAACTCTAGCTTGGGTCATGGACTACTCTCTTTGTAGCATAAGCAGTGGTGGAACATGAAGGGCACAGTTGGAGATAAAATGGCTGCCAAAGCCAGAAACAAGAGCAGTGACCTTTGTTTACAACCTTGTACAGACAGGAGAACTGCTGCAAGAATGCCTTATGAGCACCTGAACATCTACATGCATTTCTGCGATGGAGTTCAAGTCACCAAAGCGTTACACTGCAACTCATCTCAAGACTCTTATGCTGACTTAAGTACAAAACCACTGTTCATAGAGTAGCCCATTCCTATTCTGGTAATAGAAAGGTTGTTTACAGTCAAAAGAAAAATGACTTGCTCTTGCAAGTGCTGCAGTACCTCTGACTGACAGAAGCATTCAAAATATATGAACATACACTGGACCTTGACAAAGTCTAAGACGCATCATAAGAAATAGTGACTCAACTGTGTAATACATTATAGACACTTTCATTAGATCAAGTAAATGACCAAAGACAGTTGGTAAGCTATGCAAGTTCATCAAGTAGATTCCATCTTTGGGGTAATAATATCCAGTTTGTAAGCTCTTTTGTTTCTATCCTTGACCAGAAGGTTTACGTGCCGAGGACCAAGTCTTAAATAAGCTCTCAGTATTTCTTTCAAGTTTGCAACAAACAGCATTTAAGCAACCTGAAAATCAGGGCGCTAATATCCTGCTCGCATAGCACAATTTCTGTTGTTTCTCCTCCTCAGCATAAGATGTGATCAAGACATAGATTTCATTCAAAACAAAAGAAATGGAAATAGTAACATGTGCAATAAGACATTTTCAAGGGAAAGCTATCCAACAGTCCTTGTATATTCTACCCCTTCATACTATTATCATTAGCATCATCCTATCATAAGCACAGTACATTATGTACAGCGATGTGCACTGAGACCATTCACTTAATTTCAGCACATGGCATAGCCATTATGCTACCATTTTGTAACTAAGATTGTTAGTGGTATGGGAATCTAAAAAGTGTTTAAGCTTGTATTATTTAGTTTATATGAAAAAGACCGTACAATTCTCATGGTACATCAACAAGATGGACTAGTATGCCAGCTAACCTCTATTTTAATATTTAAATTATAACAATACAGTAACTAGAAAAGGTCAGTGCTTCAAGTGACAAGTTTTGCCACTTCGATTCCAATATTTTTCCAAAATAAAGATGCAATTAGATCTACACTTGAGCATCAGTAGTGCAATACAGTATCCTTTCCTGAATAAAGGAGCTGAGGTTTATCCACAATAAAAGCTTTAAATAAGGTAGATTGTTGCCATTTATATATCAATTCTGTATGTTTGATATAAAATATATTGGGAAAGCTTAAACTGACTTATACAATCTACATTTGGCTAAAGCTCCACATAAGCAGCATCAGTGGAAATGAACATCAGAGGTGTACTTAATATAAAACACTTTCAAAACTACTCAGCAACAAATGACAGAAGGTTGGCCAAGAATAACTGAACATCTGAGGTGTGTACCAGACAAAAAGAATGGACCCTGTGGTTTCTTGCACTATTTTAATTAAGTAAAAGAAATGCAAGATTTAGTCCACTTCCATTTCTCCAGGTGGTTTGGTCTGTTGAGAATTGTCCTTCGCTGGTTCAGATTTTGTTTCAGTACCGCTCTGTCCGTTCACTGGTCCATTGTGTTCGCCATTAGCTTTTGACTGCCCATCGTTGGGAGGTTCTATCTTCGGTTTGGGCTTGTATATAATGGGATTACAGAAGTTATCCAATTCCTAGTTGTAACAGAAGCAAGAGAGTGGTGGTAGAGTAATTGCGTTTAACTAGAACGTCTCAAATTTGCTTCAGGCTCATAACAACCTGGAATTCAATTGTCAAGGACTGGACTTCTCAATTCTATAAAGTCTATAAACTTAAAATAAAACCTTTCACTAGCTAAAGAGCTGTTAAAAGTCTATATGATAATCCATTTTCTAGCCAGCCTGGGGCTGTAACACGGGATAGTTTAAAAAGGGTTATTCAGAGGTCCTGCTGTAAATCAAAAGCCAGAAACGAACATCCATAAAATACTGCTCCCTCTCTATGGAACTTTTCATAGCTTTAAAATCTTTGCAGGTGTAATATTCTAGCTCAACTCAGAGGCCAAAATCTTGCTAAAGAAAAACTTACTGGAATGCAACATCTACAATGATTTTTTTTTTTTTTACCTTAGATTTTGTCAGTATTTCTGCCACTTTGACAACTGGATCCTGAGTTAGACTCAGTTTGTTCTGGGCATTCATTTTGCTGTTCAACCAATTCATAGCCTCACTAATGTATTTTTCAACTTTTTCCATCTCAGCAGGATCTAGGTGATCGTATTTTTCATCCTAAGGAGAGAGAGAGAGTTATATCCTCAATTAATTTATGCTTCTCACCCAATTAAGAATTTCATGGACACATAACAGAATAGGATAATGTTGCTACAACCTGATAGAAAGTTTTTAACAAGCATTTTGTATGAAGAATGATGTAGAACAAGATAGATAGGACATTATTTTTAGACATTTGAAATTTTCATCTTAAGCACAGGTTAGTAATAAAGTTACAAGAAAAAAAAAGCATCTGAGATTTACTGTAGTTTGATTAACTAACCCCAATAGATAGTCTTAAAAGTTCTTTGGAGCAGAAGCACAACGGTCATTTTAAAGCAGCTTAACAGGTAATCCTGTAAGACATAGGAACAGTTAATTCCCTAAATAATTTGCTTCTACCTTATTTTTGTATGCTTCTACTGCCTTCATAAGGAGCTGAATCTTCTTTCCCAGTTCATTTAAAACTTTTGGTCTCTCTTCATGTTCCATGTACCTTTCCTGAATAGGCTGTCCAAATTTCTGGAAACACAAGCACAAAGATCTTGACAACATACAAGTTTGCTTTAGTCTGGTCTAAGACTAAAATGTGGCATTGGAAGGAAAGCTGCCTTTATCTCCTTCTCTCACCCATTCAAAAGCTTAACCTTTGTGTTTTGCTTTAGTGCAACAACAACAACAAAAAAAGCCCAGAAGTTTAAACACAGGAGTAGTGCCTTTCCTTATTAGGCTTAGTATTTCACAGTTATTTTCAGCAAAAAGAGCATTTGGAACAACGGATTTGGAAGAGAAACAAGACAGATTTATGTGGATGGTTTAATTTTTAAGTAGTTCATCTGAAAAATTCTAGTTTTAGCCATTGTCTGTTTTTTTCTTCTCTTGGGATACCGGTATCCAGGCAAGACGACAGTTGCCAGGATCTACACTTCTGTTTCCATCAGATATATTGCCCCCCCCCCCCCCCAAGGAAATCTGACTTGAGAGAAAAGAGTTGGAGCCCGAGAGCTAGAGACATACTTAAGTGTGTTACAAACAGAGTAGCTAGTCATTCATCAGAATTTATGTTTTCCCATGAGATCTGAAGAATTTAAGGGTTATTTTTTTTGTCATTACTAATCAAATAATACAGTGGAAGTTACTGTTAAAGCACTCTTCAGCCTTTCTCATTAGAAATTACACCAAAAATTCAGTTTTATGATAGAGCTATAGAAGACCACTGAAAACGTGAAAACCAGAGCATCTATTCTGGAGTGTACTTCTGAATACCCAGAGAGCAGTCAAACTACTCAAATGGCTCTTTCAGACTGTAACAAGACTGACAGAAAATTCACACAGCAATTAATTTTATTGTCACTAGTCAGAGTCTGCTTCGTTTTGACTGTTTTCAAATTAGGAGCACAACTGACATTAAAACAAACTGTTTCTAGTTCTAAGTATTATGTTGATTTCATAACTGAACTATGTCCAGATAACCTGAATGTCTGTATTTAAGTTAATGGATTTACAACACTCACATGTGGGTATGCACACACTCATCCCTCGTTAAGAGTGCTTTGCTTACTTAGCCATATATATTTATATAAATGCCCCCACCGCCAAACACACACACATGATTTTTCTGGAAAGTAACTTAAAACCTTACTCTTAATTCCTGAAGCTTATCCATGTATACTTGTTTTGGCTGGTCTTCTCCATCTTCATAAAGCCAGTTTTCTGTGTCCTCCAACATCAAGGTCAGCTTATTTGAATCCTATGAAGGAAGTTAGGGATACTCCAGTTCAGAAGGGAATGCAACAAATGAGACTTCTCCCCATAGCACAAAGAAACCTCCCTACCCAAAACAGGGTGTGTTATCAGTTTAAAATAATCAAAGTGATAATGAAGGAAAATGGTACATAACAGACTTCACAGCCAAGATTTTACAGAATAAGAGAGGCAGGACAGCCCTACTAATCTGATTTGCAGGTAGGTTTATGGGAGTTACATAGCTTCAAGATTGATTTTGTAAGAAAGCACGTGCATCTCAACATCCTTGCATGTTATCTTTACACGGGAAGTTCTGCTTCTCGGGTTCTCTGATAGCAGGATGGAAGAAGAACAGACAAATTTGGACATCTACATATATACACATAGTTAAGTTACAATTGGTTTAGTTGGACTCTACTGTTTTTTTATCTATCTACTGGATTTTATCTTTAATTATGCAGAAATAAAGTTCTTGCCTATCCCCATAACTTAAGAGGTTGTGTTGAAATTGGTATGGGAAAGACAGCCTCACACCCTTCAGTTTATACTGGAAGGGCACCTGTACTGCACTGCTGGCTTCATGAACAGGTAATCCAGAGAGAAGACCTTAAAACTGCTGCTGGGTTGCTTGTGTACCAGCTGCTTTTATTTAGATGGCTGTTACAGAGAAATGACTGCAGGACAAGTTTTCTTTCAATGCTGCTTTTGCAAAAGCCCAGTGTATAGCTTTCTTCATCACCTTTACTTGGACTTGTAAGCAGGCAAAGCATCACATTTCTAAGTTAATGAATTTAGACAATAAAACAGAGCTACAGACACTTTCTGCTCATTTTCATTTTACTCCTACCCACTCACACCATTTAAAAGCTCATGGTGATCTGTCCTGCTCTCCTACATCCACCATAGGACTTCTGTTTTCCACCTCCATCCCGAATCTTTCCTTGCCACTAAGAAACTTCTCAAAGAACTCTGCATGCTTGCGCATCAAATGTCAGGTGTAAGTGAAGTTCAAACTACACTTCTGTGAAATTAATCTATTTCACATTCCAACACAAGTCCAAAAGACCCCTGCAACCTCCACAAAACCCGCACTCAAAACTTATAAATACAGAGGAATTTTTTTCCAACAGTTGAAACACACAGGTGAGTCTTACTTCTTCAGTGATGAATTTCTCAAAGACTCCACACAGTTTGTCTCTGAAGTCATACACATATTCTTCAACAGCATTCTTAGCATCATTTCTTTCTTTTTCAAGCTTGTCTTGCATCATCATCTTCCCCTACAGTGAAGAAAAGCTTATTTAAAACTAAAAGCATTTTAAGTGTCAAGCTTAATGATTACTCTTTTGAAATTGTACCACAGAACTTTGCGGAAGCCTGCTAATTCACAATTACTGATTAAAATCTTCACCTTTGTGAAGAAAAATCTTCACCTTCACTGCAGCCAGAACTGGAACAGGGGAAAAATGAATTCATATTTGGAAGGTGTTTGGCAAGTGCTTCAACATAAACGGATCAGGTATCAATTACAATCTGACCATCACAGACAGGACTAGAAGTAGAGACAAGTCTTGACTCTGGTTTGGAAATCACTAGGAATCATTCTGCCCTACAAAAATTGTTTTATACTTTATTCTTCAGACTGCCCATCGTTCAATAGAGGAGCATATGCTGGTGGGATCTTCATAGACATATCACCCAGAATGTTCAGAAAGGATCCTCTGAAAGGCCAGTTTTCTACACATTGTAATACTTCCCTGCTGATGGAGAATTTGAAGGGCAAAAACGTGATATAACTAAGGACGCAGCTTCCACAAAGCACCAAAAAACAAGCAAATGCTACTCCTGACCAGTATCAGATCAGACAATAACAACTAGCACTCCTGTAACATGCTGTGCAGCTTCTACTGGCAATCCTAGCCATTTCCTGCCTAAGAACAGAATCAATACTTCAGGTAACGACAGGCTCAGACTTCTGGGTACTTCAGTCTAGTGAAGCCAATTAATTTCTCAAAAAACAAACAAACAAACAAAAAACAACCCTACCCCAAAACCAAAACAAACCCCAACCAAAACAAACCCCCTTAGAATTAAGGACAACCCCCCAAGGAATTCTAAATTAGGTAAGAAGTTTATGGTTGCAAATACCCTCTGGGTAATTACTTACAGTGACATTAATTTGAGTCATCATCTGTTTATGCTGCTTACCTCATTTTCTATGTAACAATTGATAAGATCTTGTCCCAGTTGTCTGTAGAGGCTTGCCTGGATAGGTAGGTCAATACTCTTAACTTTTGCTTTAGCCTTTGGCTGGGCTGGATGATCTTGCTTGTCTCCAGAAGCAGTCTATAAAAAGATTTACACTATTGAGAAACTTGCAAGAATGGAAATACTATTACATTTATGCTCAAAAAGAGAGACAATTGAAAGTAGTATCACAGCTAAAAATTAATGATATGTAAACTAAGCACCTAATTATTCCTCTGCTATTCAGAATCACCACTACCTTGGTTTTGAACCAAACCAATGGAATTTAATTTCTTTGAACATAATGTGAGGAGATGTTGAGGAAACCTGCTCAAAAGCTAAAGGCACCACATATTCTTCATCACGTTTCTTAAGTTTCCCACTAGATTCTACCTTCTCTATAGAACTACGTTAACAGAAACTTACTTCAAAGTCATAGTCATATACTATGTAGAAAACAAAAGTGTTCAGGTAGGATTCCTAACTTAACCATTTCAATACAGCTGCACTCCTCTAAATACAGTTTGCAACTAGTACGATTAGTAACTTTGAGAATACCGGGCAAAATAAAGTCTAAGGGAAGCAACATTACATTTCCTTATCAATACTGAATACGAACTTTTGTTTCGGTTCCTGCATTTTCAGTTTCCTCATCTGCTTGGTTCTGTTGTTCAGCTTGACTTTTCTGAATACCTTCATCTTGATCAACCTGCATTTTATCCTAGAAAAAGAGTTACATAACTGAATGCAAAGGTTTGCTGTACGATTTAAGACTGACATCAATTACAGCAAATTACAAGGACTTAAGAATCAATCTTCAGAAGTTTTGATTCACTATGTTTAAACAGGCATTGATATAGTACTTGTATCTTTCTCTTTCTATTCTGCCTGTCCCCCTTGAAATTATGTCGCCATCTGTCCCCTGTTAAAGAATTACACTAAGCCCTATAAATACTCCCTTTATTTTAAGTTAGAAATAAATACATATAAGATGTATGTGAAGAACATTCTAGAAACACACCACCAACACAGACAATAACAACATGTTCTCTATGGAACAGCCAGAACTTTGACCTCATATCACTTTTCACCTAAACTTTACAGTTTGTAATCCAAAGTAGTAATTTAGTCATCGTAATCGTTACCTGCATCTGTCTCATGGGAACCATAAAAATCAGTTTCTGTAGTAGCCTCTTGGAGCACATGAACAACTGCCTTCCCCCTGTGCCACCCCAAATTAAGGAAGTTTCACTTAAATTTATCTGTAATTCACCTATGCCTTATTCTAAATTTAAAGATCTTAAAGACATCACTAAATACTAGTGCTGATCACTTATTTAGTTTAAGTGATAAAATTCCCTGTTATAATTGCAAACAACTCTTAATAAGATAGTAAATGATACGTCTAAAGTTTTCAGGGTGACTCCAATACTTGGACATCCAGAGCATCAATAAATAAGGATAAATAGTAAGCTAAGGTCAGAAAGGTCTAAGATTACTTCCATTACAGGGAAATTAAGATTTCTGTATTCAAAAACTACATATGCATGTAAAATAATTGACTGTTAAGAGTTCTATGAAGTACAAGAAAAAGTTATTTAAGGATTTCAAACTGTAGCGCAGGTACCTATGTTGCAGTTCAGCCATGTTAATTGATTCAGCAGTTTTTTTATGATAGAAGTTGAAAACAAGAAGGCTACTTTTACCAAATTTAAGTTTTGTAACTTCTGAGTAGAAAAAAAAAAAAATAATCCTTAATTACTGTTCTTACTGTTCACACAGAAAAGGCAACAAATGGAAGGAACTGTTTTGCCTACACAGAAAAGCTAGAGGGGGAAAATAATACATATATACACCACAAACCTCCTCCTCAGAGTCGAGGGTATCATCCTCAATAATGAGAGGTAATTGCTGACAAGCACCATTGTAAAACAGAAGATGCATTAGATGAGTAGAAGTACTACAAATTGAAAGCCTGAGGAGGGAAGTGGTTACTCTGGTACTGAACACACTGTACTCATCACAGCGACCTCCACATGCAGCACGCCTATTACACTAAATGCCAGCTCTGTCACTTTCAACCCCTTTTCACCTGTAGGCAAACATCAGGTACAGAGCACTTGTCCACAAGGAACTGCATCGTGTTTGGCATTTCAAATACACCCCAATTCCTGGAAAGCAATATAATACTTAAGGGGTTGCTTATATCAATTATGTAACGCTAACTGTTTAACCACTTGCTCCAATTCCTGCAGTATATTCAACTGAAGTGGGAAAAGCTGCTAATGACAAATTTTAAAAGATAGTGACAGGAAACGAGTTCAGCCCTTCCCCTAAATAAAGTTGCCCAGTGTTTGCTTTCTGTCCAACCTTGTTCCCCAAGGAAACCTTCCCTCAATACACCTGATGGCCTGTGAGACCAGTCACTGCTGAGCACTTTGCAACCTCAGAAAGACAGCAGGAGTGTGAAGTGGCAGCTTGCCCGCTGCTTTATCCTCTTTTTCTCTACGCCATCATCTCTCTTCCCTGTGAGCTGTGACATAACCAAAATCCCAAGGTATAGAAGGGCACAAGCAAAAAAGAAAGGCTGCTGAGGCCACCACTGCTGTGGCACTCCCAGCTGCAAAGCGCTCCCTGGCACCCACTCCTCAACTCCGCAGTGTCAAATGCAATAGCTGCACCTCGCTGCACTGCACTGCTCTCAGTGATCTGCTTCCAGTATGCAGTGCACCATCAAGAAAGCTGATCCTCCTTCCACTAGGATGAGAGAACGTCATTTTGTTAATTTCTCAGTATTAATCACAAAGCTGTTGCACATTTGTTTCCAGGAATTTTCCCCTAGGGGCAGTTTGTAAGAACTGCCAACACTGAAGTACATAAAAAAATGCCCTTAGTGAAAGAATGTTTATGAAGAACAAGTTTTCCACATATAAAGAAATACCATATATTTTTGAATTAATGAAAATGTAGTACCTGAGGGGGAAAAAAAAACCTTTACAATTTATTCGCCAACAGATCTCATTAAATAGGTTGCCATTTGATAGCAACACTAGATAACACTGAGACTAATAGAGAGATACTAAAGAGCAATGAAAATGATCAAAGTTTTCTTTAGAATCTGGTTTTACATTATTTTTTGCTTTTAGTGCCACATGTCACCATGATAGACATGAAGAAATGTGTTACATAACTGAAGAAATAATCTAAGGGTGGGGAAGTAGTAATTGTCAAAAGCTATACACTATGATTTAATCTCTTAATTACTGGCTCTGTCAAAATTACAAGGAGTGTAGATATTTACAAGTTTACATACCAGCTCATCATCTCTGCCTTGGTTCTTACTTGATGATTCAGTGTCCATGGGTGTGTCATTCTGATCTCCCTCTACGTTCGGCTTCTCTATTATAGAAGCATTAGCCACGCTGAAAAGGCCATGAATATTGACACGCACTTTAACCTTCACTTTTGAATTGTCGCCATCGTGTTGCGGACCAACATTTTGAATAGTGAAACGCCCTTGAAAAAACAAATATGGTTTTAATTGTTGTTCCAAAAAATAGTGGAAAAGGAAAAAGAGATATAAAATACATTCCTTGAAGGGTGTTAATTTAAATAGCAACTTCACGTAACTTAAGTAAACTATTTGGAAGCTTCCTACTTAGCTGTCAATTCTACAATGTAAGCCACAGCTAGATAAACTAAAACCTGGTTCCCCTATCATAATTATAATCAGTTAACTGATAATTAATAAGATGTTTTTGCTTTATCTGTATTTTAAAAAAGTCAAGATTACACTTCGTTAGGTGTTCTACTTCTCTGTTGCCTTCTCTAACTGTCACACTAGAGAAATTATTCATCTTGGATGGTTTCTTCGTGTAACTCAAACTTTGCACTGAAAAATAAAGTGTTAACAGAGATAAAAGATTCTATTTGAATTTGCTAACGTGGATGCACTAGACACTTTGGAGAATGAACAGTGCTTATCAAGGCTTCTGGAAGCAGTGAGGTTGATGATTTATTTTGCAACTTGCTTGAAATTTGAGTGAAAATGATGCAGACCATGCATGTGTAAAGGAGAATGTTCTTTCTTAAAGACGACAGACTTCTTGCATAGACAGCTAAATAGGCAGCACCAAGTTTATATTGGATTCATAAATCAGGAAATAAATTGTTAATCAGTTTAAAGACCTTGAGGAGTCTACTAACTGCAAGTAAGGTGGTATTAGCTACCAGGAAGTTTATTCATACCATCTAATACTTTAGACTCTACGACAGATGCTTAAGTTCAGGAAATTCCTTTCTTCTATGTTCTCCCATTAACAGAAAGAGACATGACAGATAACTATCTAGTGCTTGCAGGTCCTCCAATACAATTTCTTTGAAAAATCCTTATCTATTTTATAGAGGTTGAAAGATCCAGACAATAGAGTACTAAAGTCTTTGTACCTACTTTTTTTAGCATTCAGAAACAGTGAAGACAGACTTCATTTTAAGTACATTTTTTTAGGAACTGCCAAAAGCAGATGTTGATACTGTTTGATCACTGCATTTAAACCAAGACAACTGCGCTCAGCCTTTCTGAACCTAGGCTTTTCTATAACCTAGGAAATATGGAAGTAACATATATCTTAAAAAAGGAGAACCACTTTTCCCATGATCGACAGGAGTTGGGCATGGGCATTTTATTCACATGTCCTTACCTATTCTGGAATCAGGATAAGGCACTTCATGCGGATGGGTATAGTAAGCTTCCAAGTCAAAAGGCTCTTTCTTGTGAAAAGTAATTACTTTTGAGAATGGAGCAGCATGGTTCTTACTGAAGACTTCACACTCCCTGCAGCAGTAAAATATTAAGTAAGGTTAAACCACTGAGCGTAAATGGATAATCAAAATCAAAGTATGTTAAGGATCAGCAACCGTGCTAACCAAGCAGCTAAATAATCTAGTTTAAGTCAGTTTATGACAAGAGTTGCAGGTTGAAGGCCTGCAGGTCTCAAAGCTGGACTACGCATTCTATGTTATGCTTCTCAAAAATTAAGCAACTGCACACCAATGTTTTTTAATTAAATGATTTCCAATTATTAAGCAGTAATCAGAAATCAAGATGTATAACGCAAAACAAGAAAATTAGAACTTGCATAACTCCCATAGCTCAACATTTTTCTTTATATACACAAACACACACTTTTTCGTAGGCACCATACAACTTACCCTGTTCCTTCTTCATAAGATGATTTCCATCTTAATGTTATAGAATAAGGGACAACATCTGTGATGGAAAATTCACGCACTTTAAAAGCTGGGGAAAGAATTGCACACTAGAAAACAAAGACCAAAATTTTATTATATCCCTGTAGTAAAATAAATAGCAAGCACAATAATTAATATTTAAGTGCAAAAAGGCTACAATTCATATAGGTCACATGGAGGTCCTGCTTATCACAGATTTTTTTTAACAAAAACTTCCTATGCTTAGTAGAAAGTTAACTGAACTGAAAGACAACTAAATTAAAGTAGTAACAGATGCTACTTCCCCAGTGATTGTCAGTAAAGATATCCAGATATCCAAACGACTACAAAGAAGCGGAACAGTGCAATTTGGGTCATCAAATTTGACAGATCTCTAACAAGACCATCCTTTTAAACACGACACAGCAGCAAATTAGCAAATGTAATACAGTCATTTCTGACATAGTTACCATCACCAGCTGCTGAAAGAACAGCTATAGTTCTGCTATAGTACCTTTTGCTTTTGATTAGTTGTATTTCATTAGTACGTGATGTTAAAGAAGCAATACTGAAGTTTAATTTCAGTAACTATACCTGCAAGGCACAGCCTCTTGCAACAGCTTCATCAGCATTTAGCGTGGTGCTTATCTCTTTACAGAAAAAGTTAGAGATCTGTTCCTTCACTGCTGGAATTCTAGTAGCCCCACCTACTATTTCTATACTGTAGATATCTTCACGCTGAAGTTCTAGAAAAGAGAGTATATGGCCTTAAGTTATCATCAAGACATCAAAAAGCTGTCTTTCAACAACAAAAAAAGATAAGAGTTCTCTTATTATCTAAGCACAAGCACTCAATATATTCAACGATCGACAAGATCTTTAAAACTGTATTTGTCGTGATGTGTCCTATTCAAACTCTTTGTCCTTCCTGCAGGATACAAAGTTTTCTAGTTGCATAATCCTGGAAAAGGCAGAAGCCAAGCATCAATGAGGACAGCTGTTCCTTAAAATGCATTGTTCATGTGCATCCCCTTTCTGGTGTGCACGAACTCAAGTGTGTGTAACTGGGTTTTCTTTGGCAGCCCTGCGCTACTGGACAATACCTGCCTGCCCCCCCCAAGAGCAAAATGAAACCCAAATATACCTCATTTTATGTTGGTCTAATTTTGGTTGCCAACAAAGAAAAGCGAAAACCTTAACTAAAAATTTGTAATAAATATTAGACTGTGCTTGCAGGGTAACTTTTTAATTCTAAATTCGAAGGCGTGTATAAAGTGATCTCAAACAACTGTCAATCAAACAGCTCTGTTCAGCAGTTATTCAGATTCTTACTCCCTGTACCAGCTAGCTAGTCGAGTCACAAGATAAGCACAATTCTTCCCTTTCTTTTAGTTGGAAGATGCTGGAATTAGGGGTAAAACATTTTCCTGTGAAAGTCTAATTCTCTCCTTCGTACTATGTTAGGCAAAAAAAAAAAAAAAAAAAGTTATTTGCACATGCTTCAGATAATAAATTCTTATTTAAATATACTGCCAAATTCTCAGGTCAGTGAGGACATGTATGTATCACATATGGAACAGGCTGGCCAGACAGTTTCAGTAAAGAATAATAGTTTTTCCCATCATGGTTTTGGTTTGGTTGTTTTGTGTTTTTAAATAAAATAATCTTTCAGAGTGCCAACCTGTTCCATTACACAGGGTGAATGAGGGTCAATAAACCAAGGTTGCAGAGTGACATGTGCACTAAATGAGGCAGGAATTAAATCATGCATACATGACAAGCATATGAATGGAACTTACATTTAACTTTTCAGTACTTAGCTTTGCAATTCTAATAAATACAAAAATATATTAAAAAGATAATCATTAGAGATTTAGGATAACTGGATTACTAGTTACTTTCTTGAACCAAAAGTAGTACCTAAATTAACTCCTACTTACTAGCTTGATCCATGGCTGCTTTTAGAGGAGGTTCCACTCTGGACAGAAGGGCAGCACACATTTGCTCAAACTGAGCTCTGCAGGAACAGGGAAAGTGTTTCACATTGTAAGACAGCTTAGAGAGCACACTTCACTGCACTTCAGCGAGAGTAATGCCCAGTACCTGTTCATCTTACTGGAGACATCAAGGTCATTCATGAAGCACTCAATATTGAGTGGAAGGTCAGAAGCATTTGCACTCATAAGCTTCTTTAGTTTTTCACATTCCTGATACAATCGTAGCAGCGCTCGGGGATTCTCTTTTACATTCAGTTTGTATTTTGTCTTAAATTCTTCAGAAAAGTAGTCTACCAAAGCCTCATCAAAATTCCTACCACCTATGAAAGGGTCAAAGGTAGTAGCCAAGACCTGCACAGAAGTGAAAGGACAAAGATTAAAAGTTGCTGGACAATGTTTTTGTTTGGATATAGGGATAGCTTTCATACAGACACAAGTTTTCTAAGTTAACATTGCTCACCATCTTCTATGCAGTTACCAGACAGAACTTAAAAAGACCACTCCTCAATATATATAATATATATATAAAATATATATACAATATATAGATACACTATATATATTATATATAACAAGGCACAAAAACTATGCAGTATATTTTGAAAATAAAGTACCACACTTTGGGGTACTTTATTTCTGCATTTTATAAAAATTGATTTGCTACAATAACCAAAAAATAACAGAGAGGTTTTGCATTCAGCATTTCAAAAATATTTGATAAAGACATTTACTTAGTTAAAAAACAAAACAAACACATTTCCACAGAACAGTTATTTTGAATATTGCTCATTAAATACTTCAGGAATACGGGATTTTAGTGTATGACCTAAAATATTACCTTCAGTTTTCCCTTGTTAAAAGCACAGATTGAAACCTGATATGCAGAATGCCCCATATCTACAAAGACCACATTTCTTGGCTTCTCTTCCAAGGCTGGCAGATCTTGCTTGTATATTCCATAGGCTAGTGCAACTGAAAAACACCGACCCACAGAAGTTAAGGGAAAGCTGTATGCAACTGTAAAGCACACATTAAAAGCACTATCAAGAGATGCTATTTACTCTTTCTAAACACCTCCACTACTCTGCTCAAATAGAACATAACTTTTGACACCTCTCCTTCGAAATGCCTTACTTTCAGTATCTTTTAGCTCAGCTTTGCAAAATTCAAGCATGCTTAAGAGATAAAAAAATAAAATTACTGGTTTAAACTGCTCCAACTTTAGTTCCTAGAATTCACCAAGACCAGAGGAGGGCAGTAAACAAATTCTAGAAACAACAGTTGTACCAATGCTGCAACCGACAGGATTGCCATAAGTTTAAAATGTCATCCCACAGACTTATACTTGACTTATTTTGGAAAGTTACACAGTTCAAGTCGTTTCTAGATATGATCAGCAAGTCTGCTTTCAGAAAAAGCTCCATAAAATGCAGTTTGTGTAGAAGTAGCTTTTAAAGCATACATATTAAGTAGTTAAAAATCTTTGGATTACACATTTTAAATTTTTCCTTCAATGTATTTAACTTCAAATAAATATTAGCTTACGATAAAAAAGTATCTCTCATACTTCCATGAGATTTATTTTACTCCAGCACACCCATCTCCCAGTGAGCTGGAAACAAAGTTAGAAGACCCCACTACACACCCATCCTGAAGAATGTATTTGCTGTAATCTTTCAGACAGATGCAGGTTACATCTGATAATACTGTACTATACTATTATTTCATACAACAATTGAGAATTTAGGTCAGGTACACACCCCAGCTGGATCATTAAGAGACTCTGAAGCTAGTTCAGGACTTCCTGATACAGCTGCTGCAGCTCCATGGTACAGCAGAGAGGCAAGCGCAGATACCAGCTTTATTCCAGAAGCAGAATAGCTATTTTCAAGTGGTGCTGTATTCAAGTTAGCAAACCCAAGCTCTCATTATGTCTCATAAATGCTGAACACCACGCCATCAAAAGAGTTGCTGTGCTTCCAGTTCCCAAGCTGGATAGGGCAGTACTAGCCTAGATAAATTTTTCTGCAAGTTCCTAATTGTGTAACAGGAGTGTGTCATCGCCCTGACAGATTCAATAGCCTGAATGGGTTAAAAAAAAAAAAAAAAAAAAAAAAGCGTTGCTGCCCTTTACCTGCTGTAGTTTCATTCATCAGCCTCAGACAATTTAATCCTGCGATCTGTGCAGCTGCCATTACCGACCTTCTCTCAGCATCAGTGAAGAAACTGGGTACCTGTTTCCAAAAAATAATTACATAGGCTATTATGAAGCATGGATTTTTTAATTTAAAGAAGTCAGACTTACCCATTAAGCAACCCTACGAATTTTAATACCACAAAAAACTGTTATAAGCTAACCTCAGATTAATAAGGCAGTCTGAATAAAACAGCTAGGGGATTCATTTTAGTGCATATTTTAATTAAAATTTCAAAATATGATAAAAATGAAGGTACATCCAGAGTTGTTTTAAACAAAGTAGATTTAAGCGTCAAAAAAACCCTGAAAATGTTTTCTCAGATTCTTCTGATGAGTCTTTGATGTGAGAATCATTGCCAGTTTCTGAAAACATTTGTGCTGCACAAAGTCAACACAATAAATACTCATACATAGCCCCAAAATAAGTTACTGCAGAAGCACTACAGTGGTGCTGGAACTAAACTTGGTGTTGAACTAAACTTTGTGTTACAACTGAATCTGTATCCGTTCAGTTATCACCTTTGCACAGTGCCAGCTTACAGTGCACTACAATACTCAGTTGCACCAGAAATAGCGGATGCACATTCACAGTCCATTTAGAAACTGGCTGCAATCAGCTGGCATTATCTTCAACTTCAGTCAAGCTTAAGACACACAACTACATTCGTAGTGTATTTTGTTAGCTACCTTTGTGGTGTATTACCAAGGATCCTTGTTTGTGTGGGAGGTATTCTCTGTTAAGTGTCTTAGTATACCATAAGGAAGGAAAAAGATCCAAGCAGATTTCAAACAGCTGAAGTATACAGCTTTCCAGTTCCCATGCCTCTGTCTAACAGAGAGGGAATAACCCCAACACTTCATGCCCAGACTTCTCACCAGTGCAAGAGCAGAAGCGAAGCAGTAAACAAAGACAATGTGAAAAGGAGACATTTAGGACTTTGTATCTGGAACAAAACCTCTTGTCTTCAAGCTCCTCCCTACTCCCCAGCTGTGGGTGAGGACACTAGCTAAAAAAAAAAACAACACAAGTAAACCAGACAAATAAAAAGCCCTTTTCAAACAAATACAGGTAGTTTGGGCTTCTCAAATTGCCAGTATGACCCTCAGAGCCATAAAGTTCAGGCAACTCTTAACTACACTACAACCCAACAGTGTTCAACTAAGTATAAATGAAGAAATTTAAAAATCAACCTGGGAAGGTTCTTTGGAACTGAGGAAGATATGCTTGCACATAGGACGTTCCCATTCCTAACGGGAACTACAGCAATCAGGATTACTATACGTAGCACTTGGAGTTACCCAGTCTGGATCAACTTAAGTAGTATGTTCTTTCTAAAAACACACTCTTGATTTAACAAATTTCTCTTCTCACACATGATTACAAAAGCATTCTCAGTTGGAAAAGTCTATAGTAAAGGCTCATTTCTGGGGTGATGCGATTTCTATCCACTACTTGTATCTCTTACCATTAGCACCATAACATAAATAGTACTAGCTTACATAAAGTTAGCTATAGAAAGATTCTAATCAATATATTACAACTTACTGAAATCACACAGTCTGCCACTGGTTTCTTCAAAGCACTTTCTGAAGTCTCTTTAAGTTTGGCCAATAACATTCCTGTAATCTGTTCAATTGCAAACAGTCTCTCTTCATCTAGGTATCTCACCTGAAATAGAGAATTGCAATTCTGTAATAGATCATCTCAGCTTTTCAGACATTTTTTGTAATTTTGAGCAATAAGACCCAAGTCTAACACCAGATGCAGGACACAAATAACTCTCTGTATTAACTGATGCTATGAATTTGTGCTACCTACAACAAATCGTAACAGTCCAGTTTAGTTAAAAATTGTAACACCTGCATTATCTCAAAGGGTTTTCTGGGGTTTTAATAAAAAAACCCAACCAAAAAATACATAATGAACATAGAATCACACTTGTCCTAACATGAGCTAAACCCAAGGATGTTGGAGCAAACACAAGGAATATTTGCTTCCTGCAAGGGTCACTCAAGCACATGAGGCGGGGAAGGGGCAAATGAGGCAATTCTAACCGCCCTGCCCCGCTCAGGAAACACACCGGCAATTAGTATGACAGGAGCAGGTATATAGAACAAAAGAAACTCACTGCGTGTGGTATAAAGCCCTGCCAGAAAGCAACTCAAGTGGACTAAGTGAGGACAATTGGGAGAGTTGCTTCGGAAGTGCACTCCTGATCCAAACTAAAATGCTAAAAGACAGACACATTCAGAGACTGAAGCCTGAACTTTGAGAAGAGCAGCTTCCACCAATTTAGTTTCGAATCGAATTAAAAATAACTTGTTCGGATTACATCTTCAGAACCTCATCTTGTTTTCCTGAAATTTGGTCTCTGCATGTCTGCAAGATCTAAATTCAAATGAGACTACTAGTCACACACTGTAATTATAAGTATTTGAAGGCAGATCTAGTAAGGTAAGGTGAAAAGCTACTAATGTGACTACAAAAAGCTCATACAATTGTGAGAAACCTCAACAGACATCTCTGAGAAAGTACGATACTTGAGCAGATGTTACTGCAGGGAATAAAATGTTTTTCATCTCTTGGTAACAGCAGATTTATTACACTCAATTTTATTGAACGTGAATGAAACAGAATCTCTTTTAGGGTGACAGCTATTAACGTTTTATAGCACACCTGTATGGGAGACAATGCAATATCATTTTTACACAATGTTATTACTAAAAGACATGAGTGCGAAATACAGAGTAAGTACTCTAGATCTTCCTGAACACTTAAAGAAGCTACTGAATTACAAGGAAAAATGAGAAACATAGCAAAACTATGCTAAGGCAGGCTCTGTAAAAAATAAAAGGTGTCAGTCACCTGACATTTCTTTTCAAAATGAGTAAGAATATATTTAGAGTTTTCTTCAAGAAAACAAAAGTCAATTCAAGTACAAAGTTAAGGGACAAAGGTCCAAGTGCTCATCTCTACCACTAAAGATATTCTGCACAGAGCTTTATCTCACCTTTACTCCTACAGAACCATTAGGCATCTTTTGCAGTTCATAGGGAAGCTTGGCCCTTTCAGCTTGTATGTGAGGATCCTCAAATGCTCGTCCATGCAGCTTTTTGAAGCCATGTAATGTATTTTTTACATTTGTGACAATCTGTGGAAAAAATATTTTACTTTTAATTACCCACGACATGCAGACTATAGAAGACCATCCAGAAAGAAACTCATGTTATGTTGGGCTTAATGCACGCATTGAAGACCCACGTCAAGCCCCACCCATTTACTGGGAAGCAAAGGGTTGGGGGCGAGAAAGAAGCATCTGTTTTTTAATCTATGGTCTCCATGAAAAAAATTCAAATTTATTTCCCTCTTTAATATCCATTAGCTTACTGCCATCAATTTTCACCGTACCTTTTATTTTAGGTGAGCTCTCTGATATAGTATGCCATATTTGAGATCATATTACATATTGTTGTAATGACTGTCTGCAGGCACAAATTAAGTTATTACCTACATTAACTTTAAATGAAGCTCCAACAAATTAAGGCATTTCACTTCCTGTAAAGTTCTCCTTTAATTCAGATCCCATCTGGACATAAAGCCTCCCTACACTTATTCTCTCATCAGTATTTCAACCTAATTACTTTAAGGACAGACTTTTAAGTAAAGAAGGGACTGGAACAACCAAATCCTAACAAGCGCAATATTTAAGCTATTAAAAGAAATTACTCCAGGGTAACCTTCTCCAAAATAAACTCGTCTAGTTTACTAGTCTAAATAGCAAACTCGATAGCTGGGAAGAGTACTGACAGAACACCTCACCAACAAAGTTCAGGGGTTAAGCTCAAGATAAAACGTGTAAAGTTTCTCAGAATGAAAGCGATACAGCCTCTGCATACACTGACTGCTCATGGTATTACTGGTGGGCTCTGTTACCTTTATACCCACCAGGCAAATTTCCAGTTACCCACATTCTACACTGAGGGGAAAGAAGGCCTCAGCATGCTAACACAATGGATGGATGCAAAGAAAGTGGGCAAGACATGATCTATTTTAAATTTGTAGATTCACACTGGCTATTTACAAATTTTCCTTCCAAAGGAAGGTTGTCCTAGGTTGGAAGTGAATTTACAGAGGATTAGAGAAATTTTGCTTCTGTTCAAAGTTCCAAATTGAGATAGAAAATTAATAAGATGTGTTCATTTTGCATTATAAGCAACCACTATTATCTATACCAAACTTCCATGGTTCAACTTCAGTTTCAACTTTCTAAAGTGTAAGCACAGTATTCCTCCACACCCCCGATGCAGATTTAATTATGAACTCTATTCTTGCTCTCACGAGTAAACAAGAAAAAACTAATACTTTACTGGAAAAGAAACAAGGTTTTATGTTTCTTCCCATTTTTTACTCTCAATGACAAAACAATGCAGAAACACTGTTTCTATTTTAATACAGGGAATATACTGTTGAAGCAGTAACTGTAAGTGTGAAATGTACACTTATTGTAGAAAATTTACTTTAAAACAGAAAAATACCAAGTTTATTAATTACTTTTCTTCCCACAGTTCAACAGGAAACAAATCAGGTAAGTAATACGAGAGCTTTTGATCCATTTACCTGGCTCTTTGCTGCATTCCCAATGGCACGGGTCTTGGATCCTAAAGATATACATGCTCTAAGTAAAAACAGAAAACAAAAATAAAGTCAGCTTTAAAAGAAAATATCATAAAATATTTCCATGGTACTTTAAAACACCCACAAAAATTGAAGTAGCAGAATATCGTTGTGGTATTTAACAGCATTATTGCATGAAGCACCAGAACTTGCAGTGGAATTCTAGTTATTTTGTTCTTTGCAAATTAGTTTAGAAAACTGCAAGCAACCACAATTGTTTTCATAACAACTGCATTTAAGGAATTCTTTAGAAGCTTATGTGTTCTATAGATCTTATCATGAAGGTAAGGAATTGATGGCTACTTTTGGGTCACAGCTTATAACCAAAGGATCCTGTGAAACTTGGATTTAAAAACCTGAAATTTACCAGACAGCTTCTCTCAACTCAACAACCCTAAAGTCTGACAGTACATCACACTGTAAAAGCCATTAGCAACAATAACCATAACACAACAATAAAAACCCACCTATGCCCAAGGCAGCCAAACAGCCCAGTCCTACAAACTGCTGAGTACTTCCCATGGCTGAGGACTACCAGGTACACACTGCAAACAAGCAGAAGGGGAGGGAGATGTCTGGGAACAGCTCCCCACCACAAAGGGCTTGGCTTGGGAAGCTCCAGAGTAGTCCACAGCCCCCTGCAGCTTGCTTCTTCGCAGGCTTACACTGAGCACCCCTCTCAGCCTCACCTCTTGGCTCTAGCAAAGGCTGCCCCAGGTCCCCAGCCACCATCTGGCCTCCTCACTACTTACTGCCTCTGGAAACTTTTTTTTTTTTTTTGAAGTTACTAACGCCAGAACTTCACTTTACAGATTTGAACTAGAACTCTGTCCCCAAAAGGGAACTGATCTGGCTAAAACCATTCACTAGGAACTAACAGATACAATCCAGACTTCATACGGTTCAAATTTAATTGCTTAATGAATGCATAAAGGTCACTATAGTCAATTGCTTCCTGCCTCCTCTCCATCACCACTACAATGAGGGCACTGTATGTAATTTGATAGTATTAGGTAGCAACCTCTTCTGCTGTAACACCACACTGAACATGCAAAACCAGATGCAACTGCTGCAGACAATGCATTGCCCTACATTTTCAAAGATGTAGTTCAGTTTTCACCAACAGCTTTTACAATTTTTCATGTTGCTTAACACTACAGTTTCCAATTATACTTTATAATAACTAAGAAGCGTCGGATAAAAGAGTAATTCAGAAAGGATGCAAATGGTTTACAAGATTTATATCACACCTTTTCTGTGTTGGAATTTGACTCTGTTGACAGACAGCATTACTTGCAAATACCCCTATGCAGAGCATGAAGCATCAGGTCAGAAGCTACTTTGCCCACCTGAGTTCCAGCCATGGTTTACTTTAACTACTCAGTTCTAGCACAAGGAGATGGATGGTTTCTCTCCCCCTCCGCTGACAAGCGGAGATGTCAAAAAATAAAACGTGCTCTTTTTGGCTCCAAACACTTCAGTTTTATCTAAGACAGCCCTTTAGGAAGCACATCTCCCACAGGATACAACAAGTGCGGCAACTGAACTGTCTCCCCCATTGCTACCCTCAGCCTGCTTTGAAGGGAGCTTTTGAACACTCCACAGCCTTTTCTAAAGGTAGAAACTCTTCACCAGAAGGATGCTTCAATCCTTTCCACACATTGTTTTGAAGAAGACACTACCTCATCATTTTAATTACAGTTTGTGATTGCACTAATTACACATGGTCTGAAAAAAGTTACTAGAAAATTATGAGCTATCAACAATCAACTGTTTTTCCACAAAACCACAGTGGTGAGGCACAGCACCCGAAAGGGCCATTCGGCATGAGTTTAAGAAGCCTGGCTCACTAGAAATATGTACAGCAGACCTGCTGGACTTCCCAGTTCAGAAAAAGCCAAGTGTCAGTTAACACTCAAAGAGATGCTAAGACCAAAAGCCTTAAAAAGTACAAGTTCTACTGAAACGATGGCTTAATGGCAGAATCTTTTTCCTTTCTTTCCAAAATACTTGTGCTAAGGCTTCAAAGATGATACGCATTTTACAAACACTAACAATCTCATGCTTTACATTGCAGGATGTAGGTTTTAGGCAAAGAATATTAATAAAGGATCACCCAAGTTTTTAACAACTGGGACACTGGATTTACGACTTGACTGTTGTACTAAATTGTGATAATACAGATCTTTCATAAGTCTACATTGCTTTTGCCTGTAGCACCGAAGTGTGCTTACACTAACGCCGTACTGTTCATAGTGGTACTGCACAGATACCTGAACCAGCTCCAAAACTGGAAGCTGGCTGCACTAATTAGCCTTGCCCAGAAAGAGCAATTAGCCCTGTGCTGTACAGCACAGCCAGGACTGTCTTATCTTTAGGACCTAACCCAGTATCTTTACATGGCTTAAGAACATACTGCCCACGAAAGTTTACTAGCTTGTCTAGAGCTATCTCAGATATTTTTATACCTCACTACACAGACACAACAAACATTAAAACTTTGTATTTCTGGGAGTAAGTCCCAAGTATCTGGGACATAGTCAATCAATGTTAAGTAACTTCAAGTATCTAAATGATGTAAGCGCCTCTATAAGAACGTGTAAATAACAAGTTCATTTACTGTGTTGCTATGTATAATAAGCAGAAAAGTTTTGATGATTTAAGAGTCAGATCTGCCTACATCACTCAAACCCTGTTTGAAGGAAGGTTTAGTTACTGTGATAAACTTCCATAACAGTAACAAACCTCGTATATTTCTATTGACTTTCTTGGTTTGCCTCAACACTATAGTATTAGAAAGGGAGTTCTTCATGTTCTCCTACATTACATTTTGGAGAAAGAGAAGAAAAAGCCAGGAAAAACATCACTTTAAGTGAGATAACTACTGCCTTAAGTATCTGTGCACTCCAGATGCTCTCTTGCTAACTGGTTTAAACCCCTTTCGTAATCACTTTGCAAATATCTTGAAAGTACAGTTACTCAGACCTTGATGTGAAATATATTACATGCAGGGAAACCTATGTGAAGTCTACCTGAAAAGAACGCACTCCAAGAACAGCTAAGAACTGGAAGTGCTCTTCACCAGATGGGGGAAGGAAACTGCAGCTGCCTAAGAATTCTCTGGACAATTTCAGTGGATTCCTCGCACAGAATTTGAAAGGTCCCAGAATTTCAGTTCTCAAAGTACGTGCAAGGATAATGCCTTCTTGAAAGTTACCACGAGAAGTATATTTTTATAAGTAATAAAAAGAACTTTAAAGAACGCTCCCGTTAATACAGACAGTACACATTTTAGCACTTAACTTCTTTGTACTTTTAAAAATCTTTTTAGAAAGTAACCCAAAACTTGTGTTTCTCTGAGATCAAAGAGATAACAATGCTAAAGTTACTACGGCCTCACAGAGCAGAGACAGCTTTCCGCTGTTGGCTACAAATTCCTTTTATAACAGGAAGCAGCATCCAAACGCCGATTTTTATGAGTACTATATGAATTCCTGAATCCTCCTTCAAAATCCGCACAGATGGAGCTCTGAAAGTCCTAGATGTATCCCATAGAAACAGAGAAGAATCTCCACCTACTCTTGCGTATCCCATCATCACGGCCGGTGCCCGCTGCCCCCCCTTCCCTGCAGGACCTCGCCGTTCCACGGCCAGCAGATGCAGCGCCGTGCAAGTACGAACAGGTCTGAGAAGAGGGAAACTCATCGCGCCACTTCCCTGTTTCCCTGGTGAATCAACCTCCTCCTCCGTCTCACCACCGCTCCATCCTCAAATTGTTAATGAAAACGTTTCAAGCCCTACCAACCCCTCGAGAGTTGGGGAAACACACGCGCTGAACAGAGATCTTTACTACACCAAATCAAAGCGGTACAAGGACGGAAAAAAGCCCCTCGTTGTGCCTGCGGAGCCGCGCGGCACATCCCGCACGGCGCCCTATTTCAAGGACGCAGGAGAGTCAAAAGCTGGGGGTGGGGGTGTCCCCAGGCGCTTCCCGGAGAGCCTCCTGCCCCACCACACGCGTTTCGGCTCCTACTCGAAAAACGTTTCTCGTGTTCCCGAGACGGAGGCACTCGGCCGGCCAGAGAACGAGCGCCAGGCCTCGGCCGCCGGCCGGTGTCCGGGCGCCGGCCGGCAGAACTCCGCGCCGCTGCCGCCGAGGGAGCCTGAGCAGCGGCCGGGCCGGGGCCTTGGAGAAGGCCCTACGGGGAGCCGCCCGCCCCGGGGAACCCAGCACGCAGGCTGCCGGGGAGGAGGAGAGGGAGAAGGAAGAGAGGGCGGCTGTGCTCGCCGGTGCGGCGGCGAGGTGAAGCGCCGTGAAGGGGTCCGAGCGGCCGGTACTCACGGGGTGCAGCGGTCGCTGTACTCGTTGGCGATGGTCTCGATACCGCCGCTCCGCGCCACACCGATATAGCAGTTGAGGAAGCCGAGGTCGATGCCAACCACGGACATGGCTGCGCTTGGTGCTTCCCGCCGGCCTGCGACTATCAGCGGCGACCGTCTGGGCTGCTGCTATTGCTGCTGCTGCGGGAACCCGGCTCCTCGCCCGTCTCTTCCCCCACTGCGGAGCACCGGCCACCAACCGGCGGCTGCTCTCCTCTGCGCAGGCGCGCTGCGCCCGCTGGCGGGGAACCCGCCAGGCGCCGGCGGCGGCTTCGGCACTTTCCGGCAGGGCTCGGGCCGAGCCGGCTGCGGGCGCCGCGCCTTCCAGAAAGATCTGGAAAGGGGAGGGAAGATGGCGTTATCTAGAACGTCAGAACGTTACCCACACGTCAGAGCCGCCGCGGGCCACGCCCTTCCCCCCTCTTAAAGGAGCCGGCAGGGAGAGGCGCAGATGGGCGCGGTTCCGTATAAAAAGTTGGTTACAACAGGATGTAATTTAATGTGATTATAGCAATCCAGGGCAATTAGCGCTGGGCGGTGATTAGGCCAATTAATACACTTGTCCTCGAAGAGGTCTGAAAAACCGAGTATCTCTCCTGGTTTCTATGGTGTCATTTTAAATATGGAGTACTGGAACTCTACAAACTACACCGACAGGCTGGCAAAGCGCCATTCAGTATTTATTTGCTCCTAAAAATGACTTCTCAATTTCCCCCAGCCCTGTGACATCGTCGTGACGCAGCACGTGACGTTGCGCTCCATGGCTTTGTTCCATGGGAGAGACTAAAAATAAGTGCTAAACCAGCTTGGCGTCCCTGTCCAGAGCAGTGATTTTCTCCCCGTGTTACCGATTCAACCGCCTGCTGAACAACCAGGATTCTCCCAGGGAAGGCAGCAGATGCCTTTTCCTTCCAAAATCTCCTGAAGCCCGAGAAGCCACTGTTAAACAGAGTTATTTGTAACACAACTGCTATTTATTAATACAAGCAATTAACCACCTTGTTTTTCTTGCTGGTGTCAGGAGGGGGAAGGCAAAGGGGGTGCAGCCCCCCTGCCATCAGTGGCCAGGGAGACACATCCCGGCTCGGGGCTCTGCTCAGCTGTTTCAGTCCCTGTTATGGAACCAGCTGTGGGTGATTCAAGGTGTTGCAGTATCCCCCTTTCCCCAGCTCCGCCTGAGGCCCCCTCCTGACTGGAGACACCCTGGACCAAAAGACGATACGCAAATACTCCTGTGGAGCCAGGCGATGCCACAGAGCCAGGCCCAGAAGAAATTGGGCAACCTTGCAGCCACGCGACAAGCCACCTCTGCAGAGGGGTGGGCATGTCTTGCATCTCGGATCTCACGTCCTCGTGCTGCCGCTGCCGTGTTGTTTCCAGCAGCTGGTTCCAAGTTGCAGTCAGGATCGCAGACGTGTGTAGACATCCACAACAGCGATGAGAAAGTGCCAACGTTCTCTGTATTTGCTGTGTCAAGAGTAAGACTGTTAATGAGTTGGAGATGAGATTGTAAGCAGGACAAGCCAAACTCTTACAGCATTTTATGAAAGTCCTGTTTGTGTGCTTCAGTGTCACACTGATTGCCCAATCTGCAAGTATGAACAAAATTCAAGTCAGATTAGCCACAAACTTGCCTGAGCATATCTCCCCCATCACCTGCTGTCACTGCAGCAGTCTGGGAATTGGTGGTGTCCGAGTCTTTCCTGTTCTTGGCCTGTGGATCACATCTGATTTTTAGTGGCTGCTGTCTTGATCTGTGGTTTGAAATACCATGAAAGCATATAAACAGGCTAGAAACAGGTTTTCCTTTTACTGTAGAAGCTGTAGGCAGGCTGGTAAGTACACGTACTTACACCAGGCACTGCTGACAGACTGAGGAAGCAGCTGTTACCAAAATATATTCAGGTACATGGCGTAACTTAAAAGTCAAGATGTGTAACATTTAGTATGAATAAAACTGAAACATTGAGAATTTGAAACAAGAGGTTTCTTGGATTAATTTCTTGAATGAAATGTAAACGGTAGTCTTTAGTTCCCTGAAACAAATTATTTCATTTAGTACATGCTTAGTCACAAAAACATCGAAATAATTTCTTTAAAGTATTGTTTGTATAACATTTAAACTAAAAATAGGCTATGCAAACAATGAGAATTCATGAACACTGTTCAAACAAAATAGATGTTCACTCACTATTTTAACCAGATCTTCAACTCTCTGAAACATTGAGGTTAAAAATGTCCTTAATTTTGTCAGAGAACTAGTACTAAGGCTCCTCCTGTTCCATGGAGGATATTGGAGAATACTCCATGGCAGAAAGCATTAAGCCCCTCTGGCTCATGTGTTTTCATAAAGCAGTCAACGGTTCCTTTATCTTGACATTCCGTCTCCCTGTGCTGCACACAAAATAAGGACAAATCATTATTGCGCTGCACTGAGAAAGAAACTTATATGGCCAGTAAAATTTGTCTTTCTTTAGTGAAGAACACTAAGGAACTTTTTCCTTATGTTTCATTTACTGCAAAGGAATGATCTTTTAACTAATAAATATTTATCTGATGTAATGCTCTGCTGGCTTGTTCCAATAGCTAAATTTAGAAAGGCTGTGATCCTTCTTCTGATGCTTCTTTTAAGCTTTACTGGGCAAGTAGAAAGCTTAGGAATTAAATGAGGTCACTCCAGTCCTAAGGGTGCTCTGAATTGTTTCAATGCTATTAAAACTTCCATGGCTCATTTTTTTCCCCCTTCTTTAGTACCACTGAAATATTTTCATACCAAGTAGATTTCAGTTCATTTGTAATCAATAGAGTCCTCTATAAATGTTAAGGTCTTGACTAGCATGATAATGTAAAAACGTAGGAAGGCTAAGAAAGAGCGCAATCCAGTGTTCACCTAGCCCACCTCCTGTCTGAGCATTAGTTTGCTTGACAAATGAAAACAAAGCAAAAAGGAGGATTTGTTAGAGACCTCAGCACCATGTTCACAAAAACTTGCTTCAAGTGCTTACTGGTATAGGAAATAAAGGATGTACGAGTCAGAGCTGAAGTACTCAACTTTCCCTTCAGCTTTTTCCAAGTGCAGTGTGGCTGAAAATCACGCCAACTCCTTTAAGTTTTGAGTGGAGTAGAGACAGCCCAGAGGAATGTTGTGTAGCCATTCTCTGCACAGCGGAGCACTTGGGAAATACTCTCGCCCACTGTGGAACTCAGCATGATGACGACAGCCCATCCCTCAGATACACTGAGTAACACCCCAGCTCTGACAAAGCCATTTTTTGTAGACGGGCTTGGTGAACTGTCAAACAATTCCTGTTTTGCAACTGCAGTCTCTTCAGGATTTGAGGACTGTATTAGGAACTGACACTGTTTTTTGTCTTCACTAGCAAAAAACGAGTGCCCTTTTTCTGGTGAGATTAATCCCCAAATCCCTATCTTTAGATGAAATTCTACTGGAAAAAAGACCTGCAATACCCAGGTGAGGTTCTAGACTCTCAAGAATAGCAGAAGGATAATCTTGCCTTTGTGATATACTCTGCAGCTAATGAAGTGATGTTTGAATTTTCTGATGAAGACAGGGTTACATGTTGTTACATCTTCTGTTAGGAATCAAGGTAGGAGGTCACTATCGATTTCCTGACCATAATAAATGTAGGAAATACATCTGTGATAAATATTCACATGAATCAATTAAATAAGCATAGTAACATAGCTAAAAAAGCATTTAAAATATTTCTGTTTGAATTGACATGAGTATATGCAAATGAAAGGATATTTGGTAATAGTTATTACTGCTTAGCTGACAGAAATCAACTTTGCTGAAAGCAGTAACTGTACTGTGCTCATCATTTCAAAAAGTTATCCCATCTGACAAATACAATTTAACTGAAGAATTAAAAGGTGATAGATTTAATTCAGGGTTTCCCCTTGGATCAGAGTAAGCATCCTGATAAGAAACTGATGAAAATCATACTATTTAGCTTTATTTGTACCTGAAGCTTCAAAGCTACTTGAATGAAACAAGGACACCACATGAATATATTTATACATCCACGACATATATACGTTCTCTCATTCTCATCCTCTTCTGTGCTAATAAACCCATTACCTCATTGCATATGATTATAATTTATGTTTTTAATCTTGATACTATTCTCTATCCTAGTGGTAAGTTAATTGCCAGAAATACAGGCAATTTTTTGGTAAAGTCTCAAAGAGCACAGTACTTGGGAATAAAGACAGCATTAACTGTAGATCTACTGCTGATTAAGCAGATACACCAGAATCCGAAGACAGTGAAATCATATTTAGTCTGAAAGGAAGAAGTCAGTAGTGCTAATGGTGCTTGCCCACTGTAAGCTTCAAGGATTTCTGTTATTTAGGACAGGTTACCAGAGGTAGGCAGGCATTACCTAAGAATCTAAGTATCCCCTGGGATTTTTTGAAAGCACCCAAGCAAATTCTACTCCAACATTTATTCTGATTTTCTTTTGACTTTCTGGAATACTGTGAGAAAAGGATACTCTTGAAACAAAATGTAGAGACACTTCTTTGGAACTAACAAGTCCTTTCTATTACCAGCTGGCAAAACTTCCTCAGGGATGCAGGGAACAAGGTCCTGATTTTTCAAGAGCAGTTTTGTGTTGTTTTCATTTCGTGTTTGAGGATGATCTTCATATAATAATGTAAATTCTTGCTATGTACTTCAAATGCTACTGAACTACCTAGTAAAATTACCTAATAGCTAGCAACGAGATCCAGCATTAATTACTAATAATACACTATGATACCCATCATATGCTAAGAAATAATTCTCAGTTTGTGCTGAGCTTTGAAGATTACGGATTCTACCTCGCACCTGAAGAACAGCTGTGTGCCACAAAGACTATTTTTCTCACTGCATTAGCTGGGCTAATAAAGGATATTATTCTACCCACAAACCTGTCTTTAAATATCTGGATTCTGAGTAGGAAAAAGACAACAGATTCTGTTTTTCTACTAAAAGCTCTCACCAAGCTGCCAACTTTTACCAGGCTCCCACAATAGTATTATTTTATTTTTTTTCTTGTCTTTCTGGAGATGTTTCCACTTTTTTTCTGAAGAGTCTTGCCTGCTGTAAGGCTATACAGCGCTTCAATTAGCACATCAAACTTCAAAAATCCATTAAGTAATTTTCAGAAAAGGACTGCAAGCTAGACTGTACCTGCATCATCATGCATCTCCTGACAGTGTCAAAAAGATAAGATAGCATTCCTGAGAACAGAGTCACAACTTAAGCAATGAAAAAGGAAAGAATGAATAAAGTTGTTGTGAATTTGGCAATAAACCCTGCAAAATAAAACAGAAATGGAGGCCTCTACACATTCTGTGTAAAGTATGTCAATATCAAGTATAATTTTGATGATTTCTGTTGTTAATCCTACTGTAAAAATACTTGGCTCTTCAGTAATATACTCGATTGAGCACAAATAACTGTAAATATAAAAGCTGTAACTAACCACCTCATTAGTTCATAATAAATATTTAAAATATCATGAGAACGACTGAAAATGTGCATTTTTGTTTGTAAAAGCTACCTCAATGGTATCCTAACATCCAAAATAGGAGGCTCCGTATACAATAATTCCCTGTACTGAAACACAAAAACCTTTGTGCAGGCCAGGAAGTCCATCCAATCGTAGAATGGTTTAGGTTGGAAGGCACCTTACAGATCATCTAGTTCCAACCCCCTCGCCATGGGCAAGGACACCTTCCATCCTTCTTTGCAATTTTAATAGTGCAGTCACGAAGTCCCTGGCTCTGTTGCTCAGCGGCATCTAATAGAAAAGAAATTTGTGGACATTGTTATGCTCCACAGAAGCCCTTCTCTTCAGTACAAACTACTCTGCGTGACTGAAACATTTATCATTATCAAAATTTTATGAAAAACATAGTAGATCGTTGTTTCCTCCACTTATGAACAAAGCATAAAGAAGAAATTGAGACACGTGGATGGATGAACACAGTTTGTTCAAACAGATAGTAGTATCCAGTTGCTGAAACACTTTCAGGTCAAATAACTTCCATTCCAATTTTGTCCCCATTCAGCAGAGTGCTTATGTATGAATTCTCTTACCCTCTCTCTGAAAAGAATTTTTTCTACATAGTACTATGCTTTCACTTCCTCCCCACACATTCATACTCAAATTTATTAGAAGTGTCACTCATTTCAGCCTTTCCTTATAGCGGAACACTAGCCACAAGCTGTGACAAAGTTAAAATATCCACTTTTTATACCTGTAGATCTTCATCTATTTCCACATTCCGCAAGTAACTACTCCCAAGCTCTTAGGATTCCCTACAGGTGAAAAAACAGCAAGCAATAAACAGATCTTTGAAGGAAGATCTTCAAGCTGTGCACCTCCTTATCCTGAAGATATCATGAAAATATTAATTTGTCCCGAGTACAGGGCACAGAAAGCAATAGTTAGAGTCAAGTTGCCAATTCCTGGGACAACCCTGCACAGCAGACAGTAACCAGAGTTAACTTGTCCCATTGCGGCAAATCAGGAAAGCCAACAACAATACAGAAAGCATGTATTTCTTCCTCTCTGCTGCAACGCCTTCCAGACACTGTGTTCGGGAAATTAATTTTATCTATTTGAATGAATGAAACATACATCTAGGGATATATTCTACCCAAAAATCTTCAGTTGATATTCTTGATGTAGAACAAGGATGGTCACTACCATTAGCACTATTTCCAAAGAATCCTCTTTCACTCACCTTCATCCTCTCCTTTTCAACAAAGATCTTACGTTTCTTAATATTTTTAAGTTTGTAATTGTACAATGGTAAATTTTTAAGTAACAGAATTCTACTGCTGTTGGATATTGGTCTACCTCTGAAACGAAGTAAATATAAGAAACCTGAGGCACATCAGATAAAACTGGAACTGCCATTTAAGAGATTTGACTACCTTCCCAGTATCAGCAGCTGAATGAGTTTGTATGAAGTCTAATGGGTACTCTACACACATGGATGTTGCTTCTGCTGCTCCAGCAGAAGCCAGGTTTGCCAAAAACCATTTCCAGAACTGAAATAAAAAAATTGCCATATGCAGTTATGAAAATACAGTATTACAATACTGTAATACTGACCTTTGTTGTAGATACTAAATGAAACTTGAAAGCATGAGGATTAAAATCTATCTAAAACATTGTCTTATTTACAAAATAATGAAGAAACATGCCGGTCTCAGAGTAAGACCTGTACTAGGGTATTTAAACATTTCCACTTGTAAAGATTCCCTGGCTATTCTTAAATTTATTAAAATATATTTAAGTTATTTTCTTTTCTAACTTTTGAATTATGTGGTGCTCTTGTGACCCAGATAGCAGATAACACCTTTCTCATCTACCATCCCCCAGTCCTCCGTAACAATCAGCCTGTGAATCCCCCTGATACAACAATTGTGCATCAACTCTCCATGATACGGGAACGGGGAAACATAAAAATCAACGTACTTACTTTCACTGTGGCCCATACTGTTTACCAAACAAGAAAAACCTAATCACAATACAAGAAACACTTTACATAACATTTTTAGGTGGTGATATCTGACAGAGCACAGGTACATCTAGTGATGTACATGTAGATGTACTCAAAATCACTTTTTATTTGCTGGCTTAGTATCAGCAACACTGTAGCTGTAGTAGTATGGAGTCCAGCATAGCTTAAGTGCCCTAATATTTTATTAAGTTGTACAGAAAGCTTTGCAACCTGCCCTAGCTCGTGTTGCTGCATAAACTGCTGCTAGTTGTAGTAGCAAGCAGGAGAGGGGGCAGCTGCAGTCTGAAGATGTTTGATTGTGCCAGTATTACCGTCAGTACCAAGTGTATGGCACATAGATATACCCTGTCTTCTTTAACAGAAGTTCCTTTGCACTTTACAATCTAAAGGTTTTAGTAATTATTTTTTTTAAAGGTAATCCCGCTAAGCAAAAACTAATGCATGTAACCACATTGTATTCCCCATTTCCTATCCTGCACAAAACATGTAAGAAAGCACCCAAAGACTCTAAGCTTCAACCATGAATACGCTACTTTGCTAAATACTATACTTCTAAAGAAATTAATCCTGAGTGCTATTCATGGAATGTTTCTAAAATTTGAGTCACAAGCTCATACACATGTAAGCCATCTGGAAACACTTCTAGGAGACGGAAAGGAGATTGGAAGAACTATAAACACTGTGTTATTTACATCATGCATGTTTTCCTTTTTCTACTTTAAGAAAAGAAAGAAAACAGCAACCTTAAACTCTTTACATACAAAATGACTGTAATTGAAAAAGGACTGCTTAAGAATTTGCATGCAATACAAGGAGATGATTAATCAGACTTTCATGACTGACAGCATTCCTCCTGGTCAGCACCACCAGAAAAGCCTGTGGCAAGGAAAGTTTCTGGCACTGCAGGAAAAAACTGTCAACAAGAGAAAGCACAGAACATTGGATTTTTGTTTAAATTATCAAAACCTAACCAAAGAAATCCTAAAACAGATAACATGAGACAGACACAAATAAAGTAGATTTTCCAGCTATTTTCACATGAAACAAATTAGATACGAAGAACTTATGTTCCATTCTGCTGATATGAATGATTTTTATGTAAGTTGTCAAATGCCAATGTCAACATTTCACATTCCAAGACCAAGATTTCTTTCAATTAATTCCATGGGTGTAGACCTCTGTGTCTTTCAAGAGTCTGTCCAAGTTAAGGGACTTCTCCCAAGTACACAAAATTGCAAGGTAAGGCAGCGCAGCCCAGATGTTTAATTGCCTTTTTGAGCGATAACCTAAAACTGTTGCTCTTCTAGTGCACTGTACAAAACTAAGTTCTTAAAATGCTTTAACTATTCATAGGTATGTTTCTAGCTTTACATGTAGCAAGAAATCAGTTTTCAGTGGGAAGTATTACTTATCTATCAGCAGTCATATGCACTTTCCTATTTGCAAGTTTTCTGACACATCCTAATGATGATCAAGAAAATAATGTGAAAAAAATTAAAGTGAGAGACTCCTGCTTAATGATGCAACCCAAGAACTTAACCCATTAGAATGAAAGCAGCTGTCATTTCACGTGAGTGAAATTACGAACATAAAAGTTTTTGAGAACAGAGTACAGGTTAATGCAATCTTAACATAATTGGCCCAGAAACATAGGTGTTTGTCCAAGTCCAAAATTTTTAAGATACATCCTAATACTTGCATCAGTTAACTCCAAAATAATTACGCCCTGAACAAAACTTTGGCAATTCTGACTACAGTTATAAGCAGTTATTTACATGCACCTCACAAAGTTATTAATCATTAAAGATCAAACCCCAGATTTCATTACCTTAACAATATGCTCCAGAGTAAGCCATGCTCACTGTTCTCCTCTTGTTATAAAATAAACTCATTACAAAATCTTATCACTATGTCACCACTAAGTACCAACCATGGTGAGAGAAAGAATTGCACAGCTCTTGGCTGGATCTAGTTTGTTTATTAAGCAGAACTAGTATGCAAGAGATTATTTACCTGTTTTTCTTCATCCACTTTGGACATGAAAATCTGTTTGTTTGTGTACTTAAAAGCAAAGTTTAGAGCCTGTGTTGGGAAATACCGCATAACAGTTGCCAAATTGCCACGCCAAAAGCTGAAAAAGCCTACAGAAAAAGAAATGGATCTTTAAAATAACATTTCCAAAGTTTATACTACACCGAGTACATCATACAATATTCCTTCTATTGTATCTACTCTGGTATGAGCTGTAACAAAGGCCAAAGATATTCCTTTGCAGGTCCTTTATTTTTCAAGCATTTGGTATTGAAAATCTGGATTTATTCTGACACTTACCAACAGATGTGTGTGTTCCTTGTTAGCACAAGAAAATGTAAAACTGCCAAGTGAAACATGAATAATGCTGAGAAACAGGTAACATTTCAACGTCCTTACTTCGTACATTTCTAAGACGAGGGATACCTATGTAAACTGCAGTCCACAAACTGCAGAATGGAAGAATATTTCACAGAACCGTGCAACTCTTTTCCTGAAGAAGCCTGCCTATGCATTTTCCCTTCCATAGGGGGTGCTCACACTCCATATTAAAGCAATGACCAACGGCTTATACGGGTATCAGAAATTTCAAACGACTTTTGTAATGATATTCGTCTTCTAAATTAAAGAAAGGATCCCGTTGGACACTAAGATAAATGCGTAAGAAGCTAAACGGAGCTAAGGAGATAGTGCACAAGCAAGTTTTACGTGGATCATGAGAAAGAAAAAATAAACGTGAGGATGTCCACATTGGACTGGCTGGGCACGTTAGACTTTTTGCTAAGCAGTGACAACAAAGTCATTTCTGTAATGCATAGCCACGCTCTTCATTCAGAATTCTTAATTTTCTTGTGTTCCCGTGGATGAAAGGCAAAGCCTCGCCAAGACAAAGAAAACTCAAAACTGCGTTTTCATTTCTCACTTTGATCATGCTTTCCTATGCGTTAACGCGAGGATGCCAAATAAACGCTGCTTTTGTAAAACTGTCACAAGGAAAAGGTTCAGGGTATTTCACGCTGTCCGCAAATAACCAACGAGCATGACCTCGCCACTACCAAATAAACCCCAAAAAATCCTGTAGGGGTGTACCCAGCCGCAACCCCCTCCTCACCACCTCCTCCACCAGTACCCGCACCCCTCTGAATGCCCGTGGTCTACGATGGAGGATCCATTGCCATCGCTTCAAAGGTGTTTCAAAAAGCTTTTGTTTTTTGCAAGGTTTGGGAAAGAGGGGACAAGGCCCAGCGTCCCTACTGGTCTCCCTGGGGACGCGCACCAAGCAGTCCGCCATCCCCTTGTACTGCCGATCCGCCCAGTTCTGCTTGGAGGCGGCCTGCACCTGCAGCAACACCTTCTCCCTCACCACCAGGGGCATAGCTGCCATCTTGGAGATGGCGGCCACCACACCGCAGGCCAGCAGATCCTTCCCGAAGGAGACATGGGGCCACAGAAGTCCTTGCCCCACAGAGCCAACATGACGCACGGCACCACCCGGACATTTCCTCTTCTTCCTGAAAAGCACAGGGACAGCGGGCACCAAACTGGCTTCTTTTCCCTCAAAAGTTGATGCTCTCAGGGTACCCAGGAGCTGAGCCCTGCTCTGTCCCCCACCGTTACCCGGCTGTGAGGGGCGGCTGGGCCCGGAAATGGCGCCATTACCTGGATCCCTCCCAGGGAGTGCTGCCCTCCCACAGCTGCTTCCAGAGACCTCCAGAACTTTCCAGAAGCTTCTGTCAGCTGTGGGGACCAGCCCCTCTCCCCCAAGCAGGAACTAGGGAATGAAAACCTAGGTAACAAAGGGTAGTTGTCGATCATATTGAGTTGTGAGTTAATAAACATTATATATAGCAAGTAAATGAATTTTAATCATGTCATTTATACCCATTCTGCTGCAGGTCAGAAGTACCAATTCCTTCTACATTGCTGATAGCTTTTTTTTTTTTTTAATTGCTTTCCCTCCCCTACATTTCCTGACTTTATGACTAATGAAGGCATGAAACACTTTATTTGCTCAGTCAAAATGTTTTAATTGTTGTTTGTAAATGCTAACTTTTGGTTCTTGCATTCCCTTGACATTAGTAATTTCAACCCTGGTACTCCACTGATTTGTTGTATACCACATTGCTTTGCTAATAGCTTTTGGAAGTAATAATTTAAAGGCAAAGAAATTAATTTATTTTGAGCCTTAATACTACCATTTAAACTCCTTTAGTAGCTTCTCTGTATCTATTCCTTTTAATGTTAATTCTATACACTGATTCATAGCTATAATCTTCCTGAAAACTATAAAGCTACAAGATTTGTATCAAAGAAAAATCTGTGTTCTGTAGGAAATGAAATCCTATCATCCTTTGGGGCTCTTTTTAAACATACTTTTAAAGATCTGTGAAATACAGCCTTTGCTCAGTTGACTAACAAAGTAACCAATAAAAATCTCCTTCGGTGTAGTGTCAACATGATTAATGCAAATTTTGCAATGTGTTCTTGCTGAACCATAGTTGTACCATACCAGGATGCCCTTAATTCTGTTTAAGGTACGGTTTCTTGTGAAGGCGCAAGCCAATCTAAACAGCTCATGGGTACTGAAGGGGTCCCACCTTCTCTCAGTTCTTTTCTCTGCACACATCCACACTGTTTCTTCTGCCTGGACTCAGTTGTGTGTTTGTCCCAGCTGAGTCAACCAAGTTTAACCCACTACACTAGCAGCAGAGTAACCTAGATCTGACTAGGCACAAGGATCTAGATAAAAGTTAGCTGTCCTCTTTTTAAAGCATTCAAATATCTTCTTTTTTAGCATTCAAACCATATAGCCCAGCCTTTAAAAGATTGAAAGAAGAGACAAACATCAGCAAAATTAACCTTTTCCATACACACTTATGTGCACACACACAGGTTCTGTAAAAGCTGTTAAACCTGCTCAAAGCAGCAAAGCAAAGACTGCTTGCTTTTTTATGCGCTTTCTTCCATTACAATGAAATCTCAGGTTCAAACTCCACATATTTTAGACTTTTTAAAAGGTACTGTTCAGATGTCATCCATATTGTTACATATTTTTATTTTTCAGAGTAAATCTCACATCACTTGATTTACAGATGTGGATCAGATCTAAAGCACTATTGATATTACTCAGTTTTGTATGTCTCAAACTGAAACACTCTCTGTTTCTCATCTTCTAGGAACCCTAAATTCTGGACAAGGCTGATTAACAAAATCTTCAATCATATGCTTAAACTTCAGGACTAAGACTTCTACTGCTTGGAACTAAAGCAACTGTTGAGTGATTCACGACAAGTTGTGAATCACACTTGTGAGAGTGGGCAGTTATAAGCATTTGATTGACTGTTTTAGAACTACTCTAAACAGTGTCATTTTGTAGTGAAAACAAGATCTAAAGATTTGATCATGACAGCCTATGGAACTGAAGTTACTTTCCTGAATACTTAAACCTTTTTGATCCCATTGTTTAAAATGCAACGTTAGTCATGCATTTTATGAAAAGCACTCATGAAAAGCAAATAGAAACAGCAGAAAGAAAAAAAGTGCACTGCTGACGTGGAACAAGACTAAATGCTATGCAGATGACCATAAGCGTGCTGGCTGTGGGTAAAAAGAGCCCCCAAAATCTTGCATTTTAAACTAAACTTTAGTAAAAAAAGCTGTAGGAGCAGCTGGTTTGTAGATTACAAACATTTTAACAATTTGTAGGAAAGCTGAATTTTGTAGAAAAATTCTGATTTTGCAAACATCTTGCCTTCTCTTGCCTTATATCCAGCTGTAAATTGTACAAGAGCTAGCTAAAAAAATATTGTTTAAATAAACAGAAGAGAAACTATGTTAAGCGAAAAAAACAGAATACCACTTTACTGGTCTTTGCCAAATATACTTTTTTTATTAAGAAATTATGAATGAAATATAAAACTAGCTGGGTCCATGCATAGGTCTTAAAACCATCACCCCCCTGTCCCCCATCTTCTTCTGTGCCTTCAAAATTGCATTTTAACAAATATAAGTATTATTTATAGTTAAAACTCATGAAGTCAAGTAAAACATCAACCATACTATAGTGCTCGAGTGTGCAGGAGGCCGTACTGGCAAAAATGATAAGCCATTAGTTTTGTGTGGCTAAGTGCCATGAATTGGCTAAAAGATTTCTTTCTGTTTTGATTAATACAATGTCATTGAAAACATGCAGTATTTTTCATGCCCTTAGAGGAACAAAGTTTTAATTAAGTGGAAAACTTTTTTTTTCCCCCTCCATCACCAATTGCCAGATAGTCAGAGAGTACTTTGAGGATATCAGCTTATCATTTTACATCGTATAATATACACTGAACAGCAGTGAACATACAAATTATGTGATGTTTTCATATAATAAAGTTATGACCTGGATAAGTAATCTGACAGTACATAAAAAAAAAAAAAAAAGATTTCAGAGAAACAAAGTTCTTAAGTCTTCAATTGATGAGGTCATTAGAGTCATCACTGAAGTTTTACCTGTGTCATTACCACAAGGTAGATTTGCTTTTTTAAAAGCATTTTGAAGATATGCCATGGGTGAGCACCACAATTGAGCTCACTTCTCTTTATGCTGATAGACTTTAAAGAGATGACAACGCCCCTCAGGATGGCTGAACGTTCAAGGAATCTCATCTACGTAGCTAAGCCGAAGGACAGTTTAAAGGCCAGTTCAACAGCAGCTTCTGTGACTGAGTCATGAAAACAGACATAACACTCCTGAGGTGTCGGATGTAGAATAAGTCTCCTGGAAAAAAAAAAAAAAGAAAGAAAGAAAAAAAGAGGTGTTAGCTTTTTCTCCTCAACTGTGTAATATGTTCTCGTCGTACTCAGATTTCAGTAAGATGTTAAAAACAACCGCTGTGTAAGACAGCTAGCAAGTTTCTGTGGCTCTACTGCATTATCTTACTTCTTTCAATACATTCCATTTTTAAATCAAGTTATTCTTTCATGGAAAAAATTCTTCAGGTTTTCAGGCTCTGTTTGTATGGTAGTGGTGTGTTTTGCAGTGATCCAAGTTTCCAGGCTACAAGCTGCAATCAAGGTACTTGTGAGCAAGCCCCAATATTCACATATTTACTGATTTTTAAACTTAATATGTCTGGATAGGTACATTCCCACACGCCAATCTAATAAGGTCTTTTAGGGAAACAGCTAAAATAGGAACACTGTTAAAACCTGTCATAACTGTGTGCAGAATTATAGTACACCATATAACTGCAAATACTAATAGACTGCCTGTGATTTAACATGTTGTTTGATAATGCAGAGACTGAAAAATGTTTTTGAAAAGATATCATTTATCTTCCTTTCACCCCCTGTCTATACTGAATTTGGTTGTCATATGGTGAAAGCATAGCTTCCATTTAACTGGGTGTTTGCATTTTTCTTTCTATTTATCTAGTAGGAACACCAAATACAGAAGATGAATGTAGAAAAGGAGACATCCCATTGACTGATGGCTCCTAATATGACTGCTTACTGCAGCTAAAATGTACACAGCATAAAATATAGCAGATAGAGGAAAGAATAACATATGAGCAGTAGGGGCTAAAGAATAGGGTTTACTGGCCTGGACTTAAACAATTACAAGATCCGATGCATTCTGAATTGTCAAGAAATGATACATACTACTTTCTCATTACACCTAATTTTAATTACTTCAAAAAATGTATTATTCTTAACATTTAATGCCTAGGGCAGTATGCTGTTCTGTCATGCGAATAAGGCTTAGCTATGTAGCAATAGCTATAGGCATCATTAAGAAAAATCAGTAAAATTAAGTTTCAATAACAAGATAAATGACAATCCATTTGCAATGATAATGGCAGAACTTTGAAAGCACTAAGGAAACTCCTTCTCCAAAACATCTCAAATATACTGGTAGGTTGATTTGATCTTCTAAATGAAAAAAAACCAACACCCAACCCCAAACAACCAACTACAATTGTTCACCTTACTTCCTTGTATCACTGCACAAGCATTATGCACGCAGGCAAGACAGGTGGGAGGGAGAGGTCAGAAGGAGCGTGAGGAGCACAAAGAAAGTGTAGGATATTACGAGTACGATTACAGCACTTTAGCATGTCTGTGTATCACAGTGCGGCACTGCAAAGGGTGTCAGCTCCGTGGTGTTCACATGCTGGCACGGCGCTCACCTGTGTGTTTTACAGCAGGTGAAACTTCATACCAGCACAACTTCCCGGACCCCAGATCAAAGCTACCTCAGTCAGTCAGCTGATGTGCTACAGTTAAATTTATTCTTAAAGAATACAGCTGTATATTCAAAGTGGAAAACATCGGGAGAAATACATTCATTTGTCTTGAAACTCACCCCACAACCCAGTAATTCATTGTTGGTGGTGGTTTCTTCTGATCAGTCCAGTTATCGGGAGAGCACTCAAACAAAACTCCATGTTCTGTTACCAGATCTAGGTCCTCAGCTGCGTTACTAAACTCTGAAATCCCACTACCTGCTTTTTTCTTTTTCTGTAAAACAATTAGTGAAATGTTATTATAGAAGGAAATATTTTTACGTAAACACTACCAAATATAAGCATGTGATTTCTTCAGGAATCTCTGATGCATAATTTTGCTGTCAAAAAGCCAGACTTAGAAGATATAACTAACTTGCTTACATGATTCTTTTCTCCACAGTTTTGTTACTTTGGCATTCAACAGGCTTTTCCATTGTTGTACAACTTAGAGATAGACACATACTCCCTTTTTTGACTTTTTTTTTTTTCCTTCTAGCTGAACACTATTTCTCTAATGAGACATCTGAGATAATACAGCTTCTTTTAACAAGTGTGTTACAAAAGCTAAAGCTCTCATCTTTCTTTCTCTGTGTGCCTCCCTAATTAAGAACTGTGATAGTAAAAGCCTATTGAATAAACTTGGCCAGGCAGGAATTTCTTTTTGTAAATAAACAGTTGAAGCACTTTGCTCAGAGAGTTTTCTTGCTCCTACTCAGTACCAGTGCATAAGATGTATAGAAAATAAAGACATTTTTGTGTTTTGTTGAGTTTTTAGGGCTATGTTTTGCACAGAGCTTTTGAATAAACCTTGTAAAAGTTCCAGGTATTTCTAACGGAACTCCTGGTACCTGTTTGGAGAGGATCAAATTGTATGAACAAATTCTGCTTTTCCCTCTTTGCTCTGTCTTGGTCTTAACAGTCCTATGAGTCCAATAAAGCCATAGTCTCTTTCACCAGAAACACGAGGGGAAAAAGACCAGAATGGATATGGAGTTAAACGCAGGATGAATTTTGAAAGGGCTTGTCACTAGTTTAACTCTTCTCCCATTGAAGTCAAAGGAAGTTTTGTACTCATTTGTAAATGTCTATGTAATAATAAAAAAAACCCCAAGCTTTAATTTTTTTTTTTTTTTTTTTTTAAGTGTGAGAAGTGAGATGAGATTATGGAAACCCCTTTGAAACAAATCTGTTTTAAGAGAGTTGTTAAGCCAGGGCATCTCTGGATCTGCCAGTGAAACTTCTGTTCCAATGACAAGATCTAAGGAGGTGAAAGAAAAGGTTTTCTTGAAAAAAACCCAAAACACCACCTCATGGAACTTCTGTCTGCCATATGCAGAATCATAAACCACACCTTTCAATCTGCATACAATATTGAACATGTGGGGGCTGAAGGTCTAGAAGAAAAAAAGTGTAAGAAAAAGTGAAATGCACCTTAGCATTCGAGAAAATAAAAAAGACTAATATTTGGCTGAGAAAATTTCTTTTACGTTTCCCTAAACTTGCTTTGGGTTAAATTAATAAAGCATATTCTAAATTAATACTAGTACATAGAGTGGAAGAAATGTCACAATAGATGACTTCACTCTTCCTATATCTTAGTACACAAAATTGTTTCAGACCCTGTTCTTGCTAATACTGCTACTTGGAATACTTCAGGAATACTTAAGGAATATGTTAGTACTCAGCCTAATAATCTTCCCCAGCAAAAAAAATAGGGTCCTTATGATGCAATTTCCAAGCCCACATTTGTTTCTCTTTTAGCACATTTTACACCACATTATTCATACTGAAAATACTCAAGAAAAATTATGCACTAAGAGGGGATATTTGATAGAACTATGAGCATCTGTACCTCCACGTGCATTAAAACATTTTTCCTTCTGATTTTATTTAAGAGTAAGGAAATACTAAGATGATGATGAAGAAAATGAGGCCAGGGCTGCTTAATACATAGTGACATATATTTTTAGGGTTTAAAACTACAGATTTTTTTCTCAATTTAAAATTTATTCAAAATTTCTGTACACATTTAGAAGTTAAATTGTGAATTTTCAGTTCTCAAAAAGTAAGGCAAAATTAATGATTGATCGGTTTACAGTAATTTTGCATTATTGGTACAATTCTCCGAATCCTAAACTATTACAATATTTAGCTGATGTCAAAGAATAAGCAGTATAATCATACATTTCTATATTTGAGTTTTTTATCGTGCACTATGAACAAGGAAAACGTCTATCCATTCTTTTACATTTTCCTCATGCCATAAACAACCTGCCAATTTCAGCATTAATTCTAAAAGAGAAACTTTGTTCTGCAGTACATGTTCATCAATTATTTCTGATTTTCAGAGCAGAATGAACCCAGCTGCTGCCTAGTGTTCTCACATCTGAAGAAGCCAGAAAATCATGTGCTGAGGTAGCTGCGGCCAAAACAGAAGTTTTGACTTTGAAGCGTGAGTTTTTCACTTTTTATGAGCTACAACCTAATGGTTGAATCGTTTCTTTCTTTATTTTTTTTTGGTTGAACTATAAACTATCTATTTAACAGTTGTAACCAAAGGCAATTTGATGATAAGAAGTGTTTGTGTATTCTCTCTGCTTGCTTTTGGGTTTCTACATTTCCCAACAGAAGTGCCCAAAGTATGTGACTCATTGCCAAAGTCCTACTCAGCTAAACCTAAGTGCCATATAAAGTTGACAGAACAATCCAGCAAATGAACCTATTTTTCTAGCACTTAAAAATTCCTAGATGACTTACAAGGCACATCGGTCTAACCAGAAGTGACTTCTTTGGTAACTTCAAGAAAACATTAAGAAAAAATATACTATTATCTGCAAACTGCATTCATTCAATTTTGCATTCATTCAATTTGTAATTTCCCATTTCTCATTTAATTCACTTGGATTGTCACTTTAGGATCTGAAAAATGCAATTGATAGACAGGTTTATAGTTAATTATTTCTCTTTTCCAAAAGGACTAAACAGGTCACAAAATTACCAGAGATTAAATGTTATCCTAATGTGGTTTGTGTCAATAAAAATCAACTATGCAATTAACAAACCAGACTTTTAGCAAAATGAAGTGTGCATTGAACACAAAATGTCTGATCTGAAGGGACTATCTCATAAATTGTTTTTTTTTATACCTATTGTTTAGATTTCTGCATTACTACTACTACCACCGTTTTACTCCAGAGGGATCATTTAGAGTAAACAGAAATTTTGAATCAAACACAAGGTGGTACAGTTGCTGACATCAGATTGGTCCATGTTTAAGTCTAATCTAAATACCACGTACCCACATAAAGCTCTGGGAGCTGGGATCAGGCTTCAGCCCAAGTCTAGAGCAAGGCTTGAACCGGTATCTTTGTAAAGGGAAGAAGCCTTACCTATTCTGGCATCCCACCTAATCTAAAATCCAAGAGAGCTGGCAGCATAATTAAAAGGAATTGATCATTAAAGCCAGTCTTATTCTAGACAGGTATCCCTGTGAACAAACGATTACAGACATTAGAGGATGGCAAATGCATAAGCACGTTTCACTGCTCATATGAAACATTTTATGTTAAAAAAGAGGGCCCAAATTTCCTTTTGCTGCCAATCTGAAATCCCTTCCCAGCATTCAAATGGCTAAAACTCCCTCTTTTGCTACTTAAAGTTCTTGAACCCAGGGTGTGAAACTTTTTGCTAAATTACAAACAAGAATCCTAATATGAAACAGAATAAGAAAATACTATACTGGAGACATGGAGTATTTATTTTGAAGGCATTTTTGGTGGGAGAATGAGCCATAATTGCATGCGTACTTGGTTGGAAGGTCAGAAAAAGAACCTGCACATAACAGTAAAAATATCAGGAGCTTTAAAAACACCACACGTGCAAATACACCTGCTAGTGAGCTATTTAAATAATGAAGTGAAAACAGTCTTGAAATACCGAGTTGAGAATGTAAATAGAAAAACAGAAGACAAAGCTTCCATACTTGTTTCCTCATGGACTGTTGAAAAACAGAACGAATTGAAAGACAGCAACGATAGAAATTCTCAATTAACTGAGGGTGGATGGAGCCACCGAGCTGTGCTACTTCTTTGTGAGTTGGAGTAATAAAGATTCCTTGCATCGTTTCCAAAGATAGATAGTGGAAGAGGGTATTCTCTGGACCAGATGTCAACCTTAAAAAATAGGAGAATTCATTTAATATTCAAATAACTTTGACATAACTTTCAGTTAAACAACATGTACTTGTGTTTCTTAAGACAAGATTGTTTTTCTGGTAACTATAATAGAATACAGAAGTGGATACAGACATTCAAAAGGTTTCTATTTCTACATCAAAGTAATCTCAATTAAAAAAAAAAAACCAAACAACCCAAAAAACTATGGAACTAGTTAGGTATTGCACTTCTGTTCTCAAAAATTCTCACCAAAAAAAGAAAAAGGAAAAGAGAAATAAAAGCTTTGGGGGGGAAAGAAAAAAAAAACAACTTTCTTTAGAGCTCAAACAAAACACCAGAGTAGACTGTGCTGTCACAGGCAACAAGTGGGAACTACGAAGATTACGACTTTTTTGTCCTTTGTACAGCTACTTCGATACCAGGGAGGCACAGGTATCCTCTTTATTTGAACTTCCAAGGTCACATATACGGGGGACACCTGCATACATTTTACTGTCATATTCTTGGGAAACAGCCATATTTTCTAATTAAGCTCTCCATTTAAGAGCTTCACTTTTGAGATCCCTTGCATAACAAAGTTTTGGTTAGAATAAAATTATACAGGAACTTCAGTGATCTGTGCATATTCAATCCAAGTATGGGCTTAGAAATGAAATGCTGAATAAAAAAAATCATTTCTTACTTGATAGTGTTAAGAAGTTCTGTCTCTTTCTCTGAAAGGTTCTTTTTGAGGTTTCCTACATGAAATGGATTTGGTAGGGTATGTTTTTTTCTAGTGGCCTGAAAAACAAGCAGGTAGATGAACTAACAGAGAAAACAAAGCTAACAAAAGAACAGAATCAAACCAAGAAATCACCTACTTCGAAGAATATAATTTAAAAGGCCCAAACACTTGCATCAACTTATATAAATGTATTTTATAGCCTATTTAAGACTAAACCAGGTTAGAAGCAGTTGTACAAATATACAGCAATTTGTTCTGATAACTTATGTTCACACCATTATTATTTTGGGAATATTCATCAATTATTTCTGCTGATACCAATGCACCTGTGCCCACTTTAATAATAGGAAAACCCCAAATATTTGCAAGCAATGATAAAATAAAAAAATGCGATGGTTCTGAGGCTGACCCAAAGCTTCCCATGGCAACAGAAGTATTTTCCACTGAATTCAGGGGATCTTAGATTTATTCTTTTATAGTATGCTTTATTTTTTTAAAAATTACTTAAGTGAGTTTTTAAAAGAATTGCCACCTCCCCCAAGCCCACCAGAACCTTATCAATTCTCTTTGTCTTTGTTCTCAGACCTGATCCACTACAGATTGTGGATTATTGCTTTCATGTTCTGCGGGAACTTCGTTACCGCGGTCAGGTCCTCCATTGTTTCCTGTAGGGCTCGGCTTACGCGTCGTTACGGAAGAGTCACCAAACAGGGTCCTTTTGCTTGCTGGAGTGGTTACTGATTTGGAAGTATTTTGTAGCTTGCTTAGGATGGGTGAAGTGGTCAAGCTCTCCAGTTTGTCACGTGTTGTGGGAAGGAACCAGTCAGCACAAGCTAAAGGTGGAATGGAAGGAGAATCTAGCCGTTCCTCTATGCTGGCATCTATTCCTTCCAGTTGAAGTATAGTGGCTTTGACCTGATCTACATATATACAGTCTGGTCCTGGATTCCCAATAGCTTTTGATGCACAGCCTCCTGCCTCAAGCAGGACACACAGCATAAAGTGCCTCTGTAAACACGGAGGTAGCAACATTAGCCTTTGGTTTAATACACAGTAAGGGCTATATTATATTTATATCTCGTCTGATACTTAAGCAAAATACAGCACTATATTCAACACTCCTTCCTCATCTCCAGAGGAATTATTTTTTTCTGATCAAATAATGTCCAAGGAGATCTGTTATCACATTATTTAACATAATCAAGGTATTATTTACATATTCATTAGTTGTTTGCTTTAAAAAAATCCACATTTAAAACCCCCCACATTTCTGAAATGAGTTGTCTGAAAACAGAAAATCATGAAAGTAAAAGACATTTTCAACCAAAGTGAAAAGGCATAAAAATAATGAGAATTTATACTTAAACTTGCAAGCTTTACAAATGTATAAAAAATGCTACTCTGAGAAATTCTATCCCTACAATGTGAATATTTTGTAATATTACTAAATAAAATGCACGGAAAGTGTTGATCTTACTGAACAATAGACAACACACAGCAGCAAAACAGAGCACTGGAGAACGAGCATACTGCAAATGTTAACTTACCAAGCCAACTATCAGTAAGAAGTATCTTGCTTCAGGTTCCCTGTATCCTGTAAAACTTGAAACTTCACATGGCTGGATGTGATGATGTGGAAATACTTCTCTCCATATCACTAACTGACCAATCTTCTGTTCTGCTGCCAAGGGTAACAGACAATAGTGCCGACAATATAAACCTATATCAATAAGATCTTCCTTTGGCAAGTGATTACCAATCAAGTAACCCTTAATTAAACACAGAAAAGGAAGTATATTCAGTAAGAAATACAACACCACCGCTTATCACTTAAGAGTACTATTCATATAGAGATATCCATGCTCCACATGCATTGAGAGTGTTAAGCATTCTGGACAGAGACTGTCTTTTTGGTATACAGTTGTACAACAGATAACACTGAGTTTTTGCACCACATCTGAAGAATCAAAATACTGAAATATAAACAACAAAACATCAGCGTATATGCACGTTATCAAAACTGAGCTGGGAAATGCAGAGCTTTAACAGCTTGCAAAACATCTACAGAGTTAAGGTACTTTAATTCTCATTTAATACTCTCTCTAGTGAAAGATCGGTATTTCTGGAATGAATGCAATTTCCAAAGAAGATACATACTACAACAGTATTTCTAGCACTAAGGGCATTATAGTTAAGGTGCTGTCAGGGTAGATACTGCGCAGTTCCATTTGTGCTAACAGTTTAGTCTCATAACACTACCAGCATAAAAACAACTGCATGATAAAATCCTTAAAATGTAAGTTTCCTTAAAGCAAAGACTGTTATCTTCCTCTTTATACTGCTCAATACACTGTCTACATTTAATAAAGATAAGTAAATTTACAAATGAGGCCAAAGTGAAAAAAGCTGTCAATCCAAGATATAAAGATAAGATATATCTGTCTTAGATATAAAGACAGATGAAAGACAGATCACCTGTTCCCTTTGTTAAAAAATGGCAATGAACAAAAAATAGTCCTACTAGAATATCATACAGCCTCACTTGAATTTACTCTTATTACTTTCTTATTACTACCTCCAATCCTTGGATCATATGCCGCAAAATTCCCATAAGACAGTTTCAAACAAGTATTTTGTTTTACTGATCTACATGATCAATTTTTTCTATTATGGTGTTTGAGTTTTAGGTCTGTTACTAGAAATACACCTTTAAAGCAATTGTATATTTTTTCATATTTGTGAGATTCTGGAAAGAGTTACTTGATGACTGAGTTAGATTTCCAGATGGATTTTTGTAATCTTTAGGCCCTAATCACTAATACTACCTTGTAGAAGAGACAAGAGCCCATAATCGTATATAATCTTCTCATGTCATAATAATCTTCAGACTGTAGAAAAAAAAGCATAGTATCATTTTTAATTCAGAATTTTTATTTTATTTACCAAATGCAAGTCAACTAATTCCAGTCAATTGTAGTCAATATCTTATTTAATACTTTCATTGTTGACCACTTATTATCAGTAAGGCAGTTAATACTGAACGCTTAAGTGAAATACCAAGTTTTTATTGATTTTCATGTCACTACATTTTTCTCTTAACAATTTTCAGCTAAAAATAGCAGATTTCCTATTTAGTTCTTATCTGTCCATAAACTATTTTTGTTAGGATATGCTAATTCTCAGAGTTCTTAACAGCAAAGTAGCTTAAGCATAACTATCGACAGCAGAGGCCATCCTAGACTAAAACTTCTAAGTCAAAGCATTTTTTCCCCCAGTATTTCACATTTTACTGAGAATGTACCCATCCATTGATCTTTTAATCTAGATACCCAGTGTTCTCAGATTTGTAACACTACCTTTAGGTGGATATAGTGTATTTTAAATTAAGTGGATGAAATAAATTTCTGCACAATAAACTACAATTATAAACATTGTTTTCTGTAAATAATCATCCAGGTTGTTCTAGTACAGCGATTTATTTATTTTGTTCTTTTACAAGACAGACTATGTGTCTGCCTACCTTGTATTTTAGGTTTTAAGAGTCATCTTTTGTAATTAAGAATATGTATGTTCCAAATTATTATGCTAACTATGTGATCAAACAAGTTATATTTATGCTCAATTACACTATACCTATAGCAAAAATAATTTAAAAATAACTGTTCTGGAACATGAGTTGAAGAAAGCTAAGATCAGAAAGTAAAAGTGAAATTTCAATATGATTACAGTTTACTGTCCTATACAGCACAGCAAAGAGTATGCACAGTGATACTTAAGTAAATTACTATCTTCTCCTTTAAAGGTCTGAAAAATGTGTGTAACAAGTAATTGCTTTCTGTGAATTGGAAAATTAAGTTCTTGGTGCTCCATAGAAGTTTTCAGGTTTATTCACAATTGCTTGGAAAGGAGACAGTTATCTATATAAAAAATGAAACGTAACAACAATCAGCTATGTTAAAATTATACTGTCCTTGTAGATATCCCATGGACTTAAATTATAGTAAATGATAGGTTTTCAGTGACTACTCCTATAGGATGATAATACAGTTATTATGTTAACCATGGAGAGAAATTCAGGGTAAACAGAATGGGTAAAATTGAGCTATCTGAAAACAAGGATAATGTGGTATAACTTTGCTTTGACTCCCACTTGATTAAAAAAAGTGGATGAGTTTGGAATTAGTGCTTTTTTTAAACTACTGAATATGACATCAGGGCAAAGAGATACCGTGCAATGCAAACAACAAAAATAAAATGTTTTACCAGCTCTGCAAAGTCAGCTGCTTCCAGATCACTCAGTGCTGTGTCGATTTCCATCTGGAATGTTTAAACAGTACATTTTAGCAGAGATTTCCAACACATTAACTTACAATAATAGCATAGTTCGCTCTATCTTGCTAGTCTCAGAAGATTAGGATTCACAAGTACAACGTGAACAGATAAAAACTTGCACATACTTTTCAGTAGCAATATCAAATATCAAGAACGCCTCAATTCGTCAGATTAAAGAAAAATCCTTCTTAATTGCTGTGTATTTCCCTCTTCTTTGAAACTGTAAAATTTCTCTGCTTGTGTGCCTGCTGAACCCACTGTTCAGTATAAAGGAGATGTCACTCTTCCTCTCAGCGTGCTTTAAAACATGAGGTCTAGGGACTATCCCTTGAAGGCTAGAGACAACTCTGAAATCTGGCAAGCTATTGTATCCAACTGAGTTATTAGAAAAATCTTTTTCACAATGGATTTAGTTTTTGTCTCTATGGAAATTGCCAAAACTTTCTCACACATCATCTTTGTTCTACTGAAACCGCTTTAAGCTCACTTATTTCTCTAACTATAAAAGCTGGTGGTTAATCTAAGTTTTACTAAAAATACTTTCCTTTAAAGAACGTGGTACTAGGCACTGAAGTTCACGACATAAATGTGCTTCTTAATGAAAAGAACCTAAACCCCATCATTACAAACTTCTTGGGCTGTATTAAGAGGCTGCCTCTAATTGAAATACAGCCAGTTCTTCAAACAGAGAAATGTCAGCAAGGCTGTTGGCAGTCGACAACTAACCAGTCTCTCAGCTTTTCCCCAGTTAAAATTTAAATGGCTTTCTGCCCAATGAAGAACTGACATTTTTAGTTTTATATTCCTCATGGTATATAAAGATTTTCATCCAAACTTAACTGGAAATTTCATCTTCTGCAACAACAACATTTTTCTGGAAAATGTGGATGATCCCAGACAATTTTGGAAAGCGACGTCTGTATCATAAATACAAACTAAGTTGTTTTCTAAATCTCTTTAAAACCTATAATTTGACAAGAAACAAACACCCTGAAAGCTAAACTACAGAACAAAGCATAAGAGTCTCTCAACAGAAACTTGAGAGAAAAGAAAAAAGCATGGAGGGGAAAAAAACAACCCTGATCACCAAATAGGACAAGGAAAAGTGTCATTTCTTGAAAAGGAAAAAAAAAAAAAAAGTGTGACAACAATTAGAAGTGCACTAAGTTGCATTTCAAATATATATTAGGTTGCTGACTGACCATATTCTACCACTACGTGTTGCATAAATGTTTTATTCCCTTCAGTTACGGAGCATGTATTTAGCAAGAGAGTAGATGGGCGTGTTACAGGACTATGCGCACACCTCTACATTTTTCACCTGGATAGTAGATTTATCTCTGGAGTTACAACATGGAAGAAACTTTTCTGAGACACTCCATAAATATGTACTTCTGTACTAAAACATAAATAACAGGGTGTTCGTACATACATATTATAAAAGCAGAAGTCTGACTAAAATAGTCGCAAATGCAATGGCCTCAAGCACATTTAGCAAAAATGTATTTAGACACATAGTACGGGGCAAGGTGGAAAGAACTAAATCATTATCAGTCTGTTAATAAAGATAAAGGAGAAGACAATTCATATTAGAGAGAAAAGAGAGAGAAGGCCACACGAGCAAACAAATCTGTTTGGTAACAAACAGCATTGACTGAAGCATAGCTTGCAATGTCCATGGCAACTTCTATTACTGAATAGTAGCAAACCTGAAATAATTCTGCAAACCCTGTCAATAGGTTCCCTTCCCCTTCAAACACACTTTTATGAATGTTCTACATGAGGTCTTACTAAACATAAAAATCAGAAAACCAAGAAAGTTCTAGTTAATATTATCCTCAAATAAAGACCCGATAAATGAAAGAATATGCCACTGCAGAAGTATGGTCATTTTGAACATCCAAACTCAGTCCTTTTGCAAAGCCATTCTGAGAAGCACTTTCAATTTTCCATAGTACAGCCTCTTTACTTTCAGTGAGTACAATATTTCATCAGCAACAACAAAAGACATGAACAAGTTTGGATAATGGAGTTTATGGTCAGCTCAGATTAGAATAATTGCCTAATAATTAGAACCAGCCTTAACTATGTTATCTACAAGCTTACAAGTATTTGGTGTCTATCCATCAAAGAAAACTCTCAGTTTAAAGTTTCCTGGCTGTTTCATTTGCATTAAATCATGGCAAATACTCATTAAAAAACAAACTCTACCATGACAAGACTAACATATTCTAAAGATCATTATCATTCCATCTTCTTTTTTTTTCCTGTGAAATTTTGTAAAAACCGCCATGCACGTATTGACTCAAATATGATATGCAAACAACTCTTCACATGATAAAGAAAATATCTTCCTAGTTGTAGAGTTGAAAATATTTAAAAATCAAAGGTACATGTGAATCCTAGATTCACTAATGTTCAAGAGGATGAAAAATGAAAATACAGTGAATCTTTCTTTTATCCACTTTAGGCCCTGAAGTGAAATGGCTGATAATCTAAGGGGTTCACTGTGCCTTACATCTAACACTTCTTGAATGAAGGACAATATAGACAATATTACCAAACTGCAATTTAAGTATATGCGCTGTATGGAAAGTTACCTTCTTAACTGGAATCATAGCTAGTAGAGTTTTTATGTCAAATAAAGAAAAAGAGGTCCAATTTTAAAATACGTCTGTCCCATTAAAGGCTGGCAGATTGAAATAGTAATTAGCTACTTAGTCATATGTTTAGTTCCTTGAATAAGACTGCATTTCATTATATACCTACAGTGTAGATACTCTCTATTTGAGCTAATCCTTTCACTTCAGGTTAATGTTAATGAAGATGAAGCCAGAGGAGTCCCAAGACATGATTCATCTAATACTAAACGGCTGAAGTCGAGCAGTTGAATTACTATTAAAGTGCCAGATTTTCCCCATTAAATAATAGGGAGAGTTCAGGATTAACACCTCAACTGTAGTCATTTACATCATAGCTCTAAAAGAAAGCAAGATGGATGCTACTGCAAGTTGCTGCAAATTCAATAATGTGAAGCTGCCTCATTTTTAGCCTTGTTTTGCTATGGGGCTAAAAACCTAACTAGGAAAAAACCCCAACTTCTATAGGATTAAAATAAGAAACACTAATAATACCTACAAGAGAATAACAACTATTCATACTGATGAGACTACAGAAATTGGATGGAAAAAAAAAACAAAACCAGGAAAGCACCAGCGTACTTGTAATATCTTTAGCCCTGTTTAAATTTTTGTTTAGTGCACTACAAAATAATTACTTTTGGATGCTTTATTTATCCAAGTGGACAGCGCTGTCTTCCAAGAATAGAGCTTTTCATTCAAGAAAACAGAGGAAAAAAAGGGAAGGGGGGGGGGGGGGAGAAGGAAAGAAATAAAAATGGGGGGGAAAAAAAAAAAAAAAAGGAGAGCTTTCATCTACTGTGTGCCACACAAAAGTCCCAGAAGGTCTTTCTGATGAGAAACTTAAAAGCAATCCTTTCATGATCACCATGCCTTAAAAGTACACATGGATTTATGCACTTCCAGTATAACTGAAAATAAAGCAGCAAACCGCACCTAGCGAGACCCAGTTATTTACAACTGAACCTATGGTCAGATCAAAACACGTTCTAGCAGTGCTTTACATGGAACACAACCCTTAGGCAGTGATGCTAAATCACTTCATAACAAACAGTAACATGAAAACAGAGAAAAAAATTGGAACCTACAAGCCCTTTGAAGGAGTAAGGGAAGTCTTCTGGTTTGTTTCTAAACAAATGCATACACAGTTGTGATAAAGAATACATTTGACACCATAATTAACAAAAAAGTATCCACAGGTGCTTAAAAAATACAAATAAAAGACTGAAAGATGATCTGGACACACAACAGAAAAAAAAATCCCACAAGAACAAACATTTCAGAGGAACTTTCCGTACATAAACCACAATTATCAGGTTTTGTCCTAAATGTAATTTCATAAAGGTTTTCCTCTACATTCTCTGAGGATTGCATCTTGTTCACTTTGCAGAACTTACTACGTTCATAAAAGGCATTATAATAAGCTTATCTGCCAACTACTGTACAACACGTCAAAGACTTGCTTATCTATGCAGAGCCAAACGATGCTGGAATTGTGTTATAGAATCTGCCACCCAGTAAGACAAAGTTTTTCTAGTTGCAACACCTGTCGCAGACTTATTTTTGCATAATTCAAACGAAATTCAATAGTCACTTTGTGTAATTGAAATGAGTATGTAATTCCAAATAATACCGTAAGTGTCTGAATAAATTAAATATGTGTTGGTCTTACAACTCCACTGCTGAAATCTCCTTGGGATTGTTCTCTCTTGTACAAAAATTATTACAATTGTTTCAAATTGGAGAAATATCACCTTTATGTATTTTGGTCTATTAACATCAGTTCTACAGAGTATATGAAAAACCAGAGTTACGTATCACATATATATAAACTCTATTATGCATCACACATATAAAATCTATTATTTTTATTTAAAAATATTACTTTACTACTAATTAACCTAATGATCCCCACGTTAACTTTTTAAAGTCATGAAAATGAGGTTTAATACTGAAAGGGGTAATACTATTTCCTGTGATCTGGCTTTTGTCTTACTACTGCTTAAAGCACAACTCAATTTCTAATTGGGAGGTAACCAGACACAGTGAAATGGTGCAGAAAAGCTGTACCTGTATGGTGTCAAACAAATGATGTATGAATATTTATTTTGATTCTGCAACCGCCATTTATAACTCTCCTAAATTACAAGTTACACATGGGCTTCTGGAGTAATATTTTCTACCTGGAAAAATACTTAAATGGTCTAAATCAAACATAAAGCTACATACCAGGGGCTGCTTTCCCTACTGCATATGCTAGTTGTTAGGTGCCTGTATATATATATATATTTTTTTTTTTTTTTAAATAAAATTTAATTCATTTGTCATTATGTTCTCTTCCTAGATAACTCTAAAGTTACCAAACTACACTCATAACAGCAATCTGTTTCCTGTGGGAATGATTGCATAGTTCCAAACTCAAATAAAGGATCCTGTAGGAAAAAGGGTGGTCTGGGATGGGCAAAGCACACCTGAAAGTGACATTACCTTGATTTCCTGAGGCAACGTCAGCCAGCGCAAGCCTGGGAGATTGTCTAAGAATAAGGCACTGCAGGTATCATAGTGTTGAGCGCTGGGGTCGGCATTTGACTTGAGCCTTGCAGGCTGAAGCGCACGCTGGAAGAACAGGTTGAAAAAATGATCCAGGCGAGAAACATTTTCCACCTGGCAAAAAGCACTGAACAAACATGAACTCCAAGTTAGAATAACACTGAGAAACTTGTAGCTTGTTTATATAACCCTCTGTGCTACAGAAGTCTCTTTACAGTGTGATACGACATTTGGATTTTTTTTAACATTCATTTTTAACACGAAAAACCCCACTATGCTAGTATCTACGCAGTACTTGCAAACAAAGGAAAAACTGCCTTGCTGAAAGCAGCATAGCATTATAGTAGACGTCTTAGAGCAACTTAAGATGAGACAACGAGCAGCTTCATCCTTTTGGAAATTAAGATTATTCTTTTTCTTTATTTTAGTAATTTAGTTAACTATTTTTGATGTGTAAAAGATCTTATTTTCTTCAGAAGACACAAAAAAGCACTTTCAAATCGCCTCCAATACTTCTATCAAAATCGAGTACTTTACACCTCAGATTTGAAGGTAAGCTTTTTCTGAGATGCATTTAAACAGTTGCAGGGATTAGAAGTAAAAGTTGCTCCTCATCATGAAGTGACATTCAAAACGTCATAAGAAAAAGATGCGGCCTGACACTATGCAAGATTGTTCTTTCTAGAACAATCTTTCTGTGCTGTTCAACACAGAAAAATGAAGACAAATATTAGGCTTTTCTCTACGGCACACACACTTTAACCCTGAATTGAATGCAAGCATATGAATAGCCTACCTTGGCAATTTTATTTAGGTTACAGTCAGACTGAAAATTTTCTGGGTGTTTTCCAAATGCACAGAAAGACAGTCACTCTGCCAAATAAAGTTGAGAAGTCTGGAGCGTTTACTTTATTAAAAATATAACACTGATTCATATGTATGTTTTACAGACGGTGCTTTAACACAAAGGATAACATTTGCAGAGCGCTGTTGACATCCACAGTGCCTTAGATTATGTGAAGGATTTAACCTAATCAAGGACAAAACTTTCTGAAGTAACAAAGACTGTTTAAAAAAGTGTCTAACTAGTGTTAAGACAAACTAAAAGGCAAGGAGAACATAATCCTGTTGTATTGTGCAAGTGTAAAAGAACATGCAAAGAAATTCCATGTAGTGTTAAAAATGAACGCGACTAGCTTTTTCAGTGAGCATCAATGAAAAGTTAGTGACTGAAAAGAAAAAGTTTTTGAAAGAACTGACCTGTCTAAAGAACTGTACATGAATTTCAAGGTCCTGACAACATCTTCAATCATGTTCCTCAGCTGAGAAAGTGGCACGCTAAAAAATAAAATTCAAATGCACACCTATAGCATCTTTACTATGAATAAGCACAGGCATCTTCTGAAGAGCTGTATTCTTAACTAGTGATATATTGCAAACAAAAATTTATTCATCGGACTGTATGAAATACATCCTTTGAGTGACTCGCCCATGATGACAGAGACAGTAGTAAAGGGCTGGGGCGTGGGGGGAGAGTCCTCCTAGAACACATAAATATATAATATTACTGCTGTTATTCAGTAGTCTCTAATCAGGACTTGACTTTGTCAGATGCAGAAAATGGCTGTTTTATAGCCTACACATATTTCTGAGATCTAATGAGACCTTATTCCCTTTAGAGGAAATTAAAAAGAAGCTGTAACAACAGATATATAAAAGATATAAACAAAGTAAATAAAAAAAATGGAATCACCGGTATAGGAAGTACTTATAGTAAAAAAAGTACATTGTCAGCCCTCCCTTTCTTGCTTTTTTGACAGAAGAGTACAAATTGAGGACACAGAATAGGAAACAAAATAAAATTAAAAGGAAAACAAAGCTTTTATTTGCAACTCACTTTTCTTCAGGAAGGCCAATTACAAGCAACTTGTCAGATTCTTTCCAGTAAACGACTTGAACCAGTTTTTCGCATAAGAAAAGCGAGGAACTAGAAAAATGAAGTACTTCTGTTAACACTATGATGTTACAAAAAGACCTCCTTTATAAGCCAGAATTATTTATATTTATATGTTCATGCATAATCACATGCATGCAGCTGCGCTAGGTACTTATATTCTTCATCGCAGAACTCAAAGACTTTCTGATTTCTGCTCCAAACAGATCACACCAGTAGTAACAACGCTTTCAAGTATACAAATAAAAAGGATGAACAACTGCTACTGAAGCGCCACAGTCATCTTCTAAATGATTCAGATTTTCTTTAAAGGTCTTCCTGGCATATATCTCCCTAGCTTTTAACAAAATCAACTCAGAAAATCAATGCCATTTCAGTGAGGTAACCGGAGGAACCAATGAATGTTCTGAACATAGTTGCTCACAAAATCATTTAAAAAGTCCCCACACTTTTTGAAAACAAGCCCAAGAGGTGTTTGAATGTGTTACCTCAGTGATAAACATAAGCTTGAACTCTCATGCTATCTCCTTGGACAGAAAATTGCTCCACAAAGCTCAGCTCTGCAGGTCACGAGAAAATTTTTATCCTTCATGTAACCAAAAGTGCTTTCCAAACAAAACAAGTTATATATTTATAATGCAGTTAACTACAAAGAAATAAACATCCCCATCCCAAAAGATACACAATACATGAGCAGGCACAATAATCATAATTTACTCTTCTGACACGAAAAGCTTCATAGCAGAGCTGGGCATTATCTGTTCTATTTTTTGAAGAGATGAGACAGCCCACAGAGACCAGCGGAAGTGCTTTTATATTTTTAGAACTCAAAAATGGGAAATTGAAAACCTTAACAGGAAAGGTGAATCTACATTATCATGGATTTCTGTATTGTTTTTCTGATGGTACTGTAGGTATAGAACATCAAACAATGGACTGATTTGTCTTTTGGATGTGTTTGAAAATCTGGACATGTTCAAAAATGCTTCTATACGGGAGACTTGCCATTAATAATGCAGAAGCATTTAAGAGGAGTTAACATACCCTCAGTGCTAATTGAAGTGGCACTGCATTACAATACTAGCATATGCAAAAGATCAAAAGCCTGTGTTTGATGCCTGCTGCTAAAGGAGTCAATCCACATTCCTACTGATCACTACATCAGTAACGCAACTTTTAGAAATCAACTAGAAAGTTAGAAGCATGGTTAAAGTACAGTGTTAAAACTTCTTACTCAAAATAGCAGGATACCAACGAGCCTAAGAAAAAAATAAATGAAGAGAAACAAATGCAAATAAAAGTAAATTACCCAGTATTAATTTTCTGGTAAGCAAAAATATTCAAAAGCACATCAAGAACTCCTTTTAAGGAAAAAATTATCAGTGGAAAACCCAACTCAAATATATCAAGTAGGCTTTTTGCCTTTTGAGGAATTCCTTATTATTGCCAATGTCGTTCGCTACTGCTTGCACTCTATTCTCAGGCCTGAAATCCCACTTACATTTGGCTTTTTTATACTAATCCAGGTCTTGTGTCTCACAGAACAGGTACTGATGTGCAGAAGAAAGTCCTGCCTAAGACTCCCAAGAGATGTAAATTCATATATTAATGGGAAGAAGTGTGACACTGAAAAGCAGTACCTGCTATCTCACTTCTAATTATTCTATCAGAAAAAAATAATCTACCTTTAAATATTCAATAATCTCTTGACATATCTCCACCACCCCTATGCCGCTCCAAAAACTCAGAAGTCATTTTTATTAGACTTCTAACTTGAGTCCTGGTCTGTGGATACAAAAATCTTTCAGGTGTTACAAGCTGAATGTGAAATAAAATTAATTGAAAAGTAGCAGGCACTCATGAATTTAACAGAATTACATTTTATCTTTAAAAAAAATTTTTAAAATATGATTGAAGCTGTTGTAGAATTTCCAGTCTGCCACAGTACAGTGCCACAGAAGCCCGGTTTAGATGGGGATGTTTTAAGAGATCTAAGGAGGGATCTAAAAACAACTACAATGAACTAAAAATCCTAGTCACTGCTATCCATGACAAAGAAATTCCCCCAAATCAATGTACATCCAGGCTGAGCAGTCCAACTTCCGTCACGCTGTTCTAGTTAAAACATTACTGTCTAACAGGGAGAGTCACTCTTGTTTTGTCTAGACTTGATGCATGACCCATGTGTGTCTTTCTGTAGATATATGTATCATATAATAAAAGTAGTAATATATTACATTTCAAATACTTTTACCTGATAATCTGGGTCCCAGTAACACTTTCCAGTATGTCAGACAGTGTGAGAAATATTCCTCTCACACTTTTCAGTTTTTGGGATGCTTCTGATATGGGGTACTGATAAAGAATTTCTTGCTGTGAAGAAAGTTAGATGTTAGTTAAGCAAAGCAAAAACCAAAACCAAAATCACAAAAAAACCCACCCACAGAAAGCAAGATAACAAATTTTTGTCTTGGCATCAATTGTTTCTTTTTTTTTTTTTTTTTTAACATGAAAACTTTTATCATATACTTTCACATGGTATCAGAACAAGCGGTTGACTGCACAGGCATACTGGAAATTTCTAAAATGCAGATGAATGACAGTTTTGACTTTTCTATTTTACAGAAAAGTAGGACTTATTTAGAATCATTATCATATGAAGAAATAGAAAATGACAAACAATATTGCCACTGCATTTTACAGCTTAAAGTGCTCTGTATGATTCTTTCAATATTTAAACTGTGAATTAAATCATCAAACATACAGTTGTTTGAAACCAACAATGAGGCTATGAAAACTACCCACTTGCTTTACATGTATAGCACAAAATATAACTGAGGTATATACTCATATAACTTATACACCAGTAACAATTTTATCACCAAACCTTTGACCATCTGTGTCAGCATACTCTTAAAGACGTGATCTTGAAACTGAACATCAGATAAATATTTGTGACAATTATTTTTCTCTTTTTAACCAGTCCTTTAAAAGAAATGTGTTATGGAATCATTAAAAAAATTATATTAATTATTTCAGCAGCCATAACAATATAGTAATAAGCAAACATGATTCCCCACATTTATTGCTTTCTGCCAAATCATGATGGGCTAGAAATAATGCGGGTAGTATTGAGCATATCCAATACAAAGAGCATACTAAATTATCTTTCTACACAAACAAAAGAAACACAGACGTGATTAACTTTCCTATTTATGTCACTAACCACATCCAGTCAGTGCCAATACCCATTAGAAAGTTTTCCTTCATCAGATTATAAGAATGTAAAAGCTTCATTGCAGAAGGACCTGGTAAACTCTTTATTCTTATCCAATTTATTTAGCTCTATTTTCAAATACTCATTAGTGACAAGGATTTTTTCTTCCTTGAATCAATCTCAGCTGGAAAAAAACTGCCATTTTCTAATTACAGCACTACAAAGGGCAGAAAGAGCCTTTTTATTCCTCCTCGCTATGAACCAGGGCCTTCACACAAAATTCATTTGAGAATTATCTGCACACTTTCCCAGGGAAAGAAAAGACAACTGTAACAAAAGGTCATAGCTGCATCTTATGTATATATTAATGAGTTAGCAAAGTTCAGCACATACCACCATACAAGATGAGCTGTCTTCAAAGCAAGGCAAAAGTTCATAGGCCCATGACAATGGAATTAATAAATGAGAAGTAGCTCAGTTCTTAAAAAGTGTAAACCCTCCCTCAACCCAAAACCCGAAACCTGGACAGAGTATCTAAACAAATGGCTTATTCAAACAGCTTCCCTTTTTTATTTTTCTTTAACTAATTTCTCAAACTGAGCCTAAATAACATGTAAAAAAACCCAAATTAGTGCAGTCTTGACAACATACGAAAGGGCTAGAAAAAATTTTGTCAAAATGGTGCCGACCAGCTAAAAACCTCCTATAATCTTCAAACACAGTGCACTGACAATAGATGCTTTAAATTGCATCTCATGTAAGATCAACAAAGAAACAACAGATGAAGAGACAACTATGAATTCTTAAAGATTAATTCAGAAATTATAAAACCAGAGAAATGCTACAGGAAGTATACGTCAGTGTCTGTATGACCAAGCTATCTCAACAGCTATTCAGTAATACCTACTTTGCATGTATGCTAAACACATGCTTCCAGTAACACTATCATGTAGGAGGAATATGAACATTTCTTCTTTTAAAACACAGTAGCACCAAAATTAATTCAATCACATAGAGCTGTTTCAGTGTATGCTGGCACAAATAAGGTATCATTGTAATACCTACCTTGAACTAAACCATAAAAAAGACAAGATCAACCTTACTCACTGAAACCACTATCATGGGACACTCCCCACACGCATGCTCACATGCTAAATTATTTTTAATACTGCTTTCCTTTACAGTTGAGTAGTAGAGTAGGTAGAGCTTATAAGTCTTGGAGCTCATTAATTCTATTTTTGTGTGCCAAAAGCTCACAAGTGGAAGAATTAGTTCCTAGTTCTAGTTGCCATTGTTTACATGGATGTGATCTGCATACCACACCTCCTTTGGCTATGGGTAAAGCAGCTTAGTAAAAGATCATTATATTTTTATTGTGCAATATGGCATAGGTGTATATAACGGCAGTGCTAATTTGTAGTACCACTGGAAATTAAATCTGGAACAGTACATCTACAGGATAAATGTCACTTACTGTTCACCAAATGAAATTATAGACAAACGCCTTGAAGAAGGCTACATTCTTTTGGGTAGAAATGTTATAATGATCTGGATTACACCAGCAAAGCATGTCTCAACATTGGAGACTATTTGGGGCTGTACAACTGCCAAGACTTCGAGGAAGCAATTCTTCCATGGTATGAAGGGAGAACAAGTGCATTACAATCCCTCCTTTACCTCTGCTCAACATTCAGGGTTAATCCTGTTTCTTGGGAGAGTATAAAGACATAATGGGGCAAGAAAGCAGTACTCCATTTACTCTGAAGTGCAGGAATCACAATTAGGCATTTGCATATCTATTCACCTACCAACAGAGGAGCCAGAGGCCCTGAAATAAGTTATTGTGGTGATATTTCATAAAGTTTGTGTGAGCGATCAGGAAAACATTGGTCTTTAAGTCTACAACAACGGTCCATAGTTGTTATGTCCACACAACATAGCAGTCTTGTACTACAAACTTAAAATTTGAAGAAAAAAAAAAGAACAATTTGCAATATGTAAGTGAACCTTGATAAAGCACTGACTGGATCTAAGGATTAATTTCAGGGGAGAGAAAGCAAAATGTCTTTCTTTTGGTCCTCACTCCATCACTGTCCCACAATCCCAGTGCCTGGGGACTGGCAAAACTTGTGCTTCATGTTATGTCTCCACATCAGAGTTAATATATATCATTGGGGCACTACGCTAAATCTAAGGAGAATTTACAGAAGAGAAGAGTCTTTTTCCAAACGTCTGTTCCTAAAAAGTCCACTTTTTCCATTTGTCATTTTTAGATCAGGCAAGAGGCCAAACTCAGTCCTCCACCCTGTTCCGGGTCTTCCCTGCAGTCTGAGTGGAGCATTTGTTCATGGTGTAGCCATAGCTACAACATCTACGCAAGCTTACAATGGGTTATACGGACACTGGCAAAACTCTTCTGAGGAACACAAAACCAAAAGAGATGTGAAAGAAAGCTTTATGGGACAAAGGAAAAGTACTTATGTATGAGGACTGCCAACAGCTCCTGCTGGGGAAAATTTTTTTGACTAGGTGGATTTCATAGTTGAAGTTTGAGAGGCACATTAAAAACATCAGAGTGAGCATCTGAGAGACAATAACGAACCACAAAGTTTCTCTCTCCTTTGTCTGTTAACACCTCTAGTCTGCTCTTTACATAAAGACATTCAGCAGTGCTGAAGTGATTTCAAGTCCAATTAGAGTTTGCCAGCAGTGACGCTAACTTCCCCCCCCCCCCCGAATTTCAGGCCTTATTTCTGTCAAAATGGATGTTAGCAAGGTTTTTTATTCTTGTTTGGTTTTACATCAAAAGGCATAGCAGTTGCTGTTGGCACCTTTCATCTTCAGTTTTGTTTAGCCGCATACCTCATCCTTAGATGTTTCAGAGTCCAGTTTCGTTGCGAGGAACATAACAATATGAGGCACGTCTTGTATAGCCTGTTGAAGGTCCGTACTATCTTCTCCCCACAAGAGCCGAACCAGATTGTTCATACTTGACTGCGCCTGTTTATACCTTTGCTGAGAAGTTCCTTCAGGCTCAAATATCGATGTTTCAAATGTCAGTTTAACCTATTGAGAGAATTAATTATTGTGAAAATGAGGCTGTACTTACAGTTATGTTCTCATATCGGATGAAATGGATGCTGTTTCAGCCCTTTAAAAGATTACGTTTTCTTAGCTTTACTGACAAAGATGTAAGCATTCAAGAATTCCTGCTGTTTCAAGAAAACCAATTATATATTCAGCATTACACAACCAGCTATTATTAAGGACAAAGCCAGCTATTACATGCTCCGTGAACTATGTGAGTAAGCATGTGGTTTGGTGTGTTTTCATACCTAATTCTTATGGTTTTGAGACTGGAAAAATATACTTACTGCTCTGGGTTTGTTTGAATACAAAACCTATTACCATGCTTTTGAAACACACACAATATCTGACTTCTTTCAGAACGTCAGCACTTTCATAAGTATGTATCCTCAAAGCTCTTTCACCAGCATTTCTTTGCTATTTTGACTGCACCGACAGTTTGCACAGGAAAGTCAATTTACATTAGACTACAAAAGTCTGTAAATTTGTAATACTCATAGCAATTCTTTAAATCTGTTCTTTTTAAACTGTAAAGTCAGCAAATAATAGTTTTGTTGCCCTATTTAACAATTGTACACAACTAGCAAGAAGCTTAAAATTGTTTACATCACTTGCTGCAGTCTTCAGAAGAAAAAAAAATAAGATCAAAGTACACAGCATTATCTCAAAAAAATTCTTGAATTTTAGATGATCAAGCTTACTTTGTCAAAAAATTACATGATGTTTACTTTTTTTTTTTCCTAAATAAAGTAAAACCCAGGAATTTTAGAATAAATGCGCATTTCCTGGCTCAAAAGCAACACAAAATCCAAACTTGAATGTGGAAATATGTTTCACAATTTGTTTTATAGACGTCCTTTTTATGAGGACTGTCTCACAAAAAATGTATTTTTTAGTTATGCCAGCAGTGGTGGAATGAAAGAATAATTTTTTTTTGTGAATGAACACTTCATCCTAAGTATGAATGGAGGATATATGAGAAATGCGTAGCTCCTGACTGAGCATAAAATGGTAATTTCCGAGAAGAATAAATGTATTTATTTTCTTGGATGATACCTGAGTTTTCATCATTGTTCAAAGTGACTGAAAATATATCTGTTTGGACTAAGTAGGCACACTCTCAGTTCCCTCTTTCATATGTTTTTACTCAAGATTGTTTGCCTGCCTTAAAAGTATCCTTAACATGCCTATTGACTGGGAATTTTTAAACATAATACATCAGACCAAATCCTGCCCCTCTTTAAAGTCAGTGACAGCTTAGCTTAATGATTGATGCAACAAAAAAGGTTTATATTCTCCCAGTTGCAATCAATTTGAAAAGTCGAAGCAGAGGTAATTTATATATTTAAATGCAGATAATTTACATTTTCGTACTTGTGTATGTGTAATATACATACTTAAAGAGAGGAGTGCCAGCAAGAAATAATGATGCTTTAAAACACCCACTGCCTGTCAAAGTAGATCAGACAGAAGTGCCATCGTCGGCTCTTCCAGCTACAACATTTATGTTGCTGGCTGCCACCTTCCCATTCTACTCTATTCCCTCCTAACACTTCTCATTAATCTTTTCCTCTCCTATTTGGCTGCTGTCAGCTCTTTTCACTTCTCTCTTCCCATTCTCTGGAACAGCACTGCAGTCGATCCTGCTCTCCTGGCATGTGCTACCACTTCCTTTTCTGAAAGTAACTCATCCCTCGCTCTCTCCTCATCATTTCAGTTTTAATTCATTACACTGCATATTAACGGGACTCGAGGAGCACAAACATCCAGCGAAGAAGCAGCGGCTTTTTAAGACCCAGTAACTTGATCATTCACAGTTTTATACATGCATGTTTTCTTTCCTGGCATTCTGTGACTCAGTTCTCTTTCTTTGTCACACCATCTGCATGTATTTCAGAGGGTTTTTCTCATACCCTGTTTAACTTCTTGCAGATTTCCTCAAGGGTCAATAGTTATTTCTTTTAACTTCTACTACATCTTGTCTGTGGACACTTTTTCACAACACTTAGGCTACAGTCTCTACACTAATGACAAACAGATGTAATTCTTGCTGCAGCCTTTAGTCTCTCAATTTAAAAAACAAACAAACAAACAAACCCAAGACAAGTCAGTTTGTCTTGTCTTAGAGACACAACCACACAGCCCTCTAAGCAAGAGCTCGTAACAAATAGGACCAAACAACTTTAACTCTCCCTCCTGCTGCAGGTATCTGTGCTGCCTCCCACATCACTGTGGGCAATACCACACCGCTCAGATGCGGTCACTATTTTGAGAAAAGTGTCTCTGCACAATTTGACTACAAGTTCCCTTCCAAATCTTCTTGATTCTACCTGAGAGCTTGAAACATGACATTGTCTGTTCATCTTTACTTCTATCCAAGTTCTAATCTATTCCCTGACTTTAAAAAAAAAATGCTGTGAAAAATACTATGTAGGCTGGAAAATGCTGTAATAAAAAATGACCAAGAGACATTTCTACATACCCTAAAAACTATTGTTTTTTTTGTGGAGGAGAAATGTATCATCATCCCGAGCAGTGCACAGGATCTGATTAAATATGTGACTACTGAAGTACCTTTTTATAAATACTGACTATGACATCTTTCACAACTGATTCAATTTCTCCTAAAGAGAATCAGTTCAATGCACAGCAGATAACAGAAAAGGAAATGAAATGAAGAATGGGAAGAGCACAGAAATATTAGTATTCCACTCTAAATATATAGCATGAACACATTCGCAATATTTAGAGCAGTTCTCAAAAAGAATTTAATCGAACTGCAAGGAGGCACTGATGAAGGCGACAGGAACAACAAGCTATGAGGTACATAGATGGGGATTTTTCCACTAAGAAAATAGTGACAACAGTGGAACATGACAGAGCTCTCCAAAGTTATGCAATGATACGAAGAATAAAACATGGACAGTTAACTACTACTCATAATACAGGAAGCTGGGGGTATGAAACGCACCTAATTCGATGGCAGTTTAAAGACCAGAAAAATGAACACAACACACAAATCAGTTATGTAAATTGTTGCTACAGGATGCTGTGGAAGGCAAAGGAATTTCAAGAACTATATTAAAAAAAGAAGGTGGTACAAACCTGTAAGTGATCCAACAAGTCCCTAACTATTGACTGCTAAAAGCTGGAAAAGTATGATGGGAAGGTCACTCTGTATTTAATTTGTTTCTTAATACTCTTAAACGTTTGTCAGTGTCAGAAACAGAAAATGCAGCTGTTAAACTGTTGGTCTGACCCAGTAAGGCATGCTTTCTGTTTATCTGCAAGCAAGCTGTGCGTCTTAGAATATGGATTTTATTATAGACAGAGCTGGTGGCATCGCCTGCCTTTTAAGATTGCCTGCCATTTCCTGTTCTGTTTTCCACGTGCTTATGGTTTGCGCAACTGTAACTCAAAATTTCAGGCTGAAATTTCTGATTCTGAATGTCTGCCTCAGGCTGAATATTTTTAGAAAGTTTTGGGTAAAGTGGTTCTGCAACTTCCGAGTATCAGGATAAGGAAAAGTATATACTTTTAGCATATCGTTCCCTTCCTATTCTGTCTTCTCTTGCTTGTGGTGATAGGAAACGGCAGCTATTTTGATTACAGAAATGTGAAATTGTATAGACTGCAGAATATAACTTTATCATATTATCTCAAGCATGGATTGAGGGGTATGCTTTGTCCTGTCACATTCAGTGACTGCTATAGAACTTCTAAACGGGGTATCCAACGCTGATGCAGCATTTGGACTTCTATTGCTCAATAAATACACTAAACTAGCCCTTATATGCCTAGAAGCTCGTTTGCCTAAACTGAGGTAAGGAAAACAAAATTCTGGAAATATAATAATGAGAGATGTTATGCGACATGCTGCAGCTGAGAGAATCTAGGTGATTAGTTTTTGAAATTACTTCCAGTAATTTGTAACACTGAACCCAGAAAAGCAGTGATTTTGCTTATAACTACAGTAAAATGGCTTTAAAATGCATTTTTTTTATATTTTGCAATATATGATGAAAAAGAATACATTAACAATTTTGCTTGTGTAACAACTGCCTTTATTACTAAATCTCAGAAACAACAACCCTTAGTTTCTTCAGCACCATGAACACAGCGTTCTACACTGCAAAAACCCCACAACTGTATTTAAATTCTCCACTGGTCTATTTCAGCAATCACTCTTCTGGCTTGACTCAAGCTGCACAGTAAAAAAGGAATAATTGCACTTTAATAAAAGGTTTTGGAAAGCCAACACAACAAACAGTTATACATTTCAAGCAATCGCTGTCTATTTGACAGATTTACTGACAATGTAAACTTTAATGTTGCATTAGAAGTAACTACTATATAAAGGGTTGCATTGCATTTTAGCAACTAGTCATATGTATACTCTAATCTAACAAGGATACAATTAAATAAACTACATAATCTCTGCTTTTTTAATCATTCTGTATTTAATAACAGTTACAGCAACTCCGTATTTGGTCAAAGACAGGCAAGACAAGGCTTTTCTACCATGGAGCTCTGCCAATGCCTGACCACAACTCTGGTAGCTTAAGCAAGCTTCATACTGTCAAGTATCTTGGAAAGCTTCCTAAACTGACATGCTAGTACTCAATCTTACTGCAGTTGCAGATGTAGTTCTATAGGCACTTATACTATGTAAGTTGCCAACAGAAGCATGTTTAACAAAATGTAAAGTTTCCACTTCTTTTTATCTCTGGACAATAAAACCGTTCTATTATTATAAACTCATATAGTCTACCTCAAGAAAAACTACCAAGAGGTTACAGACACACTGTAAGAGACACTATAATTTTAACCTGCCCCATCTTGTACGTACAAGTTGCAACTTTTACCTTGTGTTCCTGTCTATCAGGAATTGGATTTAAGTAGAGTAACTCAAAATTCTTAATTTTACACTATCAACAGCATAGGTAATGAACATTCTCCTCGTTTAATCCTGAAATAACTACCTAAGTCTTTGTTAGTTATTCAGTTCTTCATTATGGCTCCAAAATTACTATTCAGCTAGAAGAGAAGTAGGTTTTGGGTCGGAAAGACACATTATTCATCAGGTCAGTTTTGGGTTTTTTTTGATATCACTTTTTATTACTGACTTCTATGAATCTTCATCACTATTCAGTTTTGAAAGATCTTAAAAGTATTTAAAAGCTCTTAAATACTCAAGAATTTATTTTCCTATTTAAATATTAAAGCAGTATCAATCTCTCCATGTAAATAGTTTTAAATATCTCTAATAGCTCTACTTGTTAATTTAGGCTTCTTTTTACTCCCTTGTGTTTGTGAGTCTTTTATATTGATGAAGAGATCCTTATGTTATTCAACTATTTCTGTATCAGTTGTTGCTGTCTTAAGAATAGTCACTGACAAAAAAAAAGCCACTACTATTCTGCAATTGAAATATTTATTTTTAAGCTAGACATCTTGCTGCATATGTGCTATTGCCAGTTTGCACATCTCCAGCCGTACCACCCACCAGGAACAGGCATCGCGATATTACAAACCTTGTCCTTCATTTGCTGAGATCAGAGTATTCAAAGTAACAACTCTCAAAGGAACCATAATTGCCATCTTCGCCCATAACTACAACTATCGCTAGCTAAAAGTTTGTGCATGTCTGAAAGGACTTACTTCCCTTTATTCAACAAGTAGTAATTAATTTTGATGCCACCCGTAACATAATAAAGTTGTTTTCTGAGCAGGAAAAGTAATGAAACTTGATTTTCCATATGTGTATGTACTAGTTCTCACAGAGAAACATGAATACTCAGAATTCTGCAAGCACAGAATACCTTGATTCTCACACTGGGAAAAAAAATCAGGTGTTATGGTTAGTCTAAACCTACAAGTATGCTGCTACCTCTTGCACTATGTTGCATATGCTTTCTAACTCTGACTGATGACAAACAGAATACGCAACAGCTGGAGCATGCCTAACGTCCCTTAATGGAACATTAGCTTGAGTCACTTACTTGTACCTACCTATTTTCACAAAACTTACCAGAATTGAACTCTGAAATTTCTACTCAAAGTTTCACTGAAGTCAACTAACGTGTCAAAAAATTAGATGGGGAAGTTGTAAGAAAAAGATTGTCTAAGTCCTGTTTCCTGAGGAAAAAAGGCTAGAAACAATATTAATTTTTACAGAGGACATTGGACATTGGGAATAAATGTTCAACGACTGTACCTGCATAGGACCTGGAATACAAGACAAAACCCTTTCTATGTTTTCAGAATTCACATCAACATCATTTACAGCAACTAGAGCATCTCCTGGAGAGAAAACAGACAAAAGCATGAGAAAGTTAGATGGTATTACATCACAGTACAAAGCCAAACAGTTTTTTGTTTTAAAAATGAATACAACATTCAAATAATCATAAATGTATTTTTGTTACATTTAAGTAGATTTTTTCTACATGCAACATTTACTATGTTTAGAAACATCAGTCTATTACCTCAATGTTCTTAAAACCTTACTGCCATGCTTGTATCATTTTACAAAAATAACTGTTGAAGCCTCTCCCCTCCATCCAGGCTTATATCACTTTTGTTACTGGACCAGAAAACCCAACAACTTCACCAATCAAGTTATGCCCAAGAAATATTTTTTTCCCCTCTGAAACCACCTCTGTTCACCTGCCAATCCTTCTCCACTGCTACCTCTATTGATATAAACACTACTGTTTCTAAAACCAGTCCAAAACTCACCCTTCCTGTAGCAGCTTACAAGTTCTTGGCCATCACTTATAGCAGAGGTTGAGTGTTCGCTGAGCCTAACTATAGGAGAATCCCACCACCCCTCTCTTTGAAGCAGCCCTGGCAGTCACCATAGTAACTCAGCTCAGTTCACTACACTGGCAGAAAACCATTCGCTTTTCTGGCAGGTGATTTTTGTAACCCAGATGCTTGCTTAAGTAAGCGCTAGAGAATGCATTTCCTTTGAATGTAGGTGAGTATTAATAGGACCTGACAGGATCCCATCCAGAGTACTCTTTACAATTCCATCTACTCGAGCTCAAGAAAAACAAAATCAAATAAGATCAGATACACAGAAGTAATACTGCAGTGACCACGGGAAACAGAGAACCCGTTTCTGTTGGTTAAAAAGGAGGTGAGTAAAGGCTACGCGTGAAAGCAGCTACAGTAGAAATCAAAAGGCTCTGTAGTCTCAAGATAGAGAATTTCTAGAAAGGTTTCCAATAAGGCTATCTAGGGTAAAATACCTAAGATGAGGCAACATAAATTTGTGAAACAAACAATATGAAGTGACTGCCAGTAGCACCAGGATATAGGACTTCACAGTTCATTAGGTCCTTTCCAGTGCCAAACATTCAATTTCAGAGTAACAAACCAGGCCGTATTTTCTATGTGGTACTTAGGGACAAGGTTTAGTGGTGGTTTTGGCAGTGTTAGGTTAATGGTTGGACTCCACGATTTTAAAGGTCCCTTCCAACCTAGACAATTCTATGACTATCTGATTTTCTTTGGTGGCACTTTCAGTGGTCTCTGCTTTCTGCCCTACCAGGTGAAAAACTTGGTTAGTTTACAGCTTGTATCATCTTCTGTCTGTGGAAATGGAAGTAAAAAAAAGAAATTAGCTTCTTACTTAACATTGAAAGTGACTTGATTCCACGGTCATTCTTATTCCTTACAGGTGTGAAGTAAAAATACTGAGAGCTGCTCTGGAAGAGCAGATTGAAAACCAAACCAAATTTTGCTTGAGCTGCACAAAGACTCCCTCAAAAAGTACCTCCACATCCTCTCCAAGATTATTAATATTAGCATTTAAAAGTGTAGCATGTAACATGAGACATTTAAAACACAACTGAAAAAAACAAGAAAGTTTTGACTGAGGTACTGTGTTTTCTTTCAAACGAGGTGCTCTTGAGCTGTGTTTTCTAAGGAAATGAGGCTTCTACAATTGTACTATTAATAGCTTTGATTCCATTACTAAATTTTAACCAAAGCTAGAAGAGAAGGCACAAATCACATTACATTCTATGAGTTCTCTTAATGGACTACTTGGATAGAGAAGCCCCCCTCCTTTTCCTTCCTTCTCCTGCCCTAGGTCAGGACAGGCTCATCACCTGTCCTGTCTGTGCTCCAGGCTGGCCAGTCCCTACAAGGGCAGTTCAGAATCAGCCACCACAAACACTGACTTACCCAAAAAGCTGTTAGAGGGCAGGAGAGGGAATGGTATTGTAAGAGCAGTACGAGGTATCCCCATCAGTGGGGAAAGGTACGAGGGCAGGAGTTTTCTGACCAGCATAGCATTTCTGATGGGATGTGGATATAATGTAAATCCAAAGACAGTTGGACAGTTCATTATTTCCTCTATTCAGTTTTATTTATTATTTGTATCTACAATTATATCTCATCACACTTAGGTGAGTCTTAATGAAAAAGGTGAAATAAACCAACAGGTCCCTCACAACCAGTGTTGCTATGCTTGCAACGTTCAGGGAATTACATGAATTCCACAACACCCTGAGCAGATCAGCAGCTGCAATCGTGACAACCCATCCTTTTCTTCTGCACCAGGACACATGAAAAGCCAGAGGCAGCATTACAGCAGTATTCAACTACACCTGCAATAGAGAAAACCTCAGCCAGCTAGTAGCCGCAATACTCATTGCTCTTCCAGGCAGTGTAAAGGGATTAGGAAAAAAAATACGGATTCATAGCATATGTGCTACAAAGCCTTGACTTGTCAACAAAAATGTGCACAACTGCAGAAATAAAGCACTGAAAAACTGTAAGGTTAAGTACATATTTCAAGTTTTCTGGGGAGAAGACTTGCTCAGCTCAAAGTAACACAGTGATGATAATGACGTGCATACTAAGGAAAAGCAGAACCTGTCTCTAGGGTGTCTCTATTTCCTGAGAATCTACTAAAGTCAACAGAATCCGGAAGTTTAGAAGAATTCTGACAGTTTATCATTATTTCTGTCTTCTACCTTGTTGTTAAATACTATCAAATACAACTGAAATTCTTCACAGGTACTAGGTCGATTGCTCAAAATCAGTGCAAAACACAAGGCCAATGGGGAAAGAACATTCTTCTTAACTAACCATCAGTAAGGAAATACAGAATTCTCTCAAAATGCAAGCAATATTCCTCTTTAATATACTAGACAACAACCAACTGCTGTTATTTTACATTAAAACAAAAATCATTCCTACTCTTTCCTACAGCAAAACCAAGAAAAGATTACATTTTATTATACATACAAAAATGTTATAATTCCTTGGAATGAATTGTTTTTTATTTTTTCTATTTCAAGTAATAGTAGCTCTCTCCCTAACCTCTATGTTTCTTGATGTGCAGCACAATAAAAGTTTTAGCCTATCAAACCTTCAATACAACAACAATTCAAAGACAGGAAAGTTGAAAGTTAAACAGCATCTAAAAGCAACTCAGTAAATCCATGCCAGAGCCTCAGGACTTGAAAATTAGTAATCAAAAGCAGAGCATTCAGGCTACTCTAATATAACAAGAAGTTAAAAACGGAATTACTACATTCTTTGTTGAAAACACTGTAGTACCATGTATTAAAGATTATCATTCACAAATACAAGAGAACACATAAATTGCTCTTGTACTAATCTGGAATGCTGTTTAAACAGAAGTTGTTTGTGTTCTGTTTGTTTTACTAGAGACATTACAAATTCTGCTGTAAAGACAACAGTAGAGTCATCTACTCCACAAAGACATTCAAGCCAGCTGCACACATTTTGCGAACACTTACACACCTTCGCATGTAAGGGAATATTTTTGAACCACATCTCCCAGGGTGGAATATACAAAGACACTTTGAAAGGAAAAGATCCATCAGTATTTACATGCTACATACTCAAAGTGTTTTATTTATTCGACACCTAAGGTACATATGTAAAACTTTAAATGCATCAGTAAATATTTATTCCATTCAATTTGTAAAAATGTAATCATGCACCATAAATGGAACAGCTGTCCAAAAGACACAGCCAAAGCAGTCTTGTAAGGCTGCCTTCATTTTGCCAGAAAATACTCTGTCACTGTTCAAGAACTGCAACTTGATGCACAACTCAGAAAATCTACATTGATCAGTGTGGACTTTCCAGAATCAGGGGTGCATATGGCAGGGTGTTTGCCTTTTTTCCTTCTTTTCTTTTTGCCAAACACAACAGCATTCGAAGAGTAGACACTATGAAGGAACAGAATGAGACACATCACTGGCACAATAGGAAGTATGTAAAATTATGAACACAGAATATCTTAAAGCAGAACACGACCACAAGATCTACCCAGTGTGATAATTAATGCCAGCAAAAGAGTTTATATATGCAAGTGTTTTTTTGTTAGAATTTCATATCTACACATTCTTTGAGAATTGTTTCCTCCCCTTTAGCAGTGTAAAAAACTTAAAGAAAGTGAGACTGACTTAGGTCTTCAGACATTAAGGCCATCAAAAAAATAGTGCAAATGTATAACGTTTTATCTAATTACACTTAATGCTTCATCAATTTAGGTTAAATGAAATAAAATGGTAAATGGTGTTTGCAATTGTTTAAGATGATCTAACTTGGTGGTTTGCACAGGTAAATAAAATTTTCCCAAACGAAAATATTGCTGAATTTCAGATCTAGAGAGGCACTTCAGTAGCAGAGAGAAAATAGTTGTACAGATGATACTGCAATACATTTTTCCATCATTCCTGTGCTCTATGAAGTGGGTGAAAAACCCCTTCAACTGACTTTTCTGAAGTACAGAGATCAGAGCGAACTTCTTCCTTTTTGCTGCAGTAGATCTATATACTTACATAAACAAGAAGCAGACATTTGCATGAAATGTTGTTTTCAAACTTGATATAACATAATGTAAAATTTTGCTTTGTTTTGTTTTAGCTTTTTCAACAATATGGTTGCATGCAAAACTTTTACTGGATAATACTATATAGAATAGTACATAACCTGCTCTTATTGCCCTGCAGTTCTACCAGCCAGTAAGATCACTATTGTCTGTCATGAAAGTCACCAGCCTGTATGTTAAAAGATGAAGAATGTTAGAACAAAGTCTCACTCAGTTCCAGTTTTAGAGACACTGAGCAACTGCAACAGAATAAATAAATTTTCTTCAGGCAGCTCCAGAATATCAGACCTTGAGTCAATAAGTTTATCTTTAGAAAAATACATTCTTCTTTAAGGAATAAAGTAAGCTTTTCTTTTTTTTTAATGCCATAATAATGAATAATCAAGCTTTTGAGTTCTATCACTTATTATAAAAAGATTCTCAGTCCACAAAACTAAGATATCCATGTCCTCCACACAATGCCAAGCAGAACTTTATTTTATTAGAGTGATGGAACAGAGAGAGAAGAGAGGCAGAAATTCTTTCCTATTTTCTTTGTTCTGTCTTTCCATCTTCTCGTTACAAAAGACTTCTCACATCCAGTTAGTATTAGCTAAGAACAGTGTATCTTGACCTCAAACACCTAGTTTGCATACAGCTGATGAAATTATTCCTGCTTTTTTAAAGACGAAGTTTAGAAAAGTCTTTGGGACTGCTGACATCCTCAAAATGTTTATTTCAAAACTGCCTATCACTTTGCCATATGAGGCACAGGTCTATTACTTTTGTTAAACATCCACTCCCTAGAAATAAACCTGCAAGCACCATTTCTAAAAGTAGATCTTCTTTGCGTTTAGCCAGGGGACCCTCATGGGTAAGCGAATACAACTTCCATACTGTAATAGGAAGTGAACATTTTTGGCTGAATTAAAATCAGAACCATGTTGTTCACATGGGAGAGGACGGAGGACACTTTTCATGAAATCCTGATATTTAGTTTCCTCTGTTCTTGGTAATGACTTGGTGGAAGTACTTATAAATGTTCACATATTCCTTTCCAAAAAAGGCAAAGTATGGAACACATTCTACTGAAGAAAGCCAGATCAATTACTTGCTTTATATGTTAGCAGGCTGCTTTTACCCAAACCAATGCTGTTAGGCTTCAAGAGGAGATTAAAGGAACATAAACGACATCCCAAACTCCACAGTGAGAGCACAGCAAAGCTTATGCAAGCTCTGCATTTCTATCTTGCGTGCCCAGCATCTCTACTTTGGAGAGCCTTTTCAAAAAGTACACCGTATATGGTGATTCCTCATGAAAATCTCAAACTCTCACAGTATTTTGGTCCTTTCAAGGACATTTTTCTGACAGGACTCTTAGTTCCATGGTCTGCAAATGACAAAAACAGCACTTATTTTGACTGTCAGAAGATGAATGCAAGTTGCTTCTTTTTACGTAAATGGATTACTGTTTTAAACAACTCATCTATGCTATAGAAATTTAACAGATATACTTGGCTTTCTAGCAATGATGGCCTCTTTTACTAAAATTTCAGAACACCAACAGCGGTATCTGCATTTTTACTACTAAAATGAGCAATGATTACTACTTAAACATTTCTTTATTCAGGGAAAACAAAGAAATAATCCTCCCACATAACATCAAGAGAATTATTGTATTAGAAAGCCATAGAAAACCATTTGTCAGTAAATGGGATTGGGACCCGGACCTTTCAACTGAAGCTTGCAACAGCAGCCTGCATCTTTTGCATACCTGTTCAAAACTGGATTATTATAGCCATTCTTTAATATCATCCAAGATTAATCCCTGTCTCAAGGTAATTTTCACCTTTTTTTTTGAGAATTGTGCCTACTGATCAGGTGATTCATGCAAACCGTTCAGATATTCGGTGATGAGAGCAGTAAGAACAGAAGATAATTTCAAAGAGGGTAACAATGGTATGCTCTGCTAGTGAAAAGAGCTTTCCTGTGTTTTCAGTGTCATTGGAATTACTTCTCCATTTTGACTAAAGATGATAATCATCAGCATTTATAAGAAGTATCCCCTGCTGTGAATCGGATAGGTTTCAATTTGAAGAGAGGAAAAAAAAATATCAAATTATAATGGTATTTCCTGTCACAACCCTTATTTGCCCGGATCTAAAAGTGAATATTTAGCAGAGCTTGTTATCTTTGAAGATACACTCAAAGATGAGACTAGTAAGTTCTACACAGGAGAACAAGCTTTGCATATTGTTAATAATAAACTCAGGCAAGAAAAACAATTTGCCAAAAAAACAAAAGACATTTAAGAAACATGAGATAAAAGCAACTCTATTTCATCTTAACTAAAATGAAAGTGACAGCAAGAATATAAAAATCAATGAGGGCTTTTTTGTTTTGAAAATTTAAGATGGATGCCGAACGGCTAAATATAAAAATAAAATAAATGAACTGATAAACAACACATGGATAGAATGGCATCTTTTTACAGAGTTACAAAGCAGCAGGGTTTTTTTTAGCTCACAAAACTGTTGTATTTACTTTCATATGGTCAGCGCCTGCATTCTACTTGGTTAATAAAGTACAGCAACAAGACTTATGACTTCCATATGCAATCTTAAAAAAAATTAAAGCATAGTGCACAAATAATAAACAGATGTTTTAACTGTTCAAAGCTATAAGGGATACACATTTCAGAAGAAATTGAAGAAGTCACCTGAGCAAAGTGATTATTTAGGGGGGACAGAGCAGTTATTTCTACTAAAAATGTTAAAGTAATAACCACTTTCTGTTTATTCAGAGTGAAAAAAATCACAAGAGTTTAGTCTCCCTTTTGATTCAACCCTGATAGCCATTTAAGTGGTCACCATACTTATCACTGACAAATTAACTAATTTGCCAATGAAAATACAAAGTAATCAGTAACTTGGTTATTATTTAGCATATTACAAACCCAAGACTTGGGAAAAATAATCTAGAAAGCTCAAATTTTAAATAAGATGGGAGAGTGAGAACTCTCAGTTGGATGTGACTGGCAGGATTTTGGTAGCGGGGTGCTGCAGGAGTGACCCACATGGCAGGAGGTCACGAGCTACCTTGTGCTGCTCGTAGCCAATTCCCTCAAGAGCTGTGGCCTGCAGAGGATTCATGCTGTAGTGGAGGAAAACAAGTAAGAAGCAAGCAGAGGCAGAAGGAAAACATCTCACACAAAAGCCAACCCTCCTGTGGTCTATTAAAGTATTAAAAAGCAAAACAAGAACAGGTTCATATCTACGCATATACAGGTCAATGAAGATGAAGAAAGTTATAACCCACTCAGCCAGCAGGCATCATGCTATACTGATGAGGTATTCCTCATTTGTGATGACTCAGGAAGTTGCTAACTTTTGTGCAACAGCTTCAATTTTATACTGACCACAGAACTATTCCTTACTGATTGTTTCCACAATTCACAAGAGGATTCCTAAAACTTACTTTTAACAATAACAAAAAGCAAAGTTCTACTGTATTTTCCTTGAACTTTCCGTCACACTTCAGATCCTGTGAGGATCTGAGTAGGCTATCTACTGAACTACAGTTGCTTCCAAATCAGGCTTTGGGTTTATACCATAGCTATCCCATCCTCTGATGTGCAATGCAGAAGCAGTAAACCAGACAGTTTTTTGACCAGAACAAAATTTTTGTTACTGTATATACTTTACGCAGATAGCACTGAAACCTGAGCATCTCATTAATGCAAAGCATCTCTATTTCTAGACACCACATAAAAATTCCAGAGTACTTAGTGTTCACTACAGATATATAATTTGAAAGTATTTTTATATGAAAATTATACATTTCATACTGTTGGCACAGAATACAACTCAGTTTCCCAGTTAAGAGCTGAATAACTGCAGTATGCTTAAAAGTATGTTTCCAATGTGCAAAAACAAGGCAATATCGGTTGATGATAGCCTAGCACATATTAAACTGCTAGATTCTTTAGATTAGTTTAAATGTTCTTCTATTTAAAACAAAACAAAACCACCGCAGTTTTTGTCCTCACTAGCTATGGGAAGCATCAAGTGCTGCAGATGAAGTACCATCTCCTTTTAGGAGGTTAGCTTTATCTCCCAGATCTGGTATTTGCCTACACTGTTCTGACTTCACACCCGCTCTTACAAACATGCAGTTATATACACATTTGTGTCACAAAATTAACTTACAGGTTATAAATACCCACTCTTACACTAATTAGATTAAATACCATTAAGTAGATCAAGTTGAAACTCACTCCCTCCTCCCCCTCATTCTGCATCCCCCACTTCTGGACTAATCAGTTCTTTCTGGTAAAATCTGAAAGTTATCCAATTCTCCCTCTGGAGTATTCTTTAGCATCCCTACCAAAAACATGTGCTAGAAGAATCAGCTAGTCAAAGCACGATTTGCCTTTTTACACACACAATATTGGAATTTCAAAAGTGTTCATGCTGACTTTGTGGGATTTGTGCTACTACAGTATTAAGATTTTCATGATCTTCTAACCAACGTCCTATCTTCGCTCTCTCCATACAAGGGACCAACTTCAAGACAACCTTCCACCCATTACAGATGTAGGCTAGCTATCTCACATTTACCGTCTCTGAGGTTGGGGTCTTGCGAGTGCCAAGTCCTTTTAATGGCCGCTTGATGTGGGAGTATTTCTGCTCCTTCACCACTGGCCACAGAAGTTCATTCCCATCTGTTATTCACGCTCCTGTGCTTCTCAGCCCTTCTGTGACCCAACCTTAACTTACTACACGAGCAAAAACTAGACAGGCAATTTTTCTTCTGGGTTAGTTTTCTGCCAGGTTATTTAGTTGCATCAGCTCATGGAAGTGTCTGACAAGAGCCAAACCAACACAAAGGAGAGCTGCTATACTGGCTCACTGCCTCCTCAGACTGCAGCCCCACTATGTATTTGGAGGCCGCCTGATCACAACTGCTGAAGAAGCAGTTGTTATACTTGCTAAACAGAAGAATATCCAAACAAGGCTGTGCAGAAAGTTTGTAATATATGAATATATCTTACTCAATATTTTTTTCCTCATTTTTATGGTACAAAATCTATTTAAAGCACATACAGGAAAGCTTTTTATTTAAGGAGGATGGTGTGGAAAGGAATAAAACCAAAACACAATATTTAGCAGACTATAGCTTTTCCCCAGTCCCACTTATTTACTGAGCTAATTCAGCATTAAAGGTGGTGGGGTATTTGTTGCTCCAAGTTCAAGCTGCTCAATCCCTGTACACGTAAAGGATAGTCATCTCCTTACCATACTAACACTTTCTAGTTTATGTCACACGTTCTTAAAACTACTAATATAGCAAAACTAAATAGGTAACAAAACATCAGATGCAATGACATTTATTACAAATAATCCCTCAAGAACTGACAAAATAGTTGTTGTAAGTAATTGCTTACGTCTCAGGAATATTCAAGTCAGCTGCCTCCAACCCAAAATAAATTAAAAATCATCATTTAAACGAAGTGCAGAACTTAACTATTCATTCAATTACTTACCAATCAAGATTTGACCCGTTTTCATTGCTGAACTACCTGGCACCAAGCCATGTACTACGAGCTTCTCTTCACCAATTCCTCTGTTGACTTTATCCTTCCTGCCTTGTTTTTCTGCTCTTCTGCTGCTCCATGAAGACTGATGGACAATCCCTACCAAAGTCTCCAGCAGCCTGTGCTGCTCATCTTCTCCAGCACTGTACAGTTTTCTGGGATTTACATAAACACATACATCTTTGTATTTTTGCTGAACAGTGACACCCGTTTTCTGAGCGGACTGGTGTTTCAATATGGAAGTAGGACCAGTGGAGTGCACACTACAGCTTCCACTGCCTTTCTTACCAGAATGCTTTGGTAAAAGATTCTTCTTTTTTAATATTTTGGTCAATTTCTTCAATTCATACTTTCTTTCTTTTCGTGATCCCTCTTGAATAACTTCAGCTTCATTTTCACGAAACCTGACATGATTCACTGCTGGCATTTCTGGACAGCTGTTCTGAAGCAGAGTTTCTTCTTCACTTTCACTCAATTCTAAATAAAATAATTCCCCATTTTTCTGCACACCATCCAACCATTCAGGCTCAAGGTCACTGGGAAAGAAAGAAGAATCATCAGTGACAGCTCTGATAAGGAAGACTGCTATGCAAGTGACATCTGATTACTTCAAGTAGGGAGGGGATAGGGAGCATGCAAGAACAAAAAGGAAAAAAAGAATGTTGCCTCCTGAATATTGAAAGCTCAACTGCTTTAAGTCTGCCATGAGGGTAAGAGCTCTTCTTCAAATGATGGATATAGCAAGGAAAGGCATCCCTCCCAGGCATTAAAAGAACTTCTTCAAATGCCTTACAAGAAAACAGCCATTGCAAAAAGCAATGTTCCCTTTTCTGAAAACAAACCAAAAAAACCCCACCCAAAACGATTTTGTTCATATACAAGTTTTAATTAATAGTTACATTCAAGGACACGATGGGGCTTTCTCTTAGAGAAAAAAAACGTCATCCTATTTGTTTTCTCTCACTATTTTTCCCCTTAAGCATTTAAAAGAAGAATTGTACTGCAAGCCCTTCAGAAAGACAAGATTAACATTTTAAAACCACCTCAATATAACAAAAACACACACCAACATGAAACCTAGGTAACACTTTTAAGACAAAATTCAAAATAGCATACGCAAGCTCCCATGCAAAAATACACCACAAAAAAGTAGAGGCAGCACTAGAAAAAGTTCTAGCAGCTGGAGTGGATCACTTTAAGTCACTAGCAGCAAGCCGCTGCAAAGAAAAGGCAACACAGCTACAGGATGTATTAACAGGAGTCCCATCTGCACGGCACAAAAAATTTTTTGTCCTAATTTGGCAATGGCGATGTGTCAACCATGTCCAGTTTTGGATGGTACATTTTGAGAAAGATGTAATAACTGGAACAAGTCCAGAGCACAGAGACAAATAGCAAGTAGTTTATAAACATGCTTTAAAGGGAAAGAGACTGAAGGAAATCACACTCTTTTGGCTGAGCAAAAACCCAAACAAAAATGATGGCTGAGAGGCAACAGGCCAAATGGTCCACTCCCCCACTCCAAGATGAACCCAGAGTATTACTACAAAAGGATAAGGATCAATAATGGTCAAAGTAGGAGTACTTAGTGGTTTAATTTACCATGGTATTCTAAATATTAAGAGAGCTTTTTGGTCAGACACACACACAAAAATCAGTATTAGCAGGCGATGTAAGGAACGCCTGGGATGTTTTATATGGAAGATTTTCAGGAACAGACAACACCAGTTCATTCTTCCTGACTAGATGACAAACAGGTTTTCCTTTCTCTGAATCTGAGATCACATTGATAAAAATCAAATAAGGAAAAACTAGAATGGACACTTAGATAATAATTATTATCATTAATTGTTTAAAGTTAACATACATTCACATACTTTATACTACAACTAGCTAATTTTATGGAATAAAATGCAAATTTTGTTTAGAACTTGTATTATATAATTGAAATTAATTTGAACACACAGATAAATGATACAGCTGCAAAGTTTAGCTGAACAGAGAACATTATACAAAGACACTGCACCACAGCACATTTAAGGGCTCAAAGACAACATCTGGCTGGACTAAGAATATAGAAAATATTGTCATTACTCTCTTCCTGGAACCCCTGTGGCTTACAGAACTCTATGGACGTTACAGACAAGAAACATCATGCACTTCCTCTGCGCTTATTAATTATTTTGCCCAAGTTGATAGTTTTAAAAGAAGAGCCAGCACTTGTGATAATTTGGCTATTCCTGATGGTCATGGGTAAATCAGTGTTTGCATCTTCCACAAAGTCTTACTCAAAACCTTGAGTAGCTCACTCAGGAAAGTATCAGAATGATAACACCACCTAAAGGCTGTTGGGGCCAGACAGTTACCTGATCCAACGTCTCTCCAAAGGCAGTAGGTAAGGAATAACATGACAGAGTTTTGCCTTGGTTTGTTTTTTTTAAGAAGCACTCCTTCATTCCAATACATGTAAGCAAAATTGGGAAAAAATAAAATTGATGAAGAAAACATTAGAAATTTACAAAGAAATAACATTTGGATTAGCAGAAACTCCTGTGATGTATGATAGCCTTTTTATTCCCTCTTTAAAAGGCATTGTGCTCTTTGGAAAAGCTCTTCCTTCTTTGGGGTAGATATCAAAATTTCAGCTTGGATTCATATACTCATGTTCTCCAGCTTTATTGTCTACTTTTTTAAAACTTACTACATGGACCAAGGAGGAGAAAAAAAAAAAAAAAAAGGGTTGTGTGTGGGGTTGTGTGGGTCCGCTCAAACAGAAGCAGTCCAGAGAGAAGTTCATCAAGGACGAGCACATACAGCAAAGCCACTCTACGCAAATAAGCTGATGAAGACAGAAGACTGAAAAAGTGTCACAATGGCATGAATTGCTCTCCTTGAAGGCACTATCATGAGTGTACTGTAAAGGAACTATCACTTTCTGAAAACAGATCTGTACAGATATCTAAAAAAGCAAAGTCTGAAACAAGAAATCTATACCTAGGATGACAGGTTTTTTTTCCCCCCTAACGCTGTAGTTTCACAATTTATTTAAACCAAGCTAAAAAAAAAAAAATAATAAAAATCTTATTTCCATCTCTCTTCCTTTGTGCCAAAACAAGCACTTACACAATAACCTGATCTTCTATATAGGTCTGGAGGCTTCAGTCAAAGGATCTAGAAGTCTGGAAGACCCGCATTCATCTAAGAGCAGTTTCACTGATCAGTTTCACAGATATTTGTTCTTTGGGATAAATGCCTGAAAAACTGTGCCAACTGAAATTGTCCGTGTATGGAACAAACATATACTAGAAACAAATGATCCAAGTTCTGATTCTGAAGCAAGAGAAGACTGTTCTCACCCATGGAAACTCAGAAACAATTAACAGTTAACATCTATGACCCCGTTTTCAAGCAATTAAAGAAAACAAATGCAGGGTTAAATATTTTATTGTACTTTATGATTAAATTCCACCCACGATACTTACCTCAAACCAGGACATTAAATTAAGATCATCATCATCATCTTTAGTTTTGCCAACCTTTGCCTATGCAACGACAAAATATAGCTTCAGACTGCGGCATCAATTTGGTATATGCAAAGCTGCCATCCTCTTAAGAGCTATGGCTGCCAAGAGGGGTTCTGATCCATCACAACTAGTGAAAGTGACAGCAAATGTTAAACTCTTAAAATAGACAAGACTATTTAAAAAACCACACTACTTTCACAATGGCATATGTAAGCTTTCACTTCACAGCTCTGTCTGAAAATAGGCCTTGCACAAAAATCACAGGGGTCTGACAAAGCAGCACTCCGATCACCCCTATTTCTACTCTCGCATGAATGTTCCTTGGGGTATCTTGGTTTGCCCACGTTAGCTGTGGTATCAAAACGCACGGTTTGAACTGTCAAGTTTATTATGGAAGTAGTCTTTTAATTCAGAAACCATTTCCAAAGTTATTCTTTCTTTAATTTAATCAAATATGGCTGATTATAAAACCACAGACAAATCATCTATAGAGGAACAAATGCCATTATCTTAACACAGCTAAAAGACCTTTCTTTGTACCTGTTTGCAAAACTGTACTGTTTCTTCCACCCTCTTCATTACAAGTCCCATCTTAACCTCGTTTCTATACTCAGAAGGCTGGAGTCTTATAGGTCCCACAGAAAAAAACGTCTGGACCTAAAACTAAAGCTTCACAGTTCTGTTGATGCAGTGATAGAAAAGATGCATTTCAATTTATCCAACAGTATTATACATTGTGTTCTGTGTTGAAAACTGTGGAACACGACTTTATCCCATGATCACACATAAAGAACGCCAGTAAACAGGCATTTTAGATGAAAGAATTGGAAAAGACAAAAACCCAAACACACACAAAAGAAAAGAAAAAAAGCACTGCTTCAGGCAGAAACGTGTTACAGTTGAGTTCCGGCTTATAAACACAGGAACAAAGGTAGGCAGGTGTACATCCAACACCTTTGTCTCTCACTAAGCCAGAGGTATGAGACAAATACAAAATAAAATATACTTAAACACACTTCAAACCTCTCCCACTGAAATCTTCTTTTTCTTCTTCGTGGCATTACATAATGAAATTAACACGCCAAATAAAATGCCGTTGATTAGACCGGGAAATACACATTTGAACTGTCAAGCAGAGTTGCTTTAATGCAAGGAACAGACGGAGAGTAAGTTTCTGTACAAGTTAAAAAAGAAGAAAGAAATGAAAACCCCAGTGGCTGCATACGCGACTTTAAAATATGTATTAGTAATACAGAGTTGTCTCCTCAACTACCATTTCCCCAAAGGGAGCCTACTGAAATAGGAAGGGCAACATCCCCGATGCTTAAGCATTTAAAATACACGAGGCAAGCCCCTCTTTCCCCTCTCCCTCAGGCAGCGCCCAGCGGGGCCGCGGGGATCGACCCGAGGGCTGCCCGCCAGCTGAACTACCATTGCCGGCTCCCCACCTCCCTTTAAGGGTTCTGCCAGAGACGCAGTCTCGCACAGCACAACGCGTTCCCTGCTAGTAAAACCAGCACGACTCCACACACAAACGGGCGGCGGCTCCCCCTCGACCGCGGCCGGCCCGCCCACCCACCGCCTCCTCGGCGGGCTCCGCTACGGCGGCGCAGCCTGAGAGGGAAAGCCCCCGGCCCACCCCCCCCTTGCCCCGCTCCGCTCCTTACTCGGAGCTGGCGGACAGCGAGGTGGCACAGGAGCCGCTCTCGCTGCTGCTGCTGCTGACGCCGCCGGTGCCCGCACGCTCCGCGCCTTCTCCCCTCCACGGCTCCATCCCCTCAGCAGCTGCGCTCCCGCCGTCCCCCCCGGACGCCATGACACCCGCACCCCCTGCGCGCCGGGCGGGCACGTGACCAGCGCCTAGCCCTCCCCATTGGCGGGCCCGGCCCGACGCCATGGAGACGGGGGGAAGCTTGAAGGGGCGTGGCCTGCCCCGGGCAGCCGCGCGCCGACCGTTAACGGTCGCGGCTGTCGCCCGTGAGGAGAATCGCGCCGCCGGCAACGGGCTTCATAGCACCAGGCTTTGATAAGCAGTAATTACGCTGCCCGCCTCGGAAAGGAGGTAAATTGCAGTTTTAATGCAGCATCTGGCAGAAAGGGCAGCTCGCCTGCCTCCCTTGGCTGGTAAGAATAATAATAAACATTTCAAAGTGCCCAACCTCCATGTTTACTTCCTCAAAACAAACAGCTGAGTCCCTTGAAAGTCGTTCAGTGGGTCAATATGGGACACATAATGAAGAACAGACTATTTATTTAGTGGTCTGATATCAAGGTCTCAGCAACAGTCCCATAAAAGAGACTATTAATGAAACTCATGGTCCTGGGGTGAGCCTCAAAAGCATTGCTTATAATCAAAAACTGATTTGGAGAAAGAAACATGAGGTAAATGGTAACTTTTATCAACTCAGATGGTTAGCAGTAAAATACTTGTGTGCTTTATGTTATGCTCCGTTATAATAATGTAAAAAGTCCTGAGAAATGAAGGTTACTTCTCTTCAGGTTAGCCAGGAAAGCAGTTAGGTTAGGGGAGGAGAGGCAAGGATGTGAGACACACAAACAAGCTAGGTGATTTGGCACCTTAAAGCAGTCAATGCAGTCTACAAACGCAAAACTATGCACAGTTGTGAGAGAGAGGAAAAAGAAAAACTCGGTTTTCAGGACTTAAATTATTCACATCCATGAAAAACAAGACCCATGGCAACCCTGCAGACAACTTGCTGTGTAGCTATGTCAGTAAACCTATCAGGACACGCATGGTGAATAAAGGAAGGGATAGAAAATAATTGTTGGAACATTTTTAATGCGTTGGATTTAATCTCTGCTCAGTGGGATATTTGCACAGCTTCGGCAGCGAGGTTTTATAGTCCTGGAGCACTATGTAGAAGTCACAGAATTCTGGTATGAAATTCCCGTGCTTGAAACTCTTTGTTAATAAGTGTGATTTCAAGTGAATTAACAGACAGAAATGTTTTGGACTCTTATCCGTGTGATTTAGGCTTCAACTGGAATAGTTAGAGATGCCTATATTAAATTTTGTGGCCATTCTGAAGTGTCTGTACAAGACCTGATTTTACAGATAAATCACTGTTGGGTGGATTTTAAGACTACAAACCTATTCAAAGGAGGAGACAGAAACTTTCCCTACCTAAAGAAAAAAAAAAAAAGTTTGTTCTAATATGGTTTCATTCAGTTTAAGACAGGATATGGTAGATAATTTAAGGTTTTTTTCCTATATGAGCTGGCAACAACTACCTCACACAAAGTATATAATGGTAGACAATTCTTAAAAAAAAATAATCTTTTTTGTTTCCAATTGTCAGAATGCAAGATATGTACCAATTTTCATTCTTTCTATTGTTTCCAGAAGAACAGGTGGAAAAAATATTTTTTAAGTACCCCACTTCCCAAACAATTTACTTTGTGAAAACAAAATAGTCTGCATAAACAGCATTTCCCAAAGAGCCTCATGAGTTATGATTTTCTAAGAGGAATACTGCAGGAGTTAGAATTTTAATAGAGGTAGGTGGGATACACTGTCCCTGCCCTCCTTAATTCTGCTCATATTTGCAAGCACTTTTAGTACACCGAACAGCACACTGAAGTGTTTCTGTAGAGAAGTGATAGTCTATGCCAGATGGTCCTGTGCTAGTTATGTTAAATTTCAAGTTCAAGAGTTGGTTAATTGTTTCCAGTTGTTTGCTCAATAAGTGAGAAATATAGGCTCTCTAAAAAGGAGGTGGCAGTCTTACACTACTTGCTATTTTATAGCAATAACCATATCATGAAGGAAAGGATGATGGAAGATTTTGGTCCACTGAGAGAGGTAGTTGGGAGTCACCTCAGTATTTTTCTGAAATAAATGTAGAATTTTTGCTGCTGTGGGAAAAATTAAAGATCGCAAGATATATTATATCTCACACAGCAGGATTTTATTTTAGTGAAGACATAGATTTTCCCACACAATCCCTCTTGAGAGGAAAGCCTCTCATTTCTTGTGCATAAATATTAGGAAAAGACTTGAAATAATTTGTCTTCTGGCAGATCCTTTACACTTAATGCAAGTAGTTGGGCTGTTGCTTCTCGCTAAGGAACCCATAAGCCTTCTATGCTAGGTTGCTGTTATTAACAAGCAGATGGTAAAAGTTTGACACAGTGCATCACTGGCATCAATACTACTACTCACCCTTACTGGACAACTGGTTAATGAGCATTTAAAAGTGGATAATTAAAAAGCACTCTCTTTCGCCTTAAGGTTGTTCTGATTAGCTGTTCCTGCAAGGAACTAAATCCATGTGTGGAAATTCATTTCAGAACAAGAGTTCCTTGTTACTTTTTTGGCTTAACATGCTTCAAAAGCTATTGTGCTTTAAAAATAACAGTCTACCTTGATCCATATTTATATTCAGGAGTAGATCATAGTTAAAGGAGAACAGTGTGTAGGATACACCAACAAGATATTTTCCTCCTTTATTAGAAAAGACCAGTATAACTGGGGCGTAACTCTACTTTTTGGTACTGTTGCATGGATACTTATCAACTCCTACTCCAACCACTGTCCAGTTTAAACTACTAACATTTTTCCATGGTTACATACAGACAGCTGATTTTTTCAACCTGATGACGAAGAAATGAAGCTGGAGTTAACAGTCTTTCCTAGCAGCTAGATGGAAGAGCAGAGGGAAATTTAGGATTACTTATGACTTGTCCTGTTGGTTTTGTATTGTCAGGCCTGATCTTAGAAATTTTACCAGGATCTGCTATTCACTGATGATATGCCAGATTGATTTCCCCAATTCAGATTCAGCAGGCGTGTTGGGCCTGAATCGTGGCTGTAGTTGAGCTCTTCTCAACACAGGACTGAAAACTGGGACAGCGTTATGCTTCTGGTACACTGGGGCAAACTAACACTCCCTCTGCTATGAGTGAACGCTACTACTACTTGGGAGTACCCAGCTTATGCCCGTGAGGTGCCAATGCACTATCCAGGAATCGTATTGGATTTTCAACAATGTCCCCTTCTTCAGGGTCATTCCCCCTGCTAAATGCCAGCATAAGTGAGGAAGAGCACAGGCTGTGGTGCTGCTCTACATTATCTGAACAGTGCTGCAAACTGGGAGAATTCTCCAACAACTGGATCTGCCACCTTTCTGGCTCTTTTGACAATACTTCGAGACAAATCTCACTGATATACCTGGACTATAGCTGAATCTTTCTTACACTGACTACATGTATCAACAGCATTTTGAGTGTCCCTTTGTTTTCTCCCTCCCCTTCTATACCTCAAATTACATCTCTTCATTATTGACACAGAAATAAGAAGGCCTAAGAGACTTCTTTTTGGTTTGGGTTTTTTTTTTTTTTTTTTTTTTTTTCCCTTTATGCTTGTTTTCAAATCAGATAATATTTCCAGGAAGGCTCTATCAACAACTGGACAGACATAACATGGTTACAGATATAACATGATACATTACAAGCAGATAAAACTAAAAAGAAAATATTTACACTTTTGTTTAACAGTTCTGGTTTTTGCTGCTAACACCTGCTTTACTCAAACATCTGAAGAAAAACTAATAGAAAATCTGGATTGCTAAAGACTGACATTCCAGAATTTTCAGCTATTGATTCTTATTGATTTTTTATTCCTCCAGTGCACTGCATCAGAAGTAAGTTCCTCTTTTTTCAAGATTAATGACAATACAGCTTTCCCCTACCCTGCCGAAGTCTTTCTTTACTTAAGAGACAAAAGGCACACTTCACAGGCATTCCTTAATAAATAAGATTTTGTGATTACAAGGTTTACATAAAACTACATGAATAAGATTGCGATTACAAAATCTTCTGTTCACAGCTTTTCTGACATTACTGCATAGAGACCATCCACAGCAAAGTGGCATGAATTGAATAGTGACACTGGACTGTCATTTTAATTGGGGTATTTACATATAAACAGACTAAATGGAAAATGAAAGCTACCTTTGTGATCAAAGGAACAGAAATTTTGCGAGAAAACACTCCGGTGCTCAATAAATAAAATAGACTGACTGCTCTTTCTGACTGTTTAAGCTTTCTGTATCAACTTCCCTCTATACAATTGGATCACAGAAAGTATTTTAGAAGAACATAAAAACAACAGAAGACAGCAATGAAGAATTCAGGAAGACTAGTTCAGCCCATCTCATTCTTTTGGAAAACAGTCTTTGAGAGTTAAGAGTTCCCTCTAGCATGAAAAAGCAGCTGTAATTTCAAAAAAGATATTTCCTATTGGTTTTACTTCCCTTTAAATCTACAGGCTTTTTTTTTTAGGATCACCTGCTATGCATAGCAGGCATGTCAAGCATGAAAGAAAACCATTATTTGCAGTCAGTCAACATGCAAATGTTTCAAGTATGAGTAGTACCTTATTACACAGAAAGTATACTAATATAAGCAATACCATGGGGCAGCCTGTTTTTAATCCAACTTTGAAATGGGACATTTTCTGTTAAGTCATTGACAAATGCATGCACAGGGTTTCCGATATCAAAGGGTCCCCTGGTAGCATATGGCACATTTATTGCTTATCAAGCAGCTTCAGAGTGCAGTGCAGGAACAGGCTGATTCCCGCGTGCCCTCCTTGCCGCACTGAGTGTTTTCATCCTCAGCGTTCACAGGAATGGATTTTAAGAGACTATTTCAGTTTGGTGCTTTGAGCTAGAAAGAAGCTGAGTTAATAATTAGTTGTTAGTTTCCATAGCAAGAGCTGTTTGGAGTTGGCACTGGGAGAGAGTGTAGTTTTTCTCTGCAGTAGGAAATAAATCCATGTAGCCGAGAAAACGTTAGGAATCAGGCACTTTACAGAACAACTGGAGATGAGCCCCTCTTGGACACTGCTAAATGGGATGGTGTTTTCCGTGCAAAGTTTAAGCGGCTCTCAGCCAGCACAAAGGAAATAGCATTAATGGTGGCTTTGAAAGTCCTGCATTGGCCTTTTGGGAAAGGTCTTATTGTCGCGATTTCTTTGTGGGGCGTACTGTGGAGAATTGCACGTTAGGGATGGTGAAGGCAGGGGAAAAAAGCTTCTCATGCACTGTGCCTCCTGCACATCCACTTAAGGAGTGCCCATCTTGGATTTGTGTGCGAGTTAAGATATTTTTCTTTTCCTCCCCTTAAGGAGGAGTTCAAAATGCTTGTAGAATCGATGCAACAGAGTTTCCCTCTGTCAACCCTTTTCCTTCCACGTGTAAGAAATCCAGACGTAGCCCCTGGGCTCCCAAGCGGTCCCGCACGGGCTGCGGGGCACCCTTCAAAAGCGCATCAGGGGAGCTCCCCTCACCTGCAGGTCCATCGCTTCCCAAGGAGGCGGGGAACCCCGGAGGGGAGTCGGAGCCCCGCCGGCAGCCGCCCCTTCCCTTCCCGTGAGCCCCGGGACAGCCCCAGCTCCCGCTGCCCGGCCGCCCCTGCCCCGCGGCGGCGGGCACGGCGCCTCCCCTGCCCGGGGAAGGTGAAAGGAGGCAGGGACGCGGCCCTTCTCGCTCCCTGCCTCGACAACAAAAGGCTGCGGCGGGGAACCTCTCCGGAGAGCCAGGGAATCGCCTCCGCCCCCCGGGTCTCGCTGCCGGCCCCCCACCCGGGGCACTGCCGCAGCCGCAGCCGCTTCCCCGTCCCCGTCCCCGCCACTGACCTGTGCAGCAGGACGCTCTGCACCGAATCCAGGTCCTCCAGGTTCCTGGTGACGGGCCGCGGGATGCTGTACCTGCCCGCCCCGAACATCACGGCCGCCCGCGGCCCCTTCATCCATCGCTCGCTCGCTCGCTCGCTGCTCCGCCGCCGCCGCCGCCTGCCCCGCAGCACCGGGGACTGCGGGCAGCCGCGGGCAGGTGGGAGCCCTTCAACCCGCCCGCCTCCGCCGCGCCTCCCGCGCGGTCCTAGAGCCCGCCGGCGCCACGCCGCGGAGCACGGGGGAAACGCGTCCCACGTCGCTGGGGAGATAGAGGGACTGGTCCTGAAGAGATGGTGGTCTGCTGCCGCCTGCCCCCGCCGGGGGGGCTGTCCCACAGTGACCGGCCGCCGAGCGGGGCTGCCTCACGCTGTTGCACTGTATTGTTTCTCTCGGGAACTATCAAACCCTGAAAACACAAGTTTCATATAAATGCAGTGAACTAATTCCTAACTGCAGCTGTAGATTTTTTTCCCCCCAGAGCTGCATCTACAGCTCCCATTACGGGAGAAAATCTTTTTTCCCCACATATTTTCCTGTTGTTTAAAATAATGGAATCGCCCAGTTGATTCTTTCATTAAGTATTAATATGAAAAATTATCAATCCCACAAAATCTAGTTCAGTCTTTGTTTCCCTGTTTCACAAAACAGGAATTACAAGTGCTTTCATATGATTACTGAGTTACAGGACTCCTTACTGGTTTCCCATCTGCAAAATTCTGACACAGTATATTGAATGAACAGGGATGCAAATGTACAAAAGTGGTGTGACCCATATCATCGCCATTTTCATTTCTTGCCCATGAATTGCCATCATTTATGTTCTCTGCTCCCTGTTACAAAGCGATCAGTTTTCTCTAATGTTTAGAAATTTTCAAGATGTGGTCGTCACCTCCATATTTTCTTCTATAATTGATTTAAGATCAATAGCTAATAATGTCTTGCAATCAGTGTAATCAGTTATTAAGAGCATTGGTTTTAGTTTCTCTCAGTTATTGTGTCTGAGATAATTATAGCAACACAACAATGAAATTGTTTCCCAGAAATACCAGAAGAGGAGGACCATTAGCATGTTACAGAATGGATAACAAATTGGAAGCCATTGGATATTTTAGCACCTAACTGCATGGGATGTGGCCATTACATGGACCAACAGCTTCAGCTTTCCTGAAGACTTTGGCTTGAGTAGACAGTGGCAACAGCTCAGTTTGGAGAGGGTGAATGCAGAATCACGATGAGTCTGTGGCTGGGATTCTCACCAAGTAGTGTGACTCAAAAATTTAGGTATCTTACCATTTTCTGATTTTTAAAATTCTGCTTGCTTTCTTTCTTTGATACAGCTAGAAGTTTCAAGAGAAGGACAATCTCCTCTGATTTCTACTGCTGTCAAAGACGTGGGAACCACCATCATCCACTGAGGTGAGCAACAGCAGCAGTACGATTTAGGATTATGACCATAAAACCTTTGTCATGATATTCAGCACTAGGGCTATGGTGCTAGGGAAGCTGAAGGTATATCAGTTTTTTGGGTCAAAGTAGCAGTGGCTGGATGAGTTTGGGATGTACAGTATTAAAATAAGCATAATGCTTCTGCAGTGGGAACTATGCAAAGAACTTGCAATACCCACATCTTGATTTCAGAAAGCTGATGGAAATTGCATGGTGGATGTGTCCCCATCACTCTAAGAAACCACTTAGACGCAAGCCTAATGTTTCTAGGTGATTGTACCAGTGGGCAATGTGTGATCTGAAGCTTAGAATATTTCACATACAAATGTTCTTGGAAGTATGGATCAGATGACAAGGTTAGAATTTTTCCTCCTATTCATAGTTATAGCTACTTTTCTGTCTTCACAGCATGTCTGCTGTGGTAACTGAGCTGTGTGAAAGTGGGGAAGAGGCAGTGCAGGTCACTTTAAACTGTGTGTTCACCCTTGTCTTCAAAATGAATTAAAAAAAAAAAAAAGCAAAAATTATCTGATGATGCTTAAGCTAAGATCGATTAATCAAAAAATAGTTTGTAACTCCTCTTTGAACTTATCAACCTTTGGCAGCTTGGCATCTCACAGCAGTGTGGTTAGGAGCCAGAGCTGCTAGCACTTGTATGTATTTTCCTCAAGCAAATGAGAGGCACAAGTCCCTACACACACATACTGAGGCTATAAATTTTAGGCTAGAATTTCATGTAGATCTGGGACTTCAGCAGCTTATCTGGGCCGCTAGATTCCCATCAGTCCTGTACAATGTGGTTTTCCGAACAGTATTATGTAAGAGCAGCAGAGCAAAAAGCTGCAGATATTTACTTTGCTATATTTTTTTCACTCTTAGTGCTATTTTTATTCCCCGAGGGAGCAGAGATGTTTAATTTTGTACACAACAGGGGTGTGTTTTCCCAATTCACTTATGGCAACACAAAACCCACTTCTAGGTCTGGCATTTACTGGTAGAAAACAATAAAAAAACCCCAAACATTACCATCAAAATCACACTGCATTGCCAGAAGGCCTTTCCAAGATGCTTGTCAGCTTTTCTTTGTCCCTGGGTTCCTTCTCATTCTTTGTGTTTCTTACAACTACTGACCTAATCCTGCGCTTAATGATAACATCATCTGCTACTAATATTGTATTTTTACATGGTCTTAAAATTGATTGTGAAGATCTTTATTGGAATTGCTTACAACTCAGCAAAACTTAAAACATGGAAGTATAAACAAAGGAAGCCTCAAAACCTGCCAAAATTAAAAAAGGTTACTTAGATTTTGCATAGCTTATGAAGTGACAGTTCCAGCAGCACTATGGTTGCTAAACAGGCAAAATTACTAATTTTAAAATCAAATAGAATTTGATATGAATTACAACTTTTACCACATTTGTTGTGCCTAGGCAATATTTACGGATGACACAAATGGAAAATAAAAGAGGAGCAGAAATTCAAAAGTGGATACTTTCAGAGCCATTTTTTTTCCTGAATATATTTATCTTACCTTAGCTGCACAAAAGTTTCCTAAGTTAAAGAGAGTATTCTGAGCTAGGATTAATCCTCTAACACAACTTCTGCAAATCCCCTAGCCTTTGACACTTATCAGAATTATTTTAGTTAAGGCTTACAGATTGAGGTTTCACTAAAATACAAGTGGCATTTCATTGTATTTTCTGCTAGATTTTAGCATGGGTACAATAGGCCACAGGAAAAGGAATGTCACCATTCCATTTGGAGTCTGTCAGCTCTTGTATTTAACTACATATAGAGAACATGGCATTACAGCATATTTCCTGAATCCAATGAAATACATGCAACTGGAGAAAGATTAAAAAGTGCTGCAATGCAGAGAAACAAATCCGTTAGGGATTGGGGAAGAAGGAACTTTAACCAGGTTAAAATCAGAGCAATGACAACAAAAAAGAATTCTAACAGGCATCCTGCATACAAAATCATTGTAGTATGCCTGGCCTCCCCTTCCGTTTGTGGTACTTTTACTGCCAGTTGAAATGCCTTATGAAAGCCCTTTTGCTTTGTTAAAGAGCAATTCTGGTGCTTCTGGTATAAAAGAAAAAAAAAAGACATAGCAAAGTATTATGATGCCATGCTTATGACAGAGATCTCTTTCTGTGATTCTAGTGTGTTTTTTCACTTAAAGAAACAGTTGCTAGGCTCTTGGTTATGAAACTATTTCCTATGCTGACGGGCTCAGAAGTTTTGAATCATCATCTCCTTTTGGAAAAGACTAAAAGAGGTAGTAAAGCTACTTTTGCTATACTTGAAGACCTTTGACTTCCTTGACTTGGCTAGTAAGTTTTAGTGTGCCTAGGAATCAAAGACTAACCTACTTTCATTGGCTGCACAAGATGGAAATCAGGTTATCATTATTTCTGATGTATGATTTGTCATTTATGTCATTAGCCGTGAGATGATAGCACTCTGAGGATAGTTGAAATCTTTCAGAAGAGACGCCATTCCTTGCATGGAATTTGAAGGGGCAAATAGTAGATAATCAGTTCCCTCCTCTTGAGGAAACACATACTTCTGAGTCCAATATCCTGGCAGTAGCCAGCTGTGGGCTATCGTTGGCTGCTGACCCACAATGGTTTAAGTAAGAGGCTTGAATGAAAGTGGTTGTGACTGCATCTGAATAAGACAAAAGTTGTGACAAGATTGTAAGAATTTAATGGAAATTAGAAGTGCTGAGCAGGGAGGATTTGGAGAATTTGTCTCTTTAGATCATTTTTGTTTGTAACATTTTTTGTCTTGGTGATAAATTTGTAGAAAAAGTTATTTTTTTATTCTGCTCAGTTAGACCTATGAGTAAGGAAGACTGTACCTTACTATACTCAGTTCCCAAAATAAGGGTTATTGCAAATTGTTCTTTGAGCACAATGTTACTTTCCTGGCTATTCTATCCTTCCTCACCTCTTTGCTTATAAAACTACCCCTGTAACAGAGGCAGCAGAACAGGCACTGAGAATGTACGTACTAGCTGCAATTCATAGTCCAGCATATTAACTTAAGACCCTGTCTATTTCCATTTATTTTGTTATGCCAAGCTATAAACTGTGGCAGCTGAGTGTCAAGTTCACATATCTATTGCATTAAGCTATGGTAACTGAAGGGATCCAACAATGAGGAATTAGAGACCACATTTTTTACTCATCTGAAAATACAGATTTGAGAGCCTAAGGATTTTTTTTTTTCCATCTGACAGGGTCATGTGTAGTTTACCTTTTACTTTTCAATAGGAGATTGTTTACCTTTAGATGTAGTAGGCAAGCAGGGGCTCTACATTACCACATGGGATAAAAACCCATAAGGGAAACTGATCGGTTGGTGCTAACTGATTGCTCTGTGTTGTGTTATATTGCCTTTTCTGGTAAGTGGGTTCATTAACAAATATGCTTCTACTATCTTAGAAACTTAAGAATAACTGCAAAGATTAGTAAAAAATAGTGATTTGCATTAGCGAATATAGTTCTTCAGTATCATCAAGAACGAATATGCATAAATTCTGCTATTATGTTTAGAACCATTCTTCAAGCTTGTAGTGGTTTATCTCTAGTATTACTTGATATTCTGCTGATTAATGGTGGATAGTGGTGGCAATTTTGTGTAGAGGATATTTGTTCTCAGATAACAGGATAAGCTCTCACTCACCAGAAGATGCATACTCAGGCTGCTACTGCCTGCCTGTTGCCATGTTTGAAAGATTGAGGGGTGGGGTTGGTAGGGTATTTTTGCCAAGATGTTTCCAGGCTTTGCTTCGGTTTCACAACCAGCTATCAAGGTTATAGGAAGCAGAGGCAATACTATAGTTTTCACTTCTGACAGGATCAAATATGGATATCCACCTCTGGATTTGCTTTTTATTCTAATTGAGGATAGATGCATATTAAAAAAAAAACAAAACAACAAACACACAGAGATTTTGCTGTTACTGCATCACTTAAAGATTCTTCTTTTCTGTCTGTATGGAAAAAGCTGGGTTTCCCAAGTTTTTGGCCTGTTAACTCACTTGTATTAGATCAGCACTGCACTGCAGAGAACAGAAGGTTTATCTCTGCTGAGCTGAGTTTAATGATCTGCCCTTCTCGGAGTGCAGGAGCACTAAACTCTGTATGCAGTTGCTGTGTCTGCCTTCAGTTCAGCCTTCCAGCAGCAAGAGAGAAAATCCAGTTTGTCAAACAAATTTCCTGTAATTCTGGGATCCCTTCAAAACCAACCACAAAGGCAATGCTTTTGTCAAACTGGCAAAGTCAGCAACACAAGAACCCCTGAAAATAAGAATTAATATCCCAGAAGTAAACCATTAGTCCAAGGAGTAAGTGATAAACTGAAGAGCAGCATAGGATGTCACTCATTTCATATCAATCTATCAGTTCCCCTTTGCAAAGACTTTTCAGTTTGTAGAATAGTGGGAATAGGATGGTGACACGTGGCTACTTCATGGCCTTTAAAATAATTTGCTGGGTTCTTATTACTTCCTCTAAGACGTTTTTTTGTACTAATGAGAAGTCTGAATCTAATTGAAAAGGCTATCCCAAAATTATTAATTATTGATATATTGTAAAGACTGATAAAACAATTAGATTTTATTAAACTGAAGCTGATAAAGTTCTCGTAAATTTGTAAATATGGTTTGTGACCATCTGGTCCTCTGAGAAATAGATGAGAACCATAAAAAGGGGCAACTTATGTTTTATATGAACGTCTGGGCAGAGTATAAGAATATCTGGCAAACATGCTAAATGAAAAAAATCCTTGGACTTTGACCCCAGATTTATTTTCTAGAAATGATTTTAAGGCACTCTCTCCCTCTTATCCCCACCTTCTGGACTTGTCTGAGTTTCTGAAGGCAAAGACTTTGGTGTTCAGCTAGCTTACTCCTTCCATCCTTTTTCTTCCTTCAAGCAGCAAGCAGGCCTGTTTGCCTGTCTCTGAGGTGATCAGCATCATGTTGTTGCATTGTGGTTTTGTTTGTGAAAACTTTACGTGAATATTTGTCCTTGATTTTTTTTTGGTAGTTTTTTTTTTTTTTTACAAAAATAAACACTTTTTTGCAAGTCCATAAAATTTAGTTTTATTTTGAAGAAAATTATTCCTATACCTAATCTTAGTGGTTTCAAAGTAGAACATGAAAATCCAACTTTATTGGTACTAAGTAAGAAGACAAAACCATACTTTTATTATTTTCAGATCTCATAATGGTCAATCTAATGGTTAATGATTTGACTTACACTAATTAATATTCGGGGTTGACAATGCAGTATATTTCACAGTCATTGACAGTAACACGTGGCAAAAAACATTCTGTCATATATTCATGTAAAAGCGATGTTGAGAATGTGTATTAGTCTTATTTAACTCTGAAGGAAAGGAATATTATGGAACATTAATTAGACAGCCTATCTGTAATTTAAAAATTTGCAAGCAAATGCGTATACTTTGTACGTACCATCTCGCAACCAGTGCTTTTGCATTAAGCTGAATTTTCTTTTTTTGTGAGATCCTCAAAAAAGCACATGTAGAATTTTTATGGATTAAAAAATCTATATAACTAGTTTAATCATGAGGTAAGTAGGATTATTTTAAAAGCTAAGGGCTTTTTTAAAATTTTCCTATCAGGTGTGCTGAGAATTCTCTGCTTCTTAAATATATAAATCCATAACACTGAAAGCAGTCACAGTTGACTTATAGCCCGAGAAAATAAATACTTTTCTCACTTATTTAGTTTTAATCGGATGTTATTCTTTTAACATGTAAATATTTTAGTAGCTCACAAAATTTTTAAAAAAAGCAGAATAGCACCACCTGGTGCTGAGCAAAGTTTTTACGATCAATTCCAATTTATTGAGGTTATTGCTCTACAGATAAACTACTACCTTCCACAATCATGATTTCAGGTCAAACGATTAGGGACACAATGCTATCACTATGTCTATTATTAACGCTTCCTGGCTCTTCTTTCTTATAGGAACTTTTTTTTTTTTTCCTAAGTCTTTATTCATTATTCATTTACTAGTTTTTAGGGACTTTTAAAAAAGTTCTTGTAGCTTAAACATTCTGGACATGTGTAAAAAGTTATCGATTAAAATCTGATTCCTAGACTTTTCTTCAGCTGATGTAGATTTGAGGATGATGAAGAACTACAGCTAAAAATGAACTTCATCACACTTTTTCTTTGTTTCTAATTATTTCTGGGTTTCCTCATGGTGCTCAGAATTAAAAGCATAATTGAGGTTAAGACCCACATCCTGAAAGGACTTCAGATGCCTAAAACCTGTCAAAATCAATGGGAATTTAAGTGCCTGATGATATATCCCTAAGAATTCAATTTCTAGGCATTATATATTTTTATTATATATTCTCCAAATAAGAGAATTAAAGATAGCATCTCATTTTTAGGTTATCTATTTCCTGTTTGGTATTTATACAGTCCTCAATTGAAGCTCATGAAAAGTATAAAAAGTCCTTTGTATGTCACATCCCAGCAGGAACCCTGAATTCCAGCTACATCTTGAAACTGCCTAGAATTATAGCTTAGATTTCACTCTCCAGCTGCACTGTCACTCTTAAGGCTTTCTGATTCTGAAGACTGCACAAACAATAAAAGAAAACCAATGTCTCAACATTAAAACTGAGAAGAAAACCTCTCCCCTAAAGCTTAGCTGTATCTCTCCTAACCTACCTTGACCTTAAACAGTAAATAAAACCACTTGGGAAAAGCACTGAGCCTAATTTTATTGCTGCTGAAAGTATTGAATGCTGAAGCTAAAATGGATGACAAACTGTCATAAAACTTTATATATTAGCAAAAGAGTTAACTGATGTTGACTGTTACTTACTGTGAAGAACATGAAAGAACAAGAAGGTTTATTTCTGCTTGATGTTTTGTTTTTCTGTGTTGCAGTTTACCATTCCTTCCTCCTCAGTGACTGATAGTAACATTATGATCACTTTGTCCCATAAACACCACTTTGTGTGTCTCTGTTTTGATTACGTTACTTTTTAAAGATGACTTGCATGTGATTTTTTGTAAAGTAAGAAAATTATTTTTAGAAAACCAATACATTCATACAACAAACGCCAATACATTCATAAAATAAACAAGCTGATAACTAGATAAACTGTCATAAATGATTAGGGGACAGTTTGTGAATTTGTCACAGTATTGTTTTGGAATTTTTGTTTTGTTTTAATTTTATGTGTTTGAAGTATTAAAAATAACTAAAAATAGTATTTTTCAGTCTGATGAGGCAGAACTAGGCATCTTTGTGTTCAGAAATTGCTGACCAGGAAGCTAATGTAAAGAGAGCTAATGTAAGGACATATCTTCATGAGTGCACACAGCAGGAGGGTAGAAACCTCTCAACTACCAAGCCAAAAACTTACACAGTAAGAACAATACTGTATGAGATAGTTGCTTGACCCTAAAAGTGTGATCAAAGCTCGTTAGCTTGGGCAGAGTGCTGTAATGATACATTACTGATGCTGTGCTATGTATCAAGAAAGCAAAGCATTCACAGGTCTAAAAATAGCTGTTACTTCTTAGATAGTTGCTAGCTAGATGACAAAATCCTGGTGTTAATGTAGTCTTTATGATTTCTGTCATTTGGGAGAGAACTTTGTAAATACATTGTGTCATGTCTGGGCTTGATTGCCTGTTGTCTTCCAGCATCCGTGCTATTTCTTACTGTGCACACACATAAAAATCAGGACAGTCACAGAGTTGTTTAGGACAGGATGCTCTCTCTTACTAAGATAACACAACTGTAATCAAACTATCGTGCAACTTTAGTTTCTTCTGGTCTCTGAAATCTCAGCTATTTGCTTGCCTTCCATCTCATCAAGGCGCTTTGATCTGACATGGTCTCCTACTTCCTCAATTTCCTCCATATAGCAGATACATTTAGTCATTTGATCCAGTGCATAGGATCACACAGCTGAAAGGAGACTGTGGCACTGCACAGACAGAACTATCTAATCCTGTGCCCCAAACCTAAGATTAGCTCCTCAGCTATAGGTAATATCATGGCTTCTTTCTCACTGTGTGACTGTAGATGCATCACATTTGTTGTGCAGTCATGTTCTGCATGAATGGGTTTACCAATTAAAGGGGTCTTGAAGTTTGCAAGAGAAGTTGAGAGTCCTGCTATTCTCTGTTTTAATTTCAAACCCTGAAAAAGTTCCACAGCCTATCTCAGTTGAGGACAGTTTTGCTTAGTTTTCTATGTTACATGATATGGCTCTATTTACAATGGGTTTGTTTTCAGTATCCATAGACGGACTAAAAAATCCAACTAACCAACCATGCTAAAAATTTTTCAGACTATAAATTTTAATTTGCAAGCAAGAAACACTAGAGGGCATTGGAAGTTCTGTGCACATACATCTGGTAACTCCACAGTGCTCTACTTTAACAGCAGTCTTCTCAATGTGATTAACAAATAAAAGATTACTAACATGATGGAAAAAGCTGTGGAGGCCATGTGCAGACTGAAAAAAACACTTCTGTCTCTTAAATGACAAGTATAGTGATTGCTTTGGTCAGCTAGCACATGCAGCACACTCAATACAAACTAACATAATTGAAGTCGCACATGGATTTCTCTGAAAATGGAAGCAAAACAATATTAGGTACAGCCATTTCTGAAAATGGAATTGTGTAACTTGGGACTGGCAGCTGGTAGGGTTATATATTTCAGCCTATCTCTGGTCTAAAAAATATAATCTTTTTTCCCCCACATGCATTGTACAAATTCTGTTCAAATTTAACAAAAATAATGATAGTTTCACTAGGGTCTGTTTTAAGTGAGTTCTAAACTACATGTGTTCTCATAGAGAGGGAAGGAAAGTAAAGACAGAGAATACACAAAGAGCAGATTTTAGGAGTAATTTAGAAGTCATTTGTCAGTGATACGGGTAGAACTTGCAAGATGATTCTTTGGTTTTCCTTCAAAAAATGCAATCTCTTCAGAAACGTCTGTGTCCTGTAATACATGTCACTGATCTTTCTTCCTGGAAATAATAGAGCAGGAAAAATTCTGAGGATGCAGAGTTCTCGAGACAGAACTGCACAGATGGGATCTAACAGAGGAAGGTCTTCCTTTGAGGAAAAGGGTTGCTTGCCCTCCCTTATCTCCTTATCTGTTTTAGATGTCTGTATATGTCTGATATGTCTGTATATGGCAGACTTCAAAGAGAGTATTCTTTTGAAAAGTGCAAATGCTGCCACAGTGCCAGAGGGAGTGGTGGAAAGTGGTGCAAGGAAAGGCAGTTTCCTCCTGCTTCTCTGATTCCGATCAGTTTTGCAAACCTGCACAGAGCTGTGCACCATCCCTGTATGGGGTCCAAAATACTGGCATCTATTGCTGTTTTACTTGTATGTAGTTCTGTGTTTAATAAAAAATTATTAAGCCCAAGCCCGGATGTTTTTTCCTTAGTCATTTTGCATATTGCTAAACTACCCAGCCCACATAGCTATTGAACATCACCTGTCACAACTGAACTGTTGTTTTAGAGATTTCGATGTCAAGAAAAAGACGTTACTCATTTTTACACCTCTGAGTTTTCTTTTGGAAAAATCAGAGGAAACGAAGCATACTTTATACAGAGCTAGGATACATACACACATTGATGTCATTATCAGGGATATCACTGCAGCAAAGCAGAGAAATAGAAAGCCAACTCCAATGAAACTGTTGCATCCCATGACTTTAAACCAGTCCCAACAAAGGCGTATTCCCATTAAAGAATGAAGACACAGAGTAGATAGAAATACTATGAAGCACATTCTGCAATAAGAAAACAAGCAGACAACACTTCTTTTCCAAAGGGGAATCGTTGTCTATTGTGAATTTAAAGCTTTTGTGCAAAATCCAGTGTAGAAAGTAGTATTTGAGTTGCACATAAAGTAATGATGACCAAAATCGTGCTTTAACAAATAGGAAATAAATTATTTGAAGATCCGAGTTATGTACTATGGCTACAATGCAGATGACGCTTTCAAAAAAGTGTGTTTTGTAGGGGAAAAGAAAGAGAAATGATTTTTTTTCATCACTGGATTAGCATTTCAAATTCACTTTCAAAAAACCTGACCAAATTAAAGATAAATGAAAAGTGAAATATAACCACTTCCGAGAACACCAGTGGCAAGGTTATACTATACTGTAGATTTTTCTGGTAACAACAATAATAAAGAACAACTTTTAGCGAGGGAGAACACCAAATGGACGTTCTTTACCTGTCATAAGCCCTAGGGCTCACAAAAACAACCAGCATCTTATTGCATCCTTCACAAGTTGTCAATAAAAATTTTTAAGTCTTGAGGTCACACAGAAATGTTTTGAGAAGTTACAGAAAAACTGCAGTCGAAGCTTACAAAATGAAGACCAGAACTCCCATTGTGTTTCCCACTGGAGCAGTGTCAGATTTGTGTTTGCCAGTTCAGGCTTTTTGTAACTGGCTTTTTTTTTTTTTTTCATTATGACAAACTGCTGGAGTTGCCACTAGTTATAGTTTTCACCAGAACAATTCCACCATGGGATTTGAAAATGTTTCCGTTCAGCGTCTCAGATGCTGTGGATTCTGCTTTTTGCTAGCATCTGATACTATTGGGAATTTAGACGCAGGCAGATGAGCTAACGCCCCAAACTGATGAGATAAAAGTTACTGAATGAGAGGTCTTCAGGAACTGTAACACAGTATCTGCACCTTCTGCACCAGAAATACCTTGCATTTTGTCATTATATTTATCTTTAAAGCTTGTTTTCTTTGCCAATTAAATATTTTTCTGTTCATAATCAACTGTAGTTAAGAACATGTGCAGCTTACTAGTGCGTAATTGTTGTCCATCTCAGGTAGTGACAAATTATACGGTCTTTTTTCTAGCTATGGTTAATCAGAAAAAAAATTTGGCTTCTTTTGGGAGTGAACTTGCCACAATGATCCATGTCTTAATCTGCAACTTCCAGGTTCCAAACAACATAAATTGTAATAGCTACTGTGCCACTGGAAAACAGGAGACGGTGTAACTGTCATTCAAGGTCTGTAGTGGTAAGTTGGGCTGTACTATTACACTCTCTATGTCACACTGTGGTGCGGTTTCTGGCATGTTACTGGCACAAATAAAATCAAACATGGAACAAGTATTTGTAGTCAGCTGCATAACCAGAACCTAGCCAAAATGAATTAGAGTAAAGCACTTTATAGTGACTCTTGCTGCTAACCTGATTATAAGAGCTTTGTCTTCACTAGGAAAAGATGTATAATGAGTTGAACATTAAAATCATAGTGCACTTAATGCAGATGTAATTACATTTTTAGATGATTAAGATAAAGCCTCATTGCCTTCTCAGGGGAATCTTAAGACAGGACATTTAGTACTGGAATCTGCAAATTATTTGTACATCTTTAATGTGCACAAAATACTTGTATGATTCCCTGATAGCATTCAGTAGTTTATTGTGGAAGAAAACCGTGATTTATTGAGAAGCTTTTAGGCAGAGAAACCACAGAGGTGTATTGCCAAACATGAAAGCAATATGAGAACTCCACAGTGTGTTGAAGGAGAATGGCATGATCTATGCAGTGAAAAAGAAAAATCTTCTTCTGTTAATTCGGAACATAAAAGAGACTAGCTTAAAACTGTTTGTAGTATCTGGTACCTGCTGCACAAACCACTTCAACTTACATTTACCTAGAGCTCTCTTAAGCACAAGTGGCTCATATGAAGAAAAGCTCAACTGCATTACAGCAGAGCACATATCTTCAATTTAAAACAGCATGCCAAAATAATACCAATGTATTCCAGAAACATCTATAAAGGCCGAACTAATACAGTTCTGTTTCTATTAATGCCCAGTTATGTCAAGATGCATAACAGGCCTTCATGATTATAATAAATCAGTGACAAGGTATGCAATACAAGTCATACTGTAGCTTCGGGTTATGTTTTCTGATTGGTAACTGATGAAGTCATACCATGAACTTACTGGAGATTGCTGGAAGGGTAAGGTGTAATCATATTGTTTAGATTATGTACTAGTTTCCATTTTATAGTAAACTAAAGTACACCTATTTTTTTTCTGAAGTATTATTTGAAGCATTTATAATATTTCTGCTTGTATTACATTTGGACATTTTTTAAAAAATACTTCTTAAACAAAAGTAATTTAATAGCTCACTGATCATACTAGCTTTGGCAGCTTTTATTGTATTGAGAAGTATCACAGTGGTGCTGTGCATACCTTTGGATATTTATTTGTTACAATATCCTGTTTTCTTCTTTATCTCACTGACTATGAATGTTCAGAACAGAGAGGAATAGCTAAAGATCTATTAAAACAGCAGCTGGTCAGTGCAATTAAAAAGACATTCTTAAACTTGGAGAACTGGATTCTCAACTTTAAGGTCTGCCATGAAGAAAGAAATAAAACTTTGTAATTTATATTTCTTCAGTTCCATAATAAGTAAAACTGTGGAATGTGTGCAAGTTTTTAAAAAGCAGGTCAGAATCTGACTAGAAGATAGGGTTTACAGAACAATTTCTCTGATTTCATCCTAAGCATTGAAGAATGGAGTAAGAGAGCAAGTTCAGGATGTCCTTTTGCCCCCTCCAAAGGACATAAAAATACTAGCAAGTTACTTTTTGGAACCCTTTTTAGGTGTGGTTGTGCCCTGATCACTTTCATCATTCTGCAGGGCAGCAGAGGCAGCTCTTTCAGCTCTGTGAAGGGAGAACACTAAAAATTACCCTCTAGCCAGTTAAGGAATTCTGTAAAGGTTAAGGAATTGTATTTCTGGAGGGAATCCCAGTTTGATCTCCTCCACAAAAGAGGCCAACAGTAACAGCAGGGTGTTATTTATTAAAGGCTGTAAAATGCAGAAAGTACTATTTTACAAAGGACTAGAGAAAAAATGCATATTGTGCTATTTGAAAATATATTAGAGCAAACATTTAAAAACAGTACTTATTTCATCAGTTGCAATAAATTATTTTTAATGTTACAAATCATTATACCTAACAACAACTTCTAGTATAGCTAACCTTTAACTAATATTTCCATATTTGAAACCTTCCCCATTTTTATCTGAAATAAAAAAGTCCGGGTTTTGCTTTATGCTCAATATTAAAGTGTTTTGTCAAGTACAGGATTTAATGTAGTAGATTCTGCTTAATCTGCAGATACCATTGAAAACAGTCACAGATAGTTGCTTCCCCAGAATTCATGGGAACCTTGCTTGAGTACTGAGCCCAGGGAGAGAGGCCGAGTAACAACTGAGTGCAAATTACTTTGTACATTGTTATCCAACAAGAATTGCCTGGAACTATTTTACACTTCATAAGTTAAAGTATATTTTTGCAATACTTCCCCTGAATGACAGTAGCAAGCTCCTGATACCCTTTCTCTATACCATGGGTCATTAAGTGAGATTTGAAACAGCAACTTTCACTGCTGTTGCGTGGACCAGTGCTTTCTGAACAAAATAAATAATCTGCCTGGTAGCAGTACTAAGACAGTATCCTCTGGAAGAACATAAAATGTGTCTTTTTTATGTAATTATGTAGAATTATTTTATCTCTCCTAAAATATCCTAACACTCCTTGTCAACTCTAGATTATTTTACTTTAGTAAAAGAATCTGAAGATCCCTCTCTCTTGCCTACCAGTGAATTAAAAATAAGAAGTTTTTTTTTTAAACTAAATCTATTTATTCCAAAGACTCTTCATGCCAGTACAGTTGGAATGAAAAATTGTAAGCATCCTTGTAGAACAGTGTGCTTGTTACTAGTGAAAATGCCTGTGTAATACTTCTGTTACATGCTGTAGCCTAATCCCGTATTATTTAATATTTGTTTACACAGTTGTCAGAAAAAATACTCTGAACTTGTTTGTATCTCTGTGGAAGCCAAAGGCAAGTATTTTATTATTTCAGTGGAAGTGTTGGGAGCACAGGCACGGACCTTGGTAATGAAACATGCCTAAAATATCAAAAGCCATTTGTGCTACATAGGACAGTAATAACAACAATTTTGTAGAAGAAAGCAGTTGAAATAGGGCTCCCTTTACTTAAATATCTCAGTTGTATTAAATGGTCCATCTCCACAATTTTCAGATCTATAAATGAGGCTATAGGAAAATAAAATGCTTGCTTATGCTCATAAATACCAGGGAATACAGTTCAGCAGACCCGATGCCCACTCTCATGTTCTCGCCATTGGTTATGGCTACCGTATCTGGATATGTTCACTTTTTCCCTTTGGAAATTCTGACCAGCTTTTGAAGATCTTTTCTGTTTCTCCAATATTTTGTCTATGAGCCCATGCATGCATTTTATTATGTTTTACTGTTGTTTTACACATATGCAGTAACTTTCAAAACATCACTAACACTTCAGATCTACTTCACAGGCTCAGATCATCTGCTTGTTTCACATGCACATTTTCTCTCAGGGAAACCCCAGGCTGAAATCTGTGAGCACTATTTCGCAGAAACTTCAGTATCAGTTTAATACCTTTCTAATTTGTGTTTTACCGAGTATCTCCCTAAGATGAAAAACATTTACAATGCCTTTCCTGTTCTGAGTCTCTGTATTCAACTGACTGTCCCTCAGTTAATCAAGCTGCACCTACTTTCTCACTTATTTCTCCCACGATTTTTCTTTCTTTCTTTTTTTTTTTTAAAGCTAACACTGATACATAGAGTTTCTTATTGTAACTATTTCATTGTCCAGCAATACTACCATCTCCAAAATCCTTCCTCAAGATGCATATCTAATGCTACCTATCTATTAGACAAACAAAAATGGATATATTAGAAAAAAGTGAGAGATGATTATTTACAGTCATAAGACAAAAATGTTTATTTTTTTGAACTATTGAATTGTGGACACTTACAAACTCTGACAACATGCATGATTCTTCTCTTTCCCTCTCTTTTCCTATTGTGTAGTAAATGCACTGCATTGTTTTGAATTGGGTCCAGATGCTAGAGTGAATTATAAGACACATGCTTAGCTTTGTACATTGTGAATATTCCTGCTGACTCAATATACTAGCTCAGTGTGTGCCATAATTCTTTACAAAAACAAGACCCCAGAAATAGGGCATTTAGAAAATTTTTAGGACAGCAACCTTGAGTTTATGAAATCTAGTGCAATTGTGGCTTGACTTCCAAATTGGACAAAATTTACAATTTATATTACTCTAATATATGGCTTTATTAAGGTCAATATGGTTCACAAATAATAACAATGTGTTGATGGCATTTAGTGGCACATAATTTAAAAAGTGGGTACTTAAAAAAACTTCCTTTAATATCCAAATAGCACTTAATCTGAAATTCACAGCTTATTCACTGCCTTACCTTTAAGGAATTAAGGTTTATTTTAACCCAACAATACAAAAGGGTAGCCTTAACTATGTTGACTGATGAAGGTTTTCCTCTGTTATCATTATGAGCAGCCCAGTGGAGATGACTTAGTTTGATTGTTAATTGTCATACCCAAAAGAGATACGCTGGGTAAACCCACAGGAGTGAACGACTGTAGAAGACAAGGTTGGGTGTATTTGACCTTCCTGATGAACCAAATATCCAAGCCCTGGAAAGGGAAAAGAAAACCCAAGCATGTTAAAACATGCTGGTGTGTACAAATAGTTGTTCAGTGTCCCTCTTATTTTAATGATACATTATTCCAGAAAAGGGATTTTTTTAAAGACAGTAGAACAGGGAGATAAAGAGGCTGTGGATTCCTAGAGATATTCAAAACTTGATTGGATATGACTCTGAGCAGTTAGCCTTGCTTTGACCAGGTGTTGTACCGGTTGACCTCCTGCAGTCCTTTGCAACCTCCTTTATTCTATGATTCTGTGATAACACATGTCATTTTGCAGATCCCCAGATATTTTTGTCTACTAGTAAATGGCTATGGACAGCCTGCAGAATAGAAACGCAAGCTTACAAAACTGGACAAGAAGCTAGGCAGCTTTGCAATTATATTTTGGAAGATTCAGATTTTCCCTTGGACGTGCTATAGAGAGTTATAACCACAGATGCTTTTTTATGTATGGTGAAATGGTATTTCCAGAGCTTGTAAATGGTGCAATGATAAAATAAAAGGTTCTTTACTATGATGCAACAGGACAACATTTATCCTCCTCAGTAAAACTAGAAAAGAACATGGTGTACTTTCTACTGCCTTTGCAGCTGAGATGTTCTTTCTGCACGATTACGTAAAAATATAGTCTGCCATCATTGTGAAGGGTAGCAGAGTTATCTTTGTTGTCTAATCTAATATCACCAGTGCACATGAACTTTCAAGATCCTAGATATGTAGGGTGAGCGGCAGCCTCAAGGACATCTGTTTCAAGGAGCATCTGTTTGGAGATACTGCATATCTAATCTAATGCACTTCATTGAAGCAGACTAGAACATACTCAGGCAATCAGATAGATCGTTAGAAATGCAGATGTTTGTCTTAACACAGCAGTTCTCAGACCTCTGTGCTTTTAAGCCTGCTTCCCTTGTGTGACTTCTGCCTTGCCTTCCCCTGTGGCAGCTGACCGCCTGTTGGGCTTGTTCATGCCGGATGAGAAAAGCTCTGACTCCAGCTGGGGTCATGGCTCCTAATTAGGGAACAGCTGGTCTAACCAGGTCTTAGTAAACTAAACACGATGTTTCTTACTAAACTGCTCCAGAATTTCCTGATGCTGGCAGTTTTGGAAGGTTTTTCCTAATTTTAATTTACTTTTGATTTTTTGTTTTGCAAATTGAACTTTCCTGTTAACATGAGGAATAGCCGAATGCTGTACTGTTCACAAACACTCTTTACAGACTGAAAGATGTCTTACCCTTACTTTTTTCTAGGATACAGTAAATTCCTTCAAGTCTCCCTTAGATATTATGTTTTCTGAATGCATTTCCTTCTTGTTTTCCTCCAAATGCTTTCCCCTGTTTTCATATCCTTCTTGCATGACAGTGCCAGAAACTGCACTCAGTTGAGGTTTCATCACAGAGCAATTTTCTACATGATTTTGACATGACGGTTATGTTAATATATTCTATACTGAACAACCCTTTTTTGCAGTAGCATTGTGTTATTGACGTGGATTGTTTGGGATTCACTTCACTTCCCAATCTGCTATCTACTAGTTATTCCCCACTTCTTATTTATTTTAATTTCATTTGTGACACTTGGCATTTGCCTTTGTCACTATGATTTTGAGTTATAACTCAAAATTTACAAGATTGTTTTAAATTCTGAATCTGTCCTTCAAAGTGATTGCAGCCCCTTTTCCTATTGACATGCATACCTGTAACATTGTGAAATTTAATTAATTTTATGAAAATGTAACTAGAGAAAGCAACGTGTATGTCAGCTTCCTCTTAATTTGTTCTCTTTCCCCATTAAGTCATGGACCTAGATACTGTCTTTTTCTAGTTAAGGCATAAAACACACACCCCCAATCAAGTAGTGTACTTAGTTAGACCTTTTAGCTAAAGTGTAAATGTATTGTCTAATAAAGTGAAAATTTAACATTTCCATTAAACTCAGTGAGAAAACTCCTCAGGAACTAAAAGGATGAAGAAAATGATTTAACTGGTAGTCTAATCAGAGAGGAGTGATCAATTAGCATGCAGAAATGTGTATTGGAGCTTCAAGTGTTTGATACCTATAATAATTTGGCTTGTAAGTCTTTGTAGGAACAACAATCTTGCTCATGTTTGCTGAGTCACATATGAAAGACTTCATTTGGGCAAATGCAGTTAACAACTTCAAAGGTATAATGGAAAAAAGAAAGATTTTTGAAGATTTCCTTCCTAATTTGCTAACTCTCTAGTTGCTGGCCAGCATTCTAACTCTTATAAAAAGGCAGTTTAAGAACTCCTAAGAAGTTAAATGGAACAATACTTTTACCTTCCTGTCCTGATATGGTTCGGAATAATAAACTCGTTAGTATTCTGATGTATATTTTATAACTGATGACTCTATTGCTGTTAAAACTATGAAACATATATAGAAAATACATAGAAAATTAATAGATTATGAATTTTTAATTGTTATAAGTATACAGACCATATTTGGGATACCAGTGGACTATCAGTTCCAATTAATTTGCACATTGTATGTGTGTGATTGGCATCTGTACTTCCATTTAATTTGTTTTCACATTTATTTTCAGTTTTTTCTATCAAAGAATAATATGTATACTTTTTTCTTAAACTGTCAAGTGTTTATGAAGTAATTAACTGCAGAAGTTCTCAGGTGTATTTCTGTATTTTGTCCACCAAAGGAAATATAAAGCATTACATTTTATACTACTAAATTATTAAATATTTCTTTTTCCAGTAGGAAGAGTTATATCTGAATTCTTTGAACTAATGAGGTACTAGCTGAGTGAGGCAGAACAAATGGTACAAATTGTACAGATGAAGAACTTATTGCATATTATGTAGCAAGTGAGTTTAAGGAATTGCATCTCACTGCTCCCAGACAGCCTTTATATTCAGCTCACTCAATATCATATGACTGTAATAAAATATTCCTTTAGCTATTAGAGTCAAAATGTTGTAATCAAGACATGTGACATACTGTCAACCAGCAAAATCTAAAAAAGTTTAAATAGACAGCAATGAGACAGTATGACAAACTTACATTATGCCATGTATTTTAATCCCTCCTTGCAGTGAGTATTTTATAGATATTTTAAGATTTTCAACCTTTCCCCTGTTTTTTTCTAAGGAATTCTGAAAGTTCTCCTTTCTCCTGGTGTAGATATCTTTCCGATCAGAGATAGGCAGTAAAGTCTAATCTTCAAAAGTATTTTGGCACTTACTACTGAAACCATTAAAAATTAAAACACTGAAATAAATCTGATGAAAGGCAGAGAGGGACAGACACAGTGCTGTTTTGAAGCTGGGGCAGGCTAAGCCATTTCCTCCCGACATTGGTTTGCATATTGGGATGTGGAGCAGCCAAAGAGAACAGAAAGACACATCTCTGGCTGTGCAGCAAGGATTTCTACAACTGCCATGTATTCTGAAGGAGCTGAGGGAGACCTGCTAGAATAGTGTGAATTCCCACAGCTGTGCCAGAGAAGGGATGGATATCCTCTAAGCTCCATACTTCTAGGAACTCCACACCTACTGAGACCCTGGAGAATGTTGGACAGGTTGGGCCCACAGTGATTTAGCAGTGACTGCCGATGTGTTCCTTATGTTTGTTATGATCTTTCATTGTTTTAGTCATTCTCAATACAAGTATGGACAGAGGAATAGATATTTTTTTTAAGCGCTAGAAGAAATCTCTGCATCTTTCAGTTAGTTCTGTATACCACTGTCCTTTTCACTTATCTCTTTTACTGACATGCCAAGCCAAATCTAAAGATATTGCCATTTGCTTTATAATGTGGTCCAAAGCCAAACATAAACCCAACGAAGTTTCTTTATTGTACTATTCTTTATATCTTGAAATTTTTATTTTCATTTATGTGCATAATTTCTTATTAGGAACAGCTCAGCCCATCTTGATTAACTTGAATGGGAAGAAACTTTTTAAAATTTAAAATAGTGTTTCCTAAGGATTAACTTATATAGAGTGAGTCTGGAGGCAGGTCATCCTGGTTTTCAAAGTAACTGAAAATCCTTTTAACTTTTGAGTATTAAAGTTTTCATCAGAATGCAAAGAAAAGATTGGCAAGTTTTCCACAGTGGGTGGTATGGGGACCATCAACAGTAGGTTGCAAAAGTCAATTTAGATGATTTATTACAGGCTTTTATTTATTTCGTGATGTTTCACATCTTGTACTGGCTGCACTTTGAGTTGTTTCAGCATGTCCACAGGCACTGAATTTGATTCTTTAAGGGACAAATACAGTTCTCAATTTTTACAAGTTCATATATTCATTTTCATGATGCTGTGCTAAACATAATGGGTACATTTAAAAATATATAGAGCATTTGATTACATAGGCATTTATATCTCCCCAGTGTTCCTATCAGATGTGGAGAGCTGTCAGCATACAATGGGATCCTGTAACTTTTCAACATAATCTGATAAAAAAAAAAAAATCAGAACACCAGAACATTTTATGGATTATTATTATTTGGAGATGCCCGTAATTGCTTCAAATTGAAAAAATACATGCCATATTCCAACTATGCTCTCTAGAGATCTGGAACAAGAATTCCCCTTGCTAACTTTTAGTTATGTTTCTCTGACTGCTGGTGTTTTTGTTTTAAATTACCCATCCAGTCATTACCTTTTGCAGATTTTTATATTAAATGCAATGTTACAAATGCTTTAATTTTACATTTTATTATTCAATAAAGCCCTCCAGCTGTCCAGATTCCTCCTGTGTAAACATTCTGACACTTTTGTTTGGAAGATATATCAGCATGTGTAAGGCAATGGCCAATGAAATCTCCATTATCTCTGTTTGACAGGGAATGCTTTGAAATTCTGTGTATTTTTAATGAATATGAAAAATCAAAGACTGACAAACATCTTGAGCCTTTATACATAACAAAAAGAGCATATTTATTGACTCATTAATACTAAGTGTCGGATTGCTGTGTTGACAGTCAGCAGTCTCAAGTGTTCCATCACCTAGAGGGAGTATTCAATATATAGAATAAGCAGTTCAGTATAAACTGATGGGCCGTTTTTCTATCAGAATAGTGGGTGGGTCTATTAAGTTAATTTATTAACAGTGAAACTCAAGTCACAAAACCCCAGATGAAATTCCAGGCCATAACTCATAATTTTATAGCTTTCTATATTAGATTATTCTCTCCTCCCCAAACCTTGAACATATTTTTTTCTACAAAAAAATAAGCTACATTCCTTTTTTCTCTCTTTTGACCCTTCTTCCAGGCTTGATATTGATTCTATTTCTTCCCTCACTTCCCTTGCAGAGTCTTTAACAGCTCATTCTATTCCCTTCTTGTACTGTACTACTAATACATGTTCATTCCTTGTTGTTGCTCTAACATTCAGTATTCGCTCTTCCCATTTCTCATCTTATCTTTCATTAGAGCTCCCCTTTCTTGCACGTTAAGATGACTCTTTAGAGTACCAGGCTATTAACAGGTCCTATTAAATATTTTGGTCTGTGTTCTTCCCAGTTGTCCACTGCTAAATATATTACAATGTTTCTTTTCACTTTAAATGACCAGAGGATATAAAAATATCCTCAGCTTTGTTTGCTTGAGCATTTAATCTCCTGATAGAACTCACAGTTGGAAAATATTTCCTCTATCCCATCCCCATTTCTCTTCTTTGATTTCAAAAGGTGAGGGAGTCAGCATGGGTTGCTGCTACCCAGATTTATTAACAAAAGGGACAGTATTTCACTAAAATTTGTATGTGATTTAGAAGCATGTATATACAGCCAACACAGCAGCATGCCTTATAGTAGCATTTCCCTTGTCTTTCTTTGCCAGCCTCTACCACATGCTATTCTGACTTGTTATGTCTCCTTTTCAACATCCAATCTGATTCAATAGGGCAAGGACCTGCTGTGTTTGGATAGTGTGTAGCAATTCAGCTTCCTACAGTTTAAGGCAGTTAGGCGCTATTACATAAAACAAAGAATAATAATCCCATTGCCCTGATTTATAGTGTCCTGTATTAACCTAAATTATTCCTATCCTTCCTTCATGTTTACAGTGTCTAATATGTGCGCATAGACATCTCTCCATACTGTAAATACTATTTTTAATACTTTTTAAAAAAGTCTTTCCCAGTGATGTTCCTTGTAGGGCAGTATCCTTAGTTCTCAATTTGTCAGACAATTTTTATGATAGGATTGTCATGAAAGCAGCTCCAAGAGGTATGGTTATTCTGTATCTAAAAGAAAAACCTTGTCATAATTGTATTATTAGAGTACTATAATGGCCACATATTTATTTTGCAAAATGTATGTGATCTCTTTTGGCTCCACTGGGATATCAGGTCCAGCCCTTGATGTGTACAGAAATGCTGATCATGCCTGAATTTAAATTACATAAATAAGCCTAATTTCCTGATAAACAAAGGAGAAAAAACATTAGCTCACAAATTTTTAGGCTCTCAGACTGTTTGGGTTGGATGATTTTCTGGACATTCCTAAAATGGCCACAGAGACCTATTGGATTTGTATATATAAAGTAATGAGACCTTAAATAACTTTAAGATACAAGTTGTTCCTAATTAGAACTGATCATGCCTTCTGATTCTTGAATGTTTAAAATTGGACTGGGACAAGATAGTCTTAAGAGGAAATGTGAACAAGAGATTTATATGGTGAATACTATGCCTGTACAGGTGTTGGCAGGTGTAGAGAATAAGGGGTCAAGAACCTGTATTGTGCATTGCATAAAAACTCGTCACAATCTGGCCTGCTGTAAACAGGCCAGAATTAAAATCTTCAATGTGAAGAATCAGTGAGTTAAAATCTTCAGTAATGTGACTTGTTCCATTGGTAAATATTTTTGCTCCATCAATTTCAGCCCACAAAATTTTCCAGGACCTTGTGAGAATTTAGTAGGACAAAAATGGATAGAACTTATCAGAATAGCAGCAATTAACAGCCTGTTTGATACCCTATACCAAAGGCTTCAGGAAAATCTATCCCGCAGTTGACCCTATGATGTCAGCAGCCGCTCCATGTGTTCAGGGGTACTCAGCTCTAACACTTATTTGATCACAGGCCAGGCCTGCTGATTGCTGAATGTCAAAGAAAACAAGAAAAACTGAGCAGATAACAAAAAACTGTGGAGAGGAGGGATTGTTGCTGAGAGAGTTCAAAAAGAATATTTTGGATGTGAGTCAAGAAAAAGTTGAGATTATTTGGAAAAGAGTGTAAGGTGAAAGGATATACCAGTGAAAAGGTCAAAAAGGAAGTTTAAGGAAAAAACAAATTGTCTTAGATATTTGAGAACCTTGAATTAACATACTAAAGCTTGATATTGTTGCAAAGAACCAGCAGCTTGCTCAACCAAATCCTATCAGGCTATTGTGTTTACACATGGTATGACTAACAAATTCTAAAGTCCTTGCTCAGATACAGCAAGTCTCGAATAAAACCTGTGCTGGATCCTGCAGGGTAGTTCTTGCTGAGCTGCGTCAGAAGACTAAGATAGGTGTAACTAGATACCAAATGTATTTAGCATTTGAGACATCCAATGTACTGATTATTCACATTTATGTAGAACTGCTTACATTAGTTATGCAGTTCCTTTAAAAACAAAAGCTACAGGACAAGATGACCAATTGATAAAGGACAAAATTTTGAAATAAAATTATGCTTTCATTGGTCCTTTTAAAGCTCTTCAATGTGGTCGGAACCCCTTTCAACACAAACTACTGACTTCCCGTTTTTGATAAATGTATGTCTGCATACTTTGTTACAATATGCACAAAACAAATCTAGACTAGCAGTGATCTAACCGTGCTGAACTGGACCTCCTGAGAAGCAAATTTGAAAAGCTTGTTTAAAGCTCCATACTACCATCGCTAGATTGTGTCAGCACCCAGAAATAAAAGTACTGTAACTTGCTGGGCTTTAAATACCAAGCTACATTCCTGATGGGTGATGGTAACAATGGACGTTTTTGGTTAACTGACTGAAGACAATGTATTCACTCAGAATAACTCTGGAAAGTGGTCACTCAAATAAGTGCTTTTCAGTTGTTTTCTTTGGAAAATATTTTCAGCACACATCTTAGTTTTATTATGCAATGATGCGTAAAAATCTATCAAACGTCTCAAGAAAACAAAAGAAATTCCTTTGAAAAGACTCTGTCAATCTTGAGATCAGCCCTACAAGTTTAGAGATTAATTGATCATATTAAACAAGGCTTTAAAAAAATATTTTAAGTACACCTCTAAAATTGTACTCACTTTAAAATGTCAACTGCTGTAACTCATTATCCTCTTCAGAGTTGCAACCTTGGGGCTTGTTCTTTCACCAGTTAAGTAACAGTATACTATGCCCTTGTGGAGAAAATGAAATCAGAGGTTTTCATCTTTTCCTCATTCAAGTATTTCTTCAGCAATAGGTCCAGAATCACAATGCTGTTGCTAACTGTTGCAAATAGGAAAGGCCTGCAATTTAGCTTGGCCTGATTTGACATTGAAGAGATCGTTTACTGTTCTCCGGAAGAAATCAGTTCAGCTGACTGTTCTAGAGCTGCCTATTTCAGAGGAATGATATAGGCACCAACACATTAGTTTGCTTACTACGGCCTGGTTACCTTTCAGTAAGTTTATACCAGGGGCTGAAGTGAAAGGTGGGAATAGCAATTTTTCTGTTGAAATTTATAATTAACAATAATCTCTTTTGATGACTAGAACTTTTAGTTTATGTGCAAACCAGTTCCCATTCCTTGATTCTTTAAAAGCATACTTGGTACAGTTAACTATTTCAACAGGAGGCAAGGGAGATCTAGGACATCTTAAAAAACAGCAGTTGGAGTATCCCCTTGGGAAGTGAAATTCCCAAGGAAGTCTGGCAAGTGGGAAAGAGGGTAAAATACACTGTTGGTGTCTGTTGTACTTGAGTGACCCCCACAACCTTCTTAATTTTGTTTGCCTATCCCTAAAAAGTTTCCAGGTGATATGTCCTGGTAAAAACAGGTAATAGACAAATTCAGAATGACCAAAAGTTTTTTTGATAGTCTGTTTCACAGGAAGAATCACTGAGCTGTGAATAATTATTAGTGAACACAGCAATACATTACTAATTTTAGTGTGACCTGCAAATTTCTCTACAATTGGTGCTGCACCAAATACCCTATCAAATCTCAGCAGAAAAATTGTTATAGGTATTATATATGTATTAATATATATTTTTATGGGGTTTTACTATTTTTAAAAAATAAAGTAAAACTTGAGAATGGTTAGTATGCAAGAGCTCAAACGCGGGGCATAAAACCAAAATTACCTAAGATTACATGTTCGCCTTTTCAAAGATACACACTTCACTGGATAGATTTGTATACAAAAAATATAATCACTAGAGCCACAGCTTTGCTTTGTCAAACACTCCTTCAAAATTCTCCTTCTTGCAAATACAGTGGAATGGTACTACACCTCTTTCTATAGTCCAGAAACAAGAGATTGATTATCTCTGGAGAAGATAGTGCTAAAAAATAACTTAAAACAGCAACATTGCATCAGTTACGGATGGTTTGATTAGATCTTCTGGATAAAAGGCAACAACAATAGAAATTCTTTGATAAACAGCTTTAAATCAATTTCATAAAATAAAATGTCTCTATTGTTGTGAAAACATTGCAGTGAGCTGCAGACTCCACTGCCTTGTTTTTAACATTCAGATGAATTCTATGTGTGTTTTAATATTTTTTTGTCCTAAAAACATAGCAATCTGTCTCAAGCAGATTAGTAAGAGTCAAGCTGGCACATTCAATACTATAAGGAATTTGAACAAGCAGCTGAAAAGCAACTATTTAAAAATCAGCAATCCTGTTTCAGACTGAGACAAAATGAGAGGCTCCAAGGCATCCTCTGTACCAGGTTTTATAACTATTTGAACTGCAACAACAGAGGGAAAAAACAGGTTTGTTTCTTTGAATGGCATTGTTGGAGAAATTCCTTTTAAAAATGACAACGAAGCAGAAGTGAGTCTCTTTTATACACAGGTCAATTTGCATCATCCTTGCAGCACACAGAAGAGAAAAGCCAGCAACAACGCCATTTTTGTTTGAAATGCATTAAATATAAGAATAGCAACCTTCACTTTTCTTTTTTGAAGAAAAAGCATTGTGAAGTTACAGAAAGAATTATTTTTAAAAAGCACATTTAACAAGTTTTCATTAGAATTTGACTTCTTAGTGTACATATTTGTGTCATATATTGATAATACATCTTAAAACTCGCCCTCAACTGTGTCTGGAATGCCTCTGAACGTGACAAAGGGCACCTGTTGTTTTTAAGCCCATTTGCAGCACTTTTAGTGTAACAGCACAGCTGGCTTACTTTAGTCACTGCCTCCCCCTCTGCTGATTCCAGGGCTCAAAATCTCTTCCATTTCCCAGCAGCACCTTAGCCTAGTCCGTTTGCTCTTATAACAATCATGCTAATTGTTTCTAGAGTAGGTCAAATGCTCTCCTTTTTAACACCAGCTACTTCACTGGGACTGCATGTGTGTAACTGAGAGGTGAAGATGGTCCTTTGTCGTTAAGATACTAAGAAAAATTATCTTGGAGCGTAGATATTTCTGAGGATTTTTCTGTAATGAATATGTGTAGAACTGTCTCTTTTGTGTGTCTACTATCATGCAGCATCATAATTTTTTGGACTGGTTTCCTGTAAAAAGCTTTAATTGATCCTCTATCTAGTTCCTCTTTGCAGAACACAGAGGATATTGGAATGCTGGTATAGTTCAGCTTATGTGGGACCTATATCTGCCAGGCAGAGTACACTATTCCCACGTACATGTGCAATAACCAGCAACACATCCAGAAAGCTGCAAGAAGAATGAATGCGAGGCTATAGAGCAATTCATTTAACACTAAAGAAATGTTGGTGTATTTTAATGAGAACTCGCCGTTTGCCTCAGGGCTGCAATTTCACCATAGCCAAAGCAGTATTCACAGATATTTATAGTGGTAGAAGTGAGAACACAGTGTCTTACATCAAATTGGAAAACGCATTCAGAAGTAAACTTGTTTCATAGGAGCAAATGACACACATTTCCATAGAATTATCATCAGCAGCTAATTATTATAACGGTATACCTTATGATTTAACCTTGTCTGGCAAGCACAAACACATGAGATGTGATTTCAGAAACAGTCAGAAGAGTGCAGTAAATTATTTTATTATCTCCAATGTAGATTTTGGATTTTTCTGCCATGCTGTTCACAGGTTTCTTTCCCAATCCTTCATATACATTGGTCCTAGTTTGCAGCTCGATTTCTACTGAAGATTTTAAGATGATACATGAGACACTATTTTTTTTCCCCAAATCATTGTATTTAAGATATAAAATCTAAAGAAGTGGTCTGCGGTAATAAGAAGGAAATTCTGAGCGATACTTATTTGTGATTTCATGTTGCTACTGTCCTCCCAAGGAAGAAAAAGAAGTTGGACTCAAATACTGCTGTGAATGTAGTCTGGGATGCAATATGAAGCATGACCCAACTAACGCGTTCCCATGCTACATAGTTACTTTCCCCACTGTCTTTTCTTCACTTTCTATTAGCACGGAAGCATAGATATGGAGAATACTTGAAGGTACAGCTGATTTTATATGGCCTAGTTCATCAGTATGTAGAGTTTTGTGAACTGCCTTTACTGAAAGCAGAAATGCACTTCAATGCCATGTTCATAGTGTATGGATTGGAGTAAAGGTGAAGTCAGGAGCACTGTAAATCAGCAGACTGGAACCAAGCTGGGCCCTAAGAACACCAGAAGGGAAAGAGTTACAGTGTGAGAAGGCATCTGCAAACTTCTTGCATAAACATCCCACTTACTACTCATTTGTTGACCGGTACTCCCTCTTGATTTTATACTGTCACTATTTTTGTAACTCATGGAGGAAAACTATTGTATAGAAGAACTATATCTTTTCTATAAAGATTGTCCTTAACTTGCTAAGAAAGATTTATGTGCACAATGTCGTGATGGGGTGGACTTCAGCCGTGTTATCTTCAAACATTTCATTCCTTAAAGAACTGAAAAAGTTGTTTATCTTTCTGATGACATATCAGGAGATTATAATTTGCAATAGAAGTTAGCTAAACTTGTACTAAGAATAAAATATGGCTCTATTGCATAAGTACTGTTAATAAAAAGGTAGTAAACAGATTAAATTAAAATATAAAATCCAAAGATTTGGACAGGCAAAACACTAATAGCATAGTTTTAGTTGGCCATTATTTGGGTCTATATATGTTTTTCCATTCATGAACACCGTTTTCTTTGAATTTCAGCCTTTGAGGAAATGCTTTTTTTTTTTTTTAGTTTTTGTTGGGGTAATTGCACACTATTTCCTGTCTAGAGGTGATTTTGATGCAGACTTTTCATTTGCAGGCTGGAAATCAATATTTCAGTTAAGATTCCTATGATGACCTCATCTGTGGCTTGGATATATCAAGTAAAATACACGTGATGCTGAGAATAGTCCCAGATTTTACATTACTGAATGCTCTGAAAAAACTTCAACGGTCACCTGACAGGACAGGGATGAATTCGTTTCAGAAATGGAGTCTGCCTTTGTCTTCGTGACATCAAAAACTTAGGCAATGTCTACCCATAGAAGAATTACAGAATCATAGGAGTAAAGAGGTACAGAAAAATTGCATTTCTATCATTTGTTTATTTGGGGTGGTGTATCAGATTATGCATTTGCTAGATAATATTTTCAAAGCTGTTGTAAGTGGAACTGATAAAAAAAATCTGTTATTAAAACTGCATTGTGATATGATAGCATATACTGTCTTAGGGGACTAATTTACCTTTGCACATATTCCTCATGAATGAGAATTTTTCTATTCTTATATAATATGGTAAGAGAGTCTTTTCTGATTTAAAAGTGGGAAAGCAGCTCAAGCATTGTTTATGTGTGCCCTGACCAGCAACCATATGTATAAAGAACAATAAGCATTGTATTTGATTCTACGCAGATGTTCGTTACGATTTTCTTAATAATTAGCTACAATTATTTGTTTCTTTAATTACATTTTTGTTGAGGTTTTTACAGAACAGGGCTAAGCCTTGTGAAACGGTGGGGCAAAATGGCACAAAGCTGGAGAGGCAGCTGTTCTGTAAAAAACTACTAGGTTTCGCAGAAGAGGAAAGGCTTGGATTGTAAATGGTCATGTTCCTTAACTCCTGCCATTGCTTAGATTCATTGGGAGCACTTTCTGATTGACAGAATAAACTGTTATAGGAAAGTCTATGGGCTAAATACAGATTATGCTACTGATACAAAACTGTCAGTGAGAGTCATTGCAGTACATTGCCAACTTGACTAAAAGAATACTGGAAATGGGAAGAGATGAACACTGTTTTCTCCTGGCATCTTGTTTAGTCTGCTTCATAACTGGTGATCAGACATTGCATGATAGTTTTGTGAAGTCTTTTGTGTTGCTTGTTGACTGAAATACAGATTGAACCTTTTAGGATGGATAGGAGGTTCTTGAAGAATGAACGGGTTGTCCATAAGTACTAACAGAGGTCGGAGTCAGAGGAGGGGGTGCAATTGCTTGCCCTCATGCTTTGCTTTTGTTGTCATTTTCAGCCCATACACATTCTTTGCCTAATATTATCTTGGCTACAAGACGAACTGTACTTTAAATCCCATTTTTGTGTAGTACTTCAATAATAGAACTTAGTATTTCCACATCTCCCTGTGACAAACCAGGTGGTCCTACACTGGATATTTGGGTGACAGCATCCTGCTTCCCAGCTGTGATAATAAATAAGGGGCATAAGATCTGGCACTTGTAAACTCTTTTATTGTGGAAGCTTCTGACCGACATCTGGGTAAAATTATTCAAAGACATATTCCTCCAAATGAAATATTTTTATCTAAACAATGGTATGCGCCATGAATGCAGATAAACTAATATTAGTCAGATACACTGATTAACAGCAACAACATGAAAATGAAACTATCTCCCTCCATCAGTTTGTTTGTTTGATATATGTGCATGGGCTAAACTCATAAATTACTAAATTATGCCTGTAATTTGTACCTCATTCTTATACAGATATTCTAATCAGATTGAGATTCCTTCTTTGGTACTTTAATAAAACAGACAATAATAAAACAATGAGTGTGAGTCAGATACCTCAAGTGTAGGTATCTAGTGTTATTTTAGATGCTTTGAGATATCCCATCTGGTTGCCAGCTGCTGCTACAGAAGGGCAGCCCTTCCAGCTCTTCCATTTGTCATGTGTCAGTCCTAGCCAGGCAAAAGTCCTGGGTGCCTTAGGGTATCCAAAATGCCACTGGTTCCCACTCTTCGGGCACATGGATTGTTCCAGTGTCTCTTGCTGGCACTGCTAGTTAGTGAGTAAAAGTCTGTAGAAAAGGATTGTAAGTGTAGATTTTTTTGTTAGCTGAGCTTCCTCTTATGATCGGAAAATTTAATCCCAAATACAGTATGCATGGCTTTAGCAGCATGTCTGGGCAGTAACCTAAAGCAGTTCTACATATTTTCATACATGCTATAAAGCTGACTTGGCCCAATTGAAATAAACTGAAAAATTTTAAAGGCTCAAATCTGAGAAACACTTTTAAATTAAAGTTCCATTTATAAATAGTCTTTTAATATCTGTTACATGGTTGCCAGATGGACTCCTGTTCTTTTATAACTTATGATATAGTATGCTGTACTGCACTTTCTTATTACGTTGAATTCTCAGCAAGTGATTCTGTTGCAAGAACTATAAATAGGATGTAATCCAAGCAATATTTTTCAAATATGCCTGTTGTATACCTTTTTTAGATTATTCAAAGTCTGAATTCTTTCTGTAATGTCAGTTTTGTTTGGGCATAAAAGGACTTCACCATTATGTCTTAAAACGGAAAGAGAGGCCTAATTCCCATACATTATTTCTTCCAAGGAGTTTTATGAAAAGATTGTTTTGACAGTTTTGATCGAACATCTTTTAACATGTCCTGAATATTTCCATTTTCTTTATTGATAAGTTTAAAGATTAGGTGTATATGTCTGTACCCCTGGTTGAGGTATAACTTCCAGATCCATCTAGTGTGATGGAAATAATGTGCATTACAAGTTCACAGAGATTTTTAGTGATCAAATCTTGCTTAAATGGGTAAAGGCACCTGCCACCTTGCCCATTTATTAATGATTTCCTTCTCACAATCTTGTAGATTTTTTCATCACTGACAGTGTATGGAAATTGACTGACATCCTGTTGTACTTTTTCTTTCTAATGAAGTGATTGAGTTGCAGTTTACTTTGATTTTCATTAGATTCTGTTTTTTCTCATAACAGAAATATCTTTTTTGGGGGGTAATATTAGACTGCTTATTTCTCTGCCCTTTTGTTGAGCTGGTGCTTAAAGCTATGTCATCGACAAAGTCTGGATCTTCAAAATTTATTGTTGCTGTGGAATGGGATGCATATATCGTATGTCTGTTTTCTAATAATCAAGTTAATGGCAATGATAGCTTAGAGAATACGTCATTATGTAATATCAGTCTATATGATTAACCATTCTTTCAAGTCTATGTTTAACTATGGAAGCTCAACTGTAATGATGGCAATATTTTTGTTAGAATATAATAACAATTCAAGATGTTCTATAGTGGTCTGTGATATAAGCTCTCCATGTGCTGGGGAAATCTATGAAGTTTGTGCTGAGTGGTAAGCGGTATTTGATGCTCTCTTTGATGATTATACTTAGGGTAAAAATCTGGGCAACACATGAAATGCAGCTTGTTCTTGCTTTACTTCAGCAAAAGAAAAAAAAAGTGCTTCAAACGACTTTACTTATGTCCATAGTTTTGCTCACCTCAATCACTGTTATACTAAGTCACACTCATGTAAGACAGTTTTTTTGGTATTTCAGTTTCAGGTATTACAGTAAAAGTTTTTCTCGGTTCCATATCATTCCCCCAGTGCCTTCACTTTTGCAAATTTTGACTGTTTGTAGGTCTTCCAATCCTCCCTTTTTGATGTGACATGTTTAATGTTTATTTCTGGGAACGTTGAGTTAGTCCTTGGAAAGTGACACTTCTTGGTTTTTCTCCGTGTTAAAGATTTTTTCTGTTTATCCTTGACAACCTTTCCAGATAGTGTAAACTGACTAGCTGGGACCTTGTTGAGCTGATAAAGTGATTTACTATTACCTCTTTCAGCAAGCACTTCAACTTCTTTGGCAATGTTATCCACATACTTACTCCTGCCTTTTTACCTCCGTTTTTTACTGCCCTGTCCTTTCTTTTATACAGATTTTTTTCTCTGCTTTTTATCCAGGAAAAAAGCCATCTCCAAATGTGTTTTTGAAGCATTGATGCTTGCTTTGGCATGTTTCCTTTATTTAACATAGTTCCACATAGGGTCTCTTAGCTGGTCTACAGGTTTATTTGTCTGGGATCCAGCTGCAATTATATCATGCCTATGATATTGCCACACAAAGAAGACAATGACATATTCATGATGCCTTCTTGTGATGGACTCAGGTCGTATAATACCTGAAATCTGCTCTTCAGTTTAATTTGAAATTGCTGCTCTAATGCTTTTTATTTCAACTTTTTGATAGTGCTTTTGAGTGGAATAGCTTTTCACTAGTTATGAAACCTAAAAGCAGTTTTGCCAGGCTTTCCACACTCTGATTTTGAGACTGGCTATGTTTGTCTGCAGCACTCAACTTCATAGTCCATGTCCCCACCCTTTATTCAAAAATAGGTTCTAAAATGCACAGAATTTTGCAATTAAAAAATAATTTATTAACTCTCTTGATCAAAGTTATTGCACTGAGAGAAAAGCCACACTCTTTTGTTGTATTCCCACAAAAAGCTGTGGCAGATAATCTTTTATAGAATACTGGCAGTACTTTTGTGGTAATGATAGTTGTTATTGTTTATTTAATGGAAATGCAGATGACTGCAGTTTAAGAGTTTGATCTGCAAGCCAAGGGACAAGAAAGCAATTTTATTAAGTTTCAGACAAATTGTCTAGTGCAAAATACAAAAAGGCACGGAGAAAGAGGAGGCAATCTGGTGCTTGCCCTTGCTGTAGCAAATGTGCTGTGGGGTAAGGATGCCTGGGTCTTGGAGGTAAAAGACCCAGAATTCTCTTCTGCATCGAAACCTGGCAAGTGGCTATAGCATACCAGTTTGAGTTAATGGGTTTTCATTCGGAGTTTGTTTTAGAAATAGGGTGAGGCTTCAGGGATGTGGAGAGACTTTCACCTGGAACATTGTTTTCCACGTTTTCTTAAAAGGCTGTGTTACTTGGCTAATAGCTACACTCTGGCTTGCAAAGAAGATTAAAACCCACTTTTGTACTGACTTGTATGCTTGTCAGTCATTCTATAACATACACTTTAAGTAAAAAATTGCTAGGCAGAATTGTTATATGTATGACACTTTCAGGGTACAATACTAAAGATTAAAAATTAGCAACTTGTATATCCTCATCATAAAAATAAGTATCCTACCCTGACAGATCTTCTGGAGTGTAAAAGTAAACATTTTAAAGGGGTTCATTAAGTCATAATAGGCACTGTCAGATATGCTTTTATGCTAAGAAATGACAGCTCGTGTCTTTCGTTATTAATATAGCTGTACCTTAGATCTTCATGGTTTCTTTCTGAATAGAAAATTGTTTTGGAAATATAATATCAATGGAATATAAAAGTTTTGGCAGCTGTATTTGAGGGCTCATAAAGAAGAGATGAGATTCATGGAAGGTAAAAGTGCCTGTCTTCACAATGAAATTATTAAAAGAAAATTATACACAAGTCAGCCCAAATTAAAACTCTGAGAAAAATAAAAGAACAAAGAATGAACTTATCTATTTGCAGTTACCTAACAGGTCATTAAGTGACTAGAAAGAACAAACATGGAATTCTTAAGATAAATCAGATTAAAGGACCTTAATTTTCATCTCTGGCAGGATTCTTTGTGTAGATTAGAAGCAGCACATGTCACATGCACCTTGATAAAGCTTTTGACACAGTCTCAGGTGACATGTGGCTAAGCAAATGAATACAAGTTGGTGTAGATTAAATTACTACCATGTGAATGCAGAATATGCTGGAAAGTCATATTCCAGTATCAAAAGTTCCCAACAAAGTGGAAAAATACGCCAAGTGGAGTTCTTCGGGGGTCTTTTCTCTGGTCATTATTGTTCATAGTTTCATTAATAACTTGAATGATGGAATAGAATATTTCATTAAAGTTCCTGTGGAGAAAGTAATCTTAGATTTAATGATTTCATATTACAATTAGCTGATAATATTAGAATGTTAAAGTAGCTTGACCAATTGCAACAAAGCTTTAAAGTATTTAAAAATACAATTCACTTACGATGTGTAAAACCCACTGCATTTAGGTAGGAATAATTGGAGGCCATGTTTTTATGAGATGAAATATTTAGTGGCAATCTGTACCTAAGATAGATAAACATGGAGTAGGACACAGAGAGAGCCTGTCTGAAGTTTTTAAGAACAGGTTAGAAAAACATGTATGAGTGATGGTTTATGTGTATCTGATCCTGCCTACTGGCAATGGAGGGAATCAAAATAGGCTGCTCAGTTCCAATCTGCTGTGGATTCTATTATCAATTGAACTTGGTATGCTTGGCAGGAGTCAAAGCCGTAAGGGTCTGAATCAGATCTAATGTCATGTATCTGTCTTGAGTGGATGTCTGGTTTACATAATAAGCTCCAAGTTAAGACCTATATGTGGGACTTCCAGAAAATCTTGGTATCCGTCTAATTTGCTCTGAACACAAGTAGTAAAATGCACACTGCAGTTATTGTGTCTTGAGATAAACATTTTTGAACAGTCTATATTTATCAGATTAATTTAAATTTAATTTATGGATCCACATCACTGAATGTATCAATACCCGCATGGTTTCCACATCCATAACTGGCTGTTGGTACCAGCAGGGAAAACCTGCATTATTCTTCAGGATGCTGGTTCCTACTCTTTTTGTTCTGAAGGGTGTTGACAGATGAATAAATTTCCCTCTGCTTTTTTCCTTCCTTAATGGCATATCCAGCTAATTCTTTTTTGCCCGTTACTTTCTTCTTCTATCCTTTGCTTTTCCTCTCTTACTTTCTTGTGTTATTTTTCTACCTTTAACTTGATCTGCTTCCATTTTCTTCTCACTTCAAAGCCGCATGCTTTCTGACATGGGCAAAGCAGATCTGCTGATGGCAATACTCTTGAAACATTGCTGGTCTTGGTGTGAACAGAAAATAATTATACAGCTTAGTTTTTCAGGTTGTGATAGAGCCAACGCTCTTGTTAAAAGTTTCCATTTCTGTACTAGTAACTCACAAAACCACAGCAAAGCAGAGGAGGAAAGGTTGGGACAGGACTCCAGTGCAACCAGAATTTAAAGGGGGGTCTGTGATCCATTTTTCCTGTTAGGAAGCTCTGCCCACAGATCTAAAAAGGACATTGAACTACAAAAGTTAGTTTTATTGGAGCATAAACTAGAACTATGAGCTTCTATCAAGTAACAAAAAAACTTATCTGTGGAGTAAGACAGAAAAAAATATTTATATGAGTCATCTTCTCTACGTGTGGTATGTTTGCACGAAGTGTCGGCAGGTTTGCTTTATTTCCAGTAGAGTGCTATGGCCTGATATGTTGCAGAGACCTGTGCAGAGCATCCTGCATGTCCTTGGAAGAAGTGTGTGGGAGGATTTCATCAGCTCTCAGGCTCGTTACGGAGTCACTGTTTGCTCTTGCAGCAGGTTTCTCACTTATTGAGTGTGTTGCTTCCTCTCTCTGGCTGCCCGAGACTGCATTCCAGAATGTTTTCTGTGCTGAGCAGGTTTATCTGCTCTGGTGTCTCCTTGACACAGAGGGCAGCAGCCCATAAAATGGGAACAGGGAGCTTTTCTCCCTGCTGCTCAGCCTCAGCCTTTCAAAGTAACACGGCATATGGTAACTGTGAACAACACAAACCCATCCACCCCAGTAATTTTCAAGGATCAATATACCAATTTATAATCCCTACTGAACATTTGGCTTGAGGATTTAAGTGGTCCTGGAGAATCATATCCACCATTCATCTGTGCCAGATTCCTTCGAGCCTGTCATAGCTCTAAGTCACACAGCCAACAAATCGGGAACACTGTCATAGAAATCATTTTCTCAACCTGTGAATTAAAAATTACATGAATCTCTGGCATCTTTCCTGAATTGCTTGACTTTGCATGAGCCTGACTTCTATAATGTATGTAGAGACATTTCAGAAAAATTGCTGAACTTTATTCTTTAAGTGGGGAAGAATCTTTCTGTATTACCAATAACATTTCAGTCTTGCCATCCACTCCTGAAGTTGGACATGTGATTCACATTGCTGTGTGTCTTGAAATAGCCATAGTGGATGCATATGCATTCAAGTGAAAAACTGCGCATTTTTGACAACTGCAGCCTTCCCTATTAAGAATTTAAAGATAAACGCCTGCTATATTTGGAATCTAACTTCCCTTATGTGCAGTGAAATTTCTAATATTTACAGGAGTACTTACAGATGTTTGCATTAAAATATAAGGCATAATAATTCAGTTCATACTAACAGCTAGATTATGTCAAAAGTCATATCCTGTGATATGGAAGGGGGAGAATTGCACAGAAGTGCTTAAGAATCCTTGATTCCCTCCCTTACACTAGTCAAGTAGTAACTTGATTGGCAGCAGCTGCAGATTAATACCACCTTTTCACAGGTTCCTTAGCACTCAGTACCACGTTAAGTGGTACACTAAACCTTCTCACATTCCCTTTCTGCCGTGTCCCACTTGCTTCGGTGGAAAATATGTCAGCATATGCTAATACTTTTGTATACTGACAGCCCATGAAAGTTCTTACTGACTTATGTCTTGCTGAAACATTCAGTTCAATGGGACTTAGCCTGTCAGTTCTGTCAGTTCAAAAATACAAGAGGAAGTTTGATAAGAAGCAGAAAAATTGAGTGCAAAAATTAATCAGGAATAGTTTAAATACCAAGAGGCCAACTGAATTATTTGCAGCAACTGAAATAATTTTTGGAAATTTTGTTATTTTTAAACTGAAATAGGCTAGAGAGTTTGTAATTTGAAAAGGTGAGAGAATTTTAAGATGAAAGCTCTATTGAACTATTGTGTGACTTAGAAATTGAGCTAATGTGTGGTGTATGAAGTAATTTCTATTAAGACATTATCAGATCTATTCACTTTATATTTGAAGCATATGGGAATATTTAGGAGTAAGACCAGCATATTCTAGTTCATAGTGGGAAGAACAGTCATAGTATCTGAGTTCAGAAGCGCAACCTGTTCTGATGTTTCTTTCACAATTTAAATGGAAAGGAACACAGACAGGTACACGCACACCAGGACTTACTAGCCCCATGTCTGAGGAAGCCATGGGGTTGTGACTGTACTGCATGATGTGGAATTGCAAGCTATGCCAGTTGGCACTAACAGGAGGCTAAAGCTCCCATTGCCCTCTTACAATGAACTGGTGTTCAAATAAATCTGACAACTGCATGTTATGTTCATCTCTGAGAAAGCACTACATTTTTTTCTTCTTGCAATAATATTTTTACCCTTTTCTGTAAGAAACTTAAAAAAAAAAAAGATTCTGCCTCAAGCTTCAGAGGAACTTGAAAGTAAATGTGTTTGTGTCCCATGATACTTTTAAAGCAAAAGTTCTGCTTTCCATTTTAAGATAGTTGATTGCTAGTTATATTGTAGAGTCTAGCTGTGAACTTTGGCTTTGCTTTGGTCTAAAGTCACAGCATCTAGCATGTTTCAGCACAGAATTTGTAAAGCTTTCAGCTATATAAATCTCTAGTCTCCAAGGAACCATCTTTCCATATCTGACATTAATGAGGTACACCTGCACAGCGTTTGACTATTACAGAGATCTCTGTATCATTACATTTATCAGAGCTATCTGAATCTAACAGTACACCATAACTAAGACAATAAAAAAGGAACAGTTTACTCATTAGGAATGCAAAAGTTTCTGTGTTTTGGCTTTCATTCTTTGTAACATCTGTTGTACAGCACTAGGTTTGATCAATGTCTAAATACCTACACACACACACATTTATGAAAACAATAATGCAAATTAAGTTTCCTCTCCAGTACTGTCACTGGGGAGATGGGAAGACACATAATTTCATATGTAGTCCGAAAGCTGGTAAAAAGAGGTGCTGCGTCAACATTCTGCATTTTCTTTAAATTAAAAGCAATTTATTATCTTTGTTTATTTATCCAAGTAAAACACTATGTTGTTTGACTGAATACATGTCCATGTGAGAAAGAAATTCAGAAGGGTCAAACTTAAATTTTAAAAACAGAATGAAGAAAGGAATGCAAGACTTATGGAGCCAGCTGGTATCTATAACTTCACCTGCTTTCTGTTAGGGTGAATCTCTATCCTAATGCCTGGCTTTAGACTTCTATTTGGGTAGAAATACTTTAGTATGGAGCAGAGTGATTCTGGTCTAGACCTTGCAGCACTTAATACCAGCTAAACATTTCCAAACTTGGGAGACTGAAAACTAGATCAAAGATCCTCAATGGTGAAGGCAAAACTGGGTTAGGGTTCCTAAATAGTGCAAGAAAAGTTCGATTTTGTGGAGATGTGGTTCTGGCAGGAGTGGTGAAAAGCTGTTGGGTGAAAAGCTGTTGGATGAAAAGCAGTTGGACAGGATCAATGGAAGCTGGAGCAGATAAGGAGGCAGCAAATGAGAAGAGTGCCGAAGAGAACAGGGAAGTTGAGAAGGAGAAAGAGCAAGCGGGACAGACAGAACTGGTAAAGAATTTGAAAGGGCTAAGAAATCAGGGGTGTTTTAAGGGGTTGTGAAAGGCTGTGTAATTGCGTTTTTTACTCTCCTGCCTTCCTGAAAGTGTGCAGCCTTCTCTGCCCCTTGCATCCATGCTCCTTCTTTGGGGGTTCCACAATCTGTTTTCTTCCCAAAACCCAGAATTCCATTTTCTCCACTATACTTCGTTCCTTCTACTCCACAGAGTTTGCTGTACCTGTGAGGATGAGGGAAGGTCAGAAAGCAGCATTTGCTTCTGCTACTCTTGGGAGTGAGGAAGGGGGGCAGAAAGGGACTACTAGAAGAAGCAGTCCCTCACTGTAGTAATTGTTGTCCCATAGGAAATAGGTCCCTCCTGTAATGGTATGAATAGCATCAAATCTGGCTTTCTAGGGCTCTGATGCATGTCAGTTGGAGAACAAGGCTACAGACTTTACCTTCTTCAGCAGTGCTACCCAAGATAACTGCCTACTTTGCCTATGAGTAATTAATAATGGATTGCAGAAACTGAATCAGGGGTCGGAGGGGGGCAGAATTTGATCCAAGCCACCTTTCTAGAGAATATTGTTTGTAAGCGCTCTGGAGCACTGCTTATCAGTTGAAATTCTAGAGATGGATACCTGTACAATGGATTTTAGATCCCACTGAGCAAAGGCACATATACTATTTAAATCCACTAAAAAAAAGTTAGAATCACAGATGGGGTCTGTCAGTATTCCTTAACTAACCTTCCAGGTTTCATTCAACTTTGGTGATTCCAGCAAAAATATTGCCACAACAGACTCTTCGGACTATTTTTTTGGGGGGGGAAAAAAAATCTTTGTAATTGGTTTTGATTCACTCAGAAGAAGGAACGTGCCTAGTTGCCCTGAAAGATTGTTATCATGTTGAATGTATTTCTTACAAGAATGACTCCATCAAGGAGTTCATTGAATCAATTGATTTACTGAAGTGCATTGATGAAGTAGAGACTTTGTTGTTTTATATCAATGCTGTCTGAATTCAGTGTAGTAACATCACATACACTTGCAGATTGTTGAAAGATGAGATCACAAATTAGAATCCCATTTGTCCTTTAATACAGAGCAATGTAAATGAAAAGTAACCTGGCTTCTTTGAAATTACTATAGAATTTTCATATGTAGGAAGAATTTAGCTTTTAGAGGCTAAAGCTGATAACTTTTGAGTTACTTTCACTACTTACTGTTTTACTTGCAAATGATGTGATTGCTATTCTTTTTTTCTGCAAACTTCAGAGCTGCAGTGAATTGTAAAGTCTTTTTGTGCCATTTTTAAACTTCAGTTCAGTTAATTATTTAAAGTCCAAACATGTATTATTATCTGACAGCTCCATTCCCCTTGTTTCCTTCTCCAAACTAATGATGTTGCAGTCACTATGACTTATTCTTCACAGTTCTTTGCACTGGTATCACTGGGACAGATTTTGCATAAGAATTTGAAGCTTCACCGGAGTTAATCAAACAGATGTCTGTCAAAGACCAAGTTTTATATTTAAAGGATAGTATCACTTGTGTGTCAACTTAGAAGTCTTCGTAGAGTAGTCTGCATATATTCTTGACCGTACACTGAAGAGAGATCATGTTTTCCTGTTTTATTTCTACAACTTCATCTTAACAAAATAACCCTGCCTACTTACATGTTCATTCACTGACATTAGTAGGACTTGAAAGGTGCTAATTTCTGTTACGTATTCAGATTTTGATGTTTATGTTTGAGCAGTTTGTATATACTTTTAGGAATTAGAATATGAAAAATATTGAGACTTCTGTGGCCTATACTCAGACTCCTTTGAGATAAACCTCTTGATGTAGTTTCAGTGCATATCCTAATTGTAATACTGGGACGGATTAAATTGTTTTAATTTTATTGTTGCTGAATCAAGTTTTAATAGATTTTTCCTCATTTTGCATGTAACAGTTTACAGTATCTGCTGACCCTATCACTAGCTGTGATTTTTCTGTTTACATCAATTCATTAAAAAATTCATAAAAAAAAAAAAAAGGGAACACAAAACCTAAAACTGATATTGCTTGAGAGGCAAGGATGACTATTTTACATATAAATTACTATAGGAATAAGTAAATAAGTTACACTTCTGTAGAAAAATAGATAATATGTTCAAATGGAAATGTAAATGTCAATGTACACTGCTGCTTTTTGCAGTGTGTTCTACTTAAAGAAAGAAGTAAAGAAATGCCAGGCTGTGTGAACCGTCAGGGAATTGCTGTAGTGCTGGATTGCTTTTGAAGAATAATGTAGGCTGACACTGGAAAGCAGCTTATTCTCCTTTTATTTCTTTATACTCATCCTCGCCTCTCACCTTTTGTCAACATGATTTATGTCATTGTCACTTGCATCAATTTCTTTTATTTGCCTTTGCTTGTGCTCCAGTCATATTTTTTTGAAGGATAAACAGTCTCCATTCCCCTTTTATTATGTACTTGAACTGGTGTGAATTTAGGGGTAGGAACTCCATCTTTATCTCTTGAAGATTCCTGTCTACCAGAGAAGTCCCTTCAACAATGTTTCTGACTCTTTTCTGCACTTTGGACCACTTGATTTTCACAAAATGGATAGAAAACATAGAGAACTGACTCAACATGCTGATGGTATCCTCTCGACATTTTAAAAATAATATTTTTGCCTCTTTCTTAAGCTAGTTATGTGGAAGACAGTCATCTTCAGGAAGTAATGAAGTAGCTGAGGGCATAAGCAAATAAGTGTAGGGAAGTGTAACCAGGGAACTTAAGTATGTTTGTACTCGCTTTACACTTAAGTGCTAAGTACTGGCCTATAGCCATGAGTAATGGACTGAATGTCATTTATTTATATGTTTCTTTCTCAGACTGCCTTTAATTTTATAGTCTCATTCTTCCTTCCTTGTCTGTATTGACAAACCGCTATGGCATCTGTGGGAGTGGACAGGAGCCCGCAGAGAGACAATGTATGGCTCCAGGCTCGCTGCCAAGGTGGATCACAATTACAGTTATTTCCAGTTGAAGGTTCGGGTTTCCCGCCTCCACTGGTAATAACCAGAAGAGCGAGTTCCCTGCCATGTGGCACATCCAAAATACACACAGACACTTGAACTGACAGCAGAGCCAGTGATACACCAGCAGAGCCAGTGATACACGTTCACTCTACGCCAAAGTAACACAGTAGCTTCTGTATTTTAAGCCTCAGTCTCCAGGCAAAGTGTAACTTTTTCTGACATGTCAAGTACTTTGAAGCTAAGTAGTTTTGTTTACTCCATAGAATTCATACTAGGTTAAAGAAAAAATGGAGGTACTTCTGAAAAGTTCTTGTTTCATTTGTGGTAAACAAAATTGTTTGTCAGCAGAGACAGTCACAATTTTTTTTTTGGTGAACTAGAAGCCAGTGAAATGTCTGCCATAAAAAAAAATATCCCAAAGATCACATGAATCCAGCAATAAAACTGTTTCTAATCAGGCAGCAGAGCACTTGGCACTAGCCAAAACTCTACTCCAGCAACTATTTGCAACCTCTGCAACACTCAGGAGACTGCTGCTATGTTACAGCCTCCCTTTGCTGGTAATGTGATCCACAGAATGCAAATCAGAAAATTAAAAGTTAGACAAAATTATGTTACACCCCTTCTATGAAAAATGTGATTGCTTTGGACAGGGGTCTGTGAGAGGAATTTGTCCAACGCTTGTGACCAGCCAGGTCTTGATGAGGAATTATTTTCACTAATCAGCTTGAAAGGCACATAAAGTGGTTTTGGGTACTAAAGGATGCTGATGAACATAACTGATAAAATAAAGCTACAAACCAAGTGACAGAAGAGGTATCTCCTGTATGAAATTACTAGATCTCTCTGTCAGCAAAATTCTGAGGGTTGTTCAGCAAAATAATGCCTAGCTGCTAGTCTCCATTCATGGAGATAGTTTTTAATTCAATTTGTCCCTTTGAATTAGAGGAGCGCTCCTTTAAGGTTCTCAATAGCCTGACAAACCAGGTATTGTCCCTCTCTTATCCAGAACAAGTTCTGATGCCATGGGTACACAGTTTTCTAGTATCACTGCATAAGATACAAATATCTTACAAATATTATAATTCTATAGGAATATAGATTATAATTCTGTAGGAAAATTCAATGCGAAATGGGTAGCTGTGTGCTTAAGGAGCTGTTCAGATGTAGTTTATGCATATTCAGTCATTTTGCTTCAGGTAGCCTACTGAAAAGTGGTATAGTATTCAGTGGTATAGTCTTCATATTTTTATCACAGATTAAAAATGTAATTAATTGAATTAATATTAATTTGTACTGCAGCTCTTTCCATCTGTTGAACTTAAGGAGAATTAAAGCGTATTCCTTGGGTCAGTCTGTGTAGCACTGGAGATAGTGTCTTGAATTTCAAACATAACAACCCTGATGGGAATATTTGGATTTCTCTTTGATTTCAACCTCCTGTTTTAAATAGTAAATTTCTCCAGTGATCTATGTGCAGCATTCTCTCAGCATGTTGAAAGTATTATTAATTAAATGTTTGTAGAAGATTCTGTTTAAGAACCAACAGAATATCAGCAGCATGACTTTAATCTCCTCCCAAGCTTTTGTATATCTATCCTCCACAAATTCGTTCCCCTTTTTTTCTCGTATCATGCACCAGATTTTATTATGCATTCATTATACTCCTGAAATATAATAAATATTGTATCACCAGCATTTAAATAGGGCTTATGAGCAGAATAAATTAATTTCAAAGATGTTTACTGATGATTCAGGAGGGTTTAGAAATACTCCTTGTCATAAGATAGTCCATCAAATGTTTCTTCTTCTTTAGTAAATACTGATTTAAGAAAAAAAAAAAATTGGAGCGCTGATTTAGAATTTGTTGTCAGTGACTTGTTCTGCTAATCTTTAGCATTCACAGTTCTGAAGTGCACACTACTGGTCTTGCTCTAAGTTGTTGAACATATCTTGATAATGCTGCAAGAAAGTTTATTGCAAATTTGTAGTCTTCAAATGGTCTATGTAATAGAGCAAGAGAGGATGCAAAAGAGGCATAGGTATGCTGTCCTTACTAGTATTTCATTGCAACGCCAAGGAAGACTTCAGTGACAGTAGAAGACAAAGAAACCTAGAAAAACCCTTACAAGAGAGAACTGAGTATGTGTGCTTAAGACTAGCCGACTTATTATCTTTTTGTAATCCTAGGAGATGAAAATACTTGCAGAGGCTGAGATTTAACTGATGAGCTAAAACCAAATTAAAGCAATGAAGCTCTTTTACCTGATGTTGTTTGGGTTTGACTTAGATGTATGGTTTGGATTAATTTGTAGATTAAGCAGTATCTCCTAGACCACATATGTTTCTAAACTCTTCTGTGTCGTAGAGAATATCTTACTCAGTCACTTTCATATATTTGATCTAGCCTTTAAGAATGCTCACCTTTGGGAACAAAGGAGTTATGTAGTCAGAAAACAAGCAGCTAAATGCAAAATTAAATCCTTATTTACTCAGGGAATTATTGTCTTTTATTGCTTGCTAAAGCAGATTTAAAACCCCATTTGTCCAAGTAGGTCTTCTAACTGAATTATTCTCATCGATGTCCCCTATTTTTACTGATAAGAAAATTAACCTGGAGGCTACTTCAGATGAATATAATTTTCATGTTATAATAACTAAATCTTCCATTCAGTCTGTTCACAAACAGCAATGATTTAAGTGGAATTACTGAAAAAGAACATCTTTTGAGTAAGCACTAACGGTTACAAGGAATAAGAAATTACTCATTTTCTGCTAATAGTTTTTTGTCATGACTTAAGACTTTTCAAGGGCGACACATTTCCTTTTATTCTCCTACATTTCTCTGTATAGGTACCGCGCATTCTTCAGTGTGAAAGTTCTAAGGGGCCTCAGGGACTTTCATGTCACAGATAAACATGTTTTACACCTCTTTCTGTAAGAATAGCCCACAGTGACAACCTCTTGCTATTTTCTCTAATATTTGGTCAAATTTGAAGAGCATTTCCCCTCCTGGCTAGCAAGTAACATGTTTACAGTAAAGCTGAACTGAAGGGAAAAGGACGATCCCTTTAAATCCTCTGTGTGTGTGTGTGTATTTGGGTTGTTTTGGTTTTTTTTGTGGTTTGTTTTCTTGTTTGCTTATTTGTTTTTTGTTTTTAATCCAGCTATTCGTGACTTTTTCTTATGGTTAAGACAACAATGTGAACTTTTATTCCCTCATATACCATGTAAATGAAAGTTCTTTGCTATTTGAATACTTCCTTTTGTAAAATCAAGTCTATGTAATCTGTGATGTTTTCCTCTCAGTCAGGTCATCTCAATCAAGCTGTATCTCAGCCGCAGTCTCAGTCTTAGTCCTATCAGAGCTGGCAAAACTGAGATCCTTTTCAGATGAGAAAAGGGACTAAGTTGCTGGGCTTGGGTAACGACTTTGGGTTTCCTGCTGCCAAGGAGAAGAAGAGACTAGGGGAAAGTGACAGCCACTGCTGGAAGTGTCTGTTCCTTTTTCTTGGCTGTAGAGACTTCTGCACATGCTCTATAGAATCATAGAACGGTTTAGGTTGGAAGAGACCTTGAAGATCATCTAGTTCCTAAACCCCCTGCCATGGGCAGGATCACCTTCCACTTGACTAGGTTGCTTTCATCCACCCTCTGTCAGGCCACCAGCAATCAAGCTGGTTTTCCAAAGCAGAGAGATCAGAGCTATTTTGTCATCCCTGTTAGTCAGCAACTCCTTATATATCTACGACTAGAATCAGACTTGGTTAGTCTAAAAGCATCAGTTAGGAAACATTTAGCAGAATCTGTTGTGTACTGCCTCAACATTCCTTTCCAAAGCTTGCCTAATTAGAAGCAGTGTGCTAAACTCCTCTTTCTGGTACCATCAGAAAAGTGTTTCCTTGAGGCAACATAAGTAAGAGTTATGGAATACAATATTGAATACTACGTTGACCTAACAATCCAAAATGAATATTCAAAATGAGCAATCACTGCATATTGTAACCCTGTCTGCACCTCACCACATACAGTTTCCAGATCATAGCATCTGTTTTAGTAAAGGGGAAATAAAAGCAGTAAAGATGTTGATGTTGCTAGTGTGAATAGATCCAACTTCAGCAGCAGAAAGCAGCTTGCACTAAGCAAGAAATAATCCTTATTTATCTGTTTTACAGAACCACTTTTCAGAGAGGAACTACGCTTTATTTGTTTCCCATTTAGTTTAGTACTACATGTTTTTGCTTCAGTTGACATTGGCAAATGTGGCTGGGTGTATTGGCAAAGTTGTGCTAATCAATCACCATTAAGACAATGATTTTCAGCTGAGGAACAGGAAATTTTGGGTAATTATGATGCTGATAACCATCACCACCACCAGCAAAGAATGTAAAAACCACCACAAGGCTTTCAGGACAGAAAATGGAACTGATGCCTCTCTGTCACATATTACAGTTTGGAATATCTGCTGAGCAGAGATTTTTACCTGATCCTTTTTACTTTTTTTTTTTTTTTTCAGAAGCTGTGTTAATTATTACAGCTGTGTTAACAGCAGAGGCAGTCAAACTGACCCTTTGGTGGGTGTGGCCCGACATTGTTTTCTGTGGCTTAAAACAAAGCAGTGAAAGACATTCCCTTTTGCTAATTTTCCAATGTGTTTCTGGGAAATCAGACCATGAAGTTTGCCTCAAGAAATTGTTTCGATGTGGGTAAGACCCTTGTTTACGTGTTCTCAATTAAGGAACCCTTAATAAGCTGTTCCATTTGCACGTGGATTGCCCAGAGAGGGTATTTTTACCCTCTTTGGGAAACTTTGGCAGTAGGTAATGTATTAAATCATTGGTTTATAGTTCAAGGGTAAAACTATATCAGAACTGAAAGATCTGATATTCAGAAAAAGTGTGTGTTTAACTCCAACTTTGTTTTAAACTTAGGTTTTTAGTCTCCTTGAGAAATGAGTGCCAGTGTTATTTTTGTTACTTTTGGACACATTAGAAAAAATTGAATTGAATGTTTATTCGAGCTTCAGTATAAAACGTTTGAGATCCCTAGGAAAGAGATCTGAAGTATTCTCAGTGAGTATTTCTGTGATACTATTCTTAGGAGCAGACATTGAATTAGCTGCCTTTGTTGTTGGTGTTGTCTGTTTATCCTTGAATCAGTTCTGCAAGTTTAGATTTCCTTCTTATACCGTCAGTGTGCAGTGTATCTGCAGCTCAGCTTATATCCTTTAACAGAGTATTTTACTATGCGGCCCACAATGGCATCAGTTACAAAGCAGATATTGGTCCAGTCATGACGTGACTGGCAACTTACTAGAGCAAGGCATTAAAATATTCATCTGCTTTTGATTGCTTGCAGGATGTTCTTCATCTGAACTAGGGAATAGGCACTCATTTTTAGTTTTGAATTGTCCATTTACTGCTGTAGGGGAAGCTGCCATCCCTGAGTGAAAACTGGAGTCAGCCCATGAGGAACCAAGAAACAGATGAGGGATGGACAAATTGAAGGATTAAATCCTTTCCTTCTCCTTGCAACACAGGGTGAAAATCCCCTGGAAGTTAACTCAGACCAGTCTGCATTAGCTTCAGTGCAGAGCTGCTTTCCTAGTTAGCAATGTTGCTGCAGGAGCTGCAGCGCATCTGAGACGACAGTCATATGGCCCCAAAATCGGTAACAGTGACTGAAGATCTGAAGGCTGTACGCAACACAGCCTGATATCTGGCCCCTAGTGGATAAGCGTGTATGTTAAACTCTGGGAGCAGGAGCTCTTGGAATGAATTAGTCCCCCGTCTCAGCTACAGCGGAATTAATTTTGTAAGGCTCTCTTCACTTTCCTTACAGTGCACATGGTTACTTTTGTTCAATGTAGTGTGTTAATTCCCTCTCCTCCCTTCTGCGTAGCGCCAATGTGGCGTTTGGGTTATCAAACCAAGTTAGCTGATGGGAAGTTTATCTAAGCTGTGGTTTGCATTTTGGTTTTTTTGTGATATCTGTAACTGGTGGAGATAAAGCATGGGCTTTATTTTCTGGACTTCATTTACTTGGGTGACTTTTGGCAGTCTGGATCTACATACTTAATTGTCTAGCTCTTAAAAAATATATTTGTTAAGGGATCATTTAGGAATGCTAGCTTAATAGTTATAAGATTTCTGTGTAGAATAGTCAGGAAAGAAAAAAAAAAAACAACAACCACACAGCCTTTTTTTTTTTTTTTTTTTTTTTTTTCTAAAATGAAGTAATACTGATGATGTAGGACCAGCAGAGGGCACTCTGGCTCTTTGAGTGCTCTTTAGTCAACTTTTACTGGTAAGGACAGTAGAATGATAATAAAACCTTAAGAGGAAAAATACTGATTTATTTCTTGTGGAAGAAATTACAAATAGGTATCACTTTTCTTGCTTATCAATAGTCTTCTCACTATCTTGGTATTAACTATGCACAAAGATATCACTGTTTTTGGAATGCACTTGTAAAATGTTAACATGGGAAGACGTAGCATGCATCTTTTCTGACAGTTAGTTTTTGGACATGATTTGAAACCAAAAGACTTTTCCAGTATATCAGATATTTTTCTTAACATTGTAAGTCTGATAATTCTATCAAGTAAAATACACATAAACAACAGGTTGTGTGGTGTTTTTTTTTTTTTTCTTTTTCTCTAAAGACATCTGCCAGTAAGTCTGATGATTACTTCACTCAAAAAGCAGCCCATCTGAGTTAACAGCGAATGGTGTTTAGGATTTGCATATGTTCATCCTTGTGCTTTTGTTCCTGTAAGTTTCAAAACGGATGATTTTTGTTGGAGCTGGTGATGTGCTGAACACTGATCACAATTAGTTTCCTCTAATGAAGAGAGTACTGTAATAATGAACCTTTTATAGCCTTTCTCAATTTCTCTCAGTTTGTCTCTGTTTTTAGACCTGGTATGGACCTTTCTGAAGAAATTTTGCTAACAGCGCTTCCTTCTGTGCGTTAAGCCTGACCAGATTCCCCAATAATAAAACTTTTGACATTTTTCTTCCTCTGTTTTGCAGTTCCCCTCTGTCATTTAAGTGAAGGCAGCTGATTGTTAGGAGTTGACTAAATGATAAAGAAATGTCCTTATTTCATGTGCCTTTGACCACTGTAACTTAAGAAGTGATTGTAATAAGATCACCACAATCTCATAGCCAAAAAGTCACATAGCTGGACTGTACGACATATGTTATTTGGCTGTTCCCCCTTTAAGCAGAGCATTGCCTACACGACAAACAAAGACGGTCTTAGTAACAAATCCCCAGTTGTTGCATGCAGGCTTCGCTTCTCTTAGTGAGACTCTGACAGGCAGAAGACACTCAGGCAGTTTCTGACTCAGCCCCAGAGCCCATCTTTTGCAGATTATAGGCTCTCTTCCTGGCCAGTCACCAAGAAATCCTTCCCTACAAGCCTGATTCCTATTACTAGCATAGGGGGGCAGAGCCCAGAGCACTTCGTTAACCCATCCTTGGCCAGAGTGTGGTTTGCACATTCCAATACCTTGGTTTATTTTCTTTCAAAACTTGTGATTAGGAGTATGCACACCTCTGCCTTCATATAAAAAATGGATACAGCCAAATTACAGGAAGTTTTCTTTACCTTTTTTTTTTAAAAAGCACACAGAATTGCAGTTTTTGACAGTGGCAGAAAGTTAGAATAGCACTTGTTGAAGAACTGGTTAAAATATACTGTCAGTGTCTTAAGTTCACAAAACACTGAGTAGGAACTGTGGGGTTGGGGGGGAAGGAGTGTTTTCATGGTCTGTGGAGGGCTGGCAGTTTGAAGTTGTTCCCTCTGCAAAAATATGGCAATATTTGTAAGCTACTCCAGATCACTTACTGGAATGTAAAGTCAGCAAAATTCTGCACTTTAGAAAATGATTGTACAGTGGGACCCCTGTAGAGGAAGTATTTTGTGCCTCAATAAGACAGTATGTTCAGTGAGTTAGTTGCTTTAGTGGTGCTCCTTAAGGCATGAATTGTGGCATATTTCCCTACTTTCTGTTCCTTCCTTGTAGAAGAGCCTATGTCCTGAGCTGCTTCTCTTTATTGTCATGGCTGCTCCATACACAGTGTGGGGAAGGTTGTTATTTCACAGGATGATTCAGTGTTTTACCATTTGGGAAAAGTTATGCCTCCTTCTCAAACTTGGTCTCCTCCCCAGTATTGATTGTCAGCCAGGAATCATAGTCGAGACTTGAATTCAAAACTTCAAAGCTACAAATTAAAGATCAGAGCCAACCTAACAGCTGGTATCTAAACTGGCATCCAAAGCACTCGGGAAGACACTAGGATCCAAACCAGCTACTGTGCACAGCACACAGCTGCCTAGAACTAGTGTGGGGAAAAGATAAAGACAAAGTGAATGCTAAATTTGGACCATCGTATTGTTCAATCTGGGTTTCAAGGAGGTTTCTCCACCTACTTGGGACCTTCACTCAGAACTGCTGTCTTTGGGGATGACATTTTGGCCGTTTCTGGTTTGTGGCTGAAGCTCTTGGCCAGGATGTATGGAGACTGGTTCAGTTCCTTTGTCTGCCTGTGAGAATTCAAACTTCTCACCCACATGCCTCGGTTCTTTTCCCTGTTCCGGTCCTGTTCCTGTCTTTTATCCAATGACTGTTTCGTGCAAAATACAGAAGACCATCTGGCAACAAATGCAGTCTCTTCTTGAGCTCTGCTAATTGTGCCAGATGCCTTCCATGGGTTCTCCAAACCACAGTAGTTTTGGTTCTCAAAATTCTGATGATACGAAAAGATAGCAGAAAGTAATATAATGTGGTAAATTGCTTTTTGGAGTGATTTCATGGAATACAGAATACTTAAAGATATAAAATGTAATAAAAACATGTGTCAGACAAACGAGAACACAGGAAATCTGAGGTAATTTCCCTTTGGGATACTGAAAATGTTATGGGCTACGTGGCTGCAGCATTCCCCAGGAGGCTACAGTGGCATTTGTGGAACCACTTCTTGGTGCTCTCTTAATTCACACTGCATTGTCTTTTTTGCTGTTGAACACCTTTGCTTTTTCTCCAACACTAGGTGAAATAAACCTGTAAAGAATTCTTGGAGGAGTAACGTCCTGTACAATACTTGAAAGGTTGGCTGTGAGAGAGGCTCCAATTGATATGTATTTGACTTACACTTGAGGACTTATATTCTGGTAACTAGGTCGCTTTGGCACCAATCTTCTGAAACTGTGACAGTTTTTGTGGCTTCTCTGTTCAGTCTCACACTCAACAACTTATATCCTGTATATACATGCCAAACATCTGTGCCTATTACTTTTCTTTGTGTTATTTTGAAAATCTTCCAGTTCTTGACACTAGCATGGCAGCAGGGAATCTGGTGAGATCAATTAGTATTCCAGCTATTGGATAAAGACTCTTGACCAAAAATAGCCCTGACCACTGCTAGTTCAGGTTCATAAATATTGAAAGTATAGTATTCTTCAAAATATTAAGAAGTGTAATCAATGCTGTGGTTATAGCTAAGGTACTGGAATAAGAAGCAAATACTGGCTGCTGCTTTGAGGTTACTGAAGACTGTGTTGCTTTTCATGTCTTCAGTTACCGATAAGGAAGACACAGGATAACCTGGGATGAAGGCCACAAAGCAGCTGAACTAAATCTGTGTATTTAGAGGATTATACAAAATCAAAATGTTTAAATGAGACTTTCAAAGGCATCTTTTCTATGCTTCCTGAAGCTCCGTCCTTTCTTTCATCACAGGAGGAAAGGAATGCAATCTTAGTCATCTGTAGTCAGAACACAATTATACTGACAATCCTGGGAGATAAATATGGCTCAGGACCTCTTGTAATAGGAGTTGAAGCCATGTATTATTCTTAGGAAGAGAAGCAGTGTCAAGTACCATCAGTGAAATGTGTAGATACCTTTGTAAGACTTCCAAATTTCAGTAAAATTGTTATACCCTGAATAACGGTAGATTCAGGCTTTGCCAAAATGCAGCTGGGCGAATTTGTTACTTCCCATATGGAAAGCAACTGTTCAAGTAAGTTATATAATTATACAGTATAACATTGCTTCTGTCCAAAACCTAGGGCTGTTGCAGACAGAAGCCAAGATTTTTTTCTTTTCTTGCTATAACTAGATTTTTTTTTTTTTTTGTTATTCAATTAAAGCCATAAGGGAGTAAACAATTCCATTCTTTTCTCTTTCCACCCTCACCATTTCCATATCTTATGATTTACCGTTCACTATTCTGGAACATGAGTTGGCAGTTTTGGCCTTGCTGCTGTATGTTGGTTTCCTGGACTTGAGACTAATGAAACAAAAAGCATTTTTCTGTTGTAGTAAGCCCTGATTTCCCCACCCCTCACTTCCAAATGTGGGCTCTGATGTTGATACTGTGACTTAAAGGAGTCAACATAAATAAAAGAAAGCAACTTGGAAAACAAACAGATCTTCCCTTCGTTTTGAATAACAAACAGTAATGGTATTCAGCACTTAGTGCTTGTCTTTTGAGCCCTTTACAATTACTTGCCTTATACAGCAGTGGTATGCCTTAAAAACTGATACCTGTGTGGAAAAAAATGTCTGTATTTAGAATAGTAGCCTAATTAACATGGAGCTGTATTAGGTGTGGTAACCTGAGAAGGTAGTTAACCCTGCAGGACCTGTTTGTTCTCTTGCCAAGGTATCTGCACTGCTTTTTAGATGATGATGGCTGAGAGACCAAAGGACATCTGGATTTTTCGTCAACAGGTGACTTGCACTTTACCATAGCAGTTTTATGTAAACTTTTATCTGGCATAATTTTGATCTGGATTAAACCTAACCCAGCAAAAAGCTGTGCACATTTAACCTGGATCATAGATAAATATGTGATTAATCCAGTTAATCATGCTGCAGCCCAAAGACTTGTGTTGGCACAAGGGGTAGAGCCGTGCTGGAGGGGACAAGGTGGCTTTTTCCTGTGGCAGGTCCAATTTTTGATGGCTTAAAATGCTTGTGGAAGTATGAATGGACTTATTTAATTCCAGGTTTAAGTTTTCTGAATCTCAGAGAGAGGTAGTAGATAACTTTACATGCTACCAAAAAGCTGTCTTTGGCATAGAAACATAGCCCTGGCTTTGCAGCATTTTAAAGGAGATAAAGAATTGTTGTGCCATATTGCTGTTGTGTGGAAACTCTGCATCATGGAACTGCATGGAGGCAGAAAACCCACAGATCAATACCTATATCAGCATAAGATTATTGTATCTATATTCAACAGGAAAAAAGTTGTTCAACTTATATAGGTTTAAGCAATGCATTTTCTAACACAGATAATCAAATGTACTATTCTTTACAGTCGCATATCATTCTTAAGTTAATCTTGAAATTGAAGGTATCCTGAAGTTGGATACAGAAAGGACATTTCTCCTTTGTTGTTTGATGAAAGGCACAATTTCCAGCAGCCCTGTACAACTCTCCACTAGCGTTGAAATGCCCACAGTGTTCTTGCCTGTGTTGGCTCCTGGATATATGTTGGTAGAATACATAACACCTCAAGGACCAACAAATAGTGCCCTGCAGGACCTGGTGTGTGAAAGAAATACATGGTTTTCACATTGTGGAAGATGGAAGCACCGTACCTTTCCACTTTGTACTTAAATGCTCTTTTGCTACCATGGAATATAGGGAAATGATCCTGTGGAGCCATGCAGTTTTGCAAGTATCTTGCCATTCTGTAGACCTTCAGACTTGCTGTGTTTCTGTGTGATATATTTCCATAAGAAGTAAAAGACATCGGGTACAGAGCTGAGAGCCAACAAGATGAGCAAAGTAGTTTAAGACACTGTAGTGGTACTGTGTTAATATAAGGTACTGATTTTGCTGCAGAAAACTTGGAACTTTATTGTTTATCACTGATAACAACATCACTGATTCAAGACATGGCATATAATACATTTGGAACACGCTAAAGAGGAAAAAAAAAAGACATTTATTTACTAAAAAGGAGTAGTGTGAACATGGCTGCTGTTTATACGTGAATGAGTGCAGTTGTGCTGCTGCAAGTGAGAAGCAGGTACATGTTGGGCTGTGGCGTAGATGTGTGAGCTACTTGGGGAGCTATATCAAGGAAGTGTGAGGACTTAGACATAGCAATTGTTTTCAGCTGGAGGTAGATGTAGTTATTTTCTCTTGACAGAGACCTCACTGGACACATTTGCTCTGAACAGTGTGGACAGCTGGAATTCCAAAGCCTCTGCTTAGAGCTTTGGTGCCTGGGTTTGTCCCAGGGCTCACGTCAGGACATTTACCAAAGTGCACAGCCTGTTCATGATGTAAAATGTGGTGGTTCCCTCTGCAGCAGGGGGTTCTTTCCTCTGCTCCTCTTCTGTTTGGCTCTTTCTGACCTTGGATCATCTCTGTCTCACCTACAAGGCCTGTGAGAGCTTCACAGTTCCTGGCTGAAGGTACTGAATCAGGCCAAGTTCTAGCTCCAGATTAGTGTGAAATAAGGAAATGTGTCGCCTTCCCCTCACCTCCTCCCTAGCTTCCCAGGATAGGAGCGAGGTACGCTAAGCCCTGGGCTCCTCTCTGGGTGGCTGGGAGAGGCACAGGGGACAGGGACGTGGGGAATGCTGCAGAACACGCTGCACTGTGACCTGAACACAGATGGGCATGGCAGCTCTGTGCCCCTCTGGGACTGCCCCAGAACTACCAAGTACACAGCTTTAGAAAACACCCATGAAGCAGTATACAGTATTGTTTGCCCTTTCTGATCCTTCACCCAGTAAAATCCAAATGGGTAAGCTTGAGGAGGAATTAGTGAAGGATTTATGGCTGATTTATTTACCTTCAGAAATAGAGAAATAAATGTGATTATGATTTTTATGAAAACGCCTGTCTTTTCAAATAAGCTTTTGGTTTCAACAATATTATTGAGTTTTTGTGAGGCACAGTTTCCCTCAATTTAAACTACTGTTTTTCATGGGAAATTTAATTAAGAAACATGTATGTCTAACTAAATGGAAGCCTGTACTACAAAAACAGTGGAGGTTTTATGAAACCAGTGCTTGTCTGGTTCTAGCATTAGTGAAGGAATTGCTTTTGAAAGAGTTGTCATCTTATAAGAGCAAGACGGAAGTAGGACCTAAAACCTTAAAATTTATTTATAGAAACCCATTATTATTTTCTCAGTTGAATCTAAATTTAACTAACAATGTTTTCTTCCTAGTTACACATTTAAGCTGCTAGGGCTTTAAAACCATCTAGTTACATGCATTTATGCTGTACATCCCTTTGTAGTAGCTGTTCTCAATAGGAATGCTGATGGTCTCCATAGGAGAGCTGCAGAGGCCATCACATGCATTCAGAGAAGGTGCTGGTGAGGGGACAAGGATGGTCAGCCGTGGGCAGGAGAGAGGAGACACCCTCAACTGGTGTTGCTCAAGTTAGTGGAACTGCAGCCTCATCACTCTGCATCCCTCTGTCCCAGCTAAGTGCTTGTGGTGCATCACTTTCAAACTCAGGGAGCCGCTCTTTTGAAGCGAATTGGTTGAAGAAACCCCAGGTTTTCTGAGCAGCTGCCATCAGCTACAATATAGGTACTGAAAACAAGATAGCTTGTCTCCAGGGAAATGTTCTAGCTCCATTTAGTCTGCTTCATGTCCTCTGTAGCATGTGTATTTCCCCAAAAGTGAGCTTCTATAGTGTTAACAGTGTAGTTATACTTGTTTTATAATGGTTTGATGTTAACTGATATAAGTGACCTTGCTTTATTTTATAACATATTTTACTTCCTGGTTATTTGTGTGTATTTGGAATGAAGATGACTTCTCAGCTGGAATTTGAATACCAATAGGGAAATGATGCTTCAGAATTTTAAGAATCTTTGAGAATTATTTATCTTCAAGAATCTTTTTTTCTCATTGTTTGTTTGTTATACTACTATGAACTTGAACTATGATGCCTCACATCATTGCATATTAATCGCAGTCTGACTGTTTCCTGAGACTTGATATTACTCATAGCATATACCTTATTTTCCTGTGTCCCTCTAAAATTACGTATGTACATAAAAGAGATGGGAGAAAGAAAGTTTACCTAATATAAATACACAAAGTTGCTGCATAGTTCCCTGACAGCAGGGTCATATTCATTCTAATACAGGGGTTTCAAACTGATTTCTATGTTAAAACATGCTTTCCAGAGGTGCAGGTATTGCATCCTAAAAGCACACAGTATTTCAATTAAACATTTCTGTTCAATCTGATAAGAACTTTTGACTTATGACTTAGGTATGCAAAACCAGTGACCTTCCTCGGCTTCAGAGAAAACTTAACTTAGTGGACATTTCCTGGGATACTTCCTACCTTGACATTAATGCTCAGACGTTATCTAGTCAATATTATTGGGCCTTTGAACTTTTTTATGGAAGCAGATCAAAATAAATTCTATATATTTGTATTTATATTTTTCCCTCAAACAACAAAGCCATTTTTTTAATTTTAGAAGTAAAAGCTTTGTTCTTTTGAAGAAAATTCCATGGTATTTGAATTAAAATATATAAAAGTAGTTGATTTCCCAGCTGCTTAACAGTTCTGAGGCACAGTTATAAAAAATGACTTTTCCAGTAGCCAAGATCATGAACAGTTTCTTTTCAAGCCTTTGAATTATTCTCTGAGCATTAATCACTTTTAATAAAAATAAAACCTCTTTTTAATTGTTGGAACTCCAATTTTTTTATTTTATTCACTTAAGCAAGTAGAAGGCTCCCATGGCTACCACCAGTGCTGGTTCTTATTTTTTCTTTAAGGCAAGTTTTGACACTTTAACAGGTCCACTGTTTAATGAATTAAGATTTTTATTAAATGGCTTAATAAAATATTAGGGTTTTGTAATTTTTAAACCTGCTGTTGAAAAAGAGAGGTGCTAGCGGAAAAAGAGGCTGGCTTTGCACAGACCACCGACTAGTCATGCTAGTCTGGATAGGAACACTGACCAAACTGTCTCTCTACCGTCATGGCCTAGTTAGTGGCTCTTGTTCCTGAAGGAACCTCCTGGAGTTCCCTCTCATCCCTTGATTCCTGTGAGAGGTGCCCATTCATGAAACCTAATTAAATATTCTGATATTTCTAATTCACAGACTTCTCTGTAACTGTCATCACAGTGAAGTTTAAGAACTCACTGAACTGGTGGGTTTAACATGGAGACTCTTTTGCCATTCTTCTACAAACTGCTGGATCTTTCGAGTACTTTAAAAATGTCCTGATCGTTATTTCCTTCCTCTCTTCTCCCCAGACTTTCTTGAAAACTTCTATTTAACAGAGGCTCCAATATTGCCCAGTACTGCATCTTCCTGGCAGTCTTGTCTGTACAAGCTCCTAGTACACATTCCTTCAGATTTTGTCAAGTTTGAAATTAGATACGTTTATAGTTCTAAACCATTCTGCTGGGTACCTGAATCTGCTATGATAAATCATTTTCCTGTTGAAAACCTCAGGGTATAGTGGGATAACTGGAATTATATTGTCTGGAAGTTAGTGCAGCTGAGTAGAAATGACAGGGTAGTACTTTGTGGAAATGAAATAGTATATGGAGTCTATGCAATAGTGAAACAAAAATACAGAAAGGGGGGTTGAGAACAAGGAAACAGGGAGCCCTGAAGAAGGGACCTTACAGAAAGAGGAATGTGGGCACTCAAAAGGAGTGGCGTGTAGTAATTTACCATTTCCACGTCCATCCGTACCACAAAAGGTTGTGTTAAAGTAACTTTCTTGGTTTCCCTAGTATTATGCATCCTCTCCAACTGCTGCTTCCTACAGTTCTTGTTCTTAGCAGGACAGAAATTGTATAACTGTTGTACAACTTTAACATCATTAGAAATATGCGGTGCTCAACATAAATTTATCCTGAGGGTCCCAGACTACAGTATGTGATGAGAGATGTGATCTGTCTGGGGAATCCAAACCATGGAAAGAAAATAGGGTCATTAAAACTCTTAAAAACATAAGCAAATTTTCCAAATCATATTTTTGGTTTGATTTTTTTTTTCACCTTTGTTTTCTCTGAGGTTTAAGTTTTTGACTTTCTAATTTGTGTGCAGAAATACAGAAAGTATCTTCAACTTTTTTCTTTCTCCCCTTCCCTATTGTCTTCTTGCAGCTGTAAAGCTGAAACTGGTTATTAAGCAATTTATCCCTCCTTAAACATGTAAAAAAAATAATTTCATAGAGTCCTAAGATTACAATGGCTAAGTAGCAATAATAATTTTGTATGTTAATTTACATGCTTTCTGATTTTTGTAGTTCTAGGTCTGTTTTCTTACCAAGCTTATAATGATCTTGAAAGTTAGTTTAAAAAAGGTATTTGATGTAATCCCTCTTTTCCAGAAGAAAGGGTTACGTGTGAAACACTAAATTTTGATCACAAGTTTCACAGGAACATTGGTGTAGTTTCAGTAACTAAAATCTGAATACTCTGGTGCTTTCATATATCATCAAATCTGTGGATTATTATTTTTTTTTTAATTTATTTCTGGAACTCGGTCCAAGCCCCATTTCTGCTGAGTGCCCCAGTTCTCAATCTGTTGCTAGTTCCTAACTCTGCCCTTGACCACCCAATACTGCCCCTGCTTTTCACCAGATTTATCCATCGTATTCCTCCATATCCATCACTTGAAGAGTATTGGAGCTCTCAGAAAATACAGGTATTGGGAATTTGAGCTTTGGGGTTTTTTAACTACTGATCAGCTTGAAGTCTGGTGAAGTAGAAGAGAGAATGAGCTTCAGGCACCATGTAAAACCAAAGATTACCAAGACTTTTTAAAGTTAGATCTAACTAATTCTTTGGATGTCAGACTGTAGTTCTAAGATGAAAATCATGACAGTGATGTTACTGGCAGGTACTTGATGTTTTTTAGGGTTTTGTGTGTTTGTTTCCAAAAGGGAAATAACATGTTAAATTAAACTCTGAAATGCTTTACAAAACAGACAGGGACAGAACATCTCATTTTTTCTTCCCATTACATCATACAGTTTCCTTTCTTGGTAAAAATTATGCTGCTGCCTTACAACTTCACCATTAGGAGCATTGAGCTCTCTCTTCTCTATCCCTGGAATTGTCTATGGCAGTTTATCTTAGTACCATAAAATCAGCTGTGAAACATTGTTTGGAAATGCCAAGATAAATGATCTTCCCACCCCTTATCAATTAATCCATCACTACAACACAGAATAACCAATGTGCATATCATTTAATTATTCACTTCTAATATGTTTGTTAAAATATGTGTTAAAAGCTAGAGACAACGCCAAGGAGGAGAAATTTGTGGAACAAAGCCAGGGAATGTAGAAGAAAAGCTTTGACCTGAGTGTTACCGAATGCATATTAAAGGAAGAAAAGACTAGACTGAAAAATAAAGTTTTGCCTGAAACAGACAGGCTTCTCCCTTCCCAAGAGAGACATTACATTTTTGAGGTGGTGCATGCAAATGTTTTTGCTTCTTCAGCTAGTCTAGGTGTTCCTTTAAATGCATCTTAGTGATTAATTCTTTTTTACTTTTTTTTTTAGGATAAAATGTTTAATGTTTTTATTCTTTGAACCAAAAAAGAATTCTTGGTTTCCCTAAAATGGAAAGATACTATCAAGTGACCCACCTGAATGTGGGCTGTTGTTAAGAATCACTGTAGATCGATAAAGAGTTCACATATAGTTACAGCAGAAACATACCTGTATTTATTTGGTCTTACATTAAGACACTAGCATTCTTCTTCATAGATTTTATCCTAAAACACTCAACTGGATAGAAATTGCTCTTGATATAGCACCAGACTTTGTAAATTTGCTCTTACTGAACTTTTGGATAGCATTATTTGATTAATAGCTAAAACAACAATGGTAGATTAGTAATTAAATTGCTATTATGTATCATAGATTCACGCAATCAAAGTACTTTACAGATTATAATTAATTCTCAAAATGACCTGGTAAAAGAGATAATGGTGTTTTGTAGCTCAAGAAAATGACTAATTTTACAGAGTCGGAAAAGTTCCTCTAAGGGATTTTTTAGAGCAAAAGATTCTGGAATGCATCAAAGACTCTGAAAGTTGAACTCTAGGTACAGAAGCTATCAAAGAACTTCTCTGGTGTGGTCTCAACATTACCTGAGTTTTGAAATTAAGAATTAGTTTTAAATTAATCTTTGCAGAGCATATATTTTGCCTGATGCCTGTTTGGAGCACTGGCAGAGAAAAATACACATAATAAAGGGTATCTCCCTGAGTGCATGATGAGCTTGCAGTCATACTGGCTTACAGCTAAGCAAAGACAGCTGTGGGGGCTAGCTTTTTCAGTGACTGGCTTGTTCACCAGTCCAAAGAGTTAGGTTTTAAACGCCAGTGATAGTCCCTGATTATGGAGGTGAGAGATGTTGAAAACTGCCAGCAAGACACTTTTTTGATGTGCATTGTATTTAAGAGGTAAGAGCCCAGCTGCAGTATATATGTGTCAGAATATCGTTTTCCCCCTGGCTAGGAGCAGCTTGTTCAACCTGTGCAGGCATGGGAACACTGACCCCCCTGTTCTACAGACCTGGGCTGTTGAATATGGGGTTCACAGGGCTTCGCAATCTGAGACTACTATTCTCAAGGCATCTGATAAATTCTGTGGTATTGCAGTACACAATGAGTTAGTATGGTTTAGTGAATACACGTTGTAAGAAATCTGGGCATTTCTCCATTTCAAATCTATTTGGCTTGGAGCCTTTGGATGGAACATAACCTCCCTCTTCCCCTTCCTTCAAAATCAACCCAGGTCAACGCTTTCTTTGTGGAGGTTAAATTGCACAGTTTAATTACCTCCCTGAATTCAAGGCAGCTCTAGGCACAAACCCTAGGGAATAAAACAAAAGGCAAAGCTATAAAACACGATAGAGAGAAAATATGAAACACATTATTTGTCTTAAAAACATTCTTAATATGTAAACAATGCAGCGGCTGTTGTGAATAGTGGCTGCAAGTCTGACAGTTATCCTCTGAGGCCATAGATTCCTCCCAGGCTTCCTGCTAAAACATGAGCAGGTTAGAAAGGAGTTCTTTTAGTTCTTAGCATATAATGGTCTATTGCTCCAAATTTCTGTAATCAGTGGGGTGCTCTGTCAAACATATAGCTTTTTGTGACAGATCCAGGAACAAGAAAGTTTAGATATATTACTTTTTTTTTCGGTTCCTTTTATGGCTGGTGCAAAATTGACCATTTTCCATCCATTTTGCCAGAGCCTATCTTTTCTCCACATGTGGATTAACACTTAGGACACCCCAATCCTCTTTTGGTGCAACAGAGAACATATGGCCAAAGTATGGATGCTCTGGTGCTCACAGCAAGTGCCACAACTGGTGGCTGGGCACTCTGTTGCTGTGCTGAAGTGGGGGAGTTGGTGGTTATTTTTAAGCACTCTGCAACAAGGCTTCTTTTCAGTCTTACTGGAACTACTATATATTTGAAGGGCTCTTGAAATTTGTCACTTTCAGTATGTAACGATTTCCTAAAATGGCTAGTGACACCTTAGACAGCCTTTCCTTTTACTGTGAATTCCCAGAATTTTACCCATTATGAGAAATGGTTGTGTCTGAAGTCTTCATTCATGATGTCTTCTGAGTAGTGTATGTGCTGGGAGGGAGGAGGGTAGGAAGTGGAATAAGCCTGCTGTATAGGTTACAGTTTTGTAGCAGCCTGCTTCCAGAAAATGGTGATATTCTTAACTCTTCAGATGCATTTAAGATAGATTTTCTGCTCTGTCCTTCTTTACATGTTTCTGTCTTGCTGGTTCCAGTTTTGGAAGAAGGGTCATTGCAGTAAATGGCTATAATAAAGCAACGAAAAATACTGACATAAGGATTTGCAAGTTTAGGGCTCTGTATTACAAGAAAAACAACACTTCCTGGTGCTAGCAGGTTGTGTAGTAGAAGCTGGCCGATGAAGATCCCAATTCTATAAAGGCAAATGCTAAAACCTAAATCCTGAACTCTCTTTTTCATAGAATCATTTAGTTTGGAAAAGACCCTTAAGTTCATTGAGTCCAACCGTAAAGCCAACACTGCCAAGTCCACCACTAAACCATGTCCCTAAGCGCCATGTCTAGTTCTCTTTAAAATACTTCCAGGGATGATGACTCAACCACTTTCCTGGGCAGCGTGTTCCAATCTTTGATAACCCACTTGCTATGAAAAAGAGTATAGATGTTGAAAAAGAGGAATCAAAGACGGAAACCGATAAACCCCCTCAATTTTCCAAGCCATTTAATCAATGCTACTTTTCAGTGGATATCAGTCAAATATTTCGTCTGTGCTATCCATCTTTGCAAACACCTGCAAGACAGTTTGGGGGACTTACTCTCTGGGAGAGCGACCATTACAGTGGTCTTAGGGACAACTAACCAGTGGAATCAACCAGAACTCTTCATGCCCTCATCAAAGTCTCTTTTCTCATTCTCTTTTGAGTTCCTGTTCTTTTCTTTGCCACCTTCTCCACCATCCCCACAGAAACCTGAAGGAAGAAAAGTCTACAACTATTCCGCTAAGCTCGTGTCATCTGGGCTGCCACCCTGATGAAGGAATTATTTATCCACTGGGGGCATCCATCTCATTTCTACAGAGTGAAAGTGCTGGAACACAGCCCAGAAGCTGGGCTAGTGTATCTATTTAGACATAAACATTTACATAGAGATGAAAAGGCAAAACTCGCTCCTCTTGTCAGACCACTGAAACCTACAGAAATACAAAGGGATTTAATTGATCGACGAGTTGCACTGGGGAGAGGTGGGGTGAGGAAAAGCTACCAAATTTGAAGATGAAAGTAAAAATCCTCTCTGGGCTCCTTTTTAGATGTTTCGTTTACTCTTCAAGACTCGTTAAATCATCCCCTTTTGTGGATAGATCAATCAGAAATAACTGTGCTTACCATTTCTGTTCCAACCAAAGCATCCAAAGGAGCTCTCTTAGCCACATTGTCTGCTGAATGGGTTATTTTGGTGACAGAAATATCATATTTTCCACATAAGAAATTTAAGAAGTTACTAAGAAATCATCAGCAACTAAACAGTCTTACACAATGTGATATATCATGAAACAATAGTAGCAAAGCTGTTGTGAAGAACTGTCATTTAAGTATGGCCTCAAAAGCGTCATGGGTAGCAAAAGCAGGAATTCCTATCAGTCACGTGTCCTAATTTTACCTAATTCCCAAGGACAGTGAAGGAGAGAAATAGGGAACTATGCTCTAGCCTTGATTTTCTTTTTTTTTTTTTTTTTTTTCTTACTATATTGCTAAAGAAATGGTTCTAAAAAAAGAATTGCAACACATTTTTTGCTTTCTCTACTTCATTTTATTTATTTTCTCTTGAGAAAACTAGAGTATCATATCTGTAGTCTAGTAAGCAGTTGGGAAACGGATTCTTTTTTGGCTCCAGTTGCATTATTCTGCTGCTGGTAAATAGCTGCTAACTCCATTTGTTGATAGTATCTGCAGGAGTGGATGGATCTCATTTGTCAGTCAGTGGGGCAGGAAGTGTGAATGACTGTTTGCAGGAAAAACTAGTACAGGAGAGAAAAGCCTATGTTATATTCTTCACACAACATCTCTGTCTTCTGTGTTTGATTAGAAGAATGTGACTGGTCTATTTCTCTTTCTTGTCAAAAGCCTATGAACTGACTGGAGTTTAGTGTTGCAAAATCTGAATATTAGAGAGGATCTGCTAAAGGCAAAAATAGTAGACAAGGCCTGAGTCTCTTACTGCTTTGAACACTAGATGAAAGCAAATGGCATTGTCATAATTAGATTAGCAGGCTATATTGTACTTTATTTAATGACAGTGGACTATGAATGCTATTTTGATACATTCTGAAATACTCAAGGGGCTAGACCATGGACTGGCATGTGTCAGAAAAAGCAGAGTTACATCTTTTGTGTTCATGGCTTATCGTTTGGAATTTCTGTTTTAAGTGCAAATAATAGTATTTGGCTTCTTCTAAATGCAGAATATTTTTGATTATAAGTTTGAAGAATGCTGGAAATTTTGTAGTCTATTTCATGCTTAGATAAAGGAATAAACTTGGAAGAATTCTCAATAAAAATAGTCTTGAATACACTGGAATGCAATACCTTAGAATTAGCAGGTTAAACATGTGTTCCTTGATTCATACCATGGTCTGACTGTAGTGTATATAACCTTTCAAAATCAGATGTAATATACTGGAACATAAATTGTGTTCTTGAGTATTATATATGTAACTCCAATTGACGTCAATGGAATATAGAATCTGAACCACTCTACCAGAGATGTAAAAAGAAAAAATGAATAATGAAATGAAAATAATGTCTCCTCGAGTTGGCTGTAGATTTCTCCGTAAACCATGTGTCTCTTGAAATGATTTGTATGAGGTATTATGGTGTTTTGTGGATTACAAAACCACAAAAGAAGGGGGCCAAAATAGTTAGAGGTGGGGATTTTGAGTACATCTGCCCAACCTGACATGTGGATTTGTTTCTCAGTTGTAGAAAAATCCACAGAAATCTATACACTGTAGGAAATCACTCCAGAAATTCCTGTTGGGCAACTATCAGTTGAACCAGTCTAAATCAGGGATTCCCTCTGACTGTTAAAGACTTGTTAACCAGACAGTCTCCTCAACTCAGTTCTTCTCAAGTTTGATCTCCCAAACTGAATACCAAATTATACCTGTGAGCCAGATTCTGTCTGTGCTCTAGTGAAATTGCTGTCAAAACTCCATTGCTTTCTACTGGCACAACAGATGTCTGTTGTTAACTACTGATATTTTTATACATGCAGCTCAAAACCTGAATTAAATGCTTTATAGACCTGTATGCGGGTGTCAAGCACTGAAAAGTTTTGTAGATTTGGATAATTAACAGTCCAGTATAGGCAGTGATTAAAATACTTTTGAACCTTTGCTATTTTGATTTGCATTCACAGTCTGAATCATTCAGCTGGTTTCCTGCTCCAAAAATGAGAAGTTTAGGAGTATATAGTTACACAATTTGTCTTAGGCAAACACTCTATTCTTAAGGTTTTGTGACTAATCTACCTAAATACACAAAATCTTTTCAGAATCATTTACTGGGACATGCATGTGCCAAATGGGAAATAACCCCATAATTTTTCTGTATTTCATCACTTCTTGTATACTTTCTTTATGTATTCCACTGTAAAGCTACAGCACTTGAAGTCAAGTCTTACATAACTGGTGTCTACTCTCCACTTACCATCAGATCAATGGCAATCCAATAAATGCGAATTACTCGAGGTCAACAGGAGTTGCAAGCTCTTAGGGCAAGCCAGTGCTGTGCAAGCTGATTTCACTCAATTTTCTTGTCAGAAATCCTTTAAATTAATAGAACAATAAAAAAAACCCAAAGAGCCAGCTTCTCAACTGCTACAAATTGATTTAGCTGCATTTACTTCAGAGAAAAATTGCTTCTGCACAAAATATTTGATAAATGCAGGACAAAGCAAAATAGTGAGATTCTTTAGAAAACAGTGATGAACTGTATGTTACAAACCCCTTGTGACAGCTTTGATACAGTTGCCCAGACAAAAACCAAAGAAAAATACTTAAGAGTGGTTGCAAGTCAAGCTTTCCAATTGAAGGACATCTCAGCTTCTGGGAAAGGAGGTGATCTTCTACCACAGTCGTTCCCTGAATAAAGTAGAGATTTAGTTTATAGATTCAAAAAAGGTTTGAAGTATGAGGGGTATCTGCTGTTTTACGTTTCTGACTCTTGAGACAATTTCATGTTTCTATGCCTGCAAGATTCTGGATATACATGTGAGCACTGTGTTTGGAAGTTCTGAGGCTCTTTATAACCCAGAGAGCCTTGTGAATAAAGGAAGGAAACAACATATATTTCTTGAATGAAGTGGCTAAACAGCACTTGTGAGTCATGATATGAAAAGAAATAATTTGAATTAGGTGAGATGTGCATGGCAGCGTAACGGAAAGAAAGTCTCCTCATTTTCATCAGCTAATAATCAAAACAATTTGACACTACTTCCAAAGGAAGCCAAAAATGTGGAAACAATTATTTAGAGAAGAATACAGCAAAATGATGTATGTGCTTGTATTTTGCATCTTAAGGTAAACTGTACTTTTGAGTTCCCAGATGGATATCCAAGGCAAATACATTGACCCAGAAAAAGAAGAAAAGAAAACAAGACCTCTGAGTCATGTAAACAATCATATATGTGGAGATACATATTTTTTTTAGTCACATACTTAGTTACCATGCTAATTCCGGTGCTTAGCAATTGTGTTGTGCAATTGAAGAGCAGAAGAAATGTGTTTGTCACTTACATGAAGGAACTTTTTTAAATATAAAAATGAACATGACTTCTTTCATGTAATATTTGGCAGCCATTTTGACCTGAATGTTTCTTACTGGTACAAGGTTTTGATGTCAATGGCAAAATTGTGCAAATAACAGATTTTAAATATGAATTCATTTTTTATTCAAAGCAGCATGACCTGCCAAGTTGGAGGTTTAAAAAATCCCAGACATATCTTTTTTATCTGAGTAAAAAGAAAAGCATCTTAAGCTATGTTGTGATCTGGTAACTTATAAGATGTCTGAATCATAGTTTGTCATACTTGGCAAAGATCTTTTCAGACTCAGACCAAACAAAGAAAGCTTCTGCCCTGAAAAATCTTTTGCCCAAATTATGAATTATTAGAATTGGATTTTTATAAAGATGTTTACTCATACGAACTTTGTATTACTGCTATTTCTTTTTAATAATTATGCATCATTTTTGCTTGTTCATCATTCACTTGCTTGCAAAAACATTTGCTAAATGAACATGGACTTTGAACTGAGCAGGACAGATGGGTAATGTGTTACTGCTAATTTAATATGACACACTGCAGACAAAATACCATCAGCACAAAGATACATTTCATATTCCTTCAGGGAACTGAACACAACCCTCAAAGTTAAAGTTCAGTTTCTTTTATTACTAGTCCAAATAATATACTTGGTGGTTGCTGAGTCCACATTATTTTCTCTTCCTAGGTTATGGGCCATAATAAGAAATACTTTTGCATATGTTAAATATCTACAACAAAAGGCAAAAATCTAGGTACAGCAACAGTCTTATATTAATATTGTAAATCATAGGAATGAAGAAAATGTTGTAATGAAGAGCAAGAAATCCGTTCTTTTTGCAGAATATCAGATCTAATTTTCTTAGGAAATCACCTGAATTGGCAAATGGAACACTGAAGTCCTTTATCCACAGAAAAGAAATGACATGGCAGTGAAAGTACTGGTATAGAATTAGAAATGAGAAAGAGTATAAAAGGAGACTGTACGAACACATAAGGATGCAATCAAAAAGTCTAAGGCGTGATATAACATAGAAAGAAGCTACTTGATGGATAACAAGAGGGTATTCTGCAAGCACATTCCTATTAAGAGGAAGACTAAGGACAGGTCCACTGCTCAATGGGGAAGAAAAGCTAAAAATAGATGCTCTTAAGAGGTTAAAGAATCTAATGGATTTTTGCTTCAGTTTTCACTAAGAGGATAAGAAAGCTAGCACAGTATCAGCAGCAAAGGGAGAAATAGTCAGGTTAGAGAAGGAAGGAAGAAAGAAAGAAAGAAAAAACAGGAAAAGATAACTGATAATCAAATGAGCATTTTCAGATCGTCTGGAAGTGCCAGACTTTCTCCCTGAGTACTTAGATAACTCGATGAGAAGTTTCGGCATCACCAGCAGTTGTCTCTGAGAGCTTGTAGAGGATGAGTGTGATCCAGAAGACTTCTGAAAGAACATCACAATTCACAAAGCCCATGAGTTGCTGCTGACTTCTCTGCTTTATTCTCAGCTGGAGTTGGTATTCTGAGATCACTCCAGGCTCTTTTTAAAGTTTTTTCCCCTCTTTTGCAAATAAAGTGGGTTTTGGTTTGCAGCCAGCCCTTCTCACTGCCTCTGGAATAACCCAGTTGCGCTTGCCTGGTTGAGCTTGATGGGAGTCAACCACACCTCATTATCTCTACTCAGAAAAATTCACCAAATTCCAGGTCATTGTTTGTCTTGGCAGTGGGTGTTTTTTGTAGAAGCGGTACTGTGAGCAGGGCACGACAGCACCAATCCTGAGGACACCAAACCTCATGTACAGCCAGTCACATTTCACAAGGTGCTAAAGAAAATAATTATAACTTACTTGACATGATTGGTAGGTAGCATGTAGATTTGCTTCCAAATAAATCTGCCATTTGGCTGTTTTCCTGCAATAGACAGTATGCCTGGGAAAACAATATGTAGGGTAAAAAACATAACAGAGATTTGTTTTGCTTTGTCTGCGCAAAACAGGAACCCACTCTTTGAACGTGTTCATCTTGATACTTCAGGAATGCCCCGTGCTCCTATTAATTAATCGAGAGGAGTATTTTTTTGTAGTTCATCACTCCTTCAGTGTATCCTGATAACTTAGAGAGAATTTATAAGATATGTTTCTTAATATTCTTTACTTCTCACTTGTGGTTTTCCTTGAGCCCACTGTTCACCTGCTTATGGTAAAATTTAGCTGTATTTTAATATCTGCTCCTATTAAAAGTGACAACATTTTTTGATACAATGCCTAATTAATACTTTTTACTAGTGCCAAAAATGAATGTTATGGTTAACATGTATTTGCAGCTACGTTAAATAACATGAAGTGTGTACATAAACTGTAAAACTCATTACATATTTCCAAAGCCAGTAATTCAGAAAAAGATGAAAGTCATATTTGCAATCAATAGCAATATCACACATGGAAAAAATTACGCAGTAATTTATATTGTTGTGCCTTGAGGCACAAGGCAGTCACTGGCTGATGGCTGCCTCTTCTAGGTATGGCTTATACCTACCTTTGAATTAATTTTTGGTAATAGGATTTAGTACAGCATTTGAGATAAAACTGAGTCCTGCTCTCATTCATGAAGGCTGTTTCTGCAGTATGTCCTTGACAGAGAATGGCTTGGAAAAAGAAGAGATCGTTAATGAGCCCTACGTATTAGTGTAAATGATGGAAGAAGCTTTGTCCTATAGAGACCAGAATTTGGAAAGAGTGAAATAGATCCTTTCATTTATCATGATCCTTCAGTACTATGAATATTCTGCTCTTTACTTCCTGCGTCTGTTTAAAATGTTCTTTGGGGTCTGAAGTACAATGGTATGTTTCACCATAGACAACTCAATTCTTAAAAGTTCACAGGTAATGAGGATACACATGTATCCTTATTGCACTGATATAAAAACAATTGCAAAGATAATTTGTTAAAAGGCAAGAACTGGATCAGTAACTTTCTGCCGTTTACCTTTTGAAAGTCTATTCCTTTTGCATGAAAACTGTTTGCCACAGCAACGTACCACTTCCAATGCTTAGGATCCAGAATGCTTCTGATATTACTCATCAACAGTTTTCATGTCAGACATTGTATCAACCAACCTAGTTAAAGCTTAAGTTTAATAATGTTGCCTTCTGATCTTTCTTTTTATTAACAATAGATTATTTGAGAAGAAAGTCCAGGTTAACAATGGTCAAACCATGCATAGCTTTCCTGTTTCTTTTGCCCTGTTTCCTCCTGACATTTTAAAGAACTAATTTCCTAACTATGTATGTGGAGTCACCTGTTTGCTGGTTTGTCTTCCCTGCTTATTCTTGATGATGGCAGTCCATTAAACTGTCCTCCTCTTCCCTTCCATATGGAGACAGTTGACTGTTGAGCAACTGAAAAACGTAAATGGGGATGGTGGAATTCACCTAACCTTATTATTTTAACCAGAAAAAAAGGGGATAGTAAGGCAGGTGCCAGTACAACAGTATTTCTTGCCTCCTTTTTATTGAATTGTGAACACATGGTCTTAAAAATTCTGATAAATATAATTGATTGTAATAGTTTTTCACCTTGATCCTAAATAGTTCAAACTAGAAATGTAGCAATTGCTGTTAACTGCATGTCATTAGTAAAATTTCCGCATTCTGTGTCCAAAAAACCCCAATCTACTTCAGAACAAATTAAATAAATTGAAATAGAAATATTTAAAATTCCTATTTATGAGATTTTGATGACATGTTTTGACAACAATGTTATTGCATTTTGCTTATAATTTCTTGAACAGGTTAGCTATTTTAATTTTTGATTACAAAAACTACTTTTGTTCCTATCATATCTGTTTAATGATTACTTCTAGGCTTTTAAATTTGTGTGGGCTTTACTGAGATGAGGCTTTGTTAACTACTGTGCTCAACAGTTTGCAGTTTTTCTGCCACTACTAGAATTTTAAGTAAGAGAGTGACTCATACTAGTGGTGGTAGTGTCATGTCATTTGTTGTGCCCACTGGATATTTTGTTATGCATGTTCAAAACATTTATTTAAGATATATTTTTCCATTTGCCATTTGTATGCTTATTCTTGAGCCCAGAATAAATCTGACAAACTGCCTTTGTTTCTCATAAAAAATACTAGACTTATGTTTGATAATTTTGAGTCTGCTCATGCTCCTCTTGTCGCTGAAATACCTGTTGATCTGCTCAGCTCCAGCCTGATTCATGGCACAGCAGAAGTGTGAACTGGAGCTCACCCAAAAGCGGAATAGACTTCAGTCTCCTACTTGCTGCTTCACGCTTTCCGAACACAAAGCTAGCTCTGCCATTTTAATCTCTCTGCTTCTTGCCAGGTCCCAGCTGGTGTAAGTTCTCTTAGCACCAGTAACTTGAGTTAGGCTCCGACGATTTTTGCTGGTGGAAAACTTGTCTGTTCATAACAGGCAGAGGTTTCCAACCATTCGCCTCTGGTTGTATACTTGTTCGGGCCATAACTTCATGTGATTTCTTGGGTCTTACTGTGGTAAAATAATAATCTGCTCTCAAGCATTACACATACATGAATTAAGTAATTTTTTCAGCATACTACAAGGCAGATGATGTTAACACAAGTCTGGAAGTGCAGAAAGTAAGGCAGAAAGCTTGACTTAGATTCATGCAGTAAGTCAGTTATTTATTGTTATCCATGATACCCATTAGTTTTGTTGACTCTCATTGTCAAACAGGGGAATGCTTCTGCTATTCCTGAAAGGAAGGGCTAGCTGTTGTGGTGTCTGGTTGTATAAAATCCTATAGTACTTTCCCATGATCCTTTGATCATTCTGGAGAAAGCAGCTCTAGCTATTTATTTTGAGATTATTTTTAATTTTTGTAATTTTTTTTTCATATACTGAATATTGCGTAGGCACTGGAACAATTGTGGGATGGAAAATAGAAGCTTAAACATCCAGGGAAGGCAGCCTGGAAAGCAGAAGACTTATGTTTCTTTTTTGCGGGGTTACTTTTATTCCAGAGGGGAAGGGGCAGTCCATTAAGCTATCTATTGCTACTTTAATCCTGCATTATATTATATATAATATATATAATTGCATTATATATATTATAACTTGATAGGCACATCACACCTTTCTCTTTAAGTAGATTCTCCCCAAAATATTCAGTATCTCTTGAAGTTTTAATTTTGAGACACAGATACGGTAGATAGATAAATCTGCAGTTCAATATAGCCTTATTGTTTGTGTGCTGCTTTTAGCGGAGTTGGCAATGAAGGGTCAGAATGAAAAGCTTTTAAAAAGAGGGTCTAAGCTTAAATTGGACTCTTAATTGGAATTAAAAGAGGAAATACTCTTCATGTTTGGCAACAGGTCAAACTAAGTTGGTTTTTCGTATGTTGTCATCAACAGCTCATTTTCCCCTTGCACTGACCGTCATTGTGGATAATTTCTTTTAAGTACTGGTATGTTTCCAATTTCTGCTGTACCGGTAGTAGTGTGTTACGCTGCAACATCTAATGAACTTACTGTACTTCTTTTTCTTCCTCTGAGGTGGTGTGCCACACAAAGACTCTACCTCTAATTCTGATGTGGTACTACCTGATTTAGCCTCTGCAAAGCACGACTAGTACGTCTTTCGTTTCACACGTCCCGATTACAGATGTGTGCAGAAGAAAAGTTTCAGTTCATATCTCCTGTTCTGATGTATGTTGTCTGATATAGTCACATATTCTGTCCATAGTAAATAGCTCTGGGGCAGGAGGTTTAAACACGTAGGATGTTTTCCCTGAATGAACAAGTGTTGCTCCTGTTGGAGCATTCCAATACTTAAAAAATGGATTTTAGAAGCTTGCTTTTTGACACCTACTGTATTATGCCTCTGAGCATTTTGCATACATGTATCCTACAAGACTTTAAAGCTGTAAGCCTAGTGCAGACCAGGGTGCGTTTTGGTAGATATTATTGGAGTCAGATATTTGTGAGATACTATTTCTGATAATTCAGTAAGGTGAGCGTGTGTGTGTAGGGATAGGTGAAGAAAGTCAGTGAAGATAAATAAAGCACACGCTTAACCAGAGGGAACATATTTAATCACCAGTAAAGTTGCTTCAGGTTTTATTGGCCACCATGTACCTAAACCACACTGCAGCAACTGAACCTGGGTTGTTTGATGGCTTCTCCCATTATGATGGTTAAAGATCTTGTTTAAAATGATTCATTCTTTCTTGCCACTTGATTTAAAGGTTGACTTTGGCTTCAAAATTAGTCCCATATGTTTTGAAATTTGAGACTGAAAGCTGGTTGAAAGCCCATGTAAATTTGGTACCATGTTGCTCACCTTTGACGTGGAAAGGCCACAGAGTGCAGTAAACAGTGCTGAAATGTGGCTGTGTGTGACACGAGTCACTATACTGTAATTCTAAGTTACGAGACGATGAAAAACAATGTGGCCTATATTGAGTGTGCCTAATCTAACTTTCTTCCCCAAAATGGGTCTTTAAACTTACAACTTCACTGTTCATAAATAACACACACATTCTTAATATAAGCAGAGGCAAATGCATGATACCCAGTATACATTATATTACACACAGCTATTTTACCACCGCTGTTAATGTTGCTCAATAACCATTTATAAGACAGTCTAATAATGGGAAACATTTTTCATTAGTTTAAATGCTTGCTTTTTTAAAAATTGGCATTCCAATCCTTAATGTTGTAGTCTTTCCTTTTCTGGTGTTAGTATATGTTATCCACCTAGACGGAAATGTGTCTGTTTACTTTAGGCTAAGCTTATGCTACACCATTAGATGTTTCTCTTGTCCCTAGAACATGAATAGATTGATTTTCTTCTGATGTAATAGAGGTATTAGTAGTAGTAGTAGTAGCTTTTCATTAGCAGCACTTCTTATATTATTGGGTAATATTTTTTTTTTCTATTTAGATTACTGTTCTATGTGAATTAAGAAGAAAATTGAATGAAGAAGAAAATGAAGAACAACACTTGCCTGTGTTTTCAGGTTTGTGGCATCAGGCTTCCTTCTCCAAAAAAGTAAAAAGATGTTGCAGCAGGTTGAATGTTTATCTGACAGAATTTGTAATTTCCTTCTCATGCGTCCAAAATCTGAGCAGGGAAAAAGTTGCCTTGTTCCTGTTTCTAGAAAGAGCAACATTGGGACAGATATTTTTGTCTTTAAGACACGTATACAGCAAAAGGGAAATGCCTCTGGTGGGACAGGGGCCAGAGACACATCATTTTCTGGATCAGAACTATTAGTACTCACAGATGCTTGTCACAATTGTGATAGACAACAAAGGTATGATAAATATGATACCAAAGAACAGCGCTCTAAATGTAAACTTACAGCGCATCTTTCATAGTTGTGCCAACAAATACTCTTTCCTTCATTCAGTGTATCTCCAATTTGTTTTTCTTTTCTTTTCTTTTTTTTTTTTCTGCATCATTTGATAGTTAAGTCCATGTCTTGTCAGAGAGAGGTAATTTGGGACCACTTGTGATTTGAAGATGACATTTGAGGAGAAAGTCCAGATACACAATGAAGTGGACTGATTTTTTCCAGTGGCAGAAAAGAAACAAACTCTTGCCCCTGTGTAGCTTTTCAAGCATGAAATTTATCCTGACCTGAGGTCTTAAGTAGGATTTAAGTTCTCTCTAAGCATTGAACTGACATGCTAGAGAGGAGATGCTTTTTTTTTTTTTTTCCCTTTTCCCACAAACCCCCCCAAAAGACACAATGTATTATAATTATTTTAAATGCCCAGAGGATACCATGTCTTTGAAAAACAGAAAGGCCACAATGAAGATGCCCTTTGCTGACATCTTTTACAACTACTGTAAAGTATCTCTATTAGTAAATGTAATAGTTTATCCAGAGAAAACTTCAAAGAAGAATTGGAATAAAATATTAACTAGTTGGGAATGGGGTGACCAAGATACTTGCTAGGAAATGTGTCTCTGTAATTGGCTATGAAATCAGTGTCTGAACTATTTCCAGGAGTAAGAAGAGTGAACTGCTTCATTGAACTGTGCTCTGAACAAATCTAACCACAGAGGTCTCAGGGTGTATTAAAGACCAAAAAGAATAGTAAGGTGAACAAATGATTCACCTAAATATCATTATCTCAAATAGCTTTTCAAGTATCTGGAGCTTCTTTGAGGTGAAAGCAGAAGAACAAAGCGAATGTCAAAAAATAATGAACAGAACTTAACTTCAAAGTGACATAGAAAAACAAAGACTATCATCAACCAAAGCAGGAATATTAATAACATGCTAAGAGGAAATCTATTCTTAGCACTCGTTTGAAAAAGGGACTGAAAAAGGTTCCAGTTCTGACCATTGAAAATAAGATGAGAAATGTGAAATCTGTGGAAAGAAGCTATAAACCCAAGCGCTGGCTTTAAATTTAGTAATGGTCTGAAGAACTCAAAACAATGAAGTGCAGTGTACTTTGTAGCTGCTTATTTTTGCTAAGTTGTATAGGTAAAAGTCTCTGATTTCTCCACACTTAATTTTCAAAGACCCCAGAGCCCATGTTTAATTTAGCAGACTTACAGCTTTTGAATAATATCTCATATAAAATATCTCCATGGGGCTTGGCAGGAGATGTAGAAAAATGTTCAAAAAACAGATGTAATTCTTTAGAAATCAATAGTTATACTCACCAACTAATTACTTTGCTCAAGATAATCTGTTTCCTCAACATGGAGGAAATAGAGAATCACAAGGATATTTTTTGTCCATCTATATTTAATCTAATGAGTCAGTTGGCACCCTGAGGGTCTTCAAAAATAGATGCTGATAAATAAATCAGGGGCTGATCCAAAGACTACTGAAAGTAATAGAAAGACTCTTGTTTTGTTTGACTGCATTTGGATCAGTTTCTAAACCTCTTTCAGAAGTGAGCTTTTTATTGTTGCACAATAATTCACATAAAATGTCTATCTGTTTTTATGTAACTGACACTTTAGTGGATGTCTGTGTCTTTGATACATGTATACATGAAACAATTTTTAATGTGTTGATTAGTATTTCAGAAGTTGTAAGTGATGGATCAGATGCTGAGCTGTTAAAAAATAGATGTCTGCTGAGTCTGATATTTTTATTGGGTCAAGTTGGTAGTGATGTGGAAATATTTAGCGTGCAAGACAAAATTTTGGTGAATGTTGTCCTGACTTGTAATTTAGGTTCCAGTTATATTCAGCTTATGCGGTGGTAGGAGAAAGCATCACCCCATCCTTACTCAGTGGGCTAAATTGGACACTGTTTTAATTCTTCAGGCTGCTTAATGTAATTATGCCTGAAATGCTTTTTCGTCTTTATTTTATTTTTAGGGTTTTTTTATGTTGAGTTGAAATTTTTGAAGCATAATGGAAGTGTGGAAAACACAGATGTTCTTGAGAAAAGTTAATAGTTTTTACTTTAAAATATAAAGAAACCCAATATTGCAAGCCTTTGGTTTGTTTCAATGTCCGTCCATGAAAGATTATTTGCACAGGTACCTCAAGCAATGCATGAGGGAACATCAGAGGGTTTTGTTCATGGATTGATATTTTTGGCTTTGGGAGATATGAAGCAACTCCCCTCTTTATTGTCTAGTAATCCCAGAAAGAGCTGGCAAACTTTCTTGAAGTGATAATGGAAAGATATCTGGCATGATTGTGTTTAAAATTAGGTGATGCCTAACAATGAGGTCATCTCTCAAGCACTGGAATTCCAAACAGTCCCAGAGCATGTGGGAAGAGTTTCTCCTAATGAAGCAACATTTCCAGCACTTGTCTGTATGCAGGAAGTCCATCTAGCACATGTGCCAGCATCCAAAGGCTGCAAATACAGCTGTATATTATAGCATCTGGTTTTAAGAACAAGTAACGATTGTGTTTTAAATATTATCCCAGACTGATTATGTCATATGCTTATATACTTCTGTGCTGCTATACTGACTTAAAGCATCTGGAGCAGCTACCAGTGTTAAATTGTTTGTCAAATATACACATACCTGTCAATGTGATATGGCTAGCTACACATTTATTAAATGCCAAAGCAGGTACTGCCATGATACCTCTCCATTTGTGAAGCTCCTGTGGTCTTTGGAGACAATATGTCTAGTTGATGTCAGAATTTGGTGCTGCTTATGTGAAAATTTCCCTAAATATTTTCGAGAAGTTTGATGTGGTTTCAGCTGTAAGTAGGGAGCTTTTCCTTCTGAATTATGGGCGAGGGAAATGCTCTAAAAATGTCTTCAGCAAACTGATAAATAGGCAAAACAATATTAAAGACTTATCTTTGTATGTGCTCAGGAAATAGGCTATCAAGCTGAATTCCCCCTGCCTCTGCCCTTTGAAGATTCATGTTATAAAGCTAAAAGGTGTGGAAATCACCCTTACACTCGTACAAGTAACGTAAATTAGATTTGCTACATCTTACTGCCCCATAGGATTATTTGCTATGTTTCATCATCTTTAATCAAAACAATTGGTTAAGTTGAAATATAATCAGTCGTGATTCCCAGACAGATTTTTAGAGCCCAAAGAACACAATGTAATTGATTGAGAGGCAATGTCATTTGTGTCTAATCCTGAACTCCTTGATGCTTCTTTTGTAGTCAGAAGAAGGAGGCATGGATTCAGCTTTTTTGACTATTAAAGGAATAAAAGGCTACACATGCATATAAAAAATACAGGAATTCTAGCTACTTTTCAGTAATTGTCAGGCCAAGCACCATGCGACAGCTACTGCAGCTATTTTTTTCCTTTAGAAAATGGAGTGGGGTGTAGGAGTTGGTGAGTAGAATTTAGACAGAAGTCCTGTTCGTTTCACACTGAAGGAAGGTATACTGTAATTTTGTAAAGTGCAGGTAGCTTCACTTGCTTTTGTGAGCATGAAGCAAGCACTTCTCTTACTTTTGCAAAGAATGATCAAATACTCCTAAAAGAAAAGAGCTTCTTGGATAACAGAGTTTTTATTAGGCAATTTTTATCACAGCCATGCACTGAGCCCTTTAGTTGGCCTATATCAGAGCATTTTTATGCATGCTCTAACTTGTGCAAGCTGTTAAATACTCCTTGGAGATAAGAGTCATTGGGATTTGCTGGATTGGAGGAAACCTTGGCCATTTTTACTTCCCTTTGATTGTACGCTACTCCGCCCTGTAACACTGATGAGCCTCTAGTGCCTGGTTATGGGGATTGTAAGACCTTTTATGTCAGCAGTACGAAGTTGTCATAGTGCAACCCCAAATCGGGGCTATTTCACTGAGATAATTTGTGATAATTGACACAACACCTGTTTGTTCTCACTAGAGTCAACGGTTGCATAAGGTTCCAATTACTTCAGAATTTGGCCCCAAGTTTCTGGGAAAATGGTGAGTATTTGCATATAAACTGCTGTACATTTGTTCATGGGCTGTGTACCTGAAGTATGTGGAAACGTGTTTTTCTTGAAAATCGCATTGGAAAGTTTCGATGACTCCTTTTTTGACCATCGCATGCTGGAGCGACCTGTGAGTGAGAAACAGTGGAGGAGGCCAACAAAGAGAACTATGATGAGGTTTGCTTGGAGAATGGATGATGCATCCGTTTTGGCTCCACACTACTTGAGGGATCATGATTAAAAGTTGCTCGGGGAAGCTTGTTACTGTTTTAAAGTTGCCAGTTCTGTGGGTTTCCTGTGGAATTGGACTAGTTTTTAGCAACAGCTGCGGTTAATTTTCAGGAGCCAGGGACAGCCATTTGGGGGGCTTTTTTTAATGCTAACAGAGATTTTTGGCTGTCTGGTTGGGGCAGTGGTTTCCATTGTAAATTTTGATTATGTCTCTGAGAGTTGATGAGATGTTTTGAGCCAGGACTGTGCATCAGTGAGACAGTGCTCGACTCCTCTGCCATGGGCACTGGAAGCTCTTCAAGGACAGTGTTTCAAAGTGCCAGTGGCAAGCATAGATGATTGTCTGAAGTACTGAGGGATTTTATAAGGTCCTCTCGCCAGTTAGTACAGCCTCAATGAAATAAAGTGGGACTTTAATTCCTAGCTTGCTTGCAAGTATTACTAGCAAAAGGAGGGTAACTTTAGAATCCCAGGTTCTAAAAAGCATTTATCACTGCAGGTAAGAAGCTTCACCACTAACAGAAGAAGACAATTAACCGTATTAAATATTTAGGTACTTTTAACAGTCTTTTTTCAGAATTATTAATCATCTGGACATGACTACAAGAACTATTATGATACAACAGTGTGTGTATGATGAATTTTTTGTCATTCTAATAGTTTTTTCTTTTCTCGGCTAGGCTGAGGTGGTCTCTGTTGGTTTCGGTCCATAACGAACACCTAGAGGCAGTCCCAACTGAACCTAAGAGTGGAGTTCACCGTGAATCTTCTCATTTACTGTTAAGACCGTATCGTGGGTAAGAAATTAGTGGATAGTGGCCGCCTTTGTGAGGATGGTGGGGAAAAGAGACATTATAGGTGAATCCAGGAGGGTGTAGATATTGATGCAAATGCAGAGGAGGTAAAGAGGAAGACTAGACTTGTTCTTTGTAGAACTGGCAGGTACCTGGAGTCTTTCTACAATGGGTAGAAAATAATATGGCAGGACAGGATAAAGGAAGTGGGTCTGTAAATTCCTGTTCTTTTCTTTGTGGTGGGCAGTAGTGTTTCCAAGTGTAGGCTTAGTGAGAAGATAAGAGAAGATGGTATAACATTCAGCATTTCCTGAATGTCACTGTTGTGTAGCAGCAACAACAGTAACCACAGCTATAAATACTTGTCTACAAACTTGCCCTGTACAGATAATTAGATTCTGAGGAATATAAGAACACTTCTGCATGATTTCTTCTTGGTCTTAAAAAAGAACACCTTGTTTTCAGTGGCATTCCTGTTCCTAGTGTGTTGGATTTCCCTCATTATTCAGGCAATTGTGCTCTACCTAGGGGTGCTCATAGAAAACCTGTTTGAAAAACAGTACAAGCAAGTCCTTGTGGTAAAGAATACTGCAAGTCCATCAGTACTAGCATAATCTATATGGTGTAAACTTTATCAGTGATCACAGCAATGACAGAAAACTACAAACCAAGAAATGCTGGAGTGTTTTATAAGAGGTGAGACATTGGCTGCTTGTACTAAGAGATTAAATTGCTGAAGTCCCTTGATTCAAATTAGTGCTCTTGCTACATGATTTAATGAAGTAAAAATAAGTTTGTCTAAAACTTGATAGAAATAATAATGATTTGGTGCAAAATGACTTTCCAAAATACGATGGAAATAAATGTAAATTGAATTAAGAAGGAAAGGAAAAGAAAATGTTTCCCCAGTAGAGATAAATTGCACAATTCTGAGGGTTATTTTCACATACTTCTGACTGTTAAATTCCATTTTCTTTGGCAGCTTTATCCAGTCCCTTCTGTAAAACCTGCTAGAAGAAGTTCCTGTGCAGCCTGTAAGTTTGAATTCTAGTGAGGCATCTCGAGACGGTTTGGCTGCTCTGTGACAATATTTCAGACTGGTCTCTGATGAATTCCAGAGTGTTACATAAATATCTGGATCACAAATAAAGGTATGAAGACACTTGGGAGAGCTGCAAAAGTAAATCAGTGAGCATTTTGAGACACTTCCATCTGTGACGTCTCTGACTTAATACCTAGCAGAGGTAAAGGTCCTCCTTTTCTCTCTGTTTCCAGTTTAAGTTTGTTTGTACATCCTAAGAAATAAAGGGAAATACTTTGATCTTTCTGGTGTACACCAGCATCTCCTTGATCCCTTAGGTTGTCACCTGGGAAATAACTATTCAAATATATCTTCTCTTTGTTTTATAGTCTTTCATAGTGTCTGCAACCTCACTATTAAAAAAAAAAAAGTAAAGGCAAGACATTATTCATAGCAGAGAAGCTTCTGTCTTTCTCTCCCTGAGTTTTTCTGAATGTGAGATGTTTAATGAGAGCACTGGTTCTGAAGGAAAGTTTTCTAGGAAGGACAGTGTAACACATTGAATTTGATCTTGAGTCCAAAATGTCAGATGGAGCCTTACTGGCAAGAAGCTCTCCAGCTGAGGACCTGCTCTCAATTCCCTTTTCCTTATATTGCCAAAATATATATATAGCCAAAACCTGGGCTAGGCAGGTTGCGGACGACAGTGAGTGTGTGCATGGGAAGTGAGGTTTGTCATCCAGAGATTTGAGGCAATTCTGTCATTATGCAGCTCACTACTAGTCTGGGGTTTTATTTTTCCCTTTTTTTCCCTGAAAGGTGTTTCTGTTTGCAAAGAAATAATACTATCTTCCTGATACAGCTGTAGTGATGCTTGAATGAGGTGGTGTCAACAATCAGTTGGATAATTTTCATGGAACAGGAAGCTGATGTGTTTAAAAGAGCCATAAAAATAAGAACTGGCAGCTGGCAAAGATGGTTTGGTGTGCTTTTCATGCACTGAATAACTCATCTGTACCTCCACCAACCTTGTCACTGCATCTCCTTCAGTTGCCGTGGGAGTCTGGCACGTAATCTTGGAGTGTGATGAGTTACATGAGACACAGATTTGCTGCATCCATATCATATGGAATTAGTGTAGATTAGATAAACTAAAATAGCCCCCAGCACAGATGCATCTGCATTTCAAATTAAAGTTCAGCTATTCTTTGTGCACCCACTTCATCTCCGTATGCTTGTGTTACAGTACAGGCCTGCTGACAGCTTTAAAACAGCTTCAGAGGAGGAAAATGACTGATGGCAACACCAAAGCCATGCAAAGCTCTGTGATTTTCATTGCAAATTGTGCTGCCTGTGAGCCTTTTAAAACTATAAGTGATAGGAAATCAATCCTTAGGCAAGACTGGCAATGACTGATTGCTACCTGTGGAAGGATTAACTCTCACTAAGAGACTCTGTGGACCTTCACAGCATACTTAGAGGTAGCTTGCTTCATGTCCTGCTTAAATCCTGCCCTATTTGGGGAGAGAGGATTTGTTCATAGGTGAGGCAGATCCCTCCCCTATATATAGGCATCCTCTCTATAGATGGAGTCACAGATTTGCAAGCCAATTTCCTGCTTCCCAGCCCCTGAATTGTACTGACTGAGCTACTGCCTTTTTCCTTCTGCTCTCCAAATGATTTACCCAGGGGACAAATGTATGGGCCCTGTATGCTGATGAGTGGGGACAGGGCAGATGGAAAGATGTAATTCAGTGGGAGGCTGCCCAGTTTCTTTCACATACCACCAAATCACCAAAAGCTTCTTTCCTTCTGCCAAGCACTTCCCTCTCACCCATGCTTTCTTTCCTACATGTGTATTTTGTTTCAGTCTGTTGGCATTATTAGCAAAGAGTCATTCAGTCTCTGCGTATTGGTCTGAATCCACATTAAATATATAAAAGGTATGTTCAGTTAAAGTTAAGCAGCACTGTGCCTAGTGAAAATGAATAGAGTGAATCATCCTCTGAAAGATTTGAAGACACAGCACGGGAATCCTTTTACATGATTATTTTAACACATGTAGAAGAGGAAGGAAAAATAACACCACACTGGAGCCCGATACAAGGAATTTCTGTTAAATCGATAATGTGTTTACATTTAAATCTCTTGCAGAGGTGGCTGAATTTGCTTATGGCTTTAAGATGCTCAAAAGAATGTAGTTATTAATTAGACAGTATAGTGGAGTGAGGGGGTGTGTATTTTTTCAAAGTGGAATCACTTCCATTTTATATCATTCTTCAATAAACATTATTCCTGAGTCTGCTATACAGGCAGCCTGGTTTCCTCATTAGGAAAAAAAAAAACCAAACCCACACTCAAAAGGCAGTATCTTCATACCTATCTGTATATACACATACATATTCCTTATAAATATGCACACCTTTTGTTCAGTTATTTGTAATAATAATAATGTACATTAAAGTGATTTGGTATACGTAGTTCCTGACAGGTTTCTATGAGGTAAACAAAACAGGAGGCCTAAGATGATTTTACGGGAATGGAAAATGATTCAGGGCTCAAGAGATCTAACGTTCTTGTCACCACAAGTATGATTTGCACAGGAAGTTTTGATTTTAAAAGCATATTAAAGGGGATGAAAGTTGTCTGGTTTCAAAAGTGCTGGTCACCTACTTGTTGGCATTAGGTCAGTTCCAAGGTTCTCTGAATTGTTTGTTTAGGAAGTCATTGTTTCAGTTTTTTAGGAAGTTATTGTTTCAAGTTTTGGTTCCTTGTTGTAATTTTTTTGAATATAGGTACTCGCTGACACTATGGCATCACTATTTTCAGCCTATAAATAAGTGCAAAACTTCCATGAATTTGTTTTTGTGGACGCTGCAGTCCCTTCTATGTGTCCTGTGCAATCAATTTCAGAATAGTTTTGGTACTTGTATGTGAGTACAAAGGTACTAGGTGCTAGTGGTCTCCTCAAAAGAGTGCAAAGCAGCTGTGAAATGCCACTTATGCTGCTTAAGCATCCCATCAAGCTCTGGGGAAAAGCTTAGAAATCAATTTTCTTTAACGAAGTATCACCCATTAGAATTATTGTGATATAGATCATAGTTGTAAAAGAATTTTAAAATTTCTATCATAGAAGGCATTTGCTGTTGCTTCTTTCTCTGTGAAGTCTAAATTCTCTAAAAAGAATCTAGGAAGCAGATTTATAGGATGACTACTGTGAAGTTCTATCATCTTTTTTGACTGAGCAAGAACATCCTCTTTCTTGCAATTGCTACCTTAGTTTTAGCTGCAGACTTAGAGGTTTAGAAAAATACCCTATACTTTTCTGTATAATCAGAAAATGATATGCATGTACATATATATAAGCTGCTGAACCATGCTGTTAAGCAGGAGATGTTTTCCCTGTAGTTCAGGCTTGCCGGATTTTCACATGTTAACGGCCATCTTACATAACCAAGACTGTTGATTTGCTGTGTTTTTTTTCTCTTGGTTTTCTTGCTTTTTCTTGGTATCTTATACTACATTTGCTAGTGCAAAACAGGTGAAGGTTGCTTATTGAGTTATTGTTTTATTTTGCATTGCTGTTAGCATGAAAAAGTTGCCAATTTTCTTGTTTATTTCTTAAAGCGTTCAGACAGATCTCCAGTAGGCTTAGCTGCAGTGCTTTAAAATAGAACCATCTCTAACTGTCTGCTGCATTTCTTTGTCTAAGGGTGCTCACCTGCAGGGAATGAGAACAGTCAGCTGCTCCACCTCAGAGCCAGGTGAGACCTATTGTGAAAATAAAGTGCAATCAGCTCTGTTGGCTGCTTGAAGCCAATATTTCAGCTGTGAACTAACATAGGTGAGGAACAGTTTTCTCCTGCCCTGGTTAGGGTGATGTCTGGTAGAGGAGCAAGACAGAGAGCTGGAGCTTTTAACATGCTGAACCACCAGAAGAAGATTCCTAAGAGAGCTTCCTTTGGGATGCTGAAATTTTGCTTTCAACCAAGTTTTTACTGGATCATCAGCTGGTGAGTTTGGCTATTGTAGAGCATTACAGTAGGGAGTGGTGGTTTCTGAATGACTTTGGTAGCGTAGAACTGTTGAAATCCACAGAACCAGAAGGATAAAGAAGCTGTGTGGTTATGTTTTGATAAAACCGAATAAAATTATTTGGTAGGCTTTTGCATTGCATGTATGCCCTACTTTTCTACTTTAACAGACAAGGTTTCATATAGCTGTAGACTTGATTTGAAAAGTGTGAAGGAAATTATTTTTTGTGTGTTGTGAAGATCATAAATCCTTTCTGTGTCTGTGATTAATTTAGGCTGGTGTTTGCATTTTACTTAGATCTACTCAGTCATGCGTTTGGTAATAAATTCTTCACCTTCAGGAATACTGTATGATTTTAATTCATACACTTCTGTTTGGTTATCAGTTATCCCTTACTGATGTGGACCATCAGCTTTCAAAATTACTGTAGTTAAAATGGAAAAAATACATAATGAATTCATGAATGCAATGACCTATTTTGTTTCCAGCATTTTCTTTATTCCCGAACCAAATGTTTGAACTATCACATCTTAACCTTCTTATCTCTGATGGCTATGCTTTTTTTTTTAATGTGATCAGAAACTAAAAATGAAAATGTCTTAGTATATTCACATCACTTTCCTCACAGGAAAGTAGCATAATATGTAATCATTTAGAAGGGAAAAAGTTGTGTAGAGCTTGAAACCCTACACCTCCCAAGTTGGGAAGATTTTCACTTAGTGTGCAGGTTTTGCCACTCAAGCCCCTCTTTAGACATCATAAAACTTTACTGTCTTTCACTTTTATGGCACAATTATGAATATAAAAGCAGGGATGTTAATGTTGGGTAAGGAAAATGATTTGCCAGACTCTGTTATCAATGACAAAACACTCAGAGAAGGCAGTAAAAGCAAAGAGGCAGTAGGTGAAGTTGAGGTGTGATGACATTTGGGAATCTGGCCCAACAAAGGGAAAGGGAGATAGCAGGAAATGGTGCTGCTTCTTCCTCTGTGCTGAAAGAGGGAGCTGGAGTCACTGACATGGTTTCCTTGGAAAGAGTTAAATCTATTCTGTTGTATCTTCTCTTTTTAAAGATAAACTCTCCATTGTATGGTGGATGGTATTCTCTCACAGTTTCCATCCCACCACAAGCAACGTCAGGGGTCTTATGAGTAGCAGCTGTACTGAATGCAACCTGAGCAATAGGAAAACAGAGGAGAAAAAGAAAATAGGAAGAAGTTGTTGAAAATAGACTTAACATAGTGTTTTGTATAAAGCATTTATTATATTTATATCAGGATGTGTTTTATTAGCTCATAAAACTTAGTCATATGGATAATTTGAGTAACTAAACTGACTAGGTCCAGTGTATTTGTTAGCATTGTAATAGTGCAAAACTTATTTCCACAGGTGTTTCAAAAGACCCACAGAGGTTGCATGACTGAAACATTAACATATTATTCTAATAATATGATGCTGCTCTGTCTGACTCGAGCTTTTAACTTTAATAATTTCCAGGTTATTCAATAGCCAAAATGTGTTTTCTGTTCATACTTTCACACTGGTGCATTTTCTTTAATATAAAGTAGTGATATAATGAATAAATTATATCCAGATGAAAGCCTGTCATTTGATACTTCATCCCAGGATTGTGATGGCATATGGCAAAATAAACATTTTCCAATATTGTGCTATCTGTATGAAGGACAGGGACCTAGATGGTGGCCTGAAGGGACATTTGATACAAGGAGGAATGAAAAAGCCTGGCTGGACAAGCAAATAAATTGTTACTGATATGGGAGCTGGAGATCAGCCTTGTGTCTTCTGGGTGGGGAACTGATGAGGGGTTACTTACGGATCTGTGGTTTAGATTATTTCTTAAGAAAACGAGGATGTTAAATGAAGCGTTTGCATGAGTCGACCTCACCAAGTTATCCAGAAGATGATTCAGGTTGGTGGCAAGTCCCATCGTTATAGTGGGTGTCCTACTTAAAGATAACCCAAAGGGGCATTTTTGTTGTGGAGCCCTTGCTGGCTGCAGGCACAGCTCCCAGCCCCCCTGAGGAGAGTTTTCAACAGGTACGCTGGGAGTTCCTGAGGCCATATATCTGTCCTGCGCGCCGCATTTGGTTCAGATACGTCTGTAACGCTTATTGTAACTGATGAATAATTATCCCCACTGCCAAGATAATTTCAGCCAGTGTGATGAGGGCTGATGAAGGAGGTGTGAGCTGGGAAATCTTACTTGAGTTGGAAATCTTGCAAAATTCTAATGACCGTGAGGTCGGGGTGCCTCGCTACTTTCACACCTGGTGCCAGATATTTGGTTTTGCATTTGCCAGTGAGGTAGCTGCAGCCAAGGTTTTCTTAATAATTTTTTTTTTTTTTTTTTTTTTTGCAAAGACCACCCGTAACTTCTGTTAAGGGAGAAAAAGATTTTGCTAGTAACAGTTTTGTCAGTGTTATATTTTCCATACATTTCAAAGGCCAATCTGCTTGTCTCTTTCTTGGTATTGCACTAAAGACTGCCTGGGTGTAATCTACTCTGCTATTTTGTCCAAAAAGACTGGTGGAAGTTTTCCACGGTAGGAGGAAAAAAGCATCATCAGGTGGAACTTGCTGCTGTGTTCTTGCATGTCATGAGTATGCACCTACTTTCAGAACTTTTCATCTGTGAGTATAAAAAGATTTTTTTGTTGCCCAGATAAGATGGCTCCATGTACATGTGCTTACAAATGTCATACATGCAAAATTTAGGAATTGCAACTCTGTCAAATGTTGCAAACACTCCAACTATGTGCCTAGAAAGCTATAAAGAAACAAATTTTAAATATCTTCAAATCGATTTGAGACAAACCTTTTCAAAAATCTCCTGTTCCTACTGGTAATAGGGTGGTGTGCAGCCTTTTAGATTTGAAAGGCTGAGCAGTAATAGGTATTTTATGATCTTTTTAACTTTTTAGAGACATGGAGAGCAAGCAGAGTTAGCACTTGAACATTGCTGCGTAGTCATTCCTCCCCTATTTAGAGAATAGTTATTTGATCCTGATTAGAGAAATAGACTATGGATCTTAAAAAAAAAAAAAAAAAAAAAAAAAAAAAAAAAAAAGATACTGAGAGCATGTCAGTGAAAATAGTGTACTAGAACAACAGTTTAATGTCAAACATTAGTGTTTCATTGTTTGTTGATGGTTTATTCTTTTAGACTGAAACCAAACAAATTTCATCTCTGAACGTATATCTGGAGAAAAAGTTTACACAAAACATAAGAAAACATTTAGGGATGTGACTTAAAATTCTAAAAAGTGGGTTGTAAACCCAAAATACCCCCCCTGGTTATCAGGAGAACACAATTTCTGAAAGGATTGTTTTTATTTCCTTATGATTTTCAACAAAGGAAAAAAAACCCACTGTTTTAAACAATTCTAGTAGTTGAATTACCATTTCTACAAAAGTAAACATGGTGAAAAATCAAATATTGTAAAAGGATCCCTGTCAACAATGAAATATGGAATGAAGAATGTTTCCTAATTAGAGGAGAGAGAAATCTGTGCATATTACAATAGCATGGTATTTACTACAGAAGAGTACTGTATTATTAGAAATATCCTAGGATGTTCATTCTGGATTCAGGTCTTAGTGGAGCTGTTTCAGCTTTGATTCAGGATGAATTCTTAATTCAGGTATTTAAACAGACAGGGCATTCTCTCTGAAACAGCAGATTATGACCCGAGTGAAGTTTTATTACCTGCGATAAGTTTTATTTCAATAAAACTTATTTTTGCTCTCACAGATTAAATTTTCATCTGCTTTCAGAGGAAGGGTGCTTAAATACTCTGTAATTACTTACTGTCTCATCTGATAGGCTTTAAGCTTAAAAAGCTATGAAATTATAGTTCTTTTTTTTTTTTTTTTTTCCCCAGAATATAAGAGGAAACGGTTGTCTTGTAGTTTTTCAAGAGGGGGGAAAAAACCAATCACAGTCCAAATTATCATTAATGAAAAATGTAACTTTTGCATGTTTTGTGTGCTCAGCAGGTTCACTAACAGATCTCTGGGCTAATTCAGATTACCTTTATGAAATAAAGCCTTTATGAAACAGCAGCAAGGCGTTACAGGGATAGCTATGATCCACAGTCAGAGTAGAGGTAGCTGAGACACTTGATTACATTATCAGGAATGCTTGGTCTAATCTAGAGGCTGACATGCCAAAGACAGGGAACACTGTTGTTGGATGTTGCCATGAGGGGCACAGTAAACATAAAAATGTTGTTTTGTGAATCCTCTTGAGGCAATGTAATCCTTAACTTACTAGAGGGAGGTGGAGGCACCAAAGCAGGCAGATTGTGTACCTGCTCTGTCACTTCTAAATTAGCAGTGACGTTTTAACAAAATAATTTAAATTCAATAGTGGAGGCCCTAAAAGTGAGAAGTCTTGTTTTTATTACTTGTGAAAGACAGATACTGCACTAACATAAATGAGGGATGCTGCACCATCAGCTGAGGCTGTTGAACAAACACCTCGTGTACAGTGCATCCAGAAAACAGTCTTTTTATCAACAGAGAATAAATACGAGAAAAATCCAGAGGAAAATATGGCGATGCATGCCATATTTAGGAGCTGTTAATGTAGGTATGGTTTGAAATGAGCTGATGCAGTATCATTTGTATCTACAGCAGTGCTACACTTTAAAAGCTAGATCATAGTAAATTTCTCTTTTGGAGAAATGTAATTTGGCTTGAAACAATAAATTTATGATCTGTCTGGCTCCTCAGTGAGAGGAGAATTGAAAGGTCCATGTGACACACGCAAACAGCAAGCGTATGCTGCGAACTGCAACTGGTCATCTGGCACCTGACTAAAGAAAAGAGATCCTCTGGCCGGCCAGCCAGCCAGGGCACGGGCATTTTGTAGCAGGAAGGCAGCTGGTTTGCTTTGAGCCACTGCTCTGAACCAGAATTTCACTGGAAAGGTACCAGTGCTGGGTATAGGTGGTATGCAGCAAAGAAATATTCTGTTGGATCCGCTCTCATACTCCTTATTTTGTTAGAAGCAGACAGATTTAATTTTCATGCACTTTCTGTTTTTTGGGTGTGATCATTCCTCATTTACTACTCGGGAAGTGAAAAGACAAAACCCAAACCTCTGTAACTGCCGGGACAATGAAATGTAGAGCTATTACTCAACATGTTGAATAAAAAACCCCAGCTCAAGCTTTATTGACCAATTCTATCAGGAGATGTTTAGATAGTATATCGTACAAGCAAAAAGGTATAATAAGTTCTAGTTTGGAGACAAATATCCATTGTCAATTGCTTTTATTTGTTCCTTAAGGTTCTCTTGACTTTACATTGGGATGGACATGGCTGAGTATAGTGTTGATTTATTGTTGAGGGGATAAATCCATCTTTCAGATTTTCAGGAATAGAAATGTATGGGGAAGAGCTGCGAGTTTCACTTGAAATTCCTGCATCACCTCCTTTGATACACTGTAAGCACTCTTTGCCACATCCCACTGCCCTTGTTGCGCCTTGTCAGTTTTTGCTACAGAAGGTGTAAAATATTTTTTGTTAGTGGTGCTGATATGCACAAGAAAAGGATTACCAACAAACTAGTCCAATAAGTAAATAGACAAATCACAATATTTGCTTTTCACAGATGTTTGATTTGTTAAAGGACCTCACATCAGGGAAACTTATGCTGGTTTTACAGGCACAGGACCAACCCTGCCAATAATTAGACCTATGTAAACCTGCTTGTGCTAACTTGATGTAATGCTGATTTCTGTTCTATTACCTTCCCCTCTGTATCCGCCCCCCCGCCCCGTCTCTCTGAAGTTTCTTTGCATGTTGGCTGGACTGTGATGACTGCATGAAATGAAGATGTAATTTATGCCATTTCCAGATGTTGTGACTCTTGCTGGCTCCTCATGGCTGCCCTTCAAAGTGCTACCAAAGCTGCCTTGGCTGGGTGGCCCAGATAGTCTGATCCTCTGAGATTAGCAAATATCAGTCTTTATTCTCTGTCAGGGCATGTCCCCATAAACAGGGTTTCCTCAGTGAGGCTGGGACTCCACATTAAAAATTCCCTGACGGTAGAGCTGCTTTCAGAGTCCCTGCGCCTGTTCACCCATTTCTGTGTCTTGCTGGTAGTATGTGGCCCCTCAATTTTGCCATTGGACTTCAGTCCTCTAAAGATGTAAGTTTAAGGCAAGCTAAAAGTGTTCTGTCCAAAGCAGTGATTTCCCTCTCTCTGAGGCCCTAGCTGTCCTCTTCCTCCCTGCTGCCTGTACAATGGGTTAGGACTAGTGACTGCAGTTGCAGCATGAGACACTGGGGGACTGAAAACTGCTGCTTGTTGCAGATTTTATTTTTTGGTTTTTGTTGGTGGAGTTACTGTTGCTGGTGAAAATGCAAGAGCCACAGTGGGCATATGGAAACGCAGTAGGAGTCGCGTGGGTGGGCTACCCCCTGGGAAAGCAGTACTGTCTTGTGTTGGCTTAAGTTATTACAATTCCCCAGCCATGTCACCATCTTTGAAATAATGTGGTTTAAAAGAAAGAAAAAGTAAAACTGAAAGCATATTACCTGGCATCTTAGCCAGTCATAAACCCACTTGAATTGCTATGACTAAGGAAGCAGTAATCTCTCTGGAGTCTGTTGGCATACCTGGAGGTGGAAGTGTCTTAAAATGGCTTTGCCACTTGAAAGATGTGCAATGCAGAACCACATTGTGAGGTGCTTATGCCACCGATCTCTATTCAAACTTCAAAAGCAATAACAATTCTTCATAAGAAGATTTTCCTATTGTTTCCCTTTTGTTTGTCTGAATGGATATTTAAGTCAGGGTCAAAAAACATACTGGCCCGAACTACAGATCCTCAATCCTTTTCTTGGGTACTTCAAAACGAGCCTGACTTTCAGAAATGCTGAATGTGCCACAGCTCCTGTTTAAACTCAGATGCAGCAGTGCCTGGCTCTGGTCTGTAATGAGCCACTTAGAAAAAAAAAACAAAACAAACATGGACAGAGCTCTGGGCTGTTTAAAACTCTGTCTGCCTGGCTGAATGACAGTATTGCTGGACATGCCAAGACCTGTTAATTTATATCTACTCTTTTCATCTGTTAAAGCAATGGTAATAACAGAAAGAGATTCCTCTAATTGCTAGTCATTAATTTTTTACCCTGGCTGGATATTAACCCTGCTACCAGCCGCTTCACCCAGTGCAAGAACAGTCTGGGTGCCCTGTTATCATCAGTTGTCTGAGAAGATGACAGTAACACCCACCCATGCATGTACTAACTGTCCGTCGCTCAGAGGGTTGATCTGTAATATGTAATCCCAACCAGCGGATATTGTTTGTATTAATAATGAGCTTTCATCTTTGGTCCTTTCGCCTCTCCTACCCCACTCCACCCCCTCCAGGAGATCTGTAAGCTTTCAGACAATGAAAGGGTTCTTGCTAGAAGACAGGTTTAGGTAGAAAAGATAAGTGGAGTAAAATGAAGAGAAATCTAACAGTAAGAGAATCCTGGTGTGTGTTTTTGTTTGTTTATTTAAAATCTCACATGTTGATACAGTTTATACTTCATCATGATTCAATTTATGTTCTTACATCTCAAGAGTATGGAAGTGTTAGCAAAATAAGAGCTTGTGTTCTATTTGGGCTTTATATTCAAGGCTCTTGAAGAAAAAACCCTCTGTTACGAAGAGAACGTTCTTCAGAGGTAAATAAACCTTTAAACCTATCCTTCTTTTCTGGGGCTTTCACTGGAAATGTTTGGCCTAAGTCTAAATATAAACAGAGCGCCTTAATCATCATTTGTGTGACTATCTCTATGCATCTCCTTAACTGGTACCAGGAGAGCTAGTGGTAAAGTGTGGCTACATTGTGGTGGCCCTATGAGGCCTGGAAGCCTGTGGGGTAGGAAGAACAGCATGGAATATTTTACAATAGAGATGGGCATAAAATCTTTAAATAGGTTTGGGTTGTTTTTTTTTTCTCTTCTTTTTTTATGAAACTTTTAATGGCTGCATTCATTCTAATTGCTTTGGAAACTTCTTCCATGCTGACTTTTGTAATGCATCAATCGGAGAAAGATACATTCAGAGGTTGTTTTTGGGACTGAAAGGGTTAAAGTGTCCTGAACTACTTGTTCACACTGTTTAACTCTGTAAATAACCCTCTCTTCCCTGCCCTGTAAAATAATGTTTTTTTACATTATAAAGATTATAACATTATAAAGATTACAACTTTGAACGTTTAAATGTTAGGAAATGTCACAGTTGAAGGAGATGGCAGAGTTTAATTTGGTCCTTTTCTAAGCAAGCATTAATAGCACTGGTTTTAATTATACTGTCACATATGTTGGTCATCCCATTGTTTAATTTGAGGTCCCTGTTCCAAAATGTGAAGTCAGGAGGCTTTTTGAAGACAAATGCATAACAGCAAGATTTCATTCAAAACACAAGTTGCATAAAAAATATATATATATAAGTTAAATGGATGTTTATAACGAAGTATCCAGAGAAACTTCCTTAGAAAGCATTACCTAGCTTAGGAAAAGCCTGTAGTGGCATAAGATAGGAGTAGAACACACCTGGAAAACTTGGATTAAATTTCTTTCATAGCAGCCCAGGGATGCAGTCCTCCTGTCTTGCTAAATTCTATGCTGAAGTTGTACCTTGTGTATCGATTTAGAACACAGGAAGTTCCGTTCAATTACACGGAAACAGTTCTTTACGGTGAGGGTGACAGAGCACTGGAACAGGCTGCCCAGGGAGGTTGTGGAGTCCCCTTCCCTGGAGATTTTCAAGACCCGCCTGGACGCAGTCCTCAGTAATGTGCTCTAGGCAATCCTGCTTTAGCAGGGGAGTTGGACTAGATGATCTCTAGAGGTCCCTTCCAACTCTGAAAATTCTGTGATTCTGTGATTCTGTGATTTTCAGTGAGGTCTATTGACTTCTGCTCTTTGTTTCCCCACTATAAGTGAAACTGTTGCTATTAGTGAAAATGTTGGCAATATCCTAAATCCATGAGGATAAAAAAACCTGGAAACCACCAATGTTAATGTGTTATCAGAAAACTTGTTGATAGCAAGTATTTTGGAAAAAATTCCTTAGTGATGATCAGTGCAAACAGTTCTGCAGGGCAAGGCAACTTTCACAAGCAGTCGCTCGTAAAAATGAGTGAAAAACACTTAAATTTGGTTTTAGAGTAGTGTAAAACCATTATTTTATTTAGTAAATTCATTAAGGATGGAAAGAACTAGATAGTTACTATTTTTTTTTTCTTCCTTGCTTTTTTCACCAGTACCCTCTTTCTTGGGCTTTCTACCTTATGAAAAATACACAGTGTATGTGTACTGTATATAAATATGCCTTCATGATATCAAACAGCCTGGGTCTGCTGCTTGGGTAATCTATAAGATTATACCAACCATAATGTAGTAGGCACATGCCAGATACTTGACCCCTGGAAAGGCAGTCGCAGGCCATGCCGTATTAAACAGGGCTAGTAGTGTAGTTAGCAGTCAGCATGCAGTTGAACAAATGCGCATTGTTGTTACAATTGAAACCACATGCTGAGTAATATAACATAGGTGCAACCTTCTTGAGAATGTGGGGACAGTTGGAAAAGTGAATGTATTTTTTTATTTATGTTATGTCTGTGTGTCTCAGGGCTCCCTTACTTTGTTTTCTTAGCGAAACTCGGACAGATCAGACACATAGGATTGATGGAGCTGGGCACTGACAGACCCGCTCTGTTCCAGCTGCAGTGACTGTGGAAGAATTGGATCCGGACCCTCTTAACCAGTCCTCCAAGAGTAAGATTTCAGTTACCATGACCAGTCGCCAAGGACTATTTTATTTTAACCCATGTCAAATCTGAGCTTACCTACGGGGCTAAACCACAGCCTGTTGAGCCAAGTGTATCTGAATACAAGCTCATTTTGCTGGCTGTTTGTTACTTTTTGGAAAATTCAGGCACATACAGTTTTAGGGAACAATCTCCACCAAACGAAACTTTTTAAGCTTCATTGCATTTGAAGCACAGCATGTTCCTTCCTCCCAGCTTACAGTCAGTGCATCAGTTCCTTCTTTATTAGAAAATGAAATGAACAGAAGTTAGAAGTATATTAAATATTCTCTTTGGGATAAACAAGATGAAAAGATGGATTTAATGCTTTGACTGCCCTTTACTCTGTAAACCATAAGGGCTTTTGAGTGGTCTCAACTTACGTTTACTTGGTATACTTCCAGTTAGTGATTTTTCTTAAGTCCATTAAGTTATCTATTGACTGTTGTGCAATAATAACCAAATCAGGGTGCTGCTGAATTGAGATACTTTTTCTATCTAAAACCCCACCTTTTTTAAAACTATTTTTTTCCTTTGTGGGTGATGTAATTACAATAATGGTGATGATGATTGTGATGGGGAACAGACTGAGTGAGAAAGTTCTCCTTAAATCTGTTGATGTGTACTACAAGTAAAAGCAAGTCAAACAGAAAAGAAAGCAATAAGGAAGCAGCATTTGTGCTAGTAATCTTGACATTAATTGCACGTGTTGGAGGTTCCTGTGGTGTGGCCAAACAGGAGGCAGGATGAATAGACCCCGAGATGTATCGTCTTCTCACTGGGGGAACCACAGGAACTGTTGAAACAGTCAGTCTTCTGTGCACTTTTAGCTTCATAGAATATTTTTTTTATTACATGGCTGTGAATGTAAGTAAGTTACAGTGATTGGATACCATCACTGGCCATTGATTGAAAGCAAGCAACCTGCCCTTTTATCACACATTACAGAGTTTAAAGACACCTAGCGACCCACAGATGAACAACGCTTTTTGTGCGGTTGACTCTTCTTGCCCTGTCACAGCTATGCCAGCCCCTTTCCTCTGCAGCTCTCGGGATACGCTATGTCTGCTCTTTCTTGCTCATTGAATCCAGAGGGGGTTGTAAAGGGAGCTTTGCAGGGGTAGTGCTCTGAATTCTAACCAGATTCAGGGGAATCTGATGTGTCAGTGAGTTGGAGAGTCTTGGTATTTTGTTCATGCTGCATGAATCATCAATGTGCTCCTCTCTGGGTAGGACACAGCCAGCCTTTTGAAAAACTGGTAGGGATTCATGGGCAGGAGCACTTGTCTCTTGCATAAGCCTCAGCCTAAGCTTAGAAGGGAACCTTTTCATCTTGAAAGTTGAGAATAAGTGTTACTTTTTTTTTTTTAAAATATTGTTAAGAGGCCACAAAACAAAGAACACGGCACACCCTTCTTTTGTGCTACAAGGATAAATCTGCCCCCTACAAGAGGAAAATTATATGAAACTGTTTCTGCACATGTAAAAGTGTACTCACACCAAGTGATTAGCAATAATAGACTTTATTCCTTGGTGATGTCAAATCTCTTGTGTATGAGTCATACTTAGTTTTTTATTCTCCTAATTTTGGCTTTTACAAGTCTTTATGTGCCCTGTCAGCCGTTCATTTACCTTTGTTTGGTACTATTAAATGAAAAAATATTGCTATAGAGAAAAGGAGAAAAGCTGAAGTGCCCTGGTGGAAATGCACTAAATAAACCACCACTACAAGTTCGTAGCCTACATATTCCTTGAACCCACAGCCATGGGTTGGAAGAGAGGCCAGACTAATTGGATGGGAGGCCAAACTACTGTACTTCTTACTTGCCAAGATAAGGAGTGGAAGGAATGAGGATTTTAGGCTGGTTGCAATTATTTTAATGTTTTTTTCCTTTGTTTTTGTCTTTGCTTCTGTTTCCAGAAGCAGCCGAGAGATGAGCTTTCCTCAGAAAGCTTAGTTGCTTTTTCTGGACTTTGCTGGTTAGCTGCTGGCCTGAATTCCTGAGGCTATGCAGTTGATCAGTGATCAGCTATTCGGTAGGAAGAATATTCTGGGGAGGAAGCAATAATTTGTCAAGTACTGACAACGTGCTTGGCATGCTACAAGGCACGAATAGGAAAGCTTTACCTGTTCTGGAAAGCTGCAGTTTAGGTTACAGACCAAAATGGAAAGACACATTGCACAGGAAGCTAACATGGATGGTTTTTTAATCCTTTAACTTGGTGTTTTCCAGAAAGAGTTAAGAGAAGGGAACAGGTCTTTATGTACTGGGGTGCATGGTTGCTAGCTAGACAGGCCTAGCCACAGAGCAAACAAGAAGAGAGGAATAGGAGAAAGAAACTCTGAGAGAACTGGGGACACTTGCATTACTAGACAAGAGTGGGAAAAGATTGGGATGTTATACAAGAGAATTATAATATGCCAGAGTTGTGCACAAAATGTAAGGTAAAAGAAATATTTGCGTTTGATGGCCAAGTGTAGAGCTGCTGAACATTCAGAAGGTGCAGGAATACAGCCTGCGAGCCAACAAGATAGTTGATGCTGTTGCAGTTTAAAATTGAGAGGGCAGTTATGAAACCCTTAGTTAAGAGAAAGTGAGATTAGTGGAAAATGTCATGGGTAAACAGCTTGGACATTAGAAAGCAAGGGTTACCTTTCAGAAGGTCAAGACAAGGTGAATGAGAAGATTTTGACAGGAGTTAGAAATTGGAGGAAGACAATGATCAGAATATTGAACTGGTTAATCAGGTGAGATTCAAATTTTACAGAGTCAAACAGCCTCTTTTCTTTTTTTTTCTCCTGTCTCCTCCCCCTCCTTCCCCTTTCATCTGCTAAATGACTGTGGTGGAACTGTGCTGTAGGTACAGTATATTGTGATTAAATACTCTGTAATGCGCTCTCAGATACAGTGGACCAAAAAGTATAAATAGAATGCCAATAGCATAAAATAAATCTTTGAATTCTTGCTGCACCATGGTGAGGTAGCTCAGTTACAGCTTCGACCACCCATGAATGCAAAGCACACAGTAGGGGGACTTTTGGACTTGCATCTCACCTATTATCTTGGTAGTAGGGTATGAATCTCTTTGAATGTGAAAGGCTGGTTTTGTTTAAGTGAAGAACATAAGAAAAAGCTCTTTCCTTAATTTTTTTTTTTTTTTCTCGAGCAGATGAAAGGTGGATAGAAGTGACTGTAAATTTTAGGAAGGAAAGAAGTGGAAAAAGGCTAATGCTTACTGAGCAGGAATTGTATTTTTCCAGCCATGCCCCTGAACTTCCCAAATGTTAGGACTCTCCTATACAAAAGTGTCACTACTTGATCTATACAAATTCACCCTCAGAACAAAGGATGGTTTTTGGAAGGGAAACAAGACTGTATTATACTATTCAGCAACTAACAGAAGAAAGAGAAGAGCTACTTCCTGCCAACATTCATACTCTGAAGATGTATGCACGAGGTGGTAGGTGAGCATTCAGTTCCTACTACAGTTGACTCTCAGTGGTGATTTATCCAGCTTGTGGATTAACTTTATAAAAGACTAGGAGACATAAAAGTGTGTGGCTGGCAGGTTAGCTTAAGGAGAATGATATCTGATGATGACTGTAGGGGTCACCTGGAAGCAATTGAGTTGCTTGCATGCAGCATGGGGCAAGCAGACTTGCGCTTTCCAAGTAAAGCCAATGTTGCTGTTGCAAAAGCATAATACTACCATTGCTGGAAAAATGGGAATATACTTCAGAGACCTTATCTAAGGTACAACTAAACCAACTAAGCTAGTTACCATGTGCTGGTTCATGCTGACTCTTGTGACTGTAATTTCTAGAGGCTGCAGAGAGCATGGCAGCAAAAGACATGACTGCTCAGATCCAGGCTGCGCTCAAGTGCAGGATCACTCCATCTAGCTGGACTGCTGGCAAACACGGGTTCTCTGGCAGAATCACCTGTGTCTTCCTCCCCACCCCAAATCTCTAGTGGGCTTACTGGCTTTCCTGTAGAACAGACCACGCAGAACTTGCTCAGAGTGCTCAAGGTGACAAGAGCTATCTTTTTTTGAAGAGTTTTTTTTTCATTTTTCCATTTTCCAGGCTATCTAGTTCCACATTACTTGGTTTCTGTTACTCTGACTTCTTTCTGTTTGGCTTTTTCTTTTCTTTTAATGGAAATTTTGTTGCTTCTTTACCTGTCACTCCTGGCCCTTTTTACCTTCCCAGCAGAGAATTGTTCTTACCATCAGTACAGGGGTTTCTGCTTCCCCAGGAGCTTGATACGACATGTTCCTTGCTGTCATGTCCTCTCCAGTCATAGCAGCTGATTGCCCACCCTACACTAACTCTGCTGACTGAACACAAGGCATAGCACAACACGTGGCACAATGACTTTACGTTCTTGCTGTGCTCAGAGTTGTAATACTCCAAGGTACTACTATGGATATTTTTTATGGAGAGCTTAAGGGATGGGAACTGCACGTGGGAATTATTTCATTACTGCCTCCCTTGCCTATCTGCTGGTGCTGAAGTTTCTCTTATTCTCCTCCTGAGAGATTAGGTCTGAACATGTCATCGTCCCCACACTTAAATCAACTGTTTCCTGAGGATTTGGGATACCCTGGCCCAAACTAATTTAATGAGAACAATAATTGCCTCATCTCCCACCACATGAGATCTCAATCCTCTTCTTGGCACAGGTATGCAATGTAGCAAATGTTTCTATAGAACACTTAAACTGTTCTGCTCTTTGAAGCTCTGATGTTGCTGGCTGTTCATTGCTGGGATAATTAAAAATTTTCTTAGTAATGTATTTTTAACCAGAGTGTAATTTCGTACACTGGTCTGCACTGTTTAAAATGGACGAAGTTTCTTCCTTTCAGCTAGAAGAATAAAACAGATACCTAACAGTCTTTTGCTACTTTGTGGAAGATGCACAAACTGGCAGAAGGATCTGTCTTTGCAGTGTGAATTATGGGCTGTGTGAGTTGGAAAGCTGCTCCTATTCTGCTGGTTATATCTTTCATCTCAGCCAACTGATTGTGGTGGTCAGTCCCATTCACCTCCTGTGCCCTGCTTCTTGTGATGCCTGTTTGGCTTTATCATCTGCATTTTAAGCTGCCTCTGGTTTTCTCATTTCTGGGCTTTAATGTCATCTGCTGTAATGCAGAAAGGCTGATTCTATTTCTTTGGACTATTTCAGCTTGAGGACAACTTCTGGCACAGTCAAGGACATAAAGAGTTTGTACATTCTGCTGCAGCATATGGCATAAGTCTCCCCTCTTCACCATGTTGTTTCAATTTTTATTGCTCTTTCATGTCCCATGAGACCTTTGAAATATAGAGACATTGTCTTGCCACATGCCTGAGAGCTCTCCTGGCCACCCGTGGTAACCCACAGACACATTTTCCTTGTAAGCGTCTTTTGCCAGCTCTCCAGCAGTCTGTCACACACAGAGACACGGAACCACGTGCGTGTATGGGAGCATGTAGAGCTTGGTGGTCACTTTGCAGAGATATCTAAGGCACAGTTTTTCAGGATGGCCATACCCAAGCAAATGAATGCCTTAGGGCTTAACCCTCCTTGCAATAACTCCTAACAAAAGTTAAGCTGTAAGTAAGTATTTATTTACAAATCCTGAACAGATGGCACATATGCAAACTTGTAGATACAGATGAACAGAAGGGGATGAAAAAAGAACCCCATCCTACTCCCTAAGCAGCACTTAATTCAGATCTGATGGTTTCCTTTATTCCATATGACTCAACTGACAAGTTGGCAAATGCCTGGCAGCATTTGTAACCAAGGTCTCTGTTTTTCACTAAGTCTTTATGACTTCAGGTTACATTCACTGAATGGAGCCTGAAGCTGACAGATTCCTTTTCTGTATTTGGTCCCTATACACCTTTTGAATAATTTCAATTGAAAGATTTCCTCCTCCCGGCACCCCTCGACGCCCCCCCCCCCTGCCCCACGACCTGCTAATTTATCATTCATTAACACAAATAAGAAGGGGCTTTGCCTTTCTTCCTACCAAGCCATTGCTTGCTGCCTTATGCTTTGGAGGTGCTGATTTCTTTTGTTCATCACTTGGGCACTTCTTAATTGCCCATACAGACAGGTAATAAATGTTTCCATACTGATGTTATTAACTCTTTAGGGTGTAACCCCACTTCACCCTGGGGCTTGGAATATCCAAATCTCAGACGGAAGCTTTTTCACTTGGTGTGCTGACCATATTTTTATCGAACTCCATAACTGTAATTGATTCACACAGCTTGTTACTGGTTCTTTCTGAAATCAAGCCTGAAGGTAATCAATAACTCTTAGGTATTAACAGATGTAAAGGCACTTTGTCTCCCTACTTTTGAGAAATACCCTAACAATTCCTATTCCTCCCCCCCCTTCTTGGCATGCTAATAACTCTTCCTTCTGTGTACTAATGCTCTTTCCTTTCCTGCCTTTGCTTCTTTGTTCTCTTTCTTCTTCCATATTTCCTGTCTGTCTTCTTCCTAATCTATTCCCCCCACCCCGGACTCTGATTCATGATCCCTGCGAGATGTAGCTGCAGTGGCTGTGGAGATGTGGGGGAGGCCATCTCTTTAGCCACTGCAGCTGACTCCAACATGGATCATGAATCAGAGCTCTCTGCTGCTGTAGTTCAGTCTCACGTAGTAATGTAAACTGGAGCTGGTGGCAACTGCGTTAATATGACTGCCTGAACTGCCTCAGCTGAGGAATAGATGTACCACCTGTTCTGACACTTCTGTGGTGGGTTGGGTAACCTCTGGCAGAGTGAAGGAATAGATAGCCGTGCATCATCCTCCCTGTTCTCCATGAATTGCTAGAGCTTGAGAGTCGGGGTCCTTGGAGTTCCCATTCTTTCTTGCCTTCAGAAGTTTCTTCTACAGCCTCTTCAAAATTAACATTCCTTGCACAATCTCATAGTCCAAGACCGCTAACTTAAAAAGTCCTGTCTCACCTCAGACCAACCTATCTGAGTGAGAGAAAAATAAACTCACTGGCTAAAGTCTATTGCCTTGTACTTCCAGGGATGGAAAAGAAAACCAAACAAATTCTCTATCTGCACCTAATTAAGAACTATTGTTACACTCCTCTTCCCTTCATATAAAAAGGAACTGGCTGGATTTTGGTGTATGTGTGTACAAATTCTCATGAGATGGGATGCAACATGATGGTTAGTGAGCAAGAGTGTGGTGGTTGCTGTTGAGGTGGGCATGTGCTCCAGCCAGAGCACTGGCCCTTGGCATGACAGTGGCTTTTGCTCAGACCAGGCTTCCAAGGGAGGAGGCATCTCTCCAGGTCTGGGGCAGCAGAGGTGCCTGGGGCCTCATCCTGGGGCTGGAGCAGGGGAGGGGTAGGAGGTATGTGGTGGGTGAGAAGCTGTGTTGCCAAGTTCAGGAGCTGCAGGAGTGGGTGAGCAACCTGTGCAGCATCAGGGATGATAAAAAGAGGAAAAGTGAAAAAGGCACCTTTCCTTTACTTACCCACTATGGAGCAAAGAGGATCATTTGCTCAAAATCTAGCTTTTCCTCATCTCCACAACATAGTGCAGCTCACCTGTAGCATTCAAAGAAAAAGAAATTAATTATGATGACCTAGGCCAGATGATAATAAAAAAAAGCAGGCATCAAATATCTCCTGTCATCCTATATTCCTAGAAATTGAGACGCATTAATGAGTGGGTTGTTATATTGACAAATTTATTCTAAATTATCCCATGCTTATTAAGAGTGTCCTGGTTTTAGCTGGGATAGAGTTAATTTTCTTCCTAGTAGCTGCTGTGTTTTGGATTTAGTATAAGAATAATGTTAATAACATGTTTTGGTTGTTGCGAAGTAATGTTTATATAAAGTCAAGGACTCTTTCAGTTTCTGGTAGAAGCTGAGAGGGAGCATAGACAGGTCAATTGAATATTCCATACCATAGATGTCATGCTCAGTATAGAAACGGGTGTTGGCCAGGGGGTAGGAATCTGTGATCACTGCTAGTGATGGGCTGATCATCAGGTGGTGAGAGCAATAGTATGTAGAGATACAATAGTATTGTATCACTTACTTTGTTTATTCTCTACCATTATTATTATTTTCTCTTCCGTTACTGTTCCATTAAACTGTCTTTATCTCAGCCCCAAGGGTTTTTGTTATTGTGGTGTGGTTTTTTTTTTTTTTTTAATTATTTTTTTTCTCAGGTGGGGTGGGTGAATGGCTGTGTGGTCCAAGTTGCTGGCTGGGGTTAAACCACAACAATGGGGTCTTCACATAGACCCTTCAGAGAAGAAAGCCTCAACCCCCAAACTGCACAGAAGGAGGGGCAGCTGGAGTCTGAGGTCTTGTGGAGTAAATGCGGGAGCCTGGAAGCCTGTGATTTCTGGCAAGAAAAGACAGGTTCTTCTCTTTCTGCGGATCTACCTGCAGAATGGTTGTAATGCCCTAGTAGCAGACAAGGGGGCTGAAGCCGTGTTAGCCACTTGTTAGACCACATCTAGAATACTGTATCCAGTTTTGAGTAATATAAGAAAGCCATTAATAAGTGGGAGCCCAGCAGAGGCCCACTGAGATGTTCAAGTGGTGGATGCGCTTGCTTTGTGAGGAGAGGCTGAGGGAACTACTCATCATGGAAATGAGACAGTTTTGGGGTAATTTTCTAGTACGTATGAAGAGATTATGGAGGAGATGGAGACAGACTTTTTACAGTGGCATAAACAGGCATAAATTAGAGGTTCAGACTGGGTAAAAGGAACAACTTTTTCATCCTAAGGACAGTCAGGCAACAGAACAGGCTGCTCGGAGAGACTGTGCAGTCTTCATCCTTGGGGATTTTCAGGATTTGGCTGGATCAACCTGATCTGACCTCAGAGCTGACCCTGCTTTGAACAGGAGGTTGGATTAGACCCTTTCTGAGGTATTTTCCAACCTGAATCTTCCTATGATTGTTGTGTCTCCTGTTGTTCTAGTAGACTACTGCCTTTCCCTCATCATATCATGTTAAGAGGGAATAATAAATTGAAGAACTAACAGTTTACTTTGAAGAAAGGCAGTGGCAAGAATGGGGATTGAATATTTGGTTTGTTTATTAATGGAATCTGCCATTTTTCTTTTGAATCTTTGTGATTGTATTAGAGAGATGGGGGGGAGGGGGGGAGGAAGTAAAAAGAAAAGTTGAATAACTTGATTTTGTTCCTTAGCAGATGTTCAAACAGATTTTTATGTGTCTCTTCCAAGATACGATTTGTACAAATAGGCTGATGTCCTTTGAATTCTTTTATGAATTAAGGCTTTTATGAATTAAACCAAAAGTAAGTGGTATCTTAGTTTATTATGTGCTTTTTTATGTGTGGTGGCAGATAGAGGAAACCTATTTAAGGCATGGTCAGTGTTCAGCATGCCTAACTTTTTTATAGTTGTCTTGTTTTTTAAGATTCTCCCTTTACTCTGAGCTATCATTATTTCTGCTATTTTGGCAGAAAAATGAGATGATGATTCAGCCCCCCTTTTATTTAGTCAGGCACATCTGGGTATTTACTTTTCTGAAGAAGAAGAGAGAGTACCAAGAATTAGGCACAGATGACAGACATTTATGTAGCTAAACTTTCGGTTTGGTTTAAATAACATAGCAAGGAGTAGGAAGGAATGTAACCTTTTAAGCTTTTCTTTGTTTATAGATACGAAAAGAGAGAACAGTAAATAAGTCCGAGTTATAGTATGCCTTTTAAAAAAATCACATGATATATCACCACCATATGGAAGCTTGCATGCCCTTTCCCATAGGGATATGCCACTGAGAAGGGATTTATAGGCTGCTAGCTCATAATACAGTAATATTTATGATGGGTTAGCAACTTTGCCTGTAACTGCTCCTAAAATTCCCTTTGGAATGGCACCCATGGCTAGCCAAGGATGGCACCAGTCATGCTGCTTGATAGTTATTTAGCATCTCAGTCCTTAAGAAGGTACCCTGCTTGCTGAGTACAGGCCTCCAGTTAGCACAGGAATAATTCAAATCCTGCAAGGGATCGTAGAACTCCTGTGAAATGGCAGTTGTATATTTACTTTAAGGGCTATTTCTGGGAAATGTGAACTATAACCAAATTCTCTGTATTGTAAGCACTAGAAGGGAACAAGGTGAGGTGGGACTGGATGAAGGCCTTGGCTGTTAGATAGTGAATGGCATATAATCTAATGGCAGGTGTTTGGAGTGTACTTTTGTGGAAAAAATATGCTTTTTAGGTCTGCTGCATTATTTGATTTAAGATTAAAAATATCAAGGCCCACTGGCAGTGAGATAAAATATTTAGGGTCACTGCATTTTAGGAACAACTAACTTTGACAAATTGATTACTGCTTATTTGCCAAGAAAGTTACTGGGACTCGATTAAGGAGCCAAGAGCAAACTTATTCCTTTCATGACACAATGTCCAAATGATTTAGGTATTTTTACTTGCAGGCTAATGGTTAAGTCATGTCTCGGATTACAGGAAATGATGCTTTTTGCTATCAAGCTTTCAAATTACACTTCTATTTCTTAGCTAACAAACTTAAAGAACAATGTGATGGTTTAAAGAAGAACCAAGGACAAGAATCAACTGCAACAGCTGAAACTTGAAACAAAAGCAAAGTGATAACGGTTTAAATAAGTTGTTTGTACAATGCACATATAGTAAATCAGTTCTATAAAATAAATGATAATACTGTCCCAGTTGTCCTTGTGATGTGGGCTTTACATGAACTAGTGATGTGGAATGTTTTCTTTCACTAGACACTATGTTGTGGGATCCAAATTTTCCCCTTTTTTAAGATGTCTCCTATATTGTTGGGTTTAGGTTTACTTACTTGACTCTTCTAGGCCTTATTCTGCAACATACTTAGCTTTCTGCCTGTGATTTAGACCAATTTCTACAAAATATGTGTTACTTGAAGCATGAGTTTATTTACAGCAAGGCTCAAGTTTGAGTTTTGTTAAAGGGATTGATGAAGGGACAAAAATGTAGGGTGAGTACTTTAAACACCTAAGTCTAAACTGCAGATTCTCCTTTTTTTAGCCACTTCCTAAGGTTGTAGCTGCCTAATGCTGTGAACAAAACCTTGTTAGTGTGTAAGCTTTTGTGGCTCTAATGCTTTTATATGCTATGCAGACAGCTACATGAAAAACTCGATACAATCCTGATTATATATTAAGCAATTATTATTTGTGACTCTTTAGGCTTAAGCTAGAACAAGGCCAACTTTAGAAATGACACTGGTGGTTAAATTACATGCTTGGCCCAATCCTCCTTTGTTACGTGAGTCTAGATTTGACGTAAGTCTATTCAATCCACATAGGTTTAAGTGAATGAGAGGTCAGAATCTTTTCATCTGTGCCTGAAATCTTTTCTGGCTCTGAATTTGTCAAATGGTCTTGTAAAATACACATCTCTCTGCAGAACATGATTCCTAGCTTTCTAATGAGAAACAACTTCAACCTTAAAATAATCAGGCTAAATTTACATTACACTTCTTTTATGGTGGTAATGGTTTCTGTGATGGTGAAAATGCTGCTTGAGCCAAGTTATGATCTCATGGGTGTCGGAGCAATTCCCCTGAAGTGAAGTTTGTACCTGACTACATTTGGCCTACCTTTTTGATAGGATGTAGGAACTACCTTTTTGGTTTGCAATTTAACTCTTTTTTTTTTTTTTCCCCCTCCCCGTACTAAGAGTTGCTGCTCTTATTGTTTTCCTTACCACACTTGTTCTACAGGCAAATATAGATGGACAGATAATTAACATTCTTGGCTTTTAATTCTATCTGCATTTTAAATTCTGTCTAAGTGCTGGTAATACTTGTAAGTGCTGGAGAAATCTCTTACTGGTAACTGTTGGAAGTGGGAGGAGATGGGAAGGGGGAAAGTGGAGATAAATGAGATAAAATGGAGATGATAACACTTCATTAGTAAATGGGAGAATGACAGGGAAGAAGGACTTTGGTGCATAGCAAGAAAGAGCTATAAATGGTCATTTATGGTAGATGTGTATACAGAAGAAACTGAAAAAATTGTCTAATATTTATTATATGTAAAGTAAGGCATATTAATCAGCAGTGAAATAAGCTAGATGATTGCCATTTTGTATTCATTCACTTCAAACCAATAACTCTTGATGAAGCGCTTTTGGCTTTACAAATAAAACTTTGCAACTTGCTCAGTGGCATTAGGACAGAAGGCCAAGTGTGATGGCAGTGCAGCGAATTGCTTTATATGGCAGAAAATAAAGCTCTAGCTGTAGAGAGCATTTTCAGAGCCATGTAAGAAGAAGCTACCTAGTTTGTGATCTGATGAAGAAAGGATGTTTATGTAGCTGTGTAGTGTTTGTTGAGCAAAAATTTTGACCAAACTTAAGCAGCTGTGAAGGAAGCCAGTATATTTCAGAGATCCAGAGTGCTGATTTAACCATCAGAGGTAATTCCTGATAGCGTTTCTGCTATTGCTAATGAATACCTCCACTTCTCAACAAAGACCCAAAACACTATTATATAGTTTTCTCCAATGAGGAAAAGCCTGTGAAAAGTCAGGTAGAGGAAGTACCAGTTCGAAGGCTGGGTTTTAGTGATGATGGTGGCATGTGAGCATTCGTGGATCCAGATTAATTTTAACTTTCTTCTCAAGAGGGTTGTGGCTTTCAGTCCCGGTGGCCTGCTGGCCAGGCTGTGCAGCCCTTGGGTGTGTGGACTGGAAACAGTGCAACACAAATGAGCCCATAAAGCTGGTTTAGGGCTCAGATTAAACAATTCAGGTGATTTTAATGTAGAGTCCAGTAACTGAAGAGTCTGAAGTCAATCACTTCAGCACCTTTAAAATGCTAATATGTTTTCTGTGTGCTGCTGAGAGATGAGGAAATTTTCTTTTTGGGAGTAAGAGCGAAATCCTCTGGGGGAAAAAAAAAAAGCATCCATTCAAATTTGATTTAAAAGAAAACAAAAAAACTGATTTGATTTTCCTTGAAAGACCCCTCCACCCCAAGCCTGTAACCTTGATTTTTTTTTTTTCCTCCTGTCTTAAACAGATCTGATCTTCATTATACAGTCCATAAACAATTTTAGCATTAGAACTTATTTCCTAGGCTCACTTTATGAAAGTATTCATTCATCCTCTAAAATACAAAACAACTGTCTGCTGTATGATTCTAATAGACATTGTAAGTGCTGATGGCTGACGGCCATTTTTCCCTTGCCTACCGGTTTCTTTAAGGAAAAGCTTTCTATGGTGCTACAAACAGCTTGATTAGAAATCAGCTCTCACTGAGGTCACCCTTGACTGCTGTGCATTCTTCAGATCATCATGAAAGAGAAGTTGGACATCTTGCCTTGGACTTACTGGGATTTTTTTTTTATACTTTTTTAAATTTTGAACAGTGATGTGCTTGTTATCACAGGGTGAAGAGCAGGAGTAATATTATGTAGCCTATAGATCTTGTATGTGACTTACACTCCCTCTCTGCAGTCTGACTTCAGAACTTTGACTGGAGCTGCTTGGTGGAGCAGCCATTAGTGAAGTTAGGCCCAAGCTCTGGTGCCAGCTACTGAAACAGCGGAAAATCCTCGTATGTTCTGTGCAGTGCTTCATTTCTGCTGCTGTGACGGTGTGGAGGAGTGCTAAACAGGGCCTGGAAGGCATTCTCCTTCCTTGCACACAGTGCAGCAGGGCATTAGTTCCACCCCTCAGCAGTGCTTGAAGGAAGCGTATTCTTAGCCAGATCTTAAATTTAATAAAGATGGAGTTGGGTGTTTTCTAGCTATCAGGTTACAGTGAGCAATTAGTGGTGAATTCCTTAGTTTACGGAAAACAAAGAGTTTCTAATACTTTCATTTGTTCTTTGTACCTTTATGTTGATGCCCATGAAAAAGAACCAAACTGCGATAATTTTTTTCAATCATAAAAGCTAACTGGTAGAGACTGGGACTCTAATGTAAATTTGATAACAGAAGGGCTTCTGAAGTGGAAGATATTCTGGTCTTTTGCAAATGAAACCCCCATGCTTCAAACTCGCTTGAACTGTAATGGCTAGATCACTTTATTTTCCAGAGTTTTAGTAAAGTATCAGATTGTGAGTTGGACAGGAAGTTCAGGGTGATTCTCAGGTATTTGGTCTACAGTGTCTTAATCTAGGAGCCTTGAAGACACCAGAGGGAATGAAAAGAAGCCTCAGGCCCCACCGTATTCTCATCTCCAGCTGCAACAGGGTTTTGGAGTATTGTTCTGTTCTTCTAGGCTCTAGTAACACAAAAAGTGGAAATCATGTCTGTTTGGAATGAGCCTATTTGTTTTTATTATCAGTTTGTTTAATTTAACTGTGTTTTGCCAATGCTCTTAGGAAATTTCATTCTTGCAGTGTATGGGAATGGTTAGTCTCAAACTCAGTCTAGACAGCCAAGAGTACACACTTTGTCGTCCTTCCTGCCAGTCCATGGTATTTATATTGCACTCATCACAAGATGAAATAAAGAATACTTTCTTCCAGATTTTCAATCTGTCTTGGACTTGACCTACAGTGTTCTTGTTTTCATGCAGTTTCAGTGACCTCTGTTTCTGTAAGATAGGCAAATGTCTCACATTAACACATAGAGGTGTGTTTTTTGCCTAGAATTTCTAATTCAATTTACGTGATGTAGCTTAGCTTGAATTTAGATGCTAAATGTATGTGGGCTTGTAAAGCTTTTTTTTTTTTTTTTAATTTTAACTTCACAACTATACTTGTCATCAGAGACTGTCAGTCAAGTCTGTTCTGATTTCTCTGAAAAGAAACTTGTTTGAGTTTGTCAGTGGATTCAGTGAAGTTGAGTTGGAAATCCTGGATTTGTCTGGAAGGCTGAGCTTCCATGAGATGGTAAATCTGTTTCTAGGGCAACCTTTTCTGTGTAGGTTTCCTTGTTTGTTTTTGTTTTTAAAAGCCACAGTCACATGGTACAACACATCAGCCTAGTAAAATTCAAACTTTTCCAACAATTGTGAAGGATTAACATTTATCTTGAAAAAGCTTTTGCTGGATCAAGTATCTTTCAGCTGCCCATAGGCAGCATAAATAATGACCCGAATAATGTGATTTCTGGATTACTATAAATAGTACACTCTTGTACTATGCGGGTTATTAGACATGTAGAACTGCTAGCGATAGACCTTGGATCACTAATGCTGAAACAGAGAAATGTCACACCAAGAAGGAAATGCATTAGAAGGACAAAGTGTATTTGGCGTTGTGATATCTTCCTCTCTGCTTTTACAGTTTTCAGGCTCGGCACACGTCACACTATCAGCCAAATCCAAGCCGAACATATTATGACCTGTTTCTTGGAGTTGTAGAAAGAATTCCTGAAACTGGTTATGAAACGTCATATGATGTGTGAAAAGTCACTAGAAAAAAAATTAAATGTTCATTGGAATTCCAGACTTTGCCATTTGCAAGGAGAGCAGGAAAGGATGCTGTAATGGTTGCCAAACCACTTGGTTGATGTATTAACCAGGGACAATTTAAGTTTGCTTTAGGCAAATCTGCTATAAGGTATCACTACTGTCCTTCATACAGCATGCTTCATGAGCTCTTACTGCTGTTCCTACAAAATGCACATCTGCTGTATACTTCTCTAAGGTATCTCTTTCATATACATTTGGACTTTCTTGTTTCTTTCCTGTGTTTACTGGGCTGTGATGAAGTAGTGGCTTCTTTTTTCTAACCTATGCTGGTGATGTATACTTCCAAAACCAACTTTGTTCCTGTCTTATTTTCTTAACTTTTGAGGTTCTGTTCTATGAAACTTTCATTGGATTTCTCCTGAATCTAGCTCCATGGGACCTGTTGGTAGCAAGGGGCTCTTTCTGCCATGTAACGAATGTAACCGGTAACTGAATATGCTTGGCCTTGCACCAGAGCAGCTCTCTTCTCTCAGCTTTATTTAACAGAACACGATGTTGATGGTGTGCGACCTGCTGCATTGTGTAAGTCTCATAACTTCACTTCCAAAAGGCCTCAGGCTATGGACCACAGACTTCAGTGAACAGTTAATTGCAGCACAGGAGAACATCAGACAGACAGACAGACATCCTAGAATGCGTTTCAAAGCATGTATTTTGCTTGCACATGATCTTAACGTGCCTTGTGAGTACGTAGATTGCTGGATTTTTCTTGTGGAGCTTGAACATCTTTGTCTCAAGAAATACTACCTGTGCTTGTGGTAGTATTACCTGGCTTCTTACCTGCTGGAGGCATGTCCAAATTCAGGGAATAGCTGTTCTGTACTGTGAACTGCATGAGAGGTACTGTACTTCTCCTTTGCAAGGTTTGCTCCTTTAAATGACTCTGCATTTTCAATGGGGTAAAAACATGCCTATGATGAATTCTCAGTGATGATGAGCAGCTGACGTCTTAGCTTGTATGTGTGTCTGTAGCCTGAGCCTGTGAGTCTAACCCTCTTTCAGTTGAGCCAAATTGCATGAATTTTTGAAGCAGTTTTTGGAGTCACAACTAGATGCAGAAATGGAGAGGGCAGTAAAAGTCTCAGAATTAAAACCATAGATTTTATGGGGAAGTAAACTCTTTGCCAGACAGTTTATAGACAAGGCAGTTCCTTTTAGTGAGTAGGACACATGCAATAAATATTAGTATCTGTACTTACATGTGCTATATTTACAGTGTTTAGTGATGTCACCAATAAGCAATGTGAGTGATTAGTTGTGGATTATGCAAATGTATGGGTTTATTGTTTCGATTTTAAAGCTAATAAGATTATAGAACTTCTAAGGGTGATAAGGTTCAAAGGGCTTTAAGTACCATTGGAAATGTGAATGTGGAAAATACACTGCCTTGTGGAGACAAAGCCTGACTAGAGTAAACTAGGTGAACATTAAATATCTCATATCTCATTCTGAATGTGTTGACTAAATGAAACTAACACAGCTTCTACGAATGCAAGCAGTGCCTTTGACTTTGGTAAATTACCAGCAAGTATAAAGTTACTAATTTCCATTAAGATTTCTAGAATTCTCAATGTAGCTTCAGTCTTACTGCAGTTATTTTTATTTCTCTGAGACATAGGGTACCTCTTCAAAGTTAGCGTGCTGCAAAACTGAACTGAAAATCCTGGTTTTGGCTGTGTTGTACTCTCATTGCCATTTCACAGCTTTTTTACCTTGGAGAAATTGCTTTGATCGCAACAGAAGGCTGATTACGGTCCTAAAGCTTTAAATGGTGCTTGTAGTAGTTGTGTTTTGGTAGGGGAGGTCAGTGCTGATTCCACTGATGGCTGATGTTTCTCCATTTTTAGCACAGCTTTTAAGTATAAAATAGTGTTGGAGGATGATGAATTTCCAGAATAGTTGTATCACTTTCAGTGTTTTTCTTGCACACATTTTCACTGAAATCTGGCAGGGATTAGGAATGAAAGGTCAGAATGCTGTGAAGACGACTTCCCAGCTAAGGTTGCCTTCACAGGTTTTGGTTGGATCAGCATACTGTTTTAGCACCCATAAAATCTTACTTCTCTCCTTTGTGAGAACCTTTCTTGACTTACAGGTCTGCTGCTTCCCCTTGGATTCTCTGTTTTGTGTTGGGAATTTCTCACTTCCCAAACGTGAATGTCTGAGACTAAACTCACCAAAGCTTCAGGCCATCTCCTTAGCATAAAGATGGTTCATTCGAATTAGTTTTTGATGCTAATCACCCTTTGTGTCCCTTCTGCTTACTGTAAAGCTTCTCAGCAGAGGTGGAACAGCCAACAGTTTTCATAACTCTATAAATGGTGCATGACCTTATAGCCCAAGGCATGTTAATGTTTTTTCCCTGACTTCACTATGCCTGTTTAAAGTACTGAGCAATCTGGTGCAAGATAGTGATGCTGGAGATATCAACTGAAAGGCAGCCTTAGCCGGGTCTCAGGCTGGAATTTCACCTTTGAAGTCTAACCTCCGCGAAGCAGTTTCTCACACAAAAGGGAGCAAATAATTGTAGCCAGACACTTGCAGGATGTTTTTTCAGTCACATTGCTGTACTGGTTTCTGTTTCAGTAGACGAATCCAAATTAGGATCTTTATGAGCTCTTTAGGATCTTTAAATTGCATTTTTATTTTTCTCCATTATATGTTGCTGTTCCGGGGGAGGATAAGCACCCAATCTTGAAAAAGATTGTGTACAAAGAAAATAATGTTGCCTACAGCTGCTAAGTGACTGCGATGTGTTGCTGTAGTGCTAAAATCGCAGAGCAGTTGGATTTGGAGCAATCTCCAAACTGGCTGTTGCCTCTTTTTGCTCAAGTCTGACAACACACCTGAGATGAGCAGAGAGCAACAGTGTTATCCTGCAAAATACTGCTCACGCTCATTCTCTCAAAATTATCTTGACACCCTTGGTTAAAAGAATACTTTTGCCAATAATACGAAATCTTCAACATTTTTGTGTACTTTTCCACTGGACATCTTTTTCTTTGGAGATTTCCTGAAGCCAAGAGTCAGGTAATGTCAGTTTTGTTTGACTTTATGTCACAGTCTTATCATGTTGGTCTTCTGTTTCCTCTGCAGAAGTGCACGTTTTTTGTGGTAAAGCATTCCAGGCATAAGTCTTCTGTCTCTCTCCAGTCGTCTCAGAGGTATGGTTTTGAAAAACCCTCTGTGTTGTTCCTCAAATGAACAGTTCGACAATGGTGCCAGGTATGTTGGGTTTCTTAATGTAATTTTCCTTTCTTTCCTTTCTACTGAAATAGAGAAGGGCTGTTTTGGAATGAAAAATGCCTTGTTCATTATGTAGACCATTGTAGCTCCTTGGACTTGAGCGGTGCTTCTCTACTGGGGTAATTTCCATGCCCCACAGGGTACAGTCACATAGCCTCTTTTTATTTTGAAGACTAATTGTCAACATATGCTTAAACTGGATGTACGTAGGGGTGGAGGTGTGCATTCTAGAATGAGATCAAAGTACAGGCAGGGAAACATTAGTGATTGTTTGAGGTTTGCTTATATTAGGTTGGTGATTAGTTTGTGTTTGTATATAATAAACCAGACTGCTCTATTGTTATTGATCAACTGAATATAACTTAGACATAACAAGCTTAATGAAAGCATATTTGCTATTTATAATGTAGGCAGCACTGCTTTTGAGGCTTGAGGAGTGATGGGAAGGGGGTGTTTTTACAGGGCATATAGCCTGGCCTTTTAACTTCAGCCTGAAGAAGAATGTCCTCTGTGATCTGACTTGTAAGACGGTAGCGAGAAATCAGTGATACTAAGGGGAGGGACGTCACGTGCACGGTGATGATTATTAGCAATGTTTTGACTTTTCAGATGGTGTGGAAGAAGCATTTTTACTTGCCTTCTGTGGCTATTGGTGGCCAATGTAGAACAGTACATAGAGTCAGGCTCCAGCTTAGTAATATATTTGCATTCTAGTTGATAGATATTAACCTGTGGTTCTAATTAGAATAGAAATTAAGTATGATTTACAGTCAGAAAAAAGGTTATACAGCTTCATAGACAGTGAAGGTGATAGTGATATACAGAAATTGCTATTACATTGAGCTGGAATTTATGGTTCCTCAGATTTTTGTAAAAGCCAATAGATATATTGTAAGCACAAGGTACCTAATTCAGCTATTTAGCTATCCTTTTTTAGTGATTCATGGAAAATCCTGTCTCCAGGGGTCTCTGAGACCAGCTGCAGTGGTGTTGTGTGTTAGAATTGTGCGTGGTTTTTTTTTTTTTTTTTTGCTAATTTTAGAACATTACTAATATATGTGGTGTTGCAAGAGTGCTAGAAGTATAGATAAATGCAGCAGAGTGAGATGAACAAAGATTGCACTGAAGTGTAAATGGGCAAAATAATCTGTAATACAATAGGTTTTTGAAAACATGTAACACTTCATGAACAAAAAGCTGTAGCATAGATCAAAAACTATGTATATGACAGTGTTCATAGAGCTGACAGCTGCAGTTCTTTCAGTTCTTTGCAAGTCAGTTGTTCCCTGCCCACACCCCAGCTTTTAACTGTGATGTTTGAAACTGGTTCCAGCATCCAGTTATGAAAGGGCGGCACTGGCTGTTAGTTTCATTGTACAGGTGAGAAAGCTTAAGCTCTGAGCAAGTGATGTTTTGTTTTCTCACAGCTTTCTTATTCAAACCAGAAATAAATTCCCATATCCTAACTCAAAGACATGACAATAATCAGGAAAATCTATGACCCAGTTGCATTTAAAAACTATTATTTTCACCTTTCAGAAGCAGTTCTCACTTATCAGTATTAAACAGCTAACTTAAAGTACAACAATAAGTTTGAGCAGAAAGATAAACTTTGTGTTTAAGTGCTGATGGATTTAGCAAGTTTCTGTCTGAAACTTTTTTCCTCAAAGACTATCACAGTGATGAAGTAATTTCAAGCCACAATGCTGAATCTATTGCCTTCCCCATCAGGAATATGCTGAGAACACAGGAAAGCGCCCATCCTTGCCGTTGAAACTAGCAGTTAGCTATTGCCAATTCTTTTTCCTCCTGTCATGCCAGGAGAACTCAAAATTTCTCTGACAGATAGAAGTTGGAAATGAATCTAACACTTAATCCTTTCCCAGCCTAAATCCAATCCAAAAACTCTCACCAGACACTAATCGGACTACAATTTCAGAAGTCTAACAGAATTTGCAATCCAGTAAAGATAAATTTCTGCAGTCTTTGCTGCTGTCTCAGAGTAACTTTCCTATGGACAAACACCTGAGAAGTGTGATACCTTGCCTGCATTACATGCTTTTATTGGTCTACATGAGAATGGAAACGTGTCATTGTACCCTAACAAGGCAACTTTCACAGTACTCTCATTTTACAGTAAAAACGTGCAAAATAGTGTAGCCTCTTCCCTCAATCTGTGAATGGAAATGTGTTTTATTATTGTACGTTGTAATGGTTATGATCTCTGAGAACGAGTTGGTTCCCATGGACTGCTGTAGGAGTCAAATGAGGTTTTAAGAGGCAAGCTTCTGCTTTATTATCCTACTTCTAAAAGGCGTTGCAATGTATTCAAAGTAGTAAAAGTCCTTTTGTGATCAGATTTTATTGTAGATTACCTACACAGGCCTCTACTCAGTCAAGACTAATGACTTCAGTGAGTCATGTCTTTGTTATCCTCACTTGTTCTCAGTTGGCTTCTTTCTTTCTTCAGTTTTTTTCTTTGTCTCTTCAGTGTACCTTCATCATGTTTCTTATTCCTTCTCCTTACTTTTTCTGTTAACTTTTATGTTTGATCAGCATATTTTTAAACTTGTTTCATTTTGATTTATCCAAAGGGTGGAGTTGAAAAACTCTTAGTTTTTTGGGACAGATTAAGTATGCAAAATGTTGACAAATCACTTAAATTACGCTCATAAGACTACTTGGGGGCAGAGAATAGAATATACGATCTCAATAAGGAGCAAATTGACCAAAGAAATCCATTGACACATTATTTTTAAAGAGGAAATTATTACGGAAAGAATGACTTTCTATCCTGATCTCATTCTGCCAAAGTTCAGCCTAGGGTTAAAAAGTGTCATTTGTTTAATGGCGTGTTTGGTAATACCAATTCAGTCTGATACTCAGTTTCGAGAGAGATGTTTGCTTCCATTTTGTTTGATAACTATGGTTTCCCACATACACTGCATAATTATAGCTACACCAGGAGAACTGATATGCAGAGTGAAGCTGGCATCTTGGTGTCTCAGTTTGATACTTAAATTTATAATCTCTAAAAGATGGTGGAATAAGGACTGATTGCAAGAGCGATTTAAACAAGTCTGATTGTTCCTTATAATGTCAACAACTAAATGAGTATAACCCATCACTAGTCATTAACTTCATATTTAGGTCACATTAATTATCTGAATAAGTAGGGAACTATATGCATGTTATTAACGTGGGTATAATGACTAGGGGTACCTGTGGTAAACTTCACCAGTAAGTGAAGAGTTGCCCTCTATAATCTGTGTATATACACTGAAGAGTTTGCAAGCAGCTTTGCATAATGAGTGAAGAATTTCTACTCTGTTATTAACCATTAAAAAAAGAAAATCAGGCATTAAGTAAGATTTCATCCAAATGAGTTTGTTTTTCTAGTGTTTTGAATGGAGTCATGACTTAAACTGTTTAGCAGATTGACTTGCTTAAGAAACACTATTGGTTTCTAGCTGACACATAGGATTTTATGAAGTGATTGATCACCACTGCCAATTGCCAAGGTCAGTGGGATGTTCCTTATTGGCAGTCCCCATATACTATAGCTTAGTCTGAAAAAGTGTAGGGGAAGGGAGTGACGATGGGGGAGGAAAGCAGTTCTCAGCTTAATGTGATTTAAAAAGTATCCTACGTGCAAAAATGCCTGCTCTGCAAAATTAAGTCCAAGACAGGCTTTATGTGTTGGTCAGGCTTCTATTGCATCTTGGGTTTTTTGTGTGTGTTTTTCCTGTTGATTTTTCCCGAGTGAAAATCAGAAGCCTGGTTAAGGAATGGGAAAAGAAACATGCAATGGCTGCTGTGTGCATTTTTTTCACCATTATTTCTAAGTGAAAGATAGTCATTAAATTTTAATGGTTTGTCAGCTTCTCTAGGGAAGCTGGTGGGAGGAAAGAAACCAGGGATTTAGTCTTGCTTTTGCTGAACTCTCTGGGAGTTTACCATTAATTTCTGTTGGAGAAGTATCATGCCCTAAGTCAGCAGATGAAATAAATAATGCTTAAGTCTTCAGCTTGCTATTAATTCATCATTATTTTTCTTATCATTAAATGGGTGGGAGATTGGCAGGTCAGATGTTTTATTCCCAAGCATTGCTGTGGATCTGCAGCAAGAAACTTGAGCAACTGAATTCTTCTGTGATCCTGTTTACCTCTTGTAAAACAGAGAAAATCATGTCCTCTTAAGAAGACTACTGAAGAGCAAGATCTCAACATAATCTCTAATCCTCATACTCAGAAAAAAAGGCCTTCAGAGGATGCGGCTGTTTGGGAATGTTGCAAGACGGGATGAGAATGCCTAGTTTGTGAGAGTCATTTGGTGGCCCAGGTAGATTTAATCATTGGAAGGGAAGGAAAATAAGGAAGATACATACATAGATAATTGAAAGATAAGTTTGACCTCTGTTAGCCCATGTGAAAATGTGCCACTTAAGTGAAATTTGGACACGTTAATATTACCAGTAGTGATCTAATGCAGTTTCTGGGATTTGAGTAATGACCTACTCATAGAGATACTTTCAGTTATTCAGTAGGCTATGGTGCATCCATTTAGTTTACAGCAATTTATGAAATGAGGTTGAAAACCTCTATGAACTTGTTCCAAAGTTAAATGGACTGAATATTTTCTGTCTTCTGCCTGGAATCCTTTGATATGATGAAAACGAGGTCTTCTGTGAGAACATTGGTGCCTCTTCTACACAACTCTGTGTAGAAAAGTTAAATGTTATACATATATACATACATTTAACATGTTATACAGTTAGATGAATACATTGTGTCTTGCACTGATGCTATGTTTAAAAAAGATTTTAACTCAAAGCAGGAGTTTATCCTTTAATGGTAACCCATAAACTCAGACCGTATTATAGTTTGAAGTGCTTTTGAAAGCCATGAAAACTGGTTTGAGTGTCCTGCTGAATGTAATTGGGGAGTAAAACATGCAATACTTTGTGGTTTTGCCACATCTTTCCTTCTTACAGCTCTCAAGTACAGACCTCAAAGCGATGTTTCTTTTGGAACCACACAACACTTGCTGCATCCCTGGCTTTACAAGTGGGAAGCTTCAAAGGGGCAGGCTTCGAATAATAAATGTGCTTATGACATCTTTCCAAGTGGAAGATAACGACCTGCATATGTTGACTGTGAATTGGAAGTACTTCTAGCTGTTTGATCACAGTCAAAGGTGAGGTCAGAAAGGAGGCTTTGTCTCCTGAGATAAGCGAGTGATAGAACAAATGTGTGTTAAGGGTTGCTGATGATTTTATAATAGTATTTGTAAGTATCTATGGAAGTCTAGGTATGTCCTTTTCACTGATGACATGCTCAGTGGACACAGGAAGCCTGATGTTATTTTCACTGATTTGAGCCGTATTTATTATTCTTAGGGCCTTATTCAGTGCTAATTGAAGTAAGGATGGGCTCATGGACTGAAGGATGATGGACTCATCAGCAGACTTTGTAAGTAGAATGGAAAATTCAAATGAAGTAGTGATAAAACTAGAAAGAAGCCATTTTTGCTTGTTTGCAGTAATTTCTTGAACTGGAAGATGCTTGTACTGTATGTAGTTCCTGGACACTGAGACCCAACATACCTCATACTTAACACTGTAACTCCTGCAGGAAGCAGGATCAAAAACTTTAGGAAACTCCCTGCACCCTTAGAAAGCACCCAATATTTAACTGTTGCTAAAGCACTGAGTTCTCAAGTTCTCAGTACTGAAGTGGGCCACTTGGTTACTAGCAAAAAGGTAACGTGCAAACTAGTAATTTTCGAACAGAACCTCCTCAGTCTTTGTTCCTGGGGTGTGCAATGTTTCATGCTGAAGCATTTTCACACAGGAGATACTAATGACTTTCATTCCAGATTGGTATGAAAATAACACTACCTTTTTTTTTTTTTTTTTTTTTGTGGAAGATCAGCAAAGACATAAAACTGGAACTGAGCAACACTTCTGTTTGGCATGTCTGAAGGCTCAGGAAGTAGATGATGGTTCAGAACTGTTTTTCTTTTTTCTGAGCTGATTCAGTAGTTCTACAATTATTTTTTTTTTTTTTTTTTCCTGTAAGCAGTGAGCTGTTGAGTGGTTATGCCACTAAGAACCAGCCTGTGCTGCTTGTGAACACCTGAATTTTCTGTAACCCTTCTCAGCTGACTCCAGAGCATAACTGTATAAAATTACTCTTTGCCTAGAACTGCTTCTTATTTTTTAAAAAGCAGACAACTCTTCCTACCTGAACCATAGAGTTATTCAACAGAATTTACTCTGAAGGGAAGGCAGGAGAACCCCTGAAGGAAAAAGAAAATTTTAAGTGGTCAGGATAGAAGCACATGATATATGTGGACCTTGTTCTACAGGGACTCCACGCTGGCCTGCCAAAATCAAGCAGGAAATGGAAACGGAGAAGAGGAATTCTTGGCTTCTGAGTCAGACTTGAGGGTTAAGCCACAGTCAAGCCACGGATGCCCTTTAAATCTTTCTAGGTAGGATCATGGAAATTGGATGTGACGGAACAGGGCTCTTGGTCATTGGAAAGTTCTGATCTAGAGTCATGTGAGGTTCATTTACATGTTTTATCTAAAAGGCTTGTCCAAAACAGTGGTGTTTCTCCTATCACAAGCTGAACTGTAGGAATTTTGCTTTAGTTAAGGTTATTGAAACCCAGAGGGAAAGCTGCTTTAGAGCCCCCTTGCAGGATAATGTTCTGAGAAAATTGTTCTTTTGATGCCTTGATTTGAAACTCATGCTTCTCATTAACACAAGCTGGAGGGTGCCTGAAGATCTGTCACTGACAAGGGTCTGCATTAGCTGGAAAACAGTGTGAATCCACCACATGGGTGTACAGGGTTAAAAAGCAAAGTACGAAAAGAAAGGAGAGACTCAAATTAGGTATCTGTTAGTGATTTGAGAGCCACATGATTTATTAAAAAAACTGTACTGAGCTGATTTTCAGGAAATCAGCTATCCTGATGTATTGACCAATGCAGTGTGACACAAGAACACTGCCTCCTAATACTTTCATTTAGTGAAATATTTTTTCTTCCCAATTTAACATCAGCATTTCCATGAAACCTGTCAGTTGAAGAATGAGAAACCATTGCACAGAGGACCCTCGCTTTTTCTTTTTCCTGAGTTGTTAAGGGTGTCTTTTCTCTCTATTGGATTTTCAGTGCAGTGTGGTACTACTGAAAATGTGAATCCTCTGAGCTGGAGGCTTCTGATCTTGCTTGTCTTCAGAGGAGTTGCTGGGGACTTTTTTGAGTTACCTGTGATCGTGTTTAGTCTGACAGACATGATTCTCACATTCAGAGACAGAATATAGAGTAAGATGAAGACAGTGTTGTGTTTCACTTCTGATGCTGACCTAGAATATCCTATTTTACTGACTAGGTTAAGTGTATATTCCTTCTGTTTATTTTGGGTAGCATTTGCTTGCTTGGTGACATATTATAGTTTTTGGGTAGAGGAAGGAGATAAAATAGCAGAAATCCTGAGTCCTTTGGTACCAGTATTATTCAGTGTAGCGTGTCATTTGACGTATTGCTCACTGCAGCAGGTCTGTATAAATTGCAAGGTCTGTGTGAAACTTAAAGCAATGTGCTGTCATATACCTAGGTCAGATTTTGTTAGAGGCAAACACATCGTAATTTGATAAATGAAAAGAGAGCAGCCAAATAACGTGCAACAAAGTTTCAGCATGTGAACACAAACCCTATCATGTATGGGCGGCTTAAAAGGTTGAGTAATTTTTTTGACTTCCGCTGGAAATTGCTTGCTGCCTTATTAATCTCCTAAAAGAACATTAAATGATCTATTTTTGTTCTGAAATTATTATAACTCTTAAATTAGTGCTCTTTGCACTGATTGTTTCCTTAACATCAGTTCAGTGCATTTTCAGTCTTAAAGAAATTGACCTACAAAGGACATTATAGTACCCTACCAAAAAAAAGCCCCCTTGGAGTTTTTGTTTGAGTACCTTGTGCAAAATAATTCTAGTGATAAATGCATGTATTTGCCTACTTCATTCTCCAGACCTAGCAGAAAAGGCTGTGTTTAACTTGTGGTTGCTAACATAAGGTTACTTGTGGTTTTACTACCATAGAGTAAAACCATAGTGAAAAGAAAGCATATTAGCAGATTAAGAGAAGAAAACATGGAACTGTTTACTGGGCTTTTTCTTGGTGCTGACTTACACTTACTAGTTTGAATTAGAACTATAACTTTGGTATTTCCAAAACTAAGGCCTTAGAAAGAAGCTTATTGACTTATGAAAATTAATCTTTGTTAGTTTAGAGTAACTTGGTCTAATTCCTCATAGTTCATTCACTTTGATTTGCGTGTGGAGTGGAAGAAATTAAGAGTGCTTATTACCAGATAGATCATTCAGAATGATCTCTCCATCTGATACCTTCTGTCTGAACTCATGGAATCATTTAGGTTGGAAAAGACCTTTAAGATCATCGAGTCCAACCATTAACCTAGCACTGCTAAGTCCACCATTAAACTGTGTCCCACAGCACCACATCTACCTGTCTTAAATACCTCCAGGGATGGTGACTCCACCACTTCCCTGGATAGCCTGTTCTAATCCTTGGCAACCCTTTTGGTGAAGAAATTTTTCTTAATATCCAATCTAAACCTCCCCTGGTGCAAATTGAGGCTTTTTCCTCTTGTCCTATTGCTTGTTACTTGGGAGAAGAGACCAACCCCCACCTCGCTACAACCTCCTTTCAGGTAGTTGTAGAGAGTGAGAAGGTCTCCCCTCAGCCTCCTTTTCTCCAGGCTGAACAACCCCAGTTCCCTCAGCCACTCACTCCTCGTAATACTCGTTCTCCAGACCCCTCACCAGCTTTGTTGCCCTTCTTTCAACACACTCCAGAATCTCAATGTCTTTCTTGTAGTGAGAGGCCCAAAACTGAACACAGTACTCGAGGTGGGGCCTCACCAGTGCCAAGTACAGGGCACTTCCCTAGTCCTCCTGACCACGTTATTCCTGATACAGGCCAGGATGCTGTTGGCCACCTTGGCCACCTGGGTACGCTGCCGGCTCTCATTCAGCTGGCTGTTGACCAATATCCTCAGGTCTTTTTCTGCTGGTCAGCTTTTCCCCAAACCTGTAGCGCTGCATGGGTTGTGACCCAAGTGCAGGACCTGGCACGTGGTCTTGTTAAACCTCATAGCATTGGCCTCCGCCCATCGATCCAACTTGTCCAGATCAATCAATCATAGGTTTTAAATTCCTACCCAGTATGTGAAACCTTTTTATTGCTGCTTTTTTGTGTGTGTGTTCTGGGCACCTACTTGCTTCTTGAGCAGACCCCATCACAGAATCACAGAATTTTCAGAGTTGGAAGGGACCTCTAGAGATCATCTAGTCCAACTCCCCTGCTAAAGCAGGATTGCCTAGAGCACATTACTGAGGACTGCGTCCAGGCGGGTCTTGAAAATCTCCAGGGAAGGGGACTCCACAACCTCCCTGGGCAGCCTGTGCCAGTGCTCTATCACCCTCACTGTAAAGAAGTTTTTCCGTGTATTTGAACGGAACTTCCTGTGTTCTAACTTGTGCCCATTACCCCTCGTCCTGTCACTTGGAACCATTGAAAAGAGCCTGGCTCCATCCTCCTTCAACCCACCCTTTAGATACTTGTACGCCATAATAAGGTCTCCCCTCAGCCTTCTCTTCTCCAGGCTGAAGAGTCCCAGGTCTCTCAGCCTTTCCTCATCAGGGAGATGCTCCAAGCCCTCAGTCATCTTGTATCATCAATAATGCTGTGCACAAATGTCTTTTGTAGTTGTTACAGAATAAATATATGCCTGTACTAATGAAGAAATTTGTGTGCATCTGGAGTCTGCTGCATCTCAAAGCGATCAGTAATTGGCTGTATTTTTTCATGAATTTTAATTATTAGAATAATTACACTGATGTTGTGCCTTTTGATGTATTGCATGACCAAGGAACAACTCCAATGGGACCTGGTTTGTTCATAAAATGTTCCTGAAGTCAGTAAGGCTACAGACTACTATACAGCTAGAACAGTAACTTGCTTTCTTTACTTAACATCTACTATACTTAATATGTGATTCATCCTACTGATGGCAGCTTTTCCAGCTTGACTCTCTTGAAGATGCATGAAAAGATGTAGAAAAATGAAGCTGTTATGAACATGCCCATCCAGAAACAGAGGCAACAAAACTTCACATAATTCCGACTGTTTCTTTCCTTTGCTAATGTAATACTGTCTGTTCCACGTAATGATTTTTTTCTGCCTGGGATAGTGAGAAGATAATAATGCAGTGCTTGAAAGTGACGCATGTATGTTAGGGTGTGAAGGGAGAGGTAGTAGTATCTCATGTTAAATCAACTGATATAATTGCAGAAAATCTCAGAACCAGAAAGCTTGTCAGCCTTCCTTATTACTTTCACAACACTATAGTTTGGTCTAACCAAAGAGATTACCTCTTCATGCAAATCTCGCTTTATGTTTTCCTTCAGACTCTTGTGACTACACCACCACTGTGGCTATATAGTGGCATGACAAATGCATAAACTTTGATTCATTACTTGAAAGTTATTTCTAGTGCACTCACTGCATTTCTTATTTCTTACATAAGCACTCCGTGTACTTGTTGAAATCTGATAGTAAAAATGAGTTAATCAGGAACTCAACTGAGATCAGAACCTGAATGAAACATATTAATATACTTGTCTTGTGCAAGGAAAAGACTAATGGGCTGCTCAAATCATGGTTAGGATTTTTTTTTGTCTACATTGCTGACTTGAAGACATTAAAAAACAAAACAAGCAACCAAACAAAAAAGCTTGACACAAAACAAGCCTACCTATCCTTTCATAACTTTGAGCAAAGCTCTGGTACTCCTCACTTGAGCAAGTTAACAGTTGTTCTTCTTAAAAATGTTCCTTTTGGCTTGATTAGTTTTGAACAATCTGAATATTTTTCAGTGCTGTATGCAAACATTTTTGTTCTTTTTCATAACTTAACTGCTTCAAGGCAAAGTTTTCTTATGACCATGATCCTCCTACTATAAGGTGAATGGTATGGTCTTGTAGTTGCTAGGGTGGCAGGCTTATGAGTACAAGTCTACCCTTACTCTGCACAAAGTGAGAGATTTTACGGTGCAGTGATGGTACTTGTGGTTTAGTTTAGGTCTTATGTCTTTTGCCTGAATAACCAGGCAACTGTTTTGTACCTCTGTTGTGATAATGTAGGTTAATGACCTAAATTATGCTTATCTACATAGAAGGAAATGTACCTAAACGTATGTACCTATCATGTACAATCCTGTAGCTGTTTGATAGAGCTGCTGCTTTTGCACCCCAAGTTACAGGTTTTTTTTATGTAGCCTGTATGAGGTACTTAACACCTCCAATGTCCTTGGAACATTGATTGTGCAGGGGGTGAAACAAATTGAAGAGGTCACTTTAATTTTATCGTCTTCTCTGTACAGGCTGAATTTATAAACCTTTTAATTGAATGATTCTGCATTCTCGTGAGGATTTGTTTAATAATTGAACTTCCCCCCCCCCCCCCCCCCAGGTTAGGCTATGTAAAAGTGATCTTAAGATCTGTGCCTTACCTTAGAGTATTAGCCTAATTTCCTGAACTGGTGCACTCGCATTCTCCATCTGTTCTCTTGTTCTGTTCCATTTCCACAGTAGAGTTATCTAGTTTGGGTCAGGGCTGACCCTCACCACAAGAAATGTGATAAATTGAAGCTACTGGATATATGTGTGGAGTAGTCCTACAGAAATCTTACGTGCTTTTGATTAAGAAAGGAACATGAACACACTTTCATGTACAAATCTGAGGTGCTTTTCCCTTGCCTGACAAGTGGTGTTAGAATTTTGTAATTCTTAAATTTCACTGAGAAAAGACTAGTGCTGAGGAAGTGATTAGGTACCATACCATTCTAAAAGATATACTGCCCAATGCAGCAGTGGAGAGAAAAAGAGGTATTTCTTAGTGTAGAAATACAGGAACTCTCAACGCTGCATACCTGAAAGCCTCTAAATACCTTAAAAGTTAGTAAAAGAACTACTCCTTTCTGCAAAACGTAGGAGAAAAAGACATTTTGTAAATACAACACGGAAAGGGGAAAGTTCAACAAAACACTTGCTTAATCAGAAAACATCAAAACCGTCAACAAAATGAATGAACCAGAAAACCTACATGTTCCTGTTTCAGAGTCCAAAGTTTCCAGACTAGGCTTATGTTTCTATCTCATCCAAGCCATGTACAGAACAGCTAGAGATGTCCTTGAAGTTAGTCTGGGTTCTCAAAATCAGAAATAAGTGAAGGTTTCTGTTTTCCCCCCAGTGTATTCCAGTGCTTTCTCCTGTCTGACTGACTGCTGATTCTAGCTGTCTAGAGTGGGTTTTGTTTTGAATGCAAAAGCAATGATTCTCATTTACAGTTGCAGCAGGCATAAAAGTATTTAAGAAATATGAAGGAGATGACAGCCATAAGTAAAAGAATTATCATCATCCTATGTTGAAATCCTGTATCTTACAATCTCCTAACATTTATCTTTGGATGCTCCTTTATTTCCTAATGACATCCTCTGAATATGTCCTTCCATGGAGCATCCTTCTGTGTTGCCCAGAAGCAAACAGGATATATATACTACCCAGACACACCCTCTGCTCCTTCTGATTTACTGGCATTGTTCTGTGGCTGTGTAGCTGTACCCTATCTATCGAATTAAGGAAGTAGCCCCTTGGTCTTTTCTACTCTACTCTGGAAAAAGTTATTTTATTGTCATCCTCATCACCATGAGGCTTGTTTCTATGATATGGTATGGTTTCTCTTCTGTCACTCTCTAGAGGATGTACTACTGTAGTTTAGGTTGCCTTGAGAAATGTCTTTGTTGTCCTATGTTCATCTTGGAGAGGAGAATTAAGATATACAGGGGCAGAGAAAAGTGTGGAGGTTTGTGGCTATCTATCTTTCCTTCAAAGACGTTTGTTCTAGGTGCAGGTTTGTGTCTTGAGAAACCAGTCTCCTACCCCAAGATGTTTATATTTATGATAAGGAGTTTGGTTGCATCTCAGTAGCGGGTTCTTTGATGATACTTTGCTTATTCTGGGGATAGTAACCCTCTGTATTAAGGCTAAAAACCTTATAAAGTTATGTTTTTGCTTTCAAATATCACCAAATCAAAAATACATTTCAAATGATGTAACAATGCTTCAGCGAAAAACCATGTGAAAGTATGTTTTCTAATGTGAGCTGGATATCTTGATGAGACACTATTTCTTCATCTAGTTTGAACCTTTGTTTACTTGTGTGGCTTCTGATGGGACTTGAAAAAGGTAAGGAAAAATGAGGAATGGTTTCTGAGATAAATATTTATAAGCCTATGCCTGGAAATACACAGCTATTCTTTGACTCTGTTAAAATATATTGGGGAGACGAGATTGCTTGTGTGACACAGGCTCAAAATAGGCATAGCTTAGTTATTTTGAGAACTGCTTTTGTCTCTGTTGGTTTGGACAAGACCGACTTTCCATTGAGGAGAGTATTAGCTGCTTGGCTGGTAGTTCCTAAAGTTCTTACTCATAACAATATTCTTACAAATGTGGAACAACTACTGGAGAGTGTTTGATTAACCAAAAGAGTAATGATCAGGTTTACAACATCTCTTGGAACCTCATTCGCAACAAGCGTATGAAGACTGCTTAATGTAAGTTCTCATGTGCTTTTCTTTAAGTAGGTAGCAAGTTATGTGGTTTTGTGAAATCTCTAAATTGTGAGGGAAATGCTTTCTTCTAAGGTACGCTTCCAAGGTAGCCATGCAAAAATAACTTGTTATGATAGCAAATTCAGAATGAAGTCATAAAGCGCTTTAACCTTCTGCAATTGCCAAAGAAAACAAGAACCATAAAATTGCTTTCTCTGACCTACTGTCTCGCAGGCAATCTTACACTCAGTTACAAAAGTTCCTCCAGAATAAAGCAATTATGCTTGGTGAAACGCATATGGAGATGGAGGCCCCCCTTAAGCATGCTGGCTTGATCCAACTTTGCCTATCTTGTTCTTAGCCCTCCTCCCCTGTCCTCCCTCCGGCCCTGACACACATACCCAAAGAGCCCCTCGGTACTTTGCAGCTGGCTGTTTAGAAAGAGCTTTGAAAAATAAAATGCTAACAATTAAAATAACCGTATAGCATTTTGTTTGATAAAGCCTGGAACTGTACGTCTTACACAATGAGGCCTAAAAATCAATATGGCAGTGCCAAGTTTTCTGCTGACAGGGTATTTTGGCTGTCCCTTGGACCTGTGTCTAACAGTAACAATACCACAATTACGAAGTGCAAGACCCATGTAGCTAAACTTTTACCTCGCTGACAACAAAGAATGTGCCATTTGCAATGTATTAGGCTTTCCCTTGACAAGCTTAAGGCACAATAATGAGATGGTTGCATGGGAAAGACTGCTGAAGTAATCAATCAAATCTGTGTTTTAGACTGTTCATGCTTGTAGCTAAGAAACTGAGACTAAAGAGATGGGGGGGAGAGGGGGGGAAGATGACAGGTCATAGCTTTTATATCTCCTCTTTTTAATCATAGTACTTTACTAGGTTAGGAGACTGACCTCCAGGCAGTGGAGAGGGGAGAGGCTCCTAAGCAGAGCCTCAAGACTCACTCCCCCAGGTTTCCCTTTTCCCCAAACTGTGGAATATGCTTTGGAAGCATTTTACTGCAAGGCTTACAGCAGTACAAGCCGCTGATTATTTCCCAACCTGAATCCTATTTGATTCTTCTAACTTTCAACAGTTTTTCTTGTTCTTTTTCTTGGTCCCCATTTCGTCTTTCCCCTGAGTTTCAGGTAGCCATTTACTTTTGTTTCCACTAAGGTACACCAAACAAGAGTAATATTTTCTCTCTGATGCAAGTCAGTGGGGAACTGAGCTCTACTTATCATCTTCCAAATTATTTCTCGTTGTGAGATAACTTTGCCTTTCTTTATAGAAGCAGATTATGCACTATATTTGTGGAATCTTTATTTGCAATCTTTACTTACCTTTCTATCCTTTAACAAATTATCTCTGATACATTTGGATAATTAAATATTTAATCAAGTCATATTTTTATCTACTTTTCATACCCCATTCTGTAATAAAGGGAACTGGACTGTATAGCAGAAATCAAACTATTACTATGTCCTGGTTTAAGAGGCCTAAACCATCACATACTAGTAATAATAATTAGTACTATTAAGAGTGTTGAGGAATCCTGAGATACAAAGAAAGTCAAACAAAAAAGGTTGTACAGATGTTGACGAAATCTTATATGGCATGAGGGGCTGAGGAACTCATGATTTCATGTGATCTACACTGGTGTTGGCAAGAACCCTTGCAAAAATTACACATCCATTTAAAAATTACTTCTTCTTACTGGAATTCAGTTCTTAGTGATTTTCCTAGATGGATCGTGGTTGGTGTGTGAAACTTTCAATGGCGCAGTCTAATCAATACCATCAGCGTCAAGATACTTTCCTTATGCCTCTTGTGTTTCAAGTGAGGTCTAAGATTATTAATGGGTACAATTTCTTGGAAACAACTTGATATTTATTTTCTAAAACTTCCATGTGATATGGCCACTTCTGAGCTGCTTTAACATTTCCATTTCATTAATCATTGTGACCTAAGATAGGCGGCTCCTTATGTGGCTTCCTAATTTTTTTTCCCCTTCTTCCCCCCCCCAAGTACTTGATTTTGGGAAGCAGGCACACAGAAGCAGCTTGCATGTTAATGAAAATTGGCTTACTTTCTCCAGGGAGTGTAACAAATTCAAACTAAAGCTTTATTTTTAATCTTCTCAACTAATGAGGACTTTTATTTGTATAACTTCAAACAATGTGTTAGTTCCACACTGATACTTTGGTACACCGTTGCTGCCAAGGAACATTTTTTTTTTTAATGCCTAATATCTGAAAAAAAAACAACCTAACCCACTTTTGTACACTCCTAATTCTAAACATAAAAGAAATTTTCAGATGGCAGAGTGGTTTTATTAAGGAAAATAACTGACTGCTTGGAAAGAAAAATTCTCAGCGCATGGGTGGGGAAGAGTAACTGAAAATTTCAAAAGTGGTAAGCTATCTTGTTACGTTCTTCAGAAGCAAAATTTTCTAAACAGTGTTTGTGTATCTTAGGGATTGTGGTCTCCGTTACGCACAGGAACCCTCTCATGCCAAACTCTTCTTGGAGTTTGTGGCCAATGTAGAAGAGTTGGGAGTCCCTAGTTTTAGTGAAGCGATAATTTATAAGATAAAACTGTAACTGAGGTTCCAATGCAAGTGCTGTATGGAGATAGATCAAAATAATGTTTTTAAAGCTGAAATATTTGTGGGGACAATGAGGAAAAACTTCATCTTTGCTGTAGATGTTTCTTTATAGTTCTTGTTCTGTAGGCTTTCTGGTAATATGGATGAATTCTTATTATTTATCATAAAACTCACTGAAACAGCTTGAAGGTCTGATCACAAAATGAAGTTAACTGAGAACTCAGAACGGCAAGCTTGTCCCTCTTTTGTGTTATAATACGGTTTTTAACTATATGATAACACATTATTTTTACTATCAACTGATGCTTCAGTTAGTTCACTTACGAAGTTCTGTTTGTATGGTATTCTTTCTAAAAATCTTTCTCCAGACTGTTTTTATATCTTCCCAAATTTATTTACTTAAATGCACTCCCCTCAGTCACCTTCCCCCCCCAGCTTTTGAGTGTTATGTAGATCAATGCTAAAAGCAACAATACATGGCTTTATGTTAGCTTACATATTAATTGCCTATTTTAATTTCTTTGACAGTTACTTTGCTTTGAGCAGATTTTTTCACTGAAAAATTTAGTAATACCTAAACCCCTTTAATACGTAGTCATGTGAGTCCTCATTTAGTTTGGTTCTCTTTAACATACATTCACTTGTCTCTAGAGTGAACACTGATCACAGACAACATTCAGATCTTCACTTTTAGCTCTTTTAGACACTATTGAGTTTTTCAGGTTGGTTTATTGGTTGTTTTTTTTTTCTTCACATCACATGCTAAGTTTGAAAGACTTCATTTTGATAGCTTATATATTATTGTCAAATAACCTACGTGTCAAATAGGTGGTTGGAGTATCCAAGTATTAAACCCTATCTGTGCTGCAGTTGCCTTTTATCATGCGTAATTTATCTGTAATTTATCTGTACTAACATGAGTTAATTTGGGCTCTTGCAGTTTACTAAAAGGGTCTACTAAACACCAAATTGCATCTTGGGAGTAAATGATTCTAAAGAGCTTATTATAATATAAAGCTTATCAGTAACTGTTTCCCAAAGCAAAGAATCTTGCACGTTATCCATGCTTCCAAAGCATCTTGCTGTGAGTGTTCTTAATGCATTAAGAAAAAGAAGGAAGAAAATTTGTCTTCCTTACACTTGGGAACTGTATGTCTGAGACTGTCCTTTGTGTGTGAAGAGAAAGTTTCTTGTTTTTTTTAACTCTTCTTTCAATTCATGTAAGATCATCTGAGCCAGTATAACTTTGAAGAAACTGGTGTTACCCTGAAGGACATGTTACCTCCAACCTAATTTATTTATGCAGATTTTTCATTGTATAATTCCTCTGCCCCAACCTTAGAACAAGGATGTGCTCTGTACCCTTCTGTTTGACCCCTAACAGAAAAGACTGCTTAGCAAATACTTTAACATGATTTTCCAAGCATATGTACCAGGACCGGAAAGTGCTGCTGGTAAATGCATGATTTCTGCTTCTCTGCCTGTAGGAACACAGAAAAGAAGTGCATAAATGAAGTTTGCAAGTTAAACTAAGAAAGAAAGTGTTTAAGAAAACTTGGTAGTAAAAAAAAAAAAAATCAAGTGAAAAAATTTAGAGGAAAACCCTTTACTGGCTATCCATGATTTTCAGATATTTAAGGAGTTATTTAAATTTAGGTTTTTCTGATTCCTGGAAAGTTTATGGTAGACAGGAAAGATCCAATGAGGGGAAATGCAGAAAAGGAGTTATGACTTACATTGAGATAAACCACCAGTATCACTCAGGAGTATTTATCTTCATTGATGGTAAGGCTCAAATGACTCTTCATGGTGGCTTTTCCTTATGTGGAAAAATTTCTTAGTATGCTTAATGAGGCTGACTTCAAAAAAAAGTAGCACTGGCCTCACCATGTAAGTATTTGCTGTTGGGGTGGTTTACTCTTAAAAGAGTAAGCTTCATGTCATAACTTCCAGTGTTTTAATATTTCCCCCAACTTCCTATACTCTGTTCCATTTTGTTTAAATGCACAAATACCATTTACAACAGTCCATGGTTGCTTATGCAGTTTTATTTTTGACAGGGGTAAGGATGTTCTTATTCAGCTCCTACCCCTCTCTTTCAGCCCTTCAACTGAAAAAAGCTGGTGAGGCAAGTTGCCACAGAGACCTAGCTGTTATGTTTACGCTTTGTCCTAGAAATAGCTTCATGCTTGTGCTCCAGCTCATACTTGTCTAGCATCCAAACAGCTGGCATTTAAGCCTGCCTCAGATGTGGGCTTTAGATAAGCCCTGAAGCATGAGGGAAAAGAATGCTCGAGAGCCTTGGGTGGACGTGGTAGAGCATCACTTGATGCGGTATGATCAAGGACAGTGATGGGTCGTGTTTGTCTCGGCCCTCACATCTGGAGAGGTCACATGCAATGAAGTAGTAGAGGTTGAGGAGAAAGTGTCCTTTTTTGACACTGTGAATGCATAAAGAGCAGTGTATGTCATACTGTAGTCTGCTTCCTGGGCTATACTCCTACACGGAATGTAATGAGTTCTTGAGCGTTTTTCTGGGGCTAATGAAATGTATATATGTGTGTGTGTATATATAGGTATGAATAGAAATATAGAGTTAAATGTCTTCATATTAGCATAGCAGCTTTGCCTGCCTCATTCACCGTGTTCCCATATAACTTTGTGTGCAACGTGAATAGGAGGACATTATAGCATTACAGCCTGGGGAAGTGTCCTGAGAGCTTGCCAAGCAGAAGAACAGTTGTTTAATATTACTTCTGTATAGAAGCAATTATATCCAGGAAAATGCAACTTAGATCATACCTTCTAAAGTTTGTCGAGGCTAGTTCACCCTTAACTATTTCAAAGCCAGGTGATGCAAGTAAAATCACCAGCTTGTTGCATCATTTGCCAAGGTGCTCATGCCATCACTATGCCTGTGCTGGGCAAAACACAAAAATGGATGTGTGTGTGTCAAGGAAATGCCTGTAAAATGTGATATTATTTGGGGTGGTCAAACTTTCTGCCACTTTAGTGTCAAGCCTTAGTAATGAAATTGTCCTGTGGAACAAGCAGGCCGCGCTGAGGAGGAGGGGTTGGATGATCAGGAGGAGGGAGGTGTCAGCTGTAATTACTTGGGAGATGGCTTCTGAATGGAGGGCTGAAAACACAAGTGGGATACATTAATCCATGCTGGTGGGGCAGAAGGACTAATCAGCTGGTTGTACAAGGGAATATAGGGCTTTGTGTCTGGGGGAAGAGAGAATTTTGCCCTAAGGGTTGCTGTGCTCTGGCATTGATTGTCCTAACAGAGACAGCTGTCTGTCTCTCCCATTTCCCTTCCCCAAGCTTTTTATACTAAGCTGCTTAACTTTTAGGTTTGAAGGATGGCTAAACAGATGATTTTATTTTCTTTTCCTACATAAAGGGAGCACAACGTAGGGATGCAAGATCTTACTGTTTAGGAAATTGACTCTTAGCTAAGGTGGCTTTTCTTCTATGTTTTGAGTTGTACTTCCCTAACTCTGTCTGTGGCTGTCTGACACTCAGCTGATGGTGCCATCCAGGTAGCGAAGTTGCTAGTGAGCTCCAGGAACCTCCTGAGCAAAGGTCTAACAATTGGTTCCTTTAGTGATGGTGGCATATTTTCCTTCCAAGACCTTGTTCATTGGTACTCTGTCTCCTGATGAGGTTTCTCTGGTCACAAGTTAATGTTGGTTCTCATTTACTCTTGCACCTCCAGACCTTGTACAAATTGATTGAAATTCAAGGAGTGAAAGTTCATTTACTTTATTTTTCCTAGATGTGATTTTGCTGCTATGATAGAGGAAATGCTGACTTTATTCTGAGCAGCTCTACTGCAAAGGATGGTTCTTCACAGTGCAAAATACTTAGCTTTGCAACCAAGCAGGAATGGCCAGATGAGCCCATCTGCCTGTCATCCAGAACAGTTCCCCATAGGAGAAAATGATACAGCCAACTTTACCGCCAGTGCAGCTCTGGGAAAAGATTTCAAAACAAGTCCAAAGAAGAGTTATTTTCTTTCTTACTGAGATCTTGATCTAATCCTGGCCTGAAATTGTGGTCTTTTTCTTATTAAATGTTTCTTAAATAGTTTATTTAAGATTGGCAAAACCTACCTGCCTCTCTTGCTTGTGGCATTTTTCTTCAAATTATTAATTGCTTTGGTGGTTTTGTACTGTATGGGAATTAAACTTTTACCCAAAGAAAAACTCCTTTTCTGAGTTGATACTTGCACATGAAGGTTATTCTTGTGATATTTATTCTTTTATTTATATCTGTGGAAGAGCGATTCTTGCATCTGTCTTTTGGCAAGTCTGAATCATTTGTTTTTAAAGTATTGAGGCAATTGAGAAAGTACACTGAAAGATTTACAGTTTTAAATTACTATGTTTTAAAACCAGAAATCATGGACTATATGATAAGCTTATATAGGAATATTTTCCCGGTTAATTATGTAAGTGAATATTGAAAATTTTTTTCCAGTTTCTGCTAATTTCTGAGGGGTTATCTTTAGTTATTTGTTTTGTCTAACTCAGGAAAGTGTGTGATAATCAGCCCCAGAAGTGGCTGCTGGTTCCAAAGTATCAAACCCTTATCCATAACACTGCAGGTCTCATTACTGTGCACTCTTCCCCCTCCTCCCCCTCCCCAGCCCGCTTCAAAAGGAGTCCTACACTGGATGACCTCAAAACCCAGCAAGTTAAACCAGAAGTCTAAGCAGAAGATCTCTGGTCTTGGATGTCTTGTGCATGTAATAGGCAAGAACAACTGTAGAGAGGTGCACATTTAGAATTGCTGAGTTTTACACATGATGCGTAAAAAACAAATGCACTCTTAATTAACCAAATACACATACATATTTTTAATCTGGTGGAGACATGCTACTGATTACAGTTACAGTTGTGACGGCTGTGAGAAATTTAGAGAAAATATTAAGAATACAAAAGTAAAAGGCACAAAAGTGAAGTTAAGCAACTTCTTTGTCCCTTTTCAGGGGCCTTCCAGCTACTACTTTGGAGCAGGTGAAATAATACTAAACGGAGCAATTACAGTTCAGCTGTACCTAGAGTATTTTACTAAATGTGAAAGTGGAAGAGAAAGGATGTACAGAACATTTGACTTTTTGTAACACTCATGATGTGATATAACACATCCATTTTGCATTGTTTTGGAGGAAAGAAAAAGGCAGGATTTTACTAGTGGATCCAGTTCAAAGGGAGGAGATAAAAGCTTATGATTGAACATCTTCAAACTCTGCCAGTGCTGCCTTGTCTTCCAATAGAAATTTTACAGCATGAGTGCCAAGAATACATGCCTGGTCTCTGCAACCCATCACGATGCTTTCTGTGTTCAGGATCATGCAGATGTCACGTAAGTCAGTTTACAAGAAGGCCGTTACACCGCCTGTGCAGTTCACCACGTACTCCTCTGGCACCACTTTACAAGAAGCATGTACCCAAACATCCGTCAGTAACGTCACCATAATTACCTTTGAAATTACCAGTTACTTGTCATCACAGGTCTTTCTACTATTAAGACTGGCAAAGAGGAAATTGAAATCTTGTTTGTAAGTCACCTCTTTGTTTATTTTATTGTTAAATTACTTCCAGTGTTGTCAAGTAACACTGGCTCCTGTAGCACTGGCCCATCCAGTGCTAGTGCCTTTTGAAGGAAGGAAAACGCTCAAGTCTCTTTGCCCAGATGGAATGTGGGTTGAAACATTCTGCGCTAGTGGGGAGCTGAAACAGCTGTTTGCTGTGCGTGGGTAAAATGAAGACTGAAGTCTCTGGGCTTTTAATTCTAGGTCTGTTACCAGCATTACATAGGGAAAGGTAGGCTCAAAACTGAAATGTAGTAACTTTTATGAGTCGTAGCTCGTAATTGTGTAACGTGTAACTGAGCAGGCAGGGTGCCTCACCCGTATGACGTCCCAGGGAATTAAAAGCTCCAAAGTATTTTCTAGAAATCAGTCACTTCCTTTGGAAAAGAAAAAAAGGAGGAGGAAGAATCTCAGCGCTCCATTGTATCTTGTGGATAGATGACACAGTGATATATGAAACCAGCCCTGCTTTTGCTATTATGGATTCCCAGCAGTCGCAAGAAAATGGAACGTACTCTCCACAGGCAGGCAGTCTGCCCACACTTGAGGCCAGGAAGGATTGGGCCCAGAGTGGTGTTTTTGCTATAGATATTCTACAGTTCTCTTTTGTCTCAAAATATTTTCATTACACACTAAAAAACCTTGTACGTAAAATTTGAGCTGGGCTACAGTAAAAAAAGTGCCTTTAAAAATGATCTAATGACCCCCTTTAAATTTAAGAAGATGAGAAGACTTTAGGTGGGAATATTTTGATTGATGATCCAAGGTGTGTGTGAGTAGGGGTAAGTAATAAAGAACCAAAAGGAATAAAGAAGGAAATTATGAAAAGGAAATTAAAGGTGACATCTGGCAGATACGTTGGGAGGGATGGAAGAAACAGACCTAGGAGATGAACAGGATGGAAAGAAAGGGAAAAGGGATTGTGAAGAAAGGAGAAATAAGAGACAAGAAAAATACCAAAAGGTTCAGAGGCTTCTTCTGGAACAAGTAGCTTCAATGTGAAATCGAGATCCTAACTGCATAGAAACAGTGATGACAATGTATGGCATGGGGTACAGAACTGGGATGCTGGAAGTGGAACTGGCTGGTCTGGATGGGGAGAAGGATGCACGTGAAATTGTGAACAGTGATGTTTGAAGTGAATCACTTCAGAAGTCTTGCATGGGTGTGTGTTTTGTGGTGTTTCCTTTCCTGTTCAGGGCCCTGTTTGCAGCGGTCAGGATCTGACACTATAGCTTTTTGTGTGTTTCCCTAAATCTGTTGCAGTTTGATATGGATGGACATAGCTGAACTGACATATACAGATGAAGATGTATACTTATTCTGTTTTCCTTTTTTATCAGTGCCATGTACATGTTATCCTCCCTTTTCCTTTTCACAGTTCTTGTTAGACATCTTAATAATTTCTGGCATATCAGTAAAGTCTTGTTGTTTATTTATGGTTTCTAGATGCTTTGGAGTATTGCAGTCCCTCCTTCTGCAGGGGTAACTTGTAATCCTCACTGCAGGCTTGGACTTTTGGCTGTGCTAAGAAGCATCCTGTATAAATGGCTTCATCCTCACTGAGAAATTTAGATCTTCTTGTCTATCCTATTCTCACTATTATTTAAATTTTGTCTATCCTACATACTCAAATGGTATTTTGTTTTATAGGTGCCTCATCAGACTTTTCCTCTGCTTATATCACAGTTGTCACTGAAGATGGTTAGGTATAGTCTAGTAATGCTGGTGAAGAGCCTAGGAAAATACAACTCAGCTCTAAAATATCTATTTTTTTCTGAAATAAAAAAAGGATTTAAGGAAGTGGTGAATAATGTAATAAATCATGAGCTATTAACGAGACTGTTTTACTGTCAAAATCCCCATTAGACACACATAACACTAACAGGATCGGTAAATTAGGAACTGTGTAAACTGAGATCCTACTTTCATTTTGTGCAAAAGAAAGATAGACGCTGAAGCCAACTTGACATTGGCAATGCATAGTGCATCATGTAATAGTTATTATGCTCAAAGCTCCACTTTAAAAATAACAAAAATCTAGTCTGGTTAGCCTGTCATGTGTAGTGACTGACTATCCTTCAACAGCCCTTACCTTAAAAGGAGAGCATGTGGTAAGATGCTTTGCTGTGATTTCAGGCTAATATTTCAAGGAGGGATGTGAGCTGGTGCCAGACGAGATTTTGGTAAATCCTCTTTATTAAATAAAATGTGGGATAGATGTTTTATCTCTTCAACAAGTTGTCCTTCAAGAGCTCCAGGATTTCTGGCAGTACTCTTCTGTAGAAGACTGTTTGGAGCCAAAATGCCTGCCTGCCCTATGGGCCTTTGGGCTTGGGAAGCCCAAAGTGTTTGGTGTTAAGCCTGGGGACTGCGGGTGATCCAGAACCACCTCCTGGGGAGCAGAGTGTTGCTTCTACTGCTGTGTCCTTTCATCTTTGATAGATCTGTTCTGTGTAAATTCCCCTCCTTCCAACGTGTGGTCTCTGATACCTACAGTAACAAAGATGATGATTTGTAGAAATACAGCAAAATTGGGTTTGGTTTGAACTGGCAGAAGTTTTGAAAGTACTTAAAAAAAAAAAAAAAAAAAATCATCTTTATCACTTACCTAGGTGGTGTATATCTTAGAAAATATGCTTTGAGATTTCGGGGACAAATGCTATGGATTTATGTCCTAGTCTTCCACTTGTCGCTTTGAAAATGAAATTCAAACTTTGCGATTTTGTTTATATCACAAGGTATTGGTCGCATTTACTCAGACCAAAGTTGAAGTGAAATTCATTATTAATGGCTATGGCCAGTGCTATGGAATTCTGTAATCTTTTTGCTATGTAGGAGGATGCATTGTTATGGTAATAGAGCTAGTCTGTGATTTAATCCAGAATTAATTAATGATGACCAAACCCACAAATACTTTCTTTCACATACCATTGGAGCAGGTGGGTGGGGCCCTCTTGGGAAGAAGGTGAGGAAGGAGGCAATGCTGCCCTTAATTTCAACAACTGTACCCGCCTTCTGCTGACAACTGTTTTGGATCTCTGCTCTCTAGTTTAATGGAACTGTATTGTACAAGGACAAATGCTGTTAATGTAGGAAATGGAGGAGCATTTCCCAGGGTCAGGGCCAAGACCTGTGAAGTTCTCCAGCTGATCCACTTCTTGGACTAGGTTCTTGCCCTAAGATAAATAAGACAATGTGTTAGGAACAAAACAGATAGTTTTGATATTAGGGATGAGATTGGACATAGCAGGTGCTTGCCATGTTATGTAGAGAATTGTTGGAAGATGCTCAGATACATCAGTGATGGAAGGAAAGGATGCCAGATAAAGAACAGCTAGGTGATTTAAAGGCTGTTATGGGGTGACTGGAGCCAGCGGGTAATTTTTCTTTTCATGCAATCAGTCTGTGAACAATATTTTCTTGAATATAAAAATCTTGATAAATAAAGAAATATTTTAGTACAGTTGTGTGGGATGGAGGAGAAAAGAGTAGTCAGCATGTTGGCAGCAAAAATGGAAAAACTGAGCTATATGTTGATAGAAGGTACAGTCAAGGACTCGAAACCACTCACTATTTTTTTTATTTTCCTTTGATTTACTCAATTTTACGGTGTAAATTCTAGGAACCACACTTTATCCGATGAGATTTATGCCTCAAATAATTTCATTTCAAGGCAAAGGCATAGTTGCATAGCAGAGGTCAGGAATCTCCCACCTAAATAACTGAGTGGTCTTAGAAGCAAGATCTCCCCTCTGCTGCACAGATATGTGCTTCCCCTTTTGCATGGTGCTGATTGGCTGAGTTCAAAAGGAGATCAGCAGGGAATAGTGAAGAAACTCATGTAGCCAAAAAAATGATGTATTAAGAGGGGGCTAAAAGAACAAAGATACATCAAAAAGGCATGAAAGTTCTTGGAAATTTTAGGAAACTGTTGGGAGAAGTTGAGGATCACAGTCTCTGAGGAATATAGAAGTGAGGGTAAGAGGAAACAGCTGAGAACCACTCAACCCAGGACTCCTACCCAACAACAGCCAAGAGGTCTGTACCTTGCCCTGGCCTAAGGACTTGGCATTCAAGTGCCTTCCAGAAGAGCTTCCTACTGAAAGAAGATCTGGTCCCTACTGATGACTCTGTGGAAATGCCATCTTCTCCCATGCCCTCTCTCACAGATAGAAAATGCAGCTGCTGTTGGTAGGATTGGGCAGGGCCCCAGCTAGAGCTGTGAACTCAGCAGTGAGCGGCTATTAAGAAGGTCCCTGCTCACAGAGCTCTCCATCTCTGAAAGGAAGGATGGGAGAGAAACAGAAAAAGAAGGTGAAATGATGTACTGAAACTTGTCCTGGATTTCTGAGATGATCTGGGAACAGCTCATGTTCTTCCCTTCTGGTGGTCCCTCGCCTGCTGGACTGTGTTGTGTTTCTAGGAAAGACCTTATTGCACTTGTCTGTGTGGGGTGGCAGTGGCAGGCAGGCAGAAACTGAAGTGACTACTTGGGGCCTCAATCTCTGGAGTAGCTTGAGGAGTATTAGGCTAAATTAGGTTATAGTGTACGAGTGGCTGTGGGTGGGAGGAAGAAGAGGCTCTATGGCTTAGTGGCTGCTCAGAGGTCCCAGAAGTCCAACATGAGCTCTTGTTATGAGCTACCAGCAGAAAATCACAGAAGCTGATGTAATGTATCAGTCAATCAGTTGATGATTGCCTAAAGGATCTGTGGGAGACTGAATGTCCCCGAAGCGTAAGAGGATTTCTAGAAGAGACTTGTAGACCCTGGGTAGTAGCACACAGCTGAAAATCATCCCTGTGGGTGTTGGGATAGGTTTAGGTCTTGCACCGGAAAGTCCAGTTCATAATGGAACAGCTTTGACTATAGTAAAACATTGGTCCTCATCCTCATGCTTTGGAAGGCATTGCTTACACTATGGCAGCAGTTACTAGGGGCTGTCATATAAGCTCAGTATGGCAACTCCTCAAACCTCCTGTCAAAAATCAGAAGTGCAGCTCGTTCCAAGGGACTGTAATCCCTTGTCAGACACCAGGAAACGGCGGCGTCTTTAAAAGGTTTTAGTCCAGAAAGATATCGCATGTACAGTATACTGGGTAGGTTTGTTGTTATCCTCCACTCTGCACGGGCTCTAACTCAGAGCTGGCTGAAGGTGGGATGATGACTGGGAATGTGGGGGGAGAGGAGAGGATTTAAGGTCTGACTGTAACTCTCTTTCATCCATACTTTGCTGTGCAATGCAGTATGAAATTATAACGCTGATCCGCTCTGATGTTTTGATTCAAGCAGCACAAATGTACATAGTGTAACATAGGCATGCCAAGAGCTTTAAACAAAATAACCTGGCTTGTTGTGTCGCTTATGGGATGTCTGTTTTCTCGTGGTTTGTGTTGTTTCTTGATCTGACTGACCCAAGCTAAAAGTTAATTTGCAGGATGATAAACGAAGTAAGAGCACTGGGAAACTGAGCAGAATAGGACAATTTTACATGCTACGCACGTGGTACTCCTGTTATTGAATTCTGATACAGCAGGAGGGTTTGGGGCTTTTTTGCCTCTCAGGAGGTTGAGATTACTGGTTGTTTGATCTCCAGGGTTCTAATCTCATTGCCCACAACATCTGCAGTTTGGATCATGTGTTACCGTGAACTGCTGGTTACAGCACCCAAGGCAGTGCCTGCACAGCTCCTACCAGGCGTAGTCTGCACCTCTTTGGAGTCAGCTCTCTGCAATTATGCTGTTGCAAGCTGGATTTTATACATCACAAAACGTAAAGCCAGTTTGAGGTTACAGTGAGTAATAGCTTCAGACTTTCTATTGTAGTTATTCTGTTCAAGCATTTTTTTCCCTTCAAGGAGATGAAGTAGAGTCTGAGGAGTTTTCTGTTCATTAAAATGAAATGAGTGATTTGATCCTGCTTCCCTGAAGCCAAGTAATATTTCCACTGCAGTTAAGAAGAGGTTTTTCTGAGTAGCATGTGAGGATGAAGCTCTTTGTTTGCAAAAGTATCATTCATCACTTACTGCAATCTGAGGATCAGAGACTGCTGCTATGTACCAGAGTGAAAGTAAATGGATTAACACTTAGTGAGCTTTGTCTTGACCCTAAATCCTTTAACCTTATTATACTAAAATACATGCCATCTCTTTCCTAATAAAGTCAGTAATCCTTGTTTTATTTTTCTGTTTGCTCATTGCGTGGATACATCAACATGTTAATCATGTTACAATAATTCAAATGACAGTGCTGCTTCTGCTTCATTTAGGTAACAAACATCCCTATAGAAGAAAGATGCAGGCTTTTATAATTGTAATACAGAAGAGCACTTTCTGAAGTCACCAAGGCAAGTTGTAATTAACTTAACCAACCACCAAGGTTAACTTCTCTTGGCAAAACTCTGTGGAAAAGCTATCTGAGGAATATACAGGGAATTAATGACTTCAGAGATTTTGCCCTGGGGATAAAAAATTCTATCATCAGGTGAATGTCTGTGTGCTCCCCTTCAACATCCCTCTGGGAAAAATATATCCCCATGCTTTAAACTATTAACCTCTCCTCTATTTGTAAAGACCTTGGGTGGCTGAGTTTGTAAGACAAGAGGGAACAGTTAGGAAAACAAGCTAAGCTTATTTTTCCAATGTAACAAAAAATTAGAACCGTTGTCTGCAGTTTTACCAAAGGCTCTCATGTGTCTGTTTATGTGAGATTCTCCAAACTTGTGTGGTTTCAGTTGAAGAAAAAAGGACCTGAGATTTTTAGATTTCTTTCAGCCAAAGAATACGTTCAACATCCACAGGGGCAGGAGAGCAAGCCATGAAAAACAAGCTTCTGTGAGGCTTGGAAGCCTAACATAATTTTTCCCTGTCAGAACCTTTGGGCTCAATTCTGCTTTGACTTGCACCCAGTAGAATCTCACTGACTGTAGTCAGGATGCTTTCAGTGTAAGCCACATCAGAGTGTGGCCATTTAATTTCAATCTGGCAATAGGTTTGAAAATACCCATTACTGAAGAAACTGGAGATGCTATGATTTTGAATGTGTGCATTACTGATACTCCAGGAACTGCTACATTTCATCAAGTCTGCTTAGGGGATAAGAAAATGAACTCCATTATTTTTAGGAAAATGCCAGATGTTGTCATAATATGTCACACGCTTCTGTCAGTGAAATGTTTTTTAACAACAGTACTGATGTGTGGTATTATGCTGATGTTGTACAAATAACTAGATGTCAACCTTCATATCCTCAGCAAACTTCTTTTATATCTGTGTGTCTGCTTAGATATTAAAGATATATATATATATATATATAAAAAAAAAAATCTTTTGAAAAGGAAGTGGAAATAGGGACTTGCCGAGGAAGCACAGGTTGCAATGTTCTCTTGGTTTGAATTAGCATGGTGAAATATAGAAAATCAGAACAAGGAAGGAAATAATTTTTATGAGGAATGAAAGAATGTAAGCAGGCCTATTAAAAAATTACTGCTCTCTGTGTTTGTACATACATTATACGCATGTGGATCCACATAGTTACCGATACTTGGTGTGTAAATACTTTTCCCTTACTCTCATGGTGGGAGAAAACTGCCACCATCGCAATTTCAAATTTATTCAAATTTCATCTGATCATTTGGAATTTTGTAAAATGGGCATATGAGATGCATCAAGTTTTCTTTTGGGAGCAAATCAGATATAACCTAATAAATGGAACATATAACACTTAGCGATGTATATATTGTAATACTGGCACATAGAATGTATTTAAATACTCTTGGATGCAGAATTATTAGATGATTTATTCTTGTAAAAGAGATTCCACTCTGCCTTTTACCATTGTTGCTACAACGATTGTGCTGAGGGTTGCTCTTGCACAACAGACTTTTCTTCTCTTGAGGACTGAGTACTTGAACAAAAAAGTAGGTGCTGTTTATTTAGCTAGTCTGTGTGAAAATCCTCATTTGAAATGATAGTTTTGGAAGGTGGTAGTTTGCTGTACTGAAAATTTTTGCTGGGGAACTTGGCATAATCATTAAAAATGACAACGGACTCTTACTACCATGGAATCCCCCAAATGGAAGGCCTTAGTTTTGATCTGAAGAGCTAGATCTGTGAAAATATTCAGATGTGATACTTCTCTTGACGTCGCTAGAAATTGTGTCTTTGTTCCTTTGTGCAGCTGGTCCTAACGGAATGGTAGAAAGAAAAGAGAAATTCAGGAGGAGGCAGAAGGAGAAGACGAGAAGTGAATTAGTGAAGGAAGAAAGAAGCTCAAATTCCTACCTGGAACCCTGGCAGCTCTTTGCTATCGCAGAACAGTGATTACTCTGCTACATGCTGGATACTTCATGTATCATCTTTTGTCAGATACCTTGATTGTGCTGATCTTATTCTCTTGTGCTACTTCATGCATGTTCCTGCATGTTGTCACTGTCTTAAACATTTTCTGTAAGATCCTCAGAGCAAGGATTAGTCTTCTCTGTTCTTAACTTCTCACACAGAACCTGAGGCACTCTTTTAATGAGTCTTCATTGCACCACATGGAAAACAGCATGGGACAGCTCTTCTTTTTCCTGTTTCTGCCCAAACTTCTGAACATCATGTCCTAGATCATAATGAATTAAAGAGAATCCAGCCTTTTGTCCAGCACCAGCACTAGATGTATAAGTTAACGATATCAGGTGAAAGTTAGCTTTTAGTACAAATTTCAAGATTTGTGGTCTACAGCCAAATAGACAAACCCCATTTTAAAGCCTAATTGTAATTTAAGAAGTGCAATCTTGATGACATACTTTTGTGGATAGAAATCATGTTAATGTTTGCTTTCATGAAGTATTTGCATCAAAGAAAACTCCTTATGTGGGAGTTTTGGTTTTTAGAGGTTGTGTTGTAAATAAGTTATATAGTATTTTCCCAAATAACTTGGTCAATCATATCTTAGTGAGGTTATAGGAGAAATACTATTCACTTGAGGGAAAACAAAAAGGATCTCAGAATTGGAAATCAAGGTAAAGTTAAACCAGGATCATGTTACTCGTTGATTTTGGCTTGAAAGTTGTAATTTAAGAAAAACAAAGGAGAGACAGCTTTGGAGCTTGCCTAGATAACTGACAAATCTCAGCAAGTGACATTTTGATTTAATTGAATCCATATAATTTGAGAATCTCTTGCTTAGCACTTATGTCCCTGGAGATGATCTCTTTACCACTGGATTCCCCTTTGAATTTAATGTAAAAAAACCAAAACAAAACAAAAACCAAATGAACCCAGACATTCAAGCTAAGCAGATACAGTCAGGCTAAATAGGCTACTTGCATGTCTTAGGTATTTACAGTGAGGTGCAACTTAGGTGCTTATTTAATGTTTTACTTGTGGTGAAGCCAAGCTTCCTGAACAATGCCGAGAAAGAATTGCAGTTTCATATTTGTGTTCTTTGTTTGTTCATTTTTTAGCTTTCCAGAATGCCCACTTTAATCCCTTTGGTATACTTTCAGACAGTTGCTAAAAACATTTGTACTTCAGCTTTTCTTGATTTGCCTGGCCTCACTTAAAAAATAATGTAGCGAGTCCATTGGCATTGCTGACTTCTCATCAGCCCATTCTGTTTTGTCCTGACTAAAGTCTGACTGCTCTCTTGCTTTTTTATTTTTCTTTTTTGAGGGTGAGTTTGTTTTTGTATGTATGGTGCTTTTTTTTCATTCTTGTGTTATTCTAGGCTGGTTAGTTTTAATTGTGGTTTCCTTGTTTCTGCTGTGAAGTTTGTCAGCAATGTTTCATGAAAAACAGTATTGTGATGGAGAGACTTCATGGAGGGCTTATGCATTGCTCCTCTGGGAGCTTGTCCGCATCCGTATTCACGCTGCAGGTGTGACCGTGTCCCAGCACTAAAGACACTCGTACCTTAGTAATGTCTGCTGGAGCTTGTCCTTTTCTGTTCTTGCTTCTGTCATCTCTTTTTACCTCCTAAGGAGTCCTGGCTTGAGAACAGTTTTGTGGGTTCTGCCTTGCTCAGGGTGACCGCTGGCACACCGGAGCGGGAAAATTCCAGCTTTCAGACCTTCATCTCATGGCTGCTCCTTGGCCAGAGCACTTGATCCCTGTGCAGAGGTTTGCAACGCTACGTCTTCACACCTTCTAACGCATAGCAGAAGGTATCACAACTTAAATGTTATGTAGGTCTGGATATGTTCAGTACACGTATGGATCCTGCCACATTTCTTCTGGCTCTTCCTTGGATTTGGCCACCGATATATATATTTTTAATATGTCTCTGACAGACTGGAAGATGCTGAGGGAAAGCATATGGGGTACATGATCCCGCTCCTCAAAACAGAGTACTCTGCCAGTTTCACCTCTGCAAGTTCTAGTGGACGTCGACCCCAGTGAGACGGTTCATTTTCTCTTGCGAAAATTGTCACGTTTCTGTATGGTGTTGGCAGAGGGAAAGGGTCTTGAGCTGGGTGTGGGTATCAAGGCCTGCACATTGGAAAGAGTAGTACTGTTGGGTGTGTGTGGGGGGAAATATCAAAAAAAAAACCCACCAAAAACCTCCACGTTTTGGGAGACTGGAGAAATACTGTCACATCAGATTTTGTTAGAAATTTTACTTCTGCCACGGGAAACCTAACATTTCCATTGTGAACATTTCTGTAGTGAAGGTGACAACAGCGATAGTTCAAATTGAACTTCAGAAACTTTGCTAGCTTGGCACAGTTCCACTCTTGGACAGCCTTTCGTTTTATGATTTGCTTGTAGCTCAGCATGAACTCCTCTCAGAGACAACAGGAATTTGGAAAATGTGCTGTTACCATCATGATTGGTTTATGTAATTTCTTATAATAATGAGACGTTGTTGCACTTAAGGCTGGACAGTGTTCACAACCAAGAATAGTAAAGTTGGGCTGACTATATAGTAGTGGAAGGCAATGGTGTGAAGTCACTTAAACTAGGTGCAGTAGGACTGTACTTTGGGGGGAAAAAAAAACCCACCTTCTTCCTCCTTGCCAAATCAAACCCATTCCCCCGGGAAAGAAGACGTGTAGTCATGGGATGTTAATGTCTGCTATAGTGTCTTTGGTCCACTCTTGTACTACCTCGGTGCTGCTGTATTACCACCTGATTTCACACACAGGCTAAAATGATCACCTAGCGATTTATTTATTTATTTATTTTTACAACAGTTCTGCTGGTACTTCCCACTGTAATGTTAGCAGTGACCCTGGAGTGTCTCAGTCTCCTGTGTGTTTCTGAGCCCAGCCTGACACAGTTGGGCAATTTGAAGTAATCATGATTGCTAGTCATTGGCAGGTTCACCTTCAAGCATAGATAATCTTGACATTTCATGCTTCCTTTGCTTCTTTTAAAAATACTCTGTTCTTCTGTGTTGCTCTGTACAACAGTTTTTCTCTGATTCTGTATGCCATCTTATTTTCCTGATTTATTCTTCATAAGTGTCCTTAAAACTTTTCAAATTGCAATTCTTTTGTGCATGTCAAATTATGGAGATTGAACAGGCTTACTTTGTTTAAAAAAAATAAAATTCTGAAAGCTAAAATTTTGCTGCTAAGAAGTTTGGTTTTTTTCCTCTGAACTTTCAGTTGGAAAAATAAATATTTTGTTTTAGAATGAAACGTTTAGTTTGAACCAATAAAAATGTGTTGGTTTGGCTTACTGTGATATAAATTCAGTGCCTTGAGGGGGACTGTAGCTTGGAACTTGCTCTCACCATCTTTCTCCTCAGAGTTTAGGGGCTGCAGAGAAGAATACAGACATGGGGTCCTTCAATTACAATTTTCTCAGTCAGGGCAAAATCTGATTCCCCTGAAGTGAGAATTCAAACTGGTGCTGTGCTCCATTCACAAAGACACAGTAAAAAGCACGTTATCTATGCTTCTGTTCTCTACTGGTAAATTCTTCCTTTTCTCTTCCAGAATTCACCAATAGGTTGTGAATGTTAAAAGGTTTCTGAGTTTTAGTCAAGAGGCAGTTAACTTACCAAGTACTTCCTCCAGAGTTTTATAGTTTTTGAAAGACCTTCTACTCCTCTGTCATCACTGTGAAGACAAATGGTTTTGTGGCATACTTGAACAATACCGGACCTTCCAGAAAGAGTAGCTGTATTTGCCAGGAAGACCAGCGTGCAGGACACAGCTGTAGGTCCATTTTTCAGGGTCGGCACTTTCAACCACAAAATCAGCGGTCGGTTTCTGCAGTATGAAGCCTTAAGCAACTTTTAACTTGATGGGAGTGCTATCTAGCTATATAGATGGAGATGGAGCATGCTTTCAGCTCCACGAATGAGAAGTAGAGTCCACAGCAGGGCAAAGGTTTAAGCTGGGGGGGGGGGGGGGGAGTATGTAGTAGCTGTTGCAATCCCTGCTATTAGTGGCTCTTCTGACAAGATACCATACAGGAGCCAAACCACAAAGTGGGCAGAAATGAAGAACTATGTATGAAAAGATTATTCTGTTTGACTTCCCCTGCATCTTTTTCCCTACCCAGATGCTTTGACAGGAATTTGAGTGCTGATTGCATTACAATTATGCATGACTATTAGGAGACAGTGTTGGGTTGTTTGTTTTTTGTTTGTTTTTTTTTTGTTTTTTTTTTTTTTTTTAAAGCGATGTTGCCAAAAGCATGTGCTATATTCCAACACTGGGGCATAACTTTATTTTTTATATATATAAATATATTTCCGTGTATATTTTTCTTCGGTTTTAGTCCTTACCTCACTGAAGTTCAAATTTAAATGCTTATCTTCCCTTGTCCAGCTTTAAATAAGCAGGAAAACAATGGTCAGCAGAATCTCGAACCGAGTGTTATAGTGTCAGTAACAACTTGTAAGCAGTAGATGGCACAGCAGAGGTAAGAATGAACTGCGAATAGCCACTTCAGACAAGTTTCTGCCTGTATCTTTAAGCAGTTTAAGAATACAAATAACCAAATTAGGAAGGTTTGTATCTAGCCTGTAAAGTGGCTATTATGCTTGTTAACTTGATCTTTTATCCTAGATAACTGAAGTCTTTGAATTGTAACTATAATACCTTTTCATGGTGGGACATTTAGAAAATGAGTTTTCTCTTTACGGTGTACCCTCTAGTAAATGAAAAATAAACACTGTATATGCAAGTAATAAAAGTTATAGGAATCATATGCTCGTGCACGTTCCACCTTTCATGATTTTCCCAGTGAATAGATGCTGAATTCTTGTAGCTGTTGTGTCAGGAAACAAATCTCATGAGCATAAACTTTACACTACTTTGTGCTTTGTAGCTCCCAAGATAATGATCAAAAGCTTTTCTCAGTTTGTGTGCTGTCTAATGTATGTCCCAGGAAGTTATTAGGTATTTGCTAAAGACAAAAATACTGATTTTATTTCCTTTGATTGGAGAGTGAAAAGTTACAGTCTAAACAGGGCTCCAGGTACTGGGCTAATGATCACAAAAATACCTCCGTCTGTTTCTTACAGCAAACTTCTTTATTTTTGGTTTTCTTTCACGCAGGGGAAAAGCTTCAGATGGAAGGTCTGAAGAGAGAAGAGGCCACAGGGGAGCGTGGTCTGTCAGTTTGCGAAGGGTCAGGAGCAGGGAACTCATCTCACTTTTGCTGTTGACTTGCTGGGTGACCTTGGGCAAACCACGTTTCCTCTATGGGCCTTGCTCCTTCTTGCCTTTCACCGTGTGTCATTCAAAATAGCATAAAAAGCTGCTGTTCTGATTTAATACCCTTTCCTATTCATTCACAGTGGTGCACAGGTGTAGAGAAGAGTCAGGCCCTATTTGCTTTCTTTCATTTATATCTTGTGTGAATGATTTCTTGCTACTGTTGGTACAGCCCTAGTAGATAAAAAAATAAATAAATGTTGACTTTGTTTCCCTTTCCTGTTTACCCTATCTTCAAATAAGTTATCCCATGATAAACAAGAAACAGATTAGACTTGCATTATTACCTGTTTCCGTGGGCACGATATGCACCTTCATACCAGTGTGTTTCTTTGGCTGATGTAACCACAGAAGGCAACACGCGCTCACTAGAATGAAAACCAGAGGAGGGAATTTTCAGCCCAAAGCGCAAAGGTGCATGTTCACCTTGATTCTGCAATGGGAATTGTACCAGACAGTGAATGAACCAGGGAGCTTTGGAAGTATGGTATGAGTTAAAGTGAAGAAAAACATAGTTTCAACATGAAACTTTGCATTAAATTACCTCGTATAAATGATACTGCCAGTGCTTATTGAAGAGATTACTTATCTTAACACAGGCGGCTGGGTGACAGTGAGCCTGTCCTAAGCCCAGAGAAGTCACTGCGGTATACTCTGTGACAGTAACTACAGATCATGTCCTTTGCCCACTGCTGCCAAAACAGATGCTCAAAGCTATTACCAAGACATTGTAGTTCAGTGCTTTCCAAAACAGCACGTGCTCTAGCTCTCTGATGTAGAGTGGGAGAGGGTATCACATTAAAACCTTTGCATCCCTGCAAACAAGGAGCATGAGCAGTATGGTTGTTGGCAACTCTGACCTTCTGAGGAGGTGATTGAGTGACCTAACAAAGTAAAAAATCTTTTATTTTATGTTTCTGATTTTTTTTTTAATTATTAGGGTCTGGATTTTGCTGTATGCTGCGAGCTTCTCTGAGTTCCTGCAGAATCTCACTTTGATTTAGGGACTAGGTAAAAAGTCAGTAGGTGGTTTGTTGTTTCTGCTTTGTTTCAATTGTGTGTCTCAGAAAAATCCTCTACCATCACCTTCGTGTTACTTAAATGATCTGCACATGTCATGATTTGACCACACTTATGCTCTTCTCATAACATGAAACGCCTTTCATGTTTTGTGTTTCCTGAGGTGCTGTTCACTTGCCTAAAATTTTTTCTTGACTTCGTTAGTCTCTGTTTGCACTATTACCAAAATCCTGAACATATACCTCATCCTGCAATATCCTTTCCCTTAAAGATTGGAGCTTAATTATACAGCTAAATAGAATTTTATTTTCTTTTAATATTACCTCCTTTTAATTTTAAGTAATGCTAGTATTTGTGAAAGTTTGTTTTATCTAAAATAGGCAGTATGCTAAAGACTCTCCCAATGCATAAATTAATTTGCAAAAACTGAGAATGCAGGTGGTTTTCTTATCTCCACTGTGCTTTTAAACAGGTATCATTTCTTTTATGCCATAAGAGGAACAAAGGGCCTTAGCTTAAATTCCACAAATGTGTACACTAAAAATGTTTTGTGAGTGAAGGGAATACAGAAACAGGGCAGAGCATTTCAAACTTCTTCTATACAGAAACAAACTTTTAAAATCCCACCAGCTAGCAGTGGGAACGCTGAGGAGATGGAAAGATATTTCCAGATTTTACAAAGGCTTAAAATGGGCTCTGTTTTCTTCTGTCAGTGAGACACCCAGACTAATCTGTAAATAGTGTCTGTTTACCATTAATTGCTGTGGCTCTGCGATTCCTACCTCCCACTAGGACTTCCATGAAAAATAAGATGCACTTGGCCAAACAAAATTCCATGGGGGAGGAGGGGAAAAGTAAACAATTAGCAACAGGGTAGGGCACCAGTATTTAAAGAAAAATGTAAACAGTACTGGAAAAGAATGTCCTGAAATACTGTATAAGAGCAAATTATTTGTTGCAGCAGAAACTGATTAAAGGCTATATAGTAATTCCAATATTGTAGATGGTTTTCAGGATGCTATTTTAAATGGCAATATTGGTGAAATTAGGCTGAAATGACTCTTAGTGGCAGACAGAAAGAGCTGTCCTGTCTCAGAATGCCTGTCTGTCTTGTAGTAGAAGCAATCAGCTACCCTGTGTTTGCGGAGACAGGTCTGCTTTCCTTGCTTCCTTCCATGTTGTCTTGCTGCTTTATGGCTTGTGCTTCTGAACTGTGAGCCTGAGCCATATTGCCCCATTCGGCTGAAAAGTAGTTGAGATCAAACATGGTAGATGTCGAAACAGTAATAACAGTTGATATGCCATGACACTGGTTTCTACACAGTTACATATGTAGCATCAAGTGATCAAGCATATTATGACATAAAGCCTTTCCGAATGAACTTTGTACAGTTTGCTGACACTTTTTTCCACCCTTTTCCGATTTTTTTTTTTTTTTTTTTTTTTTTAAACACCGGGTGAAAAAAAGAAGCTGGGTGAGAATAACCCTCAGACTACTATTTTACTCATGTTTGAGTATTAGGAAAAATACATGGAATCAAATTCCTGAAAGAGTTTGATATATTTTTTGGTTTTCCTTATATGCTATTTCACCAAGACTAAGGGGAGACACTTGGTCAAGTTCAGTCTTTTAAAACAGTCCCATAGAAGTGTAGCAGAGTTAAAGACAGCATGTTTTAAATGTTTCCAGTCAAAGCACAGTGACTGTAGCCTCTTCTTGGATGTCTATAGTCTATTACAAATTGATTTTTCTCTTGTGTCTAATAGCTTTAATGCTGAGCTAGTAGCGTTGTTCTGAACAAAATCTAGTAAGAGAGAGGGTCCAAAGAGCCAGTCCTGCTTTCATACACTTAGCAATTGTTCCTCTGCTTCCCTGCGCATTACATCTATTCCCATTTACTGTTACAGCCCCCACATAACCATTAATAGCCCAGGGTCAAAATCTGGATTCTGCAAAATTCAGATTGACTCAAGCTATCAGCTATAAAGGGAAATAGTGTGCAAATGAAGGGTGTGTTTCTGCCCTGTTCTATTTTGTCCCTACGGTCCTTTTCATCAGTGAACTTCAAAGCAAGTTGCAAGTTTCTAGATAACTTCTGCTGACGTGTGCATAGTGACACAAAGTAATATGGTCAAGATGGTGCTTATTATCTATCACAGTGCTGGAAACAGACCACAGTTCTCTTTGCTTATTTGTTTGGGTCAATGATGGTGGTTCTCTGCACGGGCCTGGTAGTGCCGGGTCAGACTAAGAGTTCACCCATCTACTGTTCTGTCCCTGACTGGCACTTCTGTGCACTTAAGGAAAGAAAAAATAAATTCTGTCCCCACCTGCCCAGCTTCCAGCAATTTTCTGTTTAAAGACTTACTGAGTTAGAGATCCCATCCGGTTCCTTGTATTTCATAACTACCAACAGACCAGTTCTCTGTGAATTTCTTGCCTCTGCTTTTGAATCTATGTATTTGGCTTTTTCACCATTCTGTGGCAGTGAGTTCCACAGTTTGTGTTGCCTGAAAAGTGCTTTCTTTCGTTTGTTTTAAACCAGCTATGTGATAATTGCATGAATTGCCCCCTACTTCTCATTTTATCACGAGAAAGTATTTTTACAGACTGCCATGATCCAGCCAGAGCTGTCTGTATTCCGTACTGATGAGTCCTTGTCTTTTACAGCTTCTCTGATGGGGAACCCATCTCCTACCTCTGATTCACAGGGCCACAGTTTTCTATGCTTTTTGCTCTAGATGAAGTAACCAAAGTGGCTCCAAGTTCCAATTCTTGATTAGGAATGGCAAAATTAGAGCCCATTATTAGTGACATACAGTTTATGATATTTTTTCTTCATGCGCATTAATTTGCACTTCTCTACCACGTAACTCAGGATTGTGGGCTTTTTCCTGTCACTTTTCTCAGTTAGCTTAGTTCTGGAAATATTTATTTTGTTTATTTTGTTAATATGCTTATCTGTAATGTGCAAACCTCACTGGTTTTCCCCTCGTTGATACCTATTCAGCAGTGAAAGCCTCAATCGCTATCACAACGAATTCCTTTACTTGTTATGAAATTTGAGCATTTGTACCTATTGTTTATCCTTAATGTTTTAACAGTAATCCTATGGGAGAGTGCATTCTCTCTTATTCCATTGCCTTTGGTGCAAGGTTTGAGGGGGGTGGAAAAAAACCCCCACAAACAAACAAAAAAACCAGCTCCCCCCAAAAAACGAACTCCAAACAAACAAACAAACCCAAACAGAAAACCAAGAAAACGTTCCTGGAAATTAAAACTTTTATCTCCTGTATGATCCTTGCACACATACTCATGTATCCTTAAAAAAAACTCTAAATTTTATCTGACATATTCCACAATTATGACTTACAGGTTAGTAAGTCATACACTTCTCTGATATTGAAGTTGATAGCCTGTTACTGAAGATCAATGCCTTTATTTCTTGGCTGAACTTGTATGGCATAGGGCTCAGAAAAGTAAACTCTCCCCCTACACCTGGTCAATATACCTCAGCTTTGAAGTGGTAGAAAAGTGGGTATTGTCTCAAAGGTCCATCTTGCTTTCTTAATTCTCCTGTCTTGCATTTAGTACCAAACTTCATGTTGACTTACATCAAAAGCAGTGATATTAGAACTGTCAAGCTATTTCACCAAAGCCATTGATGTTATTACATGAAAACTGCTGTGATACAGAGGGACTGATGTGTTCTTTTGTCAGAGACCCCCAAAATGAAGGTAGTTCTTGGAATAAATTTAAATGAAAGTAATACTTTTTTGCTGGAATGATTTTTATATAAGGGCAGGTAAGCTAGAAAGTTACAATGTTTTATCTGCTTACATAATCATGAGAATGAAGAATGCCAGGGATCAAAATAGAAGTGGAACACATGAAAAGAAGTGTTGGTTTTTTTTTTTGTTTTTTTTTTTTTAACTGAAGAAGCAATTTGCTTTTGCTTGTCCTCCACTTGGCTGTAGATGAGAGGCATCGCTGAAAACTCTTCATTATTTGTTAGCTGGTAAAGCTTTTCTTTCATCAAATAACACTCACTTGATGGCGGAAAAAATATTTCCCTACTTTGAAGAAGACAGCAACATGCTGTCTTATGGCTTCAGAAAGTGACATTGCTGACATAATGGGTATTTTCTTTGTGTAACTTACTTTCTCAAGCATGTAGCAGCATTTGAAACAAATAGTTCTGCTCTTGTATGTATGGACAAATTAAGTTCTTATTTGGATGCCAAATCAGAGGCAGCAATTTAGGGGTATTATCCAGAGGTGCTATGAATATGCGGAGTACATTGGTTTGGAGTGATTTTAGAGGCTACAGGAGTAAAATGATTCTGGCAAGGGTGAGTGCAGGCATGGGGGAACAAGAAGTTCCTTAATGTGTAGCTTGCAGTACGGCTGTTTATTACACTGGCTATAGCCAAGACACTTGCTTCAATCAGATGCTAGTCAACTCTTTTTCTTGGCCATCCTCACTCTTTCTCTTTGTCCTTGTATTCACATATAATCAGTAAGTTTTATTCCAGCTTTGTAATGAGTTCATTAAGTTCCTGTTCTGGAATCTTATCCCTGTCAGCACATAACAGAAGTTGCACAATTAAAAATATTTACTAATGGGTGTGGAAGTGTAGAAGGATCTAAACGTACCAGGCTTGACTTTCAAGAACTGACTAAGGAAGATGAAAGAACTATTTCTTTATTAATAAATGAAAAAAAATAAAACAAAACCAAACAAAAAAAACAGTCAACCGACCAAAAAAAAAAAATCACTTGAGCTGTTACTATAATGTCAAAACTGATTTTGGCATTTGTTCAGCATGCAGTAGACTGATATTCACTTTGTGTTCCACTCATGTTTCCTACCTGAAAATGTAGGGACACTGGCGATATGCAAGATAGTCCTGAACTCTCTCTAACGTATTGTGGAATGTATCTTTTTTGGATCACCAGACTATTACAGAAAAATCAAACTGTTACGATAACTAAATATCTCAGAAGAAAACTTCTGAGGCTTTGTTTCTTGTTTTCCTCAATGCTTGAGTGTCTTAGTTTGGTGAATTCTCCTAAGTAGCTGTGTGTACTTAAAATCTGTCAAGTCCAAACTAATTTACAAGTTAATCAGATGCAGAGTACTGTGACATCTGTACTATGAGAATATTTTCTTCATATGAAATTGGGTAGAAATGAAAGAATTGTACTCAGATGTCTGCTACTGTTGCTATTCAAGAAAACTATGGATTTTCTATCCTGTGTAGGTCTAAGTAGGTCAGTGATTCCACCTGTGTCTTGAAGGTAGTGGTATTTTTCAGAGGGCACATTTGTAATATCCGTGGCCATACTGCAGGAGGACCAGAAATTCTAAAATCTGTCTGCAGCCAGGTCTTGACTTTCCAGATTGGGCAAACAGATTTATTGTCATGCAGTGGGAGTAGGGAGGGATAGTTTGAATAAACAGAAGGAAAACAAAGCAGTCCAGTTAGAACAAAAAACATCACTAACCTTTAAATAAAAAATGGAACAGGTTCCATTATTGTGTACCCCTTGGGGAACTGCCTTCCTGAAGCGTCCTGCCCTGCTTCCCTTGTTAGTCTAGCCAGCTTCCTAAGGAGGAACAACCTTCTCTCCTTCCTCTTGGCTGGGTCCCTGTTGAAGGCTTTCAGCTGGAAATCCTGGGGTGGTTGAAATTAATATACTCAACATGGCTAGTCATAGTACCTAATGACTTTCTGCCTAAAACCAGCATGGCCTTAGTTTTGGATCTCATCTGTACAGGCAGGAGAGCACAGCTCAGATCTCTGGAGGGGGCTTGCCTAGCCAAGATGAACACTTTTGCAGCTGACTGGAAAGATAAGCACATATGTACGTCAGAACATGTGTATATACATATGGATGTGATATGTATGTTAGCTGCCAGTGCAGAAAGTGAAATGTAGAGAGCAGTGTTCTCAGTTTTAGTTTTTCATGGAACAGACTATGAGGGGGAAAAAATTATAAAAACCCCTTGAGTTTTCAAAATGTAGTTTGAGTTAGCAGCAGTGGACTTGCTTAAATATTGTCAATTTGGAAGCATCCCTATCCTGTGGTTTTGAATGTAGAAAAAAATAATCTGAATTCTGTCATGAAGTTATTATATTAAATTTTCAGCTTTTAATTTAAAAAGAAGGGGGGTGATATGGCCTGCTGTTGTTTGTTTGTATGTAGTAATAATCTTTGACCTTTTCATCTATGTTATATATGTTTTCACTGCTAGCTGAAGGGAGATTATTTTAACAATTGTGTTCAAGGTGGCTGTATAAAAATTGCAGGAAAAGTAATTCATGTCTGGAGGGTTTATGCCAATGTTAAGTGACAATTACATCAACTTTTATTTTGTGTGTTGAGATAGGTAAGCTGGTTGTGTAAACTCTAAATCTTGCATTGTTGAGTCTTTTTCCTCAGGCTCAGGCTTGAGCTCAAAGGAAGGAGAACCATGCAAATGCGCAGCTTCTGCGCTCCCTGTTAAGAGCATACACAACTTCTTTTTCTTCCCTTCTCTGGAAGAATCAGCGCTTCTCTCCTACTCCCTTCTTCTTGATTGGGATGGTAGAGTCTTTCCTCCTGCATTTAATTTAGCTAATGGCAGAATCTGTCCTGATAAGTGGTGAAGACGGCTATTGACTGTTGGTTTTGATTCATTTCCTGAGAGGGTGAGCCTACATCTTAGGTACTTGTGGTTGTGTTGTTTTTTTTTTTTTTCTTTTTTTTTTTTTTTAAACCAGCCAATTAACATGGAAGCTGTGTGGGAACTGGAACATCCATACTGTGGAAATTTTCATGTTTCCAACTAATTTTTCTTTGCAAATCTGAGCTCAGGATGTCTGCCAAGAGGACTGCCCTCTCGGGAGCTTGCCTGTGGGTGGGCTGGCTAGTCTTCTCTATCTGGTTTCTACTGAAAGATTTTTGACAGTGTCAGTTCCTGTAGAAATCTGTTTCTACAAATCAGCATTTTTCCATTGGAAAAAAGTTTCTTTCTAAAATTTCTGACTATCTTTAATGAAAAACAAACATAGAAGGGAAACTGATGAATTTTATGACCTCACCTGGCAATGTCCGCTAAATGTACAGTAGGAGAATAGCCTGTGTCTGAATGGTCCAACTGGCAGTCTGTAAGCATAGTGCTGCCTGCAAGCTGATTTCTTTTGACCTGCCAAAGTAGATGACTAGAGAAAGTGCCTTCCTAGCCTTGCTTCAGGGTAGCAGAATATGTTCCAGGGGGTGGGGGAAGAGAAGGAGCGGGCAGAGGTGATTGAGTTCCCTTTTGCTCACCCAGATCACCAACTGCTGTGCATAGCATTGGTCTTGGCAAAGTTTCTCATGTGAAGTGGGGAAATAGTAGTCCCTGCTGTCACTTTTCTCTTTTCCTACCCGCTGGCACGTACGCAAAAGGTCGGAGCTGCTGGGGAGGGAATAGCTCTGCCTTTAGAAGAAGGTATCTGGCCTCAGACTAGAGGTGTGTTCTTGAGTGTCTAGTTAGGCAGTTTAAAATTGGTGGAGTTGGCAGTCTGGTCCTGCCTCTCCTGACAGCTCCTGTGTGATGGGGCTGTGAAATTGCTCATTCCTGCCATCAGCCTGTGGAGATGCCTTGGAACCAGTGTTTGGCTCCACCACCAAAAAGACTGGGCCATCCTGTAGCTTCCCACTCCTAATAGGAGTGTTGCAGGTGACACTGGCTCTCCTGCTGGAAGGTAGAAGCTAATAAGACAACAAGGAGCTTTTATTTGTGAAGTTAAAAGATATGTAGGTGGGAAGAAGTGGTAATTTTTAAAACCAGTAGGCCAAAAGAAATGTTTGGGTCCATCACGTTTAGCAGTACAAAGTGAACTAATAGAAATAGTTCCATTACCATGAAATCTGTCAAAAACATGTTTGTATTTTTAATTAATCTTCCTATTTTTCAATTTTGGTCCACATGTGTCTAAAAACACCCAGCACTGTAAGAACAGTAAGTGGACTTAATATCTCCCCTTTCTTGTTTAAATAAATGTAAACTGCATGTTTCTTTGACCTCCATAGCCTTATAATAAATTACTAGCTTGCGAAGGATCAGATCCAATGTATTCTCCATCAATGAAACCTCCACAAGTGCCCCAAAACATAATATATTTTCATGCTGTTGCACTTGGACCAAGTCAAGCTGTGCTGGTAAAGCTGTCTTTGGCTGAGCGCAAGCCTTGTAATCCATAGGCTATGCCTCTGCCAAGTCTAATGGGACTTGGGCACAGCATGAAAACATACTGTTCCAGCATATGCCTGGCAGTAAGCAGGGAGCTGGGATCCACAGGTCCCACCCAGTAAACACTGGGAGCAGATTGCAGCACCCTTTATCACTGCGTTAGTGAGAATCATCAGGAGCTCTCAAGAACTCATTAATTATACTTTTCTGAGCGTAGCGTTTTGGCATTTTGAGTACAGCTAATTACATGCAGATCTTAATCTTATAGTTTTTTCCTTGTAATTAATTATTTCTTCATTATCTTTAAACTATTTGACTAAGCAGTTTACATCCTGCTCTCCTTGCTGCTTTAGCAGATGTCTTGAGAAAACAGATGTTTCTGTTTTCAAGAGAGGAGGCTCATCCTTTTCTAGATGGAAGAAAGCTCTGCAGTTCAATTCGTAGCATTGAAAATGTAAGGGAACAAGCTCATAGTTCTTTTGTGCTAAGCTAGAAATCTAATGCCATCTAATACTATGACTAGGAAAAAAAAATATAAATGCATATATGTAAATGCATATTCCAGTCATAGATATGTGTGTTTATATATACATATAAATATATAAAACCCCATATACCTCGAGTTTTTTTTGCCTTTTCTGGGTTCTTAAATATTTTGACTAGGTTTGAAAAAAAGATACGTAAATGTTTGTTAATCTAGTCTCACTGAAGCTGGTGGCAGGCTTGAGAGTATGGAAACATTTCTGAATTGAGTAATTTGTTTGGAATCCTCAAGTGTTGTTTAGATAGTGTTAGATCCTGTGCCTGGTGAAGGATATTTTATCCTCAGTCTGCTTGATATTGAAGGTGAAAGAGTTAACTTTTTAAGTAGATTTTCTCAAAAAATATGTTGCCTACAAATCATTTTTGATCTCATTATTTAAAACTGCTTTTACTGATAAATTGGCTTCTGTGGCCAAAAGATAACTTAGATTAGTCTTTAATAGATATTTGGAGATAATCTTTGTTAATTAGGATTTATTAGCCTTCAGCCAGACTCCAGTGTTTGATTAATCTAAGGTAATTAAACTCTTTTAAATCTGTCTGACTAATCAGGAAGAGCCGTCCTAGCTAAAGCTGTAGTTCTTCACGACTGAAATCAATGGGAAGCTAGCTTGCCTGTGGATTTCTGGATTGAATTGTATCAATTGAAATTCACTTGTGTAGATTTTGTATATTTGGATAGCAAAGGCATCAGGTGTCCCGTGACAAATTTTGTTTCCATTTCCCCTATTTTGTGAGGCTATGGCAAATACTATAGATTAGTCCAGTTGCTGACCTGACATGCAACGAAAACCTTTTCAATAAAACCATCCTACTGCAATATGGAGCAAAGATTATCCAGTTATGAAAACAGAGCAGCAGTTGAGCACAGTGCGATGGGCCATGGTGAATCAGAAGCATGGGTATTTTCTGGTGTTACTCCATGAAAAAAACCCAACTTTGACTACTGTCTTCTGTCAAATGGAGGATGAAATGTACGCAAACACTGACAATACTCCCTTCTGGTGTATGTGTTGTATGTGCATTTTACAAGCTTGGGTATTAGTAGTAATTCAGGTTCCCAGTGGTACCAGGTACATGTAACTCCTCCTTTGACCATTAACTCAATAGGAGTGATGCCTTAGTAGCTATTGAATTTCCCTTTTGAATTTTACAGAAGTTTTGGTGATGCTACTCCACAGTTTGTAATTTTAGTGCGATATCTCAAGAAACAAATTGCTCTACTTCTTGAGCTCGTAAAGAATCTACAAGAAGTTCCTTTGCCCAGTATACATCTCTCAGGTGGGCTGTTCAGGGGTTAGTGCCGTTAAGCTCTCTTTTTCTCTTTCCCTTCTCTTTTGCAGACCTTTCACTATGATTAAAGACTTTTTTTTTTTTTTCTGCATGTTTTTCATACCATACTCGTCTAATCTATGTAAATAGTATCAGAGGAGAATTTAGTTGGTGGGACAATGGAACGGGATACTCCAGTTTTACACATTGTTTTGTTCTTCTGTGTTCCATTATGAAAAGTTTTCCAGGCTTTTAATTTAAGGAACACTTGCATAGAGATGAAGCAGGGAGTTTGCATTTAGAAAGCCTCAAATGATTTTCTGTTCATAGACTATTAAGAAGTGAATAACTTTGAGAAATTGCCTGGGACTTGCTACTATCTGAGACCGAGGTCCTGATATAAGGTTTGCAGCCACCTGGACAGTAGTTCCTCCTTCTCAGGTCCTCTTTAAAATGTGAAGGTGGGTGTATGCAAGCCTGTCGGATAAGGTTATTGATACCACTTGTGACCTTAGGTGCTTTGCTGGGTCGGGATTGATGCTGATGAGGCCAGCGGCTCTCAAAATGCTCTGAGAAGTGTCTGTCTAAAAGGTTAGAGAGAAGAATTGCTGCCAGTGTGGGGAGAGAGTGCTCCTCAGAAGGAATGTATATGCACAGATGTTTGGCTCTCACTGAAAGTTCACTTGATTTAGTATTGAAATGTGGTGTTAATAAACCGAGATGAGAGTTGTTACTGACATGTTGGCCAACTGGTGGCCTAATATGATCCTAATTAGCAAGGTCCGTCATCAAATAAACGTGGCTAGGTTTACTCTGATGTATCAGGTCTATCATCTAAGACCAGAGAGATCTTTTCCTGACACTGTAGATGGGCAAAACTTGTCTGAGCTTGACTCAAATGAAATTGTTTTATGTAGGTCTGTGCTGGTTGGTGCTCTCCTTAAGCACAGTGGAAAAATACGTGGCATGCTTTTATGAGGATCATGTGTTTGTTTTTACTATGACCCCTCTCTAAAGCAATTTGAGAAGATTCCTTCTTCTTTCCAGACTTTCAGCTGGAAATGTTACTAGGTCATTTTGTTTGTTGTTATTATAATTATCTAAAAAAGAATGAAGAGGAATGAAAGAGTTGTGAAGAACTTATTGGTATCACAAAACTGTGGCTAACGTTTACAAGTAATTTAGGTAAATCTTATAAAGTTAAAATGAGGGTATTTTTAAAGTATTCTTTATTCTTAAAGACTGACTGACTAAAAAAAAAACCTTGGGTTTTGCCTCATATTGACTGAAGATATTTAACTGCATAAAATAAGCAAAGGCCACTTGTCCTCTTGTATCAAGTCCTATTGCTGCTGCTTTATCCTCATGTGTTACAGGAATGCTTCTGTTTTGAGTTGCAAATTATATTCAGAGTTTTTTGAAAGTAATAGTTGTAAATCAATTAAAAATTTTCACTAGATTTTTATGGACTAGGCTGTGTTCCTTTATTGGCTCTTAAGCCTGATATTTCATTGCTTTCTTCTCAGAGTCCAAGGGAACATACCATGGTTTTTTTTTCATTAAGCAACCATTTCAGAAGACAGGAGAGTGGATTACAAAGAAAGCAAACCCTGTCTTTCTGTCTTTACTCGGCATTGCATATTGTCACCTCTTACAGTCTGAAAGAATGTGGTTAATACTGTGTTAATTAGAGATCTAACTTTTCTTCTCTCCTTCCATTTTTATTGACACCTGCAGTTTGATGTATGTTAACATCTTGTATGTGTGTTGCAGAGCTCAGACTTAAAAGCTGAAAAAAAAACTGATTTTTTTTTTTTACTTTTTTTTTTTTTATTCTGGGACAATGAAATGAAGCATGAGAAACTGAGAGGGGATGTGGCTCAAGTTCAGGAAATGGAGCTGGAGTTCTGAATCCTGGAGTTTAGATTCTCATTTGGGGCAAATTTCTACAGCTGAGGTCAGTTTTTCTAGTTAGAGTTACACACTGCATCCATACTCCTCTTGCCTTGTGTTCTGGTTTGCAGGTTAACTCTGTTACTGTGGCTCATCTCCCTTTAATTAATGACTGAAACAAATTGAGAGATGTTGGAATACTTTCATGTATTCACCTTCTGTGTGATAACTTTGAAAACCACCCAGGTGAATAGTAGCAGAGTATTGTTTTCGCCTGAAGACTGGATGCTGTGATATATGAAATCAAACAAATAAATTTCAAGGCCAAGGTCAATGTTTTGGGAGTCCTGTTCTCCATAGACAATTAACCTTCAGTTGGTATCTATATTTTGTGTCTAAGGACTTGTATCTAGTTAAATGGAATCCAGTCTTGATGTGAAGCCCATCCAGGGAGGCCTCCCTTGCTTCCCTTGATAGTTTGTTCCACTAATTTATAAATTCTTATTGTCTTCCCTTTCTTTTTGTTAATCTTGCCAATTAATATTTAAGAGGACTGAATATAGAGATGAGGACTGAATATTCCCATGAAATGGAAAGGGACCCTTCCAAATCTAGGTGCAGCATATCTGAATAGACCATTCCTGTTGACTAACCTGGGCCTGTTGTGGGGGGAAACAGAGGAATCAGACTTGCTGCTTTTGGTCTCACATTCTTATTAAGTAATAATCTGAAAAATAGATAATTAGAAATTTGAAAGTACTATAAATGCCATAGAGGCACATGCTAGAAACAGTGAATGACATACAGTGATTTAAAGCTGGAGGCATCTTGTATTTTAAAACATGATTTTTTCTGGAAAAAGAAATGAAACATCAGTTCTGAAGGGTATAGGTTACTGTTATGGCTAAAGTTCATCGATTTTATTATTTTTCTAGATTTTCAATATATTGCCTTACTTCAGGAAAAAAACCCTGATCCTCAAGATTCTACATATAAGAATATCTCCTGAGATGGAAATGTAGAAACATTACCCTCATACTGGAATCAAGTTCTAGGGTCACATTGTCTATGCCTCTTCTTCCAGAGACAGGCTGCACATTCATTTGTTTTTGAGGAAATTGATAATTCGCCAAAATATATAATGTTCCATTAAATTAGAAAATCCATTCTCTGAGTTCCTTTTGCAATTTAATATACAGCACAAACCTGTCAAAGGCAGTATTCCTGTTTCAGTTGCTTTAAAAATGTTTCTTGCTTTCCATCAGAGCATATAAGGAAATTAAACAAACACTTCTTCATTCATTTCATGAATGAACTTAACTACCAGTTTTAATTCTGTTGAAGATAAACTTTTTTTTTTTTTTTTTTAGTAGGGGATAACATTATTCATTATCACATTAGAAAACAGTAAGTTTTAATCTTCTGTGCTCAAACAGATGTTTTGGAAGACCATGCTGCCTATCCACATGTCATATATTAAATAGAATTAACCTGATTGGGGGTAATTTTTGTTAAAGTATTAATACCGTTTGTTACAGCTAGCACTAGATGGTGCAGAGGTTATACCTCTAAGTTCACTTCAGAGCCTTTTTTTTGTCTTTGTTTTGGTTTGGGGGTGGCGGTGGTTTTTTTTTATGCTTTTTTCTTTTTGTTTTGTTTTGGTTTGGTTTTGGCTTGGTTCACAGTAAGTCTTGAGACCCACAGATTGCTTAAGGAAATGAGTAGAAAAAGGGATCCCTCGGTACTTGGCTTGCACTAATTTATTCAAGTCTGTTTGTTACATTCAGGCACATGTCTGGTCTGTAAGGACAAAATAACTAAATAAACCAAAGTTTTGCTTTAGAAAAGTATTTTAAAAATACAGGAGGTTATCTCTGAGTTTTCATTATCTCTCTCTATATAGTACCTCATTAACTGGAATTTCACCAGAATTTCACAGACGGAGTCAGGCTGTTTACTGTTAAACTGCTCTAATTGCATTGGCCTGCCATATAATTAACAGCAGTTTGCATAAAAGATCAGGCCTTAAAATAGCATGAAACAGAACTATCTGAAGGTATTGGTCAACACGTGACTCAAGTATGTAGTCATATGCTGGGGATAAAGGAATTTTAGTAAACCCGCATTTCTGATTGAGAGTTTGTATTTGTTTATAAGATGTTACAGTATTTACCCAGAATGTCACGAAATGTAGCGCAAAAGGTACATGTGGAGTGTTTCCATTGCTGTGTGTGGGGCTCTGTGTGGGAAATTACTTTTTTGGCTGGCTATTATTGCTCAGACTGCGTGACCCAATTCAAATGAATACTCCTCCATCCGCTACTTATTATGTAAATATGTAGTTTAAAAATATAATCAATAAACCAAAGAACTAACTAAAAAAAAAAGGCAAAAATCTAATAAATGTAGCTTTACCTGGAATTAGTTTATTAGCAAGGCAAAAGAGCTTGAAGTATATTGTGACAGATGCTCAGGGAAAAGAAATTCTCCAGCAGCTTTTCTTCCCCTAACCTAAACCAGGATTATGCAAGTAAGATAAATCTTATCTTCTAGTAACTGCTTGATTACCCACTTAACCCTATTTAAAGATTTTTGAGGATTTATGAAGATTTAGGGGAAAAAAAACCCCAACAAAATACCTTCTCAAAAAACCAAAGCCTTAACCCTCAGCCATTTAATTATTGACCTGGCAAATGTAATAAAGTGTAGCTGCACCAGCAACCCCTAAGCCGGCCTTGGAGGATCCGCAGCCTCAGCCTGAGCGGCTTTAGCTGCCGCGCTGCACTGGCTCCAGAGAGAGTTGATGCTGCTGCGTCCCTCTTCTGCTCAATCCATTTGCTTTTATTAAAACAAAATAAGCAGAGGGCTCAGCCACAAACCAGCCTGTTGGAGAATTAATGCATGATCCTATTATAACATGCTTAACCTTTACTAGATCTCTTAATTTAGTTTAAATCAATCTTAATCTGCACTTAGGTCTAAATCGTTCCTATTTGAGAGAGATAATGAGGAAGATGTCTTGGGTAGAGAGTAAGGTACAGTAGCAACACATTCACTGATGTAATCAAGGGCTTTCATCATCGATAACTGTACACTAGAGTGTGGTTTTTTTTGCTGTGACTACTTTGTAAATAAGAACTTCCACAATACTTTTCCTGCTTTTCTGAGTTGAATAACATATGCACAGCATTTCAAGTTCTCATGAAAAGCATAATTTCAGGGTGTGATTCTGGTCTGGACCTCCTGAAGATATTTGAAGGCATTTGAGTCTGAATACATCGATCTGTTTGTTGCTTGCCGTGAGCACTTTATTAAAGTTCTGGTCCCTGTTAAAAGAAATGATTCAGAGCCGGTGTCTGTGGGTATATCTCACATATCTTCAATATTGTTGTGCCCTGTGAAGTTGAGACAGGCGGCTCAGCACCGTACAATGCCCACAAACATGGTGCCTGCCCTAGAAGGGCTGGCTGGCTAACTTAACTGCATCAATATTGTCACATCCATAGTATGCTTAACTGTGTACCTATTACTACCTATCTAGTGGGATATAAAGAGATATTAGAAATACAGATGCAGTAGAAGACTAAAAACCCACCAGATGAATCACTAGCAAGTGATTCGAACAGGCTCAACCACCTAAAAATAATTACTGTTACCTTTGCTGAAAGTTATTTGCATCCCTCTAGCATGCAGATACACTTGCTGCAGGCTAGGAAGTCAGTGAGGTGAGAATGGGGATGGAAAGGGGCAGGGTGGTATTGGATGAACAAAGAATTTATCAAATCTTCAAGGCAATCGTTCATCGAGTTGTGTGCGTATGCATCCCTGTAGGACACGCTTCTCCAAAATAGCTGTGTACGGTCTATCCGGTAGGCACGAAGCTTGTTCAGTTGGTTGAAGTTGTATTGCTGAGTATATTCTGGACAAAATATCGAGCGAATAGAAGGAAAAGTGATCTCTTTTAAGATAGGCCAAATAGTTTTTTTGATTGTTGATGATGGGAAGGGAGACCTCTGATATTTACTGCCACTTAGGAGTCCAAAATGTTAAGATTTCAGAATGAGCAGAAGAAAGCTGAGCAGAAGAAAGCTGAGCAGATAGTCTATAGCAATGGAGGATGTTACAGTAAGGTTAGTCCTGCCCCTTTTGAATTCCATATGGTTATGTATCTAACATGGCTAATTATCTAATAATCAGTGACTTTGCCTTCTTACTGCTGTCAAGAGCCAGGGGGGTGTAGCACCTCTTTTTAGGTTCTGTAGCTTTGGGTTGTGTCTCTCAATTCCTGTAGCTTTGATTTACTTAGCAGCCATGTAGGCAGACTAGAGAGGACGAGGCTGATAGGGATTTCAAGCGATGTGACAGCTCCCCTTCTGTGAGCTTTTGTATGTTTCCCATGACAACATAGCTGTCTCCTCTCACTGTCCAGAAACACTGACAAATAGCAAACAGATTTATTGTGTTTTCTCAGTTGCCTTCAGTTGTAAACTTCCTTAGAAACCATGTCATGTCTTTGGATGAAAAAATATTCTAAATAAACAGACTGCTTAGGAGAAAGAGACTTCCTAAACTGGCTATGATTTAAGTCTTACAAATTCAGTTCATACACTTCAGATACTGTTTGTCCTCATATGTACATGATGCAATACACCACAGGCTTGTCTTCTACTCCACCCATTTGAACATAAACCAGACATTTTGGACATCAGAGTCATAAAAATCACAAAAGGCAGTTAAGTCATCAAATCAGTCTGCCTTTCGAGGCAGGTTCATTCCCAAGTGTAGATTAACTATGGGGTTTGCTTTGGTTTTGTGTTTTTTTTTTTTTGTTTGTTTGTTTGTTTGTTTGTTTTTTTTTTGTTGTTGTTGTTTGGAATTAACAGGTTTTTGCATTCCAGTTTTAATAGGGGGTTTTGATAGGGAATTTGGTAGACATCTGCAGTAGAACAAACTCCTGGCTGAATATTGGATTTTACCTGTTTGGGATGTTTGATGTGTCTGAACTTCTCATCTGACTTCTTCACCTGCAGCTTTCTATTCCTTGGAGCTAAACACAAAAGCCTTTAGGCCAGATTATGTCCCATCCTTCTAGAAGTTACTTCTTTTATCTTGTCTATCCTCATATACCCTGTCCAAGGGGATCTCATAGTCTGTAATTTCCTGGTGTCTTTTGGGGTCTGTAGGGCACCTCTGTGTAATTTTGCGCCTCTGCAAAGAGACAATGACGGTTTCAGCTTTCATCATTATATCAATGAGCATTGCAAATACTCTTTCCTTTTATTTCTTTCTCTCAGCAATATCTTGCATTCTAGGAATGCCTTTTACGATTAATAATGCTAAATGGTTGAAGGTATAAGACCAATTCACAAAGCCTCTGAGGCTACAAAGAGGTAGTAGAGCGGCAGTCATCTGCCCCAAAATATCTGTTCAAAATAGGAGGGATCAAGGAATCCTTATGAAAAATAATGTGGAAGAAAGAGAGCACATTGCGTGTAGAAGGAAGGAAGGGCAACTTCAAAGATGTCCTAACTGGAATCTCTTGAGATTCTCTTCAACCAGTGTTTTGAACACCTGCTTTTCTAAGGCTTTCCCTGTGCATTTATTTCTTTAAAAGTTGAGATTTAATGCAGATGCAAGTAGCTGATGATAAAACTGCATAGGGTCATAGTAAGTGAAGTGTACATGTAGTAGCTGTAATTCCTGCTTAATCCCAGGCTTTCATTTCAGGTTATTTTTGAAGGGAATGACAATAGAAAGCATAACAATAGATACTCTGTAGGTTGCTTCAGTAGGTGACTTTTTTGACTATGTCCTGAATTGTATTTCCACCCACATCTGCCCCTGCCCCAAAATTGCCAAGGAATGAATAAAGATTAATGAATATGGTTAGTAGAGAAGAACAATTACATTTCATTGGGTTTACCCTCAGTGTGTTGGTAAGTCATGATACAGATCACTTGACTGGAAACAAAGCTGACGGGTATTTTGTCACAACAGCTAATGATCTTGAACTACACCTAAGTGGTTGGGCACAAGAACAATTTAGCCTTTGAAACAGTACCAAAAATGAATCATAACAGGATGCTGATCAAAGAAATATAGAACATCAAATCACTTAATTGTACTGAAAAACATATTTCTCACATGGATCGGTAGCATGATGATTCTCTTCATCTGTAGATCATTTGTTTGGATACAACTTCATGAAGTCTACTTACTGTGCAGTGACCTGCATCATATAAACTAAATTAGTTTCAATGTGTTTTATTATGAAGAGGGACTTCTGGTCTGTTTTCAGTCCTTGCTGTGACAGAATTGACAGCAAGAGAGAATAGATGATGCTGGTAACAATCGCTTCCTCTAGTGCCCTAAGAAGGTGACTGCGGTGTAAAAGGATAAACAGGAGGATTCAGACACCAAGTATACAAAACAAAAGCCATGCAGTAATACTGAAACACATTAGACTGAAATTCTATTAGACTGAAAATAAAATCCTTATGACTTTCTTTCTCTTGGGTATACGTGTTTGGCTGAATCTACTGGCATGGCAATCACTGTGGGACCTGCAGTTACACTGATCACACCTCGGCTTCCCCAGGGGCACAAGGGAAGGTGGTATGTGCCATTCTGCTCCTCCCGTTCTGTTTCTATTTCATCATGTCCTGGTTTCTATGGAAAAGGGTGGAGATTTAGGGCAGTTTAGTCAGGTCTCTGCCCTTGCCTTGGAGCTCTGGGCTCGGACTTGACAGAACTTGTGTAACCAGCACTTGGCAACAGAGGTGCGTTAGCTGTTTGTATGCTAACCTCTCTAGCACCAATGCGCCTATTGTAGGTTGCACGCAGTGTTACGTTGCTATCATTGTGTTTTATTGTGTTGCTTTTAGTTCACACTCCATTCTGTAGCTGTCACTTCTACTGTATCATCTTGTTAAAGACTGCACATGTGAATATTGAGGCTGCTGTCCATGTGTCTCTTCCAAACTCCTGATCATCTCTTTCAGATAAACATAAAGATAAGCATCAGAAAAATAAGCTGCAGTTCTTTAAGATCTGCATTAAAGAAACCTTACACAATATAGTGTACTCTTCTTTTAATGGTACATTTTCACTTCCTTAGAAGATGCAATGAAAACGTTACTAACATTAGTTTAATCTGATGTAAAGATTATTAATCAATTATAACATTTCAGTGCATTGTTTTATACACCCAAACATGCTCATGAGACTACCTGTAACTTGAAACTCAGCCAGACACTTTTCAGGCTCTATCATCTGTCCAGAATATGTTTGCAGAAGGAATATTTCCACAGCTGCACTTTAGAGAAATCGATAGATGGATCTTGAAGAAAAAAAAAAAGGGAGGAAAATTGAGAGAATTGGTATTGGAAGAGCGAACTGTTGAGTATTTTGTAATTCAAAACTTGTAAGTTGTTACTTCATGGAAGAGCAAATGCTGGTGAAACTTTCCTTACAAAAACAAACAAACTTCTCACAGAAACATTTCTTCTGTAGTCTTTTGATAAAAATTAGTCCTTAAATAACAGTTGCTTTCCCTTTCCTTAAAAAGGGGGGGGGTGGGGGGGGGAGAAAACTGAATCAAAACTGAATCAAAAAAGTTCTTGAGATTACCTACACTGAAAGAAAACTGCCTGTGTTCTGCTTTGTCGTACTGTGTAATTTATCTTTGGTATCAATTTTGTTGATTTGTTTTGGTGACTTCCTCTTCAGTGAAGGCATTTTATCAGAAACAAGATTAAAATGTTTATGACTGCATTAAAAACACTTCTTTACACACTGTGGAAGGTATACAAGGAATACTCAGCTCCTCTCCAGTACACCAATATTTTAATGTTGATTTTTTTTAAAGTTTACACTTTTCAACCCTTCCCTAATCTGTTGGAGTAACTCTTAGTGGCTGAAGCATAACTTAGTCATGTCAATCAAGGCATAGAGATAACGATCCTGTGCAGTGCAGGGTCTGTGCACTCAAAGATGACACCATGAAATATCTTGTGATTCGGAACATGTTCTGGCAGATAACAAAGAAGGGCTGAAACATTTGTTAGATCCTGTTCAGTATTAAGTGATAACATCTGTGCACAGTGCTTTGTCGTGTCTGTAGATGGTCTTGTCTCTCAAAGTTAAGTTTTAACATCAACTGAAAAATTATCAAATCTCAAAACACTTGATTCTAATACATATTTTGCATTTCAAATACCGCTAATGTAGTTCATTATTTTTTTGAGAAAAATCAAGCAGACTTTTCAACGCCTGGCAACAGAGTTTGGAAATATTCAGATATTTCTGTGTTTACAGGCCTCTGTGGCCACAAAGAAAAATATGCTAATTTCAACCAGATCTTTGTGTTCTTAGCTGAAGTAGTAGCTAGTATGTTATAGGCGTATACAAAGCCTTTCCCCTCCCAAGAGATATTATAGCTGTGAATGACTCTTGGAAAACAATGTTAATTTGCTGCCACAACCGGATGAACTATAAAAATGAGTATAGATAATACTGTGTTATGTTTTTTTTTGCTTCTGCAGCAGTCAACTTGCATTTTTCCTTCTAATTTCTTAGAAGAAAAATAGCTTTTAGTGCTTTGGTTTTAGAAGTTGTGGTAGAATTATTTTTATGATCTCTTCCACTCTCTTGCTGCCATACATCTGGCAGTCAGGCGTGAGCAGCTAAGGACTTGGTGTGGACTACGCTAAAGCCTTTTGCAGTTATAATTGCCTCTGTGATAGTTATAATTAACCTTACTGTTCCTAGTAAAGTATTTTCTCCATTTCCTCCCCTGCCCTGGAAAACAAAACTTCTTTTAAAATGAGCGTTTGTATCTTTTTGTGAAATATTGGTGTTTCAATTGCTGTAATGGTTGAGCTTTGGTCGTAATTATACTGCGAGAACGTGCAGGGTTCATACTTGAAACCGGTGTGAAGGCGTGAGCAGTTGCTCTGATTGAGCCACTCCTGAGAGAGACAATCTGTAGTCAAGGTTCGGCTTCTGTTTCAAATCTAGCTGTGACTAAACTTCAGTTGAGTTTTAATATGATTTCCGTAAAACTTCCTGTTCAGGTTTAGTTTGAGGGGGGGGGGGGGGGGGGGGGGGGGGGCGGAGAAAAAAATCTGCAAAGTGAATGTCTGGTTTTTGGTCTGGTCGGTGCCTCCTGGTTGTACAGTTCTTGGACACTGTTGTTTGCTTCACCCTGGGCAGGCTGACAGCCGAGGAGCTCTCAAGCGGCGGTTTCCAAAGGAGCTTCCTTCCCAGCCATTTATGAGAAGCAAATAACTCCTCTGAACACCGCTGCCCAGGTTATTCCCTGGAATACAGGAAACTCCATCTCAACATGAGGAAAAACTTCTTTGAGTGTGGCAGAGCACTGACACAGGCTGCCCAGAGAGGCTGTGGAGTCCCCTTCTCTGGAGATATTCAAAACCCACCTGGATGTGTTTCTGACCAACCTGCTGTAGGTGACCCTGTTTTGGCGGGGGGGTGTGGACTAGATGATCTCCGAAGGTCCCTTCTGACGCCCACCATTCTGTGATTATCTTGTTTTACTTTCTAGGTGCTGTTAGGGGAAATAATGGAATGTATGTCCTTCATACATGGTTTTAATTACATTTTACAAAATGCCATTCTGTTTGAGAAGGTAATGGAAGACCACCCTGGCTTTTGGCTTCCTTGTTTCTTTTTGCTACGTTAGGAAGGGGTATTCTGACAATTCCTTTTATAGGTGAATCAAATTTAAATTTAAATAAATAAGGACTTAGCTGGAGGTACGTACAGAAGTTCAGTAATGGAAAGGTATTGGAACATTTTCTGTGATTTCTAAAGCTCAAACTTTCGCTTTTAATGCATTGATCAGTGATAGCTGCTTTGCTTAAATAATTACAAACATTTCAAAAAGAGTAGTGCTTCACTTAAACTGAGGATGGAATCTGACAATGAGGAAGGCAGTGTTAACGTGACTTGTGAAGTTTCTACCTGTCAAATGAGTTAACTGCTTATATATAACAATCATTGAATGATTTAGTTCTAAAAGGGTGCCTGGAAGCCCTGTAGTCCAATCATCTGCTCAAAGTGAAGCCAACTTCAATTGAGGGTTGGTTGAGTTTTAAAAGCCCCCGAGGACGGACTACCCCCAACTTTCCTAGGCAGCTTTCTCCAGTGTTTGGTCACCCTTGTTGTGAGGAACTTTTTCGTTCTGTAGCTTATGTCTATTGCCACTCATCCTTTTGCTTGGCACCTCCAAGAATAATCTGGCGCCTTCTCCTATATAGGCATTGATTAGGCAGCTGAAAAGAGGAGTAAGATTCCCCACTAAGGTAGGGATTTGAATTCGTGAAGCTCCTAGCATTGCAGAATAAAAGTAATGTTAATAGTCCTCAGCTACCTGCTTACCTGCTCTGAAATGGAGAAAGAGGACATTTGCTGCAGATTTCAGTGTCTCCTAAAAGGAGGCAGTAAGATCTCTTATTGTTCTTCATAACAATTTTGTATACACTTTAAGTCTCTACTACAAAGTTAGTCCTTGCTTGCTTTTTGTTGGTCACAGTGGATATTTTTTTTTCTTGTGTATTGTAGAGATTCACCATTATACATGTGGAGGATTCTTCTGGATTTCTGCTCCATCACGGATGACTCTGCTCTGACTATTACAGAAATTTGGATCGGGTGGCCCTATCAGCATTACCTTGATTTGATCAGATCAGATGGCTGTTGATACGTTGAAGCTGATGCTTGCTACCCTGGTGAGGATGATGTAAAAGGTATTTATCGCTAATCCTTTGTTTTAGAGGAACTAATCATTGTAAAAAGTAGTTAATTTCTTCAGAGTATGCCAACTGTGGATTTTACAACCTCTCTGAAGGAGAAGCACCATGATTAGCAGAACACTGTGGTGTATAGTCAACCTAGGTGCTCAGCCTCATGAAACTCTGTTGCTTGTTAATGATTGCTGTCAAAACAGTCTGATCTTTCTGACTTCCAGTCCAGTGACTTTTCCAGTGAGCCTTATGATTTTATGCAGTAAGCAACTCGAGCTTATTTTGGAACTCATTGTGTTGTTTGAATTTGTGGATAATTTTTTTTCCTGGTGTTTAAGAATGCTATAGAGACTTTAAGATTTGGGTGTTACAGCAAGGAATGTGATTCAGAGATGAATCTGTTGCAGATTTGAATGGTGCCTGGAGCCAAAATACTGTGATCTTGAGAATACTAGTATTGTGATGTGAAATCTATTATAAAATCTCATGTGGTTGGGCTAATTCTGTCAGTATTAAACCACAACATTGTGGTTTATATTATGCTGCAGAAATAAGGTATCTATACTATTTCAGGGTCATTGGCCTATAAAACCAACCAACCAAACCAAAAAAACACAAACAATTTAAATGTAGAAATGAAAAATTCTGGTATTAGTGTGAGAAGCTCATTCACATCATTTGGAGAGCCTTTTTACTCCAGAAAGTTGCTACAATTAGCTTTGCCTTGGTCACAGTGGTTAAATTCCATACAAATACTTTTTTGTAATTGGCTTCAAAATTGTAGCTGAGTGTTTCTCCTCAGGCTCCAAACCTACTAAGCTCAGAAAATGCTCTGAAATTTGGTTTGAGCACCTTCAGTGTCTTATGAAGCCAGTGTATGCTATGCCATATTTTATTTCTTGCTTGTGGTACTTCCCATTTTATATTGTATAAGCTTTTACTTATTTCACACAAAAGTGAGAAGTCTGTCTCTAGATGATCCATTGAACTCTTTGTCATAGTTTGTGTTTGTAATAATTTCTTGACGTGAAATTCAGTCAAGACTTCAGGCTTTCCTAAGTTCTGTTAGAGATGAAGGCAGTGTGTTTAGGCTTTCCATAGAGACAAATATTTTGTGGCCACAACAAATGAATGCTTACAAATACAAAGAAAGAAAGAAAATTCTTCTTTGGAACATTTTATGAAAGAGGTAGAATATGATTCTTTAAAAGATCTATGTCTGCTGGAAAGCTTCTTTACAGTCATAAAGCTATTGCATTCTGAATATATTTTTCTTACTTATATTCTTTTGAATAATGTGTAATGTGTTTTAACAAATCATGAATGCCAGATTTACGCTGCTCAGCTCAATGACTGCGTAGCATGATTAGACCTTCTGTTACAGCACTGATGTGAGGTCAGGCCTGAAATGTACTCAAAAGAGCAAATACTCTAGGGGCTACTTGGAACCTTGTGCATGCTAAGAACTGCTCTGACGGTTCAGGGAAGTTTGGAAGGACTCTTGTTTAGAAGTTATGAATATTTGACACCAGCTATCTTTCGCACCATATACTTTTAAAGGTTATGAAGACTTATTTCTGGGAAGATGAGTTCTGGCCCTTCAAGTGCAGAAGCTGAGGGCAAAGAACGTCAGAGACAAATTTGGTTGTTAGCAAGATTAATGGCTACCGCTTCTATTTGAAATACTAATATATGGTTCTTTCCTGATGGAAGGAAGAGATGGACAACTTGGCTTCCGAAAAGACTGTATTATGTGGTGATGAAGTTTGCATCAAAGTGACACCAAACGATCCAAGTACCTTTTCTCAGGGTGACACATAGAGCTATACTTAGCAGCTTATCCCTTGCTGCTCCTCCTCTTGAAAGTGATTACTCCATCACAAATACAAATGAAATACAAAAACGGATCTCATCTTGAGTAAAAGGGAATTACTTTTCCATTTTGCAGGAAAAACTGAGCCATGGAAATGCTTGCATACAGATTTTCTATTTCAAATGAACAGTAATAAGAGTAAGATAATTATTTTTCCTGACTTAACCTTTTTGTGTGTGTTTTTCCCCTCTATTCCTCAAATATTTTAGATTGTTAGGATTCCAAAAATAAGTATTATCTGAATAAGAATTTTGATCTATTTTCCAGTTTACTTATTCTTTCCATTCACCAACAGGCTTGAGCATTATAATGGGAATAGTCAGCTATAGCACATTACGCAGAGAGAAAAATTTCATCACGCTATACTTTCAAATTCAAGTAAAGAGTTTTTTCATCTCTAATAACTGGTCTTGGCATAGAATTCAGACTTATCTCATTCATAAGGTGCTATGGCTCTGAAAGATTTGATGCTTTTGATTAGAAAAAAGGTGCAATCCGGTATTATTTTAGTTCTCTGGATTTCCCAAGACATGTGGCTTTTGGAAGTGGCAGCGATAGTGGTTTGGGAGTGAATGCTTTGGTCTGCTTTAAATGTATGTGATTTCCATTCAGAAGTACAGCGTAAAACAAAAGAGCACTGAAATCTTAATCAGTGACTTTTTCCCCTGTGACAACAGCTGTATTCCTTCAACTCCTCTCCTTCCGTAGGAATCTCACTAGGATGCCAGGATGCCCTGCCGGTTGTACAGAAACCGCAGACACATTGTCTGGTGCATTAAGAGGCAAACAATAAGTCATTGGCTGCAGTTTTAAACCTTTGATTGGCATTGGAAATATGCAGTTATTTTCAAAGTTGTAATTAAATGAACTCAGTAACAATTTATTTAAGTGTATGAGAGTGCCTATGTGTCTATTACTGTGTTTATAAAGAAAGGCTTGTTTGTCTAAATATAAATGCTTTTTTGCGTGTGTTTACATCTTACTATGACATCTACCTTATTTTTATGCATGTGGGAACTAAGTGATATTTCATTACTTTACAGTTCTCTTTAAGTGTTCAAGGGCACAGTAGGGCCTTGGGAGAAGACTTTGTTTTTTTAAAAAAAACACCCTAAATTGTATTTGTTATTTGCGCTCCAGAAATGTAAACCCAGGCTCAGCCATATTCTATCTAGAATGCAAGTTCGTGCCGATGTCTCTGTTTACCATACTGGATTAGGCTAGCTAGCTTTGCAGAGTTTTCTTCTGAATCATTCATCAGCAAGTAGAATTTAGCAATTCACTTGGGACACTGAAACCTGGCTAGGGCTTTGAGTCCCTCTTATGCATATGAAATCATGTGTGTAAGAGAAAAACAGCTAGGAGATGAGGGAAGAAAGATGTGACTAGCAATAACATTTCATATACACTGTATAACGCAATCTAATTTGTGAATAACCTGATTTTGTATTGAGAGTGTAAATTAGCTAGCTACAGTCTTCATGGTGAGGGTGGTTTACAAGGCATGAAAGTACAGGAGATCAGGGGCATATATTGGCTCAAGGATTCATAAAGTCATCTTAAAAATCTTCCTTTTCCACAGAATGCAATCAAGTTGGTTTTCAATATGGTGTCTGGGTGACATTCCTGTAGAAGCCTGGATGCCTCTGAAGAGTGTGCATGGGTCAGGCTTTAATGAGCTTCAACCTAGCATCAGAGATAAACAAAATTCAGTTCATGGAAACTTTGAAACATTCTTACAAAGGGGAGATTCTGAATTAGGGGTCAGCCCTGTGAATTTAGCCAGTTTGGGAATGCAATAGCTGCATCCCACAGTGACTCTAGCTCCATGGTTCTTCTGGATGCTCCTGGGCATTGGGTGTGGGGCTCCCTCAGGAAAGTACTGAAAGCCTGGAAGTACACAATTACTTAGCCTATGTTTTGATATTGCCATTTCTTAAAATGCAAAACCGGGATCTCTGTCAGGTTCCCTATCTAACGCAAGATGAAGATGTGTGAGTCAGCGTTCTGAAGGAGATCAGATGATGCTAGATTCATACCAGAAAACTATGCCTCAGTCTACCTGAGTTCAGGATATTAAAATGGACCAGTACATTACTAATGGTATCACCTCCCAGAGAATATTTGTAAGTTCTAACCAATGTGTAATAACTAGCTACTTACTCCCAGTAAGTTAGGTGCATGTCATAAATTGGTTTTAAGAAAACTATTTTTTAATTATTTTTTTTCCTCAAAAAACAACCTGGCCTCTGCATGGAGCCTGGTGCTATATTTCTTCACTTCTTTATGAAATAAAGAGAAACAATTTCTTTTCGATCTTGAAATCTCAGAGTACATCCAGATTCCTTTCTCTTTCTGTAGGGATGTTCTTCATACTATTTGTGTAGATCAGAAGTTCATTAGCTGGAAGTGATGCATCACTGGTTGAAGATATTAATATTCTCTGGTTTACTGTATTCTGTGATTCTGTATACTACAGTAACGCAGCCTAGCCTCTTCCTTACTTGAATGTACTCTAGTCACTGTCTTCAAATCTTGGCTGAGTTTCACCTTTGTCATACAAAATCCATTTTTTTATTTATTTTGTTTACATTTTTATCTAGAAAAAATCTGGCATGCATAGAACTCCCATTCATGTCATCGCACTGAAATCTAACCCTTTGTGCAATGGTGCCAGAGTATTGTCAAGAAATGGTTTTGCTTCAGAAGGCAGAGTGTAAGGGAGAGGCAGAGATGCGTATAGAAGAAGGAAAGAAAAGTTCGTGGAGACAAATATAGGATGAAACTAAAACCACATGGTATTAGAGAGTGAGAAATACAACAGCGGGCCATTGACAAGAAAGCACTGATCTAGACATGCAGGTAATTGAAGACAGACAAAAAGATGGTTTTAAGCACAGTTTTATTAGGTTAATAGACCAGGCATATTTCCGATAGGTCCAACATGGTGTTACAGGATTCTTACCACATAACTCATAACTCAGGATAGGCCTTCTTTACCTTACCCACAGGATTTAGCTTGTAACCTGAGCAAAAGCCGGAACATAAAGATTATGGCCTAAAATAGCACAAACCCTAATTTTGTTGCTTGACCAATGTTATAGTTAAGTTATTCTTCAAACTGCAGACACAGTGGAAAGTACAGGTAGTGGAAAAACAGAGTAACAAATGAGGAAATCTCAGGTAATGGTATTTTTATTTCACCTCTATGTGCTTGAAACAAAATCTGATACTAGTTAAAAAACAGAAGATCATATGACTGAATAATAAACTGAGTTATACTTAAGTAGTGGTAGGGTACTTGGGCAACATATTTGTGAGTGGTTGATTAAAAATGTGACTTATGGAATCCAGTGCTTTATTAATAATCTAAAAAGGCTAACTAGAAGAGAAATCAGACTGTTTTGTAGACAAAGTTCTCTGAAGTCTGATTTTTACCATCTCAAAGGTACTTGTTGAACTTGATACTTGGTTTAGTTGCTGTTCATTAGGGAAGCAGATAATAAACCAAATGTGTGTTTTAGAAGTCCTATAGATTCATGGGCAGTCTCAAAATATATTGTATTCTGGCTCTTCAGAACCAGAATTCATAATTTGGAAAGATTATTAAAATGTGAATGGTAGATCAGCAAGCTCCATCTTTAGGGGTCCTTCCACATTTATGTGATAAAGATTAGGGAAGTGGGAAACTCAAGTTTTCCAAAGCCTTAACTCTCGTTGCTTCTGCAGACTCAAAGTCCCCCAGGAAAATCTTGTATGCCCTTTACTTCCGAGAGAAGGTTTTGTGTTGTGGTTTTTTTTTTTTTTTTTTTTTCTTTTTTAAATCATACTGGATGCTGGCTGAAGTTAGAATAGAAAAATTTAGATAATTAGAATAGATACATTTAGATTAGTGAAATGAATAATTCTTAAAAACTGCTGAGGACCGAATTTCTATGTCCCTACATCTGTGAACCTGCCTGCTAGTGTTTAACTGATGATATAAGAATGTTTGATTTTTTATTTTTTTTTTTAAAGTGTTCCAGTGGAATAAATTCTTTTTCATCCCTAAAACAGGGGTTTCATTTAGTTTAAGCGCTGTTGTTTTTGATGAAGTGGGGAAAAAAAAACTGAGAAAACAGCCAAGCAAACAGATCTCTCCCTCCCCCCCCCCCCCCTTTCTACAGCTACTTAGTCAGAGGCTACATCTATGTTAGAGAATCTGGAAGTGGTTTTCAAGTTCATAGATCTGTCTAGGTTTCTTGGGCAGGTCCCTTCTTGCTGACACACCATCACCCAGATATCTGAGAGAGAAAATTATGGACAAGAAATCTAAATGGGAGTTGTGATGTGCTGTAAAAGGTGCCTCCCACAGACTGCCAGGGTGCAGGACCCTGTGCTCTGCCCTGGGAAGTACCTGTAAACACTGACCTACAAGGTGAGAGGCTCAGAAATGCTTAAGCTGGGGAGGCAGAGTGAGCAGCTCCTCTCTTACTGGAGCTAGCTAACTGGTGGGAGTGATGAGTATCACTCCATGTGCTTAAACTTCTGCAGCAAGGCCAGATGTCCTACTTACTGGACTGGCATATAGGGTTGTGACAGAAACCATGAAGAAAGGAGTAATAGCAACACAAAATACTAATTTGCCTGAATGAAATTCCATGTTTGTAGTGTTGGTCATTTTGTCAGTTGGTGAGAGAGAAGTTCACCACCTCTCTTCATTGCTGCCCTGACTGTCCTCATGGTGTGCAGTGGTGGATGTTCTGTGAAACACAGTTGGGTCTTTTTTCTGTGGTAGCTCCAGAGACTCTGAGATGCTGAATAGAAAACTTACCTTAAATCATTACATAGGATGTTGGACATGAAAGTCTGACATATTAATATTTTTGTTCTCCCTCTCCTCTTGTTTTGCTCTTCTATTAAAACTGATCTACTTCCAAAAGGTGATAAGCATTCACTTTTCAAGGAATTATGTCAATCATACAGTATGCAGTGGACTGTTTGACACAGTCTGTGGAATATATTTCAAAATGAAATTCTGGGTATTTTGTGTGTTTTACCTGCTACATCGTGGGCTTCTGCAAGCAACACTGGCAACTGTTAAAGGTCACAACCCCTCTTGAACTTGTTCTGGGTCTGGAAACTGGATATTATTGCAGTGTTAACTAAAATATTCAGTGTAGATCAGAGTGGCAGGGAATAAGAGAATTCTATTTTCTCTAGTAATTACTTTTTTTTTTCCATGGCTCATCCAGAAGAGAAATAGTACCAAGAAAATTTGAACAATTTGTATTTGATACAGTATAGATGGTACCAAAATTAATATTTTTAAAAAAAGACCTCTCATAATGTTATTTACCATGTAAGTTTAAAGCCAGAAAGCTTGCATGTTTTGGAAAACAGTATAGTAATTGAGCTGTATAATCTTGGAATTTATTTTCTATTTAAATATTTAATATGAGTAAGATTGAAAAAAGGTGTGGGCCACACTGGATCAGACCAAAGGCTTATCTATCTCCAGTGCTGGCTGTAAGCAGAAGCCTAAAGAGGAGCAGTCTAAACACGTGTGGTAGTACACTAATACTCTTCCCTGTCCCCAAATAATAGCTGGAGCCTGGAACTTCCTTTGCCAGTTGCAGTGTTGGTGTATTTAATAACCTAAAATATAGATGTAATACATTAGCATATGTAGTCTCTCTTTGAGTCCCTGTACATTTTTAACATCCTTTAGCAAGATATGCATGGGAGTCTATCCTGAATGAAAAAAAAAACCAACAACAAACCAAACCAAACAAAAAAACAAACAAACCCAAACCAAGATGAAAACCTCCCAAAAAACCCAAACCAAAAAAACACTACCAAAAAATCCCCCTTTTGCTTGCTTTGAATATGTGTGGCTTCTTTTTGTTCCTTCTCCCAGTTCTTGTATCAGAAGACACAGTGCATTATTGTTTACCATTTCCATGCCGCTTATGACTTTTACTGTCTTTTACTGTTTTCAGCCCAAGGCTGCGTGTTTTTCAGACAGAAGAGGTTTAGGTTGTTTCCTGTACAGAAGCTGCTCCATAGGGGTGGTTGTCCATATTACCAGATTTCAAAGGTGACCTCCTTTGGGTTTTACTGTTCAAGGCATTCCAGTGTCCTGACCCAAATATTTCCCTGCAGGGTGTAGACAAACGCTTACAGGACAGCCATGTTTACTAGAATGGTACTTGGAAAAGAAGATCCACCATGATGGTAGTGACTTTCCTTTCCCATTTACCAAGCATGATATACAGTGTTATGCCTGATACCATTCTCGTGAAAAACATTTATTCTGTTTGTGTTGCTTTGCTTTTGATTGTTTACAGCCGTGGTTCAGCGTTATGATGTGAAATACATTGCTGTGGTGTGGATTACACATAGGTAGCATGCTGGGCTTTTATGTTAAGCAGTTAGGTACTGCCAGGGACTTTTCCTTATGCTCTTACTTAAGATGCAATTCCTAGAGAGATCACTGTCCAAGGAAGTGTGAAGAACTTGGACCTGTATGACTGAGAGATGGTTTGGTCTTCCAAAATATTAGTTATTCTGTGCTTTCTTAGAACAAGTGGAACAGAATGGGACAGATCTGAAAGAAGAGAGTGCTTCAGTCAAAGTACAAGTAAATTACTGGAAGATAAAATGCTGTGGAATTTTGTGTCTCAATGTGAAAGATAAATAGGCACATTAAACGCAGACATCCAAGTCTACAAATGCCAAACCTTTCTTTGCTGATCAGTAGCTTGAGAACTTCTGTTTCACAGAGAAATTGAATGTGTTGTCAAGGTTATTTTGACTTTCTTTTTAAAAGGTGTTTCTGGATACCTGTCTGCCTCTGTGGTATGCCTGTTTTCCCTTTTCTGGGGTGAACAAGTAACATTTAGTGAATTATGATTTCAGTCTGGTTTCCCTTTGAACCATGTAGGTGAACCTGGTTAAATGTCAGTGATCTGCTGTGCTAGTTGCAAGGGGGTTTAAGTATTCAACTGCTAATCTTCACAGGCTCCAAAATCCTAATACATTACTCATAATCTCAGAGTTGTAAAGTCTATGAAATTCTGAAAACTCAGAAAACTGTTTCTGGTAGGAATGGCTGATTATTCACGGAAAAAAGATAAGTAAGTTATTCTGGGTGACTTTCATTTATAGTTTAATTGTTGGAAAATCTTTTAATTATAAACATGTGAAAGACTAAGTTTTACAGAGAGCTTGAGAATTCCTTGTTAATTTTGCGCTTTGTGTGCAAAAAGAAACTTTCCCAGAAACTTTGAAGCTGACGTTACATATGATAATTTTGTGGAAAAACTGTTGCCTGCTCAGTTCAATCCTTTGCAGCATTGCTTTGAAGTGATTGATTGGGCCACATTTGTCCCCACTAGAAACCTTACTGAGGCTATTAAATGAGGAGTATGGCCCCTAGTTCTTCTGTAGGTTTGCTAAGGAACTGTGCCATATGGGGGAGTGTGCTACCAGTAAGGTTTGAAAAACATCTGAGCCAGAGTATGGAAAATAAAAATTCGTAGATTTGTGAACTGTGGCTGTGTATGTTGTTGATGTGTATTGGTCTATTGGATGTATATTTGAAGAGAATTCATTGTATTCCCTGTTCTTTATTAGTTATCTTAAACTTTCTAAACCCTTTTTTATCCCTTTGGTCTGAAATAGAATAAATCTGATCTAAGTGAAAGCTCTTTGTCTCTAGAATAAAAAAAATAACCCACTCTTCCTGTAGAGAAGGATGAGGCTTTAGGTGTGAAACCTTTTGATTTTTTTTATATAGTCCTTTTTTTTTTTTTATATGGTCCAGGTTTTGTGATTTTGAATTTGCAATAATTTAAAACCCCACCACCCCACCCTCACCCCCCTTTTTTTCCTTCTCTTTTAGGACCTTCTTTTAGGCTGCTTGGGCTTATTCCAATGTACTTTTGCATGTTACGGCTGTGTGTATAGTTAAGATGATGATAAACTGGAAGAGTGAGAGGGAGAAGATGGATCTATATCGATTGTAGTAAATAAGTGGTCTAGGGTGCCTTCTAATTTAAACTGTAAATGTGATCCTATGACTGGAAATCTATCTACAGCCACAAATAAAGGAACTATTTGAAAGTGCTATTATCCATAGCTGGTCCTAGGTCTGAGATCCAGTGCAGCATACAATTAAATATGCTGCTCTGCCGCACTGAATGTAGTTAAAGTACTTGTCGCTTAGTCTTTGACTATTTGGCCATACTCCACCCCAATATGCTATTCAATTGTTTGTGAATGGGTCCAGTGTTTGTACCTGCAGAAATCTGCTTCTTTGGCTTTTGCAAGTATTCATGATTTTTTTGCATGCAACAGAGCTTCCTGACATCTGCTTCAAATCAATTTTTTTCTTATAATATTCATGTATGCCCTCTTGTCCTGCTGTGTATATTAAACTGAAAATAATTCTTGAGTAGACATCCATATCATGTAGGATTTTGTGTACTTTTTATAAGTGCCATCTGGATTTGATACTGCTGTAGAGAGGCAGGATGCTTTGGTTCTTGATAAAGTTCTGTATCAGAAATGCTGTCAGGAAGGAGTCTGTGGGCCTTTCTTCCTTTCAAACCTGAGATAGCACTGTCTCTGTCTACAGCTTTACTTCACAGGCGTTTTAAAAGTCACCAAAAATCCACAACCACAAAAGGTTTGAATAGTCTAACTAGCTCAGGAAGGGGTTTCAGTAATGCTGCTGCAGACTCTCATTTATAGACTCTGCAGGGCTGTAACAGGCGCTTTGCCAGAGCAACAAATTAACATTATTTAACATTTCTGAAAGTTTTAATTAAGCTTGTTTTAGGCTTGCAGGCAAACTGGAGCATATATTCCCATCCCCTATTTAAGAACTTTCTTGGCTTCTAGACGAGTTTTCCTAAGTGGTCCCAGCTCTAATAATGTCATCCTAACGAGCTGTGCAAAACATGGTGTGTTTTGTTCTTGAGGCTTCATGTGCAACAATTTTTCTTTCAATCCACATGGGCCTGCACCCCAGGATTTTTATTTTGAGCTTCAGGTTCAGTAAGGAAAGAAAAAAAAAAAAAAAAAAAAAAAAAAAAGAAAAAGCAGTGTTTCACAAGGTTTTATGTTGGTTCCATAAACCGGCCCATATTCTCTCTAAAGATGTGTGAATCTTAGCTAACCTTTTATGAAAAGTTTTGTATTTGTAAAGAAATTCAAAAGGGGCACATTGTGTAGTTTATGACTTCACTGTGAACATTTTTTACAGCTGTAATCCTTCCTTCTGAATGTTATATTATGGCTGTTGCTCTTGCTGTATGGCTAAGGTAACAAAATGGTTTCTCCAATAAAGCCCTATTTGCAGATGGCTTGTGAAACATTCAGCTTTGCAGATGAACAGTTCTATATTTTGGATTGTGGCCGAATATACTTTTTTTTTTTTTTTTAAGGCTTGAGCAAAATCAGTTCAATCACTTGTACGGGAGTGAGGAAAATGCAAGTCCAATGTTTAGAGCAACTACAGTTGGAAAGCAGGTTTTACAGGGAAGTATTTTACTCTAAAAAGAAGTGCTTGAGTATGATTTAGAGGGGGTTATTTCTGGTTAAATTATAAGCCAAATCCAGGCAAACCTGGAAAATGCACCTGTGGAGAGAGAGTGAGCAGAATGGCTCCAAGCCTTTCTGGATATTTTCCTAATCTTTAATAAAGCTTTGACTTGGTGAAGGAGATGCTCCTCATGTTACGTCCTTCAGCAAAGTAATCCATTACTTAAGAAAGGTGCAGGGAGCAATAAACATAGGGTGTTTTTTTTTTCTTGGTCAGAACACGAAGGATTGTCAAAGCTGAAGCTTTTAAAGTGTTTTTGGGTCAAACTGTATTCCAATTGGAAATGTTTCAATCAAAGGAAGAATTGCATATGGAGGAAAACAGATGAGATCCCTCCCCCTCCTGCCGCATTCTGGGCATGGATTTGTAGTGTATAGAAGACCTAGTTCCAATCCTTTTTCTAAAGAATACGTCATTGTTATAATAAAGTAGAGTTGCTCCAACAGAAGTAACTGAAATTTGGTTGCAGCATAGTGAGATTGCTGGAAGATGATCAGCTTGCTTGTGGAGGAGCAGTGGTGGTCTGCATCAGAAGCCTTTTTGAGGAGTGGCTTGAGTAACAGGCTGCTTGCAGAATCGTTTGGGTTGGAAAGGACCTTTAAAGGTTGTCTAGTCCAACCTCTCCTGCAATAAGCAGAAACATCGCTAACTGGATCAGGTTGCTCAGAGCCCCGTCCAACCTGACCTTGAATGTTTTCAGGGACGAGGTATCTACCACCTCTCTGGTGGCAGGATGTGTGTGGAAAGACTAGGTTTGTTCGTTCGTTGTATAATGAGAAAATATACACATTCTTGAAATTTTGTTTGCTGCATTCTGCATGGACATCTATTTTCACTAGCTGTAGCTCTGGTCTTACTTCCTTCTTTGGACAATATTTTACAATTCTCTGCCATCCACACCTTGGACCCGGGCAACCTAAATGGCAGCATGTACCGTTAATTTGGAAGGAAAGTGGTTTTTTTAAGGATGTGTTGTGCATGGTCTGAACCTATGGGTTTACAGTGCCATTCCTGTACTTCAGTATTATCTGTAAAGAATATAAATATTCTCTTAGGAACTATATGTTATCGAGAGAAACTTTATAACCCTGAAGATTGATATACCTTTATGAGCGTCTCCATTTTTTACAGCTTTTCTTCTTTTATCTGTGCTTATTACACGATACAGCAGTGTCTGCATCGCATTGAGATGATGCACTCTATAGCATTTACGTTCAAGGGATAAATCACTGTGCGTACCACTGAATTAATGGCATCAAACATACTCGTGGAGTAACTCCTGATTTCTAGTGAATTGTGCTGAAGTTGACTTTTTGCTCTTTTTCCCATTGTTGTTTGTCCTGCCAACTGAGGGAATGTCTACATGAGTCATGATGTTTCCCAAGTAGTCTGTCTGCTCTGTTTTTCTTGAGACATCTGAAGAAAAGCTATACGTAAAACTGACTTCCAGGCAGTCATGGCAAAAACAGTGAGTTGTTACTTCTGGAAAGTACAGCTCAGCATTGTAGGGACTGGGCTTTGTTCGTTTTGTACCCAGAAACACCGTTGGTAATGGGGAGTGTATTTTGTGCTTCCATGCTATGCTTTTATTTGGTGGTTTGGTTTATTTTTTTGGTGGTTCTTTGGATTATGCCCTTCCAGAACTAAGAATATATTAATTAGTTTCCTGAATAGTTTAGCAGCAGCTCTTGTGTAAAAAAAAAAAAAAGTAAAAAAAAATTGGATATAATAAAAATACATGGGAAATACTCTAGTACTCATCTGCCAGGTAGAACTCAGCTAGATGTCATGCTGAAACTTGAAAATTCTCATGTGATTTACAAACTGAAAATAGGAATATAAGATAGAAAAGCATGCAACTGGGGAAAAAAGTATTTTCCTAAGGACGGTATTTTCATGATTTTTTTGTATAATTTTTGGAAGTGACTTTATTGTTAAAAAACAGAAGAAAAACACTAAGGTTTTGCTGTCCCAATTCATGTGAAAGTTAGTACATTAAGGAGTTGGTGAAGTTTGTAGTGTTTTCTGCTTGCGAAGTTGATGCCAGTTTGAGTAATGTTCTGGATGCTACCTATGTTTGAAATAGCTGACTTGCATGCATACAAACACTACTGTCTTTCAATAATGCATAATAAATCTATACTTTTCATTCAAATTGCCTTTTCGGTCTGTAATTAGTAAAATGAGAAATGTACAAGAAGAGCGCATACTTTTTTTTTTTTAAACAATTCTTCAACTATTTGTGATGAGCTGAAACTGAGGAACTTTTGCAGGAACGTCTCATGTGAAGAGATGAGGAAGCAGCCCCCTGCTCTTGCGCTGTAAAATTCAGAGCCATTAATATTTACAGCATTCTGGTAACTCGCGATAGAAGGGTTTTGGTACTGATTCATTTTCACTGGACCAGTTATTGTTTATGTTGTAGTGATGGTAGAATGTATTATATGTGTCTCCATTTAATGGATGGAATAAATGGCTTCAGCTTGTCCCGCAAATATAAACCATCCTAATTTGAGAGCAGCCCTGTAAAACAGGAATGCGCACCTCATTTTAGGTCAAAGCATTTGTAAGGAATGTGTCCAAGACACCTGCAGAAAATTAAAGCCTTTACTCCCCTTGTACACAAAATTTTCAGGAGGTAATTACCCTCAGTGTGAAACACAATACGGCTCCCATTAGATGGAACATGTGGAGTGAAAATTGAATAGACGTCTTGTCGGGAGTGCTTCGGAGAATTAATAGGGCTGTCAAAAGCAGTAATAGGAGTGTTTTCTTTGCCTTTGTGTACAACTATCCCTCTCCTTATCTTTTGCAGTTTATGATGAGGCTGTTGCCATTCGGTTCAGCAGACAGCCACAGACTTCTTCCACGTCACTGTCCCCTGCCAGCTGCTTTGTCTCTGTGGAGCTGGCTGCTGCCTTGAAAGGCTCCCACTTTTGTCTTCAGCCTGCCCGACTCCTTTGCGCTGGGTTCCCGGTCGCCGTGCCAAGGGCTGGCGCGGAAGTCCCTACTTTTCTGTGAGCTGGAAGGATGAGAGTGACAAAGTGGGGCTGCTGGGTTCAGCATCTCACTTTGTGAAGCCGTTCTTTTATCCTTCAGGGAACTTCCTCTGTGGAGATGGAGCTGAAAGTTAAGCTTTTATGCTTTGTTCTGGCAGCCGAGCCACAAATATCCAGTTTCCTCTCTTATTGTTTGACGTTTTGTTTATGTCTCTGTTACAGAAATAGAGCAAACGGTCTTTGTGTTCAGGTTTTCTGCTCCCTCTAACTACTGAATGATGATAAAGTTCTGGTTCGGAGCTTGCACACCAGTATTTCCTCCATTCCTGCTAGTTTTGAAGGTCTCTGCCAAGAGGTTAAATCGTGTGCCTGCATAGCTGTAGTACCTGCTTGCTACTGGCTTTGTAGCTATTCGGTTCCATCTGATGGTTGTCAGGTAAACAAGGTGTGAGATGTGCTGACAGCCTTTGGTGCTTAGAGAGCCTTCGCTTGTATTCAGAGAGGCAGACGGTGCCTTGGCTAATGTCACACCGTAATGGGGGTGTCTCGTGGTGCAACCTTCTGGGCTACGTTGGCTCTGCTCCAGAGCAGTGCAGTGTAATTGCTTAGACTTCTCTTTGGTTTGAACAGTAAAACCTATTTAAACGTGAACTGAAATCTCTAGCCTGCAGGAGTGACCCTAAGTTTGACTGAAACGCTTCAAGTTGCTGTGAACTTGTTAGAAGGGTTTAGCCGTTAATTCATGGACGTTTTCAGCAGCTCTATTGTAGAGTTAATCATCAGCCTGCAGCCTTGCCAAGTGTAGTGTGAATTGTCCCTAAGCCCCCCAGGAGGGAGACTGCAATTTCAGATGTCACAAAAATACCTCAGGTTCTCTCCCTCATGCCGGGTGATAAGCTTCTACGCTTTAATACGTAGCGGCATATGTTGATTGTGTTTGAGGGTCAGTGAAATTAAGGATCCAACTAAGCCTTTGACTACCTAAGTAGGAGGATAACAACCCTGTGATGGCCGCTTCTCTTTGCTTTTTCCCTTCTCTCCTGTCTTTTTTCACTGCAACATATATAATGAGTTGTCTCAAGGGATGGTGAGGAGATGGGGTCCTCAAGTACACAGTGCTTTTTCCTTTTTTGGGCCACTCTTACAGCAAGCTATGATCTGTCCTTTTGGCAGCATTAAACATCGGAATAGTCGAAACGTCTGCTTCTGCCAGTTTAGAAATAAGTCAATAAAATACCTGCAGTGTTTTGCACTGTGGCAAAATGCATTTCTTGTTCTACTGCTAGCAGAGACTCTGGATCATTTGCATTGCAGAGTTGCATTTAATGATTTCTAGATAAAACCTGGTTAATTTGTGAACAAAAACTTGGGTTTTGCCAAATCAGCCTTGTGAACGAATCATGGAATTGGAAAGTTAGGTGTTGGCTTTTTTTGTCTGTTGTTCTCACTGGTAATCTTCATTTTATGCCTACTGTAAAAGTATACATAGAGTGCATTTTGGCATGTGTGGCAGCTCTAGTACAAATCAATTCCCAGATAGGTTTTTAACGTGTAAATTCAATAAACAATAACGTTGTACAGTTACATTTCACTCTGTAGCTCTTCCCTCAAAACTTCTGAGCTACTTTGATTCATATCTTGATTTTTCTTATAGACTGGTTCCTTGTGAAATTAGAGACTCAGACACTTGTAATTCAGCATTTCCTTTTAAATTGTGGTTTAAAGATCAAAAGAGCTGTGAGCCTGTGTTGTCTATATTTTCCGGAACAGGAAACTTTCCTTACACTGCTTTAATTGTCAACTTTTCCTGTCCTTTTCTTGCCCTTACTTTATTTCAATGTAACTGTGCTCCTGTTTAATTTAGATGGTAAAGTTGCTTGTGTAGTTGCCTATGTTTTTGCCAAGCAATTTGGGTGCTGTATATGTGATATATATCAACTAGAATCAAACTGGACTCTGAAATTTTAGTACTGAATTTGGACTCGAATTTTCCCTGGGTTCCAAGAGGTTTTGGGAAGGATAAAGTCACACAGTTTTGGGCTTTTCTAGGTGACTAGTTTTTTTTTCCTTGTTAATAATTTTTTTTGTCTGAAAGTGGCCAAATAGGAATTCAGCTGCCCTTCTGGTCTGTATTCTGATCCTGAAGTGGATTATTAGTGATGCTTTTTTTTCCCTCCTGTTCTTCATTCTATGGGCTTAAAAAGATTATGCTTAAATTTTTGGCAGGGAAGTTACTTGCAATTTTGAGGATACTCTTCAGGTTTTTAAGTCTCCTGAAGTGAAATTTGCTGAAAAGTTAGTTTAAAATGAAGAAAATGGTGTTGCATGCTCTCACTGTTGTAGCCATTTGTAACTATGTTCTTGTACTTGAAAGGCTGTCATCTAGGAACGTTCAGAGCTCCCTGCACTATGGTTGAGTTTTTAAATTAACTTAAGGACCTGAGTTCACAGAAAGTTTTAAAAGTATGGATTTTTTCCTGTCCTTCAAGTATAATTATTTTCTTCATGTTACAAGGTGTGACTTTGTTTTTTCCTCGAAACAATGGTAATACTTTAGTGTGTACCTAAAGTAGCAAGGTAGAATGAAAACTGCCCGGGCTGGTGCCTGCGACTCTCTCAGCCTTCAGCAGCCCTGCTGAAGGCCCATCTTGTTTTCACGGACCATTGAGAGACCAAGGCTCTTCACTGCTCATGTTATCGTTTATATATCTGGTAACCAGTACTCGGAGAGTTTGTTGAAGGTAGTTGAACTAGGTTACTCCTATCCCAGCTACTCCAGAAAAACAAAGCCACTTCTGCCTCTCAGTTGCAGTTTTGGGGAAAAGTTCTGTATTTGAATCGACACCTGCTGCGTTACAGAATAGCGCAGATGGTATTGCAGTGTCTGCAAGTCCCTTCTCGGAAGCACCCTTCCGGCAGCTTCCTGTGAGCATCCAATTCACAGCAAAACATTAAGCTTGCTAGATTAATGTAGGTATGGATAGGTCCTTGCTGGAGGTGGCCGCCTTCCCTGCAATACCTCCAGAACTTTTCCTTCACCTGTAATTACTTCTGCTTCATAAATTTTTTAAAAAAGATACTGATGTAGTATCAAGCAGAACAGGACATTTATCAGGATTTTAGGAAGGCAGTCATACCAATAATAATGAACCATAAAACATAACAACCTTGACAAGAAATAAATTCTGGCTAGGACACGTTTTCCTCTCTGGATCATAGACAGGTGCTATCCTAATGGAAACTCCAAAAGTGAGGGGACACTGAAGAATCATTTCAGAATCTGATGTGAGAACCAACTGGCTGCAGTTCGGTGTTACTTCAGGAGTTGGAAAGTTAGAAGTAATCCCAATAGCCGAATTAGTGGGCAAACAAAATGCTGCTCAAAGGTGCATAATAAAATTAATGTTGTTACATAGTTCTGCAATTTTCCATGTGTACCTCACAAGAATTTTGTGGATATGATTTGTTTTTGTGGATACAGACATGTACGTGTCCTTTAGTTTTTTGGTATTGTACCTTTCCAACAGAGAAGCAAAAAGCAGTTCTGATAAATTGAGTTTTCGGGAACATGGTGTGTAAACCATTTGAGTGTAAGATGTCTTAATTACTTTTACAGGATGCATGAAACCCAAAATATTTTGGCGAAGGACTGATTTGCATTTCACAACAGAGCACTTCTGAGTCTGTCCTGGTCATTTGTCCTAGCACTGAGAAGATGTAATTCCAAATAACGTAAGAATTTAAAAATCCATTTTGGAACATATGGAAAGAGCTGAAGATGAGGTTTTCTAAGCTGTGTTTTATTTGTGGTACACTAGCCTTTTGGTACTTGCAATGTTGCTATTTTTTGTGGTTGTTTTGAACAGCTTTCAGAATAATGCACGAGGTTTCTGTGTATATAGGTGTGGTGTTTATACATATATATGTGCCACCATCAGAAAGCAGAGATTTCTTCTAGTAAAACCCATTCACTTTTCATACTCTATTCCATCTCTTGTTACTGTTTGTTTTGAACAGCCCTGTTGCTTTTACCTGAGTGGTGTGCTGGTTGCTCTCATGATACTTTTTTTTTTTTAAATAAAGGGGTAGGGAGAGACCTTTCAGACATCTGTTTTAAATCAATGTTGCTTTAATTTCTGTGTGCCATCTTCTGTTCATCATATATGCTAATCCTCAAATAGTCAACATGTGCAGGATTTCATATGCTGTCTCATAGGCACATCTTTAGCGTGTATTCCCAGCTAGTTCATGAACATGTTTGTTTTAACATATTCTTAGCTTGCTCCTCTTGGATTTTAAATCCAGAATCAAGAGCACAGTGTCCTTCAAGTGTCATTTCAGTGTGTTCAGCATCTTTTAATAAAATACAAGCTAAACAAGCCCAGCTGGCAGTTCATAGGATATGTTTGGACTTCTTTCTACTTAGATTAACATGACTAAATCTTAGATGCATTTGTAATTATGTAAATCCACATGAACTCAAAGCTATTATTCAAATAGTTTCAGGAGAAAAGCGGTTGCATCTCAAAATATCAGTGTCATTGTCTGGTTTTGATGTTCCTTGAAATTTTCTCCCCTTCCATAGCTGTGCTGAATAGATGATGGCAGCTGGGGAGGTAAAAGGTTAGACAGTATTCTGCAGTAAGCCATGCATTAAACATTGTCGTCTTTAGATCTGTTCTGAACTGATTGGTTGCCTAATTCTATTTAAAGGACAGTTTTCTACTTCAAAATGGCAAAAAGATCTGAATCGTGATTCTGTGTTCTTCTGTAGGAAGAAAGTACCTTTTGAAATAGATAGCTTGGCTTTTTTTAATCTTACTGGAAAGAGAGGTACTAAGGTGTGGGGGGGACACGATAATGTCTAGGCATAGAATAAAGCCAAAGCTGGAACACGGTGCTTTATTGACCCAGGAGAGGACAAATTTGGCCCCGCACAGCCCATAAGATGTAGGTGCAACTCCTTTAGGTGAGCTCCGGAAGTGATCTGAATATTGGCATTTGGTCTGAATGGAAAGGTCATGTCCGTTGTGTTACTTTGTCCAGAGGTGTACTACCGTGTGCCAAGGTCCAGAGGGAAAAGTCTGTGTGGTGTGGAAGGCTGTATATGTCACAAATGGAAATCCCATATAAAACAATAATGATGACCAGCCATGCTTTTGTTACCCCAAAGCAAACACTTTTTAACAGCCTTTGGAATATTATAACTAATGTAAAATAAGAGGCTTTATAATTTTTTTCCTTCTATAGCACTAGTCTGTCACTACTGAAATGGTGACGTGCAATATATAAAATAACTTCTGTGAGGCTCATTTGGGGTGAATCAAGAGAAAAGTGAACGTTCTGTAGGAATACAGAATGAATGGCCTTGGTCAGCGAGTACTATATTCCCCCAGAGACTGCTACACTGCTCTTGAAAAGCTGTTTTCTTAACTACTAAAATTCAAATATAAACTTTTTGCTTGTGCCACTTCTCATAAATGTAAATAACTTAAATCTTTGAAGTTTCTAATTTGAAAGGTGTCAGTGTGAGCTGCAGTATATCCCAGAGTTTGCCCCCAGAGTAGAGACTTGCTAGCCCAGCAGGCTTAGCTCCTAGAGGTTTATAGAAATGCAAATTACATGCCAAATAACCAAATGAAAACAAAAAGGAAGTGCTAAGCTACTGAAGTGGCTCAGCATGCTAATGACAGGCTTCATTAGAGTATCCTAATATGGACAATTGCTGCAACTATGAGCAGAATAGATATAATGACTCTTCATTCACAACAGGGTAAGTGCTGAGTATTACAGAATTTAGTGCTCTTTTCTTCAGAGTCTGTGTTGGACAGATTGATAGAATGAAATCTTCTTATAGGGTATGATTTTGAATGATATGGGCAAACAAATGTCTTTTTTACAGTTAGTTTTTTTAACTTGACATCTGCAATGATTTTTAATGTGCAAATTTTTTTGGAAAGAGAGCAACTTCAGAAAGCGAGAAAGCGTGAGAAGATGTAAGCTCCACAAACAGTAAATGTGAAACTCTTCATGTTATCATACATAAAATAATAACTCATATCAGGAGGCCTGTTTGATTCATTTTGTGGGTTACTACAGCTTTCTGTCTCCTTTGGAATAATCAGATAAAGGGAAATGTTAAATTCAGTGATTTATAACATCAAAAGAAAACTTCAGTAGCCGTAAACCCTTGCTTCATCCCCCAGAAGTTTGACTTCAAGCTAAGTATCTTCATTATTATGCATATATTGAAATTATTACATGATTTATTATTAACATTATATCTCCTACTTTGTGTAGGTCATGCATATGGGTGTGCGCATATGTATATTATCATTTAATACTGACCTTTTTGATTCCTCTGTAACAAACACAGCAGTATTCTAAACACAGGAGGTTATTGAGCATATTCCAGGTGCAGCCTTGTCTAATAGAAGAGCATCAGTGCAAATGCGTTTATGCCTCTGAAACAAAAGTGTGATTTGTTTCAGATGTGCAAGATAAAAATGAAGTGTTAAACTACTTGCAAGCAGTAGTCATTTTTTTCCCTCTGTTGAAAAATGAAGTTGCTTTGGGCTTTGGACCATACGCTAGAGAGGCACACAAATGTATTTTGCAGAAATCTGGAGTCAAAAGATCTATAACTCCTTGCAGGAAGATAATGAACAGTAGGAGGAATGCGATATTCAAGGGCTAAGTGGAAAATTGTTCTCATGGAAGAACACTATATGGGCAGGTTGTAAATAGTTGCTGTATGCAAACCCACCTGAACCACGTTGCCTCCCTCCTCTTCTTTTTTTTAAAAGAAACTAGATACATTGCTAATGTAAGTAGAATAAACACATCTGTAAAATAGTGCAAAATCGCATTACAAAAATTTTCAGTCTTTTTCCCCACTGCTGCATAAATTACTTAATTGATTTTGGGCCTTCAGTCCTGTAAGTGATGAAGTGCATTGGGCATCTGGTATGTGTGTCCGGGTAATGCTCTCACCTTGCTATTTGTCTTTGAATGGCTCCCTCACAGTGAGATTGTTTTGCAAAAGCTTCTATTTTGGCAAATCTCAGCCCATCTTGATACTTCTCCATGCAGTAGCATTCTGGGTTTTCAGAATGCTTGCTTTTTCTTCCTGAGCTTCAGCAACATCTTTGAGTGTTTTTAAGTGTATCAAATAATGGACACCAAAAGTTTGAAGTAACTTGGACAGGTTTTAAGAAAAATCTTTTTCAAGGTCTATATTTCTTTTGTTGCCTTTAAGAATTGTTCACCTGCCTTTTCTTGGGGATGAAAGGTACTAACGGTATGGAATTGTATGCATTCTGCTATTACGTATTAGCTTGAGCAGACAGACTTTGGAGTGGAAAGCAGTGTCACAATCAGTATTAAAAGTGCAAAGAACCGAGGAAAGCTATTTGATGGTATCAGATATATAGTTTGACAAGAGCTGCCAGAGGGAGTTGTTGCAGCAAGTGTGAAATACAGATCCTGTGCAAGTGTAAGAAAGGAAGTTGTCTCTTACGTTGAAAAGTCAGTATTGGGACAGCAGCTGACGTGAAAAATCGTAGGGAAATGGTCAAGATATGTGTCTTTACCTTCTTTTCTTCTGCTTCTGATTTTTTTGAATATTTGTACTTGTTGTATGTCTACCCTCAAAAACATAGTTCTTAATTATTTTAAAAATCTAGCTCACATAGCTGTGAAATAGTGCTCTGTTGCAGGGCCAGCTGAATTTATTGAGACTTTTTCCTGTTGGTCCAATATCAACAATTTTCACTCTTGCAAACGATAGACAGCCTGTAAAGCAGAAACATTTAAGCTGTTCAACAAAAAGTGCTGGCGCTCTGTGCTTAGAAGACGTCAGTGGGGCTGGCGTGTAGTTAGCTTTTCTGAACAGAGATACACAATACTTACTGGCACCATAGGAATGAAGTAGGTTAATGTGTGAAGTACAGTGGTGTTTTGCTGAAGAAGCTACTGTACTTCATTGATCTGAACAGCTCCGACATAGTATATATGCTCTTGCTTTTACAAGATGTGTTTATTTGAAAAAAATTTGATCTTTTTCTTACCTGTTTGGTTTAGTTCTGTTGCCTTTCTTAGTAAATGCCAGCCAGAAATCAGGGACAAAACTACCAGCTGTGATTTAACTTGTAGCAGGTCTTACTGTGAAAGAATCTACCTGTATCCAAATATTAGCTTCTTAAAAAAAAAAAAAAAAAAATTACCTTGTATCTGCAAATAAATTACCTTGTATCTGCAGATACAAGGTATTTGTACAATGATACTACACTTGGGGCAAGGAGAAAGGGATAAATGAAGGGAGAACCCCTTCATTTTTGGTGCTAGGTTTCCTTTTCGTATCTGATTAACTTTCAGATCACCTATTCAAGACATTTTCTGCAGCAAAGGAAAAATAACTTCTTGAATCTCAGATAAACCTAAATTTTCATATTTATAAATCCCTTCCTTGTCAAATGTGTTGGTTATTGGTGAATTAGTACATAAATTGCATGATTATTGCTAAATAGTCCGATAGACTGAGCCATTTGAATTTATTACATATTTATTATATATAATTTGTATTTGAAAAAGTTTATTGGTGTATGGCGATAATTTTGCAGATTATGGGTACTGTGACTGGATACACTGAGAAGACTAGGAACCCATCTGTTTTAATTTGATTCATTAAATACCAGGGGCTTACGAAGAGCTGACTACGTCAGTCGGTCCATATAATCTCTTTATAAAATTGCGTCATTTTCTTGCTTGTGAATCTCACGTCATTTCCAGTCTCCAAGCCCTTTCCGAACCCTGTTTGTTGCTTTGTGTAGGGAGAGTTAACTTTTGTGGAAATATTTTGATATGATAAAGACATTAAAAAAATCTTTAGTTTGCACTGCTGGTTTCTCACAGTTTTTGTCCAGAGGATAAAGCTGTGCAATGGGTTGGGCTGAAATAAAGGTGATGAGGGACTTTGTACCTAGAGCCTTTGCGTGCTTGACTGCTATTCATTCCTCTTTATGGCTCCTGCTTTGACAAGTGAAATGTAGCTGCCTTTGCTTTCCAGACCGTATCCCAAGTGTTCCAGATGAGATGAAGCCAACTCATGGAAAAGCATGTAGGCAGAGACAGCCAGTTTTTATGTTGATCCCCACCCTGCATAATCCCCCGTGGTTGACAGGCCAGTTAAAGGTGTAGGTCAGCACTGATTTTGGACAACAGTTTTTCTCTTCTGTGTTGTTGAGTTACATTTTTTCTGAGCAAGCTTAGGTAATACAGTATGATGAATTACGCCGGTAGCTTGTTGTCTTTATTATTTTTCATTTTGCTAAGTCTGATTGCATTTTGAGTTCTCCTTTATGCAGACCATGGTCTACTGCTTTGTTCAGCAAAGCTATTCCAGTTATACTGGAATAATACTGAAATACCCAAGTTATACTTGGGTCTCTGAACCAGGTGTGCTGTGTGCCTTTAGGAGAACATTAGCTCCTTTGCCTGCCATGGAGGGCAGAGGAAACTGTCCTGGGGATGTCACAGCACGGCTGAAAAACCTTCTTGGATATTAACAAGTATTGATATTGCTTCTTTGGGAATGATTCCTGAATTTCCCCAACAAGATGGTGTGGGCTTATTATCTTCCTGTCAGTATTGCTTTAGGTTTCGTTGGTATTCAGAAAGAACCTTCCAAGTCACTGCCTTTATTTTTTTCTCTCAGATTTCTGCAGTTCTAGCAAAGAAAAGCACACTTCATTGGGAATTCACTCAGTGCTATATTTAACCTTCACATTCTTTCCCCTATGTGTAAACAGCTGAGGTTAGAATATTCTATATTAACAGGTACATTTTTTTATTTAATGTGTTAGAGGCCAGTAATAGCTGAGTTTGTTCACATGATCCACCTCGAGGCATAAGTCAGTAAGGGAAAACCTCAGTGTAAGTCTGTGATTCTGTGAGTCTAAAACTACTGGAAAATATGAATGAATATGAAGAAGAGGTAGCGATGTACACTGCGTGCATGCACATGCATGTGTGTCCATCTTCCCTATCAAGCATTCTAAGCTGATCCCTTTAGGATTGATTTTCGTAGTTGCATATAACAATTTGGTTCCCAGTTACCCCTTACTAATTCTGTCAGTTACCTTTGAAATGCTCTTGTTAGAGCATCTGATGGTAACTTGCTTCCCTCCACTTTGAATAATATCATGTCTATGTTTTCCAGAATTTTAACTCACGCCTGGATGCCCTTTTCTAAGAAAGCTTTCAGTGAGGAAGAACATTGCAAAGGGTTGACTACTTTCTTATTGCAGTAAAAAGATAAGTAATAATCAGCTGAAGGTGGATGCATATTACCTGAATTGGCACCGTTACTCTGAAGTTAAATCACTTCCCATTCCAAGCAACGTGCTGGACTTCAGCAAAAAAAAAAATCAGTGATGAAGAGTTTTGAAAAATGTTCAATTTGAAAATGGAAATTTTCATTTCAGCCTAATGTGCTGAGGCAAAGTTTTTTGCTTGTTTTAAATTAAAATGGCATCTTTAAGAATTCATTTGAACTGCATCTTAAGACTATATTAGTTACATGAAAGCACACTGTAATTTTATTACAACCTGTAACTTTGCAGTGTTTTTTAAATCTGTGAGCAAAATGGCTTGATGCTAAACAAAACAGAAATTGCCCCCCTTCCAGGAGGAAAATTTCCTTATGAAAGTCATGACATTTTAAAAGTGCTTTCAGTGACAATGTTCAAGATGCTTTCAGGATTGGAAGACATAGATGAGATTAGTTGAAAAAATGACTTGAAATGCAAGATGGCCACTTCATGTTACTGTAAAATCACTATGGAAGAATGAAAGGAATGCTCAGCAGAGCCCAATGGCAGTAATCATTTAAATGATGCAACACTATAAAGGGCGTCTTTGTGTTTATGGTGCAGATTTCTTCCTTCTGTATACACACAGTGTGTGCATTGTGTGGAGATGTGAGAGAGAACTAGGCAGAAGGTCCAGAGGAGTACAATGAAGGATGGGAAAGAAAGAGGGCACGGGCCAGGTGCGGGTGCCCTCAGAAATCAGATGGGGGTTTGCAGCAGCTCTGTACTGGCACTGCAGGCTCCACAGCAGAAACCTGCCCTAGTCTGGCCCTAGGCTCGGGGAAGAAAGAGGACTTCATGACATATGTGTCCTTCCAGAAAGGAAGGGAATCAGAGCTTTGAAGACATTGTGTGTGTGCACATGTGTGTGCACATGTGTGTGTGGAAGAGAGACAAGGAAGGAGGGAACTTCTGGCTATTTGTTTCTTTTCTTTTTCATTGTTATTTTTATGCCACAACAAGTGATAGTTGTTCTATTTTCTATTTTCCTGTACGCCTCGTGTATTCTCATGAAAATGTAGTTCTTCCAAAAATATTCTGCATTTCTGAAGTGTTTTGTGGTTGATTGCTGCATCATAGCTTTCATGTTTTCATAACCTTGTGATCAGTCTCTACTCCTGCATTACACCATATGTTACCCTTCACTTGTTCATTTTCTTTTTTTTTTTTTTTTTTTTTGGTCAGCTGTGAAAAGAGGGCCATACTGCTGGCATGCCGGCAGCTTTGATTCTGCCAGCACTGGAGAATGAAAAATTCCTCTCTACCTCCCAAGTGCTTGGAGAAGACAGGTTGTGATGTGGTCTGAAAGCTGTAAGAGAGTGTAACCTGCTTACTGCTTACTTAGCAATTTAACAATAAAAATTTTGAATAGGTGATATCATAAGTCCTCTCAAATGCTAAGAAAATACATTCCCCCCCCCCCCCTTTTCATTACCTGCCCCCACTTGAACTATTTTGAACTTGACCTGTAAATCACTGTGGGTCAGAGTCTGAAATAATTTTTCCTTTTGTGGTAACTGCGATTTAGTATAGCACGGATTTGTGCTATGACTGCTGAAGTACAGGTAAGAATGACCATCTTCTGCTATTGTTTTACAGTGTAGTTAAAGAGTGTGTCACTATATTTTCTTTTTGTTATAGGAATCTGCTAGGTTAGCTGCTGCCTTCTCATCTGTGTCTGCAACTTTATGCAGAAAGCTCACTGGAATGTGAGCAATTAATGAATATGGGAACCTTTCTGAAAAGAGGTAAAGCTGGATGGTTTCCTTCCATAGACACAATCCTTACAGAGCTTTCTTGTGAAATGAGAGAGGTTTTTTTAATATCGTAATTGTAATATCTCCAATTTAGCAGATAAAAATACCTGTTGATAGATGAGCTGAACAGTCTTTGACAGTGTTTGGGCAATGGGATGCTTTAAATGAGGTGGTATTGTTTGTGGTACTACTTACCACCTCTGCTGCATCTTCACCGCTCTTGAGCTTAAGCAGTCTTCAGGACTTAACACTTAAAACTTTTATGGTGTGTGGCATTCCTATGGATGACTACCGAGTAGCAGTTTGCCTCGGGCAAAACATGCTGTATTCTTGATGAAAAAAATGAGAATTTATCTGTTTGTTATCTTAAAAATTGTTCCAGATAAACACACAACAAGCTTAGTGTACCTCTAAAGCCAATCATGCTGGAATGATTGTACGAGTTGTTAGTGATGAGTAACAGCTCTCTGGTGATGATCAGTTGGTTGGGAATTTTGCAATACAACAGAATATATAAATGGGGTAGCATTTTCCATTGTGCAAATTCTGAAGATCTGGAAGAGGGGAAAAAAAAAAAAACCTAAACCAGAAGCAATAAAGAATCAAAAGAGGCAGAGGGATATTTTACATAACTTGAACTTACATATCTTAAACTTGGCAAAATTCTGCATCAGTCCCACAGGGCAAATAATTATTAGCCTGTGTTACATGGTCTCTTATACCATGTAATGCTCCTCTAAGCCATGACCACCAGGTCAGGTGAATTCCACTCTTGTGGCCAGCTGATGGAAGGTTGCTATCTTGATGGATTGAATACTTGCCAAAATAATTCATACTACGTTAAATTAAAGAGAAAGGTTACTGGTAGGCAAAACACATCTGTCTAGTACAATATGTCTGATGATAAATGCTTTGAAAAAATAAACATCTATAACTGTGAATAGGCTACTTGCAGCCTGTTATCCCGCAGCCTTAGCTGGGTTCTCCCAGTGCTAAATGCAGAGGGCAGTGTGTGAGAGCTGGAGTTAGGGATTTTTCTGCAAGTGGCATAATTCTACAAAGCTCTCTCACTTGAACAGAATTAAGTGCAAAGTGCTGTTTTGATTTAGCTTTTCACACAGTGAGTAATGAATAATAAAAGCTGCTCTTTTTTTTTTTTTTCCTGAAGAAGGAATGAGGGGGAAAAATGCTTTTTAGGTTTTTTTCAGTATTAAATGTACTAGATATCCTTAAGTTTAATGTTGCTTGCATATGTTCGTTGTTTGTTAGCTCTTTTGCCTTGATTGTGTTGTGAAAGATCCTAAAGCCACAGCGCTATGTAGCTTGTGTAAAGGAAATGCAGATTGTTAAAAGTAACGCATGAAGTGCAAATGAGTTCTAGAAATGTTCCCATTCTTCCTTATTCTGGTTAAATTGCAGCTGGAGGAGTCCCTTAAAACCTAACTACCTGGCAAGCTTCAGGTGTGCAGACTCGATTATCGTCTCTAACTTTTTCTACCTGTGGCTGTTGGGACATTTTGAGCCTTTCTGGCATGGCTCCTGGGGCTCCCCGTGTCCAACTTTCTTACAAATGCTGAAAGGTAGGACTGGATTTTATATCTCTTCTCGGTAAATTGAGATGTGCAATCTTGTGTGAACAGGTGAAGCAATTATTGATGGTTAAGCTATGGAAAAAAAAGCAGTATCACTGGGGCAAAGAATATACTGTAATGCTTTTTTAAAAATACAGAACTTGTGAAATCTTTATTTTTTGGATATTTATCTTGTCAATTTCTTCAAATGTTCTGCACGAACTAAAAAGATTGGAAAAAGTGAACACGCTGGAAAGGAAGGGAAGCAAAGTATTGAAAAGACATTTAAAACTAAGATAAAATATTGCTTAATGTTTATAGAAAATGTGTGGGAAGCTGAGTATTTTTGTATATAGTATGTTGATGTATTTTACAACACCGCATATGAACTATGGGAATGTCACTGAAACTATGCAGACAAAGGCCAGCTGAGCAGCATGCCTATGCTTTCCTGCCTTTTCTATCATGGACAGAAAAATGCAACTCTTGCCGAACTTACCGGCTATATTGCACGGGCTCGTATCTTTTGCTAATTTCTGTGGGAGTTTTGGAGAGAAAGCATAGGGTCAAGCCCACTTAAAAACAAAACAAGGCAGGATTATGGAAGAGAAGATGGCTACATAGGTGTCATAGGTAGTTGTCGACAATGCAGGTAGTAACTGCTTTTAGTATATCAAATAAATCTGCGAAAGAAATCTTGTAGTCCTCCTTCATATACACTTTTGAGGCCTTCTAGGATGCTGATATCTGATGGAAGTGTTCCTGAAGTGTGTTTTGGACAAATTCTGCTAATAAAGGTTTTGGAATTAGGGTTGTGGTTTGAGGGATTTGTGAGAGGGAGGGAAAAGAAAAGAGTATTCAGTCAGAGAAAAGCAACTATTTAATAACGTGTAAAAACAAAAGGTTGGCTTAGTTGGGTGTATTGTGGGCTTTAGAGAGAATAGCAACCATCTGTGTGCATGAATCTGTTCCCCCCCCCCGCACCTCTTCCTCCCAATACTGGGCTAGTAAATCATTTTGAAGTCAAGTGCCAGGTACGTGACATAAGTTTGGGGAAAAATTAAACATCGCACTTAACAGCAAGGAAGACTGAAAGCCTTTCATGAAAGTTTGACAAGTGCCACCTTCAGTAGTGATGTCTAAACTACCAACAATTTATACCTTCCCTGTCTCATGTTAAAAAGAATCCCAGGCTTTGCTGCAGTACGGCAAGTAATTGCTGGTTGCGTTACGTTCTGACAAACACTCGCTGCAGACACGAGACAGAGCAGTGTAAGTTTTGGCTTCCTAAGTTGAAATTGTCTCAGCGTCGGATTACTTCTTTGCAAATGAGCAGCATTTTATTTTATTATTTTTTTATTTTTTGCTGTGGTCTTGTGGTCTAATATTAATACATTTTTGAAATGGAAACTCAATGAATTAGATCATTTTTCCTCAGTCTGTATCCCTTGGGATATCTAACCTATGTTGCTTGTTTTAATTAAATTACCACATTTTCCATATGATTAAATGCCTGAATAATGAAGACTTATGGGACTCAGTTTTAATGCACCATACATGAATATGAGCAACGAGGGGAAACATATGATTTTACTCTAAGTGAAATCTTTTAGTAGCAAACGTTTCACCTCATCTCTTTTCAGATCAAATGAAAGTTGCAGCACAGTAAAATAGAAAATGTGGTATCAGATAGTGGTGTTCAATGGGTGGGAGCAAATATCCTATGAAGGAAATAGGCTGATGGGAGAAAAACACAAAATGGTGTAGTGTATTCTGGGGATGCGCCAGGCAAAGATTTTCACAGTTATGGTATAGTATACTTCGGGTTTTGGGGCAAGGGCCACTAACCATATAGCTAGGTATGTCTTGGAGCAATTTTAAAGGGACTCAGTGTATTTTTTTCATTTTGAGTTGCCTGGGGTTTAAATCAGGACAGGATTTGGCTTAGCATGGGTAGGTACTGGGTATCTAATCTAAAAACCACGCCAGTCATTTTTAAGCACGGAGTGGTAAGTGCAGGCAAGAAGTCAGGAACTTCAAGTGGGGAAAAATGCATTTGAAAGTCTATTTAATTTTAGTTGCAGGGGCAGAAAGTACTGCAATTTGTTTGCTTGGTAAGCGCATTCTTATTTCACTGTATTAGATTTGGTAGGGAGAAAGTGTTATGTGCGAGAATAGAAGTGGCATAGAGACCCATCCTTGCGCAAGGTGAACTCGCTAGCATTGCAGAAATAGTTGGGTATAATGCAGGAGCAGGTTCCTGTCCTGACCCTCAAGCTATGAAATGTCTGGCTTTATTAAATTTTAAAGGCTGATAAGAAGCTGTAAGCTGCTTATGAGGAAACCAGACTGTGAAAGGAGAGAATAAAGGTGTCTGTCATTAACTGTGGTGAGTGTCAGTCTTCCCTAAAGTATCATTGACCCTTTCTTTTGTCTTTTTATTAGTTTCCTTCCTTGCTTTTAGGGATTATAGAACACTGTGGTGGCTTATTCAGATCAGGTGTTTGGTGTGAAGGTATCTTTTCCAGTATAATTTGGGAGCCACTGTCTTGGGTGCTATGCAATCATCATAATTTTGGTTTTCTTACTCCAACAGAAGTGCAGGGTCTCAAACCATCCTTTTACCTTGTCTGTGTCCTACCCTAGCTGCATCCCCGTAGTTTCTTCCTCTGTCTCCAGATGGCTGACTCCCAGCCTACCGAGTATATATATATTTTTAATATTTTCTTGAAATATCTGACCTCACAGTTTGGTACCAGTTACTTTCTAGCATCGTAGTCTCAGGGTCTTGGACTGGTATTTTTTCCTCTTTTGAGGAAAAGACTGACCTACCAACCAATAATTCTGTGCAGTTTTGATTTATTAGGAAGTTCTTGTTTTATAAAAAGCTGATAAATGACAATAAATATCAAATATATATCTCAGACCTTGAGAAATTTCACTTTCAGCTTTTGTTCAAACCAAAATTATTTATCAGTAGAGCTAAGCGACATCTCCGTTTTAGCCATTTCTTTGCAGAGATTGAAAAGTCAACCATCTTCCCTGTTTTTCAGATATGAACTTGTCCTGTGATGCACTCTCATAATCTGGATGATTGATTAGATTACCAAAGAAAGATCTGTCGTATACTAACTATTTTTATTAGACCCACGTTGTATTTGATGAAATTTTCAATTAGGTTTCTGCTTTGAGTGTATTCCTTGCTTGATTTCTTTTTTTTTTTTTTTTTTTTTTTTTTTTGGGGTAAAACTTGCATACTGTTGAAGCCAGCCTTATACATTTATAGGTTTATTCCTTCTCTGTCTTTTTTTAGCTATAAGAGCTCCACTAGCTGTTTACAGGTGTAATTTCACCGCTACTGTGTAATTTTACTGGCATACTAGATCTAAAAAAATTCAGTTTCTCCGGTCTTTGAAGGAGTTGAAGGCAGCAGGAAGTTTAAAGGACTGGGTAAAAGAGAAAGGGATAAAGAGATGCCGCATTGTTTTTCAAATCTCAGAGGATTTATTGCTGTATAACCTGCCATTTCAAATCTCTGGTAAGAAATGAAGGAAAAAAATAAGTGATGCACAGACACAGACAGACTGAAACTGTTTAAATAATTTTCCCAAAAGATTGTCCATATTTTTGTTTTTACTTTGGTGTGATGGCTCTCTGAGATGCATAAGGTTGGTGTGGTGGCTCTCTGAGATGCATAAGGTTTGCTGTAGTTATTTTTCAACAGGGGTAGTATGCCATCTCCTTTCGTGTTGGTGATGATAAAAGGGGCAGCTAGATTACGTTTTGTTCTGGTATGGCACATCCTGAGAGTCTTGCTTTGATTCCTGCAGTATTCTTATGCTTAGCTTCAGAAGAGGTAGCTTATTTCCTCCTTCTAGATTAATCTTTGATGTTTCGTTCCTGTTATATGAATAAGTTGTTATAACAATTTGTTATAAATTCATTTTCTCTCCTGTGGTGGTGGGAGTCACTGCTGTTGTAATACTTTCTCGGTATAAAGTTCTGCATAGGAATTCACTACTGTGACATGGTGGTGTGGGTTAGAAAAGGGCATTTTTCATTTTCTGCTCTCCACTTGCTATTAACAGGTTTGTTGGATCAATCACCCTCCTTTTCTTGCTCTTGTTCTCTTTCCATACAGCTCACACTTTCCTTCCCACAATCTGTCATCCTACTTTCCTACCAAACAGAAAAGAACCATTTGTTATAACTTTAAAAATAAATGTTAAACAACCAGGAGTAAAGAAAGTTAACAGACAGCCAAATAGTTTTCACTGATGATCTTTCCTGATCTTTGTCCCACTGCATAAATAAGGGAATAACTAAACTACCACCACGTTCAGAGATGAGCAAAATGCATGTGTGAATGTTTATTAGCTTTCCACTTCAGAGATTTATTTCCCTACTTGTTTAAATATTTTGAGAAACATACTGCAGCATTTAAACATGAAAAGCATACATTCTGTTATAGCTTTCCAGTTTCTGCTCTTCTATGGATGAAATCAAGAGTGTTCTGGCCTTGAAGCATCAGCATTTCCAGCCTGACCTCTGGATGCCTACTAAGCAGTAGTGAAAGAATTTTGAGGAGAAAAAAGTGTGTTTCATAGTTGCATTAAATCAAGAGACATTGCTGTCCCCCAGGTTTCTGCATCTCCACAAAACATAACAGTACTAATTTCAAAGCCAAGTTTTAAACATTCCTTCAATAGATAGTCACCGAATCAGAAGTTATAGTTGATTATTTTAAGTAGAGAGGGCAGCATGGAAGAGCTGAGCATGGAAGATAACTAAGTCATTCATAGGTGATTCAACTTGATTTTGGTGTAAGGATTCACTGAAATGAATAATTAATAAAAAGAAGATCTTATTTTCTTCAAGTCTCTTCAACTGGCTGAAGAACTCAGGGCACAAAAGTCAATAGCAAGTAGGGAGAAAGCCACTATTAAGATTGGTGAATAAACACTTCAATAAGGGTATTAGAAACAGTAACTCAAGACTCCACAAGAAGTTAACAAAGGGATTAATCAGCTTAGAAAAGCTAAATCTTGGGTGCTGGGTAGATTTATTAATGGGATGGTATAAAACTATTGTCTGCTGTATTAAAAGACCCATAAACTTCTTCAAATACTATGACAGTCTGCATGGGAAAGGATTATGAGAAGATAGGCTGCTTCATATTTTAAGAAGAAAAATGGAATCAGTTGCAAAATATTGTTTAGCTCTGTGACTGTAGCTATATCAAGAGGATAAATAGAACAAGTATGAAGAGCCAATGGAATAGATTGATCAGCGTATAATTAAAAATACATACACGGAAATATTGTCTCACTGCCTAGTAAGGAAGTTATTGTAGCTTAAGGAGAGGATAGCAACCAGCAAAGACTTTATTAAAAAGTTGCTGTCATACTGGAGATGGAGGCAAAACACAGAGCTTAGAGAGGTGGGGACTGGACATCTTTTGCCCAGGATAGTGAAGGGAAATCTCAGGTAAATGAAGTCTCAGGTCGAGGTTCCCAGAATTTTTCCTAAATCTCACAGATTGAAAGGGTTCATGTACCTCATCATGTTACATCTTCAGTGTCTACCTGAAAGAAAGTCAAAATAATTATTCAAGTATTACTCTGCTCTTAATAGCAGGCACTGCTATGCTCTTCCACCCCCCTTCAAACGTTAACTTTGAGCAGAAAGGAATCCTTTCTGGCTGCTTGTGGGCAGCTGTGGAAAACAAATTTTTTATCTGTTTTTCATGAGACAGCTTATTTCAAAGACAGTATTCTAGGTCTTGTGTATTTGGAATGACAGATAACAAACTGGCAAATGTTGGGCTTTGGGAAAGGAAGTGCAAGACTGAAAGGAAAGTTGTTGCTAGAACTCTTCCCCTGCAGTCAGTTTTGGGGCATACTTTTTTTTTTTTTTTTAAAGCTCAGAGGGACTTAAATGTGAAGGAAGAACAAAATACGCTATAGAAAGGCCTGGGTGGTCTTGACAGCTAGGGACTTTAGAGACCCAGTATACAGATTGCATATCATGGGTGTAGAGACTATTTCTGAAAGTTTTAAGTCATTTATGTGATGAGGTTATGGAAAGAGTAAACAGCACCCTAACTTAAGAACAACAATATTTCCAGTAGAAATATGGAGTAATTATAAACCCTCAGATACACAAGTCCTGACGTGCAAGACTGCAGATATTGCTATACCATGTAAAATTCTAGTCACCTGTGTCTGTGACTTAAAAGACATGCAGCAAAAGGCAGGAGAAATATTAGGGGAAATGGAAAGTCAGTTTTAGATGACTAGAGGGCTTTATTTGTTTGCCATGGCAAGCAATGGTTGAAAGTAACCTTGAATTCTTGGTATTGAAGCAAAATTTTTTTTTTTCATCCATAAATAAATTAAAATTACAAATTAGAAGATTTATAATCATTGCAATGAGATTTTTCTGTCAAAACAATAAGTTTTAGGCTATATTGTGCTTAGTTTGAGTTGTGTGAGATTGTCTAGACTGGACTCGTTGAGCCAAGTCATAGGACAAGTTGAGATCTTCAGTGTTTGTGGATTTTTTTAAATGTCTAGGCTGATGTTACTAGCATGTCTGTTCTTTCTTGTGATTAATTTCTGTCTTTTGCTGTGTTTATAATTGCATCATCATCGACTCATTGGGGTGTGTTTTTTTTTTGTTCAACAGAATACCTTTCAATGTATTGGGTGGAGGAGGTAGAGGGATTACTGAATGTGATGTTTGCTGGGGATTACCTCCCAAGATATGAATGGAGTGCCAAAAATGTAGGTACTTCAGGAACATAGTCATCACTAGTATGTCTCTCTTTCCAAACAGAGGGTTCGGTCTTGACCTTCCAGTGTAAACAACCAGAAGAACTGTAATTTGTTACTTCGGGAAAATCTGTGTCCTACAAACATTTATCCTCAATAATAAACTATCCCGGAGATGAAATAGTAGCATAAACACGGAAGGTAAATTGACATCAGGCTTCTGAAATTCCCCCCAGCAAAATATTCTAATACAAGTAAATGTCTAATATTCTTGACTTAATCGTCATTTTCTCTTTAGCACTTGTGACTCAAGAGACTGCCAGCATAGCTGGTTACTGAGACGGGAAGGTTTTTTATAAATACTTATAATAGAAATCTCAGTAAAATGGCTTTTTCCTGAAGAGGGGGATGTTCGCTGTGTTTTATCTATAAAGTTATACCGATGCAAGTTGGGAATAACTGCTGATGTCAGTGGAGTGTTTAATAGAAGAGAGATGGCTAATTGGTTGTTTACAGATATGCAAATGTGATACCTGTAAGGCTTGACTATTTCAAACAATTTATATTGCCTTCTCTGAGTCAAAGCCTGAGAACTGCTACAGAAGAACTAGAAAAATGCTTTCAAAGGCTTTCAAAGGAGAGAAAATAAACCAATTGGAAAAGAGCAATCTTTATACAAACTGTCCAAACACATCAAAATCAAACCAAAAAAGGTCTCCTGAGCTCTCTGTTAAACTGCATGTACTTCACCAGTGGGATTTATAGAACTGCAGTAATATAGGGGAGAAGAACATAAGCATGAGTTACTTTGCCTCGGGCAGACCTACTTAATTTAACCCTGTCTCACTCTACTCCCAGGTTCAGACAGCCTGCCAGATGGGTGCCCTGACTTCTTGCTTTTCTTGCCCGGGTTCTGAGTAGCAGAAGTCGGGAGCTCCCAGTCTATACTGACGTGAAAATATATTACTGTAGCTTTTTTAAATGTGAAAAATGTGGTTGGTGGTGGGAAAACATAGATATTTCAGAGCGCAGATATTTTTTCTGATGTTAAAAGAATGTTGCTCATAAACATTTGCTGTAAAAGGAGTAACTTACCTTTATCAGCTTTTCCATGGGGGAAAAAAGAGAGATCTGAATTTAATCAGAATAAGGTCTAAATTTAGAAGAGGTCTGATATTTGACAGGGATCTGGGTAGACCCTAAATTAATTTTAATTAAAATTAATGTGGCTGGCTATTTGCTTGAGGTATCTGCCAGTTTTTGAGCAAAGAAAGAGAATAACACCAAAACTTCTTGTGGCCCTGCTTCACGGGTGACTAATGGATTTTGATCTGGGCTACTTTTTCATCTGTGTCTCCATTGAATTTGGTCTTATAAGTTGTGTCTTTGCATGTCTTCATTCAGTCTTTGCTGTAAAGTGACCTCATTAGGTCTGGTAATTATTTAATTTTGCTTGTCTCTTTTTTTTTTTTATGTGTTTCATATTTCTTTTGTTTATGAAAATGGCAACAGCACTTATGTTGTTCTGTCTAAGTAGCTTTGCAAAGCAAATCTGGAACAGTAAACTGGAGAAGCTCTGTTTTGAAAAGTGAACTTTGTCAATAGATGCTATTTGCCATCTGCCTGCCTTTAAAAACTTTTTTCCCCAGTGCTTAGAATGAACCATTACTTTAAACAAAATTACAACAACTTCACTCTGCAAAGTCATGCGCGTTTTTTTTTCACGTGACCGTTAAATGAGTAGGCTCCTTTGCACTTGCTTGACATTAAAAGTGTATGTCACCATAAATTCAGGGCAAAAATAGTTGAACACAAGGCAGGAGGGCTGAAAATCTTGGCAGGGGAAATGTTAAACTAGTGCTATGGAGCCCAGGGCAAGTAAAAGACTTAAAATTACAATTCTCGAGTATGTATGAAATTTAGTGGTTAGGAATAAATGTTTTCAGGTATCCTAAGTTTGCTTTACCAAACACCCTGGATAAATCTATTTGGTAAGGAGTAAGAGTTGGAGATAAATGCAATGTTTAGGACACAGATGTTAACTCCTAGTAGAAGTTTTTTGAAATAGTCTCGTGGTACGTTAGAGCTGTTGAAAGTTCCTTTACTTGTTTTTGGTCACGCTGGTGTACTTTTTACCATTCCTTTCCAGTATGTTATATCTAAAAGGGCAGAGTGCAGGCTGGGTTTTTCAAGTGGTTCGGAGACCTTTCTGTCACTGGAGTCTCTGAGAAGAAAACACCTCAGTCAAATGTTAAAATGTGATTTAATACATAGCTTGCTCTGAAAGTCAATGTCTTCTAACATGACTGAAGGTTTTACATATTTCATGGGTTTATATAACTCTCCAAGCAATTGGGGAATTGAGGGTGTCATATCACTGGGGAAACCAGACTTATGGTTTAATTCCCGCTTTTCCCGCTTTCGTTGGTGTTAACTCTATGAAAGCGAGTTCTTCAAAGGAGCAGCACATATTGAAATCTTAGGGGATTTTGGCATTAATTCCTTTTTAAAGGTCTTACCCTCTATTCTCTTGGTGCCCTAGTTTTGTTTCACCTGTAAAGAGAGGCATCACAGGGATGCTTACAATATAATTGACTCCAGTATGAATGAAGCACTGAGGCGGTGAAATAGCATTGGTGCTGCTTTGCCTCTGAAAAATGCTGCCAGAAAGCTAGCTTTTGCTAGCTTTGTGGAAAAGAGCCAGAGAGGAAAATGTTGCAAAGTTAATATAATGCTATGTATACACACACACTACATTTTGGCTTGAACTTGGACAAGCAGAAAACAGCTGAAGTCAAGGGGCGATATCAAAAGAGGAAAGGTGTTATATTGAGACTAAGGGAGACAGTGGTTCAAGACCATCTGCCCCCCTCCCTATTGCCGCTGCTTAGCAGAGAGGGTATTTCAGACAGTCGAGAACATGAAAAGTAAAACACCAGCTTTGTGCAGGAGGGAGATAGACCTGAGTGATTCTTTTGCTGGCTGAACAGCTATTTAAGCTACAAAGCAATGATGGGATTGGGCTGTTCTTTGAAATAAGGCTGAAAGCTGTTCGGCAGCTGATAGTCTGAGGGTAGGGCTGAGGGGTACAGTCTCCCAACAGAGGCATATGATGTCAGTCCCTTAGTTAGCAGCTAAGCCTTCTCTAGAGAGCTTAGGCACTGCTTTCTGAATATAGGAACAAGACAGATCTCATTTGCTATCTCAGTCAGGGCCCTTAAAATAGGTGTAACAAAGTTTTATGTTCGGTTAGGGGCAAGGAATTAGCGTGCCAAAAGTACTCTGAGTGTAGGATGATAGAAAAGGATTACTGCTATTTCTTACCTATATGAGTCTTGGGAAAGACAGGATGTTGTTAAACATCAGAGGGAACCAGAACAGACAAAACTCCCTAACAATTGCCATTAATATGCTGCGCGGAAGTACCCTATTCCATGTGAATTGGTTTGCCATTGAAACAGGATCTGGGAATAACTGCGGGAAGTCATCCTGGAAAGCACCATTGGAAAGCTCCGCAACAGAGAAAGTTGTCTCTTAGGAAAGAAAGAGGAATGGAGGGGGAAGTCAAGGAACTACAAAAGATCAGTCTTTAACAGTTTGGGATGGGGAGAAAATAAATAGCTCCTATGCAGTACTCTCATCTAATTCCTGATTTTTATTTTTTGTTGTTGCCGCTGGGGAGTGGATCAGTGGTAGTTAAAGGCTGTTTTCCAATAATATTAATGGGGTAATATAATTTAAAATGCATTCCTGAATTCTTTAGATTTAATGGTTTCTAGGAATTGGGGCTGTAAGCCTGTTTCCATGCTGCGATGGAGAATGCCAAATTTAAAATATACTAGTTAAACGTGCAGTGTCTAAGTGAAGGAATTCCTGAAAATCTATACGTGGTGACCTTTTTTTCTTTTGAGAAGTTTATTAGGCTTATTCAATATGTGTAAGCAGTTGATGATTTTCCTCCTGATCTTCTGTAAGTGCTTCTTCAGGCTTGGGCATCTCCTTACCTTCTAGGGATGACTCCTTGGAAATTAGACTATATGAAATCAGACAAGTACCTGGTAATAATGCTGGGCCAAAGATTCAGATTCGTGGGTAAATTCGTGCCATCTGCTTGGAAAGTCTTTCAGAATGTCAGCTGGAGATTTTCTCTGACCCAAAGCACATGCTTTTTGATTGAAGTAGCAAAATTGATGAGCATTCACAGATAAAACAAATGTATTAGAGATGCACCTAGTGTGTGTGGTGCTTTTTTTTTTTTTGCTTTGGGTTTTTATTTTGTTAATCTGTATACAGAAGGCCTAGAGGTAAAGGGAACTGACATAATATGCTTCAATACGCTTGTTGCACCTGCGTGTAGTCATTGATTTTTATTTTTTTTTTCCTACGGTGGTCTTAGAGTGGCTTTCATTAGCTATACTCTTAAGGAATTTACTGTCAATGGAAAAGAGGGTTGGAAATCTTCCTGTCTGACTTAGGAGCACCTGTATGTGGGCTGGGCTGAGCTTGGACAGAGGAGTCCTTCCGCAGAGCCTGCAGCTCGGCGCTGCCCGAGCCGTGCAGGTGCGGTGGTGGGAAGGTCAAAGAGGGGGATGCTATACATTTCCCAAATGGCTTTTTTGAATTGTCAGGAGTCAGCACATCAAACCTCTGGGCTGTTGAGTCTAAAAGATAATCTCTGAGTAGTGCCTGGATACTGAACTGGAACAATGAGATAACAGAAAATGAAATGGATCATGGAAAATATAACTGGAAAATACTGGTTAGATCATCTAATTCATCAGCCTTTCAAAGCACGATTGTTCTCAAATGTATTTTCTGGTGCGTTGTCCAGTTTTATTTTAAAGAAGCCCATTAAAATGTTTAAACTTCTGAATATTGTACTTTAGTTTGGAGTGAATGTATGCTGCATGATCTCAGTGACACTGCTGCATAATTTAGATTTCTTGCCATGCTATTAATAAATGTAGACAAAGACCAGATGTAAGCAAGCTGTAGCTGAACTCAAGAATCTGTGAAAGCTGGGCTAACCTCTTTAACAGTATAACATATGGCTGTTACATTAACACAGTCCCTTTTTTTTTTTTTTTTTTTTGCTAAAGCTAAGCAATTTATTGAAAGCGTGAGGGGAAAAAAACGAATAACAGAAATAAAGCCTGACCTTTTGTATGAAGTCTTCCCCTTTGACAGTTTCACTGTTTAGTATAATATAAATGGATGGGAATATACATCCAACCTACTGTTACGGTTTTGTAGGCTACACTTTTGTTTCTCTTGGTATCTCCTTTTCATTCTTTTCTACATTTAACTCCTGGAAGAATTTTAGGAAAAGCATGTATAAACCTTATGTGGCTATATACTTGAAGCGTTAACCAGCACAAGGTCTTTACAAATGGCTACCATCTGATTAAAGAAACGTTACGTCACACTGTAATTATTTGTATTTTTTGAAAAAAAAAAAAAAAAAAAAAGCTGTTTGAGAAACTTCTAGTGGTGGTCTGTAACCTTTTGTATTTCGTATTGGAAAACTGATCCAACTGTGGGTTTCTTAGTGGAAACTGGTAATGTGTTATAACGATAGTGAGGCAAGCAATGGTTTTTTCTTTATGGCAATACAGAAGAATGCAATTAATGACTCTTTCATTTGCATGAATGAACAAACATAATGCAAACATATGTGAGATGTTGTTAACCCTTTCTGAGAGGCACCACTGCTTTATCTTGGGAATACCCAATTACCAGCAGTCTCTGTTGCTTCTTAACTAATTGTACTACTTCTCCACAAAAATGCTTGTGACAAATCTCTAGCGAGAAGTCAGAGAAGAATATTTTTCTAACTTTTTTTAGACTCTTCAGATATGAGCATTTGTTCTCAGTACGCATACAGGTCCGTGTTCCATCGCTAGCCCCATTTCCCTGGCTTCACCCTGCCTCTGCCAATGCAAAGCAGTCAGAAGCCACCCTAATAAGGTAATTAAAGACTTTCCCTGCTGTGAGTGCAGAGAATCCCCGGGGAGAACAGCAAGGGGTGGGTAATGCTAAAAGCCTGTGACGGCTCCAGGTGTTGTTGAAGCTGGGCCAAAAGTAGGCAGGGCCGGGCCACTGCTGAGCTACAGCAGCCTCAGAGGGCTGTTGGGCAGCCAGCCCAATCTGGAGTTTTCCTCAATTTGTGCTGGTCCAACAGCTTAGAGAGGAGAAAAAGCAGAGGGCTGTGACAAGGACTGAAAATGTTGCGAACGAGGTTTTGCTGGGTTTTTGTTTTTCCTCATCACAACTGTATCTTGACACCGCTACATTCAAATACGGCTCAGCTCATGAACTTCAGACCATCTTTCTTTAAAAACGAAAGGAAGAGACTAGCATAGATTTAAAACAAACAACAAAACCATAATTGTGGATGTTGGCATCCTTTTGAGAAAAACTTGGGACGATATAAGGTTTCCAATTAATCAGCATAGTTCTGTGTAGTTTTGCAGCAAAACTGCATGCATCTTGTTAGCTTGGACTAAATTACATTGACTACTTGGATTTCTTTGGAAAGTTTTTGGTTGAAAGCCTCTTGAAATCCTTGTTAGCAATATTGTGGAATATTTATATTGCTCTTATTCAGAGGTTGAAAAATTTAACAACCTGGTTTTCTGGTTAGTTTAATAAATAGTAATTCCCATGGTATTGCTTGTACTCAAACATGCAGTCCTAGGCAGTGCTTTCATCGTCCATGAGGCCCAAATCTGTGGTTTTGTGATATGAAAAGGATACACTAATAATGGATTTGAGATCTTAACATAACATTGAAATATTTACATGGAAACTAAATTATCGAGGTAAACTGGTTAAGGTATTTTCATTTCAAGTAGATATTTCAAAAAAAGAATAACATTGTGTCTTTCATCTTGTTTTCTATTCTACATTAAAATAATGTTTTAAGTTCTGTATATATAGCACATACTATTAATAAGCAATAGTTTAACTCAAGTATTTATGAAGTTGAAGGTAACATTGAGGAATTCACTTTGCTAATTGGCAAATAAATTCTCAAATTTTATGTAGATAATATACAAGGAATTTTACTTTTAAAGGTAAATTGTGGCTTTTTAGTATTGAACATGAGAAAGAAACCAAGCTATATTATAAATTGATTAGTTCAAAGATGGTTGTCCAGAAGAGAGAGTTCCAGTGTGTGAAAGTGTGACTCTTTCTTCTTTCTATTCATTCCCTGGCAGTTGGGGTCTGTCATGATGAAAGCAACTTTGTCATGTTTTAGCTGTTCAGGTCATTGTCTGATGAATCTCATCCACTTTTATTATGTTATGTGATTGCTAAAATCCATATCTTCTTTTCCTTTGTTTTACCTAGAAGGTTTCTACTTGTCTCTCTCCTTAGGCTGCACACCTTAGTCTGATTGCCTAAAGAGTTCCTGCTCTTTTCCCACTGGGATCCAAAAAACTTGCCCGTGACTTTCTCTTCCTTTCCAAAGTAGTTTCAAATTCCTTGTACCCTTTAAAACTATGACTATTTCTTTATCCACAGTAGTGGATAAAAGTCATCTAGGCTTCTTTTTTCCTTTTTACCTTGCCTTGTGTGTGTGTTTTTCTTGGTTTTGTTTTGGTTTTTTGTTTGTTTTCTTTTGTTTCCCTGTAGATGTTTACTTTGCCAACCTTCTTAATCTACTAACATCAGAAAAGAAGAAAGATAGGTGAGTGGGTTTGTTTTTTGCTTTTAGTTTTGGTGTTTGTTTTTTTTTCCTGAAACAGTGTTAGGACGTTTCACATGACTTTTGACTTCAGCTCTTATTCTGACTGTTCCCTTAGCGATAAGTCCCCCAACAGCTAAAGTGAAATCTCCTGCACATCCAACTTTATGAATCTCTTTCTTGCCCCAAATACTCTACGCAAAGTGTGTGCCTGTGCCTGGTTGTTGGGGATATTACCTGAAAGGTGTGGGCTTGGTTGGCTTAGTGAAGTTGGCTAATGAACGCTCCACTGACTCTTCTGTTGTATAAAGAATGATGCTACTGATGTGTGTTATGGTAAGAAACAACCTTCCCTTCCTCCAACCCAGGAAAAACATCCAAACAAATAAAGGTTGATGAGCCACGTGTGGCTTTGTAAGTAAAGGCCTTGCGACAGAGTTCAAAGTTGTAAGTCTCGAGCTGCGAGAGGCATCCTGCTAATTCAGGTTGCTTAAAGGCTGGGGAAGCATGGGATGCTGTCTCTGCTGGTGGCCAGATGACTGCAGTTTAGAAGCTCTGATACTGAGCACTGTATCAGCTGTCCCTATGTAGATTCAGGTAAATTTTTATTTAGGTAGATTTGCAGATTTTTGTGTCATTCTGGTTTTGTTCATTTAGGTCCCAGTTAGGCAAAGGTCTTGAGCACATGCTTCAGCTATCTTGAGTGCTTTACAAACTGAGATCTTTCATAATAGCATCTATGTAGCAAGGACTTCTCTTGGCTTCCTGCAATACGTCCTTGGTAAGTAGTTTCATGTGGCCTATTTTCAAGATGGGATTGGATTAATCAAATTGCCTTCTAGAGTCTCACAGCCATCTCTCCTGTCTATCATATTTGAAAGAAATGTACGTATTCATTTGGGCTTCCTATGCATTGCTTAATGAGTTAATATATTGTCTTAAGTAGAATGAACATGGTATGAAACTGCGATGATGATATTTGGCATGTCAACAACTAAAAAGTAATAGGTGAAAATTATCAAACTCAGTTACTGTGATGATTAAGAAAATCCAGGGTCAGCATTAGCTGTTAGTATGTAATATGCGTACCGTAACAGAAGAGATAACAGGCTCAGTTACAGTAAGATGAAGTATAATATTAATCAAAAGACTCTTATGGCTCAGCAGTGTAGTTTTTGTGCTACTATTTCACAAGCCACTCGACAAATAAATTCTTTATACAGAGGAACTAGAGCCAAGAGAAAAACAGCAATGAAGTCTGCATGTTATAATCTGGCTTGCTAATTGGTAGGTAACTACCTTCTGGCACATTTGCCCAGTATGTCACCTGCAAGGTAGTTTAAAGGCGCAGATATCTGGTGCTTTGCAAAATTATTTTTCCCCTCTCAACTGGATTAAAGTAGAGGGCGAGGGGAGTTTCACTGCTCTCGGTAGAGCACAGCACTGAAACACCTGGGAATCCAACATCTGATCAAAGCTCTTCTGTGAGCACGTAAAGTTAGTTTTTCTTGGCTGCAAGTGCAGAAAGTTAAGCACACTAAATGGTATTTTTCAAGTCTTTTCCATCCCCTCCTGATGTCATCTTTAAATCTGGTAATTCATCCTTACTCGGTTAAGTAACATAAGTAACAAGAGGAATTTATTTGGAGAAGGTTTTCTCATGGCATTTCCTTCCTGCTGATGTTTCCCAGCACTGAGGGCACTGTTCACGCGCCTGGATCCTGTGGACTGCTGATGGCTAGGATGTGCCAGCCGTGGGGATGAGGACCATGCCAGGAGTGCCTGGCTCCTGGAAATGCCTGGCTTCCTGGGTGCCTTTTAATTCATGGGAGACCACTGGGATGAGCGTATCAGAGCTCCACAAAAAGGAAAGGAAAATGTTGTCACGTTGTGTGCTGTAGCGGCTTGTGCAAAGTATAAATGAGAAATGAATTACCATCGGGATGCTTGAGGGGAAAAAATGTGAGAGGCGTTTTTCACAGAAAGCATAGAAGAAATATATGTGGTTTCTCATGGTTTTAGTGTCATCCTTTGTAGTAATGTAACTTAAGGATTTCCCACATTTCATTGTGTGCGGCTCTGATGCTTGTAGCACTTTGTCTTTCACTTATGAGAATTTAACAAATCGGGATTTAATTCAGACCTACTGACGTGGTTCCCCTATGTTAAATACAAAAGTCTATTGCAAGCACATTTCTTTAGATTTAATCATGGAATCCTGGGTACAAGTAAACATATTAGCTACACTTGTTCATTATAATTATATGGTATGTAAACAACACAGAGGTAACGTAACTGGATAGATATCTTTTAAGACTTAATTACAGGACTGATTGTGTATGCCAATTGCCAAAGTATAAGTAAGGGTCTTAATACAACGAAATGTCTGTAACTTGCCTATATCTGTCATCTAGCTAAATTTCAATAGTAATCACACAGTTTAGGATTAAATTTCTCTGAAATAAGAATATAAAATCTGCTAGTTAGTGGCTTCCAAATTGAAACTCTTCTATGATTTAGCTGGACTTAAATTTGCCTTCCTGGTTTTTGTCATCTTACTTTATGAACATTCCCTAAGAAACATTTTTGATGCCATATTGTCTACTTTTCTCTTTCAGGTTGAAGTCTGCTATGCATCTTTGTGGGTCACTATACTTACTTTATTGCCCATATGCCTGCTTTGGTCTAAATTCTCAGTCTTCTAGTGCACAGCTAAAACAAGGGAAGAGCTGTTACTGTGTGTAAGTGTGTGGAGTAGTAGAGATTTATGATTCTTGTCTGCATTCATATAACCCTTAGGAAATCCCGTCAATTACTGGAATTCATCTTTATTATAAGGAGAATTCCTCCCTCTCCCTCACCATTCTTCTATCCACAAACACCATCTTCTCTTTAGCCTTGTATTTTGTAACAGGGGATTTAATCTCCTTTCTTCACCACCTTGTCCATCACTTTGCTCTTCCAGATCTGCAAACCATGTCTTCTGCTCCAGTGACATAACTTTTGGTACCTTGCCAAGTGTTTAGCTTAGGCTGGACTGCCAAAGTGATGACATGAGCTTTTCTGAGTAGCTATGATATTTATCCAGGCAGTCTACAGTCTGTCCCAAGATGCTGTACTTGAGTTCAGACTGGCTACCTGACATCTCATGATACATCGCAATGCCTCAAGTAGGAATTTGGAAAAGGGATCTTGGACTTCTTGGGTGGTGAGGGAGCGACTAAGCGACAGGTCTGTGGCAACAATAACATCTTCTTTGCCAGAATACTCAAAAAAGAGTGGGTGGCTGCTATGAGCGGCACTGAGATTTTAAGTTTGTTTTTCATCTAGATACTATACTTTTATGGATTGCTGGTTAGCACATTTTGAATTCAGAACAGCTTAGTTTTATGAACTGGTAGGACATAAGGGCAGCAGGCGTATATTAGTGTTAAATTATAGATTCCGTTTTTCTTTTTTACGCTATGCACTTCCAGTTAGTTAGAAAAACACATTTTTATTTAATTTCCTGTAAAATTTCCTAATTAAAAAAAAGCCTTTTTGAGATCCTACAAGTGCCTAGATAACTTGCTCTGCCAGATTTTTCCAAATGTGCCTAGTGCTCAAGTATTCCAATACTTGCATAGTTTATGCACATCATTACATTAGAACATACATTACAAACTGTAAGGATCTTTCTGATCTCGGCTGTCTGGATGGCAGATGAGATTTTCTGTGTTTTCATCTGTTTTCATTAGTGTACCCAGCTTTCAATATGATTGCTCTTCAATGTGTGTTTTAACTTGCTATAAATAAAAAACCCCGATCCCTCTGGTAGTTTTTTGTTGGTTTTGGTTTGTTTTCTTTGTTTCTATAAGAACAGTAATACCATGAGAAGGGAATTCTCCCTGTCCGTTCCCTTGACCTCTGTGTCATGGTATATGACAAAGACTAAAATATTTCCATCCAGAACACCCAGACTCAGTGTCAGTAATATGTGTAACATGCTTAATTTCTTTTCCTATTGACATGAGTTTACAATACTGTGTAGTTAGGGCAGCAGAGTACATCTAGAAAGAAATTAGTGACCTGTAATCTTATGGAGTGGAGAACGCTACTTTGAAGTGCGGTAGCAAAGATTTCAAACCAAGGATGTAAAGTTAGCTGCTTTCAGCACTGTATCAGCTGTTCCACAGAGAAATCTATTTTATGCACAACAGTTGTGTTGCTTTTGGTCAGAGGTGATGATTTCAGGACTTTGATACTGTAGTATCTAAAATCTGTGAAAACCTTTTCATTCCCTAGTTTTTCATTCACTAATTTCTATGTGCAACCTCCCCACTTAAGGTATGCTCTGTCACAGATGAGAGCTTTCCTGGCAGTGGTGTCTTGTAGTGGGGAAAAATGGCAAATGTAGTATAAAATGTTGTAGAGATGGAACTTCTGAGATTATGACCGGAGGCCATTACTCTTCTAAGGATGCTTTCTAGGCACTTTTAGAAAGAAATTTGGTTCTTTAAGTTTGAAAGTAGTTTTATTTGTGTTTGTGCTTGCTGCCCTTGCTGTGGGGAGCACAATGGGTTTCATCAGTGGAGGCAAATATTCTGTCAGTCTTGGAATCTCAAGTAATATCATTGAACTGGTTGTAGGAGGGAGTTTTGCTTCCTGAACAGCCTGTTGCCGTAGGCAGTTGCCTGCACTTAAAGACAACGCTGTTGTCCAGAATCCTTATTTTCATACATGGGTATATAAACCACTTACGCTTTCAAGCAGCTGGAAAACAACTGAGAATAGAGTGAATTAGCTTTGCTGAGATTTGGTCGGAGTGGTGGGAGGCCGTGGTGGCCTGCCGCACTGCGAAGCAGCTCTCGTGCTTGTACGGCACCTGCTACGCAGCATTCGTAGTCTGAGCTGTTGGCAAAGTGTCTGCGCTTACTCGGAATGGCCCATGGTGATTCAAGTGCTGATGGTTTCAGTTGATTTCAGTTCTGGTCTGTAAGGGGTAACCTTGAGCAGGAATTCAAACCTTGAACTATCATGGAAGGTGATGGAGAGTAAATTGAGCTTTTCAGGACGCTGCCGCCATCTGCTTTCTTCCTAATAGAATTCAAAGTGTTGTTCATGCTGTGTGAAGTAGAACAAAGATAATGAACGTTCAGCTAATTTCACTGTACTCTGTGGCTTTCGTACAAAAGCCAAAGTATCTCATTTACCTTCGTGTTTTGAAAATACCTGTGAAAATTCCTTCAGCAAACAATTTCCTATTTGGCAGTTTCTGTAATTGTGTATATGGACTTCTCTACAGTAGGACAATTTTTGCATAAATTATACACTTTTGTTAACCCCATTTTAAGCCCTGTGTGTGGTTTTTATTTTTTTCTTTTTTTTCCGTTTTTTTCTTTTTTAAATATAGCATGCTATGGCATTGACAGACTAGTAAGGGCTACTGCTCTGTTCACCACCGTATCGGCTAACTGTTCAGGGCAGATCTAAATGAGAAAATGCTTAAAATACCAATGATTTCTCTATGTGAAGATTGCCAATATTGTAATAGCCCTGGATTTCAGCTACAGCAGTAGGGAGCATTGGAAAATGGTTCTTTGTTCACTGAAGTCACAGAACTGTTTTTATTTCTTGACTGGATAAGCTGCGCTGCAAAATGGAGTAGCGTCCATTGCAATTACATATGCGATTTGATAGTCAAAACTATTTATAATTAAATTTTCTTATAGTGAATTTACAATAGCATCAAATTAATATAACTTGTTATTTGTGGAAAATAAATATGAAAACATGACCAATTCTAATAAGTCTGTTTCACACTCAAATGACTTTTCTGTTTATATGTCCAGTGTTCATTCACAGTATCTGTTTGATTCTGTTATAATATAGATTTTATCATGGGAATTATAGGCCAGTTGTAAATTCATTAGAATGACCTTTGTGTGACTACCAGAAGTTGCTGTGGATTTCTGTTAGTGTTTGATTGTGGTGAAGGTGTAGTGGGCTTGTGATTTCCTTTGATCAAGCTTTGGGACATCTCTGTTTATAAGAAATGTGAAAACTGTAAAATCTGCGTTCACCTAAGCCTGCAACTATGTTCTTGTCTTTAAAGCATTTGAGTGCCTCAAGGCTTTCCTTGGTCTGCATCTGAGAATGTGAACCTATTTCTACTTAAAATAATGGGAGAAGTAGTAGATAGAAGAACAAGGCATATTATATTTGGAATCTGTGATTCCTTACACTTAAATCTGTAATGTGTTCATATATATATATCAGACCAAATTAGCATATATTAGTAGGTTTGAATTCTTATCAAGCTTTTCTTTAAAAAATATTTTGTAATTGATGCAAACCGCTGATGTTGCACGAGAACTGGGGATTAAGTAAGGACAAGCACGTAAACGGAAGGCTGGGCAAATCAGAACATGATTTTCAGTTTCTCATTTGAACTTGCACCACATTTGTTACAAGACCTAGCTCTGGAATAGTTTTCCCCTGGAGAGTGAAGGTATGTAATAGACAGGAGAGCAGTCAGCTTGTAAAGGTGCTGTGATGAAAGATATGGAGCATTTCAAGGAGAAAAAAAAATCATAGGGTGGGGAAAATGTTGCATTTTTTTCCCCAAATTATTGAAAACACTAGGTTTTTTCCTTTTGTAAATGTTCTGTCAGCAATCGGAATTTTTATACGTTGTGCTAATCCTACCTTTATATAAAACTCATAAATCTTATAAATTAAGGTGTCAGGCAGTTACCAGAACTCTTCAGTCTGTTTCTTTTTATGGAGTGATCTGACACGTTTTGCAAACAGCAGACCTAGGTGCTTTGCGTGAGTCCCAAACTGGATTTTTAGCGATCAGCTCACAGGAATGGACTCCAGCACTACTTCCAATCAGGCGAGAAAAATGTGGTTTAACTTAAAGGCAATAATACTGGAAAAAAAAGATATGAATTATTGACCTTTTGACACTGGATTTTAAAGTTTAGCATAATGGTACTGTGGCCTATGAATGGTTTTTATTGGTACTTCCATTAGTTCCCTAATAGTCTTGACATTTCCAGTTACATTACATTTTCTGGAGCATAGAAGTCTCTTTTTTTCATCTCCCTATTTTCCAAGCGCGCAGATACATTTAATAGCTAATTATCAGAATTAATTTTGTTGCTTGCATCGCTTATGAAATTTGAAGGATATAATTCTGAAACTTTAGCTGACCTCTAAAAATATATATTGCAACCATTTACAAACACAAGTCACAACTTCTTTGTTTATTCTGTGAAGAAAATATAATAGAGTAACTGCCAACACCTAAAATCTGGAATAGAAAGAAAACAATTTTGCATTTAATACCAAAAAGGCAATTCGTGATACTGTAAGGCAATAAAAGAAAGGTCCAGTCAGGGTCTGTCTTAAAAGCAGCAGCATTTATGAGCAGTTCAGAATAACCAATAAACATTACAGAATAGATATGTATAAAGATGTTTTCATTATAGCAAATAGCTTGGATATTTTTAATATAGACTTTTGTGTATTACATATTTCTAATAACTTTTGCTGACATCCAGCAAGTTCTGAAGTCCTGGAATTCTCTTGAGGTTTTCTAGTGCAGAGACCAAAAATAAAATAATTGCTAAATGCTTCCAGTGCTCCAGCCCTAAGCAACATTCTGCAACCAGATGATACATATAAACTCGCTTCCCTTCAGCACTAGAATGCTCTCTTATGGGGAAAAAAAAAAAAAAAAGCTATGTTTTTAATATGAGATGTTTTTAACCCAAGCATCTGTTTTGAAATTTTCTTAATTCAGAAAATGTCATGTTAAAGAAAGTGCAAAGTACTTTAAAATCATTAGGAATGAATAAGGCAATTTGGAGGAATGACAAACCACTAGTTTTTTTGAACGGGAGGAATGCTCTTGCAGGAGCCCTGGAAGAGCAATAGCGCTGGAAGAGTCATTACCCGTGGTACCTGCAGCATCAATGGTGGGGCTTCTAACCCAAGAAGCTGGGATGTTGCAGTAACATATTGCCATCTCTGTGGCAACTGGACGCCCTAAGCTCATTTCACAGATGGCTGTTTTCTTGTCTGCTTGATAGCCAACGTGGGCTTCAGTTGCCAAGAGGAAGGGAATAGAAGTTGTTGGATTACACCAACAAATGCTTTTGAGTTATGCCCTACGAGTTACTTCTATATTTGTCAGCATCTTCTGCAGTTTTAGGAAGATTGTCTTCACTGGAATAAAACTAACAAATAAGAACATGGTGTAGGCATGATGTCTGTCCTTAATTAACTGCTTCATATGACCAATGCTTTGATCTGCGATAGTAAGTAAAGGGACTTAAGATTTAGGTTTGTGCTGATAACACCTAAATTTGCAATTTTGCTGAGAATTTGTCAGCTTGGCCACTTCACTAGGGCAGCGCTTTACTGCAAAAAAAGCCTTTTTGACCCTCCTGCTAAGTGGTAGTTGTGCTAATAAAATAAACACCAGTGGATCTAATCTTTTCAGTGAAGGACACTGAGTGAGCATAATTTGATGTGTCTGGCAGTAGTGAAACACATTGTCATTCAAATATTCAAGCAAAAGTTTGTATTTTTAATGCCAAACAGGCAAATATTTTGAAATTAAACATACATAAGTCCAGTGTACAACTGAATTTTATTTTCTTTTAATATTTTTAAAGGAAATTATTTTACTCTTACTTCAGTATCCTTTTTGTTGTATACTGTGATAGGCTACTTCAGCTTCTGCCAGTTCAATTGACACGTATTTCTGTCAGTATAAAAGAAAGCAGCTCCATTCACTGGAATGTTCCTACTTTGTACCAGGAGAGAGTTTAGTTCTACTTGACCACAGAGGTTATTTCTCAAACAGCCTTTTTTTAGTATTCCCTGTAGTGGCTCTTTGAGAAAAGCAGTATGCATCAGTAATGCCTTGGAAACATCCAGAGTTTGTCTGTCCCTGCGCGCACATTTTCCTCCTTCCAAGGGGCAAATCTTGATCAGCTGCATACATCCTTGTGGCTCTTGTACCTTAGATTTATGTGAAATGTGGGATTCCAGATAGATACTTGATTTTAGGATTGATCTTCTTTCAGAGCTTGTTTGTTTGCTAACTTATTTCTTGGGGAAAAGTATTTCAAATAACTGCCTTCCTTACAAAGACTGTACAAAGTACAGGATAGGCTATCTCTCTTGGCAGCCTCTTGAGAGATTGCCAATTGCAGATAAATGTTATCTTTGGTTTTTTTTTTTTTTTAATATTGTCTTAACTCTACCTTTTCTCAGGTTTTATTCTTCCGTCTTTTCTTCTGAACTTTTCCTGGGTTTAGCCAGCTTGCCTAGGAAGTGATGTTGATGTGGTGATGATGTGCCTGTTTGTGTCATAATTTTCTGCTGATCTATTTTTAAACTGTTGATGAGGAGGTCAAAGGCAGGACATTCTGACTGGTATTACAGGTAAGGGGAAAAAGCACATCTGGGAGACTCCTTTAGTCCTTGCACAAAGCTTGCTGTGTAACTTTGTAGTTATCTTTTCTCTGTGCACTTTTTCTGGTCCCTTGATACAAATCCTTGCTGGGACTGTTAAGGCACCTTGGAAGCAACCAGGCACATGCTGCCTCCTGGCTCAGCATCCAGGCAGAGCTTGGGGGGAGATGCTGGGGGCATCTCGGGGTGTAAGAAAGGGGTAAAGAGGAGTTACTGCAGTAAGTAGGCACAGAGCATACAAGTCTACAGGTCTACTCTTTGCGGGACAGTTTATTCGGTCGTCTTGGTATTTTTCTGCCTGATCTTGGAGATGTCTAGGTCTCTTCCTTGCCAGTACCTTGGTGGTATTTTTATTCACTTGTCTTTCCTGCTCCCGTGCTGAGACCGTGGTCTCTGAATAGAAGCACAGCCATGGGGTATGTATGCTAGATGTGATCTAGTAGCGCAGAGGTTCCCAAACTGTGGTCTACGGAAGGCTGCTTGCATGTTGTTGGCTCTCTCTGTTTGTTTGCAGCTGCTAAATTGTGTTAAAGACTGCTAAAAATAGACAAAACGTTTCCCCGTTTACTTTCCAAGCCAGCAATTGCTATAACTGCCACTTGTCATGGGGAATATAAGTATGTGTGTGCAAGTGCGTGAGCATCTGTGACTGAGGGAGGAACTGTGGTGAAAGAAGGTCTCCAAGAGAAGATCCTATTTCCTTATCTCCTGCTGGATTAAGAGTTTTAGGGAATACTATCCAGGAAAGGGAGGAGTTTTCCCTTCAATTCCCCTTTCCTTTTGCTTCGTGGGAGTGAGATCAGATAATGTTGACTTGAGAAGCCAGGCACTCATGAAGATACTAACTTGAATAAAGAGATAGTCCAGGCTACGAAAATATTCAGTTCCCTTACAGCAGCACAAAAGTTCTGTGAATTTTAATTGGCACAATTTGTTGCCAAGCCTGATAATTGTTTTAACTTAAGTCCCATAGGGGAAAGGGAAGGTAACTCCACTCTTTGATTAGTAGCTCCAGGCTGTCTGTACACTCAATGGAAGGAATTTTGAGGGTTTTCTCTGAAACCATAAGTGCAGGATATTTTAGAACGTCAAATTCAAAATATCAATTTAACATGATTGTTTGATCTCATTATCCCTCACAAATATCCATTCGGTCTCTTTTGGATCATGCAGTGAAGAAAAAATAAAGATGACGTTAACCCCAAACAAAAAAAGACACATCGTATCTTACGCTCTGTCAAGTACCCAGTGTACCAGTTATTCTAGATTTGTGCTCTGACTTTTTGTACTCTTTTATCTGGAAGTTTTACTGGGAAGATTTTAGCCCACTGTTTTTGTGGGTTTTGTTGTTTGTTGGGGTTTTTTTGTTTTGTTTTGTTTTTTTTTTTAATTCTTCTCTGGCTTCCAAGCAAGCCCTCTGCTCAGTGCTGGGGAGGAAGGAATCAGTGCCTTTTATTAGAACTGGGTTGGAATCTTTTCCTTTCTCCCAATGAAGTTTTAAGATTTTCCTTTAAAAAAAAACACAAAGAAACCACAAACAAAGAAACCTAATTATGGTTGCATAAACATGATCGTTTAGGAACAAAACCACCCTCCAAACCTCTTCCCGGCTGCACCCCTACAATAAATCTCACTGCAAAACTGAGCATTTTTTGATCAAGAAATGCAGGGACTTGGCTGTGAAAATGCTCAGTAAATCAAACTTTTTTTCTTTCTTTTTTTTAACCTGTAGAGAAGTTTCAGTGGAAAAAATTTCAGTTAACCTCTGTATTTCCTCCTGCAGTAAGGTAAGAAGAGAGGTGAGCAGAGATCACTGGGAGGAACTTGCAAAGTTTCTTGTAGAGGCTTACCTGGGGAGAACCGGGGTGATGCGATAGGTTTCCACGCTCATTAGCACAGCCTGTGTGTAGGAAGAGAAAGTTGATCACAAAGAAAGAGTAATCATCTCCTTGGTGTACGGTTTGTGCAGGCGGCTGGTGGCCTGCAACTAGGAAATTGTGGCTGTGTGAGACAGGAGGGAGAAGGAAGCAAAGGGAGAGAGGAGCTAGCAAAACATTCGACCCAGACAGTCATGAAAATTGAGATGAAGTTGTCAGGAGCAGAGGTGAGAGAAACCTTAAAGCTGGGGAGGCTGTTATAATTTGAGAGGAATGGTGCTGTGGAGCCAGTTAATGGACCTAAGTGGAGTGGTTAGAGGAGAAGGTGAAGTCGATCTCAGCCATCCTTGATGTAACCTTGTTGGCATCATTGTGCTGGCCTCCCTCCTTTTCAAGCTTCAGTGGAATTCCTTCAAAGATATATTTGGCTCTTCCAGTTCTTGTTTTACCAGATTCCACTGAATCATCATGTTTTACCAGACACCACTTGGAGCCTCTGCCCTGGATTACATTGCTGGTGTCAAGGCAGCAGGTTGGGTTACTGGGAGAGTAGGTTTCCTTATAAAGATATTGTCATACTTGTGAAATGTTTTGCTTAATGAAGTTATGGCTGTAGCTCTTAAATTTGCAAGTATTCTCAGTGCCAAATAACTGAGTAGATCAACAGCAAAACTCCATTTATGTCTGTGTGGGAGGCTGGCAAACTGTTTTCCTCATCTACTAGCTTAAATGCTTAGGAATTGAGTTCTATTTCCAGCTTTGTCACCAACAACACATTTTGTGATGTTGGACATTTCATGTAGGATGCATGTCCCTGATTCCCAGTACATAATATGGGAGTAATAGTATTCCCTAGGCTTAGAACGATGTGAAGCTTTACTCACAAATTATAATTTACTTTGAAACTCCAGTACCGAGTGCTGTTAAGAAGTATGTGGTGTTACTGGATCTTGCTACATAGCCAGCCCTTATTGAGCCGACATATATTTAATCTGATTCTAGTAATAAAGTTTAAATATAACAAAGCTATATCAGTATAGATGGCCTTCAGTAAAGGAAAAGAACAGATGAAGTACTGGGAGAGGTACGTATCACTGGGATCTAGCTGCCTATCAAGTGAGGAATGCGTATTTATTTCTGTAAGAAACCGCAAATCCTTTGTCAACAGAACTGACAGGTCATCCTTGACTTTTTAATCCACAGAATGGTCTTATTCATTTTACATTTGCCTCTTATTACAGCATGTGAGTTCAGAGTCAGACCTGAACATTCTCACCACATGGAAAACATTTCAGTGGAGAGATGGAAAGCATTATTTTGTAAATGCATTTATTAACAGCACAAACCGGAACAATTGAGCACGTCAGGCCCCAGTTTGATTGCATCATGTCCCATGAATTTGTTGGTGATGGTTTAATTGTAGCTAAAAAAGTACTGCAATTTCGGTGAAGAAAACTACCATGAGGATACTTTTTTTTTTTTTGCTCACATACTACTGTATCTTGAGTAATGGATTTCTTAAAATATGATTTTCTGTTGATGAGACGTCAAAATATTACTGTATTTGGTCAGTGGTCATAGACTTTGTAGTTAGAACATTCTTCAGTTTCATGTTTAATTGTACTGATGCTAATAGATCTACTTAACCTCATAAATCCAGTTTGTAAGCACCACTGATTTTACCTGAAACAGAAACAGATTCACAAGTTTTTCAAGGGAATCATGCTAGGAACAGCCTTTCCCCTTGGAGTTTACATGTCCATCGTGAGTAAGAAATTTTATTTAAGAGTTCTCAAAGAACTTAAGTCTTTTTCATGAACAATATGTTGAGAAGTGGGATATTTACTTCCACGCAGTAAAAGTGTTGTGTCAAGATGGACTGGGCAAGGGAAGCACAGGTCCACCTGATTCATTTGCAGTATGACCGACATTTTCCCTAATTGAAAAGAACAACCCAAATTGACCTAAATCTGCATGTTTCTAATACTAAAATGGAGTCGATAAACAAAAGCCACATGTAGAGAAACTATCCACCTGTTGAAGAGATCACTTTTCACTGTGAGTAGCATCAGATGCTTAGCTGCTTTAAATGATTTGCATATTGGCTGCCCTGAAATGTTATGTTACGCATTTTAGAAAATTTAATGAGGATGCTAATTAAAGGAGGCTAATTGAAGTTCTCCAGATGTCGCAGGATCACTATACCTTTCTTGGTATTGTTTGAAGAATGGTGGATGCAATCATCAGCTGTTTGTGTCGGTACCTTTCTAGTAGTTCATGTCCTCTGCTGGTCCAGCTGCCTGGTGGCTCACGTCGGTGTTCCTCTCAGCTTTCCCAGCTCTATTTTATTCAGTTGCTCCATATACCACACGTTGAAAGAAAACCTTCTAGTTAAAAGGCCAAGCAGGCATAATGAGTGAAGGGGAGTGGAGTGCCTGGATGAAGGTAATTCTGAACAAATACACATGTGAAGATTCTGCTTGAACACAGCACAATCCTTGTACCTTTTTGTCGATTGCTGTTTGAGCGTCGTTCGCTCTGAGAATGTCGTGAGATTTTTTCAGTACCTCAGAGACCAAGGAAATCAGTTTGTAGACCTTGCATGTAGTCTGTGTTTCACATCATTTGTATTTAGAGAACCCTTAATGAGTGATAAATAACTTCCAAATGTATCTATCATGCATTAATGCTTCTGTTGCATCAAAAGAAAATATTTTGGGTGAGATTATTTCAGAGTATTGATGTAACAAAGGCTTGAAGCCAGATGACAGGCATCGCCATAAGTTTAACTCTGTTTCTCTTCCGTGCAAACAAATGCACATATGTGCATGCAGGCCTAACATACCCCCCATTTTGCTAATGATGATCTGGGGTGGGCTTTGTCCGCACTATGTCAGTACATACTGACACAACATCACTCTAAACATGACATATCACATACTGAGTGTTAGTCCAAACAAAAGATGAGCAGAAAGAGACAGTTATTTATGAAATGAAGCAATCTGAGGAAAACCTCTTGAGGACAGCGTGAACATCAGAGCAGTTTCTGTTTTATGTAAATCCCTTAAGACAGTTTGTGAAGCTAACTAAAATCTATCTTGGCCATGGGCGGGGAGGAGTATGTTGGTGTTTGTGAAGCAGTGTCCTGCCTGTCAGGCAAACTCAAAAAACACTTTCTCTTCTTCTTATAACCCTCTTTTATCGTACTTACAGGCTTGGTTAAAGTTAGTTTCTTAACAAAGACAGCAAACTTGGACCGAGAAGTAAATGGTGCAGGTGAATGAGTACTCTAATGTTGAGAGATGGTTTTTTTCTCTCTATTTGCATGTGCTTCACATGCCACCCTGAGCTCCACACAGACAGGCTGCTTTGCCTGTGTAATTTGGCCCACAAACTCTTGGGAAAGTACTCCCTAATTCCAGACTGATGTCTCCCGTGATGGAGCCTTTTCTGGACCAGAGACTCTGTTCTGTCTGTATTCTGCTTTCTGATGCATAGAAGGAAACTGTTGGCCCCTTTAGCTTGTATATTAAAGGTACAATTTGTACTTTTTTCTCTTAAGATTTTTTTTTTTTCTTTAATAGGTATGATGTAACTTTCTCTGTTGAAATACTTGTCTGCCTGGTACTTTAGAAGGCCTTTCAGTTCAGATTTCCCTGCCTAAATCACAAGAGACTAATATATGGTATATGGAGTTCTTTCGGCTAAGATAACGCTGATCAAAGCGTGAGCGTGGCTGGCTGCTTAATGTTGTCAAGGAGCACCCAGAAGATGTGCAATACAATGGTGGTAACCTTAATCTAGATAGTAGTTAACAGAGGCTGAAACTGCAGCCTTGGTCTGTTTTTTTTGTGGATGCTCAGCTAGGCATTCTGCCAGGGCAACTCAGTAATGCTTAATGCGGTGCTTATCTTGTGATTTGGAGCCAAGATACCAGCTTGTCCCATTGGCCAGTAATAGTTGTCAGAGTGAAATGTCCCTGTGGTTAATTACAGTGACCAATTTCCTGAGGTTTCTAGGGAAGATGCCTAAACTGAGAATCTTCCAGGAAGCAACTTGGGAAATTTCACTTGGGAGTTTTCTTTCTTTCTTTTTTGGGTTGTGCGAGCAGGCATGTTCTCTTAATGTACGCACCTTAAAATTCAGTGATGTCATTGCTCTTCTCTGAGAAAAATCAAATAGCATGATTCCTAAAAATGATGCTTTTAGTGAAAGGCAGATCTGGGTCTAACTAGGCTCTGACTTTGTAGTGAAACCTGGGTGGCAAATTGATGAAAAAGACTTTGAGCTAGCACGTGTATTCACAAAGGACAGAGTGAGAAAACTGACACTTGAGTCTTGAATATAAGATTATGACTTTTTTTTTTTTTTTTTTTCCTTCTGAGCCTTTAAAAATTTTGACTTGGTGTGTCACTCTGGCATTGAGCGCTGGAAGGAGCACATTGGTTGTTAAAATCCCAGACTAGTGGAGATGTTACTAGATTTGCTGTTATGCTTTTTGTCATTTACAGTATTAGTTCTGTCATGAGAAGAAACCATTTGTCAGCAAATCTCCCATTGTACGTTTCTCTGTTTAATGAACTGAAAGATGATTTACTTTCTTTTGGTATTTTTCCTTTGTATCGCTACCTGAGATTAGAATAAGTTACTCGGTTTTATCTTCAGGAGGACAGCATTCTTGTTTTAGTTTAACCTCTCAACTTCTTGTATGTGAACATCCATGGTATGTAACTGTGTGCTTTCTAATGTAATCTTAGCCCTCACAAAAGCCATATCGCAGATTTCTTTCTCTATTCTTGTACTTTATCTTGTCCATGTCTTGCTCATCCATCATCCCAGGAAGAACTACCTGTAATAAAATTAATTTCCGAGCACTAGTTAACATAGGAAAAAAATTTGGCTTTTTAATTTTTTTACTCAAAGCTGGGAATGGCAGTGGTTGATGGTCCGGCTCCCTCACAGTGGCTGCAAATAAATGTTTAAGTGTTTATACGTATGGCAAATGTGCTCTTTTGGCCTCTGAAATCAGGGGCGTGAGATTACCCAACCTTACCTAATGGTATAGTATTTCCCTCCAGGTACTTTTATCTCAGTAGTAGCCTGTTATTATTTTCACTGCAGCAGTCAATGGCAAAAATACTGAAAGAGCTGTATGTAAAACCAGACAACATTAACACATACACCACAGGACTAGAAATAACATTGATGAGATGGACTATTCTGTTTCACAATTTTGATTCCTTTTATAATGCAGAAAAGTTTTAGAAGGCTCTAGTGTAGTTTATATCAAAAGATTATTTCTGAGAGCCTGGATAAACATTGCTAGAATCTATATTTCAACTTTCAAGTGTTTAACAAAGGATTATGGGATTGTCCTATAACCATGAGCTAAAGTATGGGAATTTACGTTTTCCTTTTTGCAGGATAGTTCCTCTTAAAATTATACTCTGAACAATGGCTTATTTTCTTGTGCCAGTACTCGATTCCAAATACTGTGGCTTGGCAGCAGGCAGGTCTCAGATTTCAACCACATGTATTTCAAAAAATCAAAAGATCCTTATTTGGCACTCCACTCACATATCTTAAAAAGCTGTGTTTGTGCGTCAGATTTAAAAATAATTGAAACCAGGGGTGCAAAAACTGAGCTTTTCTTCCAGGATGTTTTGACTTCAATTGATTCCAAAAGCATTGAGGAGAACAGAATGGAAACCGTGTGCAGGGTACAGCATTGACACTGTGCGTAGAAACTTAACTTCATGGAACAGACATAAATGATACTACAGTGGCCCTTCTAAAAATATACATATTTATCTTTCATTATGTATTTAAAATAAATATATACACACAAGTGCATGCTTTCATGGCAAAACACTATGCAAATTTCATTTGGTAAATAGAAGGATCGCTTTGCGTGTTGTGGATTTTTGTTGACTGAAAGTTGGTAGCTATATCTGTATGCAATAATTTAAAACTAGGAGTGTAGTTTATGTGGAACTAAACCTGGAAAGGGAGTTAGAATGGTGTCATACACTAGGTCAGAATGACAGAGGTTAATATTCTTATTTTTCAAAAATGTCTCTTTGGATCTTTAATATCTATGAATCTTTTTTTTTTTTTTTGCCATTAAAGTAAAATATTACTTCTTGTGCCAGTCACAATATACAAGAGGATGTATCTCTATTACTTACCCTGTGTTTTAGAAATATTTGGAAAAAATAATGCAAACTCGGTATCTGGCCTCCAGCAACCCATTATGCAGAAACTTGTCCTTATTCCCAAGGAATTTTTGATTTCATACACAAAACGTTATGTGAAAAGATGAGCCTCAATCTTCTGGAAGTAAAACTTCTCCTAGGGGAATGTCTTAAAACAGACATGTAAGTGGAGAAAACTCCAGCTTGCTTCTGTTCATTATTTATATGTGAGGCAAAATGTCAGCTAAGAGAAAGTTATCCCAGAAATAAGCAAAAATTCATAGCCTATTATGGATTATCCTATAAGATAACAACATGATAAATGGAAATTAAACCTGATGTGTACCAAGCTTTGTTCTTCCATCTTTTCATAGGAAAAATTTTTGTGTGGCTGATAACGACCCTTACAAGCCTTACCCCACCCCAGGTATCCGGTACTTCCAAAGGGCAGAGGGATGTAAAGAGCAGCAAAGGGTCCTAAGTGAAAGAGAAGACTTACAGGGCTGGGTCAGATGCCCTACGAGACAAATACATAATGTTGTCACGTCCAGACCACAAAACAAATGAGAAAAACAATTAGGGAATCCGGAAGAGGTAAAGAAGCAACACAGTCATTCACTACAACTAAAAGGATGCTTTGGTCACACACATTTAAAACAAAAAAAACCCAAACACCAAAAACTCAAACTGAAGATGGAAAAAATCCAGCAAATTCCTACACACCCACTTACTCATGTAGCAGAAATAAAGAAAATAAAAAACTTATTTACCAGATGGCACACTGAGGTTTGATCTTATGCCAATCTTGGGCCTTCCATGAATTCTTTTCAATGTTCTTTTATGTTTGCTAAGGGTTTGCTAAGGGTTCCACTTGCACAGAAAACTAAGGTGAAGTATTGTAATTCCAGTCACTTGCTATCATTGGAAAGAAATCTCAATGGCCAAATAAAAGGAAAACAAATACATTGTAGTATGAAGTCAGTTCTGTTTATCAGCCTTTTTTTTAATCTCGGAGTTTTCTTGGCAGTTTAATATGCAGGTGTACATACAGGCATAAATAGAGTCAGTTGCTACGAACAGTGGTGAATATTTTGTTAAACAACGATAGATTCTTTCTAAAGAATTTTGATACAGATTCAGTTTGAGTTTGGGCCGAAGAGGACTGTCTTATTGAGAGGACTGTCAAATTTGATTGAAATCAGATAAGATGAATTAATTGATCTTTTCCTTTTCTTGACTTCCTATCTTAACTTATGATTTCCAATGTGTTGGTTTTTCTATTTTGTTGGTACCCTTCAGCAAATGTCTTAATTCAGAGAGAAATCACAGTTAAGGAGATTGTGACCTTTGTTAAACCTTGATTCAGGAGCTGTATTTGAGAGAGAAGGAAGACTTCCCAGTGTATGAGGATGTTAAAACAAAAACCAAAATCCATCTACTCCTGCAGACAGAGGGGGACAAATTTTTCTCCTTTATCTTCCCCCCATGAAGAATGTGTACAGATAATATTAAAACTAAAACACCAAGGGGGGGGATCAGATTTCAAGCTGGCCTGGCCTGAGGGAGTACCACTTGTTATTCTTGTGTAAACACCTGCTCGGTTTTACCGTGCCCGACATCATGTAAAAGACAGGGTGATTCACTGCAAGCATGAAATATATTTTATTTTATTTCCAAATGGATGACTCTCTTGTATTTATCTTTTTTCCTTATTGAAATAATTTCCCTGTAACTGGTTGATGTCTTCTATTTTTGCTTCTATTTTGTTGCAGAGCTGAAATGAAAGGAGTGGAATATGGATCCAACCTCTGGGGAAGTGTGAGTTTCAATTTCCTCTTGCTTTCTCAGTCATCTTTAAGTAGAAGTAGTGGTACTGTCCTGATATATATTAGCAACAGTTATATAGAAATAAATAAAAAAAAAAAAAAGGAAAGGGAATTCCTTTTTTGGTTCTTATAGATTCTGATTTTTGTTAGGCCTACAACTAATTTTCATGTCTTTTCATGGAGGTAAGCATAAGTATGGAATCAAAAAATGTATGGTGCAGTCAACTGAAAAGAATAATGCAGTTCTTATTATCTTGGTTGAATCAATGAACAAATTCTAAGAGCAAATTCCAGAGGAAGCCCAGTCCAACAAAAGCGTGATGTGTAACCCTGATGTTATCAATATATAAAGCATTGCTAGGTGATCTTGGGTCCTGCTGAATTCCAATGACAGAATTTGTTACTTCTACAAAGAACAGAATGCAGATTGTTTATATTTCTGTCTGCTGCCATATAGTAGGTTTCCTAACATTTATTTTGATGGGGCTGCATTCAAGTCTACAGCTCACTGAACTGTGAAAATAAGATATTGTGCTGTGAATTAAATTACAAGATCAGTACTGTATAGTAATTCATATAGTCTCCGAAGTAAATTTCACTTAAACAGTAATTATTCTCTGTGAAATTATGACCCCACGTTAGCTGTTGGTGGTGCATGCCAGATTGAATTGGCAAAGCTGATTACTGTATCTCAGTAGCTCTGCACACAGGCGCTTAGTCTGCTTTTACTCTTGGTTCTCTGTGCGTTTCTCATGGTTTTCCTTCCTCCTCTGCACCATTACCAGCAATGGCATCTTAAACAAAGTTAAGTCCTTGATTCTGATCTTGATGCAGAGTGTATAGTAGATCCTAAGTGACCTGAAGTGATCTCCATTGGCCCCTTCCATCTTAAGTTACCCTGGTTTGATGAATGGGGCTGTTGGTTAACCTGGGTGTAACTGTTGATGTTTAAAGTTGCTATTGAAGCATTTTTGCCTTTAAAGAGAGAGAAAGGGTAGCTTTAGAGAAGAGAATTTGATTCAACTCTTTCTTCCAGACATCATGTGAAGGCAGTGGCCATAGCCAGCTCATGAGAGCATGATATTTAAAGACACAGCCTAGAAAGAGATTGAAATTGAAGCAGAAGAGGAAATTGGATCTTCTAAAGCAATACAGAATGTTTCCCTTTTGATTTTCTTTATAGCACTTCCAATTTGGAAAGAAAAAAAAGATGTCAGAGGAACATTTTTAATGTAATATTATCTTCAGTGTTACTACAGATGTCAGAAGTATTCACTGCCATATTTTGCATGGATATAATACTTTAAAAATGACTGTTGGCTAGAACTCAGCATGTCTACATACACATACATACATACAAACATGAATGCATGTGCATATAATACAGAATAATCTGTAAAAATGAATTAGATGGTGGCAGACTTCACTGTTTCCGGATTTAACTTGGTGTTTGTAAGTTAAATCCAAATGACACAGCCCTTCTGAGTTGGGAAGCAAAGAGGAGACCAATAACTGTGGCAATCCACGTAGACACGCAGAAACGCATTACAGTAACCAGAGTGTGCCTGAAACAAGATTAAACCAGTGAAAGTGTTTTACAATTAATTGCTTTTTTTTTGCACGCAGCAAGGGGCTAGTAAAATGATTAGGAAGTTCAAGCCAAGCCTTTGGTGTTTTTCCATGCCTTTGGAGCATGTGGTAAGAGTACCCAAAAATATTTCTTGGGGTCAAGAAGGAATCTGTGTGGAGGTCTCCAAGGTTCTCTGGATCAAACCAGTTATTCTTTGACCTGTCTCTGGGGCCTCAGTAAAAAAAAACAAAACAAAACAAAAAACACCCACAAAAACAACAAAATAAAAACACAAAAAACCCCCAACCAAACAAAAACTAATCGAGAAGCAAAACACTACCCCTCATCCCCCAAAACAAATCCCAAACCAAACAACCCAACTCAAACAATGGACACCTAAATTAATCCAGTGTTATATGGTATATGTATGTTCCACTCCAAAGTTTGTTATATGCTGCTCATTTCTGTAGTTAGAGGAGACCTAGCTAAGAAGTGAAGTTACTGAACAAAACTGGTCCTGTTTTACCTCAAACCCAGAACAACCATGGAGTGGAACCTAATCACAGTAGAATGAGGCTTTATTAATTGAAATCTGGTGAAAACAGATTCTGGAACTGTGAACAGTTTCTTGATGTAGCATCTGACTTGTTGCTCTGACATTGCTTGTTCCTGTCATTTCTTGAGAAGTATATTAACCATGTGAGAACAAAACCTAACAAGTAACGAACCTCCAAGGTCTGTTGAAGCCAACCGTAGCCTGACAACCTTTAAGTCCCCTTTGTCCCTGTCCAGCCTGTTTTAGGGACAGCTTTACCTACCTTGAGCTCAGCTGTAGTGTAAATACATATAAGCCAAACTCGCCAAGAACTGCTTAATGTAAGTACTTTGTTTTGACACCCATGTTCTGAATTTCTTCTGACTCCCTGCTACTGCCACAAGGCTCTTTATCCTATCAGGATGCAATTCCACTTCCTAATTTGTCAAATGACTACTCCAGCAGGGAAAACGAACCCGCGAAGACTCAGCACAATGAAAAATTATTTATTACTATCAGTTGAAAATTAGCCCACCCATGGATATGTAGAGGATGATAAAAATTAATTCTTCACTCATTGTGGAAAAGTCTGGCAGCGCTAAACAGGGAGTTGTCAAAAATCATTAGAAAAACATTCTTATGAAAGGCATTATAGTCCCAAACTCGCTGTCTGCTCCTCACCCTGCTTGGTAAATTCCCCAGAGTTTACTAGACTGCCTGTTGATGTTCCCACTTTGCTGACCTTTTGCAATTGGCTGTGGACTTGTGTATAAAATTCAGCGTGACAGTACTAGCTCAATGCATTTTTATGCTACCTTTGCTTTGCAGCACCCAGTTTCCTTAGCTGCAGAACCAAAACTGTGGAACTGTTTTGTGAGTTGGATAAAAGAACTGCTCCCATGTAAAAATACTCCTGCGTTATTTTTGTTTTCCCCTTGTACTTTGAATACAGTTCCAGCAATCTCACTGACGTTTGTTCTACTACAACTACGGGGGCAAAAAAAATCACAGTGGGGAAGAGAAGATGAGAGGAAGGTTTTGTAAAAAGAAAGACTGGGGCATATGGCTGGGCTGGGAACACTTCAGTGTGGTAATAATTCTCAGCTTACCCAAAGCTTCAGCTGTGCTCCGGGACCAATTAGTTATTACGTTGGACGTAGAAATGCAGAATTGCTCTAGTGGAATGCTCGAGGCATTTATCAGGTGGCTGCAGACTGCTTTTGTTTATTTGCCTCCTTTAAGTGCAAAACACCCAAGATTTTAAAGTCACTTTAGGCAGAAAATGTCGTTAAACTCGTACGAGCAGAGTACGTTTGGTCAAGCCCGTTTGTATGCATGCCAGCTTTGTCCTGAGGCTACCAGTTGTGGAGCAAGGAGAGTCCAGCTATATCTGGTCCCCTTTTCTATGCTTTCTCTGTCTCGTATCAGTGCATTGGGAAAACCTGTTCCTGCTCCAGAGCAGAGCTTTGTAATTTCTTACATCTCTCTGAACCTGGTATTGGCCAACAGTTGTGTCACTCTGACTAATGGCTTGGAAATATGATCTGCTGTGGGAATTGCTCCAACCCTTGCCATGTTTGCTGCCATCCCACTAAAGCATGGAAACAAGCAAGCTGTACTGGTGTAGTCTTTCCTGCCTTTCATAGAAGTTCATTTTGTTTGCAACAAATTTATATGCATAATCTGTGGTATCTGAACCACGTTTGGAAACTCCTGCTTTAAGTGGATGTTTTCTCGGCTTTTTTGCCCCCTCTCTATGTAACGTACATCTGCAGACAACTTATGCAATCCTAACTGTGATCATTTCACCTTAGTGACCAAATTGCACTTATTGTTGACATATCGGTCACCCCTCAGTATTTTATTTCATAGCAGCTTCGTACCTGTTACAATGCTTCACAAACTCTTAAGAAAATGAGAGAGCACCAAGCTGACAATGTCATTTTGAGAGAAGTATGTAAACGTAGCGATGTTGTTAGGATAGGTCAGTAATGCTGCAGAAGAGGCAAGTCAGTTGGAAGGATACATTGGCAGATTTGAGTACCAAAGACAGATTAGAAGGTGTTTCTTTGAAAAAATTAATTGCACAATTTTTTTTTCTCCCCCTCCCCCTTTGCTTGGTGTGGTTTTTCTTTGGTTGTTGTTTTAAGGGCTTTGGCTTCTTCTACTTTACCTAGAATTATCCTCTTCTAAAGCTGGTATTTCAGGGAATGAAGTATGATGAGCCACACTGTTGAGTGGAATTTAACGCTCTGCATGTGTCTGGACTGACTGAATGTAGGTCATAGGAAATGCAGGATAGTTGGATACTATTCATTTCTAGGGTTTACTAAAGCTGCTTAGCACACTGTGCTTTAAATAGAAAAGAAGTTGAAATAGCTCTCCTGAGGCTGGAGTTTCTCCAGATTTTGACTACTCTAAAGGTCCATGGCAAGATATTGGATCCCTGAAATCAACTTCTGCATTGTGAAGAATAACCGTATTTTGACTCTCTCTGTGTTTTGATGTGGTGATATCAGCACCGATACTGCCCAGCTTTTGTGGTGTACTGTCCAATGCTGCTACATGAGTGAGCTACAGACCATGAATGTACATTTGTTGTAGCCACCTGTATTTGTGCTTAACTTTCATTATGCTGTTGCAGCACAGCTCTCCTCGTGATGTATGTTTTGGCCCTCCACGAATACCAGCATTTCATGTCAGCACTGAAATGAAGGCATTTATCACTTGAAAAGACGTTTTGTACATTTTAATGCACATGTAAGTGATAAACAGTTAACTTTTTTACGTGCATTGGTCAGACATAACTTAGTCCGCTTCTTTTTATGAGGTCTCAGAAAATACTGTTAGATGCTTTACATATTGGCAAATTTTTCGGAAAAGTTTGTAGATCTTCATGGTAAAAGATGTATCTGAAAGTCAGAACTCAAGGTAAAGGTAATCTCTAGTTTTGTTTTTAACAAAGCTGACAGGGTCATCGTCTGTATTGCTGGCCTTTTCTAATTTTTTTTTTTTTTTTCAAAGCAATATTATGTGATTATTTGTCTGGATCTCTGTTATGGGTCAAAATATGGGTCAATCAATACCAGGGATTGATTAGTTTACTGTATTTTGGATACCAAAAGTAATGGTAACTATTGGCAATATTTATGGTTACTCAATTTGTTGACGGTGGCAGCCACTCAACACTTTTTGCCTTACAATGTCTGGTGGGATTGGACTTAATATCTAAGCACTGTCTTGGCTCCTCAACTGCTCTGCAGGTTACCATGTAGAAGGAGGGTATGTGAAGGACCTTGTGTCTTTTCCCAGAGACAAATCTACCATCTGGATTCTGAATCTCTGAAATTCTTCTTCAGAAATTGAAAACTTCTGGTTTATGGGGTAGGGCAAAAAAAAGTTAAAAAAGACTGAAAACAGATCTCCTCCCTGCCCACTATATCCGTGCGGGAGGATTATTCTCTCCTCGCTTTTTTCATGTCCTGCAATTTTTCACGGCTATCTGAGTTATAATGAACTCTAATCAGTCCCCTCTAAGATGTTGAGAAAAAAAGCTTGAATTTCTCTCTTCCCCGGGGCCTGGGTTTCAGCTCCCTGCTCTTTGCGGAAGTGCCCCAGTCACCACCCGTATGCTATAGGCTATTGCCTCATCTTGCCTTCCAGAAGCATCTTTCATCTGAAGATGCCTCCCCTGCCTCTGAGGCAGTTCCAGCCTGCCACAGGTGATCTTTTCCCCTGATGATATCTGTTTAGCACATGGAACAAATAATGCCAAATAATATGCAAACATCAGATTGGATGCACCCTTTGTCACAGTTTTGCATTGCTTTGTCAGTACACGTGGATGCGAGTGATGGAGACTACAGAAAGGAGTAGGTTATTGTTTCAGTCTTTGGCGAGATGTGGTGGGTAGGTGTGAGATGTCCCTGAAGAAACTCTCACTACAACAGAGAAATGTGTTATAGTTTGCGCCCAAAGCATCTATTTCTGTGTGCAGTGGAAAGTCTTATGTTATATATTCCTCTCCACACTTACTCTTCTCTTCCCCTGTTAGCACCATTTCTAGCTGAGTGGGGTCTCTCTTTTTCGGTTACTGAATGCAATGTGAAAATACAAAGATGACAATTCCAGATCATCCTTCTGTGGCCACTGTTTTGTATCTGCACTCTTTCCCTCTCTCATCTTGGTCAGTTTAATCTTGCTGAAGGAAACTGGGTGATACCTTGCTAACGCAGAAAAGCTTCAGCTCGTGACATCATTCTGTTATAAAGCAAAACGTGTATGAATGCTTTTGTTTTGCAAATGTTTGAGATCTTTACCAAAGAAACTGTATGAAGCTGAAGTCCTTCTTTTGATGCAACTTATGAAAAAAAGAAAAAGTAACTGCTGAAAAAATAATACTAAAGAAAATGAAAGGAAAGAAAACTGTTTACTGGGTGTGCAGTGCAGTGATTTTCAGGGAGACCTGAATTAGTTTTCAGAGGACCCTACTGAAAACCTTTGTGTGTTGAAATTTGTGGTGGTTTTTTTGTTTGTTTGTTTGTTTTTTCTAGGGGAACTATTTGACTTAGTGTCTGGTTTAGTTCAGTAGCTTGTTTATTCCTAGAGAAGGCATCCCTGTGTGGTTCTGTATTGTGTTCTGACTAACAACATGAACGTAAGGATGGTGTATATCATAGTATACAAAACAACTTTTAATATGTGACCTTTGGGTTAGATTTTTTTATTATTTGGACTCATTAATTCACTGAGGTTTTTAACTATATTGAGCCAATTGGATTATAAAAACCAATTTTCTTTTCCTTTTGTGAAATGACTGCCAACAATAACATGTTTATTTACTAACAATTTATTTGTCTTAAGTGGGTGATTTTGACATGTCTTAGAGCAGTCAAATAAGGAAGAGTTTTTCTTCATGTGTTATAGTGCTTATGAAAGCTGACAGCTTTAGCATATTGTAGATTATGAATTATAATTTATAATGTATTACTATATACATTATAAAATGGATATGGAATGAGCAGAAGCAATATTACAATTTTATTCACACTTCATCAGGCTTTTCCCTCTACCTCTGCCTCTATTTGAAAGATCATCTCAAAATACAAGGTAAGAAAAAGCTTTTGGCCGTGCCCGCTGAAGTATTAGCGAAGGAGCACACCTGCCCGCTGGGAATTAGACATTTCATCCAGGTATCTGAATGGCTGTTAGACCTGTTCTTTACTTGTATGGTACTTGCACTGAGCATTTTACAGACTAGGTAAAAGAAATGGCCCAGTCCTTAGGAGCAAAAGATCTTCTTTCAGACAAGAGTCAATGAATGAGAGGAAAAAAGTACGTGCGTTTGGGGGGGAAGGCGGGAAAGAGCAGGGAAAGGAAGGGTCAGGGTTACAATAATAATGGCATTCAGATTCATTTAGGTGCACGTCTTGATTTTGTTATGGCTTTATTTAAATGTAACACCGCCCCATTTTTTTTTCCTGACCACCCTCTCCTTTACCCCAGTGACTTGTGTAATAAATGTGAAGCAAGTGAAGAGGAGATTTGATTAGTGAGGTTTAGTATTTGTGAAGCTGGTGGAAGAAACAGCTTCTTTTTGGCAACTTGAAATTTGAGATAGAGCAGGGAGGCAATGCAGGACTGGCAGAGACTGTGAAATATACTGCATTTATTGGCTGAGAGGAGAGGAGGAGTGATACCAAGGGGCATTTAAAGCCACGATAATAGACAACGGTGATATAGTGCATGCAGGACAAAATTTTAAATGTGAGAAGTGATATATATGTATGTGTTTGGGGGTTATTTTTTGGATACAAAATTAAAAAAAAAAAAAGCTGAAGAGGCCTAAGTTTCAGCATGGTGTTAAGTTTAGTCCCTTTGAAACATCTCTTCACTCCATTTATAATGCATTAGGTTGAACACTGGAAAAAGTGAGGAAACCAAGCCCATTAGTTATATTACAGTAATTTAGGCTCACTTGTTCATAAAAAGCCTGGGAAGAAGGCATAAAGGAGGAACGCTTGAATGAGAGCTCGGCCAAGCTGCGCCGTAGGAGCAACACCCTCTTCCTTTATGATAGATGACCTGAATGTTGCTTATATGTAATTTAAGGTTGCTTGGAACTTCCTTTTGTAATAAACTGGTTTCAGATTGAAATTTTGCCAGCTCGTAGTAGCTCCCTCTAGTGTCACACATTCTTAGCATTCAACACTGAAGGGCTTTTCTCTTTGCCTTTGGATGTTTTATTTAAGGGGGGGAAGAAAAAGAGTTGGAAACTTGCTTAAAAAACCCACCGTTACCCACCATTCTAAACTCAGCAAGTAATGGCTTGTTGGTCTTGACAAAAATTCAGAGATGCTTTTTAGTTGGCTCCTGAGATGAATGAAACTTCTGTTGCTCTGTTTAAAAAATGTGAAGTAGGCACATAATGTTTTTTAGAGGCTATTACACCTTTGTATTTCATTTCACCCACTTGCTGTATGAAGCATAAATCTTTAAGCTCTGCAAATGTGTTCGGTTCCCCCCGCCATCAATATGAGGGCAACAGCCTCTTGTATAAGGGTACTGACCGATTGGCTGAATGCATTTTGCAAAATCTTACTCTCTCTTGTTGAACTAGAAAATGCTGCCACAGATAGTTATATTATCTTTGCTCTTTTTTTCTTTTAAAATGCCTTCTCCATTGCCAATTCTCTCTTGTTTTTGTGACGCTCAGAGAAGGTTACCCCCCCACCTTCAGCCGACAGTAACTCTTTTCCTCAGATCAGCAGCAACACAGCACTACTTTATTCAGACTCAAGAATTAAATGACGATGCATGAGAAGAGAAAGAGCACTTAGCTGAATTCAGAAAATGGTTAAACCATAATTGAAATAGGTCTGGATCCAGTGATTGCCTGGAGCCTCCAGCCAGCCTGCTGGTGATAGGGTTACCCTATTTGATTTTAAAGTGTTAGCTCAGTTTCCAAATATATTGCAAGGATAGTCTGTGCTCACTGAATACGCTGCTAACCAAATTTATGCTTTATTTTTATTCCTTGTAATTCATATGCCTTATTTATTTTATACCATTCCAAGTCTTGCTCAGAGTATAGTTCTAGCAGTTTCCTTGTGGGGTTTTCCAGCTCCCTCATTACCATGGTGTTTCTATTCCTATTCCATTCTCCCTGTGAGATAATATGATGATGTTATCTCCTCTGGGGAAAGGAGGCATGAAGACTCTAGTGCCCGAAGTGGTTTACGTTAGGTGCCTAATTAGTTGCCTATAAGTCTGATTTCTCACAGAGCTTTATTTTGTAGCACTTCATTTATTTGTTCAGAGCCCAGTTCCTTTTAATGCCTGTTGCAATTATTAATACAGTGCTCCAGCATATCAGACCTCTCAATGTGAACACTTTAAAAGCAAGAGAAATCTAATAACTGACCATCTGGGAAACCTTCATTTATATGGTAGCCCAGCATCACATACCGTTTTTGTTTGTTAAATATAGTTCAACAAAATTCCGATGATGTTTATTTTCTCTCTCTTACTCTCTGTTTTTCTGCCATTTCAAGTGTCATGTAATAGCAATTACTTTTGATCACTAATGTCATGAGTGAACCACATAGGAGGGATAAACCACAGGAGGGATGAACCACACAGGAGGCATAAAAGCCTTTATATCTAAATATTCCAGCTTTCCAATCATTTCTGTCCTAAGGCTTTCTTGTAGAAATGTCTTGAGAGGTGCTTAGATGGTGTATTAAGCCTGTTGTTTTGTTTTGCAAATTTTACTGTGAGCTGTCCTTACCCTTCAAAATTTAGGACATTTTAAACAATGCATCTTTAGTCTTTGTGTCTGATTTATATTTGCAATTGCATTTGTGAGGGCCTGAAAACTGTTTGCACTTACAAGGCATGTTGCACGACATCCAATATTAATATGTGTATATACAGGCTGTTTAAATTAAATCATGATAGTTGTTCATACCTCTAGGCAGGACAAAATATAAACAATTTAAAATTATATGGGATGAACAACTCTGTTTTGCTCTGGCCAAAAAGAGAGCATCTTGGGGATGGACCGTCGTCTTGCTGATTAGTAGCTGGCCATGTGTCGGCTTCGTCGACACATTTCAGAGAATGGGTGGTTTAATGAAGGACGGAATTGCGGAATAATTCATTCCGTGCCATGAGGTTAACCACAAGCCTCTCAAAAATCACAGCGCTCGCTGCTCCAGCAGATGTGCTGGAACTCTATGCTGTGACTGGAGCTTTTTCAGCACTCTGTTCCCCCCACCCTTCTCTTATTGTAAAGCACGCACCCATCCTGCTGCCAAAACTTTTAATAAAAAATAGATTTGCGTTCGCAGTTTCCAGAATCTTTATCAACCTTCCAGCCAAAGTCAGAGTAATAAACCCAGAGAACATCTAAGCGTGTGCTTTGCAGATGATTGATTTCTGCACTCGGGATGTCTTACAGGCAGTGGCTCCCACCGTTATGTTTACATGGTACGGTGCAGGGGAATCCTGAAAGCCCCTTCCCTCCTAGTTGCACAAAACAATCGAGATAGTTTTTTGACTTGGAAGTGAATAATTTCTCTGCAGAGAATTAGTTTTCTCTTTGTGGAGAAGGTACCTTATCATTAAGTTTTAGATGAATTTCAAAATTTGTGCTAGATGTCTTAAAAAGAAAGCCTTTCAGGAGACTATCCTTGTGAAAAATCTGTTCAAACATTCAAGAAAAATCTATTTTTATTTCTCTTCTTTCCACACAAGACAAGGTGGATATGACATTCAGCCGTAAGGCGTAGTACATTTAATATCAGTTATGTAAGGAAAAAAAAATAATCCCAAAACCTAAACTCATCGAGTTAACTTAAAATGAAGTTTAGTGTGATTTATTTTATCAAATGTAAATTTTTCTGTGAATACTGTAAAGATGTGAAGGGAGGACAGTCTAACTAAATACTATCCAGCTGTTCATTATTGCCCCTCATCTGGGACTTACAATCTTCTCACTTGAGATGTTGGAATTGCATGTGTAAACATTCCTCGTTTGCTTCAGTGCAGAGTAAAATGGGTTAATTTGTCAGCTTTATCCCCTGTCAGTTTAAACTACTCTGCCTCACTTTTCACCGAAACTCAGAGGGTCCATTACCGTCCCAGGGAGGAGGCTGATAGCATGCAGCTGAGGGTGGTAATGAGGAGCTGGAAGTAGAGAACTTATAAAGCTGGGGCCTCAAGTATATATTTGTCCATGGCCTTGATCCGCTTGAGCTAAAACCTGTTCCCAATCAAAGCAAACCTGGTGTTAAAACAAAAGATTCCTGCTTTTACATCTCTGCTTTAAAGCAATGCATTTTCTGTGTGTGGGTAAGGCACGTGCAATTTCCAGGAGCCTTATTTTCAAGTTGTATTTCATGTCTATTTGCTGTTACCCCTTGTAAGAAAATATTTTCAAGTGGGAAAGAAATAAACACGTTCTTCAGTCTTTCTTTCTGCAGGACCTATATGTATGTATGGGCTGCTGACGTGCAGGGAGCATTTTTGTGGGAATTTGTATTAATAAATTGGCAGGAAGTCGTTGACATTTAGGGCAACTCCGGGAGAAAGATCTTGACCTCTGGAAGTGCTGAGCTTCTCCGGATCTTCCTTTAATCACTGGGTATTCAGAATATAAGACAAGTTTGGGGTAATACCTTAGGATGTTGGCTATATAAGATACTGCCCGCTGCCTCTTTCGGCTGTGACAGTCCCAGTTGACTTGCTTGGGGGCCTCCTCTAATGCTAATGAAACAAATATATTTACACATAGTTATATTATGCTGTGTAATATATAGATGACCCTATATAGATACATATATAGATATGACCCTATATGTAGATGATAGGGAGAGTCTGACGTTTCAGCGAATGAAGGGCACTGCTTCAGTGAAAGGTTGCGCAAAATATTTATGGTAATTTAGATCCATAGTCACAAAGGCTTGAAGTATCAGTATGATTGCTTGTTGTGCTGTGGCTAATCAAAACCTTAAGGAGATAATTTGCTATTGCGGCACTGGAAAAATGTGCCATTTGAGGCGAAGAAAGCTGCATTTTCTCCTTAATATCTTGGAGGTGCCATAGCTCCACTGTATTTGAATTCCTTTTATATTTGTTGTTAGTGATATATGTATTACATACAAAAAGTTCAGTCTCCTAGTGTGCAAAGTTGGGACCCAAATTCTTAAGTTTAAGTAACTTGAAGAGATACCAACACCTTTAACTATTAGATATCTTATTACATGTCTTCCCTCAGGCATTCAAGTTTGAAAAGGCTGTGCTAAGTTTTCATTTAAATACTTTATCATCTTTTTTTTTAATTTCCAACTGAAATGGCATAATTTTAACACTTAGAACAAAACCATTTGTTCTTAAATTGAGATTATTTTGACTTCTCTGCAAGAAGGAGCATGGATAGAGCAGGTAGTATGCTCCAGTAATAGCGTTCACCAGTGTATTTGCAAGCGTTATGGGATGAATCTAGATATGGTAGAGATGGATGTTTCTCCCATTTCTCTAAAAGTGATTATGTCCATAGGAGAAGAGTTTTACCTTAATTCTAAGTGAGGCAACTTTTAAATTTTATGTTTTTATTTAACTTTTCAAATTATTATTTAATATAAGAATTTACTGTCATCCTTGACCTGATTCTATTTTCAATTTTACTTGTGTAAATTAGGAACAACTTGGTAAATTACTTCACGAGCCTTGATGGGTGTGCAGTTGTGTAACACTGTGTGAGGTCAAACTGAGACTCCACCATGAGTAAATGGTTCCATATGGATAAGGTGGACACAGATTAGGATTGAGAAACATGCAGACTGAAGCTTGGAGACATAGAAGAACAACCCAATATAATTGTATCATAAAGCAGGAGGAATTCCCAAGCCTTATTTCATTGACCTAACCATAACATTAAAATCATTGTCATCAAACTAAGGTTAATAGAGTTGTGCTAAGAGATAGCAGCTGTTTGAGTGACATAATAAGCACTCAAGAATGTCAGTAAAATAGCTTTAGATCTGCCTGCTCAAAAAGTTCAGAAATGGGCTGCCACAAAACATACAGCCAAGTCAGCCTCTTCTGTACCTTTGATTATTTAAGATTCCCATTCTTATTTTATTACAGTGTGAAGTCCTTCCTCTTCCAGACGCCGCACCAAAAGCAGTGCACCCCATCAACATTTACTGTCAGCTATATTCACTGATCTGTTACCATCTCTAAACCATTCCAAAATTCTCAGACTGGTACATGCTGAGGTTCTGCTACTGGGTCATCTGGAAAAAATAAAGTAAATGAAATATACTTTCATATCACTCCTATATGTCTTCCCCAGCTGTTTTCCAGAGGGTTCCTTCTGCAAAAGATCTGTGTAGGAGCACTTTCTATGTATTGGTTCTGCAGTCACTGACAGATGTGTGCAGTATACTTTCAAAAACATCTTTTTCAAAAACGATGCAATTTTTTTTTCCATCTGTAGGTCACTGTTGCTTTCAAAAAGGGTAGATGAGGCAAAGTGGGTTTGCGTGTAGATGCTTATCCAGGGTTTTAAATGTTGTATTTGTAAATTACTTCTTCATCTATAGCAATTAATTTATTTTTTTTTTTCTCAAAGTATATCTAGGTGAGCCTCTCGGAACTATACATTTGAAAATCTAGCTCAATCTGTCCCCAAACCTTTAATGTTATGGAATATTGAATATTCTCATTGAAGGAGGAAAAATCCCTTTTGGCATTGATACCAGGCAAGTGAGAAAGGGAGTTCTTTAAAAAAAAATAAATATTGTTTTTGTCATTTTCTATTGTCTTGTATTAGAGAACCATGGAGAGGGGGGTGTATGGACTTTACTAGCAGAGTGAGGACTAGAGAAATCCCATCATCCCAGATCTGGAAGTGACTTTTATAGCTCGGATATATAAGGATTGCCAAAGCATCACTGTTTGTGTGGGTGTAATGTGGACAGTGTCTGACCTTGAGAGGGACCCTTGACAAAACTCCAGAGTACAGGAACTCATTTTGACTAGCTGCGCCACTGATGGTATTGCTTTTTGCGCATGCACTCAGGAAAATAGTTTTCTCATAAGACTAAAGGTAAGGGTTCCTAATTCAGGTGCTGAAGCTACTACTGACATGCTTTAAGTCCCATTGTCTGGGTTGTCTTCCTTCATTTCCTTCCAGCAAAATTAAGTATTTCTTATGTATTGTATAGTTTCTGTATTTTGAGCATGTTTAAAACCTTAGGGACAATTCTGATACAATTTAAAAGGGTATTCGGAACAGCCTCTTGTTTAAATAAACAAACCTCAGGATTCAGGCCTCCTTAGGAATTCTTCCAAAGGGATTCTAGCTTTAGAAGCAGAGGAGAGCACCAAACATTTTATGTGATTATTTCACTCCACAAGAGTCCCTGTATCTCTATTCCAGCACATTTAACGGTGGTTAGAATCACTGACTTTGATTTCAGTGCAGTGAGGAAAGGGTATTAAATTCATACAGGTAGAAGTGAAATTTTCTCTTGGTGAAATACACCGTTTTGTGCCAAATTAAAACCATGTGGAGGAGCTTGTATGTCTGACACTTTTCTTTTTACTCGTCCCTGAAACAGAATACTACAAGTAAAAGTAAATGGAGTTGGAACTCGGAGAGCTTGAATTTTCTCTGATTCAACTCAACAGAATTAATGCCGTAGTCTTTTGAGTGGAAGAGTAATCAATCCGTTCTTCTTAAGACAGTAAATCAAGAGAATCAGACATTTGAATCGTGTCTGAGTAAATAGATTACATCGAACATTACTTTTTCCTGTGTGATTTTTATTTCCTTTTCCATTTTCTCAGGCGTGGCATCAAGGCAGAAGAATTCAAGTTAAGATATTAGTAGCGCAGAGAGTAGTCCAAATTAATTTCTCTAAATAAAAGCCTCCACACTTTTCCATAATTGCATAAGTTTCTAAGGATAAATTTATCTTAGGAAGAGTTTGCTGTCTGCATTGTTTCTGGTGTGGACTTTACATGATTGTTTTCTTGTTAGTGTGAAGACTCCTTAACCAAAGAATGAGATGTACTCTAAAGCAGATTTTTAATTTTGGATTTTATAAGCAAAATGATCATGTGGACTGATAGGTTTGCAAAGTGGTATGCCCATTTCCGAAGGCTCTCAGTGGAGCAGTAAACACATATCCAGATTAGAAAAAAACATTGTTCTTTTGTCCTTGCCTTTTGTCCTTGCCTTTTGTCCTCAGATGAACTGGGTTTCTTCATGCTCCATTTTCTTTCTCTGCCCTCTTCTATTACTATTTCTTTACTCCTATATTTACTCTCTAACATCTTCTCTTTCCAATTTAAGCACAGTTATGAACATATGGGTAAGGAGCATGCACTAAAAATAGATCAGTCCTAAGTGTAGTATGTTGTATGTACATTCTGAATACTTTACAACTTATTTAATCTTACTTAAATGTATTTCACTCATTTTTGTTCTGTTACCTTTTCTGGGAGGAAGAGGATTGTCTTTGGTTCTCTGTTGGTACCTTATCCAGTACAATGCACTCTTAGAGCCATATTCTGTATTGTTAATATGGTAGTAATCCTGGATTCTTGGATGGCTACGATAGTAAACTTTATGGGTAGTAGTGAAAATAGCAAAAATAATAATGAAGAGAGCTACAGAATGTCTTATGTCTGAGAACTATAAACTTGAAAAAAAAGGTCAATGCTTTTCTGATTTACAGTGCTATTCAGTTGGAGTTGTAACTTCTTTTGGGCTAAGAGCATGAGCGTAATTGGCTGTAGCAGCTAATCTGTTGGGCAGTCACCTATTGCACAGCTCGTATTCAGTTGCGTTCTGCATATGATTGCTGTTCTGTAAAATGTCACTGAGTGGTGTGATTGAATGTAACAGTTGAAAATTTGGCTTCAGATTCTTCAGTTTCTTCTCTGCATTTTCTCTGTCTCCCTTGTTTGCCTTACACCAGCCTCTGCTTTACTTCTAGATGGAGAACAATGTTACAAAATACAACTGCTCTTCCTATGTATGTATAGGGTTTTTCACCTATAATGATAAATCACACAGGTTTTACTTTACTTCTTTTTATTCCTGCTGGTGTGACGCAAAAAAAATGAAGGGTAGTTGGTACTGTGACTTCTAGACATGGTTTTTGTACTCAAGTCCTGAATCTGTATTATGGAGGATGCTCATGTTGTTCAGACTATCTGTGAGCTCAGTAGAAAGAGGGAGGAGTCCAATACTAATGTTAAGATGTTGGAATAAACTGCAAAACTTTTGCTTCAGGCACTGTGGCAGATGATTTTTTGATAAATAATTCTGTTTTGAATGTTATTGAGCTCATTCATGTCTGGCTTTTTTTTTTTCTTTAAAAAAAAATTATTTCTTTGTACCCTAATGGTGCAGCTTTTGTATGGGGTGGGTGCTTTTCTGTTCCTTCTCCTCCCATTTATTGTGTCAGTGTGTCTTTTACTACATATCCAAGAACAGCTTTGATTTTCTCATTTTTAGCTTCACTTTCTAGTTTTTACAGCAAAGTGCATTTTTTATGTTGTAGGTCACCTGTCACGTTTCACCAGGGCAATATCTGTACACTGGAAGTAATTCAGCCTCGCTCTCTGTTTAATTTCATGCTAATGTCTGGAAGATGTTATCTAGGTTAGCCAGGCTGAGGAATGCTGTGTCCTTTCCTAATTTTCTTTAACTTCTTGGCTTTTGGCTATCTCACTGCCCCTCAGTGTTATTATGTTGGTCTCGATTTTACAGATATTTATCGGAAGTGTGAACTGGCCAGATGAATTGTTGCCCACTGTAATAATATGGCTTAAAATGTTTGGTGCTTGAAGAGGACCCACTACTATTTCTTGCTGCGGATATTGTAAATGGGGCACTGAGAAATTCCTTCACAACACCGTTGAATGTCCTGGCCAATTATTTGTTGTTTCCCAAGTTCCCAGAGGAGGAAGGTAATGTAATTAATTTCCTTTGCTGCAGTATCTATGCCATATTTTATTATATTTTATTGTTTATAACTTACATATATGTATGTTTTACTTAGGAGAAAGAGTTTGGAAGCATGCTGTATTCATACTTATTCGATATATATTTTCAGTATATATCAAATGTGAATGGAAAAAGGGAAGCACAGCAAAGTGTGAATGTCACAGCTGTCTCTTGCAGATGCTGAATCTGTCCGTTAGAAGAGGTTCCTAAGAAAGTTTTATTAATGAACGTTTCGTCATTGTGCTTTTATAGTCAAAACTGCTCAGGGTGAAGGAAATTCCCAAATGTCTCATATATTTTTTGAAATATAGTGTGATTTGTTAGTATATAAATTAGTACTCTTTATTTCTCATTTGACTTCATTTTTCTTTGTGCCATTGTCCACTGGGGTAATGGGAAATAAAAATAAAATGCCTGTTCTGATATGTAACGGTCATGTAAAAGGATAGTAATACTTCAATTAGATCCTCTCCCTGCTCCTTGCTAGGAATAGTTGGTTCATTAAGCCAAAGCAGAATGGAAATGATGAGCAATGTATTTGCTTAATGGACTTATCTCTTGAGAAGGTGGTGGTGTTACCCAGATCCTTATGATTAGCATCTAATCTTGCTAATTTCATGGGAGGAGTTAAGTCTTAAAGACGTCTTAGTTGTCTGTGATCTGTCTGCTTTGGGAAATAGTTTCTTTCTCTTATGCTATATTGGTTTGGGATTATTAAGGAAAGGAAGAAGCAAGAGATTGCTCCAAGTAGAGGACAAAAGTCAAACAGAATAATTTCTGCATAAAATATAGAATGAGGTGTACAGATTTTTGACCAAACTGCATCATGCCATGATGCCAGGAAGTTTGTCTTCGGTGGGCTTGAGTGGGTGCTGCAGTGCCTGAGTCTTAAGGATGAAAGGGCTTTATGTGCACATACTTGCTGGTGGGTGGGCTTCCTGTGGATCCGGAGTTGTGTCTTTCTGGGTACCTGTTTAAATAAAAGCCCCCACTTTTATATAATGTCATTGTTTTATTAATTTGCTGTCCATTGAAGAAAGAAAGAAAAATAGACTACAGGTACAAATTGTGATCTCTGAGGTATATCCGCTTTGAGTAGCGTCCAACTCTGTCGATGCATTTTCTAATATAAAACCCTGTACAATATGAATAAAGCTGTAGTAACTGCCTCTGAGGAGGAAATAATTTCCATTTACCTTACCTATTGAAAAGTTAGCCATGTATCCCTTCCTTTTGATAGGTGTTTCCATAGGGAAGTTCATTCCACTCATTTTGGGCACCTGTTTTAGGATGTGATGAATCCAAAGTGTGGAAACTGGAGACTTGGTCAAAGCAAATCCATTTTATTGATGTTGATCTCATTTCTATTTACATCTCTTGTTGCGATTCAGACCTGTGCAAGTGTTTCGGAGGGAACGAGACTGAGTCTTATGAAAGAAAGCGTGTTTATCTCTTAAAAGTACTTATTTTCTTTGGTAAACGATTGTAAAGAGTTAGTGAAATAAATAGATGGTGTTTTGGTAGATATTATCTTTTAAGAACCTTACAGGTTGTTTAACAACCTTTCATAAATGGGATTCCTTAGCTTTACATAGATGATGAAAATCTGAATGTAATGAACTTGCTATATATGCTAGCAGATGATGTCCAAACACTTGAACTCAATGGTTTTAAAACTTAGTTTGCTAAGAAATTGCTTGGAACATAAAGATCTTGGATAGTAACTACATTTCATGCTAAGTAGACATCATCTGGTTATGTTGAAATATAAAGGCTCAATTTGGGTCTTCCTGAAAGCCGTGGCAGAGGTACTGTTGGCTTTGCGAAATGCAGGCCTGGGATAATGGGAACTATCCTGGAGTTGGGAGAAGGTAGGTAAGCACGTGCAACCAGTCAAAGTATCAAGACAAGAATAGTTCTTCCTTCCAAGTATCAGACAGTAGCAGTACAGCAGTTATTTTTAATAGGTAGTAGCGGTGTTTTCCTCTTTAGTGTTTTTGGGTGACTTTTTTTTTGGCAAATGGCATAATTCATTATGATATAAGTATGTACTACTAATTTATGCAAGAACTGCAAATTTTCGGTAAACTTAGTATCCTTTGCAGCCCTTAGCTGTTCTCAACGGCACTCTCTTAGGAAACAAGATCAGATTTAAAATGATAAATGAAACAGTACAATACAAATTTTATTATAAGAGTTGTACTGCATAAACAATGATTATCTCCAAACAGGCATACTTCATGCATCTAAGTAATAGAGATATACTTTTTAAAAAAAAATGCCTAATTTAAAGTAACGGTAACGATGTTTGAGAGAGAGAGAGGGTCAACAACTATTTCATACTGATAGTAAACAAAACGAATCCTGTGCAGGATGGGTGCTTGGATTGGGAATTATATTCTGGAGAGAAGATAAGAGTGGTGTTGCCTTGGTAAAGAACTTCAGAGATGGAAGAACTTCAGATAACTTCTTATGCTAAGAAGCATGAAAATAGACTGGATTTTGGATAAATGGGTGGAAAATGTAGAACCAGGGTAGAGAAAGAGAAGCAAACAACCCAACTTCCTTCTTTGTTCCCTGACATATGTATATATATTTATTGTATACTCAGTAAAGGCTTTGCATTTTTTGAGGTAAAACAACCGCCACGCTGGAATATCGATTTCCAGAAGGTAGTCTCCCTGGGAGTAACACTATGATCCAAAACTTTTCTAATACGCTGGGACGGAACTGTGTTGCATGAATTGACCCCTGTCTGAAGAATGGTATTCTCAATACTTATCCCAGAGTACAGCTTGACTAGCTTTTAGTTAAATGGGGAATAGGATAAGTGATTGTTTTACCAGGACTCCAATTTAATATCTCGTAGATATGCTGAACAGAAAGAACTGTCTTTCCACTTTCCATTGTTGGAAATTTTTTATAGCAGATATTAAAGCATATATGAATTTATTGCTTTACTCCCAAACAACTTCTTTTCTGTGTAGGCTAGCTGCTTCAGAATGAGAAAAAATGATGTCCTCTACTCACTCAGAAATGCTGAGTAGCTTAAATAAGAGAAGATGAGCAAAGCAATGGATTCTTAATAAATTATAAAGGTCCACTCATGCTTCTCAGGGAGAGCTTGACCGCAGAGTTAAATACACGCTTCTGCACCTTCAATGTGCTCAGAAACAAAAAAGATCATACTGCTAATCGACAGGCAGAAGGAAAAACCCATTCTAATAGATTGAGCTGTGAGACAGAACTTTGCATCTCTGGTCTTTTATGTCTCCCTGAGGCTCTTTTCCCCAGATCTCCTATTTGGAGTACAGTCCCATCACTGCATATGCCATCAAGACCAAGGCTGCTGTTGGGTGACTTTTTTACTCAGTCTGTATAGGCTGTGAAGACAGCTCTAGACTTGTCCTATACTACGCTTCAAGTATGGGGAAAAAACCCCCACCTATTTATATTTATCTCAATCTTGACCTTTGCTTGAGTGTGAAAAGGGAAGAGGAATGAGACTTGCTTATTATTTTTACTGTCAACTTTGTTCAGATTCTGTTTATTTTTGCTTGAGTATCTTGGACAAAGGCTGGTGTTTTGGCTCTGCATTTACACTCTGGTTCCATGATGTGTGTAAGACAGTGCATGACCTTTTCCTTAGCGGAATGAAAGATAAATATAGCCTGAAACGTAGAAGTAATCCACTACTACAAGGAGCCTCATCAGCATGATCCTCATCTGCTTTTGTGTTTAAGTTTAATGAGGAAACTTGTTCAGTTGCGCAGTCAATCTGAAAACAATAAAGGCATAACTGCTATGAGCTAAACTATTAAAAAAATTAAAATGCTCCTCGTTTCATTTGTTGAAAAATAAGGAGAAGGGATAGACATATGGCCACCCACTTGGTCGTGCAAATTGTAAGAAGTGAAAATAACTTGTGACAGAATTGCCTGAAGGTTTCGTTTAGCCGGTCACACATGGCCTCAATAACGCTGTGAAACAGTTTCTTTTACCCCCTCCAACCTACCCAGCCCCTTCTGCTACGAAATCTGCAAAGCATTTTTCAAATTAAGTGTGCAGTGTTTTCCTTTTAAGTTTCAGGAGCAAGTGGCTGGGAAAGCCATGCTGAGAGGTTGGAAACAATCTGCAGCGGCAACAAAGGGAAGGTGCCTGCTGCTTTGCAAGCAACGCAGAAAATATGCCAGCCATGCAGGGCGCTCCGCGGCAGTGATTCCAGAGCTGACTGATGTTTATTTGTGCTGCGCACGAGCCTTTCTCCGACCGCTACGGGGAGGAGGGTTGGGTTTAAGAGTCCTTGGAAAACTGTTGCAGTAAAGGTCGTATTTTGTTAGCATGTTGTTTGGGACTTGGAACTGAGGTTCGCCTCGCGAGCCTAGATAATGAACTTTCTGGAAGTGCTGTGCCCTGCTTCCCCGTGCAGGGGTAGGTGAATGGGCATGTGTTTGGCGTGGCTCTTACGGCTGGGGCTTTGACTGCCCAACACACTGGTGGCAATACTGCCGTTCTGCCAAAGCGGAAGAAATTAAACAGGGCCGTTTGTACGTTCTGATGTGAAGAACTGTTAGTGTCAGAAATAATCTTGGCAGCCATTTAAATTTATGATAGAGGAGCAGGTTTTGCATCTGAAATAAGCACAGATCACTTAACCAACTCGAGTAGTTGGCTGGTAAAAATATCTGACAGAACACGAAACAAATAGGAGGAATGAATCGTAAAAACAGTAAGGTAGTCATAACCTAATCATTCCAGAAAGATAGTGCATGAGCTTTTTGGAAGAGTATGAGCTTCACATTTCTTGTGGAGACATAAAAGAAGACAGTGGATAGTTTGATACACGTCTATAGTCTAGATGGATAGGAAGGCATAGGGGAAAGTCCAGTAGTTGCTTCTGTTTTGCTGCTGGATACGTCCTTTTAAACTTTTTCTACATACGGGTTCATACAAATGTATTTACTCAGGCTTGAAAGACTTTGACTACAGCCTGTCTTACACAGAGTTATGTAGGAGCCACTCACTGATCCGTACACAGGTTCAGTAATCCTCTGCACGCACCAATCCTCTGCACGCACCTGCAACCTCTGCAGGGTTTATCTATATTAAATGGTTCAAGACGGCCAGGGGGCCAGAGTAGGTGTCAGGCAAGGAGGAGCCAGGATTGCGCCAGCAGGCCCCTGAAAATGTGTGTTTCCTGGCTCCTCCACAACACTCGGGGTGGGAAGCGGTGGGGACCGGGGCCCTCAGGACTGCGGTACTGGCTGCTGCAACGCTGCGTTGCCATCGCCCCGCAGGCTGGGGAGTGAGAGGGCTTCTTCCTTCCGAATCCCCCCAGTCTGTTGTTGGGAACGTTCCCCAGGTGGAGGATCTTGGTTTTGGTGAGCTAATGAGCAGGTAGCATCGCAGGGGCATGGCGTATTAATAGTTTGAGAGCGAGCTGTAAACTCTCTCTTCCAGCCAGGAAGAGATTAAACATGTAAATGATGTAACCTAATTTGAAAATAGGGTAATGTTCCAGAAAATATTCTAGCCTTGCTTTTCTTTTCTAGCCTTGCTTTTGCTTTTCTCGATGTTGCTGAAGAACCAAGCAGCGAGAGAAGGGACGACACTTCTAAATGGGTTTCAAAAAGAAAGCAGCGTGATGATTTAGATCTTTGCACTGATAATTAACCTTGCTGCTATGAAACGGATGGGTTTATATAATCATAAATAAGATACAACTGTGGGCTTTTACCATTGCAATCAAATGTTTTGTCCTTTAGATGATAGTGTGTGTGGCTTTGTGGATGGATGAAAGGTACTTCTGAAAAGCTTCAGTACCTCTGTGGTGGCTAAAGTGAATGTACATCGTGGCTGTGTGTAGCTGTGGAAAATAGCCGGGGCTAGTTATTGCCTTCCTTTTTCTTGCCCCTGAAACTTTGTTCTTCATCAGCTGCCTGTATTGAAATGACTATTGAGAAGATCTTAGAAAAACAAAACAATGCAAAGAACAAGCTTATTAAGTTACATAGGACTTGAGGAAACAATCACCTTCATAGCTAACTATTAGAAAATCAGAAATCGGCATAGAATTGAAATACACAAGCAAGTTACATTGTTTTATTCTCTTGTGCTTTGATACACTGCACCAATATAAATGTTTTTATGTAATCACCAGTTTAAAAGAGCTAACAAGACCGTAAATGTAACGCTAGGATTTTATACTAGATCCTTTTGTAATTTCTCTACCGTTATAGCTCAGATTTGTCAATCCTGTACAGTATTAAAAAAAAAAAAAAGTTTTGTTCCAGGAGACAGAGGGCTCACTTAAACTAGTAAAGAAAAAAATCTAATTTTATCTTCCTTGTCTTCCCTACTATGATCTAACACTTCTAGTTGGCAATCACATTATAGTTTTAAGTTTTGATCTGCAATTGGGAAAGTTGGATTTTTAATTACTTTTTTAATAGTAAGAACAGGTAATAAATAATCTGACATCAGGGCTTAGTATTAAAAAGATAAGCAAAAAAATGAAGCAGAGTTTTGTAGTAATTTGATGTTTTCATCTTGAAACTTAGTACCAATAGGAGGAAACAGCACAGCTACGATCAAGAATAGGTTTCAAACAAAAGGTTTCAAAATAGTGGAATGTACATAAACTTAATTTAAATATATTCAAGTCTCAGACATTTTCTGTCATATTACATGGCTGGGTCTGTCTATTCAAATTGTTTCTTGACAGAATGCTTTAGCTGGAAAACATTTACAGACAATATGATGTAAAATGCTTTGGTTTTACACAGGACCCTAAAACTTGTTTCTTTCGCATCTGACGCAGAATTTCTCCTGGAAATAGGTAGCTGAAGGAAGCAGCTAAGGAAGAAGCAGCTAAGTTTTTTCCTTTTCTTCAGGAAAGTTTATACAGCATTTGGTTATATATGCTAAAAAGCCAAGTGTACGTGAAAAAGATTCAAGTATTACCAACGTGTAAAGCTGCGCTACTTAGTGTTGCGCTCAAGTTATTTTAGCCTAGGTTAATCATACCTACTTGCATCGAAAGTGTCTTGCTTTTTCATGCTTCTCTGATTAAATGCTCTCTATTCATTGTGCTCTGGAGCCACATAACTTTATTTAGATTGCTTTTTTTTTGGTTTTGCTTTTGTTTGTATGCATAAAGCTGAATCCAGTGCTTTTACCACAGATGTGTAGGGGCTTCCTAAATAACAACAGCAATGTTGACACTGACAAAAATACTAGAAGGGGTTGGGGGAGCACAGCTCCATGTTCTGGAAAGTGGCTTCTATGTCCACTAAATCCAATGTCAGGAGCAAGCAGTGTCAGGGGCTAGCACTGGGCTTCTTGGGGAGGTTGAATCTGCATTGGCAGAAGTAGGTGCTGTGCTAGTTAAATTCCACATCGGGAAAGTCACACACCATCCTCCGCTAGACCTTTCCATCTGGAGCAGTTTGTGATTGTGAAAGCACTGGAGTTATGTTTTCCCCTTTCATTGTCATTTAGAAAGTCATCTCTGCTCTGAGTCCAGTCACATTGCGTTGTTGTGATGTTTTATTCATGACACTGCTTGCCACGCAGAATTCTCCAGGGTATTGTCCATGGTAAATAGCATGGCCCCGTATTAAAACAGCTGATAGCACACAACTCCTGAGGAAGAGAAATACCTGGAAGTAGAAACTGAGAAATAGAATGGAGTGAAAATATTTTTTTCTTCTTCTGTTCTACTTCCAATAGGTATATTCCTTAAATTATTGAGCTCCAGCTGACCTCCAACTCTACTCATTCTTTTATCTTTCTGTTAGACTCTGAATTATTAGTAACACATCATTCAAAATTCACACACACACCCAGCAGACCTTTTGCCTGGTGTGGGGAATGTGTTTAGGAGATTCTGAGGACTCTCTTGCCCCCGGAGCATTGGCTGGCATGGTGTGTGCAGTGTGGTGGGATCACAGCTGTGCAGACCTCCTGACTACTTCTAGATGTAGCAACAAAAGTTGAAGAGCCATCATAGCGACTTTCAGGGGGTGGTTTCTGTGCCAGCGGTCTCGCCGCAATATAAAGCACAGTTTAGGAGGAAGGAGCACTGGTTAGCGGGAAGCAGGATTTTCTAGGCTGAGAGTCAGATAAACTTGGCTCCCCCGTTGCACTTGCATTTGCAATTCCTGTGCTACTGATGTTTATTCTGGACCTTCGGTATTTCAGAGTGCTATTTTTTTTTAAACTAGTGCCAACTTTGATTACAAAGACAGCTTCAAAAACTCAAAGTTACGACCTCACACACTTTTACACCTAAAGCAAAAATATTTCATTTAGTCAGGCTACAAATATTTAATTTTTTAATTTCAGACCTTTAAATGTAATGTGTAGACATTTTAATGCTTCCCTCATTTTTTCTTTTTCCTTCTTTCCTAGGTTAGAATTAACAAAGTTTTATCCCATCACTTTTTCTTCTTGCTACTTTGTAATTCCTCAAAACTGAGGAATAAACCCCAAAATTATAGAATGAAAAAAAGAAAGAAAAAAAAAAAAGGAAAATGGAGAATTGGGAAAAGAGGAGAAGGGGGAAGAGAGAGTGGTAGCTATTATTTTTTCCCCGTTGTGCTTAGTAACAGGAGAATGGGGGGACCAAAATTTTTGGAATTTTATTCTTAATAAGAAATACAAAACTTTTATGAATCCTGGTTCTGAAGGCAGACCATTTTCAAATTAAATTTCCCTCAGCTCTCACACCAATAGCTTTCGCTTTTACATGTCAAATAACAGGAGGCTTTAAAGGCTGCTCATTCGCTGCAATCCAACAGGAGTTACAAAAGTGTGACTTCAAGCATTTTTAAGTAGTCTCTTTAATATCAGCTTAATTGATGTTCTACAGGACTGTGGATGTAGTTAGAGTTAAGTACGTGATTAAGTGGTTTGTTGGAACCAAGCCAGAACACTTAACACCTTGCAGAATCCACTTCTTAGTCTGAATATGTGTAATATGCAGTTATGGGAAATCGTCTCCTCCTTTTAAGAAAAGAGAATTTTTCCTGTTCCAAACCCATTGCTCTTCCTTGCTTTCATTCTTTAAACATACTCGCTTTCTAAGCCCACCTCTCCTTGAACTCCCCTTCTAAACATAAAAATCCTGAAACACATATGCTCTTTATTTTTTGACTGTGCACAGGTGAATGTTTTCCTCTGTCCAGCTGCGTAGAAACCAAATGTCAGCTCAGCAATGTTCCTTCTTTTTTCTTCTAATTGATATTCCAAAATGGCTTTTCCGTAGGACTCCTGTTACAAGTGAATAGCTGGGGAAAATAAATAGACTCATGCCTTTTCTATTATGACCATTTTTTCACAGTAGACTGTGGCATACGTGTTGCTTTCCTGGGACACTGAAAGTTTGGTTAGGTGTTCAGAATGTGATAATGCTGGTTTGCATTTACAAGGACTAATAACAGGGATCCAGGAATAGGTAAACATGACGGGGGATTTCCATCGCCATAGCCAGCTATTCAGAAAGTGGGAGAATTAAACAATACTTACAGTATGTTTTAACAATAAAAAGTCCTGGACAACTGGACTTCAGCACTGCTTGATCTGCAGTTAATTTTGGATAGGAAAGGTTTGAGCGATTTTGGCGCTCTCATCAGGTGGGATCCTGGGATTAATTATTATTCAGTAATCAAGTTTTTGGGTGGGTTTTTTTTTGCTAGGAATGTTGCGAGAGGAAAAGTTATTACATTGTCATATTGTTTTAAAGGCTGAGAGTTTTTGTTTGGACAACTCTATTATAAAAGTTTTGCTCATCCTTTGCCAATTAGGTAGAGTCTCTGTTTTCAGCAAAAGTTGCTTGTGTTCCTTGCCATGATCCTTTGCCTCATCATCTGAGAAGGTGCAACTGCAAATCATTATTTTATACTTACATGACTGCATGATAAAGTTAGCTGGCACACAGCTTGGAGACAATAAATGTAAAGCTTTTATATTTAGAAGCATTTTGCTTTTATTAACCTTTGTTAGTTAGAACGGCTGCTAAGCTTCAGCGGTACCAGAGAATTTCACCTCCTCCAACTCCTCTATTATAACAGCTAAGCTATATGTTTTTTTGTCTAGCATGTAAGTGAAAGCATGCTCAGCTCTCTGGCTGTAAGTATTTAACAAAGAGCAGAATTTCAAGACAAACTGCGATACCTTTATTTGCCCTGTAGAAAATTTTCCTGTGTGACTAGTGCTAGTACAGTCTACCAGAACCTAGCCGTTCCTCCGAACTGCAAATCTGATACTCTTGCTAGATTCGCATCTGGATTAGGAGAAAACAAATAGTCCCTATGCATTTTTCTGCTTCAAGGAACATATATATCTTTCCTTGAATGTCTGGAGCAGCTATACTGGTAATCTCCTCAGGTTTGTTATTCCCAGCCTCTTTCCTTTTGCTGCATTCACTTTCATGACTTACTTTTGAGCAATCCTGGTGATGGGGATTTTTCACTTTAGCCCAGAATTGGTTGTAAGCATAAGGGAGAAGTGTTGCAGTGGTAAGGGAGAAGAAAGGGAGCTCGAAGGAAGGTGATGTTGGAAGGAGCAGGGACTCAGAGTGTTGATACAACATTTATTTGTACCATTGCATTGTTTTCTCTCGAATCCTAAGTGGGTTCTTTGTAGAAATTATTTCCCTCTGAAACTGTTGTATTTCCTGGGGGAGCCACGTGGAAGTTCTATAGAACCCAAGCGGCAGTCGGGGAAAGAGCTTTTCTGAAGGACATGATGACAAGTTTTGATTTTTTGCAATAAAAACTTACAGATGTGTTAATTTTATAGAATAATTCTGCATCAATCTTACCTTGAAGATGTTTCCATGTTAGGAAATATAATTTCTCGTACATTTTTTATTTGATTCTTCTGTGCCTTTTTAGAAGCAAAATGCCTGGTTTTCTGTGACAGTGACCTGCAAATACACCCATTTTGTTGAGACCTCTGCTCACTATGGGATTCTCAGGATAATGTGCCTACCTTTTTCTTAAGATCAGCATCATTCTGATACAAACAGGGAAGACTTTCTGAACTGCATTTTGCATTCCAGGGATTTCCCGAGGCCTTGCAAAAGTACCCAGCTTCGTCCTGACTTGCTTTGCTGTCCCTCTTTTCCAGTCAGTTTGTCCTGTCGATAAGAGGTACCACCTGTTTCAGTGCTGCAGTTGCTACTTCTGTCCTTGAGATGGTTACATATTACATCTTCTCAATTTCTTGTTGATTGATACGCATATTCTTCCTTAACAGGAGTCCCGAGTCTTTACCCATTCATGTTCTACTGCTTGTGATTTTTCTTAGAGAAGTAAGAGCATTTTCTTTTTTATACCATCATGTTGTCTCCTACGCTTGTTTCCGATATACAAAGGAAAACTCAACTGTATTGTTTTCTAACTGCTAGTTCATTAATCTTTCTCTGAGATCCTTTCTTCTCTGAATAATTGTTTTGAGATAACGGTTGGTATTGTCACATTTGTCAACTCTGTGCATGTTTAGCTGGCCCTCACTAACTTTGTAGCCAAGTGGCGAAGCACTTGGTAGTTCTTGCATCGTTTTCTCCAAATTTTGAGCATTTCTGTAGTTCATGATGTTGTCTACAGTGTATTTTTTATAATTCTGACTTTGAAATCTGTATGTCTTTTTACATAATTTGATTTTTCTTAGAGCATTTTTGATTTTTAATAAAGTCTGTAATGGCAGAGGACCATCCCTCTTCCAGAAACCAGCTTATTTTGCACGGCAAGTTCCATGTGCCTCGTCAAGGGGTTAGCTCTGGGTCATTTAATAGTGTCTACTGGAGTGTTTTGATCCCAGTTGTGATGCCTGGTTTGTTACCAGTGGCGGTTGTTACGTGCCTGTCTCTGCAGGCTTATGCTGGCAGCACATAGTTCTGTGTTATGACCTTCTTACTGTACTCTGTTGAAACATGAATGGCTTTCACATTTTTTTCTTTTTTTTTTTTTTTTTTTTGATCGAGTGCATTTCTCCCCAGATTCCTGTGTTGCGATTTCACAATCAGCTTCCTCTGCCTGAATGAACTAAAGCCTTCCCCCAAATCTCAATTGCTTCAATATACGCTACTGTCAGGCACCTTCTGACAGTCTCCCGTGAGGCTCTTCTCAGATGAGGCCACTGACAAGCGGCTGTTGAAGAGAAAGAAGGTAACATATGTTACACAAATAAACTACTCACTCACTACTGATAATGGGGCTAAAGAATCAGTATGTATCTCATCCCTGCATCACCATAAAAAGTGATTCTGTATTTTCAGTTTTCAATAGGACTGTATTAAAAACCAGGTACTTGTTTATCCAGTTTAATGGTGGCAGCCAGTAAAGGGAGATACTTGTGTGTTAGCATCCTAATGGTGTTTTTCAGGTATTTTATTTAAACTAAATTGAACTACCATGTCTTAAAAAGAAACCTGTTTTGCCCATCAAGACAGGAATATGAAAGCAACTGATTCACTGCATAGCTGGAAAATAGGAGAATGCCAAAGGTGGCTCCTGCAAATGCATTGGGAGTCAGTGAGTTTTGCTTTTGCAGATATTCTTATACATGCGGTTAAACTGCATGGGCAGATAGGTATTTTGGGGAAATTAAATTGCCACAAGGTAGTGGAGACAAGACTGGCCTTATTCATAGGTATTGAACTGTGATCAGCAAAGCTTGTCTCACCTCTTGGACTTTCTCAGCTGGAATAATTTATCTGCAGCTGCTAAGCAGGAAGACTTGCTTTACTAAAACAAAAAATAAATCTGTTTTGCCTGTACTCCAGTATAAAGATTCATATATGAGAATTAATTCCCTTTAACCAAGGATTAAAACTGAGCCATTCTGATAGTGCTCACTGCATGTTTCATCTGCTTCCTCCAGCGCATACTAATGCTGGAGCCCAGTAGAAAAGCTTGGGAGTGCGATGCCCCAAATGGTAGCCTGAAGGCCTTGGGAGAAGAGGGGTGCTGGGACTGTCCTGACAGCCTGGTGGCAATTCCTTGGCTTGGGTTATTCCCTGATTAGTAAGATGGATCAGCAACTCTAGCAGGTGCCCTTTGAAAGCTGAATTTTGCACCCAGACTAGCTCAACCCTCAAGTGCTTGTTCTTCCTCATTGGATTTTATCCTCACATGAGACTTGATGTTGGTATTTCACATATTTCATCTATTGTGCATGCTGTGTCCTCCTGTCTTGGGCCTCTCGTGCGTATTGAGGGGAGGAAGCCAGAGGAGGAGGTGGGGAGTGAGTAGGTGATCGGTTGTCTCTGGGCTCTTACGTGGTTGCCTGTAGTTGAAGATGGTTGGCCCAATGCAGGTGGTTCTTTTCCATTTTATTAAAAAATGCATGTATGTTTAAAAGCAATGAGATAACAGGCCTAAATGTCACAGAATCACAGACTGGTCAGAGTTGGAAGGGACCTCTGGAGATCATCTAGTCCAACCCCCCCGCCAGAGCAGGGTCACCTACAGCAGGTTGCACAGGATGGCGTCCAGGTGGGTTTTGAATGTCTCCAGAGTGGGAGACTCCACAAGCTCAATATGCTACTCTATGGAATTTAAAAGGATATAGGTTTGTGCCATTATATAAAATTAAATTGATTTTGACATCTGGTGTCTGATTGTTCTGCAAAGGCAGATTTCTCAATCTCTTGCTGTAAATGTTTAAAAATGCCATGTCATAAGAACAATCCTTTTATATTCCTTCTGGTATATATTTTTTTTTTTTCCTGAATGCCAAAGGACTAATCTGGGCAGAGGGAAGGACTTGAGAATAATTTCCTAAAAAGCTAAAGGAACTCGGAAGAGGGGGAAGCAGAAAGTGGGCTGCAGTTCTTGCCAGCTGGCCGGAGCTCAGCCCCAGCGAGACAGCCCGTGCTGCCAGTCCCCAGGAATGCGCTGGCGGCCGGCGCCTTACCCAGCCCGCCCGCTCCCAGGTGGCAGAAGGCAAGCAAAGCAGTCCTTTCCTTGCTGGGATTTGCCATGTGATATATTGGACTATTTTAGATATATTACGTTAATATTTCTGGCTTTAAATTGGGAACGGCTGTGGTTAATGTATCCTGGATGCTGCGGTCAAATAGTTGGTGTTGGCAATTTCTGTGGTCACATATTTGGTAGCTAATGCTTTTTATGAATTCCAGATTTTTCTCCTCTGGGATAATTGTGCCTCTGGATCTAATGCTGGAAGGCTGTCGCTTGGTCATGTTTGTTGCTTTCTCCTTGAAGATCCCAGCTCTTTCTTTACTTCTACCACAGATATACCCATGGGAAAACAACCGAACATCCCTGTAGCTACATCTAGTACATCTATCTGTACAAATGAGCACATGTTTTTCCCAGAATATGTTGTTTCGTGCTACACTTGTCAGTATATTGATTTGCTTTAAAGCTCGTGCTGAAAGGACTCCTAGCGAGCACTATTGGTTTGCTTAGGAGGTGGAATTACTTGTCTTTTCTGAATGAGAAGAGCTACGTTCTCTTTTCATTCAGTGAAGCTGGGCTGATTAACCCAAGCAAAAGATCGCATCCAGTGAGGCCTTTCATTCAAGGGAGAAATGGCAGTGGCTGACTACTAAATGGGACAAATAAAATTAGCTGCTATGAAAAAGAAAAACATGCGGTGAATTTCTGCTCTGTCTTTAGGAAGGCCCTGAATCGGCCACTTCCCACCGAGAACATGATGCAGGTGTGTGTTTGATGCCAGTGCAGAAGCTGGTCAAATTGCATAGTACAGTCCAGCCTTTTTAAGGGCAACCCTGAGGCACGTGTCATCGCAAGATGTTTTGAATTCTTTCAGCCTTCGATAGGCGGGTATTTGTTACAAATCTAGGAACATAGAGAAGTCTGCAGAAATTACGCCAATTGAATTTAACAGTATTTAAAGGAAGCAGACATGGTGATTTGGTGGACCATAGCCTGGTTAAGTACACATCACGTAAAGCCTGGCAAAGGTTGACAAGAACTGTGGGGTGCTTTTAGAAAAGGGAAAAAAGGTGGGGGATAGGAGCATAACGGATGCCAATGAGCTCAAGGAAACTAAGTCTTTTTAAAGAAGTCTAGTTTTTGTCAGATTGTACATCTTTCTGGCAAAAGTATCCCATTATAATAATATATTTAGACATTGATAAAGTTCTGAATTTAGCAATACGCTAAGTTTTGTTTAATTGGTTACCAGTATACAATAAATGCTGTATATTTTAAGTGCCTTTAAAGTCTGCTTCACCTACATGTGTAGACAGGAGTACTCTATTTTTGATTGTACTCTTACACTAGTGGAAAAAAAATCAAAGGATACCTCTTCAAAGTTTTTCACAATCAAGTTGTGCAAAAGATGCTTTTCATTTACCAGTGCCTATTTGCTGTTGGAAATCTGAGTATGTGGCCATGAAGGCCAGCTGTTTTCTCCTTGTGGCATTAGTACAAAGAAAAAAAAACCTGATACAATGTGCCTAGTTTAGAGCATTTCTGGGACAAATTTCCCAGAATTTCCCTACTGCTTTTTCATTTCTTTACATGGAATACCCATAACCCCTCTTCCTTGATGAGGTGGCAAAACTTCCAAATACACTGGCTGATTTTTATGAGATCATTTTCTAGCTCTCCTTTTCTTCATTGTCCCGAAATGTATCTTTCTGCCTACTAATTACTAAAAGGATATGCAATCTGAGGGTATTGGATGTTTCTGTGTTTCAGTCAATTAGACTGAGGCTGCGGTGAAAAAGTGGAAGATGATGGTTCTTGGCTGTTCTTTTCTTTTGTCTCTCATGTTAGGGAAAACTGCCCCTCAGGCATCTTTATCTTTGAGATTGTCTCCCCTCCAGAGCATGAAATTCCCATCTTTTGAACTCCAGGTTGAAGACGAAAAATAAAATCTTAATGGGAAGGAGTGTATTTTCTAGAGCAATAGTGAAATTATAGGATTATTGTTTTCAATCCCATTACATCTCTGGGCAGACAGGTCCAATCCATGAAGGAATTTGTTTCTGTTTTGGCAGGCAATCTCATCTGGATTTAATCTTGATGTGGGACACAGTAATACAAGAGAGAGACAAGCATGAATTGTGATGGCCAGACTAAGAAGAAAGGTAAAAAGAAAACCAGTGAGAGTACATTTTCACAAGCAAGCAGGACAGAGAGCTGTAATGAGTGAGTGAGAAGAGCACAATAAGAGGTTTGGAAAATGCATTTTGTGGAAAGGAAGACTTCTATTTTAAAATACTTTTTATGTTACATTATGTATTTGGCAGAACTTCTGATTCTTCTAGCTTTAATGAGAATGCAAGCCAACATCCAGAGTCTCTGTAAGCTAAGAATCGATCCTTTGCAGGGCTTCCCTCCTCTGTTCTTGCTCATTCTTTTGCTTTAAATTCCAACATAGTGGTTTTTATAATATAGCTATTCTCATTCCTGGATCAATGTTATCAAGGGTCCCTTGCCTTCCTGTAGCTCTCAGATGCTAGCTGGTGCTTTTATAATGCTTTTTATCTTTCTAATAATTCCCAGACATTAACTAATTAATCTTAACAACGCCCTGTCAAGAAGGTAGAATAATTCAGTGATGTTATTTACAGATGAGAAATCAAACAAAGGGAAGTGGAGCAAATGGTTCCAAAAGACGTTAAGCTGGGAATAAAGGCCACTGGTATATGCAGATCTGCCTGGCAATCAGGTAACTGTAACATATTTCTCATGTTTAAATGCTGTTCTGATTCTCTGCTCCTAAATATAATATTTCTTTCCCAGGTTTTAATTCTCATTTGGTTTAAAAGAAGCAGGAATGGGCTTATGACAAATTTGGCAAATTTTAAGCAACTTTTTATTAAAGGCAACCTTGTTCACTAGAAGGGTTTCTGGCATTCTTCCAGTCCCTTTGAGACCATTTTAAGATTCTCTTACAATGTAAAGGCTTTCTTAATTATTATGCTGTTCATTTTGCCATACAGTATACTACATTAAGTTTAACATTCCCCTCTCTGTCTCTTGGGGAAATATAGTAACAGTTATGAGAGAGATATCTACCGAACCATATTTTAAGTAATCTTCATGCACTTTAAGTAACTTTCCAAAAAGGAGGTTAAATAAGTGAAAAAATGGTATTGTCGGAGGAATAATCTTTAATAGAGGCAGGAAATAAAGTATGGTTTTTAATATATCACATAAGGCATCTACCGTAAACTTCAGTTACAAAGAAAAATTCCTACCCTAGCAATATATTGAGAAGTGAAATACCATCCTCACTTTCAGTTGGCCTAGTCCTTCTTAATTAACATATTTGCTAGGGATTTATCAGGTCTTAGAAGATGCTCTTCAGTGTAGGATAATTTTTGTTCTAATTAGTTAACTGTCAGACCACTTTGGCACCCTCAATAAAACTGTGGTGGACATGCTCAAAATGCATACTGAGCAGATATATTTTCCAAGGGGGAAAACCATTTTAATCCCGTCCTTTCTGTTCACCTCGTCTTTATGTTTGCAGTGACAGAGCTTGTCCATGCGCTGCTGAGGGAGAGACTATCAGAACTAAGTTTTTTAAAAGATTTCTTGTCTTTAGGTTTCACATCTTTTAACTTTGTTTGTTTAATTTTTTTAGCTACTTTGAAGGAACTGTAAAACCTTTCCCTTCCTCCATCCCTCTCCCCTCACCACCCATTTCCCCAGGGGAAGAAACCCTCTTTCTAGATTACAAAGTCATTTTGTGGCCCCAAATAGCCACCAACCCTCCCTTTCCCCCTCATCTCAGTTCCCCCAGACCCTTTTGAGCTTGTAAATATAGGCTTGAGTACCTGCCAGCTGCATACCCAGCCCTCAAAGTGCAGTCTGTGGGGGGATCATCTTTCTGCCTTCACTTGCAACCAGTGAGGAAAAAGATCCTGGAACGGTGGAGGATATTTCATATCCTCAATTTCATATTTTGACTTCTATTATTTAATTTAATCTCCTCTTTGCTTACTTGGCAAGGCAGCTGATCCACCAAGAACTGCACACGTCAGATGTTTTGTGACTCGTGGTTAGAAGGAATCAATATTGTGCCCCTGAAGGCTCAAGTTGAGGATGCTTTACTCCATGATCTTCTCTAGGTCTCCAAATAAAACAACAACAAGAATTTCAGACTTGCTTACAGTAGTTCTGCTGCATCAGTAAAGCACTTTGGGCGTAGACAGCTGTTTTCCTTTCAGGATGTGGGGGAGTTGAATCACAGAATGTGAGGGCAAAATAATTTCATGCTAGAGGCTATTAGGGAAAATTTATCTTAATGGAAGGAGACAATTCCAAAGAGAATGGAGAAATGAGTGGTTATGGCTCTAGGTGAACTATCAAAGATGATCATTTGGCAAATTTTTTTCTTTGCTCCATTTTTTGATCACAGTGAACAGACTTGTGTGTTTCATTACGTTGGGCTTAGTCTAGCTATGTGCTATGGACAGGTGAACATGATCTCCACAGTGAAACGTTTCCACCTGAACAAATTCCACCAGGAATAAATCTGTTCAGCTATTTGGTATTTCTGGTCTGTGGTTCATGCCTGCTGGAAGTCGCATTCTCTGCTGATTCAGTGTGACAGAAGCAAGTGAGAAGTCAAGACAGCCACGTGAACCCCTTTGATGAGAACTGTCCCATGAGTATCTGTACTCATGTTCATCTTTCACTTCCTGCAGATGTTCAGGCAACAGCAGAGGTATGCATCCACAGAAAAGTCTAAATATAGCAAATACAATAAATGAGAAATTGTTTATAGATGTTAGAATTGTACAGGACTAATATTTTTGAGAAAGTATCCTCCTGACTTTGCATGAACATGTGAAAGAATTCAATGAACTGGAGAGGAGAAGCATCCTCTAACCCTTATGTGTGCCATGTTCTATCAACACGTTCTGTTTTCCTTTGCACAGGAGCAACCAGCTTGGTTTGCTGTGGCTCTTCAGCTCAAAACACCTGTGTCAAATGGGATAGGGGAACAATTTTGCCACAGCTTCTTGCAGCCTTTTTTAGAGGTGAGTCAAGTCCTATACGCTTGAGCATGGAGATGTAGATGATCTGCAAATTAATTTTCATTTTTAATTTTGTAAGCATGGAAGGGGTAAGGTCAGATGGTCTAACGATACAGCCGTCTTCTACCTCCTCGGATACTTAAAAACAATGAAAGCTCTAAAAACTACCCATGTGGCAGCAGACGTGATGAATGAGAAAAGGTCAAGTACTGCACTGATAACATCAGAGAAATTGATAGAAAAGGCCCGTTAAGTCATCTTGTCTATCTCCTTGCCAGCACAGGATTATTCCCTACAGTATATTTTCTAAGACTCTGTTCACATTGTATAAGAGAATCGTGAGTTTTATGGCTTTGGCCTTTTGACAGCACGCACTTTATGGAACTTACTGATTGTTTTAGAGGTCTGAGTAAGACCATGTTTCATTGCCTGAAATTGGAGCAGAAACATATTAGCAAAAATTACTTAGAATTATGTAAGTTTTTAATTAAAATTGCTAAAATACACAAGGGCAAAGCTGAGCCATAACAGATGAACTTTGCAGCTGACAATTCTTAAGCTGCAGACTATCATTTATTTTTTCTAATAAACTATACGATGTTTAAAGTAAAATAATCTCTGTGGTTCTCTTTCTCTTTCTCCGCCTCCTCTTTCCACTTTGATATCTTCCTGTCTTTCATTTCTGTCCATCTGGAGGTAGAGTTGAATTATGGCATATGATTTGTATAGACTTGTATCTCTCCCTCAGGATCATAACCTTCTTATTGATTCCCTCAGCTCCTGGTGCTTACGCACACTCTTGCTTCTTCTCCACCCTGAATTTCTCCCATGGTTTTGTCTGTTTCCTTTTACTTTGTGGGCTCTCATTCAACCTAATTTTCTTCCTTGGTTTAGAAAAGGAATGTATTGGTTTTCAGTTAAGAGTGTTTCATGTCATAATTTTGATATTTGTCTTTTTTTTTTTCTTCTTTTTTTTTTTTTTTTTTTCCCCGGGCAAAAATACTGTTGTCTTGCTCCAAGAGAGAAAGAATTAGAACTGCTTATCTTGCTGTGAAATGGAAAGACTCTGTTCCAAGTCGCCATCCGGAAGTTTCTGGAAGTGAGAAGAAGTGTTAACAGCTGCCGTGAAAGGGCTACTGAAATTGGTATAAGTACAGAGGTTATTTCTGCCTCAGCAATGTGTATAATTTGCTAAATTAATTAAAAATGTATTTGCTTCCCTCAAGAAAGAGCAGAGTACATCCACATGGAATTTTGCTCTGTGGATGGAATAAAAGAAAGCAAAACTGAATCAGAACAAGGAATTCTAGAGCAGAATACAAATATGTTGAATTATTGCCTTGGGCTGTAAGAATGACTCCTGAAATGGACAATTATTTTTCATGCACAGTGTTTAATATTTAGTTTTGGTTACTGATCCTACCAAAGCAAAGGATTAATGTAGCCTTAAGCTACAGTGTAACTCAGCTCAGTGCTCCACCATTGGAGTTTTCATTAAAAAAGATGTATTTTGACATTCTAGAGTGAGTGCAGCCATAAGGAGTGAAATATTTCAAGTACAAATTATAGGTCCTTCAGCTTACAAAGCAGGGGCAGGCTGCAGCTGCTTCAGGGAACTTCACTAAACCTCTGAATTTTAGTGAAGCTAAATTGAAGCTTCTCGCTTGCACAGTGCAGATCCCGGGATAAGTTTCTTAATGATATCCTTTAAAAATACAGGGAATTTTGTTCAGGGTGAAATGTCAGAAACATTTATTCGCTGTAACCCTAAACAAAAGCATGAAAATCTGGTATGAAAAAGATATGAAAATACGGCAATTCTCTGAAGGTAAAATTGTACACTATAGTAATGCTTTTTCTTTTTTCTAGGCTTTAATTAAGAGAACTCCATGTCTCTCTGGTTAGCTCAGGCGTGAAGCTCTGAAACCTCAGCAACACCAAGCAGCGCGAATGAAACCTGAGGTGTTTCTGGATGTTGGCAGTGCCCACCTGTTTCTGGATGTTGGCAGTTGGCACCACGTACACGCTTTCCTCTCTCTTCCTGTGTGGGCTTTAAAGGTTTCCCCCTCCAGCCCACCAAAACACCTGTGAAAAATGGGAACAAACTGATCCCATAGACAGAACCACGGAGTCCTGCTCTGGGGGCCAGTATTGCCCATGTGGAAGGAATTAAAACACCACCTTACATCTTGCTTTTGGTGAGTCATTACTTGTTAATCCATCTCTAAAGCATCACTAACCAATACCTCTAGAAAAATCTGTGCCTTTGTGAAAAAACTTTGGAAATAAGCTGTAGTTAGAGCCATAAACCCAATTAGTTTGTTGCTTATAGCAAAGAGAAAATCATGCTGCTAGGTTACTGCTTTTTGAAAGACAGAAAACGCTCTATGGTTTGGCATGATGACTCTTAATTCCTGAGCAAAAGGCAGCATGTAGGGTTTTATTACCTCACAGATTAATGAAATTTAATCTGACGAATGCCATACTGTGGTGACAATGGAGCCCCTATGTTCATGAAATGGCACTTTTTTCAAGTAACAGCTCCAGCTTGGACCTTGTGCTTTGCATTTTCTGGAGATCTAAGCCAAAGTGGCTTTTAATGGAGGGAAGAGATTGTTTTGATTAAACAGAAGCCAGATATGAAATTAAAGAAAGGGTTCAGAGGTCGCTATTATATTTTGGCAAAGATATTTCCTTCAATTTTTAGCTTTTTATTTAGAGACAGCTACAGTTTTTAACACTTACTCTCTTATCTACAGGGGAAGGCCTAATATTTGAAATAGCATTTAGGATTTATAGAAAGAAATGCAACATGCATTTCCTTTTAGAAATATAAGAAAGTCAGGAGTGCCACGATGGCAGGCTAATTCCATCTAGTTCGGTATCTCATTTTTGACAACTACCAGCCTCAGCGATTCAAAGTGCAAGCACGCAGTTGTATTCAGCTGTGGCATACTCTGTCCCCTCACTTAGGTCTCATCCTGTCTGACTTTTATAACCACATTTATATCCTTCTCCCACTCAGAGTTAGATTGTACCTTGTGCCATAGCTCCAAAATAGGATGCAGCGGGTCAAAGTGTGACAAAGAAGTGTTTCTAAGCTTGGAGAGGCACTGCTTCCCTGGGACACCCACAGCTTTTCCGTTTCTCTTTCACATGAAGTTGATGAACTTCAGTTCTGTTTTCTGTAGGGATGGCTGGAGTATTTTAAGTTTAGGCTGATGGTGAGTTAAAAAGGATGTGCTGTTAGTCCTTCCTAAAAGGATCCCAGTTCATGACCTTGATTTTCTTTAAAGCTTTTAGGACTCTTAGTTGTGTGACCAAGCCAGGGATATGGGGTGATTTTTTATTTTTTTTTTTCTTCCTTCCAGCTTTCAATTTCTAATCATTTCCCAAAACCCCAAAATTTCTTGCAGTGGGTTTCAAACCTGCAAGAAGCCCTGTAGACCATGGGAGAAGCAGTGCTTCCTTGCACCGAGAAGAAACTTGAGGCAAAATTTCACAAAGAGTGTCATCTTTGGACGTGGCACCAATGTTTGGACATAGAGACCAGGGGATGAAAGCTAGGGTGGGTTGGAAAAGTTTCAGATATACAATTCTAATTTTTCCCTGTGATTTCTCACTGGTATTTCTGGCTGCAACAGCTCTTTCACGTCTTTCTCAGTAAACCTAGAACAGATGGTAGCATTTTGGCAATTAAAAAAAAAAATAATCTTCCAAACAGCAAGTATTATACTTGAAATCTGTTACGTCTGCGGCAGCGCACAAGAAGCCAAATCATTATGTGGAATTTGTTTCACTTTTTAATGGTTTGTGCCCGTTACAAGTAGGTAGATTTGACTTCTGTGTAAAAGGCATGCTAGCAGGTCCAGGCTATGTGATTTACCTCTGTAATTGTCCTAAGACTCGATACAGACGGCTTTAATAGTGGTGATGGTGTTCCCTAGGTAGCAGTTCCACAGGCTGGGAGAGAGCAGGAACCTCCCCAGTGATGACCAGTGGATACCTTGCAGTGCATATTGTTTGGAGTGGTAAGAATAAAAATACATCCCACAGGGCCTGTACTCTGTAAAAAGAAACTGGTTTGGATTTAGGTTTTGGTTTTGCACTTTTAATCTGGAATGTGTGTTGAATTTTTCTGCTGCTTTGCATAGCTGAGCTGCATAGCTGAATTAAAAAAACCTTAGCAAATACCGGATTCGTGATCCTTTGTGTAAAGAGGCAAAATTGGCAGCTTTAACAAGGAATGAACGGGCATAGAGACAACTATCCACTTGTGCCTCCAGGGCAGCTCCTTCAGATAAGGACTGAGATTTATTGGCAGTTGAGGCTTTACTGCGGAACCTTCTCTGGGGATAAACTCTTGTTGTCTTTCGGCATTTTCAGTGTTCTAGCGCTTTTCACAAACACATGGTCTTTTGCATTATTGTTTTTTAAGACTATTTTCTAGCATGCCTGAATGAGGACAAAACGTAGGTGTTTGCAGAGAAAACCAACAAAGAAAAGGTCAAAATGAGGTGGGTTTGCAAACCGGTATCTCTTCAAAATCAATTGTGTCACTTGTGTGCATACAATACAGAAGAAAGCCACGGGGACCCATGGTCAGTGACAGAGCTGTTGCACATCATAACACTTTTCTGCCCCATTTAGCAGTGACTTCCTAGATGAATGGTGCTCTCAGAATCTGTGCTGAATGTAACATGGGAGTTAGGAGGAACTTTGTAAACAAAGGAAATGGAAAGTTTGGTTAAGATATTGTTGGCTAAGAGAAAAAGGCTTATTACTAGTCTGAGTTTGTTTTGGGTTCTTAGTCAGCTTGGAATTAAAATGTAGGTTTTCTGTGACTGGAAATAATAAAACACTGAAAATTTCCTCTACATAGCAACATTGGAATTTAAGTGTCTGTGATATTATTCAATGGGGTTTTTTTGAGTGATAAATTTTGTTGTTAAAAACACTGGATTTTAGAATATATGTTTCAAAGAGCATGAAGGCTGGCCTTGGTTTCATATGTTTTTATGCTAATGTACAAACCGTCCAGTTGTCTTTAAAGGATCTGGGTGTCTGTAAATGTGTGCTCAGTGACAAGAGGGTGAAACAGCTAGAACTTTAACCTGAAATTGTAGGTGGGAAAAAAAAAAAAAGAGAGGGGGAATCACCCTTAAATCATGATAAAAGTGTTCATGTCTGAAAGGTAACAGCAAAAACATATACAGCAGCAAGAATCTTGGGAATTAAACCAAAAGAAGTACCACAGGAAAAAATGGGTATTTTAGTGAAAGTTTCAGGTTCTGGACTAAATAAGATTTAGGATATTATACATAAGCATGCTATGAACAAATCTCCTTAAGTCCTAGTTTATCATAGATTTGATCTAAAATAATGTTTCAAGGAGTGCACTGTGTTCGTTTTTTTGGATTGTGATGTGGGGTAAATGTTTTCATTTAAAGTTTCTCTGCCAGTTGGCTTTTGGCTTAAGTTTTGAAAGTTTTAATATCTCTGCCACTGGAATGCTATAACTAAGCTCGTTCTAGATAGTCTCGATATCTGTAGAAGGGAATGAAGTCCATAAATGGGATACTCATAGGCTCTAGAAAGCAATGGCAATGTTACTGGGAGTTTTACCACTGCTTGGAGCCTTACATAGGCACGTTCTGCTCAGATACCTTGAGAAGGCTATTGGAATTGGAGGATAGTGGAGATGTCAGCTTTTGCCTTTTATTATTTCTTAAAATTAAAATACTGGGTGTGTGCTCTTGGAAAACCTCTGAGAGATTACTTCCACGCATTTTGTATTTCCAGCTTTTAGCTACAGTCTAGTAATCTTGATTATAGATTCAGACGCAGCTTCCGGCTGAAATTGTGATCCTTCTGGGGAAAGACTAGAACTGAAATCACTGGGAAAAAGGTGTGTGATTAGCTGTCTGCTTTGTGTGTCACTAGCGTGGGACCAAGATTTAATGTAATTCTCGTGTGACTTTTACCAGATTTTGATCCTGATGTAGTTTAAACAATGAATTACTCTGAGAGAATTCTACTTAATCTGGTGGCTTTATGTTAGGAGAAAATTTTTTTTCAAACAAGGGTATCATTGAAGCCTTCATTGACCTTTTTATGTAATAAATTTTGTTACCATGGAATTGCTTTTCCTTGACTTCAGCAAATATTTATTTCTGGTGCTTGACATTTAATTACTGTTTTTCCCCTTTGGTTTCTTAAGGGTAAATTGTGTTTGAATCACTTGTGGGAAATTCTAACTAAAGTCATTAGTGCTATCGCATAAACTCTCAAGTACTGAAATGACTCTTGAAAATGGTATTTAGTGATTAAAAAAGTTTACTTTTGTAAGACGACAAATGCTGGCTATATGATCAGAAGAAAAGAAAACAAGTTTCCACTTCATTGCTATGTATTCCGCAAAGGACCAAGATTTGATGTGGTTCATGTGGTCTACAACTGTCATGAAGCCATAGGACAGCCAAATAACGTGAAAGTTAAATACATATGTATGTATTTTATTTTCATTTTGCTAGGACAGAAACGTTACTTGCACCTTAAAACAGCCTTAATACTCCAGTGGGGATTTAGTCAATCTATAAACTATGCTAAACCATTTCCCAAAGAAGCTGTGTGAAAGAGTAAGTGTATAGAAATCAATCTTTTTATAGTGCTTCCTGTGTCCTAACTGGACACTTTCCTGAAATAGAGGTAGAACATTAATTTGCAACATCTAATCATGTATTCAGTTAAAACGGTACAATTATTCTATGATTTGGGGTTGTTTTTTCTTCTCTTCCTTTGCTACTCCCTCTAATCTTACATTTAAAAGCTCTGATAAATAGACAGCAGATCTGACAACTCTTTTGTTGTTTGTGGGATCTGCCATCAGAAGTTGGGAAGCTTCATACCCTAGCTGGCTCTCCACATGTAGGGGTGGGTCCAGTCGAGTAATTTGGTGCAAGAGGAACGGTTAAGTTCATTGAAGGAATTGATGCTGAGGCCTCTGCATTTACCTGCTACGTGATTTTAAAAGTTTAGCTTTGTCTCCAAGAAAACACTTCCTTAACAACGCTCTTGTGGTCTGAAGCCTCCCAAAGAACAAGTCTTTGGTTTGTATTCTTGTATCACGAGTCGTGTCGGGCATGCATGTGGGTGCTGCTCCCAGAGTGGGTCTTCCAGTTTGGTTTCCTCAGAAGGGAAGCTAGCTCAAGCTCACAAGTGCTCTAAAAAAATGAACTAAAGTATGCAAGTGTTGATGATAAGGGGATTCACTTGCAAACCATGATACTGATGCAAGCCAAAACAATAATATAGGTGCAGGCTTGCACTCCTTCCTTCCAAGTTTAAAAAAAAAAAAAAAAAAAAAAAATTAAAAATCTGATATCTGGAGGTTGTTTTTCTTCTCCAAACATGATACATTTTCATGTGGGTAGAGAAGTGGATGAGAGGTGAAGAATTTTTGGCAGTACTAGATCTCTAATTCCATTTAGCTATACATCTGTTCTCTCTTAACCAAGAACCTTCTTAAATTTACAATTAATATTTTATTTGAATTTTTATAGAATTCTACACTCTGTTTGCTAAAGTTCCCTTGAATAGGGAATGGTCATGGCCGTTTAGAGATTTATTAGCAGTTGGAGCAGATTTTGAGGTGTGAATCACGAGATTCATTTATTATTGACATCTTTTGAAAGGTACGAGAGTAAGCAACACTCTTGTGCATTACATGTTTTCACAAAGTATGACACTTGTATAGCATTTAAATCCTCCATTTTCCTTCTGAAGACATGTTGAATGCTGGCTTTAGAAAGATACTATTAAATGAGAGATCTTTGGACCTCTTTACTAAATTTCCCCGTTTTCAGTATTTTTATTTATTGAAATTAAACTTACCCAAAGCGAGTGAGCTTGAGATGGGGCTTGAAAAAAATCAGGATCTACTTGCCACATTACATGTTTTCTTTCAAAGAGCCTGGTATTCTTGCTGAATTGCCCCATAACTCAGATTTAGTCTTCATGTCATCGCTTCTATCTGAGGGAGTGTGAGAACACAAATGGCTGCCAAGGAGAGGTGGCACAGGCTGGTGCTTGTTCACTTTAGCGCTGATGTCATGAGGGCTGCCAGAAAGTGAAGAGGTTTTTTCCATTAAGAGGTGTGAGTTTTTCTCTAGGGATTGCATAGCATTTCAGGTGTATTGTAATTAAGACCTTTAGGTCCTTAGAAGTATTCTAAACAGAACATTTGGGGCTTAGTTCTGCTATCTGTATGAGACATTGGTGGTTTTGTCTGATAGCATAACTACCACAGTTACCTATTTGAACGTCACCATTTATAGCCAGAGGCAAATTCTTCTCTATATCCCTCCAGAGCAGGAAGTTCTTTTTTTTTATTTATTTTTTTTTTTTTTATTTCCCCCTTTATTCTTTGTTTGAGTATCTTCTTTCCTCGGTTATCCTCATTCTGGTCTCAAGCAATCTCTACTGTGTTGTGGCCAAGGCAAGACAATGGTGGTGTGTGAGGACTCACTGACTCCTGTGTTTTGATCTGAAGACTGCCTCCTTCAGTCTGTTGTCCTCTGCATTCCGTGGGGTCAGTTTTAGATCTAGATAGGATTCAAACTCACTCATGGGCCTTCGGGCCTTGGCTGTTTTGGTTTGTTGCTGAATGATGTTCTGTTCAAGCCATGCCACAAATACCACTTGGAGAGAGGGATTTAGTGTATTACTTGCATTAATACAATCATGCCAAGATGGACTTCTGCTTCTGGTTTTTAGTGTTTGGGTTGGTTTAGGGTTTCTAGTAGCGTGGATAGACTTTCTTCAGTCAGCAGGACCAGAGTCACCATGCTGTTAAAGAACCAGCACCACAGTCCTTGGCAGCGATGGGTGTGTACTTCCCTTGTGTATTTCATCCACTGCAAGTGGGGTTTTGGAAGCTGTGGTTTTTACAGTTTGCCAGTAAAATTACAAGACAGTAACTGTATTTGTGACACTGGCTTAAGAGTTTCTCTTCCCTCCCTTTACCCTCAGCCACATGTACATCCCTGTGTAGCAGTTTGCGATTTTGCCAGAAGTGCCTCTTCAAGCCCTGTGCTCTGTGGGCCTGCGCTGTGCTGTTAACCAGGTTAAATATTCCTTCTGTCCCTTTATTCAAAATGTTAGCTTAAGGGCAGGTTTTATCAGTCTAAATTGGCACAGCTGGCATAGCTAACTGCAGTATGGGGCTGGGAATGAACATATGTGGGCAGGAATTTCTGAAGCTGATTTTGTTGTAAAGGTAAATTCTTGTTAAACTCCGGTGAGGAGGTCATGTTTGTCTCTTTCTTTATGTGATAGAATGAGGAAAACTTGTTTCTTCTCCTTCTTTCCTCCAAATATATTCAGTTTGCAAGAGTTAGAATTCATCTTCTAGTCTTGTGCTTTACACACCATTGCTTGTGATAATTGATTAATAGAACAAAAATAAAATACTTCCTACACACCATTTCCTTTGTTGTTAACAAGTAAAATAATCTTTTGCTCTAAATGGGAAATATTTGAAAAAAACAAATAGGTGTTTATAAGAATATATGAAAATGCTTTTCGCTAGTGTGGTTGTATCACGTGCCTCTCTTGAAGGAACAGTTTAGATGAAAACATTGTAATTATGTATTCAGAAATGTGCTAAGTTTTTCAGGTAAAGAGTTTCCTTCAGAGCTAGGCAGCTTGCAGCCTAAGACGTCAGTACTGCTGTGAGCTCCACATAAGTGGTGCTGTTCCATCTGTGCTGAGTTTAAGGAGCAGGCAGTGCTGAAACATAGTACAAATGAGATATAAAAATGAACTAAAGGTGACTACGAAGACGATGGAGAGAACAGCTGCATCAAGGAGATCATATTGCTATTCATGTGTGTCCAGAGATGTAACCATCAAAGATGGTTGACTTTCATCTCTCGCTGGTTTCTTTACAGTCATAATTTTTTTCTTAGTCAAGGCAACAGATGCTTCTCCTGGGAAGTAATATTATAGGTAAAGAATGGTTTGGGAATTAGATTTGGAAAAGCATGTTGCGTATTTGAGAGAGCATGAAAGAATAAGATTTAAGATGGTTAAGTGCTTATTCTACTTGTATTTTTTTGATCTGCGAATCATTTAGCATCTAGATCTTGATCTGACAATCCTTTTGGTGTGACTTCAATGGCACTTTTGGGTGTGAAAAGAATACATAGATGCCTGTTACTAAGCTATGGAAAATAGATGACTAAAACTCCATGGTTTGGTACTTTATGCATTTTGAATAGCACAGTCTTTTCTATTCCCCTTGTGATATTAAGAATCATAATTTTTTTTTCATTTAAATTCACAAGGCACACTCCTACAGGCTTCTTTCTCTGATCACTGTCTGATCTTGCCTTAAGCATCCTTTTCCATGTGCAGACTGATCTGAATTAACTTGCAGATGAATTGGGTCATGGGTGAAGGGATACTTTCTCATGGTATTTCTGTCACTGAAAGAATTTCAGTGAAGTAGGAACAAGACCTTTTTTTAGCAACCAATTCTTGCTTTCTAGTTTGTTTTTTCAGACCAGAAATCGTGCTGGACAGAATGGTATGTCTCATTCCAGTGTTTGAATTGATGACTGAATTAAGATGTGTTGAGGAATCTTTATATTGTCTATGAAAAGCTCTGACACTGAGAGATATTCTTGTTGTCCACATGTTCATAGAATAATGAAAAGTTTGGTTGTTTCCTCCAAATTGTATGTATTGGCAGAATGATCTGAGATGCAGATTTCACACAGCATGTGGTATAAACTGCCTTGTTTTCCCATTTTAGAGTGCAGTTAAGATGCTTTATGATATTTTGACTGCATGTATTTGATGCTGTAAATGGCTTTTAAGACTGTCACGCCTTTGTAATGCGCTGATACTACCTTATTAGTAGCTGCATTTTTTTTTTTTTTTTTTTCCACAGAAGCATTTAGCTTACTGGCATTTGTTTTTACTGCTGACATTTTTTTCAGCATTAATATGTTGCTATGCAATTTCACTAGAAAAATGTTATGGTAAGCTGACTTGAAATGTCATCCTGTCTTTATTTCCCTACAGGTTTTATGGGCTTAAATAAGCACCTGAATAAGCTTTTGAAATGTGTCAGATAATGTAATTTCACAACGTTATTACATGCTTGTTTCAGTTGGCACTTCATGCAACAAACTGTTTGTATGGCTGTTTGCCTTTCTGTAGCATTTTAAAAATAGTTCTGAACTAGAACATAAACATATTTGTAAGAGGTATAATTACTAAGTTATTTTTACCAACCAATTTTGGACCAGAGATGTGTTGGCTCCGGAGTACTTTTCTGATACTGGTTTATGTTTTAGTGATTTACTGTATGAAAAAATTAACGGTGGAAATACTTCATATTTACCCAGTTGGGCAGACAAATGCCCTTCTCATCAGATTTCTTATTAATAGTTCTTAAGAAAGCCAATTTTTTTTTGTTGTTGGCCAGGGTTCCTTTTTTCCTCTCTCCCATTGGCTATTCCTAGGGAAACTTGTTTCCAACCTAAAGAGTGCTAGTCACATTTAAATGACACACGCACGGTGATTTTTAATGTAAAATACATCACAGAGGCCAAACCTTATCCATTTTATATTTCCATTCCTTGATGTCAGTTGTATTTTTCAATTTTTTTTATCTATAAAATACATTAGGAACTGCTTAATAAAGCTGCTAGCTACACTAGCTGAAAACAGGGGAAAACACTGTCATGGTTTGTTCCTCAGTTAGACTGCTACCAAATAATTTCATTTGGACATGGATATAAGACCTTGTACACAGAGATGAAAGTGAGAAAAGGGGTGGTTTGGCAAGCGATTTTTTGAAACTTCTTTGGATGCAATTTAATCAGGGGAGGGGGGTGAGGAGGAAAGGTACTAGATAAAGCAAGATAAAGGTAATTAAAATTGCAGTACAGCTGAGGAGCCACATCCACTGTGAAGGAAGGCTGCATTTTTTTCATAGATCCATGCATTTAGTCATGAAAATGTATCTTAATGAAAAGGTCATTTAGGCTGTCCTCATTTCCTCATCAGTTAGAGCTTCGTTTCTATCTATGAAAACGAACGTGCACATCACATCCTGTAAGCAGAAGGCTAACACTGATTGTGCAACAGGAGTGAAAACTGTAGTGTGGTAATAAGTCACAGATAATTTTACCATTATGCATTGTACTCTTTGGGTAGAGTTACACTACAAAGGTTAAGGGTGCTTAAGTGGAAGAGGTAAGTTATTCTGGTGTGGGCATGTGGTGAGGCCTACTCAGTTGACTGCAAACCTTAAATCATTATCTGTAGTTCAGACATGCCCAGAGTTACCCTTCGTAAGCATGGGATGATAATTTAGGTTAATTCTGTCATAATAACAATCTGCATATTCATGTGTCTCAAGTTTTAGGAAGATTTAAAATTGATAATAGGAGATGTTTAGTTCCTGCTTTTTTAATTATCATCTGGCCTAGTTCATCATAATTAATTAGTTTTTCTTTGAATGCTACAGGTGACCTGCATTATATTGTGGAGATGGGGAAGAACAAGATTTTGAGCACGTGATGGTCTTTGCCTCCATGGTGGGTAAGTGAAGGAAAGGTACCTCTTTCAGTTTTCCTCGTTGATCAGCAGCTTTCTGCTATTCTGGTGCTAAGAACCCGTGATAGCCATTCTGTGCACTATAAACCTAGATGATGTCTGGAAAAGAGGGGAGACACTTCTGCTCTCTATGTTTTTATTGTCTTCTATTAAGTCATTGTTTTCAGTGGAAACCTGCTCGGGGTTGCGTCTGCTGGAGTAGCTTGTTCTGTGTGAGCAAAAAGATGTTCTTCTTGCTTCAGCGTGACTTGGAGGGAGCTGAGGAAGGTCAAATTTTGGCTTCCTAATTCTTACGTGCTTTGTTATTTACACCACAGTATATTTCCTGATATCCTAAATCCTGATTTTCTGTGTTATCCAACACAACAGCTGTTTCAACCTTTTTGTCAGAAGGCCCCCAACAAGTCAGTACCTCTATGTTTCTGTGACTCTTCAGCGTGAGCTACTGAAATGTGCCTGTGACAAGCTAAAGTTTTTCTGACTTAATGTTAAGACTGTTATGGGAAGAAAAAGGGAGGCCATAAACATTCTTTTATTATTTGGAAGGCCTCACGCTTTGCTGCATTGTTTAAAAGAAAAAGGAAATTGTCTCTCCTCTGCTTGTATTTGTTCCAAGCATTAACAAAGAAGCCTTTTAATCTTTTATTAAAGTTCATTATAGAGATCTGAATGCTAGAAGATTCTCCACACTTAGGAAAAACCCCAATGTATTGAGACATAAGTATTTTATTTTTACTGGAAATTAGTTAAATAAAACATGTTTAGTCTAATTAGATTCAAGTTTTAAACTACAAATATATGTATAAACATTTTTGTAAAATATATTAGATGAATGCAGAAGGGCTTCAGGGTGGTTGGGGCCCCTAGGCATGACCAAAATATAATTGACACTACTGCCAATGATACTAGCACGAGTGTTAAAGCTGAATTGAATGGTGAGGTCTGGCCATGGAACATTTCTTCCTTTAACCTCTCTGGCTCTTAATCCTGTCTGAGCACTATTAATCTTTCCTGTGTTAGCTTTGACTAACTTGCCCCTCTCTTTTGTAGGAAACTCATTCTTTCAGTCTGTACTTTTTCTTTCTTTTTCTGCCTTGAGGGTTTCATTGCTTCCCTCATGGTACTGTCTGCTGTCTTTGATCCTGGTTTTTTATTTCCTTCATCCTTCAGTTTTGCACATTTCTGGGGGGACTGTCCCCCCAACAATCAATTAAAACAAAATTTTTCCTACTCATCTTTTATGCTAATGAACTCAGTGTGCTTCCCAGCTCCCACGACTTTATTCTGCTTCCATATCAAGCCAAAATTCAGGCATTCACCATCCTTCCGCACGTACATTTTTGTTTAATTTGTGGGAGCCATTGCAGTCGAGTATATTGTCCATGCTGTTTGGTCCAAGGACTAAGATGAGGAGTCATGTGCCTGTTGTTACTGGGTTTCTCCTGGAGACAAACTGTACCTTCAGAAAGTGTTACTTAAACAAGTGGAAATGACTCTCTAACAGTAAGGTGTCTGTTGCATAAAACTAGTCAACTCAACTTATGTCAGGTATTTTGCCTCTGAGCAATTCCCAAATAATAAATTTTTTTAAGAGTAAAATGAGAGGTGAGTCTTAAGTTACAGAATCATAGAATCATTTTGGTTGGAAGAGGCCTTTAAGATCATTGAGTTTAACCGTTAACCTAAAACTGTCAAGTTACCACTAAACCATGTCCCTCAGCACTATATTGACACGTCTTTTAAACGGTTTCAAGGATGGTGACTCAACCACTTCCCTGGGCAGCCTGTTCCAATGCTTGATAACTCTTCTGGTGAATAAATTTTTCCTAATATCTGATCTAAGCCTCTCCTAGTGCAAATTGAGGCTGTTTCCTCTTGTCCTATGGCCTGTTACTTGGGAGAGGAGACCAACCCCCTTTCAGGTAGTTGTAGAGAGCGATAAGGTCTCCCCTCAGCCTCCTTTTCTGCAGGCTAAACAACCCCAGTTCCCTCAGCTGCTCCTCATGAGACTTGTGCTCCAGAGCCCTCACCGGTTTCGTTGCCCTTCTCTGGACACGCTCCAGCACCTCAGTGTCCCTCCTGTAGTGATGGACACTTGCAAACACCCCCACAGTGGAAACTCACTGCAGCTGTAGGAGACTGCTGAGGAGCTGCAGAGAGTGAGTTTATTTACAGAGCAAGGATCAGCGCCTGCGCTTGAAAGGCAGAGACCCCCACTTTCCTGAGATTTGTTCTCATAGGCAAATGCCACTCAGTTTAAGTGGGGGCTAAAATGTAAGTAGGAAAGGTGCAGGCCTCTGGGCTTCACCGTACCTAGAAGCACCAGCCAAGTGCGTAGACTGTCTTTGCACAACAAGACAGACAGAATGCTTCATTTATGTTATGCCCAATATAATTGAAAAACTAAAAATGGAACATTTTTCCACTACCTACAAGGGGATAAATCCTGGGGCTAGGGGCTGGTGCCAAATACTTTCCTGCACTTGATGCATCAGCAGGGATCTGGCTGGTGCCCTTACAAAAACAGAGGACATGTTTGCACACGTTCAACATCCCCTCTGAGACGGTTTCCTCCAACTGCCAGTTAGGTTGTGTTTGGCACCTGAGGTGTTTCAGAGGAAAATACAACACATTCTTGATGACATACTAGGGGGAGAGCACTGAGGTCTGCATAGATGAGGTTTTGATCCTGGGAAATACAGTAGGTAAAATCATGAACAGGGGTTTACCATAGCTGAGAGCCTACAGCTCACAGGGCAATTAATGCAAGGCGTGTAGCGCCCATAAAAATCGAGCCCCATTGAGGTGCCTAAAGATTGCTTTAAGAATCTACCATTAGTCATGTATGGTTATAGCACAGGCATTTTTTGCGCCATCCCTTATAATTTAGTAGACAGCAAGGAGATTATGATTAGCAAAATGCAAAGTTAATGAGCTCTTTCAGTTAACCAAATTACTATCTGGTATTTGCCCCGCTTTCATGGCTCTCTAGGCCATGAAAACTTCTTACTTTAGGCTGCAGCTTTGTCACATTACCCTTGCCATTTTCTCTTCTCTTAAGGTATCTGAAAACAGTTAAAAACAATATATCGAATGGTTAAAAACAATTACAATGCATTTGTGATTTTATTTTTTGTGGACACAGAGAATTAGCATACCTACAAAATATCCAGATGTCCGTGCCATTGAAAATGTTTATTTTACAATTTTTTTTCTTGTCCCAGTTTAGTCTCTAGTGATTAAATCTAGTCTTTCTTATCCCTGTATTGAGAGCGTTGCCAAGATCCCATATTTTTGAGGCATGTCAGCATCATCTACACTGTTCCAATATTTCCATCAAGTTCTTGACTTTAAACATGTATTGTTCCTTTTAAGTAGCAATTAGCAGTTGATTAAGCAGAAGAATCCTTGTAGTCTTTCGGAAAGCTTGGCTGTATTATTCAGAATGAGAGCTTGAGCTTATTGGGGAATTTTTCTGACAAAGTCACTTTAATATCAAAAACTGCCAATTTGTCAAAACTTAAACTTTTGATGGAAGTGTACCAGTTTCAACAAAACTTACAGCTGGAAAAGTTTCTTGGCTCCAGGGTACCATTCCTGGTCAAATCCAGAATCTGTCACTACAGTCCGGTTTTGGGATTTGGTAGACACAAATTTAAGTTCCTGATCATTTACCTCGGTATGTAAAAGTGGAATTGCAGGTGGAGAAGAAAGTGTTTTAAAAGCCCATAGGCCCATAGTTAGGGAACTCCCTTATAACCTGAGAGGCTGAGGGCTGGAGCGTGGTCCGAGCCCCTCTGCTGCTGCTCTCAGGACCCATGTCCTTCGTGCTCTGATTAGAGTAGGGACTCCTGCTTTTGTGTAACACCTGAAAGAGCTCAGTATCGTGACTAGAAAAGTGTTTCAAGTCTCTGAAGGTGGTTTAAACAAGATAACAGCATCCTCTTCACACTATTTAAAAGAAACTTTGGATGCAGAAACTTGAGGGCAGTCTTCATTTCCAATACATCTCCTCTTCCCACAGAATGGATAACTTCCAATTGATGTTATCCCATAGATTGTGTCCTGTTGTGTGAAGGAGTCATCTTTGATACTATTACATTTGCCTTTCGGTTAAACTCTGTGGTTTAAGTGTTGGAACAACTGAAACATCGACATACATTTTTTTTTTTTTTTTTTTTTTTTTGAAGGGGAATAGCTCTTAATAATAAAACTAGAATTATAGCCTAAGGTATAAACTAAGAAATACTTGGGAAAATACTGCTGTAACGTGCCTCCACACTGTTAACTAATCTGCTAGAACAGTCTTGTAAACATCACACCAGGTTAATAAAAGGTCGTGCCAGTTTTAAGGTAGTAAAAGTACAACTAAATAAAGCTTTTTAAGTAGAGTTTTTAAGTTGTCTAACATGACACTTGCCAGAAAGCATCAGAGGACTGTGCCACTTTCTCAGTCTGAGAGACGAGCAAGGCAGAAGCTGTTTTAGCTGCCTCCCACCCAGCTCTGCTCCCAGCTGCTCAGTCGGATTCAGATGAAGGCTTGTCAGTAGCCCCAGGCAAGGCTGAAGCTCAGTAGCTGATCTGTGATTAATAATCGCAAGTAATTGGGGTAACGCTGGAATTTAGGCTTTTCCCCATGTGTGCTCATGGTTAAGGTACTGGATTCCAGAAAGATAGTTGTTAGATAACAAATAAGATATGTGCGTCTTGATTTGAACTGTTACAGAAGTCAAAAGAAAGCTCGTAAACCTTAATGCTGTAGAGCAGGTCCTTTTGTGTGCCAATATTCCAGGGTCAAATTTTTCCTTGGTTAATATTTACAAAACTGGTAAATTCTGTTCTGACTGAAGGCCTCCCTGAAGGCCAAAACAGTGTGGCCAAAGGCAACGTGGGAAAAAGTACTGAAGGACAAAAAAAAAAAAAAAGTGAGAGCATGAGAAGCAATATGATATGGGAACACAGCAGGATTTGGGCAGGATAGCAGTCATACCTAGTTGCTGAAGCAGCGTACGAGTCAGGATTGGGGTGGGCAGTCATGGCAGGAATTTGAGAAGAGATTTGATCTGAGGCAGAACTCCTGGCCCCAGGGGTTTGTGCTGCACTGGAAGATGTCGCAGTTGCAGATCATGAGGTGTAATCCTTCACCTCTCTGTAGTCAAAGCTAAACTTAAACAGTCCTTGGAGGGGCAGTTACTTCATTGAGCCTACCAGTAGACTTTAGCCCCGTAGACAGCAATAAAATGAAGGGCTGATGTGGTTGAAGTAGGCTTGTGTCTTGCAGGTCACCCGTGATGATCGCTGCACATTAGACCCAGGAGGACTTGGTGAGCCTGAAGTCTTTGTTTGTTCTTCAGTCTCCCATCTTAACAGAATTTGACGTTGGTTCAGTGTCGCCTAATTTTTTGAAGTCTAAATCTCAGATAAATTGTCTGGTTAGACCAAGCTGAACAGTAATTCCTTTTACTGTGGTATGTTTAGGAAGGGATAGGGTGCAGAATGAGTGATGTTGAGCTGCTGATAACTAATAACTGCCCGATTTCAGAAACTATTAACTGGAGATCACGGCATGTTTTAAACATTAGAACACAAAGGTATAGCAATAAATGTAATTTTGACCAGCTATCTGGAGTGCTTGTTTTGTTCAATATTGTTTTTCTAGCTGTAATGCCACCAGTTGAGAACTTTAGCTGCTGAACACATCTGAAGTCTTACAAATCACACAGTAAGGCCTTACAACATGTTGTTTTGTGTACCAGGTTTATTTGTATTGAGATTTAGTGAGGTCTCTACCAGGTCCTTCAAAAGGAGGAACCTAGAATGATGGAAGAGAGGGTGGGTTAAGTATTCATTTCAATCATAAGTAAATTGCTTATTGGAAATGTTGTCTGAAGAAAACTGTTAGATGTAAATATTGCTCTTGGGGTGTGAAGGGGGGAAGCAGAACTCATCGGGAGGGAAAGATACACCTTTTGCTTTTGTGAGGTTGCCTTTGTTCTTACATCTATACCACAGGCCCAGCTGATTTATCCTGCATGGATCCCTGGACCTTGAGGAGGGACTAAGATGGAAAGTTTTATCTTTTTTTTTTTTTTTTTAATGGGCAAATCTTGAGGACGTTGTTTGGACACCTATTAAATGATACACTCCTCCTGCAACTTTCTAAGAGTCTTGAAATCTTGTATAAGTCAGCCCCAGAGTGTGAAACATACTGGTTGCCAAGAAATGAAAACTCTAAAGAGAATGTTTCTAAACTTTTGCCTTTGTAGACACCTCAAGTCCGCTGCTATAAGGGAGTCATTGTTTTATTATTTTGACTAACGCAGCAGAGATTACGGACAAAAATAGAAATTGTGAAGTACCTGCCAATGCTTCTTGTTGAAGTGGCTCCCTTTAAAGAAAATATTTAGTTGGGTATAAAAACATAGCCCGATTAGGTAGCAATTTGGTAAAAAACATCTGGAAAATAAATAGAAATCCTTGAGATCAGTATCAGTCTCAAGAAGCGTGGATACCATCAATTTAAATGAATGGTGGGAGTCTTAGAACCTCGAAGAGGAAAAAAGCTTAATTACAGTGGAAATAAACCAGTTCAGGAAAAAAATCATAAAAGTGCTGTGAGTTAGGTCTGATCAAAAACACACTGATGAGAATACTGGCAAAAGAAAAGACAGAGAAAGATTTATTGTGTCTATCAAGCACTGAGTTGTGTTCTGAAACACTTGCGTTTCCATGGGCTGAGAATTGCTGGAATAAAACATTTACTTAGAAACGGAGCGAACACGCAGCCATTATGCTGATTGTGGCATGTTTGTAGAGAAAAGGAAATGTTTTACAGGCAAGGATGGGTTATTGGGCTGGGATACGCGATTGATTTCTTTTACTACTGTAGGCTGGATTTCAAAGAATAACTATACAGTGCCAGACACGACATTATTGACTGCCAGCTCCAAAAGTACGACAAAGAGGAGCATGTATCTTGCCTGAATATAACCTTTCTAGAGCATCATAGGTACGTACAGAGTTGGAAGGAATCGCCATTTGAAGGTGCTGCTCTTTCACTGCTCCCTGCAGGGGCTGCCCACACAGCTAGTTTAGTCTAGATGCCAACGTCTTGGGCAGATAAGTGGAGATGAGTGCTGTCGCAAAATGTAATCACTGCAAAATTTGAGAGGGCCCTGCCTTTTTTCCTTCTCCTCCCACTCAGATGGATCGTTTAGCGTAGTATCTTGTGTTACTCTTCCTATTTTAGGACTGAAAAAGACAATGGTTGTTATTAAAACCAGTTTTCTCAGAGGTGTTGCAGAAATAGGGTGGTTTGGGAGTTCAGCTAAGTTAACTGCCCAGCAGCTGATCGTTTTTAAAGAGCTGTTCAGTTTATGAGATGATAGTTGTGATAAAAAGGAGAGGCTTTAAGAAGCGAAGGATCAGCTAGTTGCAAATAGGATTCTTGATCCATGAATAATATGAAGATACTATTTCATCTGTTTTCTAAAGTAAATTGGTCAACAGACTATAAAAGAAACCTGTGCTGGGGGTCACACCAGCTGGCAAAATCGGTGATGTTATTAACAGTAATGAGATAAGGCAAGTGGACTGGCTGGGGGCATACTAGATAGAAGCTAAGAGGGAAAGACTAAAAATCAGACATTTCTAAAAGAAGAAAAGGACAACTGTCATCAAAGAACTGTTATTGCTGAATAGCGTGAATGTACAAAACAATACAAAACTAAAACAAATCAAAGCAGGATATTACTTATAGTCTAATTCAGAGTGGTTTGAATTATATTAAAAAGAACCCTTGACTTGAGTGCTCTTTGCATCTGAATTAAACATTATTTCTATCTTCTACAATTTGGTCAAGCTTTTGATAATTTGTTAAAAATGTAATACAGGCCGAAGCATGGGACAAAACTCTTGAGGGTCACTGCATTTGCATATGGAGTATTTTTTGTTTTCTGAAGTTTTCTTGTTTCCATATTATTTTCAAGATACTTAAACTTTAAAAAAAAAAAAACACCCAACAGTTTTTATTGCTCCCTTCAAGTAATTTTTGCTTTGCCTTACTGTCAGGAGAACAACACAAGACAAACATAAAGGAAAAACCAAGAACATGAACTGTACAAAGCATTTATAGGAAACATATAGGAAATCAGCTTTGATGTTGCTAATAAAAGAGCACGTGGAAAATCTAGCAATAGCATGGCAAAAATATTGCACATATAAATCATTAAAAATCAAACAGGGCCAGATGCTGCTGATAAAATTTCAACTTTGTCTAATGTGCGAGGCAGGTGCTTTCTGTAGTGCGTGCATGGACATTGGTTCTGCATTCATGTAATTTGGGACAGGACTTGATCTTGCTCTGCGCAGTGCCCGTTCTATGCAAAAGAAACCCAGCCGGGGTATGAAGCAGGAGAGGAACATAACCTTATGGGGTGGATCTTGTGTCCTCCTTGTGTCTTTTGAGGAGTCTTGTAGAAAAAAAACTTACAGTAGAACAGCTGGAGGAAAATCAAAACATTTATTAATTTTGTTTTGCTAATCATTTGAATGTTTCAGGCTTACCTCGTTTTGTTGAAGCTATCTAACCAGTTTAATGGCAATTTCCTACCCGGGCCAGCATATGAACTTTCCCTCCTACCTCCTGAGTTTAAAAGATGGACCTTTTAAATAATTTTCTTATCTCTTCAGGGTAAAAAGGCTTGGGCTGTCTGCTCATCTCCTGAGACTGCCTACCTCTGACAAATCGGTTTTAAGTTCTCACTGCAATCGCCGTGAGGAGAGTTCTAAGTTTTCTCGACATCTGTTTACATTTATTTATAAAGATCCCATGTTATTAAAGTTCCTAAGATTTCTAAACTTTTAGTTTAAAGTCTTGTAAATAATTTTGGGTTTTCTTCTGATTTTCCAGTCTAAAATAGGGGTCTGTTGTAGTTAAGTTTGTAACCTTGTATGAAAATGAATAATAAAAGACCAGATTTCTGTTACTTTTTAAAAAAAAAAAAAAAAGGGAGTGAAAGGAGGTAAAATCTATTTAACAGTATGACTATATAAAACATATAAGCATTTGAAAAAAATATTCTTTTCTATGTATTAGGTCTCATAACTAGATGTTAGAGCACTCTTGGAAAAACAGCTATGGGAATAAAGCAATGGCACTCATTGCAGCTAATATAAGGCAATGGTTGTGGTGCGAAGATGCCAGAGACTATAATAAAAAATATCTGTTGTGATCTAAATTTAGTATTATCAGAATCTGGGGAAAATTATGACTGAGGAGTCATTAGGGCAAGAACAAAGTCTAGTGCTGCAGAGAAAATAGCTGATGCCAAGCTCAAGGCATCTTTATTTACAGAAGATTCAGTTCTGAATGGTAGTTCAGAAAATTACTCTCTAAAAATGGAAACCATCATCATATTAAACTTCACATGGAAGTGAGAAAACAGGAAACAGTAGCCCCAGTACTGTTGAAGCAGTCCGTGTGGACTGGTCTCTCTCGTGGTGTAGTTTAAATATGTATACGTATATATATTTATTAGGGGCACAGCTGGGTTGTTTGTATGCATGTGCAGTGATGATGGTGGGAAGGAAGTTTGTGGAAGTTGGTTGGGGACAAACATCAGGAGAGGTAAAGGCAGGGCAACCATAGCTGAAGAATATGGTGATAGGTGTCTGTGATTTAAACAATGAAACACTTGTGGTTTTGTCATGAAGAGTAGATTTTCTTAGTATAAAATCATCTTTTTATTGTAGATTATTGAACTTAAAAAGTGCATCTGGCTGGAATACAGCTCTGAAAGTCACAATTTTGGAAAAGTTCAGAATATGAACAGGAATCAGATCCACGTTTTTCATCCGCCTTCACTTGCGATAAGGGGTTCATCTAAACCCCAGGGTTCAGATAGTTTCAAAGTCGCCATCATTCCAGCTGCTGTCCTGCATTTCTGTTCCTTAGGCCCATAGGTGCTATTAAAGTTCTCTGTTGCTTTATGCCTTTTGCCTGTTGTGGTTAGCCAAGCAGTTCAGTCTGGATGTAGCGTGCATTTTGGTGAAACTGTTTTAAAGTCAAATAAAATTCTCAGTATTTCAGCCGTATTTCAGAAATACTTTCAGTGATAAACTTTATAGCATACAATCTGTGCAATGAAATTTTGATGTCATTTACATTTAAATTGATCCATTTAAAAAAAGATCAAATGAACGTATCGGAAATATCTCACATAGTAATTACTGTAAGAATTTTTTTTAAATAGCTGTGTATCTTGCGTGACTGTAATACATCTTTCAATATTTGATGACTATGCAGTTATGCTTCGATTGAGATTAAACTTTGACAGGCTTCAGTGTATGGTTTTTTGGGTTTTTTTTTTGTTTTTTTTTTTTTTTGTTTTGTTTTTGTTTTTTGTTTTTTTTTTTTTTTCTGAACTGGGCCTGAACTGTGTAGAAATGCAAGTCTGAGACGACACAGCCATGTCTGTACTTTGTGGAGTGTATTGAGCGGTTGCAAACTTGTTTGAAGTCATTAGAAGTCATTAGTTCAAGGAACTAACTCTTCCTTTGATGAGAAAGTTATATAAGAGTTACAGAAAGCAAAGAAATTGTCTAATTAATTGAAAAGCTCAAAGCTAGCCATACAAAACGGGTGAGAAATCGCACACATCTCAGTTTTGTGAGTGAAACCTTTTTTGGAAAATGCCCTCAACACTGAGCTCGCTCTTTTTTTAAAAATTTATTTAATGTCTGTTTCCATGTTTGTACACAATGTGTAGTTTGGTAGATTTTGTAGTCAAAACAATAGATATGCCCCCCGTTACCCTGCAGGTTTCTCTAAGTTTATAATATCTTGAGTTGTTTTCTTTCCATTTATTATTCTCTATTTACAGTTCACATGAAAAAAAAAAAGCCACTGGGGAGCTGGAACACTGTTTTTATTATCTGGCTGTTGTCAGTGATGGTGTATGAAAGCATAAAACATCTTGAATTTTGTAAGCTAAGGTAATTGTGCAGGAATCTTGATAATGAATTCTTGTTTTGACTAGTAAATGATATGGTATGAAATAGATCATCATAGTATCTAAAGTGTGCTCCAAAAAGGGGCATTTTTTCATCTGAGAAGCACTTCAAAGTGTATTCTACGTGTGTTCTGTAGTATCTCTCGAAAAAAAAGAAAATTATAACTGGGATGATGTTTTGCTGCTTTCTTAATATGATTCTCTAGGCAAAGCCTGAGTGCTCTTTTGCTTAGAGCCATTTAAGCGTCCTTTTTCCACTGGAAATCTAAGGCTGGGAAGAGAAGCCATGACTGTAGTTACTGACCCAGCCACCACTGTGGTTTCTCTTTTCCTGCTTTGCTGGTGGGTCCCTTCTCGTTTGCAACTTCTGTAAGGTAAAACTGCTTGGGCAACTGGGACTGGAGAAATCAAAAGTGGCGTGGGCAGAATTTTTGAACTTTTGTAATTGGAAAATGTGGAAGTTCACTTCTTTAATAGTGGTGACCAGATGGCACTGTTCTATTTGATGCTGCGTATTACTTCTTGTCTTCAAGCAAGGTCTTCATAGTTATTGTTATCTATTATTATTTGTGTCCTGAGACAATTGCTTGAGAGGAAATGTAGCAATAACCAAAGTTGTTGCTACGTTGCCTCTGTTTTGAAGGGATTGTTTAGACAGTGCTGCTTCCAGAGAAACAGAACTTTGTCTGTACACTGAAATTACTGAAAAGTGAACGCTGCTTATGTGCTATTTGTTATGGACACCACATCAGGATTTGTGCAAATTTGTGAGACAAATTATAGACCGCTTTTGGAAAGCGATCAATGAGGCTTCCACTGAGCAGTGGTATTGTGTTAAAATTACCTGGTAATAATCTCATTCTTACACTTGTGTTCTTTAGAAATAGTCAAGGTAATGGGAGAACTGAAGACATATCCCTTGTGCTCTTATGGGAATGGGGAATGATCTGTATTTTTGTTGAGGTTCTTTATGCTGATTTTATTTGGTGTTTTAGAGCCTTTTTCTATGAGTTTAGTTCTTTACAATATTTAGAGTCCTCAAACCTTAAAGGAGTTTTGTAGGTGAAATGCTATTCATTTTACTGAGTTCTGTGCCCATCAGTTTCTAATGGAATTATTGAAAAAGTGCTCAACTACTGAATACTGTAGTACACTAATGTTAGCTTTCACCTATGCTTCTTGTACCACATGCAAACCAATTTATTTTTGCCAAAAAGTAGGCATACTTCACATTTCAATTCCTCTTCATTTTCAGGTGATTTATAACAGATGGATATGCAAAATAGCACTGACATACCTTAACTGCAAGATCATGTTTGAAAGGTGGTGTGGCAGAAGAACTAGAAAGGCTTTAGATGTTTAAAGCAGAATATTGCTAGATCTCTTGACTTTCTTTGAGGGGAGACAGGGTTAAAACAAAACAAACCCAACCCAACCCAAACCTATTGAAGGAGGAGGCAACACTTTTGTCCTTTGTATTCTTTAATTACTTATCCAGAATCTAGCAGATAATAAAGTCCAAGTAACAAGAGAGTATACAAACAGGTGAAATCTGATGAGACCTCTCACAACTGCCATGCTTCACCCCTGTCTGCTGCTTCTAGGAAAAAGCTATAGCTCTAGAAATCTACTCTATTCTCCTAAATATAACCGTGATATTATATCGAACTGCAATATGCTAAATGGTTCAGAGCAGACAGGGACAATTGTCCTATAGTAATAGATCAGCGTATGCCTGAAAGGCCATCTGATCCTAGTCTGCTCTCATCTCACACCAGGAAAGGGGAGGAGGCTACTGGAATACGCTAAATAAAAATTAGAGCTGGCCAACATTCAGAATTTATTCAGTGTGCATTCATATTCAACCAGAAGGTTGAAATGAGACTATAAACAACTTTTTTTTTTTTTTTTCATGATTTTCCAAAAGTGAACATGGAGAAATGACTGACTTTGTAACAAAATACAGAAACTGTTGTCACGTCCACTGCATGTCCTAGCTGTGGGTTTTTTTTTGTTTGTTTGTTTGTTATTTGTTTTGTTGTTTATTTTTTTTTTTTTCTCAGGAGATGGGGCTCCAGGGGTCAGTGGGCAGCAGTGGGACAAGGCAGCCTCCAGAGATGGTCTCCCAAGGGCAGTCCATGCTTATGGAGAAGGTGGCATCCTTCGCTCCCTGTTCGGTAAAGATCCCCTGCCTCAGCCACTAATTTGAGCTCACTTGCAAACAAACAGGAGTTCCCCTTAGGAAAAAGAAAAAAATAAAAATCCTAACTGTTTCTTATTAAGATTTGTAGGTGACCACAGTGGCAGAGATCGTATAAACAGCTCGAGATACAGAAAGCTAGTAAATAAAATCAGCTGAATAGAAAAAGGGGATTTATTAACCTACTACATCTAGCCTTAATTCAGGGCTCTTCTCTGATTTTGAATGCTGCTTTCTTTGTCTTAAAGCTGAGCTAAGGAGAATAGCTGTTTGAATCATTTAGCCTGTGAGACGTCACGTTTTCCTTTCTATTATCAGAGGACTATTGAAGTCACTATCATTGACTTTCCAAAGTTGTGTCTTGATTCTAGTTGAAGAATTTTAAAGGATGACTGATTCCCTCGATCTGCACAGCTGTAGGTTTTTCTATTGAGATGGTCAATGAAAGTGACAATTATACTTTTGGTAATTTTTTTTTTTAATCTGTCAATTAACAATTTGAACTTGGAAAATGACAGATTTTTTTTTTTCACATGTGCCACTAAATTACATTAGAAAATGAAATTCTTAAACTATTGTCAGCTGAGGCAGAGTTCTGAACCAGTTAAATAACCTGAGAAAGTTGCACTTTATTTGCAGGAGCCCCTATAAAATCGAAAATGTGCGGTTATCTCCTCTGATTCTTAATCATAGAATCATAGAATGGTTTGGATTGGAAGGAACCTTTAAAGGTCATCTAGTCCAACCCCCCTGCAATGAGCAGGGACATCTTCAACTATGTAGGTTCCACAAAAATTCCATTGATGTTCTTCTCCCCAGGCAGGCTTTTACAAGATCAAATGAAGTTAACAGGCAGCAGATTTAAAACAAACTGAATTAGGTATTTCTCCACACAGTGAGAAATTTAAACTGCAACTTATGGTTAGAAGAAGGATGTGGATGCCAGAAGCTTACATGGCTTCAATAAAGCAACCATGAAAGAAAATATCTCTCGGAGCTATTAAAAACAGAATTACATGAAGTTCAGGAAGTCTGAGAATTGTGGATTGCTGGGGCTGGGAGGGTATCGAGGAGGTACCACTCTCTGCTTCTGTCTCATTCTCTTCTCCATGTGTTTGCTGTTGGCTGCTGTCAGAGAGTTTAGAGAGGGAACCTCTGTCTGACATTATATAGCTATTCTTGTACTGTCAAATACCATGCTAGCTTTACTTCTGAGCTGTCTATACATAAATATAGTGGCTGGTCTCGTGGATAAACAAAGCAGTTGCATTCTAAAACTACTTTTAAAGACGTTTCTATTTCTTTCCATCCTCTTCTATTTAGAATCGTGATCAGTTTATATATATGATCAAGGCACAGGTAATAATGATGTATTTTTGAGCTGTTTAACACAGGCATCTACTCTTTTAATTTGTGTGTGCGTTCTTTTTTTCCCCACAGTGCTTGTGTGTTGAATAGCTAGACTTCAGAACTGGCCCTGCCTAGTCCCTAAGGGTGGTGGTGAAGGAGAAGGTGTAAGAACTTCTTGCTTGAGCACCCAGCAGAGAATACTTTGTTACAGGAGATGTTCCTGATTTTAGGCAGTGCTTTAAGAGGGATCAATTAGAGGTCTGTGTTATTTATTGTGCTCTAATGTCAGCATACTTGGTCTGGTATGAGTTGATACTGAGACCGTGTGCTGTATTTGTAAGAGTGCAGTATCACTCAAGATTTGGCGCAAGAAAGAACTGATGCAGGGCACTTTTCCTGACAGAGAGCTGAACCCAAAAGTATGAAAGGAAAGACTGGTCTAATGTGTTTTATGATTTTAGAGGGAGCCTCGTGGCATTTGTACCAGGAGACAGTGAATCCTTTATCACCAGTGGAAAGTCAATACGTGAAAACCCACGGCAAAAATGAGATCTGCAAAAAAAAAAAAAAAAATATGTAACAGTGATCTTTTTACAGACTTGGTGTAGTGGCGACTTTTTAAGCAGTGGTCCATATCGGCCTGTCTCAGCTGGCAAGTTACGACCCTTGAACGCTGTCCTGGTTCCGGCGGGGATAGGGTTAATTTTCCCCAGGATGCGGCGGGGCCCCGGGACCCCGTCCCCCGGGAGCCGCGCGCGGGCTGCGGGGGCAACTGCCCGGGGAGGGGCGGGAGGTCGCCGCTGGGAGCGGGCCGGGGCTGCCCCGCTCCGCCGGGGGTGAGTCCTCTTTGTTCGCTCCTCCGGCGGCGGCGGCGGTGGTGGTGTTTTCCTCTTTCCTTCGGTGTTCTGTTAAACTAAACTGCCTTTATCTCAACCCGCCGGTTTGGCCTTTTCCGTCCGATTGCGCCCCGGGGCTCGGCCGCGTGGCTCTTCGGCTGAAGCCAAACCACCCCAAGTAGAATCGTAGAATGGTTTAGGCTGGAGGGGACCTCAAAGATCATCTAGTTCCAGCCGCCCCTGCGGGGCGCCAAAACTCATGCGGGGCGCCAAAAATCATACGGGTCTTGAAGAACGCAATATGAGGTAAAGAAAAGATTGCATCTTTACATTTTGCACGTGTAATGTTTTTCCATCAAACCCTTGAAATGCATACTCCAGGATTTTTATAAAACCGTCATTGGTGAGGGCATGAGGCTATGCTTTGGGTTTGGTGGCGGCTGTTTTATTTGGGGGTGAGGGGGTGGTTTTTGTGTGTGGTGTTTTTTTTTTTTTGTTGTTGTTGTTTGTTTTTTAATGGTTTCTTGAAAGTTTTAAAAATAATATGTTGTTGCCCACAGATACTGACTCATTCATTTCAGCAAATCTTACCTGTTCCTGGAAAACGCTTTGCCAAGTTATGTGTAATTGTATCCAGTAATAAGGTATATGTTACGTCTGATGATCTAGCTCATTTGTGACCTCTGTGTTTGATTGGTTTAGCATTTTTACCTGGGCAAGGGAATACAGAAGCAGTATTGGGTAATACTGTGGGAAAAACTGTTATGTCAGTCTTCGTGTATAGAGGTCCTTCAAGGCTGTGTTCCTCAGAAAACTCAGAGCTCTTTGTGGTGAGACTGAGATATAAAGACTTGTTTCTGACGAGACAGACCCGTCACCTACTGCTGAGGATCAAAAACAGTTTCAGGTCTCAGTGTTACTCTTGTCCTGGATGTGATGGTGCATCAAATGTTGCAAGTTAGAATTCACATCTCTCTGTCTTAGCTTTCACATAACATCTTTTTTCCAAATGAAATGCCACTGCTTCAGGGTGTCACAGCCTCTTTTACTCATTTTGCACACTCCATTCCCATTGTTAAAGTGTAGACTCCAGGTCCCCGTTCTCCTCTTGGGAGGTGAACTTGTCAGTGCGCTCTTGGCGTGACATAGGTGGAAGTCATTTGACGCATTCACAGAAGAATCTATCCTGGCGTCTTTCTGTTGTTACTGCTAGTAGTGTGACAGTGCATGGCATTCAAGCATGGCAGTGGGTGGTGTAATGAATGTATGGATAAGCAGAATTAATTGCAGGCAAGTTTTGAGGGGACAGTTGAAAAAGTCTTTAATGATTTTGCATTAGTTCTTGCCAGAAACCATGACGAAGCTGTATTAAAATATCTTTTTATTTCTGTTTAACCTGAATATGAAAGACACGCACTATAGATCTTTAGTAAGTTTATTTCTGAAGGAAGATGCCGTTTTGGCTCTCGTGATTTATTAAATAACTTGCAGACTAACAGTTGCTTAAGAGATTTTTCTGGAGGAACTGGTGCTGTGTATCTGCTTTTCCCTGGATGGGCATGAATTCTGTAAAAGTAAAATGATCTCATTATACTCTACAGATGAGTTGGTCTCTTCAGTTAAAGGCCAGCAACAGTTGGTCGGCCTCTCCATGCTGAGCTCCTGGAAGGCCATGGCCAAGGTTTGGAGGTGGTAGTTAACTAGTGGCTTCCAGAAGCTCCTCTGCCCTGCTGGGAGCTGTGGTGCAGGTGGCCTTCACAGGGTCGTTAAGGGCACGGTTCCCTAATTCTTCAGGGGACCAGTTTTGAGTAAGCAATATTTATATAAACATTAAGAACTCTAAAAAATGGTGTGGTACAAATATTTATCCTATCAGATGAAATCTTTGTTTTCCCTGATTAGGGGAATTTACATGGTGCCAAGCACCGAGTATGAAAAAACAAGATTAGAAGAATGCAAGGGTTGGTGTGTTTTCTATAAAACAATTGCATTCCTAAAATAGATATATCCTCTCTCTTGTTTGTACTTTTCTTGTTGTTAAAGTACGCACTGTTTTGCTTCAGCACCTGATGCTGCCTTTCATGCATTGCTTGCAGTCCCGCTAGAGCTGAAAAAAATAGCCCTTTGTCCAAGAATTTTGCTTACTCCTCATTTCCTTCTTCAAATTTAATTAGGTCCAAAGCGTCTGGAACTTCGAAAAGAAAACAGCAACTTATTTTGAGAAGGAATAGAATGTTTGCCCCCTTTTTACCTTGTCCTCCGTCCAGGTTTCCCCTGCCAGACTATCTCGGCTGACGTTGGCTGCCCGTCGCAGTCAGTAAAACCATCTGTGGCTATTTGCTCGGCCAACATTCAGTCACCATCTGTGGCTATGTGCTCGGCCGACATTCAGTCATCTCGCATTAGCTGGCAGGTAGCGTGCTTCTGCCCTGGTGGCCATTTTATATGGTTTCTCTACATGCCACCTGCACGCGTGCTTTAGGTATTGCACTGGGCTGTGGCTCAGCATTCGAGGGTTGGCTTGCAACGTGGCTTTAAGTCTTCCTTTTCCAACCAACCGTATTCTCCTCCAGCTGTGATGTTTGGGACTTAGTTCTTGCTGAGTTCAAGGGAGATGGAGTGGAAAGGGGCTTTTACAGCCCGTTTGTGCCTCTCCGTATTTTTGGGTTGGCTGCAGACTTATCTAGATCCTGGTTTAGACTAGATTTCAAGGTTTGCTCTAGTTTATGCTGAGCCATACCTTTTTCAAAGGGGTTATCAGAGAGGCAGGAGACCCAGCCGTACTCCTGAGTGTCTGCAGTCTTCTGGGATGCTTCTGCATTCTGGAACTGATGTGTGCATTCAGGGTTTGAGACAGGAGGGGTGTATGTAATACCTGTCTTTGCTGATTGCATAAATTTCCATGACCCTTAGGCTGTTGGTATACCCTGACATCTTTTGTAAACCCTTCATTCAGAGATTTTGAGTCTCGCATGTTGAGAATGAAACCCGCGCAGTTGACTTCTGCCTCCTTTCTCAGTGTTTTGTGTGTGTTTAGTTCTTTTCTCATGTCGTGGGGCATAGGTGAACTAGATCTGTTGTAGCTGGACGAGCTGTACAGCTCGCTGTGTGCTCAGAGGAGCTCTGCTAGACATACAGCCTAGCATCTTCCTCTTCACAGGGCTGCCCAGCTTCCTCCCTTCACTTCTCATGGGCTCATCTGGAGGTCTCGTACTTGGGGATGGAAAAAACGTTCAGGATATGTTGCAAATATAAACAGATTGTGGAATTGTGATGGGCACTTATTTTGCTGGAGATCTTTTTTGGAAACTTTAAAGCAGGACCTTTTTTCTTTGGTTTCACAGGGAGGTATAGGAAAAGCTATACTCCTAGCTGTTTGAATTAGGAGGAAGATGATTGAATATGAAAGGACTGGGTTGCTTTGTGCTGCTCCATTAGTGAGTACAGATGGACACCTACCTGTCTGGCTGCCGCCTTTGGCAAGGAGATAGCCGTATCTTCTGTGACACCTCCTTACATGCAGAAGCAAAGTAGCTAAATCTGCCCAAGGAGGCACATAGACATTTTTGAAGTTCCCCTGCTTTTCCTTGTCCGTACGGAAACTCAGCCAGAGCAAAACCCAGAGTCCATAATTTCTTACAGTCTTTATTCCACGCGTTTTAGTCTGTACTAAATAGACCTAAGGACAGGAAGGCCCGCAGCCAGCTTAGAATAATCTTAGCACCATTTACATTTGTCAGTTGACCATATTATATCATCTGTTCCCAAAGCTCTCTCTGACTTAAAGAAACATAAAATAAAATCCATCCTTCTTTCAGGCAATCAGGTTTTGCTCACTTACTGCTTGTCACCATCGAGTAATCCTCAAGCTGCATCCAGCCTTCCAAGAGAAACAGGGCTAACCAGCTGTGAATTTCTAATGTAGAATGCAAGTTGCACTTTACCAAAACTTCATGAATGCAAAATATTCTGGCCATTGTTATAAAAAATATTTTTAATAAGGAACAAATTATGTGAAAAGTTCTAAACTTCCTCTCTTCATACGACTTAAGGATACCTTCTTAAATGTAGCATCTGTCCTGTACAGGTGCTATTGAAATCAAAATAATGTCATACATTCATATACAGCATAGCATCCGACAGGTGCATGGATGTGGGGTTTACACATGTAGTAGCCATATGTGGCGAAAAAATACCGGCATAGCTAGTTGGGCTTGCATAGTAATGGAACACAGTCATAAATGTGGCAAGTTTTTCTAAAACAAGGCTGTTGTTGCTGTTCTTAAGGCCCAAACAATGAAACCATGGGAAGCCTGGCTATGGATCAAGCTCATCTAAATGGGATTTTTTGCTTGGGTGTTCACTGAAATATTGTTTAAAGTTCCTGTGCACCTAATAACAAATGATTCATTGCATAGCCCCAGCTTAGTCCTTCTAGGCCGTGTCCTAATAGCCCAGTGTTCTTTTTGTGTGATTGGAGGAGCCCATCTTGCAAAGGGAAAAGCCCGAGAGCTGAAGACAGCCATTTTTCAGTTGTCGTGGTTAACAGAAAGGTTTCCCTTTCCATGTCTTTTTATTTTTTTTTTTTCTGAAACATTAGAGTCTGGTATCAGCTAAGTGTGAGTGTATTTAGAAATTGCGTGTTGTAAAAGTAGCTTACGTGGTCTTTCATAAGGCAAATATTGCCTTTGAGTAATGAAGATCTTTCCAAAGCAACCCAGAGCACACCTGCTCTCTCTAGAAGTCACGCTACTCAGAACAAAATATACCAACTTTGGGAATCGGAAACCTCTTGACAAATCATTGTAAGTCTCTCTAGTGACTTTCGCTGCCTGCTACCAGCAGAAAGACCTTAAACATCCACTGATTGTGCCTCTGAGGCAGTATAGAGTGACATATGCATCAGATTTGGGTTTCAAAACTACCTATATTCGCATTTAACCAAAACAGGCTTAATTCAATCTTGAAAAATGAATGCAGTGCAAAATTTTTTTCTTGTGAGGTAACGTCTTTTCCAAGGTTATATTTTGCGTGCAGATCATTGAATGCTAATACTAATGCATCCTGCCACAACGGTGGAATGAGTGTCTGTGTGCTAGAGGAACGTGGTCCGTGCCGGGTGCAGTATGGTATCTGTCCTCTGCTTTCCCGATCCCCACCCCAGGTGATTCCTCTCCCTGTCCAGACGTGGGATACGAATGACTGGAAAAGAAGAGGTGGTGCTTAGTAAGCAGAATAGATCCCGCTCTCCGGTGGCTGTAGCCAAAGTAAACAAACGAGAGTAATTGCCGCCACAGGCATTTTACAGTAGATCTGCCTTTTTATTGATGTTGTTATTAAACTGCTATAAATGTTGTAGGCTGCTGTTGGAGATGAAATTCCCCCTGCCCCCAACTTCTCAGTTGCTGTCTGTCACTAAATGCTATTAAGTTTATCATCTAGCAAAATCAGACAATGCAGGAAGCAGCCTGAATGTTAATGTTAACCTATAATAGGTTTTAAATAGCTATAAAGAAAAATTAGACTGCAGTGGGACAGGAAGGCTAGTTTACCTTAACGTAAAATAAAGGACGACACGTTGACCTGATTTACTTAAATGTAGCTATTATGTGCTCTTTAGGGAGGAAACTGGTGTACCAAAGCTTATACAGGCAGGAAAAATGTCCTTTACCTCAGTCTGTACAAATGACATATAGGTTCTTGCTTTAATTAAAGAGTAAATCCATAGATGCTGCATGTATATATTAATGCAGATGTCACTCTGGCTACTTTTTATTTTAATTCCTTCTAGAATAACAATAGAGCTGTACAAAAAAGTATTTTGAAATGTGCTACATCTTGTTTGGGTTTGAGCGTGGTGCTTTTTTTTCCCCGACAAGTCCAATACGAATTACATTTGCGATGGAAACGCGAGGGTAATGAAAATGGATCGTCTGTCATTTGGGAGTTCCCACCCTGTCTGGGCTGGCCTAAAACTTTTACGAAAGCGTGTGGAAGAGTCATGCGTGAGCCCAGCTCGCTTCTTCCCGCTCTCGCCGCGTGTGCTTCCGGGCTCCTCTCAGCCGTCGGCTCTCGGCATGCTCTTCGTGCCAGCTCTTGGCATGCAACCGCAGCAGACAGCGTATAGGTCCCTTAATGTACAGGGAGGCAGAACCGAACTGTGTAGGGAAGCCAAGAACAGGACATAGAGACGTGATGAAAGCCCAGCGCTGAAGGAGAAATTAGTCTAGTTTTCTATGGTTGCTCTGAAATTTTGGAAAAGGTCATGGTTAATGACATGTCTGCTCAGAACAAATGCTCAGAAGCATTATAACGTGAATTTGTGAAAGGTATCGTTGCAGGCTGGGAGAGGGGTTGCTTACCCGCAGTTTCAAGTGCCTCATTTTGCTCCTTTGGGACACCTGAAGCGCGAATGTCGTAGGACCAGCAAAGTTCAGGATGGGAGAGCTCTGCCTTGGGCCCATTAAAGCTGGGGGCACTCTAGGCTGGGGCCGGGCATTTGCTTTGGTTGTGGGCTAATTGGGGCTTTTATATGCATTTTGTTAAGACAGAACTTTACTTGCTCTTTCTGTACCTTGTGAAAAACAAAAACCTGCAGATCTGAAAGTTTAAGCGCAGTTCTAATACGTTTTATTAAAATCATTAAACAGTTGAGTGCTAACTTGTACTAACCGGTCCTTATATATTCTTTAGCCAATTCTAAGAAGTCAGTTAATTGCTTAATTTCTTCTTTTAAAAAGATCAAGTTAAGAGTTGTACCATGATAAATCAGGTACATTGCTTGGGTCAGTCCCCTTAAAGGAAAATCAGGTTATTACCTACAGTCTCAAACAAAGCATCTGAACCAATTTTAAGTATGTATTCAGGATTATATTCTTCCTGAAAGATAAAGCTTTTCATTCCCTATTTAGCTAATTGGCTTCCTTCTTTTGCTGGCGGTATCCGGCATCGCGCACAACAAATGAGCGTCCTTATTATTAGTAACGAGATGCTAAATTCATTGTTTGTGTATCTGGGGGAAATTCAGGTTCTGAGGTATAAGGAGCTTGGACTAGATGGTGTCATTGTCTCTTCTGGCCTGTGGCATAGGTACTGTCCACCTTAGAGTTTTGTGTTCAGTCACAATAGCCCACAAAGGGATATGGGAACGGACCTACTGGAGCAGTTCATCCCAGGGGCTGCATCTTCTAACCTGAGGCAGCCTTACTACTTCTTGAGAGATCCAGATTAATCATGACTGTAATTTAGACTCTAATTTAGACTCTTAACTTTAAAATTAATATGAAACAAGGGTTATGCAGAAAGTGAACGGGGTAATGTCTAGTTTTGTAGGACTTCTGAAATTAAAAGGCGTTAAAAAAAAAAAAAAAGTGATTTTTTTTTTTTCTCTAGGCTTGTTGCATCTTCCCAGTGTTGTTTCTAGTGCTGTTCCTGTTGAGTTTTATGCCCATTCATACATACACACGTGTGGGGCAAAAACTTCTCTGGCAGACTGCACCAAGAAAGACTTATACTTACAGTCAGAGAGTGTGAATGATATTGACGTACCGTCACCTTTTATTTTATAAGCTTCAAAATGTAGGCGCATTTTTCCAAGTGCTAGCAAAATGAAGGCAGGACTGAAGTATGCTTGGCATTACATACAAAGCAAATTTTATTCACCCAAGCCTACGAAGGGAAGAATGCAATATAAAAAAATCCAAGGATTTTGCTCCTAAATCTGTGGAATTTTGAAAATTAAATGCTTGAAGATAGATAAAAAGATACAAACCCCCTTTAAAACTGTAATACTTCAGGTAATTTGTTAGCAGTGACCAACTGAACCCCCCAAAAAGGTGGGAGAGTTCTAGCAGTAGATGAATCCATAAATAGTTAAATTCTAAAAAATCTCCCAAAGGAATGCCATTAGGGTCAATGGAGTTGGAAAGCCAGGGAAACTCAGACAAGTCAGTATCTGTTCTCAATTACTTTGAGATGAATTGGGATTAACTCCATTGAAGTGAATAGTTTAGTACTGATAATACACCATAGCAAAACTTTACTCACTGAGAGTCAGTCGTTCTTCACTTGGCTTTGCGTAGGATGGATATATCTCCCTATTGGTTTGGAAAACGTTGTCTATGTCAGATACGTTTGTTTATTTTTTTAACTTCACTGTGGAAGAAAAATATAGCACAGGCAAATTGCTGACAATTTTTGTGTTTTTAAGAAAGCATCTTCATGGTAAAAATGAGGCAAAATTAACTAAATAGAATGATATTAATGCAAACTAAGCCCTCCTACTGCAAAGAAACCTAAACTTAATTTTCTTTTTTGTTGAACTTAAAATGTTAGGATGCAGTTGTCAGCTTGTTTTTTGACATAGTGGACATTATGTGTGCAATATACAAATATACGTCTAGTAAGATTTTGTCTTTAAAATACTAATGGTTTGAGTAAGTATTTTATCCAGTGTCCAATGTTAAGTAATCTGCTCAGTATGTTTGCTTTTTGAAATCAGATTATTTAAAATTGCAGGTTATATGTTTTTTAATTATTCACAAATTGGTTGTCAGATCAGTGCCAATTTTTGTGGCCAGAGTATGTTTCAGGTTAGGATATTCCCTCCAGGTCCTTAGTGATGCTGCTCCAAGTGTCAAGAAATCTTGGGAAATGGCAGGAGAAAATAAAGGGAGTCTGTGTGGCAGAAAGAATGTTATTTGACCTCAGTTCTCACATACATAGTTGGCAGTAAAATGTAGTTTTGAAAAAATACAGCCATGTATAACTCTGACAATAGGTGAAATTTTGTTTTATTTTTCTTTGCAACGGAGTCAGGGAAAAGCCAAATTCTTCTGTTTATGTAGCTGTATTACAACAAAAGGAACTTTTGCATATTTCATGTATCCACTAGAAAAAAAACAGTAATAAAAAGAACAATGATAAAATGCTTGTGAACGAACCGTCAGGCGTTTCACAGTTAATTTCATTGCCAGGTCTTTCAACAGTGTATGAAGTGTCTATGTTCTAACTGAAATAAACAAATTAGACTGTGTAGATCAATTAGTTATGTGCTCACTTCATTCCAAGAGCCCACTTCCATACTGAAAAAAATTTAAATAAGATTATCTGTCTGTATACTTTTGGTCATTCACAACTTTACATGCCAGCTGTTTCCTTATGATAATTAGAAGTGGTAATAGTCTTCTGAGTTCCATCTCTGTGTGTGAGTGGGAATTTATGGATTTTTTTTTTTTTTTCAATCTACAGCTTATCAGTTTTTATTGCTGTATTTGATTTAATTTGCTTTCTGTAAATTACTTTTGAACAAATGCACAGCGAACTCATGAAAAAGCATCGAAACAAAATGAAACAACTTGAAATATCTTGAAATTAATTTTACAATTTCTTCGAGAATCTGGGATGGATGAGAAAAACGTGATGTGTTTATTTCCATTTTTTACTACTTAGGAATTATTGTCTATTTAAGTTTGTGAAACTTAAATAGACATTGGTGTGACAAACCCTAACTGCTTAGTTTAGTAAGATGAGTTTAGTAATTGAGATTAGTTGGTAAGATTAAAGCTTTTTTACAATATAGATGCATTTTTAGCTTTCTTGTGAACTGTAAGAGGAATGCTTGAATGAAATTGTTAATTTTACTGCAGTTGTAAAATGGAAGTTAGTTGGATTGTTATAGATTGTATTCTTTGGGATACTTGCACTTTTTTAGTTTTTCAGTAGGTAATGTGAGGTCTTTTTAAAATGTACGTCAAAATGAGATTCTGAAGGAGCAAAACAAAAATACAGAGCTCCCCAGCTTAAAGCTGTTGCACAGGACAAGCATTTAATTGACAAAAGAGTATTTTCAAGAGTTAGCAACTTTTAAAATTACTATATCCGCTTTGGTGAACTTAGGGTAGAATACGACAGGCTTCCTGGGTCAGGCATACCTCCAGCTGAAGACTTCCTTCAGTTTGCAGGGAGACGATTGCCCTTCACAAGTCCATTAAAAGCTCAGCACGTCATAGCGGTTTCCAGAAAAACATCGTTCAAGGAGCCAAAATTAGAGGAATAGTATTTGTGATATTAGTGCATGCTGTCTAAGGTAGTAGAAGAGAAAGCAAACATTAAATAGGAAAAAGAATTTTGGATGTGCTGCTGAAACTACTCGTGCCTCGCTCGGCCTGACGCCCTGCTGCTCTTGCCCGCTACGGGAAAGGTGGCTCCGCTTTCCACAGCGGAGACTTCCCTTATCTATTTCCCAGTTGTGGAATCCCGAATATCAGATGGAAATTGAGATCAAATCATTCAATAATTTAGGCTGGAAGGGACCACAGGACGTCTTCCGGTCCAAGTCCAGTCAAGGCGGAGCTGACTTTGTAGTTAAATGCAACTCAGAAGTCAGTTGCAGTTGCCTGAGGCCTTTTCCAGGCGAATCTTGAGTAGCTCCAAGGATGGAGATTTCACAGCAAGGCAACTTGTTCCAGTGCGTGACACCCTTTCTGTAAGAGATGGTTGGTTTTGGTTTTTGTTTTTGGCTTGATACCTCATAGCAGTTTCCCCTTTGCCATCTCACAACTTGGGTCCGTTGCCCTCTTGTCCTTTCTTGTCCTCTGAGAAGAGTCCGTCCCTGTTGCCTTGTACCCGATGCGCTCCTTTGGCTGCCACGGCATGACTGTGCTGGTCCTGTATTCCCTTCTGCCTGCCTGCACGCCAAAGGATGGTGAAGGATTAGTGCGTTAATGTCTGCACAGCGTTTCAAACGTCTGCAGTACTTCATAAATACAGATTATTTAGCTGCTGTGTCGGTCATCTTGCTGTGGTAATTTGATATTACTCTTGAAACAGCTATTCTTCAGAAATGAATTCCTAGCCTAACATGAGATGGGAAGGAATGTAATGCACCTTCCCGTGGAAAACAGAAAGCACGCAGCAGCCGCCACGTGAACTGCATCAACATCAAATTGTTCCGCTGCCAGCATTGTGTATATCACTGCTCTGTAAATTATTTTACACTTCCATCCCAAAGCTTTGGTACCTCTGGAGCTGTCGCTGAATCTTTTCCAATTATCCAGAACCTTGTAACTTAATATGCCCGAGTTGTAAAAAATGGCTGTAAAATGCAGGTTTAATAAAGAATTACATAAATAAGGAGTAGTGAAAGGTGCCTGAAACTTGATATTCTGGCTAGACACTAGAAAAGATGCTGGAATTCAGTTTGGTAATGAGTTTGTAGACTGAGATTAGCGAAACCATTTCCCAGACACTCTGGGAAAGCAAACTCATTTAGCCATTAGGAGTGTTATGGCTGCTGAAGTAAAAACATGGATGTCGGTGACTGGAAAAACAACTCCTTGTGGTTAATGATCTGAATGTTAGACCTGTTCAACATGCACAATATATATGACAAGGTAGAATATTGCTTTCTCATTGCCTCTACATTCGGTATGTGTTTGTTAACATGTTAATTAAATTGCAAATGCACAGCTCCTATAACATTAGCAGATATAAGAGCACTGAAAGCCTTTTGCCAGACCATAACAACCAAAGCCAAAAGTTACATTTACTGTGTATAGGGATTTTCCTGCGTCAGAACCCTTTTTTATGTATTGAAAATTCAGTACTGAATTCAGTCTCTTAACATTGTCTTTGGATACAAGCATCCAAAAGCAAGAAAGGAACTGAAAGTTGCCTAAAAGCCTTGTGCTGACTTAACTACTACAGGATATGAAAAAATCAGAATTTTCAGGGTATGAATAACTCTGATGTTTCAATATTGGTTTTCTTCCAGAACTGGAAAGAAAAGTCAAGAGTAAGTTCTGATCTACTAACTTTCTCAAATAATATGTTCGACTTTGTTTTGCTTGCACGCTGCCCAGCACTCGTAAGACTGACGTTCCACCAATTCTGAAAGGTGGAATTTCCAGTCTCTGAGACAGGAAAAGAAATCACGGAAAAGAAGTCTGAAACCATCATAAAAACAATGAAAACGTATATTTTCCAGCAGAAGTCTTAGTGCTCCCATCTTCATCAGCTCAGAACCTGGAAGGCTCTTTGAGCATGGCTACCTCCGGGGCTTCCACATTTCTGCCTCTGAACTTTGTGGGAGAGTTAACGCAAATGTTCATCGCCCAGTCAGGATGCTTATGGCCTTCAGACTCTTTACAGAGATCTGCGACTTTTTATGACCTAATGCCACGAACATCAAGGCAGTCTGTATGGCAAAGCTGCCCTAGGTTGAGGACCCCAAAAGTCCATTTTTGATTCCAGGGTCCTCTAAGTGGTGATGCTGACTTGAAGCTGTGTGAACCTGAAAAGAGCTTAGGGATTCCTATATCTGGCTTACTAGGGAAACCAGCAGAAAATCAGGCAAGCTGCTCATATTCCCCCACTTTTTTTTTTTTTATGCAATTGTGTTTTTTTACAAAAATTAACTTTTTCCACTCAGAACTTCTTTCATAATGAATCTGTGAATACTTCTTCATAAGTAAGGCTAAGAAGAAAAATTTCAGATGCGTTGCTTTTCTTTTAGAAATGATCTGAACCCCTTTTTAGCTGCAAAGTACAGCAGGCATGTGCATTGCTTCTATGTCAGCATGAAAGGAAGGATGTTGGCCGTGATTCCTTTGTTAATCTGCAGTTAAGAGCCTCTGGTTTTCTTATTAGCAGTTACAGTCTGTGATTTGGCCTTGCCTCCTGTTGAAGAATTACAGGTGTGTTATGATTCATCTCCATTTCCCATTTGTAGGAGTTATTTGATACATGATACTGTACGTTCCTCGTTAGTCCCTTTATGCAGAAGTTTGTTACGCTCTTTGATTTGTGAATAGGAACGATTAAAATGCCCATTCCCTAATTTTAGTATAGAGAGTATAGACAGCACGATATAATATGTGTTTGCGATACATTAACATCTTGATTTTTCTTCTTAAGGATTTTATTCTAAAATTAACCTCTGGATTTGAAAATGTGTGATCCACAGCCAAAAAATGTGGTTTGCCGTCTGGATAAAATAATTCAAACCTGAAATGTCATAGTTGAAATGGTGTACTTGTCTCTTCTCGCTATCTGGAGAATCAAATCCTGGCTTTAGGTAAAATGAAAATGAGTTTGCTTTTACACAAATTTGTCACATAATTTGGTATGGTTATCCAGTTCTCCTCTGAGGGAGTCTTGCTGTGGGACTGTTCACCTGCAGGGATGAAATCAGGGCAGATTGATACCCGTTGGGAGATTTTTAAGGTATGCCAGTGTCAATCCCTTCCTCGCTATTTCTGGCTCCAGAACGGATAGATTTATTTTTTTTTTCCTGTCAAATGTAAAAGAAACTTGAACACAGTGTTGAAGTCAATGGATCTGCGCCAGCTTAATAGCAGCTGAAGATCTGGCATAGATTTTACCTAGAAATGCAAGAAACCATCTATGTAGACAGGATTTGTGTGGCTAAATATAGGCTGCCCTGAAAGTTCTAGGTCTAAACTTCTGTGTAGGCCATGTAGCAACAGTAACAGGATGCAATTTTTTTCTTTACCAAAACTTTCCACTGAAATCAATAAACATTTCCAATGCTCAAGAAACACAGGATCCAAAGACCTTTTATTTTCAGTTTTCTTAACGTAAATTTCTTGAAAGAGGAGCACTGCTTCTAGGCAGCAACGCCTATCTATCTGTGGATATATTCTATATATGCTTGCATGTATAAAGATGTATGCCTGTGTAAGTGAGACATACTCCTACAGACGTTCACATGTGTATAAAACATTTGCAGCTCATGCACAGACAGACGTGATTTGTAAATGCCGAGGTACAGAACTGAAATAACAGAATTTTCATTATAGACAGGTTTATCGCATCTCTACATAAAATTTCAAAAACAAGTGCTAATGTTGAAACTGGCTATTAACCAAAATGTTTGCTGTCAAATTAAGTGTTCCCATCTGAGATGATAAATGAAGTCTACATGGCTATAAGCTGTGGCTTATGAAAAATAATTCTTTAACATCTGGCTCTGACATCTGGTTTTATAATTGATGCTCCATAGCAAATGGAATACGTACTTTAAGGGTTTGTTTTTAATTAATGTTCAAATGCGTGTATTTCTGCATCGTGTAACTATCTTGCAGTTACAGAAGTCTAAAAGAAAAGACTTCAGTTCACACCGATACCTACAGGTATAAACCCATATAAATAGTAGTGCTTTACTGTTTAACACTGGGCAGCACCAAAAACCGTCCAGGGTGAAACAGGAGGGGGTGATTTTAGCACCTGTTCAATGCTTGCCAAGATAATACTTAAGGCAATGCTCTTTTCCTGCTTTTTAAAGATGAAAGAAAAACGAGCCTGGTAGTTTTATCATTACTGTTACCATTTTATTTCTATGTATTTAAGTTAAAGACAATGGGGAAACCTGTGTCAGAAGGTTGACTGGGTCACTAAGCAGGAAGAGACTCCTCTCTTTTCTGCCTTTCTACTGCCAGTGTCTTTACAGTTGCGAGCAATTTGAAAGATTCAAAATGGAATCACGGAATCACGGATTGGTCTGACATCTTGGCAGCGCTTGCACTAAGAGCGGACTAGTCTTAGTGACTAATCACCTTCATGACTCTTTCAGCGTAGGTTCTGCAAGCCACATGCAAGCTCCTGGTGCGTTTGGTAAATTATTTATATCGCCGTTGTACAGGTGAAGAGTTCTCACGATGCATTTAAACATTAATATCGTTATTAATATTGCTGTATTTTTTCTGCGTTACAATAGCACCACAAGACCGACTCCTCAAACGTGTGTGAAATATTCCAGGCACATAGCGGGAGATCCACTGCCTTGAAAAATTTATAGGGAAAGCAGGAAAAGGAAGATAAAACACAAGAACAATATGCTTGTTACAAGCAGAGATACACATACTTTCAATTCCCCTTTTCTCCAGTTAGTTATCACTGCCTCTAAGGGTATTTGAAAGAATAAAACCAGATTTAATTTACACTTCATGTGCGTCACTTCTAAATGTATTTTATACACAGGACACCCCTAATCTACCTGTTTGTTTATCATTTGGTTTCAGACGGAGGCCTAGAAAAAATTGGAATTAAGGAACGAGGAAATTCTGAGGTCGGTTTAGGAACAGTTTTGCATGCTTCAGAGGCAACACACCTAGTGAGTCAGGAGGAAAGAATGCTTTCTTGGTGTCCTCTTCCTGTCGTCTTTGATTTTATGACTTACGTTATTCCAAGTATCCCTGATGGAAAGAGGAACAGAAGAAGGCTGGGGAGGAAGGTAAGGCCAAAGGCAGCTGCCTTGCGAGAATGCTGTTATTGGACGTAGTAGCGTCGGAGCCCCGAAAGCTGTAGTGCTGCGCGTGCCGCAGAGGTGCGGTGGTGGGAATGCTGTGCCGCTGCCGCCTGACACGCTCTGCGGCGTAAGCTTGTTTTATTGGGAGGCTGTGGGAGAGTAGGTCCATACCTTACAGATGTCAACTGGCGAAGAGCTGCCAAGACATCAGTGCTCTTGGTTTCAGTGCTATAAGGCGGTGATGTTTACAACGTCAGACGTTTTATTGTTGAATCGGTATGGGATCAATGAAGAGTCTGCATTCGTTATCAATACGTACATCCTTTCAATAACTGTTCTCCTCCTTTTAACCAGGCAATGTTTTCCCGGGTTTTCAGCGACTGTATTTTTACACAGCTCAGGCTCAGCCTGTGCTATAAATTTTGCTAGTTTTAGGTATATTAACTGGAAATTGGGAAGATCATGGCCTCCCCCCTCCCCGTTACTAAGACCTTGTTGCCAGCAAAATGCCTTGAGTAGCTACATCTCAGCAGTGAAAGAAGTCCTGTTGTTACCTTTGTTTACATCTTTATATGACCGGTGTAGCCATTCCAACATGTTGTCTCTCAACGAGGGAGTCTCCTGGCATAGATTTTTTGGCTGACTTACCCTGTAATGTAGATACTCCTTAACCCATTCTGTTTTCCAACAATAAAAAACGGTGACGTTTTGAGAGCATGTTAAAACTGTCATGAGCGCTCACAGTGACAGACATATGTATTATAGATTAGAAAGCTTCTGTCTTTTCCTGTGTAAATTCCTCATCTTTGAATGTTTTTTTGATCATATATTGAAAAGCTTAGTTTTTAAAAAATAAACGGGTTCTTAGTAGTACTGAGATTTATCTCATAAAAGCCCACGTGCTGTTAGTCATGTGGATTTATGGAGAGTAGCTCGATACTTAGGAAGATCTGTAAGTCAAGAAAAAAAACCAGACAGGACACACATGAGGATTTGATTTCAGTGGGGCTGGTCAGTGTTTGTTCTGATAGGTCCTTCCCCAGCTCCGCAAACCAACCCAACAAATCGGAAGGGTTCTTAGGATTTCTACTAAATGTTGTGCTTCTACTAAGAACAATTTATATCCTTTGAGTTTTCCAGTGATTATGCTCTCCTCTTGTTGACTTTTATATTTTTGGCTTCTTCGGTGCACCTAAAAGCAAGGCTGGAAAAAAAGGGGATGGTTTCAGAGAGTTTAACAAGGAGAGTGCTCTGTTGTGCTGCCAGCAGCTCTGAATAGTAGATATTGTTTCCCAGCTGTATGAAATATATACATTTTATTTTACAGTACACAAAGAGAAATTTTTCATAGCTTTGCAGACAGACCAATTAAATGCTGTTCAGACTTGCTGGGTCAAGGATGGAGGTTACATGTTACTCTCAAAGTCGTACTGGGATTGACAAAAGCACTTCCTGAAGTTTTCTTTCTACTGAGAAAAGAAAACCCTTCCCTGAACCAATTTCAGTTGCTTTTCTTTACATTTGTCAGGGTGATTACTTAGGATGAAATTTTAAATATCCCCCAAAACACAGAAGCTGAAATATTGCATCAAACTGGCACCTTGGCTCCAGCCAGGCAAAACTGGCTATTACGAGGTGAAAGTGCAAGAAGTCCCTTAGTAAGTAATTACAGAATGACCTGCCGAGAAGTAATTAGTTCTTAATCCCCGTTTCTGGGAGATGATTGAAGACTAGAGATAGGTGAAAAAGATGATTGCGGGTTGGACTAGATGATCTCCAGAGGCCCCTTCCGACCCTGACCATTCTGTGATTCTGTAATACAGAAGAATAGAAAGTACCCCCCTTTTTTTTTTTTTTTAATATATATCCTATGTAAAGATGTCCTTATTCTCCATAGGTTGTTTCTGAAAGATTATCTTTGCTAGTATTATTGCAGAACATGCACCTTTTAAGATGGTTCTGCTTCTTGGATATGATAGGCCATTCTAGGTAGCAGGATCTTCCCAGTAAATTTTAAAGGTATCAGTATATCATCAAGTGAACAGTGCTACTTCTTTTTAATGGAGTGTTGCCTTCAAGTGCAGGAGTACAGTATAATGACCGCTGAGTAGTTATCTTCACTGCTGTCTATTTTAAGAGAGAGACTAAAGAAAAAGATCTATTTTTTATTGATAATATGATTACAAATTTAAAATTTACAGAGTTTGAAATCCTAACTTAAGTAACAAGTGCAATAGGTGAAGTATATGCTGTAGGAAGAATTGCATTCCGGTTGCCTGTCAAGGTCTTTCTAATCTCCACCCCCTCGTCTCCAGTTTTTGGTCATATTTTCTATTCTCTGGTTAATTTAAAGTCTTTTTTCATAGTCTGTTCTTTAATCCCAAGTATAGCTGACTATAAATTTCGAAGTCTCATTTGCTTACAGCCCATGTAATATACAGCCAATGCAAAAGGAAATATAAATTATTTTGGTAATAATCTGGTCTTCCTACCTCCCTGCTTAATCCAGTAGACCATATGTGTAGTTCTCTTTTAAGTCAATCCAAGAATATTTCAGAGAAAGAGAAAAGGAGGTCATAAAGTATCATAAGACCTTGACTTCAAAATTATTTTCAAATTAGACCAGTTCAGAACATAATGATAACCATGATAGGTTTCATCTGTCTACAGTGGACTCTAGAACCGAGGAACAAAAATCTAAAGATTTTTTTGGTCTATTTTAAAACTAGAAAGCCCTCACTTGTGTGCACAGTTGAGTCTGGTTAAGTATTATTCTGCCTTTCAAATTGCTGAGGTTTTAGGTTGACAGCTGCAACCTATTATTTATTGCTTTCATTAAATATTGAAAGTTTATTTTACTATTGTAGTGAATTATTTGTTTAACTCTCAATCTTACTTCCCGTTAGGGTAATATGCAGGACAACCCACTGCATTTCTCTGCAACCAGGCAGTGATCCTGCATCTCTTAAATCCAAATTTCACACTTCAGTTGCAAAACTCTCCTTCCTAAGCTATGGCCGTTTTCTTTTTTTATCTTAATATTTTAGATGCACATTTTACCCAAAGGGGAGCAGTGGCTTTATGATACGTACACAGGTCCTTAGGGAGATGCTTTACGTACATATGCTGAAATGTAAGTATAAACCACTTCTATTTAATTAAACTCCAGTGATATGTGATTTTATACATCAAATACACTGTACAATCATGTCCAAAGTATTCATTGTGATCTGATAGATTTAAGAGTGATAAAGGGAATACGTAGGATAAGCAGCAGAGAATATTAGCAAGCGATTGACGTGGTGGGGGAAAAGACATGCAAAATCTGCAAGCAGTGTGGTCAGCCTGAATGAGCTGAAAAAGCAACTTTACAATGGCTTTCCCACAAATAGAATATAAGGAATTAATGGTTCATTTCATGTCTATCTATATATGTATACCCTCTCTAAGCAGCCTCAAATAACTGGTTCCTGAAGTTGCTAGGTAAGGCGTGTAGAATCTCAGTACTTTAATAATTTTCACTGAACTGTCATGTCAGAAAAATTTGCAAGTTTTAAAAAGACTGTTCGAAGTACATGCCAGTATAGTTTTAGGTGGATCAAGAAACGGTACAAAGGATTATTTCCTATGAGTTCAGCTGTTATTAAGGTACATAAGGTACACATAAACTCATTTGTCAGTAAGCTAATTAATATTCTAATGCTTTTAATTTTGATTTAAGAAAAAGAATATATTCTTTTCTTGTATAGTACACAGTACACAAAATGCAACCACAACAAAGAAGTGCTGGGCTTTCAGAATATTTTTCACCGAACTGGAAAATTTTAGTTGGGTCCAGGTCCTTCTCTGTGTTTGTAAAGCACCTAATAGAGCAGATCTCTCATTCTCATTAAGAACTTTGGGCATTACCGCAGTGAGAATAAATAATAACAAACCTTCCATCGACACAATGCTATTTTTATTCCTAATCTTATTCTATGTATTCTAGTGTTCTTTTACGTTATCTGTATCCTCTTGAAACATCATGACTGGATTTTTCCTGTCTTTGTGCGCAGCACGCAGAGGGAAGAAATCTTTCAGGAACTGGCTGTTGCTTCCTTCAAGGCTAATTAAAGCCCTGAGAATAACAGGAGTTAAAGAAGCTTAGGGGGTACGCCGCCATCACAAAATTGATTTAACACCTAAGGTTCTATCTGTATTGCTCTCTTGCTGTAAACATTATGGTCACCTCCCAGCGGACTTTCCCCATGAAGGTTTTGGGGCTATGCCTGAGAGAAACAGCTTTTGGAACAGCCACATTCCTGCGTGTTTTGGAGAGCTTGCAATGACAGCCCATCCTTAGGCTCAGCGTGCGTACCGCTTAGGTAGCTGCCCTTGCTCGGGGGCTGCCTGTGCTGGCAGTGCAGGTACAACGCCAGCTGGGAACTCGAGTATTTCCCCAGTCGCGTTTACATCCCTGTGCACAGAGCAGGGAGTCGGCAGAGAGGGGCCCTAGAACTGCTCCGGGGACTTTGCTTTGAAAGTTTATTTTGCTTTGAAAGTTTATTCTTCTCCCTAGGAAACACAGTTGCCTGAAATCTAAACTGCTTACAGAGAAAGGCTGGTTTTAAACAGCATCTGGTAAAACAGGTATATTTCAGTATGCTTGTATCTGTTTCTGAATCAAAATAATCAATATTGGAGGGTTGAAATGACTTTTTTTTTTCCTGTGGACATACAAACTGACGATAATGGAGACACCGTTTCAAAGCGGAAGCACCAGTTTTCAAAATGAGCTCATGACATTTTTATTAACCTAAACCCTTTACAGTGTTTTCATTCGCTATCATTATCTAGATTTTGACTTTTACGAATGGGAAAGGAAGAAGTCTTGAACCCCCTTGCTGAGGAGAAAAATGCCATCACTGCCGGTCTTGGGTTGGCCGAGTTGGAGCCACGTTCCCGTCTTCTCTTCCATGACGCAGGTAGCAGTAAAGGGTTTCAGTGCAGGGCTATCTATTTGGCCACCAGCAGCTTAAAATCCAGCCTGTTGGCTCAGCACTCCTCTCCATCTCACCCAACTGCAGCTGCTTCCCCTGCTGGGCCTGCACTTTTTCCTCCAACATTTGAAATGCAGTTTGTTTTTATTTATAACCCTCCTCGGAACATAAAGTCATGTCCGTTGGAAACCGAAGCGGCTCAAGCTCCTCTGTAAGAACCCTTGAACGTTTCCCTTTTGGACTCAATTGGAAAGTTGCAGTTTTCCATTTTAACTAAAAATGCTCTGTAGGGAACAATCCTACATCTGCATATGACTCAATGCAAATCTTTTCCTTCTTTAACTTCCGTTGTTCTCATTCTCTTCTGCTAAGGCATTTTAATCTCAACTTTCTTCTAAATGAGGGACCATGAAGATGAGAATTTACTGTGAAATGAGTAAAAACGTGTAACGTTTTGAAAACCCTTCTCTGTCGTTGACCTCTAGATTTGACAGAATGAAGAAATTATTTTTTAATTTATTTTGTATTTATATTAGTACTTCATATAAATTTGATGATTTATCTAGAACTGGGGTCCAAAGAACACTCTTAAAGAGTTTGTTTGGGGCATGTTCTGATGTTATGATTTGAGTAGACAGAGCTTGAGGGGGGAGAAATGCATCTAGAAATAAAAAAAATCACTCTTCATCAGTTTATACATCCACAGTCGAACAAAGAATCAATTCCTTGTCTTTGGTTCTTCTATTATTCAACATGTTGAAAAAGTGGTAGCTAAATATTTTGGAAAAAGCATAAGAGAGCATGACCTGCACGCAATGAACAAGAGCACATGAGTGTGCATTAATTGCTGAATGAAGAGAATTTTTAGAAAAAGGAGATTAATCTGGAAGGGGGTGTATAGTCTTAGGCCATCCAAATAGGTTGTGTAGCATTAAGTGAGTGACAGCAGAGGCGCAATCTTTGGATCAGCGTGCTCTGTTGCCTTAGGAAAAGGCACTGAGCGGAGCAGTTGCCACAGCTGCGGTGATGTCTGCTGGGTGAAGCTGTGGCTTATAAACCATTAGGCAGTGCCGTGGTTTTGGAGCCATCAGTCACCTGCAAAGCTGGAGTCTTTTGTGTTGTATTTGAAAATATTTGACAGGCTGAGCTAGAAGCAGATTCCAAAGAGAAATTTGGTTTTGGTGTTACCTTGAAACAGAGTTGCCCATGAACAATTATAAAAATAATAAGCCACCTGAATAATAATTAATCCAACAAAAAGGGTATGTTTTGTCCAAAAATATTGTAATTGCCTGAAAACTTTTGGTTTAGTTTGTGTCTGATTATGTTTTTCCTTCCTTTTCTTTCTCTTCTTTCATTTTTGCACCCTACCGTTGAAGAAGGGAAGGGATGAAGGACAAGCTAAAGAGAACAAGGCCTAAAAAACCATAACTATAATTTTAAAACGAATTGTCTTTCTTAGGAATATTTGGTTTTGAAATATGAAGAAACATCTGAAAACGCTAGAACAGCATGTATGCGATGATTCAATTTGAGTAATGTAATTGACTTTACTCTTGCTGTTGCAGTCTTCATTCAGATAAAATCAATATAGTTATTTCTGGAGATACGGCTGCCTAGATTAGATTTTAACAAAATAGTGAAAGAAGGGCAACTATTACTGTGTGATAACTTCAGACTTACTTTTAAAAGTAACATGCTTCAGGAGATGTGGAAAAAGAAGGAAAATGGAACTTCTAGGAAAGGCACTACGGAGTCCTTACGGGACTGGGACTCAGCAGGAGAGGAAGTGATTAGGAAGAGCAAGAAGCAGAGAATAGAAAGGGAGTTACAAACAAGAAAGAATAAATGTTAATTGCAGATCAGCACAAAGTGATTTTTTTCTATGCCGTGAAATTCTCTGACTTGACAAAAATGCACGTGTATCTGTCTGTTAGGCTGACCCCAAGAGCGAAGCTTGGCGTAGTCCCATTTAATTAAAACAAATAAAAAGCAAGCTTGAATATTTACAGTCCCAAAGTTAGGAAGAATTTTCAGGTGTGGGGTTGTGTTTGTTTTGGGATTTTTTTTGCGTGGGTGTGTTTGGTTTTGTGGTGGTTTTTTTTGCTATGTGTCTTTTTGGTGGTGGTGTTGGGGGTTTTTGGGTGTGTGTTTTCTTTGTTTTGGTTTGGTTTTTTTTTGTTCTGGAAGTTTTCTGCCACAGCCTAAAAAGGAGAGCTTGTTCAGAGGAGCGCTTGATGCTTTAACTATTTGAGTCCTATGATGGTACTAGAAATATTTGGTTATGTTCTCAATCAGTTCTGGAAACAGAGGATTTTAGTTTGTGTTCGTGTTTCATAATCCGTTTGCCCATAAAACAATGCTGTGGCTGCTGGAAAAAGGAACTGGAATGAAGGGGTCAGTAGTTTGCCTGGTCTCTCCTGTATTCATTTGCCACAGGGAGGCACCCTTCTCTTCAGGTTGTGCCTTCTCTGCTGCTCTGCAAAATCTTAGAAAGCATGGTTCTTTGGTGTTTCAAAACCCAGTGAGTATATGTCTTCATGCCAGTTGGGCTGCTTAAATTTACAGCTATACTGAATGCGGTCCCCCACTCTGCTGTGCTGAAATATGTCTGTCCATCAGTTTGGCATCACAGGGAATATATTTTGCAATGTAAGACTGAATTAAAACATTGTCACTCTTATGCAGGTACACTTTCCTTTCAGTATGCCTGAAATCAGCAATCTGATTTGTTCTCTCCTCCGCCACCCCTCCCCCAAATAACCCCAAACAAAACCTAAACCCTGACACCATCCCCAAGAAAGCTGCCTGCCATCACCAAGGGGAACAAACTGTATACAGTTGATGAATAGTTATCCCAGCAGATTTTTCAGGCTGGAATATAATAGCTATGTACAAAGAAAAATTACTCAAGTACATAAAATGGGTTTATTTCAGGAGTTTTGGCATGGATAGCCAGATTATATATACATTCAGAAGTATAAAGACACTCAGTCTTTAAAATCTATTTAAATTTATCTTTTTTGATGTGCAAATAAAATTCATCATAAGGAACTTTATTTGTAGTGTGGAATATTGAGAGTCATAGGAAGCTCGCTTAAAAATTTCCTAGTTTTTCAATTCTTTCTTCATCAAAGGTATCGTAGCAAGAAAATGTTCTAATGTCTGTCTCCTAATCGGGCTATCCTACTGTATTTGAAGTGATGCAGTTGAATTTATAGCTGGTGAAATACTTATCTCTTGCAGGGAGGTTATTTTAAAGGAAATTTCAGCAGCTCTTGTTAAGAGCTTTGAGTTGCTTTAGTAAAAAAAAAAAATTACAGGCTAAGATTCATTAGTATGTTAGCTTTTTATTGTTGTGTTTTAAGTGTGATTCTTTTTCCTCTCCTAAGGAAAAAAAAAAAACAAATAAAGTTTTGGTGCCAAAATGCTGTAAGGAGATTGAAATAGTATCTTCCAGTGTGAAAATATAAGGCTCTTACTTTTTATTATATTTAAAAATGAAAATGATACATTTAAAACTGTACGACTACTGTGCTTTCAAAATCCATTCTGCAAAACTATCACAGCAGTCATTGCAGGGCTAGAGAATGGTAGTAGTAGCATGGATGGGAAACATCCTCGTCAGTTTTGGGGTTATCTTAGCACAAGCTAAATTGAGGACAACTCCATGTTATATGAGTGATGAAAAAAATCCTTGTTTTGTGCTATCATCATTATGGTGCAGTGACAATGGAAGGAAACGTTACTTCTATGAGGGTGGGAACTAAATTATTTGAAAAATAAGCTATAAAGCGTCAACACGGAACTGAGGTTGATGTTTATGCTTTTTAAGATCAACCCGATGTGATCCACTGCTTGTTTTTTATTGACGTTTTAATTGAAAAAATAGATGATTTCAAATTCATGAAATACTTCTGGTGTGTATAAAAGGATTCGTAATCACATCCAGCCAAAAATTCCCATTAGAAGGCTCTCCACTCTTTTTCCAAGAATTTCCACTAACAGAACTGGTTTAACTTAAATGTACCTTTCTGGAGCCCTGAAAGTATGGCTCATTTTTAGAGCGTGTTATTTAAGTAAGTTTTAGTACAACCTTTGTAATTTCTACCTTGGAGCGTTGGGTACTTACGAAATGTTAATAAATTAAGTCCTGTGCTGCTGCAACAGAGATGAATATTTTCAAATTAAAAAGTGCAAAAGTGAATTTTCTGTTTCGGATCTCCTATCTGGCAACTAAGGCTTTGGTTTCCAGAGAAGATAGGGATTCGCAGTCAACGGGAGTTGTAGGTAGTCAGCTTATCGGAAAACAATCTCTAGTGAGTAGATAGTCAGGAGATGTAAGTATTCACAATTGGGACCAGATTTTTAGAAGAACTCAGCTCTTGTTTAGGTGTCTAAATATATCTCTGGGCTTCCAAGAGCTTAGTGTGTTGAGTGTGGTGAGAGCTTCCAGCTGCAGATCATTTCTGGAAATCTGACCTTTATTTAGGTGCTTAAATGTGTTCCGGTTGCTTCAGAAAGTCTGGCTTCGTGCAGCTATATATAGGCATCCAATATTAGAGATAATATTTAAAAAAATTGGCCCTCGCTTTTTCCTGAAAAGCTATTACAAGTTAATTTCAAAAGTAAAAATAGAAATCAGACCTTCTAATGCCATGTGCTAACTGTGATAACATACTTCGGGCAAAGAGCCAAAATCATTCCGCGTAAGATCTTGCGTTTGGAAGAGTTGCAAAGCCATGGCTGAACTGAGGTTTTTCCAAGTCTCCTGGAGGAGAAGTTTCATCTGAGAGGAGCGGACAAGATGAAAGCGAGCTTTCTGTTCTCACAGTGGCACTGAATGGATAAGGGAGGATCAGAACCCAGGTTGTAATTTAATGTATCTGCTGGAGAACACCCAAAAAGGAGTTCGTGAAGTGATGATGTAGAAAGCAGAGCACAACCGGGTTAGACAGTAAGGCAGACGTTGGCACTTAGAGAGCAGGTGAAGCTTTACATCAGGTTGCAGTCCAGCTAAATACTCTGAATATGAGTTGTTTAATGGAATGCCTCAAGCTGCTCTTTTGCAGAAATGAAATCAGTAGGACAACTTAAGTGGTTGATTTGACCCCCATGTCTTTGTTTTAATTAATATTCACCATCCTTTCATTCTTTCCCTGCGTTTTTAATGTTTTATATCCCCCATGCTTTATTTGTGGTTTTTAGTTGCATAATTTCCTTCTTGCTTGAAAACAAAATACAAAGCTAATTTTCAGGAGAGAAAATCCTAGAACTTGGTGCTCACGATTATTCAGCCGGAAGAAACCTATTTTCAAGAGAACTTTTGCTGTTGCAGCCTGAATTTACAAAGCTGCAGTTCCCAGGCGAGCACCATACTAAATTCAGCATCGCCATAATTTACACTAGATGACTATTTTTCCTTTAAGAATATACCATGACATCTAAAGATAGAAGAAAAAGTCAAGCATAAAATGAAACAATCTTAATATGTGGTTGCAAGCAATGTCTGCAACAGATCAAAATACGCAAGACTGGGGAAAGGGGAGGGAGGAACGGAGTTCTGTGCTAAATTCTGCTGACAAGGACAATGAAATATAAACGAGAAATAATGTGTAACAATGTTTAATCCCACAAAGTCTAGTTCAGACTTCTCTCTAATTTCCTTTCTAGGTTCTAGCTGGGAGAATTCCCCTGAGGCCCTGTTCTTACCAGTCATCTATACCCAACGCCGTATTTCCAAAAATTGGTCTTGGATTTTGGAGTGAGAGAGGTGTCTTGTTAGTTTCAGAACAAGACAGCAGAGCATCATTTTTCCTTCGCTGTTGAACTTGGATGAAATGGGAGCATCCGTCCAGCTGCTTTCTGACAGACGTAAAGGTGTGGACCGAATGTTTCAGAATTTCTCTCTACTGATGTGTTTGCAACTTCCAGGTACAGACTACCTGCTCGCGGTTCTGCGTTTGCAGTTTGGTCTGTGTGCACCAGCCTCTTGGTCAAGTCAACTCTTTTGCTTGATTCTCTGTAGTAATATCAATTTTCCTTTCGCTAGTAAAGCATCCAGGAACAAATAAGAGCTATGTAGGGCTTAGCAAAATGCCCAACACCCACAACTTCCCTGTTCAGTGACTTTTTTTTTTTTTTTTTTCTGGGTCAGCAGTCACAGCTATCACTGGTGACCAGCTGGGTCCATGGCTGCTTGTACTAACATCCATAGAACGCTAGTATAGAGATGGCAATAATAAGGAACCCTGTGGCGATTTGGGGAAGCGTAGTGAGTCAGCTGGGCTGACAGGAGTATCTAAGCCATGTAACCCAATATTTGGAAGAAGCTGTAGAATACACAAGGTAACAACTCTTATTACACTGGTAAGGAAGGAGCAGATCCGGAAAATCAGCGTGGCCACTGGGTAAGAGAGACTGGCGGGAATATGGAGAGACAAAGGTGTGGGGGGGAAGTGTCTGTTCTGCAAATGTACAGGACTTCCTTGACTGAAGAATTAGCCCAATCTGTGCATAAGAAAAGGGAGAGAAGGGCAGAAAAGGAGAGGCTTGCATTCAAGGGGACTGTACGTTCCCTTAAACTCTGGTTTAAAATGTGTCTCGGAGTGATGAGGGAAAACAGGCAAGACAGACACATAATTATCTCCTGACCTTATCAAAATCTGTTTAGTGTTATTTAAAGTAAGAAGTCATTGTATTGCATTAAAAACCCGTACAAGCCTGTATATCATATGTCCTCAGAGACGTAAATAAGAAACCAGAAAGCTCTTTGAGGTGAAGTTACATGATATGGCCAAGTCAGTTTAACTCCTTGATGTGGTAAAAGGAGAATGTTCTATATGACACTTCTCTTACCCTCCCCACGTATTTCTGCAACTTATTTTGTACTGCCTCTGGCATTCTTTGGATCCCCACCTTAAGTTGGTTCAACTAACTGACTGGCAATATTTCTGTGGAACGTTTGTTTGTCCTGTTGCCCCCTCGGTTAGTTTTCTGCCGGTTAGGCAGTTGAATCGGCTCAGCAGATGTGTGATGGGCTCTAGTTATCAGTACCAGGGAAGGAGTTGAACCTTGTAGCCTGGAGCAGGGAAGAGAAAGCCAGGAAAAAGTGCTGAACTTCCAGAGTGGCTCCACTGTCTGTTAGCTTCATCCTAACATCGTATTCAGGTTACGAGCTAGTGGGACTTTTTGGAGAGCCAGCACTCAATCTAGCGAGCCTGATCTGCGAGGTCCTGCTTCTAAAGACGGGGCAGCTCTGCCAGAGAGGCTGGAGAAGACAACTGTGCTGGAAGCCACCCAAACCAAAGGAGGAAACCTAAGAGCAGAGCACGTTAGGACCCAAACACAAGAGCCCGATAAATGTCCAGTAATTCTCTAGTGGACCCCATTGGTTTGGTTCTGACCAGACACATGAAAAACAGCATCCTTGTCCTTAGCTATAGTTCTTTTCAAATGCTGCTGACTTTTACCTGCCTCTCTGCCTTTGAGAAAATGTTTCTGGGTTCTCCATGACTGTATTTACTTGCCTTAGTCCAGATTAAGTATCGTTTAGTGTTTCCTGCTCTTATTTTGAAATTCTTCAGAGTGACTCTGTCTTTAATTTCCTTCCAGAATACTTGTATTTGATTTCATTCCCAGATCACATGTGCATATGAATCATACCAAGTTCAGATATCTATTTCTACCATTTATTGTTGGGTAGTGTTTCAGAAGCCTCTGTTCTTTGGTCACATAAAAAAAAAAAGGAAAGAATATTTTATTAGTTGTAGGTCCTTAATTTTCTTTAGTAAACATGGCATATACTGGCTATTTTAGCATGGGATACGAGTGAAGAGATCTGACTGGCACGGAGGTTAAATTAAAGGCTGAGAAGCTTTCTGGAAGGCTGCTTAGTGTTCAGTGTTACAATTCCAGTTCGTTTCATATTTTACGGATGAAGTTAAGACAGTAATACCGAACTGTTTTAACACTCACTCAGGAGGGTAGTATCTCAGTTAGAACAGTTATGAGTCCTAATATTAAAGGTAGGATGAAAAGAAGCAGTATTACTATGAGGTAGGGAATACATTTTTCTTAAAAAAATTGTTCCTGATATAAAATTTTCCTTCTTGTAATATTTAACTGGAAAAATTAGTCTGTTCGTCAACTTCAGTAAAAAAGTTGCATTGGAATAAATATTCTCCAATGTTTCCATTTTGTTTTGGGCACAGTAAGTGACAGGTTCTGTAGCTAGTAAAATATTTGTAAATTTTCAAGTGCTGCTGGCTGCAATGTTTTGTTTTGATTGTTGCGGCGTATCTGCTTTAGCTTGCCATCATAGTAAATTCCCATCAACTAGCTCTTATATTCTTCTTCACTTCTTAGAAAAGCCCTCCCTTTATCAGTAGAATACATAACGTTTTTTCCCCGAAGCAGGAAGATAAAAATTGCTGTTGATCTCCACAAGTTTTGCAGCAGAAAATACAGTGCCATAATGATAAGTATGCTAAAGAGTCTTTATTATTTCAGGGTAGCAAGCATGGTTATCTGAATATTCCTGAAGAGCCGGGCATTAACCCAGCGGGTGAAGAGTGGCAGGAGCGGGGCAGCTCGGCAGGGGAAGGCAAGGCGGGAGCTGAGGAGAGGGACCATGGCTCAGGTAGGGACAACGTCCTCCTCAGCAAGGGGCTCAGGCCCCCGGCGTTTGAAAAGACGAGCAGAGCAGGGTGGCAGCGGTGGCCCAGTGAGCATCGGCAGCTCAGCCTCCTGGCCAAGCCTTTCTCTCGGACAGGTTGTTCCTCCAAAGAGGGTGGCTCCCAGCTGGGAAGGGACACAAGTAAACCTTCGTTGTGTGGGTTATCTTTTTTTTCTTAAAAATATTTTTGAACTATCCTTTTCCGAATGCTCCCTAGTGCTTACTTAGTTTTGCAGACTATGGGCATGGGTCAAAAGGTAATTCTGCTGTGGTTCTTCAGCAGTGTTGATTGGTATTCTCTGCAATGGACTCGGAACTAGTTCTGCATTGTCGCAGGAACCCTAATACAAACCAACTGTGAATATTTTAAAGTAACTAAACCATTCTTTATTGCTTCTTTATTGGCTTTTTCTACTACATCAGGTTTTGGAGCAGAAAAGGATAGCTCAGTCATGTATCAATTAAGTTTTGCCCTGTACAAAAGCACGGTAAGTATATGGATTGACAGTAGGCTGACAATAACTTACCAGAAATCACTTAGAGAAAATAATGTGAAAGTTTTAGTTTTCAGTTAGCAGTGAACATTATCTGGAGTAGAGCTTTTTTATTATTATTATTGTTTTGTGTAGAAACTGAGGAAGCTGCTTTCATACATTTCCTGTGGGACGCAATGAGATCCTCTTTGCCTCGTGACTGAGCAATAACTGAAAAACAAAACCAGTGGCTCATCATCCTCAGTCATACGGGCTTTTCGCATGCTCTTGTCCATGAGAAAAAAACCTGTGTTTCAGCAAATTGCTGGGAACGTATTTTGGTTTTACCCAGATGTACTTTCTTTCTTCAGGCAGTCTCACTTTTATTACCGTTTGCAACAGAAAGGCTGTATGGGGAAACCTGGGATAGAACGAGTGCCGTGTGAACCAAAGGCATCGGCCTTACGACTGTTTGTCCCTGGCGTGTTGTCACAATACCCCGTTTTGTCTTTGATAGATTGAGGGAGGTGGGAAAAGCAGTAACATGGAAGCAGCATGGAAAATTGTTTTACCCTTTGCCTTAGAAGATGGTCTCGGTGAGAGCGCTGGTGAAGTGCTGTGAAAGAACCGGCACTGTGGTGGCAAAGGCTTCACTTTGTGTTATCTGGCTGCAGCTTTTGTGAGTACAAATACTAACTTTGGCTCTTCTCAGGAGACGTGAATAGCCTTGCATAGGACTTGGTAAATGAGCCATAGAGAACAGGGGAGGAATCAAATCAAGTGAAATAATCTTGGTGACTGCTGTGAACTCCTAATAGGGATATAAACAAGAAACGGTTTGTATGGGCTCTCATGTGGAGGTGTAAATGTCTTATCTCTACATGCTAGCAATGGCTGGGGCTTTTAATGTTTAAGATGAAACGATTCCGGATGGTTTGCATCGTCAGGAAACAGAGCTCATTTTATTTCTTCCTCTTACTTTTGTTTTTCTTGGTATTTTGTATTTGTTGCTTGGTAGGGTTTGGGGGGGTTTGGTTTGGTTTTGGTTGTTTGGGGTTTTTTTTGTGTGTGTGGTTTTTTTTTTTTAAACAGGGAAATGTTTAGAAATTCACTTTTTAATTCACGTAGAGGCGTTTTAAACAGCCTCCAAAATTTGTAATGTTATTACTTAATTCAGATAGAAATGAAGCTCTTGGTGAAAAGGCCTGGGGTATATTCATTGCCATAGTGATGTGAGGAGTACAGGAGGAATATACTGAAGGCTTTCAAATAATTATCTGTATTTTTTCAAGCTTTCCAACTGTTCCTCATCTCCTCCCTCTACCTCCCCCAGTGATGCCACTGCAATTGTAGTGGGTTCTTTGTTTATAATAAAAATAGTGAAAATAAACCCTTGATCTTTGCATTCCAAGAGTGTCAGTCCAACTTCCTGAGGTTATTTCTCAGTCCTTGCAAATATTTTTCTAGGAGGTTTTTGAGCACTTCAGTCCACTCCAGAATCTGAGGAGAGCATGATAATACCACATGCATAAATACATGAAAACTTAGTTTTGTTAAAAATGGGAAAAATATGAAGCGTGTTTTCTGAGGAAGTATAGGGAACTCTGGTCATTGAGCATGCGTGTCTATACGTGCACGTAGCAGGTACATTTGTATCTATAAGATTCATTCATGACTTAAAACAGCTTTTGTTTTTCATGAGTTGTAGCACGTTAAATGAAGGATAAAGTGAGATAGCACTGGCAAACAAAAAAACATTTTTTCATGCCCTGATTGTTTAAAGCTTTGCATTATCCTTTTGGCATGCGGTAATATCCTGTGGTTAGAGGTTTTTAAACATGATAACATTTTTTGTAATTTTTCCAGTATCCTAAACATAGATTTTTTGCTTCCTGCAGTCACCTGGCAGAAGTTAGTTTTCTCCAGGTCTCTCTGATTTCGATTGCTAGCTGGGCTGCAATGGTGAAAAGTCAGGCTGCGCTTTAATTGATCCGGGAGGCAATCTGCAACCCACCGCTATGCTTATTACCCACTTGCAGTTCTTCACTTCCATCGCTTCAGTTTTTAAGTATGTTGTGTCCATTACTGTTATAAGTATTTCTATGACCGAGTGTTTCAGCTGGAAAGTCAAAAAGCTAGTGCATGTCTGGAAGGAGACAGTGTATGCCTTTCATTAGTAGACTGTTAGTGATGTAAGGTCCTTTTTTTTTTTTCCAATGTTAAAACTAAATGAAAAAAAACAGGGAAAAATAATTTCTTTTTTTTTTTTTCCAGTGAAAGAGGAAAAAAAGATACATGGTTTAAAATCAAATTAGTCGTTTTAAGGTGATAGGTTTGGTTTGGGGTATTTCTTACATGAAAAAGGCTTTTGGCTACATTTTTGAATAAAATGTCATTTTTGGTATAAAATAATATTTCATTTTGGAAATGTGGAAATGGAAGAGTTTGTTTTTGTTTTTGTTTTTTTTTTTTTTTTTAATTCATAGTTTTCAAATCTGAGACCACTAGCTTGGTTCAGCTCATATTTGTGAACAGTTCCCCTTAACTCCAAAGAGTATTTTTGGCAAATAAACTTCACTCTTATAGTGCACCCACCTCAATTGCTTCTAATTTGGGCACCAAAGTTAAAAGCTGGAGCTCCTCCTTCCGGGGAGCGTTTTCAAAAATGCTAGTGATCTCCCCCACTTCTTTTTTGTTTTGTTTTTGTTTGTTTGTTTGTTTTGGTTTTTGTTTTGTTCTATAACACAGTGGTAACAGCTAGCAGGAATGGTATCTACGCCCCTCACTACAAGAAAGATGTTGAGGTGCTGGAGCGTGTCCAGAGAAGGGCAACGAAACTGGTGAGGGCTCGGGAGCCCAAGTCTCATAAGGAGCAGCTGAGGGAACTGGGGTTGTTTTAGCCTGGAGAAGAGGCGGCTGATGGGAGACCTCCTGAAAGGAGGTTGTAGCGAGGTGGGGGTCGGTCTCTTCTCCCAAGTAACAGGCGATAGGACAAGAGGAAACAGCCTCAATTTGCACCAGGGGAGGTTTAGATTGGATATTAGGAAAAATTTCTTGCCCAGGATTGGAACAGGCTGCCCAGGGAAGTGGTGGAGTCACCATCCTTGGAGGTATTTAAAAGACGTGTAGACGTGGCACTTAGGGACATGGTTTAGTGGTGGACTTAACAGTGCTAGGTTAATGGTTGGACTCGATGATCTCAAAGGTCTCTTCCAACCAAAATTGTTCTATGAGTCCCCTCCAGTGCCCCAGGCTGGGGCTGTGCGAGTGATGCTGCCGGTGGGCTGCCTGCCTGCCCCCGCCATGCAGGAAGGCCAGGGAAGTACGTACCTTTTCCCCAATGTCAGGCAGGAGTCGCTTGTCACAGCTGGACTACTGATGATGGAGGGACTGGAGTAGAAATGGCAGAGTCCCAAGTGGGGTGGCCATGGTCTCTCTGTCCTGGCAGTGAGAACTGACAAAGAACAGAACAGGCTGTGCTTTTTGTGACATAGTGTGAATTACTACTCATGGCTCCTGTGAATGTTCAGTCATGTTGTGTCCTTGGAGAATTGCTTCTGTGGCTCTTAGTTTTGTTTTCATCTTAACCTTTTCCCTGCTCTTTCCTGCTGCAGGGGTGGATTTCTACTTACTCGCCTGGGTGTGTTATTGCACTGACGCTTACAATGCCCTTTTTCTGAATCCAAATCCTGCTTCACATAGGCACTTTTCTTTCTAAGATATTTAGATGAAGGTATTTCTAACTAGACTGTAATTCTTGAAGTTTTTATTATTTTTCAGTGCAGGGTGGCCTTACGCTGTTCATACTGCACTCTTTAAATTTAGGAACAAATCCTCTCTTTTCCCACATAAGATTTATTTCTTTTCATTTCCACTGAAATAAAATTTTCCTTACTCTATATTACCGATTCTGCTTTTCCAGGGAGGAAGCTAGCACTATTTCTCTTGCGTATTACATACAGCTCTCTTATAAAGTAGACTTCTTCGTTCATGTCAGACTGTTCTGAATTTTACATGTAAGACATGTCAGCTGGGAAAGGTAAATGTTAATTATAGGAGAGAGAATAAAAAGCTGGAAGGTTTCGACTTCCTCTTTCATCTACATGAAATGATTGAGGATCACTTCACATTAAAGGGGAGAAATGTTATTTTAAAAATGTGAATTGGAGCCTTCATCTCACATGGATCACTTCCTACTGAGAGGAAGTGGCAGCAGCCACTTTATAATGAAGACAAGAGTTGGCTAAAGGCAATTATTCACTGTGTAATTTTGAAAGAAAAAAAAAAAAAAGGGTTTTAATTCGTGGTTGCAGTGTGCTGTGCCGTTGAAAGGGGGTGCAAAGTTTGTAGTGTCTGTGGAGGGATGCTGCTTGTATGATTGTTTTAATTTCTTGTTCTAATGTCATAGAAAGCAAATAGGAACAGATAAACGCTGAAGTACTAGCTACACTGAAATCTGTAAGATGTCTTGTCTGTGGTCCCTGCCTGAAAGACTTTATGGGCTCATTTTTGATAGATGAGGTTTTAGCACCAACTATTTATTGTAGGAATCTTGTTCTGTTGGGCTGCGCTACTTGCTAATAGCCTTGTATTAGAGAGAGATGAATTCCCCGGAGCTAACAGTTGGTAAAACAGAAAATATCTATTGCCATTATTGTATGTTTCTTGATATCGACTGATTGAATTTTAAAGATTTAAAACAAATAATTTATCTCCTCAATTTTTCTTTCAGCGTTTTTTTTTTACCTTGGCACGGTTAGCCCAGTCCTTCCCAAATCACAACTATTTCTGTAATGCCTGCAATACTGTAAGAATGGCAGCTACAGAACGTAGAAAGTTGGCGGTTGAGGTAGTAATGCAGTGTATCTTTTGCAGCGGGCACATTAGTACAGGTTGTTAAGGTTAAGGGGAGAGACTCAGTAATTTTGTTGTTTGAGGACCAGCAACCCGAACAGTGGAGTCGGATATATTTTTAACAGCAGTACTTGAAGGAAGGCCTAGGTTTATAAAGCTTGGTGAAGGAAGAGGAAACAGGTTATTTTAGTTTTGAAATGAAATTATTGAGAGGGGGAAAACAGTATTCCGTGCCTTACAAAAATAACACAGATTTAGGAAAAATCTGTACTGAGATGAATGAAATCCATTGGGAATGAACAAAGTTGGCCAAATGCATGTGTTTGGCTCTTTTGCTCTGCTTTGGAATATACATCAGTTTTGATAAATGACTTGTGTCAAGATAGATGAAATACAGAAAATCACACAAAATACTCAACTGTGACAGTAGAACACTGCGTGGGACTCCACTGCCAGCCTCTTTATTGTCTAATGAGTGAAATTATGCATAGTTCAAGTTGTGTAATCATACTAACTTAGCAGAAACACACATGGTGTGGTATAAAGCCTGTGTGACTTACTACATTCTTACGTATAGAGGAAGCTCCACCAGAAGCACTGATGTAGGTAGCTAAATGACAGGGGTCCGATTTTTCTTATTAAAATAATAAAAATTATTCAGGAAGGGACAGAAGTTGGATTGAATTTTATAGTCCATGTTAAAAATGTGGAGTCCACACCCTTCCTCATAAACCAACACCTTAGATGCATTAATGTGTCTTTCCAGCTCTCTGGATATGCCTGTGGTTTCTGAAATGTTAAAAATGATACTTCTTGTGACTAGACAACTTTTGATACACAGGCATTCAAATTTTAAGCTTCTCTTTCATATTCTCCTGTGTTTTCAATTCGTCTGACGTTCTTAGCCAACAAACACGCAGGCTGGAACATTCACTGATAAGGATACTTGAAAAAGACTGCACCGAAATAGCAGTAAACATGAATTTCAACTTTATGGGCAAGTGAATCAGAACAGGAAATGTCATTTTAAGTATTATCTATCTTCAGAGAAAAGCCGGAAACTAAGCATACAAATTCAGTTGTCAAAGGAGCTTGAGTTCTGAATATTTAATGTTCACTGAGATTTGATTGTAAATTGCCAGTAGACCAAGTATCTTTTATGAAGCCTATTTGGTGAATAAATTTAAATAATGAGTACATTAAAAGACGCTCATGATCCTTTAGATTACAACTTCAAGTGATAAAAAGGATCAGCCATACTTTCTTAAAGAACCGCTCTGGTTTGTCAGTCTCTTGGAAGATAGTTTCTAAAAATTTCAACATTGAAAAACATTGTTTTTCATCATGCAGATGAACAGTGTTCAACCTTTAAAAATTCTGTTACATTTGATGAAATTACAGCATTATTTATACTGGTTTCCATCAGTTTTAAAGTTGGAATTTGCTTTCACAAAGTGATAACTACTAGAGTTGTTAACTGACCTGAGTACTGATCTAAAATAGTTTGTTTTCACCCAGTATATTTCTGTTGTTTTAGTCTGATTTCTTGATGGGTCTCCAATAAAAAATAGTCGTTCTATACATTCAGTCTTCTGCTTATAACTGTTGATATTTACAAGGAATAATGAAAAATCTGTCATATTCTCCACGTTTCTAGAACCTCAACAATTTGCTATTGGCATCTAGCAAGATTAACTTCCAACAATCACATTGCTTTTAAATTTCTAGGAGCACTGTGCATGTCAGATGTTTTCTGCTCCTACAATCATGCAAAGTAGCCATATGCCTAGTTAACCATCTAATTAAGCCTTGCATCACTGAAGCAACAGAAAAGGCCTAGAGCGTTTATTGTTCACGTATCCAGCATTAATTCACCAGATACACTTGTAAGCCTAGGAATTAGAGAGAGGAGCCAAAATGAGAGGCCAATTGTTCAATACTTTGAAGAAAACTTGTTAAAAATCTCTGATTTGCCTCTCTTTGTTTTTATGAAACATCACAGAAAAAGAATTCCCAGGGTTCTGGCTTGAATAATGGAAGCTATGTTTACAGCATGCCTTCAAAACCTGATTTTTCCAGATTTCAGTGCCTACTTGTTGGCAGGTAATAAGATGAATGCGAATAGTGAGCTGGGTACTTTGCTTGTTGTTAGAAATCTTTCCTGTGTGGAAATTCTTCCGTTACATCAGCTGCTTTTGTTACTATTGTACCACTATCTATATTCTTCAGTCCTAATGGAACAGCCTGAATTATCATCAGAATGTGTGAAACATGTCTGATCAACAGTGAAAAATGGATCCTTTTTTCAGGGTTACGTGACAAAGAGCTTTTGCTTGCTTTGGAGGCAAAAGGGAGACAAATTGCACTACAAGTCGAAAGTAATCAGATCAATTGGAAAGATGGTATTTTTCTCCTTTTACATTTCCCTAGTAGGTAAATAAATGAATTTGTTAGTTACTTTCCCTCTTTCTCCCCAGTCCTTGAGTTTGACCATCAAAATCCAAACCCATTACACAATCACCTCTGACGCAAAATGAATATATTTTCTTTTTTTCAGTTACCGGCTTAATGAAAAGCGATAATAGCTTCTTCCTCCATAGCTCCAGGAAAAGTCAATGATTCTTCTCATTAGACTTTTGGGATCAGATGTGGCTTGGAGGTTTCTTGCTTTCTGCTTTCGCCCACATATCAACGTTGATGAGGAGTGTGAATTTTGTGCTCTCTGTTTCCATATGTTTTTGACTTTATTTTTATTTTCTCTGCAACTGGGCCTGTGTAATTAAAAAGGAGTAGCTTTTTACAGGTGGCCCCATAGTGGTTGTTTGCTTAACCACGTCAATCTTTCTTCAGTCTGAAATACTAACTAGGAAAATGAAAGCATTTGTGTTTAGGATATTTAAAAAAAAGAGTTGAATTGTGAAAATGGGAAAGGTTAGGGAGACTAAGAGGAAAAGTGTCATCTGATATATTGGTTACAGATCTTTCTGTGGAGATTATCCAAATTGTTCCATAAAGATAGATTAGAAACAACAGTATATTAAGGGTAAGCGTGTTGGAAGGAATGACCTTCATTATCAAAGAAAGTGGATTTCTTGCAAGGCCTCTTCTGTCTCTAACTTCTACAATCTGCGCTGCCAAAGAGACAGATTCAAAATCAATTTTTTAGAAGTGATTTTCACTTTCAGACTGTCTTTTTTTCAGATGTTGCAAAGCCTACAATGCGTTACGTAGAGTGGAATTTCACCTTGCGCTAACACCTTGTATCTGTTTAGTCGAAGACTTTGGACAATGAGTGGAATGACCGACGTTTGTTTTGGCAGCTAAAACTACTTGCTACATCTGTCATTCGTCTCTTGGAAACCCACAAACTACAAAATCGAAACAATGCTCAAAAGGAGTGAGGTATGAAAAACCTATTGTCCACGCAGCATTTGCAGTAGCAAGCTAGCAACATTTTTCTTGGCTTTCTGTCTGGTTCTAAGGTTGGTGAAGTAAACAAAGCCACTGCACTTCTTCAGGCTGGAAAGCTTATTGTAAAGAAAGCGTAAACTTCCACTCACGACTGAATATACGTCTTCACCTTGTCTTGGAAATTCATTCCTGAAGCATCTAAAACTGATGCATTCTTGGCCTTCACTTAGGGAGATGTGGTCCCAAGACAGTGATTATTACAGTAATTGCTAGAATAAATCCCAAATGGTCCAGATGATAACATATTTACCTTGTTAAACGCAGCAAGGATGTCTTCTGACCTACTTTGGTAAGGTAGGCATTTGACTTGTATGTGTCTTCTTCTTGTGACTTCAATTTTTTTATTGGAAATCTGTTGTCTGTTAAAAACTGGAGCTCAAATGACTTCTCAGGCTCAAATAGACGCAGGTCTCCGCTGACTCATGGCTGTAGATCCATCCCTTTGTCTCACTCCTCACTGTTGCAGCTGCTGCTGCCTGAAGGGCGTATGAGTAACTCTCTTTTTTTCAGAGCACAATGGCTGAATGGGAAATTAACTATGAAAACATGGAACATCTTTGTTGGGTGACATTGTGTTAGAGTGTGTGCCCATGGTATGGAGTGCGTGACTTCTCAATACTTTCAACGGATGGGCAGCTTGATTATAGAAGAATTTAAACTGGGAACATGGGTACAATTTGTACAATCGTCCTACTGCTAATATTTTCCTTAAATTTTGGAAGAACATTAAGGGTGACGCTGAACAATTCTGCCTTTAATTCCTGCTTGGTACAGGACAGGTATTGCAAAGATTTTCCTCTTACAGAGCACCTGAGCACAGCTTTGGTCTGGGTCCCATTTTTCTTCTTGAATGTGCCATACATTTGATTTCTCCCTCCTACAAAAATGTGCTTGCATATCCCTTCGGGGTCTAGTGTTTCCTTTAAAAGAATGTTAAGGTGAAGACTAGCAAATCGACTCAGTTGGACAGTGTTCTGTCACTTTTGTGGTGTCTGTTCTATGACTGCATGTCTACTGTACGCCTCAGGTTTGTTGTCCATGTAATACTTGATTCACTAGCCCGACTACTGGACCACTGCCCGCTACCCAAACCTTTCATACGGAAGAGAGAGTAAGATTCTTCTTGCTAGCGTGCAACCCTGTTGCTTCCTCAGTGTGCCTCAAATTCTTTCTGTAAACTGGGGTTTATATAGGTAGCGGAGAAATAGGAAAAGATAAAGATGCTAAGAAAACCCGTTGTTGTTTATGGCAGTACGTAACTTCTGCAGTGGAGCTAAAAATGGCTTTGCAAGTGCAGGACTGTTGGAAGGAGACTATTATCTGCTTCACACTGCACGTTTTCCTGTAGCTTTTTTTTTTTTGTCGTCTGTCGCTGCCACCCGCACTAATGGATTTGTGTACAGGAGGCACCGAATCTTTCAAAAGGTTTGGTTGAGCAATTTTGTGAGGCCTATAGTCCATTAAACGGGGGGACCAGTTGAATCAAACAGGCTGCACAGCCCCCAGTTTCAGTTTTGAAAGCGCTGGCCCCAGGAATGAAACGTTATAAAAGACGGCAGACCTAACCTTTTATTTTTCTACCTTGGACTGAGTTCTATTTAGCAGCGACACGAAATTTCTATCAGGTTCCCTCCATACGGTCCTTTCAAGGCTCCAATAAAGGAATGAATGCCAGAGCGGAGCCTTTACCCATTCAGTTTTCAGCTCTGTTAGCTTTCAATACCAGAAATGTATTTAAAAGTGGGTAAGGTTTGTTAACTCTAATATACCACTGTCACTCATCCTGCTCCAAAAGAATAAAACTATATGTGTGTTGGGATTTGCAATTCAAATGAAACCATTTTACTTCTTGAAAATGGGCTACTGTGGAAGGAAAAAAAGGCTGTATAAAGGATCACATTAACCTACAGCAATAATATTATAACAGCAATGTTCATGATACTATAGTTAGGACTGTGCCAACTGGTTAATTTATAAGCCTTCTCCTTCCTTTTCTGAAATACCCAGCTGCTTCTCCCCCAGCTTTCAATTTTCTGATTAAAAGTCTCAAATAAAAAGTTCTGCTTGTTAGAAAATAAAATTCTGTGGACTAAGCTATCATCAGTTTTGTTTCAAAATGGTTGTGAGGTTTTGGGTTTTGTTTTCTGTCTGTCTTTTTTTTTTTTTTTTTTAATACAAGACTATTGCCCCATTTATTTTGTTTTCAATACGTTGCATATGCATGATCCCAGTGCCATACTTTTGAATTACTTAATTTCCTAAGGAACTTTGCTATTTAGCTTATCGCCTTATTGTGGAGACTGGAAAGGGGCAGCTAGGACGTATTTTCAAAAGTTTGTAAACACAAAGTTACAGAAAACACGAGATTTCATCTGTCTTACAGAAATTGTCACCTCTGACTAAGAGTTCATTCATAAAATGTCCGGGCTGCTTTTTGTGGCAATAGTTCTCTATCTGCTGTTATCAGTCAATGATAATTAAATAAGAGGACGTTTGGAAAGGTATTGCCTTTTAGGTCAGTGGGACTGTGTATAACAGAGTTAAAAATCATGCTAGTAAAACTGCAGTGCAGTGGGATGGGTAAGAATGAAGCCAGAGCTATTGATCTTAATATTAACAGTTAATGCTATCACTGACATTAACATTAAAACTTTTAATGACAGCACTGCTGTGTGTATGACAGCTGGAGCCCAGGGTGTATGAGGAGAGGAGAATAGACCTCATAGTGGGAGTGACCAAGTGGACTCAAATTTACAAGCTCAACATTCACTTGAAGGGAAGGGAATCGGTTTTGGTGTCCTTTATAGGAAGTATGTTCCAGAGTACAAAACTGTGTGTGATCAACAAGGGGGAAGTATTTCCAGTTCTAACCTGGTATCAGGCTAGATAGACTTCAGAAAACCAATATGCTCCTAAATACGTCCATATAAAATATGAAGTGTCCTGGGAATAGGAACTTGAAGCCTAAAGAAAAGGTCAGCTTTAAAAAAAATGGTTACTGTTGAGCAAAGCTGGAAGGTTTTGAAATACGGCGCATTCTTTTCATTTCTGAATGTGTGATTTAGTGCTGGAGAAGGTGATTACCTGACCCTATGTTCTACTTTTTAGTCTGTGAAAGGTTTTTTTTTCTACAAGTCCAGGAGGAATTAGAATAGAATTCATCATGCTAGCTAGTGGTTATTCTGTCACTCATGGAAGTGACCCAAAACATGCTTTATTTTTGCTGAAAAGCTCCTACAAGGGTGCTCCTGTATTTAAGTTTGCCCAAAGGCCATGTTGGCTTTCGTGAGAGTTTGTGTGTGCGTACGTACATGTGTGTAGTACAGGGGAGCACAGGGGAACGCAAAGTCAGGCCACGACTTGTAGGTACTTTTCTAGCATTACTCCAGTTTCATCCTTAAGAGAACCTTTGCCAAAACATTTCAGGGTGTATGTCGCTCTCCAACAAGTATTTAATGTATTTTATGCATATGAGCATATGTCTAAACAAACTTTAATATATGCTCAATATACGTACTTAGATATTTATACTCAGCATATGTTTAAGAAATTGTGTAGATGCAAGTACACCTATTGTGTAGACATGTTAACACACCTGTACGTATGTGTATTGATACTTATGGAAATAGTGGCTGCATGTGTGTTTCTGTGTCTATATTTTGTCAACTCTGTGCAGCATGTGAAATGTGGGGAAAAAAGGTTCAAGTCCAGGGCTAACTGATCTCTGACTAACTCCTGTTACTACTGCTGTCCTCCAGTTCATGACTGAAGCCACAGAGCGCTGACTGAACTTCAACTCCTGTATGCAGCAGCAATTGTTGTTTATGGGGCCCTATTAACCTTGTCTTACAATTTTTTTGAATCCCACTTTTTCCCAGAAGGATTGGAGAAAAAAAAAAAAAAAAAGGATTTAGCAGCCCCTGTATTATGGAAAAACATTAGATCATTGTCTAAGAGCGATACTTTGAATGCACGTTTTGCTGTGAGCACGTCAGCTCAGGGTCTGGGAACACTGAGTTCCTGGAACTGGAACGCTGTCTGTCCGCACAGTAATGCAGGCTCAGAGCAGCCTTCTTGGGAAGAGCCAAAGAGCCCCAGTGGTGGACGGAGCTGTGCTCTCCCTATGACTGATCCATCCATGCTGCGTGAACAAGAAGCTGGGCCAACATTAACACATGATGTCGTCTCGGTTTCTCTGGCCACTTCCACATAGTAAATATAAAGCCTCAGGGATTGTTTTCTGGTCCTGAAGCCAACTGGCCCAGCCTGGCTTGCATCAGGACAGATAAAGTCACCCTCGCAGAAGAGCGACTGCGTCCAAAGCACCGCTGGGAAAGTGTTCTCTGTCGGGCTCACGCCTGAGCGTTGCCTTGCAGAGCGCTTGGGTGCTCAGACCAAAGTTGTGTCATGTAGCACCGCTGAGATTTTAGCAGCCTGGACGCTATGTCAGGGCTTGGGCTCGTTCCCTGGCCCTCTTTGGTTGGCTAACATAGACATAGACTCCGTCTCTGCAGAGACCGGGCTGTTGAGTCCGTGGGTTTTTGAGTGTGTGCTCACGAGGCTTCCAGTGTAAATGCTGGGTGAATCTAGTCTTTAGAAACGTCCAGATTTTTGCTTAATTCATGTTCCTCTCTTCCTCCACCCCAGCCTAACCTTCTTATTACATATTAAGCCTGATTCTCTAGAAGTTAAGATCTCTGTCCATCTGTAGATTTATGCGTTACTTTCTGATAACTTCTGAATCTGCTGGTTGTTCAGCTACGGTTGGCAAGAGTTAATGGTTTAGAGGTCTTCAATTGCTGGTGTATGGCAAAAAATAGTAGCTGGTACGGACGAGGGCTCCAAATGAATGCTTCCACCAAGAGAAGGCAGGAAAATCTGCTTTCTGTTGGTGGAAGCAGTCATAACACAAGTATATCTTGCTGCCTGGCACATCAGCACAACTACAGTGATGAACAACTGCTGCTTGCGCATGTGAGAAGACAGCTGGGAGTACTGACTGGAAGAGGAGGGAAGCTGTAGGGAACAAGAGGCAGGAGAAAAAGCCGGAAGAAGATGCAAATCGAGAGGAGAGTAGGCTTCCAGAGCCTGGCTGCTCAAATATGTGTGTGTTGGTTTTATTTTCTGGAGACTGCAAAAGCCTTTTTTCTTCGGTAGCAGGGATCTGCTATCGAGGTGAAGATCGCCACCTTTGAGTGTCTGGCTGCAAAGGGGAATCCAGAATCCAAACGCTGAGCGCCTTGGTATCCCTAAGGGGCGCGTGCAGTGAAGGAGGGGTCTCAGAAGGGGAACACGTTGAGCAAGGAGACGCTTCAACATAGGTAATGGAAAGGTGCTGAAGGCAAAAGCACAGAAGATTGTGTCCAGTTCCAATTACCCTCTGAGTTTTAGGCACCTCGCTCGGGAGGAAGCCTGGTGACTTGGGTGGGTGCACATCCACTGAGTGTTTCTGAAAACACCTTTTCTCTCACAGAGCTGAACAGAGATCGTTCTTTTCTTTTAAAGGAAAAGTGCTGGAAGGAATTAGGTAGTGTTTATATATTTTATGCGATGATGTGAAATACAGGCAAAGCCTTGGAACTAGAACCTGGGCTGTCCCTTTCTTAGTAAGTGACATAACTGTTAGACTTTAGAAACAGGGTCTCTTGTATGCTTTTTTTTCTGGACCACCGAGGCTTATATTTCACAGGAAAGCATGGCAGTGATTCAACAGAAAGGCCGAAGAATGCCCTTTCTGGAGTCTGGTGGTTAGATCACTCACCTGGGTGGTGGCAGACGTAAAAGAGAACGACTTGGTCTCCCGCATTGTGCTCTGACAATTAGACACTTGCATGAAAGCACAACTTACAGTCTAAAGTAAAGCAGTTGTTACAGCTATGTTTTGCAAGGAGCTTTAACCTCTTGAATAGATATATGAATTTATATATTTACAAATTGAGTACATCTATTACATCAACTCTTTGAGGAGTGGCGGTTTCATTTCTATTTGCTAAATCCTGATTGATTTCATGGCAGCTAGGTTTTGACCCGTATGACCTTGTTAAGGCCATAGCTGTTGTCAGACGGTGACAGCTTGTAGCCATGTAAAAGACTTTCCACTGCCCAGATGATGTGGTTTAAAGCAGTCTGTGGTACCCTGCAGTGGCACGGGCTGAGAGCGCTCACGCGAGTCAGCTACTGCATCTCAGAAAAGGAGCAGCTTGATGGACAGTAGCAAACATTTTTTAGGAACGGCATCTTTAACTGCTCCAGCCCCTTGCAAAACGAGCACTTGTCAAGTGAAAAAGAACATTTGCAGAGAGTATCCTTTCTGCTCATTCCGCGTACAAGCATCTGGGATGAAGGCACTGCGTCTTGCAGAGAAACGGTGAAGGTCTTCAATTTATGTCAGTGCAATTAAACTGGCAGAGAGCATCAGCCAAAGGTTCCCCTTGTTGCTGTGTCCCCTGTGCCTCTGAGCGCGTTACCACAGGATTAGCTCAGTCGGGAAGACGGGTTCTCACAGCTCACCTCCCTGTGCTCAGATGTGGCATATTCCAGTTGCTTATGAGGTTTTACTGTAGTTACCAAGGTAGTTGCAAAGCCAAAGAAATTGCGCCTGAAAACGTTAATGTACAGTCTGATTGCCAAACGTGTGTACGTTTTTAACAGATATTAAATTGGCTTGCTCTGCCTACAAGAGGCAGTGGCTCTACTTGCCTCCGTAGCGGATTTGAGCTGTGCTTCCCACGGCAGATTCCTCTCGCTCAGCACATCCCATCTAAAGGTACATAAGAACGAGATGCGGGTGATTTAGTGGAGCTTCATGGTTCTTGAATATCTAATTTAAGTGATTAGGGATTATTCTTCCTAAATATTGAGCAACTAGTCCTACCCAGAGCCCAGTCGTTATGGGTTTTTTTCATCCGTTTTCAATTTTCAGACCTTTAAGTATTTCTCAGCGGAGTTAGGGCTCCTGTGGAGCAAGTTCAAGCCTACAGGCAATTGCTGCTTCGTAACTGAGGATTTTAGATTCAAGGGGACAACAAACCTTAGGTTTAAAGTCGTAGGTCTATTTATTTGAAGAAGTGACACGAGTCAACCCAGTCCTAACAGGTCTGAGTTGTAGTGTTCGTGCTTTGACTGGCTTTGCTCTTCCTTGCGCAGCCTTGCCCCGTCAGGTTCAGAAGTACGGTACAGACCAGGTCTGGATTCTGCCTACAGTAAACAAATAAAGCCTTCAGCTCGGTGGCTGTTACTTTTATCATAGTACCCACACAACTTGGATGTATTTTATATAAAAACACGTATTCAGTAAAGTGGTTAGTTTGCAAATACAAAAATTATTTTGCTTTCTGGGCAAAGGACCGTTATAAGAAGCACTATTGAAAGTATGTCCCAAACCCCTTCTATATTACAGAAAATGGCTTGTTTGAGTCTTTAGCCCAGTGGCTGTTTTCTGGAACACCTCTGAGGCTGAGCCGTTACATTCTTTAAAATATAAATAATAAATCAAGCTTATCATTTTTTGGTAAATGGCATTGTAATTTTTAACAGTTTTATGAAACAGCTTTCTAAGACTGCAAATTCAAAACTGGCAAAATAACAGGCTCTATACCTGGTAGCAGTTTCGGGTGATCTAATGCCCATGTAACTAAATATGGCATTTTTCTGAATATGCTGACTTTGGACCTGGAAAATATATGCAGCACCGTTAGATTCTAGCATGATGCTAAAAGAGGTTACCAGTGACCAAGGGTATGTGATTGTCTTGCGGCTGGTTCACGTCCTGTACATTATTGTAAACCTGATGATAAATCCTTTATTCTGCTGTAAGTCAGAAATCATTCAGTTGGAGCCAGCAGAGTTTCAGACTGGTTTCAGGCAAATAAACTAAGAATTTGGGCAATCTTAACCCAGAAGCCTGGAGATCGATGATGTGGGGACTGAGTTCTCCTGTGGCTCCTGGGGACGGCTCCAGGTCAATATTTTAAGTGGTACGTGGATGACACAATCGTACTCCTCATAGCCTATTTGTTCACCTTAATTTCTGTCCTTGTGACTTTGGCACCTTTCCTTTACAGAAATAAATACTCGAGTTCATTAATATAACACATTTTAACTTTGAACGTACGTGATTATGTAGTGAGAACAGAACTACCACGTGTTCTTCTGTGACCGTACGTGTAAATAAAAGTAGGGGGAAAAGACTGTTTTTTGGATACGTTAGAAACGGGAAAATAAGGTAAATTAATGTCTCTGCATAATTCCATGAGTCTTTTGTCTGAAATAATGTATAGATTATGATAAATACAACAAAAATTCAGACTTATGCGGATGATGCTTAACAGCTGTTGCGAAAACCTGACAAACAAAGGCTTTGCGTTTGCTGCATTTACACGTGGCCAACTATGCAGTAGAGTTGCCTCACTGAACCGAACGGGACTCCTCAGATCTGGCAACTTGGTTTTATCCCTGTATTATGTCGTAATAGCCAAATTTTGTTATTCATTTGTCAATACTTTTTCGTTTATTTCTTATTTTTTTAAGAAACGGAGGGGTCAAACTGTTGCAATATTATGGTTAACTTAAAGTAAAAATGCTCATCAAAGTACTTTCTCGCTTGAAATAAGATGAGGAGTCGTGTGGAAGGGTTTTGTTCAAGTATGCACTCAAATTTGGGAAAGAATATGAGCTTGTAAACAGGAAATTCTCTTTTGTAAACTGCAATGCCAAACACATCTTGATACGTACAGAAACGATCATAAACTGCTTTTTGTTTACAGAACTATTATAGCTTTAATGGAAAGATTACATTCTGGAAGAGCTGTCTGGAAGTTATTGTGGAGGGCATCAGACATTCTACCTCATGAGCATTTTAGTTTGTTAGGATTCTTTAGTTTGGTAGGTGTCAGTAAATTTTCCTGTTGCTTGTGTGCAAGTCCATTTTTGAAATATACGTTTCTACAGGGATCATCAGTTTTGCTCTATAGGCAGCAGAGGCAACTACCGTCACTATGACAGGACACTAAGGACAGAAAGTAAATGTATGTCTGTAGTATTGTAATATGTGCACAGAAAGTAGGAAACGGGGTTCAAAGCTAATGTAGGTACGTGAGGTGATTGAAGTGAAAATTATACTTTCTGAGTCAGGATGATGCTTTTTTTAATGATACTTGAGATAATGCTTTTGAATTAATGGCTGAAATTGAATTTTGTTCAAGTAATTGATATGCTGTCTGAAGAATAAAAGGCCTTGGAAGGAGTTTTCACCTTTTACTTTCTTTAATGAACATTAACGTATTCAGCTGGGAGGTTTTCTTGTGCCATTGTTTATTCTTTCTTGACCTAAAACCTACGCCAAAGCAAGATTTTTACGCCAGATAGTGTTAATACTTGCCCTGCTGAATAGCTCTTTCTTTCACATAAGGTAATTTCCATGCGTGCTGCCCAGCAGGGTGTTTCAGATGAGGAATTGATATGATGTTGGGTATTTAATTTGAAGGTTCATATAAAAGGTTTGCTATCCGTGCAGTTTTGTTATTATCTGGAAGGAAAGTTTTGACATCTGTAATTGTCCACCCACCACTGATATATTCAGACATGCTTTATAATTATATGGAGAAACCTTATGGGCTCAGCTGCAAAACTGAGTGTCCAAAGCAAATAATGGAGACTTGGCTGCAGACTACGTTCCCCTCCTCAAATAAGACATTAGCAGAGAGAAAAGAATAAGACTCCTGTATGAAATAGTGCTGTGGTATTTAATAGCAAATGATAACCTTTCTACGTGAATTATGAACCAACCTATAAAAACGAACAAGAAAAGATATGCTTCTTCCCCAATTCTGTATGACAGTTAAAAAGTTATACAGAACAGATGCTCAGGTTTTAATTCTACACATTTTTACAGTACTTATTTTAGAATGCTAATAAATTATCTGTGCCTAAAGGGTAGTTCATATTGAATTTTAAAGGACTTCTATTTTATTCTCTCTTATGAAATCCTAAAAGATTTTTCCATGTGAATGTAAAGGCCATGGTTGGAAGGCCTGCTTTTCTTGAAGTCAAAGGAAAACATTTATATCAGTGGGAGGCGCTGATTTTGGTGATCTCGCCATCATCTGTATATGAATTTTAAGTGTCTCGGTCCAGGATAGCTGCTGTTCTCTGGGGACCTCAGCGACAAACTCGGAGAGGGAGGCGTGAGTTCTCCTTTTGAACTGTGGGGCCACACTGTTTTTGGTTTTGTCAGTGTAGCTGCTACAAGGAAATTCAGGAATCAGTGGGAGTAGGTTTTGGACAACTACCTTTACATTGTAACTTTGTGGATTCCTGTAACGTATAATGGGATAGGCAGGCGGTTTTAGGGCAGCCATATGATATTAGGACTATAAAGGTTTTGGTAACATTCTTAATAGTGTGGGGTCTGAACATAAATATGTTTGTTGCTAAATCCAGCACTTGCTGGTAAAAGGTACAGGAAAATAGAGAGCTTGTTTTCTCTTAGAAGTTAATATATATTTTTTTTCTGCTTTTTTGATCAAAATGTACTTTGAACTAGAATTTCCTGGCAGCTTCCACTGCTGCCGTTCCTTCTTGTTATATAGTTATATTTGATCTAAGAAAGTATAGCCGCCTTGTACCTACAGATGGCCTGCAGCATGCTGAATGGCGTTCTGATTTTTATACGTAGGGCTGGCACTTGGTGTACGTGCGTGCAATAGGCGCGGGTGTACGCAGAAGCCACTGGAGCAGTGTTCGCTGAGGTTACTACTGGTCTGTATTCCTGAGCTGAGCGCTCTTGTCATGCACAACAACAACTTTCCGTTCTTCATTTTGCATAAGTTTTGTGAGCTCGTAGCTTGTGAAGATGATTTTCCTTTCTGGCTTTGCAGGACTGGCATTTCTAGATAATAAGAATCGAGTTTTACTCTGCGCACAGTAGCTGTACGCCGTGAAAAATTTGCTTTGGTTGTCCCAACATACGTAGTTATGTATGGTAATTGCAGCTTAGTTGTAGAAATTTGTACAGGGGAATACGTGTAAGTCTGTGTGTTGAGTTGAGTGTACGTTCGTCTGAGTAAAACCTCAGCTGAATAAAGACAAACCTTCCAACTTTGTAAACTAAATAAGCGCTTCTCTGGATCCCCGTTTCCCGCAGTTTTTATTGCGTATATGTAGCAGCGTGTCTTAGACAGCTTGTCATGGGGAGAGAGGTTTCATGTGATGGGTTGGTGCATCACGTGATACAGATTTTCGTGGTGTTCTTTCATTTTTTTTAAGCTGAGATTGAGACACTATTGCAAATTGAACTTTTGGAAGGGAACAGCAGCGACAATATTAATATAAATACTCCATAAAAAAAGGCAAGCTTTTGCTGTGGTTCACTGATTGTTGCCAAAGACGTACAGCTGGCTCTCTGCATCTTTCTAGAACAGCTTAGCAATAGCTAGGCATCATTTCTGACAGGCCATTGAGGTTTGGGACTCCTTGGAAGCTCCCAGGGATTGGTTTGATGGAGAGATTTTCCATCAGACTCCCTGGAGCATCTGTGCTTTCAAAGAGAAGGGTTTCACTTCTCAGCCTGACAGGCGGGGACGTGTGCTGTGCTTCGCTCTTCAGAGGCAGAAGAGCTAAAGCACAACGTGCTGACTGCTCTTAGTGAAAGATGCCAGAACCCATCTCCTCCCTGTACTTCCCTGGGCGGCATCTCCATTGGATTCAATGTCTTCTTGCATCTCCGTCGTACATCCTGGTACAGGAGTCGATGTGAGTTTCAATTAGAGGAAACTTTTTAGTTGTAGCCCCTCTTACACGTGCTGTTGGTTTGCTCAAATCCACAGCTGACCTACCTCAAGCTGCAGCAAGTTGTTGCCTCCAAACCTGTAAGCTTTTACCTGAAAACTTACTTTTTTTTGAATTTTTGCAAAGAAATCCAAAGCCAAAATATATGGAGCACACAGAGCCAGTTTGCCTGCACCAAAAGCAATTCGGCTCTCCTCCACTCACTCTTGTCGAAGGAGGGCATGGGAAAGAAGGCTTGGAATTCTGAAAGACTTCTTTCAGAAGTTTGCTCGGTCAAAAGTCATCACAAAGAGTTTTTATTGCAGAGGCAAGGATTTACATCAGAGTAAGTCCATACAGGATAAATGCCTCTACCCTCCTAAAATAACTGTTGGGAATGAAGATATAATTCTGTCTGTCAGAGGCTAGGCTCCGAGAGCAGGGAATGGTGTTCTGGCCAAGAGGGACCTGAACAAAGACTTCAGTCAGACTTTGACAGGTATTGAGCTGTGGGTGCTTCTTAGTATTTTACCTCCTTACCTTCACTCTGTGCTACGAGGAAAGAGGAGCAAGGTGTCAGGGTAGGATTTATTTGGCCGTAACCTTTTCATTTTACTGTGCTTTTTTTTTCCTGTACTTTTCTACTTTTCTAGTTCTGTAGCTCGCTTCACCTGTGATATTTGTTTGTGCCATTGCTATTTTATGTAGGACTAATCAGTGTGATTGAAGAGTCAGGGGGAACGACTGGAGGGCTTAGCCTTAGCTCTTGGGGGAAGTAATTACATTTGGATGGAAACAAAACATTGGGGAGAAAATAGAGCTTGTTTTAGGCAAAGGCTGGTTAAACAGGGGAGTGTTTGTGTTGGTTTTTGGTTTTTTTTTTGTTTTTTTTTTAAGGTTTTGAGAGGGATGCATGTAGGGGTAGAGTTCATGTAGCAGAGATCCAATCAGCAATTCATCTTTACCATTGGTATCTTTTATTTTTTTGGCACTATTAGAGAGTTACCTGATGCTCATAAATCTGTACCCTAGCCCAAGAAGTTATATTATGTCCGTGAAGTGAAAGGGGCTTGTGCCTGCGGCAGCGCATCCTTCCCACCCTTGTGGGTTAGGCTGTTCTTGTCTTTTGAAGGGGCCTTTCTGTCCTCACTGTGAAATACCTGCTCTATGCTGGGGTCATACTGCGTTACTTCACTATATTTATAATTGTTCCAGTTAACTGTTTTGACTAGTTGCGTTATTTGGGAAAGCACCTGTGTCTGAAACAAGGTACTCTGTGGTAAATTGGAAGGCCTGGATGATTCTGCTGATAGCGTTAATGGGTAGCCTGGCTGGTAATGTCTAAAGTGGAGCCCACGGAGCACCCCGCTTCCCAGATGAGAGCAGGTCTATATCCTAGTTGTGTGCTGGGGCTCTTCCCAATGATCTATATCCCTTGATTTCCATTGCAAAGGAGCCTTGGGTGAAGGGTTAGGGAATGAAGTATTCTGTCCTTTAGCAGTGCCACAGCCTGGGATAGCAAAAGCTCAGGACTGTGGTGTGCGCTGTGAAGAACACCTGAGCTGCTGCTTAGAGAGCGCCACGGTTACTAGTCACATCTGGAATCTCGACTATTTGAGATTTCATCCCAGCTTTATGTTTGGCTTTCTGTAGGAACTCGAGGAATTTACATAAGAAATGTACTTTAATGCGTAAACCTGCTGTTTTGGGGAGCAGCAACACAGAGGAAGATCGAGGAATCGGAGGGGATTGCAGACTGAGCAGTAGTCAGTACTGTCATGCTGTTGCAGAGAAGGAACCTTGTTCTGAGAAGTATTTGAAAGAATAACTTGTGAACAGTAACTGCCACGGTGACTGAGTACTTGAGGCATCAACGGTAGTGTTGCATCTGTGTTTTATCATAAAATCGTTTAGGTTTCAACCTTGAAGATCATTGAGTCCAACCATTAACCTAGCATTGCCAAGTCCACCACTAAACCACGTCCCTAAATGCCACATCTACACATCTTTTAAATACCTCCAGGGTGTTTACCACCAGCGATAGCGACTCCACCACTTCCCTGGGCAGCCTCTTCCAATGCTTGACAACCCTTTCAGTGAAGAAATTTTTCCTAATATCCAATTTAAAACGCCCCTGGTGCAACTTGAGGCCGTTTCCTCTTGTCCTATCTCTTCTTACTTGGGAGAAAAGACTGCCCCTCACCTCACTACAACCTCCTTTCTTTTTGGGGGCACCATGTTTTAATGATGTAATTTAAAAAAAAAAAAAAAAGGGAAAAAAATGAGAGAGAACTGTGAGGGTAGCACCAGGTATAAGAGGTTTGGAAAGCATGATCTACATGGAACGACTGAAGGAAAACTTCAGCAATGTATTTTAAGGAGTAGCCTGCGGGCTGTGGGCCAGATGAAGCTTGCCAAAATAATTCGTACAGCTTCTGTCAGCTCCTGCCTACCCGCTGTCTGAGCCATTAATTCATGGACAAGACCCAGGTTGTGGTGCCTGCTTTCCCAGTTTTTCTTCAATATTTGCACTGTGGGGTGCTGGGGGACCTGCAAGCCAGTCATTTGGTGAGCCCTGTATGTACGTGTTGGAGGACATTCCTGCCGTATATCCGATAACGTGGGAAGTACCAGCGTGGTTTGCCCTCAGGTAGCTGAGTGACAGACCTTGCAGGTTGTTTTGGGACAGATGGCGCTGCTGGATTAGACAAAAATCCAAAGTGTGTTGCAGAGTGATATTTAGTCCTCCTTTGGAGACAGGGAATGATATAGGATGGTTGTCTTGAGCTCTCCGGCTGATGATATTTCCCTATCTTCAGTTGCATCTTTTAGGAAATATAGAGTGAAAGAGGGGGAAAAAAGAGTGGCACACATGAAGAGTGAAAGGGGAAGGATGTAAAGCGGTGATCAGACTTCACAAAGTGTGAAATATTGTTAATAAGTCCTTTTGGTAGCTCCCTCTTATTAAAAAATTCTTCTAAACGCGTGGGCAAATGCTTGTCCTGTACAAGCTAAAATACCAATACAACCGTGCTGCCACCCGCAGAAAATGTCACACGTCTTGGCTGGGAGATGCAGACCTGAGGGGAGGCGAGTGAAAGCTTCTTAAAATGCAGGAGTAGTTATTTCTCCTTGTCCTGACTTTTTTTTTCTGTTTAGTGTATGGCTCCTTCTCTTTCTTGTTCTTTTTTTTTCTACGGTGGTATTTCTGAATACTGATGAGACAACGCACGTGCCAACAGGGATTCCTTTAAAGGATTTTAAACTCTCTAAACTACAATATTTTTGCAGAAGTCACAGATCAGATTGCTCTTACTCAAGTGAGAGGTTTTGCTAGTACCTCTGTACAACTGAACGGTTTGGAGATTTCTATGTTGGTCCATTTCTAATTAAAATAGCGAGCTGCTGCCTGCTTTCTGCTTTCTGGCCTTCAAGCCTTTTACTACCTGAATCTGGAGAACAGGCTGTAAAACATTAAATATGGGAAAGCTGGGAAATGTAACACGCTATAAATGCATGAAGGTAGGAGCTCAAATATGTGTGGACATAAAGATTTTATTTCTTTACATAAGGTTTAAATGAAGAGTCTGCAGTATAAATCTCTGCTTTCAAAGTGAACTATCGCTTTTCAGCAAGAAGGCAGGCAAGAATGCCTATTAAGAAATAAAATATTATGCCTTTAGGAGGTGTCGAAGAAATGCTAATAAGGCTGTCCCTTTATGCAAATAAGTGAAGACCCCACCCTGCCCCCCAAATATATCATAGAACTTTTTCTTTTAATTTTTTTATCTGCGGTCCGGAATTGTGTAGTTTTGCTTTGTTTTTTATGTTGTGAACAAGACGTGCAAAGGTCACCATTATGCAATGAAACTGTCAGGAGACAGCTGGGAGGTCTTCATTTAATGCCCATTATGCCCTGTATTTGATATCTGTATCTGGCTCCTGATGTGGGGTAGATGGGGGTGGAGGAGGATTGTAGTTTGGAGGAAACAAGATGTAGCAGCTCGCTGGGAATCGCCGGGGGAATAGGGTGGGGGTGATGTTTTTATAAGCGGAGTGCTGCATTTAACTGAAAAGTATTACTTACAACCTAACGTATTTATAAGCAGAATTTCTGAACACTGAGAAAACTGTTTTAACACTTACAAACGAAAACTGAGAAATCCTAAATGATTAGTGTAAAAGAGTGGCAGTTTAGATCTCGGGGCTAAATCCCGTTTGATTTTTCTCAACTGTTTTGTCCAGCTGGATTGATCCCATTGTTGACTTTTTAAACCGAATCCTCCGTTATGATCTATGCGATTTCTGAACATCGTTTTTCTCAGCTTGTTATTGAAGTGGTGGGGTTGGCAGCGCTCCCCAATATGGCTGCTCTGAATCTTTGTTATGTAGGTGGCCCTTAAAGGAAATCCCCTGGATCTTTCTAAGCCTGGAACAATGGAGCACTCTTCAGCTTCTGGTATGAGGCTTTTAGACTTTCATGCTCCGCTGCTTCGAGTGGAGATTTTTCAACAAGTGAGCTTGACGTTTCTGTATTCAGTCGTGTGGCAATATTTATCTCTTGTGTACTCAAACAATATTATCTCAAGTTCATTGAAAAGCCACCCCAGTTGAAACAGTAGTAAAATCCATGTACCGTACATGAGGTATAGTCAATTAACCAATTATGTGTTTTGTGAAACTAATTTTTGATCCGCTTGCTCCCTGTGTAGCGAAGTATCAGAAAGCGCTGTTGGGTCCAGGACGTGTAGAACAAAACCCATCATTGTTTCAGTGAAACGATGAACCCCAGGCGAGGTAGAAACGAGCATGAAGCTGAACTTGAGTTACTATTCAGAGGAAACACGACGCTATCATACTTCACATGAAAACCTCTCGTGGTTGGGGGAAGGCAGCCTTTTCCTTCTCCCAGCAAGTCTGGAGTTAGTTTTGGCTTGAGACGGAGGCAGAAGGTTGAGTATCTCCCAGAGACGTTTGCTAACTTCACATGGCTCAGTCAGCTGTCTGAAATGGATGGTGTGCTGAGGTGGGTTTCTGCACGGTATTGATGTTCGGGGTTGTTGGCGCGGGGTGGATCTTGAAGAAGGAGCCTGCATCTCATAAAGATCCTATTGATAAAATGTTAATAAACGATCTCTGCATCTAGCTGTTATTGGTATTCTGGGGCATATTAACTGCACCTAAATTATTGCATAGGAAAGACCTAAGAAATTTATTTGACTTCAATGACCTCCTTAGAGAATGGGCTTTGTAACATGCTGAACAACTTCTTTTTTTCCCAGTATACCTTTATGAGGCTCCCTGTTAGGAGCACTCTGTCTGATATAGGTTTACTTGATTTTTGGCCCTTGCCATGGGCTTGTAAATTACTTTCAGCCATATATGGGACTGTGTAATACCTCCCAGAAGTCTAGAGCATAAAAGAAATGCAGATACAGTCTGGACTGCAGTATTAGGCTATGGCTATTACATTTATCCCTCTTACATGTTATCGGCCCGCTTCTCAGGTTCTACCCCTTCTCCAAAGTTCTACCTTTTACTTGTATAGCTGCCTCCGAAATACTGGTCTCTCTCAAATCCGTGTTGATTCAGACCTATGCTGTCAGTCCTGGGATAGAGGGATCTGACTTAGCCTGGGTACTCAAAGCAGGCGCGTGGTGCCACCAGGGTGTTTCATCGAGTGAACGTGACCTCTCCTCTGCAGCTCGGACATATCCACTCTTAATAACAATATGGCAAATCTTGCCCTTATATTTCCTAAAGCGCTGCCATTGTCAGAAGCTTTTCATAATCAAGTCCTCATGCAAAGCTTATCCTAAGCAATTGAAAGAAACAGCAGTGACTGTAATGCCTGCTTTTGTACAAGCCGTTGAAATGCATTTAATGCAAATGTCATA